>NC_091627.1:58520661-59770661 GCF_027580195.1 Bos mutus
AGTCGCTCAGTCGTGTCCGACTCTTTGCGACCCCATGAATCGCAGCACACCAGACCTCCCTGTCCATCACCAACTCCCAGAGTTCACTCAGACTCACGTCCATCGAGTTAGTGATGCCATCCAGCCATCTCATCCTCTGTCGTCCCCTTCTCCTCCTGCCCCCAATCCCTCCCAGCATCAGAGTCTTTTCCAATGAGTCAACTCTTCACATGAGGTGGCCAAAGTACTGGAGTTTCAGCTTTAGCATCATTCCTTCCAAAGAAATCCCAGGGCTGATCTCCTTCAGAATGGACTGGTTGGATCTCCTTGCAGTCCAAGGGACTCTCAAGAGTCTTCTCCAACACCACAGTTCAAAAGCATCAATTCTTCGGCGCTCAGCCTTCTTCGCAGTCCAACTCTCACATCCATACATGACCACTGGAAAAACCATAGCCTTGACTAGACAGACCTTTGTTGGCAAAGTAATATCTCTGCTTTTGAGTATGCTATCTAGGTTGGACATAACTTTCCTTCCAAGGAGCAAGCGTCTTCTAATTTCATGGCTTCAGTCACCATCTACAGTGATCCTGGAGCCCCCCAAAAATAAAGTCTGACACTGTTTCCACTGTATCCCCATCTATTTCCCACGAAGTGATGGGACCGGATGCCATGATCCTTGTTTTCTGAATGTTGAGCTTTAAGCCAACTTTTTCACTCTCCACTTTCACTTTCATCAAGAGGCTTTTTAGTTCCTTTTCACTTTCTGCCATAAGGGTGGTGTCATCTGCATATCTGAGGTTATTGATATTTCTCCTGGCAATCTTGATTCCAGTTTGTGTTTCTTCCAGTCCAGCATTTTTCATGATGTACTCTGCATAGAAGTTAAACAAACAGGGTGACAATATACAGCCTTGACGTACTCCTTTTCCTATTTGGAACCAGTCTGTAGTTCCATGTCCAGTTCTAACTGGATGCAGGTCAGTTGCTTCCTGACCTGCATACAGATTTCTCAAGAGGCAGGTCAGGTGGTCTGGTATCCCCATCTTGTTCAGAATTTCCCACAGTTTATTGTGATCCACACAGTCAAAGGCTTTGGCATAGTCAATAAAGCAGAAATAGATGTTTTTCTGGAACTCTCTTGCTTTTTTGATGATCCAGCTGATGTTGGCAATTTGATCTCTGGTGAGGAGGGTTCAATACCTGATCAGGGAACTGAGATCCCCCCTGCTGTGGAGCAAATAAGCCAGCAAGCTGCAACAACTGAGCCTGCGTGCCATGACTAGGAGTCTGTGCACCTCAAAGAAAGATCACACGTGCCACAACTCAGACCTGAATCAGCCAAATAAATACAAATAAGAAATAGTTTAAAAAAAGAAATGGATGCTGAGTTTTGTCTTCATAAGCATATGATTTTTATTTTTAATTTGTATGTTGAGGTATATTGACTTTTAAATGTCAAACAGAGCTTCTAAGTCACAGTTCCAAGATAAACTTCATTTGATCATATGATATTTTAAACTTTTAGTATATTATTGAATTTAATTTGCTAACACTTTGTATAGAGTTTTTGTTCTGTAGTCTTCTTTTCTTGTAATGCCTTTTTGTCTTGCTTCATTTAAAAGGTAATCCTGGCTTCCTAGAATGAGCTGAGAGCTATTCTCTTCTTTGATATTTTTGGAAGAGTTTGTGTAGAATTGGTAATATTTCTTCTTACATGTGTGCTGGAATTCACCCATGAATTCATCTCAGCCCAGAGTTTCTTTGGAGGCAAGTTTTTAATTATACTGCTTTCCTAAATAGATATAGGGCTATTAAGATTATTTATTGCTTCTTGAGTGAGCTTTGGCAATTTTTGTTTTTAAAGGAAATTGTCTATTTCACCTACTTTTCATATTTATTAGCATAAATTTGTTCTTAATAATTCCTAACTGTCCCTTTAATATGTGTAGAATCTGAAGAGATAGCACCTCTCTCATTCATAATATTTGTCATTTATGTATTCTATTTTTCCCAATAAGTCTGGTAAGAATTTTATCAACTTATCAATTGTCTCAAAGAGGAAGCTTTTGATTTTATTGATTTCTCTATTGTTTTTCTGTTTTCTATTTTATTGATTTATGCTAATGCTAAGTCACTTCAGTAGTGTCCGACTCTGTGCGACCCCATAGATGGCAGCCCACCAGGTTTCCCTGTCTCTGGGATTCTCCAGGCAAGAACACTGGAGTGGGTTGCCATTTCCTTCTCCAATATCAATTTATACTTTGATCTTATTTATTTTCTTCTGCTTCTTCTGGGCTTAATTTGGTTTTATTTTTCTAGTGACTGAAGATTATTGATTTGAAGTCTCTCTTTTATTCTAATCTAGGTGTCTGAGTCTATAAATTTTCCCCTCAAAATTGCCTTTGGAGTATCCTACAAATTCTAATTTGTTTTATTTTTATTAGTTCAAAATAATTTTTAACTACCCTTTTAATTTCTACTTTCACTTATGTCTTCTTTAGAAGTGTGTTTTTTAGTTTCCAAATATTTGGAAATTTTGTAAAGAGTATTCTGTTATTAATATCTAATTTAATTCTATTATGGTCAAAGAACATACTAAGTATAGCTTGTGAATTGTGGTAAGACAATTACAGCGTAGTATCAACCAAAGGGAAATTATTATCTCTCAGGAAACCCTCAGAGTCAACCAAAGGTGCTGTAATCATTTAGTTCCCAGTTTATTTCAAGTTTACAAATGTTTGTTGAATACTGATTATATATGCTTAATCCACAAAATTGTTGACATTGTTGTTCAGTCACTCAGTCATGTCTGAGTCTGTGACCCCCATGGACTGCAGTATGCCAGGCTTCCCTGTCCTTCACTATCTCCCAGAGTTTGCTCAAATTCACGTCCATAGAGTCGGTGATGCCATCCAATCATCTCATCCTCTCGCCCCCTTCTCCTCCTGCCTTTAATCTTTCCCAGCATCAGGATCTTTTCCAGTGGGTCAGCACTTCACATCCAGTGTCCAAAGGAAAGTGGAGTCCCTAATCTCAAGGAACTTGCAATCTAGATATGAATTACTGATACCAGGAAATACATGGCAAAATTAAAAAGTGGATAAACAAGAAACAAGAGGGGTTCAAGGAAGGGAAGATTTGAGAAAGGCTTCACATTAGAGGTGGGACTTAAGAAGAGACTGGGAAAAGTGTTCAAGTTTGACAGGTGGAGATGGTGGGACGGTCCTTCAGGTAGAATAAATAGGATAAGCTCAGCAACAGGAAAACACAGTACATGCTTGGGAAACTTTCCCTTGACTGAAGTTTAGGGGAGTGGTGGGAGATAAGGGGAATATTCTATAGCATTCTGAGGTCTTTATACTTATTGAAGAGGCATTTGGGTGCCATCAAGATTTTTTGAGCCCCAAAGTTACCTTTATTCACCCACGACATTTGCTCCGTAAAGTCTTAGTGGGACTCTATCCACCACAGAGCTCTGGAAAATGTCAAGTGGTTAGATTACATCACTGACCCTTCAGTGGATCCATGTTGCACTTAGAGTAAAATAAAAACTTCTTGGGTTTCCCTGGTGGCTCAGTGGTAAAGAATCTGCCTGCCAATGCAGGAGACACTGTTTTGGTCTCTGGTCTGGAAAGATCCCACATGACGTGGAGCAACTAAGCCTGTGCGCCAAAACCATTGAGCCTGTGCTCTGGAGCCCAGGAGCCACAACAACTGAGCCTGTGTGCCACAGCTACTGAAGCTAGTGTGCCCTAGGGCCCATGCACTGCAACAGGAGAAGCCACTGCAATGAGAAGCCCGCACACTGTGATGAAGAGAAGCCCCCACTCACCGCAAGTAGAGAGAAGCCTCTGCAGCAACAAAGACCCAGCACAGCCAAAAATAAAGAAAGAAAGAAAATTATTTTTTAAAAATAAAGTTTTTCAGACCTTGCAGGGTCTGCCTTCGGACTCCTTCATCTCCTACCATTGTTTTTCAACTTTATTCAGTACATTCTACCTCCATCAGCTTCCTCTCACTTCTTGAAACATAACTAGGGTTTCTCCCACTCAGGACCTTTGTATTTTCTTTCTTCTGTCCTGAACACTTTCCCAGCTCTTTGCATGGTATAGCAGGCAGCCTCTAAGGTATCCCAATTGTCTCTATCTCCTGGTGTTCACAACTTTGTATTATCCCCTTCCCTAGAATATGGTTCAGATTTAGTGACTTGCTTTTAGCAAGCAGAATGGAATACAGGTGATGGATTACAAAAGGGAGGGCGTTCTCATGTGGGGTACAGTCTCTCTGGTTCTCTGCCTCATTCTGAGGAAGTCAGCTGCCTACTATGTGGTAAGTGCCAAGTCATTTCAGTTGTGTCTGACTCGATGTGACCCCATAGACTGTAGCCCACCAGGCTCCAGCATCCATGGGATTCTCCATGGGTAAGAATACTGGAGTGGGTTGCCATGCCCTCCTTCGGGGGATCTTCCCAACCTAGAGATTGAACCTTTATGTCTCCTGAATTAGCAGTTGGGTTCTTTACCATGAGCACCGCCTAGGAAACCCCATGGAAAACCCTCATGGTGAGGAACTGATGTCTCAGACCAACAGGCAGCAAAGAGATCTTCCAACAGCCATGTGGGTGACATTGTAAGCTGATCCTCCCCCAGTAAACCTTGAATTGACTGCAGACCCAGATAACACCTGGATTTTAACCTTTGTGAGACCCTGAGTCAGATACCCAGCCAAGCCATGCCTGGATCACTGACCCACAGAAAACCATGAGGTAAGAAATGTTTATTATTTTAAGTTGCTGAGTTTTGAGGTAATTTGTTATGCAGCCACAGGTAACTAATACATATGGCTGGCTCAGTCTCATTCATCACAGCTTAGCTTACATGTCACCTCCTCAGGGAAGCCTTTTATAACTAGCCTGGCTAAAATAACTTTCTTCCTACTCTTCTCTTCCCAAAGTCAATTTCTAATATAGTGACCTATTTTCTTTCTCCCATAGAGCTTATTTATAATTTTTACTTGTTATTATTATTACTGGCTGTGTCACATGGCTTGAAGGATCTTAGTCATAGAGCTTGTCATCATCTTTAATTAATTCATTTACTTGTGTGTTTTCTGAAATCTCACAGCTAGAATGCAAACCCCTTAAGGGCAGGACTACTGCCTAACTTGTTCACTGCTCCCACACCCAGAATGATGCCTGGATCAGACCCTTGTTGAACAAATGTAAGAGAGTAAAGATTCTGCGTTATTTTTTCCAGAAACTTCCTGGTGTTTAGCAGAGCCAACTCCTATGAACCAAGCATAATCGAGCATAATCTGTGCATTTGTAAGAATTTTGACAGTCAACAAAGCCTAGGGATGTTTTCAGTTTTTAGAACAAGATCTGCTTTTATTTTATGATCAGAAAAATAACTTACCAGAGCCACAAAACTAGTAAGCCATGGAGCTGGGATTCAAACCAAGATCTAGACGAGTTCAAAGCCAATTCTCTTGCCAAAAATTAAAACTATTTAAAAAGTAAAGCCATTTAAAACAAACCACAGCCTTGTCTAGCTCGATGAAACTATGATCCATGCCACGTAGGGCCACCCAAGATGATGGGTCATGGCAGAGAGTTCTGACAAAACATGGTCCACTCGAGAAGGGAATGGCAAACCACTTCAGTATTCTTGCCTTTAGAATCCCATGAACAGTATAAAAAGGCAAAAAGATAGGACACTGAAAGATGAATGCCCCAGGTTGGTAGGTGCCCAATATGCTACTGGAGATCAGTGGAGAAATAACTCTAGAAAGAATGAAGAGACAGAGCCAAAGCAAAAACAATGCCCAGATGTGGATGTGACTGGTGATAGAAGTAAAGTCCGATGCTATAAAGAGCAATATTGCATAGGAACCTGGAACACTAGGTCCATGAATCAAGGCAAATTGAAAGTGGTCAAACAGGAGATGGCAAGAGTCAATATTGACATTTTAGGGATCAGTGAACTAAAATGGACCGGAATGGCTGAATTTAACTCACGTGACCATTATATTTACTACTGTGGGCAAGAATCCCATAGAAGAAATGGAGTAGCCATCATAGTCAACCAAAGAGTATGAAATTCAGTACTTAGATGCAATCTCAAAAACAACAGAATGATCTCTGTTCGTTTCCAAGGCAAACCATTCAAAATCACAGTAATCCAAATCTATGACCTGACCAGTAATGCTGAAGAAGCTGAAGTCGAATGGTTCTATGAAAACCTACAAAACCTTCTAGAACTAACACCCAAAAAAGATATCCTCTTCATTATAGGGACTGGAATGCAAAAGTAGAAATTCAAGAAATACCTGGAGTAACAGGCAAATTTGGCCTTGGAGTACAAAATAAAGCAGGGCAAAGGCCAGCAGAGTTTTGCCAAGAGAACGCACTGGTCATAGCAAACACTTTCATCCAACAACACAAGAGAAGGCTCTACACATGGACATCACGAGATGGTCAACACAGAAATCAGACTGATTATATTTTTTGCAGCCAAAGATGGAGAAGCTCTATACAGTCAGCAAAAACAAGACGGGAGCTGACTGTGGCTCAGGTCATGAATTCTTTATTGCCAAATTCAGACTTAAATTGAAGAAAGTAGGGAAAACCACTAGACCATTCAGATATGACCTAAATCAAATCCCTTATGATTATACAGTGGAAGTGAGAAATAGTTTCAAAGGATTAAATCTGATAGAGTGCCTGAAAAACTATGGACAGAGGTTTGTCACATTGTATAGGAGGCAGTGATCAAGACCATCCTCAAGAAAAAGAAATGCAAAAAGGTAAAATGATTGTCTGAGGAGGCCTTACAGATAGCTGTGAAAAGAAGAGAAGCTAAAGGCAAAGGAGAAAAGGAAAGATATACCCATTTGAATGCAGAGTTCCAAAGAATAGCAAGGAGAGATAAGAAAGCCTTCCTCAGTGATCAGCACAAAGAAATAGAGGAAAACAATAGAATAGGAAAGACTAGAGATCTCTTCAAGAAAATTAGAGAGACCAAGGGAATATTTCATGCAAAGATTGGCTCAATAAAGGATAGAAATGGTATGGACCTAACAGAAGCAGAAGGTATTAAGAAGAGGTGGTAAGAATACACAGAAGAACTGTACAAAAAAGATCTTCATGACCCAGATAATCACGATGGTGTGATCACTGACCTAGAGCCAGACATCCTGGAATGTGAAGTCAAGTGGGCCTTAGAAAGCATCACTATGAACAAAGCTAGTGGAGGTGATGGAATTCCAGTTGAGCTCTTTCAAATCCTAAAAGATGGTGCTGTGAAAGTGCTGCACTCAATATGTCAGCAAATCTGGAAAACTCAACAGTGGCCACAAGACTGGAAAAGGTCAGTTTTCATTCCAATCCCAAAGAAAGGCAATGCCAAAAGAATGTTCATCTCACACACTAGCAAAGTAATGCTCAAAATTCTCCAAGCCAGGCTTCAACAGTATGTGAACCGTGAACTTCCAGATGTTCAAGCTGGATTTAGAAAAGGCAGAGGAACCAGAGATTAAATTGCCAAAATCCGTTGGATCATCAAAAAAGCAAGAGAGTTCCAGAAAAACAGCTACTTTTGCTTTATTGACTACACCAAAGCCTTTGACTGTGTGGATCACAACCAACTGTGGATAATTCTTAAAGAGATGGGAATACCAGACCACCTGACCTGCCTCCTGAGAAATCTGTATGCAGGTCAAGAAACAACAATTAGAACTGGACATAGAACAACAGACAGATTCCAAATTGGGAAAGGAGTACGTCAAGGCTGTATATTTTCACCCTGCTTATTTAACTTATATGTAGAGTACATCATGCAAAATGCTGGGCTGGATGAAGCACAAGCTGGAATCAAGATTGCTGGGAGAAACATCAATAACCTCAGATATGCAAATGACATGACCGTTATGGCAGAAAGCGAAGAAGAACTGAAGAACCTCTTGATGAATGTGAAAGAGGAGAGTGAAAAATTGGCTTAAACCTCAACATTCAGAAAACGAAGATCATGACATCCGGTCCCATCACTTCATGGCAAATAGATGGGGAAACAGTGGGAAGAGTGATAGACTTTTTCGGGGAGGCGGGAGGGGCTCCAAAATCACTGCAGATGGTGACTGCAGCCATGAAATTAAAAGACGCTTACTCCTTGGAAGGAAAGTTATGACCAACCTAGACAGGATATTAAAAAGCAGAGACATTACTTTGCCAACAAAGGTCCATCTAGTCAAAGCTATGGTTTTTCCAGTGGTCATGTATGGATGTGAAAGCTGGAGTATAAAGAAAGCTGAGTGCTGAAGAATTGATGCCTTCGAACTGTGGTGTTCGAGAAGACTCTTGAGAGTCCAAGGGACTCTGTTGTTCCCTTGGCACTGCAAAGAGATCCAACCAGTCCATCCTAAAGGAAATCAGTCCTGAATATTCATTGGAAGGACTGATGCTGAAGCTGAAACTCTAATACTTTGGCCACCTGATTTGAAGAACTGACTCATTGGAAAAGACCCTGATGCTAGGTGCTCCATCAGCCTTCCTCCTGAAGGCAGGAGAAGGGGATGACAGAGGATGACATGGTCGGATGGCATCACTGACTCAGTGGACATGAGTTTGAGTTGGTAATACAGGGAGGCCTGCCGAGCTGCAGTCCATGGGGTCACAAAGAGTTGGACATGACTGTGCGACTGAACTGACTGATAGTTGCTGAAAACAAAATAGATGACGAGAGACAATAGTCAAGGGGGAAGCAAGTAGAATATTTTACAGGAAAACACGTGACAGTTCAGGAACAGTTGAAGTGAAAGACAACATGGGGCCCTGGGCTTACTTAGAAAACTGCTGAATATGAAAAGGACAAAATGAGGAGCAGTGGAACCATGAAAGGTGTATGGGGAAAAGTCATTTGTCACAGTAAAATGATTACCTTGGTGCTTGCTGTCCACTGTCCTACCCCAGGTGGGTGTCTGGTCCTTTCCTAGGGGACTTTGAGTCCTGCAGGAGATTTGTGTGAGCCTGAAAAATTTTGCTGCTCTGACAACTCAAGGTGTGATGCCTTGCAGGGACTAGAAGTTGTAGTACACTATCTATCTACCTATCTATATGTATATAGCCTTCCAGGTGGTGCTAGTGGTTAAGAAACTGCCTGCTAATGCACGAGACATAAGAGACTTAGGTTTGATCCCTGGGTCAGGAAGATCCCCTGGAGGTGGGCATGGTAACCCACTCTAATATTCTTGCTTGGAGAATACCATGGAAGAAGAGCCTGGTGGGCTACAGTCCATGGGGTCTCAGAGAGACAAACATGACTGAAGTGACTTAGCACACACACATGTGACTAACATGTAAAGACTCCCTGGTGGCTCAGATGGTAAAGAATCCTCCTGCAATGCAGGAGCCTGAGTTCAATCCCTGGGTCAGGAAGATCCCCTGGAGAAAAGTTGTAGTACATTATAAGATGATTAAAGCCACACTGGGCTTCCCTAGTGGCTCAGTTTGTAAAGAATCTGCCTTCAATGTGTGAGACCTGGGTTTGATCCCTTGGTTGGGAAGATCCCTTGGAGAAGGGAACAGCTACCTACTCCAGTATTCTGGCCTGGAGAATCCCATGGACTGTATAGTCCAAGGGATTGCAAAGAGTCAAACATGTCTGAGCAACTTTCCCTTAACTTTACTTCAAAGCCACACCACTGCCTCCCTCCTCTCCTTCCCGCTCCTGCCCTCAATCTCCCCAGCAATGGCAAGAGTGAAAAATATCAAGGATGCCATATTCCTGGCAAGAGCGCTCAGAAGGGCTTTGCATTCATATTGCAGCTCTGCCATGTTCCACTGAACACTAGTGGTGGGACTTTGAGCAAAATAGTCCTTGTGCATTTCAAAAACTCTCCACCTCACCTCTTATTTTGGTCATTGATGAGATGACCAGTTGCATGCCAGTCTATATAGTGTAGCCCGATAGCATCTAAGCCATATGTCTCTTGATTTCTGTCCTGAGGTTTTTCTGACATGCCTTGCAGTATGGCTGCAGGACTCATCTCAGCTCTCAGCTTTTATACTTGGAAGTACAAAACTTCATGTGCTACGGGGCAAACACTGCCCAATGGAATGGGGGTTGGAGGTAGCTGATGTACAAATTTGCCTTCTGTCTTCTCAGATGGAAAATTCTCAGACAATCCCGTGGGATCGAACAACCAGTCTTTCATAATGCTCGTCCATAATGCACATTCTTGTGTTGGTTTCATTTCCTTCCCTTTTCACTCCCTTCCTCCCTCACACCTGTCCCTGGGGTCATTTTCTCAATTAAACTACTCATCCAAAAGCTTTTGTTTTAGGCTTTGCTCTAGGGAAAACATAGATTATTCAATCTCTCTGTTCCTCAGGTCATCATCTGTAAAACAGGTACTTTGTTGTTGTTCACTCTATCAGTCTTGCAACCCCATGGACACCAGGGTTCCCTGTGCTTCGCTGTCTCCGGGAGTTTACTCTAACCCATGTCCATTGAGTCGATGATGCCATCCAACCATCTCATTCTCTGTTGCCCCCTTCTCCTGCCTTCAATGTTTCCCAGCAAATAGGGAATATTTGTGTCAATTTCACAAGGTTTGTATAAATGTAAGTTAATAATCCATGAGAAGCAGGTAAAGGACCATTTTCTACACAAGTGTACTGTAAGTTCCAGCTGTCACTGTTGTTGAATAAAAGGGAGTGTCTGTGTATATAAGGAGAACCCAACTTGTCCCTAGCTCTGAGAAGAATTGATTTCGTCTGTACTTTCTTCCATAAACTTTCAACTAGATGCTTATATTTTAGTCTAATAAAAGGAAACAAAAGAGAGAAGGATCTAGAGCTGCTCTGTGTAGAAAACTGGCACTGATGAAGTCAAAGACAAAAATGTTGGGGAATTTTCCCTCAAAAGTTAATAACCTGAGGATTATCAACACCCAACAGAATATATTTAAAGTCACATATGTGTGTAACTCTGAGATGTCTTCTCTGGAAGGGAAATTCTCAAGTGGGATATATGGTTAGTATTTGTGTGTGTGTGTGTGTGTGTGTGTGTGTGCATGCCCGTGCACACTTAATCGCTCAGCTGTGTCCGATTCCTTGCAACCCCATGGACTGTAGCCCACCAGGCTCCTCTGTCCATAGCATTTCCTAGGCAAGAATACTGAAGTGGCTTGCCATTTCCTACTCCAAGGGATCTTCCTGACCCAGGGATTGAACCTCCATCTCCTGCGTTGGTAGGTGGGTACATTACCACTTGAGCCACTAGTATTTACAGCTGTTTCAAGGTATAGGTTTGCAGGTCAGCCCTGTGTGAATGGATGTGTCCACTTCCTACTATGCCTGCTCTTTGATCAGCTGCCACAGGTGGTCAGCAGTGTTCTGAACTATAGAACCATGGAGAACTGTCCCCAAAGACTTCCCCATGAGGGAACAAAATTCTGAATATCAGAGTCAGCCTTAGCTTTTCTTTTTTTTAATTTGAAGACCACTGTGTCATTTATTTATTTGACTCTTGGGGTCTTACTGCAGCACATGGGATCTTTGGTTGTGGCGGACAGACTCTCTAGTTGTGGCTCACAGTCTTAGTTGCTCAACGGCATGTGGGATCTTAGTTCCCCAACTAGGGATTGAACCCAAGTCCCCTGCATTGCAAGGTGGATTCTTAACCCCTGGACCATTAGGGAAGTACCTGCACTGACTTTTCACTCCCTTTCATAGGCCACACCAGATGAAATCTCCATATTCCATAGACTGTCTTCCCTGGAATGTCTTCCAGAGCTGACCTCCTCTTTCTATTCGCCTTTACTTCCCCTTACACTTCAGAATTTCTTCAAACTGTTTCCTTGGAAGACCTTTCCTCTGTTCTCTATCCATCTAGTTCAGAACCATTCTTAAATCTGTGGCTTTTTCTCTCTCTAGGAAGCTACCTTATATCCCTGTCTTGCTACTTCTCCTGTCTCTGGCATGTCGACTAATGGTACCAGTCACTAGGAGAAAATCTCTTTGGAAGCTGCTCTCTGGCCTGAAATACACTATTTTTCCTCTCCTGAAGTTGGCTCAAGTCCAGTGTCGTCCACTAAGCCACACGCAGCTGCCTCAATCCATGCTGACAATCCCCTTCTCTCAGCCCCCTGCTGCTGCTGCTGCTAAGTCACTTCAGTCGTGTCTGACTCTGTGCTACCCCACAGTCGGCAGCCCACCAGGCTCCCCCGTCCCTGGGATTCTCCAGGCAAGAACACTGGAGTGGGTTGCCATTGCCTTCTCCAATGCATGAAAGTGAAAATGAAAGTGAAGTCGCTCTCAGCCCCCACCCTAGGCTAAGTCCATCCCTCTGGACCACTCATACATGCCTAAACATTTAGTAATACATTTTTATGTATATGGATTATTCTTTGTCTCAGTTTGCTTGGTAGAGAGAACTTCAAAGTTGTGAGGGGGGAGGAGGAACCCAGGCAGAAGCCAGTGATCTCCTTGCATCGAGGAGATAGAGCTCAAAGCATTGAAGACCAAAGAGTTTAAATTTGTAAGACAGAATATCAGGGAGGAGAGAACTTCACAGAGACACTACTCTGAAAATTTTTAGAGTGTGCCCTTTGAGTATTGATCAGCACATGTATACAAGGAAAGTATGCAAATTCAGGTAAAGAATAACCTATAAAGATTAGCAGTAACAGTGACTGGCATTCACACAGGTTAAGAAGAGTGCCTTTTTCCACCAACCATACTGAAAAGTTTCATGACATACAGGTCCGTGGACAGAGTACAAAGAAACATGTTGCCTCAAAGGGGAATAGCTAACTCCAAACAGTGCTGCTATGGTCTTATCTGACAAATCAGGAAAGCAAGACCCGAAGGTATTAGATTGCTTCCATGTAACTTAATAGCATCCAAGAACAAATCTCAGAAGTATTTGTAGGCGGACTTCCCCTGGTGGTTTAGGGATTAAGAATCCACCTGTCAATGCAGGAGACACAGGTTTGATCCCTGGTCCAGGAAGGTTCCATATATCACACAGCAACTAACCCATGGGCCACAACTACTGAGCATAAAGCCTATTCTCTGCAACAAGAGAAGCCACTGCAATGAGAAGCCTATGCACGGAAACAAAATGCAGCCAAAAATAAATAAAAATTAAAAAAGAATATTCTTTGGCATCAAAAATATCCATCTGGGGAAAGGGGTTGGGGAGGAGAGTTAAATAAGCAGAGCACAGGGGATTTGCAGGACAATGAAAATACTCTGCATGATATTATAGTGGTTGATATACTGCTATTTTACTTCTGTTCAAATCCATAGAATGTACAATGTCAAGAGTGAACTCTAAGGTCAACTATGAACTTTGGGTTACTATGATGTATCAGTGGAGGTTCATTCTTGGTAAATTTGCCACTTTGGTGAGTGATGTTGAAAATGGGAGAAGCTATGCATGTATGGGGCCAGGGGAGTATGTGAAAAGTCTCCGTATCTCTCAGTTTTGTTGTAAATCTAAAACTTTCCTTAAAAATTGTCTTTAAAATAAAACCATCTCCCAACAAGGTGAAATTTACAATGCTTGGCCCTCAACCAAAGATTACCAGACATGCAAAGGACCAGGAAAACATATTCCATAAGGACGAGAAAAAATCCAATCAATCAAAAATGAACCAGAACTGACAGAGCTGTTAGAATAAAGCAGTCAACTAAATTAAAACAGCTATTCTAACTGTATTCCATATGTTCAAAAAGTTAAGTAGAGACATGAAGATGGAAAATCTTCCAAATTGACTTTATAGAGATGAAAGCTACAGTGTCTAGGATAAAAAACACACTGGATATGATTAATTGAAGATTAGACATTACTTTAAAAAGGATTAGTGAAAAATCCAGTGCTAGAAACCATCCAATGAAATACACAGGAAAAAGTGAATTTAAAAAAGCAAAAGGAAAGTGCACCAATAACCTATGGGACAACTTCAAGCCTAATACACATGCAGTTAGAGGCCTCAGATGAGGTAGAAGAGAAACTAAATAATGGAGTTCAAAAATATTACAAGAAATAATGGCCAAAAGTTTTTCAAATTTTATAACCATAAACTCACAGATCCAAGATCCTTAACGAACCTCCAAAACAAAAGCTATGAATAAAACTATATCAAAACATATTATAATCAAATTGTTCAAAGACAATAATAAAGAGAAAAATTTTAGAAGCAGCCAGAGGATAAAGCTACCTTACAGAAGGGCACATATAAGGAAAACATTCATTGTCTTGTTGAAAATAATGTGAGATGACTGGAAAAATATCATTAAAGAAATGTAAAAAACAACAACAATTCTGTCAGCCCACAATTTTTTAAATTAATTTTTATTGGTGTAGAGTTGCTTTATAATGTTGTGTTAGTTTCTGCTGTACAGTAAAGTGAATCAGCTATACGTATACATATATGCACTCTTTTTTGGATTTCCTTTACATTTAGGTCACCACAGACCATTGAGGAGAGTTCCGTATGCTATACAGTGGGTTCTCATTAGTTATCTATTTTATACATAGTCGTGTATATACGTTCATCCCCATCTCCCAATTCATCCCACCTCACTTTTCCCCCGTTGGAGTCCATATGTTTGTTCTCTATGTCCATGTCTCTATTTCTGCTTTGCAAAAACGTCCCATTTACATCATTTTTCTAGATTCCACAAATAAGCAATACTACCCGATATTTGTTTTTCTCTTTCTGATTTACTTCAAATCTTATGACAGTCTCTAGGTTCATCCACATCTCTGCAAATGCCACAATTGCGTTCCTTTTCATGGATGAGTAATGGTCCACTGAACCTAGAATTTTTTACTCAGTAAAAATATATTTCAAAAATTAAGGACATAGAGACAGATAGTAGGTTAATGGCTGTCAGGGTCTGAGGAGGAGGGAGAATGAGGAGTGACTACTAATGGGTATGGACTTGTGGGAATTGATGAAATTTTCTGGAGTTAGATAATGGGAACAGTTGCACAATTTTGTGAATATACTAAAAGCCACTGAATTATACACTTTAAATAGTGAATTTTATGGTATTGAAATTACACCTCAATTTTTAAAAAAAACTAAAAAAAAAGAAAAATCATACACTTTTTTTTAGACATACAAGAGACGAAAGAATTCATCATGAGCCAAAATTCATTTTGAAAAATGTTAAAGAAAATCTTATGAGCAGAAGGAAAATGATACCAGATGGAGATACAGATCTACACAAAGGAATAAAGAGCACTGTAAATGGTAACTATGTGATAAGTATGTGACTTTTTCTTATCTAAATCTCTTTAAAAGATGTCTGCTTTTTAAACTGAAAATGATGATGAAATAATAATAAAAATCTTTATGGAGTTTATAACATTTGTAAGTAAAATAAATACAAAACAACAATAGCATAAAGAGAGGGAGGTGACATCACAACCTATAAAAACGCACACATTGCGAGCCAGCACCTTCACACATTGCTGATGTGAGAATATAAGATGGAATGTCCACTTCGGAAAAGACTTTTGGCTTTTTTTTTACGTTAAACATATACCAACCCTACCACCAGCAGTTCCACTCTTAGCTATTTTCCCAAGAGAAAACAAAGTGTATCTGTATGTTTAGTCACTCAGTTGTGCCTGACTCTTTGCGACCCCATGGACTGTAGCTGGCCAGGTTCTTCTGTTTGTGGAGATTCTCCAGGCAAGGATACTTGAGTGGGTTGCCATGCCCTCCTCCAGGGGATTTTCCCCACCCAGGGATTGAACCCAGGTCTCCTGCATTGTAGATGGATTCTTTACCATCTGAGCTGCCAGGGAAGCCAAAAGAAAGTATATACCCATGCAAAGACCTGTACATTAATGTGTATAGCAGCTTTATTTGTGATAGTCATGTGTTCACTCATCTAAGACTCACAACCTTACAGTATCCTATGAGATAGGTTCTCTCATTAACCCCATTTTCCAAAGTGTTGTTAGGAATAGGGGAGGGAAATGTTGGGCTGACCACTTAAAATTGTCTACCACATGGACTTATAATAGCACTTGACTCAAAATTATATACACACACACATATATATAATTGTATTTCATATACTTTATATATATCTCATTTTTTTTAATTTTATTTTTAAACTTTACATAATTGTATTAGTTTTGCCAAATATCAAAATAAATCCACCACAGATATACATGTGTTCCCCATCCTGAACCCTCCTCCCTCCTCCCTCCCCATACCATCCCTCTGGGTCATCCCAGTGCACTAGCCCCAAGCATCCAGTATCGTGCATCGAACCTGGACTGGCATCTCGTTTCATACATGATATTTTACATGTTTCAATGCCATTCTCCCAAATCTTCCCACCCTCTCCCTCTCCCACAGAGTCCATAAGACTGTTCTATAAATTTATATTATAAATTTATACAATAATATAATAATAGCACCAGCCTCAAAGTGGGTTGTTGCTGCTGCTAAGTCACTTCAGTAGTGTCCAGCTTTTTGCAAACCCATGGACTATAGCCCACCAAGCTCCTCTGTCCATGGGATTCTCCAGGCAAGAATACTGGAGTGGGTTGCCATGCCCTCCCTCCAGGAGATCTTCCTATTCCAGGATTGAACCCATAGCTCTTATTTCTCCGGCATTGGCAGGCAGGTTCTTTACCACTAGCACCACCTGGGAAGCCCCAAAGTGGGTTGGGAAGTTCAAATTTAATGATACGTATAATGTACATATGTGGTGACTAGCATGTTGTATGTACTCAGTAATGTGATTGATGACAATGATGATTTTACAGTAGGGCAATGATAGTCCCAAAATCACGTAGACAGGGTATAATTGAGAGAATTTTGGATGCACGGGATGTTTTGTCATGTATCGTTTTTGTTTAGTCATTCAGTCGTGTCTGACTCTTTGTAACCCCATGGACTGCAACACGCCAGGCTTCCCTGTCCTTCATCATCTCCCGGAATTTGCTCAAACTCATGTCCATTGAGTTGGTGATGCTATCCAACCATCTCATCCTCTGTCATCCCCTTCTCCTCCTGCCTTCAATCTTTCCCAGCATCAGGGTCTTTTCTAATGAGCCGACTCTTCTCATCAGATGGCCCAAGTATTGGAGCTTCAGTTTCAGCATCAGTCCTTCTAATGAATATTCAGGGTTGATTTCCTTTAGGATTGACAGACTTGATCTCCTTGCTATCCAAGTGATTCTCAAGAGTCTTCTCCAACACCACAGTTCAAAATAATCAATTCTTCGGTGCTCAGCCTTCTTCATGGTCTTTATTTAACTTAGAGAAGTTAACTACAGGGAACTCTTTCTTCCTAAGAAAATTGCCCTAAATTTTAATAAAATATTACTGAATTCTGGAAACAGTTAGTGAGGTTTGCAGACTTCATTCCTTTAGCAAATAGACAAATTGATTGAAATTAGGTGCAAATTATCTGCCTCAGAGCCTCCAGTTGTGAAGCCTGTAATACCTGATAGTAGTATAGTTGTCCAAGCAGAGATATCAGGATATAAAATTAGAAATCCTGTTTTTTAAAGATAAATCTTCTTTCCTAGAAAGGCAAATTCACTCAGTGGAATACTGACTTTAGCTGGCCTGGGAGAAGCAGGTGACAGCTTTTTAGACTGCACAAGGACATTAACTTCACATAATCCTTTTTTTAATTTTTATTTTTGGCTGCACTGTGCAGCATGTGGGATCTTCCCCTGTGCTCAGTCACTAAGTTGTGTTGGACTCTGCGGTCCCATGGACTGTAGTCCGCTAGGCTCCTCTGTCCTGGGATTTTCCAGGAAAGAATACTGGAGTGGGTTGCCATTTCCTCCTCCAGGGGATTGTCTCCACTTAGAGATCGAACCCCCATCTCCCAAGGCTCCTGCATTGGCAGGCAGATTCTTTACCACTGAACCACTAGGAAGCCCTTCCTGAGTTCCCCCACCAGGTATCAAACCCTCAGCCACCTGCCGTGAAAGTGGGGTCTTAACCAGTGGACTGCCAGAGAAGTCCCAGTTCTTCACAAAATTCTTACAGCAATCAAAACACTGTTTATTGTTGACATCTGATTGCATGAGTAATCCGTGATGTTCAGAGAAAAATAAGAAAACATGACCAAGCAAGAAGAGACTATCATAATCGTAGTCTCATAATTCTCTCTATTAATGCCTTAGTGGAAATCCTTCAGAACCTTTCCTATGTACTTTCAAAGAAACAAAAAATGGGCTAATAGCACAATGTGCACTTTTTAATAAATTGCTTTCTTCACTTCCCAATATATTCTGAAATTTTTTCATTTCAAATTGACGCATTTCTGAAACATCATTAAAGTCTGGTATGGATATAAGATAATCTATTTGATCAGTTCCATAATTCTCAACATTTCCAATAATTTGATATTCCAAACAAGGCTTTGCTGAGCATCTTTGATTTTACCCCCTGATTCTACAAATTATCATCACTGATAGTTTCCTTAGGATAACTTCTATAGAAGAGGAATTTCTTTGTCAAAAGACATGAATATTTAAAAGATGCTTTCATATGTTTTCCAATAGGCCCTTCAGAGTAGTTGTACTAATTTATTTTTTAAATTAACTTTTTAGAGAAGGCAATGGCAACCCACTCCACTGCTTTTATTGGAGCATAGTAGATTTACAATGTTATCTTAGTTTCAGGTGTACAGCAAAGTGGATCAGTCATACATATACATATACATATATCCACTCTTTTTTAGATTCTTTTCCCGTATGGATCATTACAGAGTACTGAGCAGAGTTCCCTGTGCTATACAAGTAGTTCTTATTAGTTATCTGTTATATATATATGTGTGTATATGTAAATCCCAATCTCCCAATTTATTCCCCCTTTCCCCAGTTGTACCAATTTACTACTTCCACTGTCAGTGCATATGCTGTTACTTAACAAGCTGCATAAGAGAAGAGTGTGATAAACTCATGTATTACTTTCCCTTTTTAATCTGTGAGCAGCCAAATATAAGGCAAATGAAATCGCTTTCCATATCTAGATTGGGATTAGGTTTGGCAGCTCAGAGTAATTAAGCAAAAGGATTTCTCCAAAGTTGTGGAGCTTGAAACATTAGCCAGTGGATAAAAATAGAAGTAGAAGAAAAAGAAAAAGCCCACGCAAGGCAAGGTAAAGCAATTAATAGTGTGTTTTTGCTATTGACCTTGTAAAATCATTCCTGTGTCATGCTAAGTTGCTACAGTCGTGTCCAACCCTTTGTGATCCT
This sequence comes from Bos mutus, assembly GCF_027580195.1. Classification (NCBI taxonomy): domain Eukaryota; kingdom Metazoa; phylum Chordata; class Mammalia; order Artiodactyla; family Bovidae; genus Bos; species Bos mutus. The sequence continues at coordinate 58,539,893 of NC_091627.1, forward strand.
ATGGACTGTAGCCTGCCAGGCTCCTCTGTCTGTTAGATTTTCCAGGCAAGAATACTGGAGTGGGTTGCCATTTCCTTCTCCAGGGGATCTTCTAGACCCTGCGATTGAACCGGTCTCCTGGGTCTTCTGCATTGGCAGGTGGATTCTTTACCACTGAGCCACCTGGGAAACTTGAAGTAAGGGAATCTGTTTCAATTCAATGTGGAGTAGAAATGAATGTTCTTGTCTATTCAAGATTCCTTCACCTCCCCAGCTTTTTTTGTTAATAACCTGGTCCTTGTTCTGGCACTGGGCAATACTACTATTCTATCTCTCTGGCCATGGTGACTGGTCCAGAGATGGGCTTATGACCCCAGTCAGAGCAATCAGAATCCTTAGGCAAACATTTTCTAACTGGACTGGTCTTCTTTTCTTCTCTTTTGGTCACTGAATTTTTTAGCTGTAGGCCCAACACTGTTGGAGGGCATGTTCCCTGCTGGGTACAGAGAGTCTATCTGCAAGAGGAGGTCTTTAGTACAAGTTTTCCTAACATGAATTAGTGATGAGTTGACTGATTAATTAGAGAACATGAGGTGCCAACTAACTGGCACTGTTATAACCTCATCCAGAACTGGCAAGCAGGGTAGAAAAAAAAGTTGGAAGCAATACCAACGGTGATGTCTGAGTGACTTTATGCTTTGTTTATCTCAGCATCAGGTTGTAAAGTTGTTAACAATGTGTGCAGCTCATCCTAGTGATAAAGATGGTAGAGGTACTAATGAGTCAGTACTCTTGAGTAAGAACCACGAGTAACATAGAAATAAAGGACAACTATGAACCTGGAACCTAGAAGGACTTAGATTCATGCAAGGTTATATTGTTGACCTAGTTCCAAATAAGGAAAGGACTACATCAAGGCTGTATATTGTCACGTTGCTTATTTAACTTATATGCAGAGTACATCATGAGAAACACTGGGCTGGATTAAGCACAAGCTGGAATCAAGATTGCTGGGAGAAATATCAATAACCTTAGATATGCAGATGACACTACCCTTACAGCAGAAAGCCAAGAACTAAAAAGCCTCTTGAAGAAAGTGAAAGAGGAGAGTGAAAAAGTTGGCTTAAAACTCAACATTCAGAAAACTAAGATCATGACATCCAGTCCCATCACTTCATGGCAAATAGATGGGGAAACAGTGGAAACAGTGACAGACTTTGTTTTGGGGGGGCTCCATAATCACTGCAGATGGTGACTGCAGCCATGAAATTAAAAGACACTTGCTCCTTGGAAGAAAAGTTATGACCAACCTAGACAGCATATTAAAAAACAGAGACATTACTTTGCCAACAAAGGTCCATCTAGTCAAAGCTATGGTTTTTCCAGTAGCCATTAATGGATGTGAGAGTTGGCCCATAAAGAGCTGAGTGCCGAAGAATTGATGCCTTTGAACTGTGGTGTTGGAGAAGACTCTTGAGAGTCCCTTGGACTGCAAGGAGATCCAACCAGTCCATCCTAAAGGAAATCAGTCCTGAATATTCATTGGAAGGACTGATGCTGAAACTGAAACTCCTATATTTTGGCCACCTGATTTGAAGAACTGACTCTTTGGAAAAGACCCTGATGTTGGGAAAGGTTGAAAGCAGGAGGAGAAGAGGACAACAGAGGAGGAGATGGTTGGATGGCATCACTGACTCAATGGACATGAGTTTGCTGCAGTCCATGGGGTCACAAAGAGTTGAACATGACTGAGCGACTGAACTGAACTGAATATTGTTGACAGTAAGTGTTGGAATAAAAGAATATAGGTCACTAAAGTCTATGCTTCTCAGTAAGGAAAGAATCCTATAGCAATGTAAAGAGAGGAAGGAAAATCTACTTAAATTTAAATCTATCTGATTACCCATGTGAAATGCCATTTAAAAAAAAACCAAGACACAATTTTTGACATACTAAACAGCTAATTACAGTACAGTTATAAAATTCCTATTTTATGTCCCAGGAACATAATCTTAAATTGCAACTAGTGAGATTTGGGAAACCTTCAGGGAGAGGTGTTTGCAATGAGTGTTGAAGATTGCTTGACATAGTGATGGAGATGGTATAGAAAAATATCCCAAGCTAAGGGCAGTAGCATAAATAAAATACTGGAGAGATCTGTGAATGCAGTGTGCTACCTTTTGTATAAGAAAAAGAAACAGAGTACATATTATTTACTTTTATAAAAGCTTAAAGGTTCTATACACTCATAAGGGCTTCCCGGGTGGCCCAGTGATAAAGAATCTGTCTGCCTGTGCAGGAAAGGCCAGTTCAATCCCTGGGTAGGAAGATCCCTTGGAGGAGAAATTGGCAACCCACTCCAGTATTCTTGCTGAAAAAAATCCCATGGACAGAGGATCCTGGCAGGTGATAGTCCATGGGGTTGCAAAGAGTCGGACACGATTTGAGTGCCTGAGCACACACCTACGCATGCATACTCCTAAGAACCTAATATCAGGGGTTGGCTACTGGGAGTCAGGAATGTGATCTGGATGGATGGGGACAGGGCTGGAGGGAAGACTTGTCAGTGGAACTAGAGTTTAGTTCTATTTGAATGACAGAATTTAGTGAACAGTAGGTTTAGGGTGGTGTTAGATCAAGCATAATCTTGAATGTTTTGTTACAGGATTTGTAATTCAGTTTCTGGGTGATGGAAACCCATTGCTGCTGCTGCTGCTGCTGCTGCTAAGTCGCTTCAGTCATGTCCAACTCTGTGCTACCCCATGGACTGCAGCCTACCAGGCTCTTCCATCCATGGGGTTTTCCAGGCAAGAGTACTGGAGTGGGTTGCCATTGCCTTCTCCATGGAAACCCACTACAGAATTTTAAACATAAAACTGACCTAGGCTTCCCTGGTGGCTCAGTGGTAAGAAATCTGCCTGCTAATGCAGTAGACATGGGTTCAATCCCTGGTCCTGGAACCCTGTCATAGGGCAACTAAGCCGGTGAGCCACAACTACTGAGCCTGTGCTCTAGAGCCCAGGACCCACAACTACAGAGCCCACACCCTGCAACTACTGAAGCCCACACGTTTTAGAGCCCGTCCTCTGCAAGAAGAGAAGCCACCACACGAGAAGCTCAGGCACCACAACAAGAAGCCCAGGCAACACAACTAGAGAGTAGCTCACACAACAACAAAGACCCTCACAGTAAAAAATATATATATATATATATTTTTTTTTTTAAAAAGACTGACCTAATACAGTCTTCACGGAAGGGGTAAGTATTTGCTCTGTAACACATGAAATGCAAGCAATGTTACACTCTTTTATGTTCCAAAATTAAATCAAATTTGCTTCATTTGTCAGAGTTTGCAAAAAAAAAAAAAAACAAAACAGTTTTGTTGCAGACAAAAGTGTGTTGGAAGGAGTTCTCCTCACTCTCCCAATTCCATTAGGATCATGTTAGAGGTCTGGGAGCTTACATATAACCTAAAAAGAAATCAGCTTCCCTAGTAGCTCAGTTGGTAAAGAATCTGCCTGCAGTGCAGGAGACCTGGGTTCAATCCCTGGATTGGGAAGATCCCCTGGAGAAAGAAATGGCAAACCACTCCAGTATCCTTGCCTGGAAAATCCCATGGACAGAGGAGCCTGGCGGGCTACAGTGCATGGGGTCACAAGAGTTGGACCTGACTTAGTGACTTCACCACCACCACCAAAGATAAATCACTCAACCTGTGGCCCAGACTTTGCTGTTTCTTCCTATCCTGGAGCAGGACCAGTTACATAATTTGCAGGGCTCAGTGCCAAATGAAAACGCAGAGTCCTTTGTTCAAAAATTTTTGAGAATTTCAAGATGGTGACAGCAGAGCATTGGATCCCAGTGTGGGGCCCTTCTGTGTGTGAGTGCACAGATCTGTCTCAGGCCCATGAAGCTGGCTCTGTCTGAGGGCAGGCAGCCTCACATGGACTACTCTACTTAGCAAAACTAAGCTCCAGGAGTCTCTACTAGAGTAAGATGTGAGGCCAACAGGATTACAGTGGTGCCCAAGGGGTCTATCTCTTGGAATGCTTCCCAAACCTTAGTGTGCATGCAAATCACAAGGTATTGCTAGGATGCAGATTCTAACTCTGGGGTAGGTCTGGGGTAGCATTTGAAATTCTGCATTTTTGCAGACTTCCGCATGCCGCTGTTTCTGCAGGTCTGTAGACCACATTTTGATCCACAAAGCGTTACCCCATAACCCTGTGCTGTGTGCTTGGTTGCTCAGTCATGTCTGACTCAGCCCTATGGATGGCTCCTCTGTCAATGAGATTTTTCAGGCAAGAATACTGGAGTGGGCTGCCATTTCCTACTTCAGGAGATCTTCCTGACCCAGAGGTTGAACCCATGTCTCCTGTGTCTACTGCACTGCAGGTGGACTCTTTACCCACCGAGCCACAGGGGAGACTCCATAACCTTAGACGCGTGCAACCAACCCTCAGACTCTCCTCCTGACTCTCCAAGAATTCATCCCTGGTGTCCAATCTTTTATCTCACAAAGCCTTGGCTGCTAAGGGCAGGGAAGGAGGTCAATATCCCCCTTCAGTCTATAACCTAGAAGACAAGTAGTACTTGAATTTCCTCATCAGGGTACCTGGACTGGTCTGTTTTATAAAGATAAAGGAAATGTCAGTATGAGGCATGGAGAAAAAAACATGAAGACATGAGAGGCAGTTATAATTGTGCAAGTTTGATATGGCCCTGAGGATTAGAATGGAAGCAGATAGGAGAGGCTTTTCAAAGATCAACCTAGCTGGCTGAGGAAGCCAACTAGGAGGAGAGGGAGAGGGAGGAAATGGAGGTAAGTCCAGAGTTTTGAGCCTGGATATGCCTACAATGATAAGGATGCCATTAACCCTGGAGGGCAGAAAGGACAGCAGCTCTGAGAAGACACAAGTTCAGTTCAGGTAACACTAAGTTTTAGGGGCTGTACATCCTTATAGCTGGGCTTTCCAAGTGGCTCAGCAGTGAAGAATCCACCTACCAATGCAGGAGACATAGGTTCGATCCCTGGGTCAGGAAGATCTCCTGGAGGAGGAAATGGCAAACCGCTCCAGTATTCTTGCCTGGGAAATGCCATGGACAGAGGAGCCTGGAGGGCTACAGTCCACAGGGTCACAAAAGAGTCGGACATGACTTAGCGACTAAACAACAATATCCTTATACTAGGAGAAATCCTAGGCATCTAAGTAAGTAGAAAGCAGAGCAAAATGGTGAAAGAAATATATTAATGGGTATCGAATGAGTATGGATGTAAAATGCAAATTTTTTCGAAATAAGAACATGAGGACACATGTTCACTGAGTGGAAGAAATCCAAAACAATGGGTGGAGGACCTGTTTTGGTAGTGCAGGGCAGTGCTACTAAGAAGTTCTAGGTGAAATAGAAACCTTTGCTCTTGAACAGGTATGCAGCATTTTCTTCTGTCACAAACTTTGATATTATCTTTATAAAAATAGACTAGTCCAGGTTCCCTGATGAGGAAATCTTTCAAAAAATCTTTGAAGCTTCCTGGAAAGCCTATTCAGTCCCTGCCATATCTGCTGTCATTAAATATATTAATAGAATCTAGAATGCTGGAGTTACTTGTCTGCTGCCTTTTATGAGCACTGCTTGTACACAAAATGGTCTTCTGTGTTCTCATTTAATGTGGTCAAACGAATATATTTTGGTATGTAAATTTCTTATTTTTTTTATTTTAATGGCTAACAACTTTACAGGAAAAAAATCGTATATATAAAACAGCTTGCTACAGCTGTTTGGAGGTTTCTTCTATCCTTATCAGTATACATACACATGATTAATATGTTTCTTGTGGGACTGGTTGTGACTCATTGGTGTGTAAGTTCTTTAATGACCACAAACTCCATCCTCTCTGTTTATAACAGTCCCTGCAGTGCGACCTAGATGTTCTTCCATCAAGATATGGAATCTATTTCCTCCTATCCTGAATCTCTTCCAGCCTGCTGACTCACTTTGAGTAACAAGAGAATGCAGTTTCTTCTTTCTTTTTTAATGAAATGAGGCAAGGTTATTATTACTATTTAAAATTTTGGCTTGCAGGTTCTTCATTGCGGCCTGAGGGCTTAGTTGCTCCAGGGCACATGGGATCTTAGTTCCCAGACCAAGGATCAAACACACACAGCTCCTGCATTGGAAGGAAGATTTTTTTTTTTTTTGGAAAGGCAGATTCTTAGCCACTGGACCACCAGGGAAGTCATAAGAGATTTGTGATTTCTGCTCTTGCCATGTTGCTACCATCCTATAAAGAAGCTTGACCTAGTCTCCTTGCGGCCTACCCTTTACCCAACGCCAAAATCCAGTCATGTGAATGAAACTGAGACTGTCAAGCCTCAGGTGAGCTGCCAGATGACTGCAGTCACGAGTGTGACCCCAGGCCAGGCCAGCTAAAATCCAATGGAGCTTAACCCAGCCCAAGTGTATGAGCAAATAAAAATAGTTGTTTTAAAACACTAAATTTTAGGGAATTCCCTGATGGTCTGGTGGTTAGGACTCTCTGTGGTCAGTGTTGAGGTTGTGGGTTCAATCCTTGGCTGGGGAATTAAAATTTTGCAAGTCACAGGATGTGTCCAAAAACCCATTAAATTTTAGGTAATTTATATGGAATATAGATAATTGATTAAATTTGGTACATTATATTTGCATTCTAATTTTGGAATTATCATTATTTAGGGTATAATTTTGTATGTATGTGAACAAGTTGTAAGATATTTTATATGCTTATACACAATTCTATGGTATTCCTTTACCACTGTTTACTTAACCTTTTCCCAATAATTAGACATTTGATGTGTACACAGCTTTCCATTTTTATGGATAATACTGTTCCAAGAATCTTTTTACAACTGGTCTCTAATTTTTTTTGCTTGCTATTTTCTTAGGATTTTTTTTTTAACCTAAAGTGGAGTTAGTGGGTAAAATGATGTAAAGTATTAATTCTCACTACATATTGACTGACTGCTTTCTAAAAGATGGTTATCAATTTACTGTGCAGCCAGCAATATATTCATCTCCCCATACCCAGTTAGCAAACTTTCTAAAAATTTAGCAATTTTGATTGCTTAAAAACTTTTTTTGGCCTCACCTCTCATTTTGTGGCATCTTAGTTCCCCAACCAGGGACTGAACCCTGGGCCACGGCAGTGAAAGCACTGAGTCTTAACTACTGAACCACCAGGGAATTCCCAGCAATTTTAAAATTAAGATGTAACATATATGCAGCTAAGTATGCAAATCTTAACTCTGTATCTTGATTAATATTTACAGACATAGAGAGATAGACAGAGTTCGTGTAAGCACCCCCAGATGAAGATCTGGAACATTTCTAGCTCCCCACGTATTTCCCTTCTGCTCCTTTCCAGTCAAACCACCCCCAGAAGTAATCACTTCTTTGATTTTCATCACCACACATTTATCTAATCTTGAACTTCATATAAATAGAATCATGCAGATTGTACTCTCCTATGTCTGCCTTCTTTTGCTCATTATTATATCTGTAAAATTCATTCTTGTTCTTGTTGTGTATGGAAGTGGTTCATTCTTGTCCATTGGTAATATTATTGAGTATGCTGCAATTTCCTTATCTATTCTTCATTTGATGGACAGTTCAGTAACTTCAGCTTGGTGCTATTAAACAAAGTGTTTTAAACTTTTTCATTTATTTTAATATTTCAGTAGTCATATGTTCGGAGAAGGCAATGGCACCCCACTCCAGTACTCCTGCCTGGAAAATCCCGTGGACCGAGGAGCCTGGTGGGCTACAGTCCATGGGGTTGCTAAGAGTCGGACACGACTGAGCGACTTCACTTTCACTTTTCACTTTCATGCATTGGAGAAGGAAATGGCAACCCACTCCAGTGTTCTTGCCTGGAGAATCCCAGGGACCGCGGAGCCTGGTGGGCTGCCGTCTATGGGGTCGCACAGAGTCCGACACGACTGAAGTGACTTAGCAGCAGCAGCAGCAGTCATATGTTGATACCTTAGGAAGTGTTTCAGTACTAATTTCTTCATTTACTGTTGGAGTACAGCTGGCGAGGGACTAGAGAATGAGTCTGAGTGAGTGAGCAGGGCCAGATTATGAAGGACCTTGTGAGAGGTGCTGAGGAACATGAACTATGTGGCATGGACAGAGGGAAGTCACTGAGGGATCTGAAGCAAGAGAAGAACCTTATCAACCTTGAATTTTAGAAACATGTCCCTGCCAGGAGGGAGGAGAATGGATGGTGTGAGGAAAAGTCTGAAGGCAGATTTCTAGGCAGAAGACATGGCAATAGCATAGGTAAGAAATGAGCTGGGCCTAACTAACTAGGAACTAACACAGCAGCAACAGAACTTATTAGGTGTTGATCTTTGGGGCATGATGAGCTAACTGCTGGATAACTAAAATGGCAGTAGATGCATTGACTAAGGCAAGGAAGGCAGATGGGGAGGAGGATAGAGCACCACAGGAAAGATAATGAGTTAATTTTGGATTTGTTGAATTTGAGATACCTGTGGAACATCCAGGTGGAGAAGACTATTTGTCAACTGGTTATGCGGGTCTAGATGGGCTTCCTTGGTAGCTCAGTTGCTAAAGAATCCGCCTGCAGTGCAGGAGACCCGGGTTGGATTCCTGGGTTGGGAAGATCCCCTGGAGAAGGGAATGGGTTACCCTCTCCAGTGTTCTGGCCTGGATCACAAAGAATCCAACACAGCTGAGCGACTTTCACTTTCACTTTTCACGTGGGTCTAGAGGTCTGGAAGTGGTCCTGCTAGAAGCAGAGATTTGGGAGATCACCAGAGCATAGGAGGAAGAAGAACCTGGAAGATAGACAAGGTTAATTAGAATAGTAGTTGAGGTGGATGGACAGGCAGTGAGAAGGAAAGCCAAAGAAGCCCAAGATGAGAGGTCTGAGATAAATGGGAAAGTTGTGGCTCTCAGAAGTTCAGGGGTTGAAAATTTCAAAAAAGAGGGTATCTCAGAGAGGGAGGTGAGATAAAGACTGCATAGTAACTTCTGGATTTGGAAGTCAGATTGTTGTGAGCTTGCCATAGCAGTTCCAAAGAAGTGATAGGAGTGGGTGCCAGATTGCAGCAAGCTGAGAAAACCAAGGGCGGCAATTAGACTTTCCTTTTAGAAAATTCAGTTACAGATAAAAAGAAAGATGACATTATTGAGGCCAATGTCACTTTTGTTTTTGTTTTTTGGTTTTTTTAATTGATAGAGATCTGAGTACCAAGAGCAGACTGGGTGAAGCCATCCCCTCCTGGACTGCTCCCTAGGGACCACGCCGCGGATCCAGCACCTCTATTGTCTTCCAAGCCCTCATTTCTGCCTTCTCTAGTTTTAATAGAGCATTTTATATGATTCCTTGTTGTCTCCTCTCTTGGTCTGTTAATTATACGTTTAAAAATATATTTAAGCATTTTCCTTAAGGTTTGCAATCTACATTTACAGCTAATTCACTCTAATGCTTCACGGGTAGTGCAAGTATTTCATAACAGAGTATTATCAATGGCTCCCTCCTATTTCTTATAACTATTGCAATAACTTATTGCTATTATTTATTCCACTAATTCATAAACTATAATCGCTGAAAGCATGGGTTGTATTAGTGAATCATGTAGTGAAAATTTATCATTTGGAGTAATTTTTCTCACAAAGTTATTTGTTATGCTCTACCCAAGTGACTCGGTGGTAAAGAATCTGCCTGCCAATGCAGAGACACAGGAGACCTGAGTTCAATCCCTGGGTCAGGAAGATGCCCTGGAGAAGGAAATGGCAACCCACTCCAGTATTCTTGCCTGTAAAATCCCATGGACCGAGGACTACAGTCCACAGGGTCGCAAAGGGTCAGACACGACTGTAGCGACTTAGCACAGCACCATTTCGTATTTTATTAGTGTTGGTGCTTTTAAACATATGTGGTTTCTAACATGATGACTTTTAAAGACAAGATGTGAGATAGAAGAGAAAAATTCAGATTGAGTTTATGATGAAAATTTCAATCTTTTGAAGCATCTCATTGTACCTGAGGACAATGAGCTCAAGTTGCTCTGTTCCTTTGTGCACTGTATTAAACAGCTTGCAGAGTAAGCAATGTGTCCCTGCGTATTGCAAAGACATATAACTCCACATCCCAGTCATTTTGACAAGGAAAGTGGCTGATTATTTTATGTGGCTATTAGAATCTTGAAACAGAGTAAAACTGTTGTTTAAAAAAAATCACAAACAAATGGTATCTAACTAAACTTAAAAGCTTTTGAACAGCAAAGCAAACCATAGACGCAATGAAAAAACAACCTATAAACTGGGAGAAAATATTTGCAAATGATGCTACCAACAAGGGATTAATTAAAATATATATATATATATATATATATATATATATACACAAAAGCAGCACATACAGCTTAATGTCAAAACAGAACAAACAAAATAACCCAGGGCAGAAGACCTAAATAGACATTTCTCCAAGGATGACATACAGATAGCCAACAGTCACATGAAAAGATAAGTAACGTTGCTAATTATTAGAGAAATGCAAATCAAAACAGTTCTCACACTGGTCAGAACTGTTGTGTCCGACTCTTTTCGACCCCATGCAGCACACCTGGCTTCCTAGTCCTTGACTATCTCCCGGAGTTTGCTCAAACTCATCACCATTGAGTTGGTGATGCCATCCAACCATCTCATCCTCTGTCACCCCCTTCTTCTCTTGCCCTCAATCTTTCCCAGAGTCAGGATCTTTTCCAGTGACTCGGCTCTTCACATCAGAATGGTCCCATCAAAATGTTTATAGGACTTCCGTGGTAGCACAGTGGATAAGAATCTGCCTGTCAATGCAGGAGACCCAGGTTTGATCCCTGATCTGGGAGGACTGCACACGCAAGAGCAACTCAGTCACAATTGCTGAGCCCTTGCTCTGCAACCTGTGCTCTGCAGCAAGAGAAGCCACCATAGTGTGAAGCCCGCACACCACAAGGAAGAGCAGGCCCTGCTTGCTGCAACTAGAGAAAGCCCAGAGCAGTCAAATATAAAAAAAAAAAAAGTCTACAAAGAATTTCCCTGGTGGTCCAGGAAGATTCCACATGCTGCAGGGCAACTAAGCCAGATGCCACAGCTACTGAGCCCATGCTCTAGAGCCCACGTGCTGCAGCTGCTGAAGCCACAGGCCCTACAGCCCATACTCCACAACAAGAGAAGCCACTGCAATGAGAAGTTTGTGAACCACAACTGGAGAGTAGTCCTTGCTCACCCCAACAAAGACCCAGTGCAGCCAAAAAGTAGTCTACAAATAATAAATGCTAGCGAGGGTGTGGAGAAAAGGAACACTCCTACACTGTTGGTAGGATGTAAATTGCTGCAGCAGCTACAGACAGTATCGAGGGCCCTTAAAAAACTGAAAATAGAGTTACCATATGATTTGCAATTCCACTTCTGTACACATCTCCAGAAAAAATGTCTAATTTGAAAAGATACATGCACCCTAGTGTTCACTGCACCACTATTTACAATAGCCAAGCATGGAAACAACGCAAATGTCCATTGACAGATGAATTAATAAAGAAGATATGATACATATACACAGTGGAATACTACTCAGCCATAAAAAGAATCAAATAATGCCATTTGCAGCAGCACAGATGGACCTAGAATTTATCATATTAAGTGAAGTAAGTCAGACACAGAAAGACAAATATCATATGATATCATTCATATGTGGAATCTAAAAAAAGGATACAAATGAACTCATTTATGAAACAGAAATAGACACACAGACATAGAGAACAAGCTTGTGGCTACCAAAGCTTGGGTACTGAAGTCGGGATTAACATATACCCACTACTATGTATAATATATATAAACAACAAGAACCAACTGTACAGTACAGGGAACCATACTCAATATCTTGTAATAACCTATAATGGAAAAGATTTATACACACACACACACACACACACATATACATATATGTATATCTGAATTACTTTGCTGTACACTTGAAAACTAACACAACATTATAAATTAACTGCTGCTGTTGCTGCTAAGTCGCTTCAGTCATGTCCAACTCTGTGTGACCCCATAGACGGCCTCCTACCAGGCTCCTCTGTCCCTGGGATTCTCCAGGCAAGAACACTGGAGTGGGTTGCCATTTTCTTCTCCAATGCATGAAAGTGAAAAGTCAAAGTGAAGTCGCTCAGTTGTGTCCAACTCTTAGCGACCTCATGGACTGCAGCCCACCAGGCTCCTCCATCCATGGGATTTTCCAGGCAAGAGTACTGGAGTGGGGTGCCATTGCCTTCTCCGATAAATTAACTATACTTCAATAAAGATAAGAAAGAAAAATGTCACAATTGGTAAAAATGCTCAGGAAATACATTATTTATTAGCCTTTATTTATTGTCCAGAAAAGGAAAAATCACCCAACAGTATAATCAGTCAACATATTAGTGACATGTAACATTATGCCAACAAAGTTTTGTGTGATAAACTGAACAACAATTGCTTGTCTAGCCAGGTTGATGAGTCAGTAGATTTTACCAATAAATGTCTTAGCACAACATTTGTAAGATTTATAAATAAAGATGAAAATTGAGAGCTTTTTTTTTTTTTGCTGCTGCTACAAAGAGCTCCCTAAACTAGTCAAGGTCAACATACTTGTAATGTTTTGTCTTTGTACCTGAAGAACTGTGTGAACATTTGTAATGACCGAGCCCATCCGTGGTTGTCTCCAGGAAAGGCTTTGTTTCTAATGAGCAAAGAAAATTCCGACTTTGTTCACAACATACTGTTTTTCTTCATAGAGAAGTGCTGATGTCAAAGCCTGTTAAACAAGAAATTTTAAAAGTCTAGACAATGTGACAAAAACCACCAACTTTATTAAAAAGAGAACAATTCACTCAAGAATATTTTTTAAACTGTGTGAACATCTGGATAAAGAGCACATAAATCTGCTACCAACAGGAATTTAGTGGCTTAGCAGAAAAAGAATTCTCAGCGGGAGTTTAGGTTAAAAGATGAATCATAAAATCCCAGAGAAAACATTTCGATTTCGAGAGATAGGTTCTTAGATTGAAAAGAAATGAAAATTTGAGAAATTATGTTCCAAAGGGAAATATTGACGTGTTTCCACTGTTGATTAGGTTTGAAGATGAGGAAGGGTCTCTGCAAGCCTCACATCTTATTGAAAACCACTTGGCAAAACCACAGAATCTCACTGAATCACAGTCCCTGTGTTGGGGCTTCCCTGATGGCTCAGCCAGTAAAGAATCCACCTGCAATGAAGGAGACATCGGAGAAGCTGGTTCAAGGTTGGGAAGATCTCCTGGAGAAGGAAATGGCCACTCACTCCAGTATTCTCGCCTAAAAAGTCCCATGAACAAAGGAACCTGATGGGCTATACAGTCCATGGGGTCGAAGAGACTCAGACATGAATGAATATGAGTATGTACCACAGACAGTCCTTGTATGCCCAAGGTATGACTTGAGCAACTCATACTCTTTGAATCTTTTGCTCAGCCTGAGAACTGTACCTTTAAGGGAAGAGAAGGAAGACTTCCCTGGTCTCCCTTCTCTTCTCTTAAACCACTTAATCCCTTAACCAGTGTTAAGAATCTGCCCTCTATGGCAGGGATTCCCACCCCTGGTAGAGGAACTAAGCTCCCATATGCAACTAAGCCTGCACTTGGCAACTACTGAGCCCGCTCATGGAAAGATCCCGAATGCTGCAACTAAGACCTGATGCAGTCAAATAAAAAAATATAAATAAATAATAAAGTCCACTTTAATAGATTTAAAAAAAAAAAAAAAAAAGAGGACTTTTTGAACTACAGTCTGTATATTTAAATGAGGTTTACAAGTTCTGGATTCCTTTGAAAAAAATAGGACCCCACTATTCATGGGAAGGGGGCTTTCCTGATAGCTCAGTTGATAAAGAACCTGCTTTCAATTCAGGAGACCCGGGTTCGATTCCTGGGTCGGGAAGATCCCCTGGAGAAGGACCCACTCCATGGCCTGGAGAATTCCATGGACTGTATAGTCCATAGGGTCACAAAGAGTCAGACATGACTGAGTGACTTTCACTTTCACTTTTCATTCATGGGAAAACAATGATCATTTTGCTGAAGTGTTTAACTTCTCTTAAATGTGTAGATAAGCTTTGTGTATTTAACCAGTGTCAGAAATTGTCTCATTTTAGTTGAAAATGAAATCTCAGTGTTGGACCAGCAAAAAAAAAAAAAAAAAAAAAAAAAAAAAAAAGGCACGTTTCAATTAAAAGGTAAATTTCATTCTTTAGTTTTAGTTTCATAAAGAATAGTTTTAATGCTTTTATATAGTCTGATAAAAGAGATCATGCAATTAGTATATATGTTGTAATTTTGCAGTTGCTAGGCCTGTATGGGATCAAGTGATCATGTCACTAAGTAAGGAAATCCTTTCATATAGTGCTGAATCAAGCTGTCTTAGGTCAAGATTTTTTTTTTTGGCTGTGCTACATGGCTTGTGGGATCTTAGTTCCCCGACCAGGGATTGAAACCAGGCCCTTGGTAGTAAAATCATAGAGTCCTAACCATTGGATCACCAGGTAATTCCCTCTTAGGTCATATTTTTATTCATATTGCTTGGTTTATAATTTTTGTAACTTTTCAGCATTGTCAATAAATTTCATGTTGTAAATAATATTAATTAAAACAATATATGATCTTTACATAAGTTAAATCTACTCCCCCCTTTAAAAAATTAAATTTCATTTTGTATTAAGCTAGTTATTTGACAAAAATATATTATATTTGCCTCATGAGTTTTAAATATTTATGACAAGGCAATAAGGAGATAAATTTCAGGAAAAGTAAGCTAATTTTAGCTATTTGATTCTTTTGCAAAGACATGGTTAAAAGAACTTTAAGTGAGGGAAACAAACACTCTTGCACATATCATATATGACATACTAACCTCATTAGAATATCATTTAGTAGGAATTTCTGATAAGAATTTCAGAATAGTTGGTTAAGATAAAAAATCAAGTAGGTATTATGAGTTAACATCTTTGGTCAGTAGGAGAACCACACAAAATAGTAGGCTAACCAGTTAGTTAAAATAAACGGATCCTCAAGAAAGTATTTATCCTCTACTCAAAAAAATCATTGGAAGTTATTACTGGATTGATGTATCTACAATTTACTGATCATGCTGAAACTGTGTAACTCATACTGGGACTTGAACCTAGTTGGCCAGGACTTGAACCTGGCCAAAATCCAATTTGGGACTCAAAGGCTGTCAAAATTCATGATCTTCCAACTGAGATCACACACTTGGTTTCAGCACTTAATGAAGCTCAGATTCCTGATGTTTTATCATGGAAAGAATTGAGTGAGAGACAAAGTGATAGGTAAGAAGTGGATTTATTTAGAGATACAGAGCGTGGATAATTTCAGAAGGAGAGAGTGGCCTTGAAATATGGTATGGTTAGCTTTTATGGGGTGGGTAATTTCATAGGCTAATAACTGGGTTTCCCTGGGGGCTCAGATGGTAAAGAATCCACCTGCAATTCCGGAGACCTGGGTTCGATCCCTAGGTTGGGAAGATCCCTTGGAAGAGGTCATGGCAACCCACTCCAGTATTCTTGCCTGGAGAATCCCCATGGACAGCCCCCTGGCAGGCTACAGTCCATGGGGTTGCAGAGTCGGACATGACTGAGCGACTAAGCACACACACAATGACTGGGAGGGTTATTCAAACGATTTTGGGGAAGGGATGGAGATTTCCAGGGGTTGGGCCACCACTCACTTTTTGGGCTTTGATGGTCAGCCTTGGAACTGTCATGGATGGCACCTGTGGATGTGTCATTGAGCTGATGTGCTACAATAAGCAAATACTGAGGCTCAGGGTTGCATGGAAGTTGACTCATCGCCATCTTGGACCCATTTGGTTCTAATCAGTTTATATTATGTCCCTGGGCTATGCTATTCTTTTAAATTAAGTTTGTGCCCTGCCCACTTCCTTCCTGTTTCAATGCTAATGTACTATGTGTGCGTGCTCAGTGGCTCAGTCATGTCCAACTCTTTGTGACTCTATGGACTAAAGCCCGCCAGGTTCCTCTGTCCATGGAATTTTCCAGACAAGAATACTGGAGTGGGTTGCCATTTCCTACTCCAGGGAATCTTCCCAACCTTGGGATCAAACCCACTTCTCCTGCATCTCCAGCACTGGCAGGTGAATTCTTTACCACTGAGCCACCTAGGAGCTGTAAGGGAAAAAAAAAAATTATATAGACATTCTCTGAAAATTATTTCAAGAGTTCCTCCGGAGGGAAAAGATTGAGAAAGATTATGTGAACCTCTGCATGGTATCTGAAAATTGCTCTGTGCTTTTCCTTCTCAGTACAAATATTCTATAGGGCCTATCACTGAAAATTCTTTAAAAAAGAAAAGATGAATCATGTTCATGGCATCCTGTAGTAAATATATTGTGATATGTCACAACATACAGAAAGTAAAATAAAAGGTCTATCACAGGGTCAGTTGACAAAGTCGTCAAAAAGAAAACCAGGGCCCAAAGTGGTGTAACTTTTACTAAAGCCCAGGATACCAAACCTAGATTTAATACCTGACCCAATTTTAGCTTCAGCTTTCCCCAGGAATGTCATCTTAATGGGCCAGTCTGGGGTTTTCTGATCAACACCAATGAGGTAATCTGGTGGGCCCTCTCCCTACCCACACCCCACCCCCAGGGGAAGAATGCATAATAAAAGCTGTTTTGTTCCCTTCTCCACAAAAGAAGATGGCTTGGCCTAAAATAATCCTTTGTTTTCTTTTGCTAATCCTTTCTTGTCCCATTCTTCTAGTTACAAAAACCTCCCATTCTGTACAACTCCAGAGAGTGTCTTTCTCTTCATTAGATGGGGTGCTGCTGATGAATCATTGAATAAAGCCAACTAGATCTTCAGATTTACTCAGTGGAGTTTGTTTTAGGCTCACCTGGTAGCTCAGTTGTAAAGAATCCACCTGCCAATGCAAGAGACATGGGTTCGATCCCTGGGTTGGGAAGATCCCCTGGAGAAGGGAATGGCTATCCACTCCAGTATTCTTGCCTGGGAAATCCCACGGACAGGGAAGCCTGGAGGGCTACAGTTCATAGGGTGGCAAAAAAGTTTTACATGACTGAGTGACTGAACAACAACAACAACAAATACTAAAAAGATTAATTTGTTAAGGATAGATAATTTTAATTTATATATTGTGTAATACTGGAGTGGGTTGCCATTTCCTCCTCCAGGCAATCTTCCAAACCCATGTCTCCTGCACTGGCAGGTTGATTCTTCACCATAGTGCCACCTGGGAAGCCCATATGTGTAAATTATATATTAAATTAAAACTGTATATAATTTTAATAATTTATTTCTGTATCTTAACAGATCATTTTAATAACTTCTTTCTGTATTCTAGCAGATCAAGGGCGTACACACTCACTTTGGAAACTACTGTCTTAATCACAGAATTCCTAGTCACACCCATATATCTAATGTCAGTTGATTTTCAACAAAGGTGCCAAGTCCATTCAATAGTGAAAGAATAGTCTTGTCAATAAATGATACTGGAAAACTGGATGGCCACGAGCAAAAGAAGGAAATTGAACCCATAACTCACACAAAATACAAGAATTAATTCAAAATGCTTTAAAGGTCTAAATATAAGAGATAAACCTATAGAACTCTTAGAGGAAAACATAGGGGTAAATTTTGATGACTTCAGTTTGGCAGTGGATTCTTAGATATGACTCCAAAATCACAAGCAACAAAAGAAAAAAAATACACAAGTCAGACTTCATCAAAATTAAAAAAAACCTTTTGTACTTCAAAGGGCATTATAAAGAGAGTGAAAAATCCACAGAATGGGAGAAAAATATTTGTAAATTGTATCAAAATTGAGCAGGACCCTGCAGGACCCTCCGGGTACAAGTCCCTCTGTTTCCCCTGTTTCTTGTTTGTAGAAAGAGGCTTTAGTTTCCAGGCCCTTCATTAAGTTTGAAAGCGCAGATTCAACAGTTATTAATAAGAAAGTGAAGGAATGCAGATAGAAAGAAAAATCAGACAGGCACAGAAAGTAATGATAGCTTAAACAATTGTTTATTGTTCAGTCACTGACTTATGTCTAACTCTTTGCGACCCCGTGGACTATAGCAAGCCAGGTTCCTCTATCATCCACTATCTACCAGAGTTTGCTCAAATTCATGTCCATCAAGTCAGTGATGCTATCTAACCACCATCATCTTCTATTACCCACTTCTCCTCCTGCCTTCAATCTTTCCCAGCATCAGGGTCTTTTCCAGTGAGTCGGTTCTTCACATCAGGTGACTGAAGTATTGGAGTTTCAGCTTCAGCATCAGTCCTTCCAATGAATATTCAGGGTTGACTTTCTTTAGGATTGACTGGATTGATCTCCTTGCCATCCAAGGGACTCTCAAGAGTCTTCTCCAACACCACACTTCGAAAGCATCAATTCTTTGGTGTTCAGCCTTCTTTACGGTCCAGTTCTCACATCCATACATGACGACTGGAAAAACCATAGCTTTGATAGACCTTTGTCAGCAAAGTGATGGCTCTGCTTTTTAATACATTGTCTAAGTTTGCCATAGCTTTTCTTCCAAGGAGTAAGCATCTTTTAATTTCATGACTGCAGTCACCATCCACAGTGATTTTGGAGCCCAAAAAAATAAAGTCTGTCACTGTTTCCCCATCTATTTGTCATGAAGTGATGGGACCGGATGACATGATCTTAGTTTTCTGAATGTTGAGTTTTAAGCCAGCTTCTTCACTCTCTTCTTTCACCTTCATCAAGAGGCTCTTTAGTTCCTCTTTGCTTTTTGCCATTGGGGTGGTGTCATCTGCATATCTGAGGTTGTTGATATTTCTCCCGGCAATCTTGATTCCAGCTGAGTTTCATCCAGCCTGGCATTTCGCATAATATACTCTGCATATAAGTTAAATAAGCAGAGGGACAATATATAGCCTTGACGTACTCCTTTCCCAATTTTGAACCAGTCTGTTGTTCCATGTCTGGTTCTAACTGTCGCTTCTTGTCCTGGTTTCTCAGGAGGCAGGTAAAGTCATCTGGTGTTCTCATCATTTTAAAAATTTTCCAGTTTGTTGTGATCCACACAATCAAAGGCTTTGGTATAGTCAGTGAAGCAGAAACAGATGTTTTTTCTGGAATTCTCTTGCTTTTTCTATGATTCAGTGGATGTTGGCAATTTGATCTCTGGATGTACAAGCTGGATTTAGAAAAGGCAGAGGAACCAGAGATCAAATCACTGCATAAGTGTGTCGAAATTACTCAAGATTTGGGAATTAACCATCTGAAAGGATTAGAGGAACTCACACAGGGCCAGGAACTAGGCCTGTTTCTATTAGCCAAATTGGATAGCCTCATAATTTATGGCACACGGGGTAGGGTACTTAGAAGGATCTCACCTCAGTAGTAAAAAATAATTAACCTTTGACTAAGCATGGCCCTGGTCTCACCCAACAATTGTAAATTGAAAGGATCAAAGTGTTTCCAATTATCTTAACTGCATTCCAAAACAAAGTTCAGAGATATACATACACAAAGATAAAAATAGCCACCTCCTAACAATGCAAAACTCATAATGTCTGGCATCCAATCAAGAATTACTACACATACAAAGAAGCAGGAAAATATGACCAATGATGATGAGGATTGAATCAATAAATCAAAACCAAACCAGAATTTACACAGTTGTTAGATTAGCAGTCAATGACATTAAAGAATTATTATAACTGTGTTCCATATGTTCAAAAACTTAAGTTGAAACATAAAATAAATTTTTTAAAAACAAACTAATTGAATTTGTAGAGATAAATACTATAGTGTCTGAACTGGATATCATTAATGGCAGATTATAAATTAACATAAAAAGCTTAGTAAACATCAAAGCATAGCAATAGAACCTATCTAAACTGAAGCATAGATTTAATAAAAATTTAATAAAAAAGGAACAGAAAATCAGTGATCTTTAGGACATCTTCTAGTAGCCTAATATAAAAGTAACTTGAGTCCTCAACAGATAGGATTGGGTATCTACAAAATACTTGAAGAAGCATTGGTCAAAGTTTTTTTTTCGCATTCATGAAGAATATAAATTCAAAGGTTCAAGTAGCTTGACAAACCCCAAGCACAAGAAATACAACAATAACTACACCAAGGTACATCACAATGAAGTGAAGTCGCTCAGTCGTGTCCGACTCTTTGCGACCCCATAGACTGTAGCCTACCAGGCTGCTCTGTCCGTGGGATTTTCCAGGCAATAGTACTGGAGTGGATTGCCATTTCCTTCTCCAGGGGATCTTCCCAACTCAGGGATCGAACCCAGGTCTCCCACATTGTAGACAGACGCTTTACTGTCTGAGCCACCAGGGAAGTCCTAGGTACATCATTATCATTTTACAAAAAAAAAAAAAGTGATTAAAAACAACCTGAGAAAAGATACAAGTTATGTAGAAAGAAACACCAGGTTTCTTTTTGGAAACAATACAAGTTAGATGGCAGAGAGCAGCATGTTTAAAATACCAAAAGAGGAGCTTCCCTTGTGGCTAGTGGTAAAGAAAGAGGTTAAAGCGTCTGCCTGCAATGCAGGAGACCTGGGTTCTATCCCTGGGTGGGGAGATCCCCTGGAGAAGGAAATGGCAACCCACTTCAGTATTCTTACCTGGAGAATCCCATGGACGGAGGAGCCTGGTGGGCTACAGTCCACAGGGTCGCAAAGAGTCGGATACGACTGAGCAACTTCACTTCACCTCACCTCACTTCACTTCAGTGCTGAAGAAGACACAGGTTCCATCCCTGGTCTGGGAAGATCCCACATGCTGCAGAGCGACTGAGTCGTTGCACCACACTACTGAGCTTTAACCACTGAGCCTGAGTGCCCTAGAGCCCAAGAAGCCCAAGCACCACAATGAAGAGAAGCCCCTGCTCACTGCAACTAGAGAAAAATCATGCAACCAAAAGTAAATAAATAAATAAAAAGAGAGAGCTCTCCTGTACCATGACTTTCTAATCTTAGTTTATAGCTGAGGAAACAAAGTCACAGAGAAGTAAATGTCTCACCTAATGTGAAGGGCCAGCTCATTGGAAAAGACCCTGATGCTGTGAACAATTGAGGGCAGGAAGACACGGTGACAGAGGATGAGATGGTTGGATGGTATCACTGACTCAACGGACATGAGTTTGAGCAAACTCTGGGAGATAGTGAAGGACAGGGAAGCCTGGCGTGCTGCAGTCCAGGGGAACGCAAAGAGCTGGACGTGACTGAGCGACTGAACAGCAACAACAAAGGCTCAACGAGTGGGGAACTGGGCTGGAACCCCAAACTTTTGACTCATGTTCTATGCCCTTTGTACTTCTTCATCTTCTTCCACTTTCAACTATGGACTCTCGATTTCTTTTAAAAGGCTCTCTGCTTAATCTCTCCCATGATTCGACACTGATCCTTTCATTAGGTTTTTTTTTTTTTTTCTTTTATTATTTGCTATGTTGCTGCATTTCTCTGGGAGGAGCAGACCCATGTGGTCTGAAGAAATTTTTAATAGCCTTTCCTCCCATCCTGAACATTACTTATTAAAATGACCTCTTTTGATAAGACCACCCTATCCTAATTTATAGTTCTCAGGTCTTGTTTTGCTTTTGTTTTCTTCCTATGGATTGAGTTGCTTCAGTATCATTGTGGTTCTTATGATCTTTTTTCATTTTTTTCCTTTTCTTTGGGCCCTTGAGGATAAAAATTCTTTCCCTCAACCCTATTTTGCTTTGTAAATTCATGTCTTGTTTAAGTGCATTTTGCTTGTTTTCCATATTCCTACTGTTATATTAGTGGATTTTTTTTCGAAACATTCATATTCATTCCATTTTCTTTATAGAACCCTCCTGCTTACAAATTACAAACTATCATGTGAAGTAAATCATGAGTAGAAATTGCAATGGTGATTCTGGTCTAATTCCAGTTAGTGAACCATCTCACTGAGTTTTAGTTGTCTCCCTAAAAGGATGAAAGCTTTTTGCCAGGTACAGGAAACAAAACCGATATGACAACAAAAAAAGAAACTAAAAAATTTTTTTTTGTTGTTTTTTTTTTTTTTTTACAGGAGAGGCTCTGCAGGGGAGCTTGAAAATAATTTTTTAGATCCACGTCAGCCCTGAAGTAAAAAAGACACCACTGGAAAATAATTTTTTTAACTTAAAAAAATACTGGACAAATAAGATATCATCATCAGGATTATCCATTAACTAGCATTACTGATTAATTAACTAATGTTGAACTTTAAACTAAACCATAAAGGATAGTTACATGTATATTATAGTTAAATTAAATGCTGCTTTCTTGGTGACACAGAGTGGAGTGCTGTCCTAGAATTACTTTCCCAGAATCACATTCCAGAAGATAGTTTTAAAAGTTAGAAAACAATTGAAATGATGGCAAAACACATGATACATTCTGATTAATGTAATGTTCATGTAAAATAAAACGTGTTCACTTTCTTGCAATATATAAATTTTATATATAAAATTATGTATATAATATATACATATCTACTTTGTTGTTGCTGTTTAGTCATTAAATGGTGTCCAACTCTTTGGGGATCCCATGGACCTTAGCCTGTTAGGCCCCTCTCTCCATGGGATTTCCCAGGCAAGAATATTGGTCTGGGTTGCCATTTCCTTCTCCAGGGAATCTTCCTGACCCAGGAATCCAACCCAAGGCTCCTGTAATGCAGGCAAATTCTTACTGGCTAAGCCACTGGGGAAGTACTGGCTGGTACTTCAGGAGCCTTGGGTTGGATCTCTGGGTCAGGATGATCCCCTGGATAAGGAAATGGCAACCCACTCCAGTAGGCTATAGTCCATGGGGGTGGCAAAGATTCCAATTCTTTGCCACCCCCACGGACTGCAGCACACCAGGCTTCCCTGTCCTTCACTATCTCCCGGAGTTTGCTCAAACGCATGTCCACTGAGTCAGAGATGCTGTCTGTCTCATCTTCTGCCGCTGTCTTCTCCTCTTGCCCTCAATCTTTCCCAGGGTCTTTTCTAATGAGTCAGCTCTTTGCATCAGGTAGCCAAAGTACCAGAGCTTCAGCTTCACTGTCAGTCCTTCCAATGAATATTCAGGGTTGATTTCCTTTAGGACTGACTGGTTTAATATCCTTGCTGTCCAAGTGACTCTCAAGAATCTTCTCCAGCACCACAATTAGAAAACATTAATTCTTTGGCACTCAGCCTTCTTTATGGTCCAACTTTCATATCCTTACATGACTGCTGGAAAAACTACATATATGTATATGTATATACATATATATATATAAATAATATGTGTATATATATATGTGTGTGTGTATATATATAAAACTTATTTTTAAGACCCTAAGCCAGAATCATCCAGTTAAGCCACTCCTGGATTATTTAACCACAGAAATTAAGTGGAACAATTAATGTTTGTTGTTTTAAACTCTTAAGTTTGGAGATAATTTGTTATATAGCAGTAGATAACTAATATAGCAACTCTATCATGACATTTCCTCCTAACCCCTTCTGGGTCCAGATGTCTGAGTAACAGGAGAAGACCAGCTCAGGAAATTGTTCCACAGTTTTCATTCTTGGGAGTTGTTGGATCAAGGCTTTATCACTTCTTCTCTAACAGTGTGTTGAGTCTTAAATTTTACTGTTAGTGTGAAAGTGTTAGTTGTTTAGTCATGTCTGACTCTTTGTGGCCCCATGGACCATAGCCCACCAGGCTCCTCTGTAGATGGAATTCTACAGGCAAGAATACTAGAGTGGGTTGCCATGCCCTTCTTCAGAGGCTCTTCCCAACCCAGGGATCAAACCTGGGTCTCCCACATTGAAGGCAGATTCTTTACTGTCAGAGCCACCAGGGAAGCCTCCTAAGGAAGGCAGATGCCAGGTGTAACACTAATGCCCTGACTTGGAGTTGTGGCGCGGCTGGTAAAGAATCTGCCTGAAATGTGGGCTACATGGGTTCGATCCCTGGGTTGGGAAGATCCCCTGTAGAAGGGAATGGCAACCCACTCCAGTATTCTTGCCTGGAGAGAATTCCATGGACAGAGGAGCCTGATGGGCTACAGTTCATGGGGTTGCAAAGAATCAGACATGACTGAGCGACTAAGCACAGCACAGCACTATACTACTTAAACATTGTGCTAATTTGGGAGAAGTGAAGGAAAGAGAAAATTTAAAAGAAACCTGTTTCCCAAAAGGGATACTGTCGCTTTAAATGTAGTATGATGCAAACCACTAAAATCACACACACACACAAGCTCAAGTGCTATAACTCGCCAAGGAAAAAAGTTGTTAAACTGGTAACTTAGGTCAGTAAATAAAAATTGCCAAACAGACTCCTTGCCTGAGATGGCCATGGGAAAGGGTAAAATTAAGATGAAGTTTTCTAACTGGCTGAATATCACCTTCTGTTTGGTGGGAAATATATAAGAAGTTATGGCTGTTGATTATAAAAGTGTCCTACTTATATTATACAGAGAAATGACTGGAGAGCAAAGTAAGAGAGAGGTTGAAAAATTCGGAAGAAGTTTCCCAAGAAAGATGAATAAAACCTGTCACCATTACAGTTTACTTCAGAAGTTTGTAGATGTTTTACTTCTGAGCCCAGGAGTAGTCACATAGAACCCTTGCCAGAAAA
Source organism: Bos mutus (assembly GCF_027580195.1). Taxonomy (NCBI): domain Eukaryota; kingdom Metazoa; phylum Chordata; class Mammalia; order Artiodactyla; family Bovidae; genus Bos; species Bos mutus. The sequence continues at coordinate 58,564,616 of NC_091627.1, forward strand.
CACTAGTAAACTTGACAAGCTGCTCACAAAAGGACTTAGTTTAAGTAAAAATCCAGGGAAATTTGAAAATTGCAGAGTTTCACAAATAAGAAACCACAAGGCAAGGAATCCTCATGTATCATGGAATACAGATACGCAAATGTGTGCATAGGCACATATACTATAGATAATATTTTTTAGTAAGATATGCTATAGAAATATCAACTTTAGGCGACTTGAATTTGAGGTTGTTTTAGTTTATTTCTGCATTGTGATTTGGATATCTAATTTTAATATTTCAGGCAGAAACCTACCTTTTAATTCAGGAAAGACACCTTCTTCTGCTCCTGCCGCCTTCGACTTCAAGAATATGCAGCATTCTTTATCACCACCCGGTAGCACTGTCCAGCATCTGCAGAACAAACTCCCACTTACAACCTGTTCATCTCCACGGGTCTTTGAAAATTGAGAGCAAATATCACGACAAGATGGCTTTATGATGGACACATAGAAAATGTTAGATGATAACTTTAAAAAGAACATTTGTTTATGAACCAAAATAAGCAGTGACAAATTTTATCTGCAAGAGTAATCCACAGGTGACCTACGGTGGAGCACAGGGAACTCTACTTAACGCTCTGTGGTGACCTAAATGGGGAGGAAATCTTAAGAAGAGGGGATGTATGTAGTGACAGATTTTCCTTTCTTGGGCTCCAAAATCACTGCAGATGGTGACTGCAGCCATGAACTTAAAAGATGCTTGCTCCTGGGAAGGAAAGGTATGATAAACCTAGATGGTATATTAAAAAGCAGAAACATCATTTTGTCGACAAGGGTCTGTACAGTCAAAGCTATGGTTTTTCCGGTAGCCATGTATGGATATGAGAGTTGGACCATAAAGAAAGCTGAGCGCCAAATTGATGCTTTTGAACTGTGGTGCTGGAGAAGACTCTTGAGAGTCCCTTGGACACAAAGGAGATGAAACCAGTCAATCCTAAAGGAAATCAATCCTGAATATTCATTGGAAGGACTGATGCTGAAGCTGAAACTCCAGTCCTTTGGCCACCTGATGCAAAGAGCTGACCTATTGGAAAAGACCCTGATGCTGGGAAAGATTGAAGGCAAAAGGAGAAGAGGGCAGCAGAGGATGAGATGGTTAGATAACATCACTAACTCGATGGACATGAGTTTGAGTAAACTCTGGGAGATAGTGGAGAACAGAGGAGCCTGGCATTCTGCAGTCCATAGGGTCACAAAGAGTTGGACATGACTTAGCAGCTGAACAACAACAAATAGCTGATTCACTTTGCTGTACATTTGAAACTAACACAACATTGTAAAGCAACTTTACTCCAGTGAAAAGTAATTAAAAAAAAAAAAAGAGTAATCCATAGGAGACAGAGATCCAAGAGGGTCCCCATGGTGTGGGGAGGCTTCAAGGAAAAATCATCATATAAGCTATTCTCTGAAGGGTAGGCTCAGACTTCAGGGGATTGAAAAGGGCATTAGATTAGCAGAGAGGTGTGGGAGGAAGCAAGGACAATGTGAGCAGAGAAAGTGAGGACACCCATTTAGATCAGAACTGAAGGTTCATTCTGGGAAGGAATTTTGAGAATATAAGGGTCAGTAGTGAGCAGGACAGGAAGGTTATCAGATTTAGTAAGTGGGCAATGCTCAGAAATCCCTAGAAGTGTTATTTCAGGAGACTGGCAGTCACAGACAGAACTAGTTATTATTTATAATATATTATTTGATTTTTTATAAATTATAGTCTTCATTGCTTCTCAGGAAAAATAAAACTACTATCCTGAAGATCTCTATAGGTTTTTATTCCTGTGTTTGGGAAGGAGTAAATATGGACAGGGGCTTCCCAGGTGGCACTATGGTGAGGAATCTGCCTGCTAATGCTGGAGACTCAAGAGACTTGCGTTTGATCCCTGGGTTGGGAAGCTCTCTTGGAGTAGGAAATGACAACCCACTCTAGTATTCCCACCTGGGAAATTCCATGGGTAAAGGAGCCTGGCAGGCCCAGTCTATGGAGCTGCAAAGCGTCAGACACAACTGAGCTACTAAGCACACACAACACAAATAAGAACAGGATCTTTTTCTCTTTTTTAGTTTTTATTATTATTATTTAACAGAAGGGAAATTTTAAACTGAAGTGACTGTAGAATTTAATTTAAAAAACCATATTCCTTTTCATCTAATTAGAATTTTAAAATGGTTTCTTGTATCAAAGCTAAACTATCTGACCTCCCTTTGTAACATTCATTGAGAATTCTGATTTTGTAAAGTACAAGATATGAATAAATGAAATTGAGTACCAGGATCTTTGGTTCTGATAGATGAAGTAGCTAAAAAATCTCCCTTTATATTGATCATTTAAATCTAAAAACTAAAATTTGTCTTAAAATCCCAACGTTTTAAAACAGGAAAAAGATTTTCTGGCCCATTGGACTGGGAACAAGAGAAATAGATTTTAATTATTGTGCCATCAATACACACTCCTTGAGGAGACCTGACAGCTTCAATGTAAATTTCTCTGGTTTTTCTCACGGCACTGAACTCAAGTCTTCATAAGGAGCAATCCCCTTCTGTCTCCCCTTTCTCCAAGTGCCCTCTTCCAACTGCTATTACAGATCCAACCAGAGGCTCCATGGCAAAGCAGATGGCTTTTGCTTATGTGTTGGGAAAACACATCTCAAGGACAGAGAGCAAGGTGTGTCAGATACCTACTTTGTTTCATACTGCAGGTGAATGAATGCACTTATAGCTAGAGATGGGAGAAATGCCCTAGAGATGACTGAATGAGAAGAGTTCCATTTGTTTTTATCATTTTATTTATTTATTTATTTTTGGCCGTGCAGAAACTTCTCTTGGCTTCTCTTGTTTCGGAGCACGGGCTCTAGGGCATGAGGGCCTCAGTAGTTGAGGCACATGGGCTCAGTAGTTTCGGCTCCCTGGCTCGGGAGCACAGGCTCAATAGTTGTGGTGCATGGGGTTAATTGCTCCGAGGCCTGTAGGATCTTCCGGATCAGGGATCGAAGCTGTGTCCCCTGCATTGGCAGGCAGATTTGCACAACTGAGCCACCTGGGAAGCCCAAGAAGAGTTCTATTTGAATGCAATGCTGTGTTTTATTTGATTGTACCTTCTTGGACAACCATAATGAGGAGCTGTTTTGGAAAAGAGAGTTTAAATTATCCACATTTCTTGGCATCATGAATCCAACCATAAATAGACAAGATAAAAATTATGTGGATGAGCTTATTGAAATTTAAGATGTAAAATTAAGTTTTACCTCCTGATCTCTTGGAATAGCTTCACACTCAAACCAAATATGGGAAAAAAATTAAAATGATGGATGTTTAAAATTTGTGTAATTACTAAATTCTCCAGAAGGTTTCAGGGCACTTACAATAAAGACTCAGAAAAATCTTGTTCTTTATTACATTTTTATTTATAGAATTTTGTTCTAGCTTTAAGTTGTAGTGACAAAAGATTCTATACTTTTGCTTCACAACACAGAAGACAGTGACCGTTTTCCGTTTGTTTGAATCTGTAAGAAAAGGTGGCAGTAGTTACAGTCCCTGCCTATAATGAGATGAGACTTAGGGAAATAATGAGTACAATTTGTACATGGGAAGAACGTGAATCACTGAGCAGGCGGCCTCTAAAATGGGCTCCAGGGAGCGCTGCCTCCTTTTATTCTTGCTTTTGTGTAACTCCCTCACCTAGAGTGTGGGCTGGACCTAGTGTTGTGCGTCCAACAAACAGAAGGCAGGAAAGGTGAAGGATGTCACTTCTGAGATTAGGTTAGAAAATCAGGGTGAATCCTCTTACTCAGCCTGTCTCGCCGGTGCATTCAGTGGAAGCCAGCCACCGTGTGGTGAGCTGCCCAGGGGAAAGGAACTGAAGGCGGCCAACAGGTAGTGAGGAATGAGACCTGGGTCCAACATCCATGAAGAATTAATTCTGCCAACAACCACAAGATCCTCCCCTAGTGGGCCCTCTGCCAGCCAAGCCAACACCTTGACTTCAGCCTGATAAGAAACCTTGAACCAGGGGAGCTACCTAAGTGTTTCCAGATTCCTAACTCACAAAGCCATAAAATCATGTTTGTTGTTTTAATCGTTAAGTTTTGGAGTAATTTGAATATAGCAATAGATAACCTTCACTGCTCTCAAGTAGTTTATGAGCCAATTAAGCATACAAACATATAAATAAAATAAACATATAAAGAAAATAGGGACTTCATCAGTGGTCCAGTAGTTAAGATTCCACCTTCCAATGCAGGAGGCTCAGATTCAATCCCTGGTCGGGAACTAAGGTTCCACATGTCATATGGTGTGGCCAAAAATTTTAAAACAGAAAATAGTTAACACATCATGCTTATTACTTGCCAGATACTTTTTAAAGCATTTTACATATATTGTTTAATTTCATTCTTACAACAACTCTATGAGGTAAATATTATTACTATCACCATTTTATAAAAGAGGAAATTGAGGCAACAAGAGGTTAAATAACTTGGTCATGGTCACGCAGCTAGTGGAACTGAGATTCAAACTCAGATTGGTGCCAGAGTTCAAGTTCTTGATCACTGTATTGTACTGTTTCTGTTCCACTTTATGTGCGACAACAGAGGTATGTTGGTTCTACAGGAGTAGCATGTCATCATCATGAACACATGCTCAACCTTGTCCGATTCTTTGCAGTCCCATGGACTGTAGTCCCCCACGCTCTTCTGTCTGTGCAATTTCCCTGGCGAGAATACTGGAGTGGGTTGCCATTTCCTCCTGCAGGGGATCTTCCCAAAGCAGGAACAGAACCCAGGTCTCCTGCATGTTTTGGTTTGCAGGTGGATTCTTTACCACTTGAGCCATCAGCATAGGAAATGATTATATCTGTAAGATCAAGAAAGGGGTCAGAAGGATTCAGACACCTGGGCAGTGTTTGAAATATGGAAGTAAGGCATTCCATTCAGGTGGAATAGCATATGCTGAGGTATGGGGGCAAAAGACTTGCCCCCAGGACACACTCCATTCAAATGTTTCAAATCAGTATATGTACTTCCTTACATTCTGACCTTATTTCTACTGGTAAACATTACTCTCTTGGAGTTTTAAAGTGTTACTCTTTTCCGAAAAGAGTAATGCCTGATTCTCAACCAAAGGTAAAGGCAGGAGCTCAGAATAAGTTGAGTTGTTTCAACAAACAAGATGATTTAGGGGATTAGTAACCAAGTCTTTGGCAGCAACAGAAACTCACTGTTTACATACTTCCCACGTGCTGTCCATTAGGGAGTATGATGCTCTCCCTGCCCTTGGGACAACAAGGAAAATCAATCATAAGTTTAAGAACTGCAATCAGAGTTTCTATATTTAAATGTAACTTTAAATAACCTTGCATCAGGCCCAAATAACCTATTGATAATTTGATAGGCAAAATGGAGAAGACAGAAGAAGGGGGATTAAACATAATTTAGAATTAATCACTAAGACTTCCCTGGTGGCTCAGTGGATTAGAATCCGCCTGCCAATGCAGGGGACATGGGTGTGATCCCTGGTCCGGGAAGATTCCACATGCCACAGAGCAACTAAGTCTGTGTACCACAACCACTGAAGCCCACTTGCCTAGAACCTGTGCTTCAAAACAAGAGAAGCCACTGCAATGAGAAGTCCACATACAGTAGCTAGAGAGTAGCCCCTGCTCACTACAACTAGAGAAAGCCTGGACAAAGCAACGAAGATTCAGTATAGTCAAAAATAAATAAATAAATAAAATTATTAAAACAGAAAACAAATGTTGATGAGGGTATGGAGAAAGGGAAACTGTACTTAATCACTGGAAAAAGGAGCCAGGTAAACCTAAAACCAAGGAGAAGAGGCTCTAGATACAATAATTAGAGACATAAATAGTAGTTGCCTTTCTGCTTTATTACCATGTGTGCATATGTGCTCAGTAACTCAGTGTTGTCTGGCTCTTTGCAACTCTTTGGACTGTAGCCTGCCAGGCTCCTCTGTCCATGGAATTTCTCAGGCAAGAATACTGGACATTATTATTTTCAAAAGGCCAGTTAAAATTTTTTTGAGATAATTATGGATTCCTATGCAGTTATAAGAAATAAGGCAGAGAGATCCTACACAGTGCAATATCACAACCAGGATACTAACACTGGTACAGTGCATCAAATTTACTTAGTTTTAACATGCATGTGTGTACGTGAATGTGTACATGTGTATGATGAATCCTGCTGCTAAGTTGCTTCAGTCGTGTCCAATTCTGTGTGACCCCATAGACGGCAGCCCACCAGGCTCCCCTGTCCCTGGGATTCTCCAGGCAAGAACACTGGAGTGGGTTGCCATTTCCTTCTCCAATGCATGAAAGTGAAAAGTGAAAGTGAAGTCGCTCAGTCGTGTCTGACTCTTAGCGACCCCATGGACTGCAGCCCACCAGGCTCCTCCATCCATGGGATTTTCCAGGCAAGAGTACTGGAGTGGGGTGCCATCACCTTCTCCAATGATGAATCCTACTTATATGCTAATTTATCACATAAGTAGAGTTGTGTGGCTACCAGAAGCAACATCTAGAACAGTTCTATCACAAAGGTCCCTCAAGTTCCTCTTTCATAGCCACAGGCACCCTTGCCCCTCCCACTGTCTCCAGTCCCTGCCATCTCGTCTGTTCTCAATCTCTATAATTTTGTCATTCAAGAATGATATATACAAATAACTTTTAAGACAAACTGAGTTTGAGCAAACTCAGGGAGATAGTAAAGGACAGGGAAGCCTGGTGTGCTGCAGTTCACGGGGTCACAAAGAGTCGGACACAACTTACTGACTGAACAGCAAACAACAATTTTTGAGACTGGCTTTTTTTTTTCACTCAGCGTAATTCACTAAGATGTATCCATGATGTCCTGTGTAGCAACAGTTCAGTCCTCTTAACTGCAGAGTAATATTTCTTGGTATGGATGTACCAGAGTTTGTTTAATCCGTCACTTGTTAAAGGGCATTTGGGTTATTTCCTGTTTGGGGCTATCACAAAAGTAAAGTTTTTACGAACATTTGCATACAAGTTATTTTTTTGTATGGATCTGGAATAAATGCCCCAAGGTACAACTGCTGGGTTACATGATAAGCAAGTTCAGTTTACAAGAAACTGCCATAGTCTGGTCCAGAATGACTGTACCTTTTTCCCATCTTCAGTGTGTGGGTGATCCAGTTTATCTTCAACCTCACTCACATCTGGCATATTGCTACATTTTGTTTTAGCCATCCTGATAGGCATAAAATGATACCTCATTGTGGTTTAAATTTGTATTTTGCTAATTGCTAGTTTTTCCTTTTTCTTGTTTTTTAAAAAATTTTATTTTATATAGGATTAACAACGTTGTGTGAGTTTCAAGAGTACAGCAAAGTAAAGTGCTCAATTCTCTGTGATAACCTACATAGGAAAAGAATTTGAAAAAGAATAGATACATGTATATGTATAATTGCTAATTATTTTTGAACAGCTTTTTATTTGTTTATTTGCCATCTGTAAATCCTTTCCAGTGGCATGTATATCCATGTCCTTTTCTTCTCTTTAATATTTACTTTATTTATTTGGCTGCGTTGGGTCTTCTCTGTGGCATGGGCATGAGAGATCTTAGTTGCAGCGTGCAGGATCCAGTTCCCTGACCAGGAATTGAACCTAGCCTCCCTGCATTGGGAGCAAGGAGTTCTAGCCACTGGACCACTGGACCTCCTTTGCCTTTTTTCTGATTGGACTGTTTTTCCTTTTTTAAACTGGTGAGTTCTGAGAGTTCTTTATGTATTCCAGAAACAAGTCCTTTGTCAGATACAAGGTTTGCAATTATACTCTCAGTCTATAGTTTGTCTTTTTATTCTCTTTGCAAGATCTTTCCAAGAGCAAAACTTTTTAATTTTGATGAGGTTCAATGAATGATTTTTTCACTTTATGGATTATACTTTTGGTGTCAAATAAACATTCTTTGCTTATCCCTGTGTCCCAAAGATTTTTTGCCAAGTTTTTCTTTTCTTTTTAAGTTTTATATGACCTGTTTAACATTTAAGTCCAAGATCCATTTTGAGGCAATTTTTGTAAAAAATATTTGACTTACATTGAGATTCACTTGTGTTTGGCCTATGAATGCCCAATAACTCCAGCTATATTTGCTGAAAAGGCTATTCTTCCTCTTTTGAATTTTTTCTAAATCTTTGCTAAAAATCACTTGGGCGTATTTGTGAGTCTATTTCTGTTCTCTATTTGTATTTCCCTGAACTATCAGTCTATCCCTGTGCCAGTACCATACAGGCTTGGTTACTGTAGCTATATATTTAGACTTAGCATTGAATAGAATGACTTATCCTAGTTCTTTCTTTGTTTTCAAAATTATTTTAACTATTCTAGGTGCAGCACTTTTACATATAAATTTCATAGCAAGCTTGTCTATGTTATACCGTGTTGAGATTTTGATCAGAAGCACACTAAATCTAATCAATTTGGAAAGTATTCATATCTTTACTGAGTAATCATACATTACACAAACACAGTGTATTTATCATCATACACAGTAAAAATACATACAAATATACAAACACAGTATATTTATCCATTTGTTTAGGTAGCCATTCAGTTCAGTTCAGTCACTCAGTCGTGTCCAACTCTTTGTGACACCATGAATCGCAGCACACCAGGCCTCCCTGTCCATCACCATCTCCTGGAGTTCACCCAAACTCATGTGCATCCAGTCGGTGATGCCATCCAACCATCTCATCCTCTGTCGTCCCCTTCTCCTCTTGCCCCCAATCCCTCCCAGCATCAGAGTCTTTCCCAATGAGTCAACTCTTCGCATGAGGTGGCCAAAGTACTGGAGTTGCAGCTTTAGCATCATTCATTCCAAAGAAATCCCAGGGCTGATCTCCTTCAGAATGGACTGGTTGGATCTCCTTGCAGTCCAAGGGACTCTCAAGAGTCTTCTCCAACACTACAGTTCAAAAGCATCAACTCTTCAGCGCTCAGCCTTCTTCACAGTCCAACTCTCACATCCATACATGACCACAGGAAAAACCATAGCCTTGACTAGACGAACCTTTGTTGGCAAAGTAATGGCTCTGCTTTTTAATATGCTGTGGTCATAACTTTCCCTCCAAGGAGTAAGTGTCTTTTAATTTCATGGCTGCAGTCACCATCTGTAGTGATTTTGGAGCCCCAAAAAATAAAGTCTGACACTGTTTCCACTGTTTCCCCATCTATTTGCCATGAAGTGATGGGACCAGATGCCATGATCTTCGTTTTCTGAATGTTGAGCTTTAAGCCAACTTTTTCACTCTCCACTTTCACTTTCATCAAGAGGCTTTTTAGTTCCTCTTCACTATAGGGCTATTCAAATGATCTGTTTAGGAAATTCCCTTGCTGTTCAGTTGTTAGGACTCTGTGCTTTCACAGCTGAGTGTGGGTTCAGTCCCTGATTGGGGAACCAGGATTCCACATGCCAGGAACACAAAAACAAAAAAGAGAGACAGATCAGATCAGATCAGATCAGTTGCTCAGTGGTGTCCGACTCTTTGCGACCCCAGGAATTGAAGCACGCCAGGCCTCCCTGTCCATCACCAACTCCCGGGGTTCACTCAGACTCACGTCCATCGAGTCAGTGATGCCATCCAGCCATCTCATCCTCTGTCGTCCCCTTCTCCTCCTGCCTCCAATCCCTCCCAGCATCAGAGTCTTTTCCAATGAGTCAACTCTTCACATGAGGTGGCCAAAGTACTGGAGTTTCAGCTTTAGCATCATTCCTTCCAAAGAAATCCCAGGGCTGATCTCCTTCAGAATGGACTCGTTGGATCTCCTTGCAATCCCAGGGACTCTCAAGAGTCTTCTCCAACACTACAGTTCAAAAGCATCAACTCTTCAGCGCTCAGCCTTCTTCACAGTCCAACTCTCACATCCATACATGACCACAGGAAAAACCATAGCCTTGACTAGACGAACCTTTGTTGGCAAAGTAATGGCTCTGCTTTTTAATATGCTGTGGTCATAACTTTCCTTCCAAGGAGTAAGTGTCTTTTAATTTCATGGCTGCAGTCACCATCTGTAGTGATTTTGGAGCCCCAAAAATAAAGTCTGACACTGTTTCCACTGTTGAGAAACATAAAACAAAATTATCTATTTCACACTGCACAAGTTGTGCTAGTCTGTGTTTTTTGAGGTTTGTTTCATCTAAGTTGTTAAATTTATGTGTATAGAAAATAGAGGTGTAGCATTTCCTTATTATCTTTTTTGAGGGGGCCGCACAGCATAGCATTTGGAATCTTAGTTCCCTGACCAGGGATTGAACCCATGTCACCTGCAGCAGAAGCTCAGAGTCTTAACTTCTGGACCACCGGGGAAGTCCTCTTATTATCTTTTAATGTCTGCAGAGTCTTTAGTGATATCCAGTTTCGTTCCTGATATTGTAATTAGTGTCTTCTTTTATTCCTTGTCAATCTTATTGGAGGTTTGTTAATGTTCCTCTATGATTTTCTCTATTGTTTTCCTATTTTCAATTTTATTCATACCTGCTTTTGTATTTATTATTTTCTTCTTCCTGCTTGTTTTCAGTTTATCTTGCACTCCTTTTCCTGGTTTCTTGAGGTGAGACCTTTTTTTAACCCTGTATCATTTAGAAGTGTGTTGTTTAGTTTCTGAGTCTTTGGAGATTTCCTGTTATCTTACTGTTATTCATTTTTAGTTTAATTCCACTGTGTTTGGATAGCATACTAGGTATGATTTCAATTCTTTTAAATTTATTGAGAATTATTTTATGGTCCAGGATATGATCTATCTTGATATTTCATGGACATTTCATAAGAATGCATATTTTGCTATTATTGGGTTCAGTTCAGTTTAGTTCAGTCACTCAGTTGTGTCCGACTCTTTGCGACCCCATGAATTGCAGCAGGTTGGGTATCTGTAAATGTTGATCAGATTCTGCTAGTTGTCAGTGGTGTTAAGCTCTTTCATATCTTTGCTTACTTTCTATCTAGTTGTTTTACTAACTATTGAAAGAAGGTTGCTGAAGTCTCTAGCTATTGATGTGAATTTGTCTATTTCTTCTAGTTCTATCAGTTTTTGTTTCACATAATTTGTAACTGTTGTCTGGTGCACACTTATTTTGGACTGCTGTGTCTTCTTGGCGGATTGATCTTGTTATTATGATATAATGCCCATCTCTACCTCCAGCAGTTTTCTTTGCTCTGAAGTCATCTTTATATAATATTAATATAGCTACTCCTACTTTCTTTCAATTAATATTTGTATGATATGTCTTTTAAAATACTTTTATATTCAGCCTGTCTATACGATTATATTTGAAATGAGCTTATTGTAGATATCATATAAGTTAGGTCCTGGTTTTTAATCCACTTTGCCAATCTTGTCTTTTAACTGGTATATTTAGACCATTTATATTTAATGTAACTAATGATATGTCTTCTCCAACAGAGAAGACATATCATTAGTGTTGGAGAAGACTCTCGAGAGTCCCTTGGACTGCAAGGAGATCCAACCAGTCCATTCTGAAGGAGATCAGCCCTGGGATTTCTTTGGAAGGAATGATGCTAAAGCTGAAACTCCAGTACTTTGGCCACCTCATGCGAAGAGTTGACTCATTGGAAAAGACTCTGATGCTGGGAGGGATTGGGGGCAAGAGGAGAAGGGGACGACAGAGGATGAGATGGCTGGATGGCATCACCGACTCGATGGATGTGAGTTTGAGTGAACTCTGGGAGTTGGTGATGGACAGGGAGGCCTGGGGTGCTGGAATTCATGGGGTTGCAAAGAGTTGGACACGACTGAGTGACTGAACTGAACTGAATGATATGTCAGAGCTTAAGTTTGCCATTTTATGTTTTGCTTTCTGTGTCTTTGTTTTCTATTTCTCTAGTTTTTTTTTCCAGCCATACTGTGGATTACTTGAACACTTTTAAAGAATTCCATTTTGACTTATCTATGGTGTTTTCCCCCAGCTTTATTGAAATATAACTGACATATATAACATTGTGCAATTTAAGAGATACAACATACTGATTTGATACATTTATATATTGCAAAATTATTACCACTGCTATGTTTTTAAAATTAATTATTTTAATTATTTGTGTTTAAGATTTTGGCAAAATATACACTAACATAAAGCTTACCATATTTAATCATTTTAAGTATGCAATTCAATACATTTACCATGTTATATAGCCATCATCTCTATCCATTTGAGAACTTTTTCGTCATTTCAAACAGAAACTCTGTACCCCTTAAACAATAACTCTTCCTTTTCCCCTTATCAATAGTATTTTTGATTTTACTCTTTGTATATATTTTTTAGTCATCACTCTAGGTATTACATTATACATACCTATTAAATTCTTATTTGTGGTTTAGTTCTAACATGTGTCCAACTCTTTTTGTGACCCCATGGATGGCAGTCCACTAGGCTCCTCTGTCCATGAGATTTTCCAGGCAAGAATACTAGATTGAATTGCCATTTCCTTCTCCATATCACAGTTTACTTGCATCACTTTATCAATTCAACTTAAGCATAGAAACCTTATCTCCCTTTATGTCTTTGTCCTCCCTGTTAACATGATTGTCTTAAATATTTACTCTACCGACATTTAGAACCACATCAAACAGTGTTATAATTTTTGCTTTCAGTGCCAATTTAGAAATTTAGAAAACTCAAGAGAAGGGAAGTCTATTGCACATACCAACATTTTTGCGTATTTGTTCTTTCTTCCTTACGTTCCAATATCATTTTTGGTATGTCTGTGGGTGATTTTCAATGGACATAGAATGCTGGGTTGACAACCCTGTCCTTTTAGTACTTGAAAAATGTGCCACTTCCTTCTGACCTTCATGGTTCAGATGAGAAATCTGCTGCAATTTGTATTGGTTTTTCTCTCTACAAAATGGTGTCATTTCTCTTTGGCTGTTTTCAAGATATTTTCTTTATTTTTCAGAAGTTTAATTATCATATGTCTTGAAGTGGAATTCTTTGGGTTTATCATACAGGCTTTGGTATTTGTTCAACATCTTGAAATTATAGGTTTATATCTTTGCCAAATTAGGGAAGTTTTCAGCTATTATTTCTTTGAATATATTTTCAGTCTTGCTCTCATTCTTCTTTCCTTCTGTGATTACAATGATATGATTGTTACTTAAAAAATAATATCCCACAGTCCCTGAGGCTCTGTTCATTTTTATTCCAGACTATTTTCTGTTGTTTAGATTCAATAAGTTCTATTGGTCTGTTCCTCAAGTTCACTGATTCTAACCTCTGTTATCTTCACTATTTTTGAGCCCAAACAGCAAGTTTTTAATTTTACTTACGTATTTTTCGTTCTATAATTTGTTTCATTCTTTTAATAGTCTCTATATCTTTGCTGAATTGTTTTTGTTTCAAGAAACTTTGTCAGTGATTGCTGAAGTATTTTTATGATAGCTTTAATATATCAATAACCTCAGATATGCAGATGACACCACCCTTATGGCAGAAAGTGAAGAAATACTAAAAAGCCTCTTGATGAAAGTGAAAGAGGAGAGTGAAAATGTTGGCTTAAAGCTCAACATTCAGAAAACTAAGATCATGGCATCTGGTCCCATCACTTCATGGGAAATAGATGGGGAAACAGTGTCAGACTTTATTTTTTGGGCTCCAAAATCACTGCAGATGGTGACTGCAGCCATGAAATTAAAAGACACTTACTCCTTGGAAGAAAAGTTATGACCAACCTAGATAGCATATTGAGAAGCAGAGACATTACTTTGCCAACAAAGGTCCATCTAGTCAAGGCTATGGTTTTTCCAGTGGTCATGTATGGATGTGAGAGTTGGACTGTGAAGAAAGCTGAGTGCCAAAGAATTGATGCTTTTGAGCTGTGGTGTTGGAGAAGACTCTTGAGAGTTTCTTGGACTGCAAGGAGATCCAACCGGTCCATTCTAAAGGAGATCAATCCTGGTGTTCTTTGGAAGGAATGATGCTAAAGCTGAAACTCCAGTACTTTGGCCACCTCGTGCGAAGAGTTGAAGTGAAGTGGAAGTGAAGTCGCTCAGTCGTGTCCGACTCTTTGCGACCCCATAGACTGTAGCCTACCAGGCTCCTCCGTCCATAGGATTTTCCAAGCGAGAGTACTGGAGTGGGTTGCCATTTACTTTTCCTGACCCAGGGATCGAACCTGGGTCTCCTGTGTTGTACGCAGACGCTTTACCGTCTGAGCCACCAGGGAAGCCTCATTGGGAAAGACTCTGATGCTGGGAGGGATTGGGGGCAGGGGGAAAACGGGACGACAGAGGATGAGATGGGTGGATGGCATTACTGACTCGATGGACGGGAGTCTGAGTGAACTCCGGGAGTTGGTGATGGACAGGGAGGCCCGGGGTGCTGCAATTCATGGGGTTGCAAAGAGTCGACACGACTGAGCGACCGAACTGAACTGAATGTAATTATCATGGGCTTATACAGGTGGCGCTAGTGATAGAGAACCTGCCTGCCAATACAGGAGATGTAACACATGCAGGTTTGATATCTGGGTTGGGAAGACCCTTTGGAGAAGGAAATGGCAAGCCACTCCAGTATTCTTGACTGGAGACTCCTATGGACAGAGGAACCTGGCAGGACAGGATTGCAAAGAGTCGGACATGACAGAAGCAACTCAGCGCTAATGTAATTATCAGATAATTCCAACATTTGATTCATTTCGTTGGCATCTATTGATTGTCTTTTCTCATTCATATTGTGATTTTTCTAGTTGTTGGATGAGTAATTAAAAAAAAATCACATCATGGACATTCTGGATAGTATATTTACAATGCTCTGGGTTACATTTAATCTTCTTTTTCCTTTAGAGCAGGCAGTCCCCTATTGAGATTTAACACATGGGCTGCTGGGTATGTATGTTTAGCTTCCAAGCCCTGCCAACACACTTTGGCAAAAGTGGAGCCCGGACTCATACTGCCTTGTTGCAAAGAGGTGGGGTGGAAGTTCAGCACTCCCCTTGCTCCCAGTGGAAGGGTGGGGGGTAACAACTCCCAGTGTCGTGTTGCCTCTTAACCAGGGGTATAAACTCAGCTCCCTGCTCAATCTGTTGGTACCACCTGCTGGGGGAACTGGAGCACCACCTGCTTTTGCCAGGCAGGAGATGGAAGGTCAGCTCCCTACTCTGCCTTGCCAAAACCATCCTGCAGAGGAACTGGAGCGCTGCCTCCAGGTCCATGGATTAAGGGGGGTTGAGTGGAAAATCATGTCCCTGCTCAGTTCTGCTGATACCATGCTAGGGGGAGAGGATGCAGTTTTTTGTGTTTGGCTGGAATAGGATGGATATTGCCAACAAAGTTTTCAGTGTTAGGCCATCCCTTTTCCCATGCTTTGGTTAGGAAAAATAGGCTTTCTTGGAGCCTTTATTGTGTGTGCCTGTTTGTGGTGCTGAGTGGGAGTCTTTTGCAGTACCCCATCTGAGATATGGGGGGCTTCCCTGATGGCTCAGTGGTAAGAACTCACCTGCCTATGGAAGAGATGCAGGTTTGATTCCTGGGTGAGGAAGATCCCCTGGAGAAGCGAATGGCAACCTACTCCAGTATTCTTGCATGGAAAAATCCCATGGACAGAGGAGCCTGACAGGCTACAGTCCATGGGGTTGCAGAAGAGTCAGACACGACTTGGCAACTAAACAACAATGACAACAACTGAGATATTGGAGAAAACCTGTGAATTAACCACCAGGTCATCTTTCAAGTCCTAAGATCCCTATACTGCCCAACTTCTTTCTACCTTTCAAAATATTCCTGTTTTTCTTCTGTGCTACATCCAGGGTTGTTTTTTTTTTTTTTTTTAGAAACAACCTGGAGGAATGGGATTAGTTTGTGTTTGTGGAACTGGAAGTCTCAAAAGGCCATGTCTTAAGCTCTTGCTTAGTTTACTGTCTGGAGTTTCCCCCAGGTTGTCAAAAGTCATGAATCTTATACGTCAGCAATTTACAACCTAGACTCTGCCCTGAATAGATGCGGTAGGAAAAGGCAACCCACTCCAGTATTCTTGCCTGGAAAATTCCATGCAGAGAGGAGCCTGGTGGGCTACAGTCCATGGAGTGGCAAAGAGTCGGACATTGCTGAGCATGCATGCACACAAGATACATAAACAGATGCATCAAATACATACGTAAGAGGAAATAACAGCACCCTGGATTTTTATAGGGCTTCATGGTTTATGAAGAACTTTCTGTGAATCTATTCATATGTATTCTTATACATTTGCTAATTACATGTATACATTTACCATACAAAACACATTTAAATTACTTTAGAAATAAATATATATAACTCAGTGATGTTGCAAGGTGGGTGGAGTAGAAATTGTTATTTAAAAAAAATAAGACTGTTGGGTTAAGATTGTTGCCAACGGTGTAAAAGCTGGCAAGTAGCAGTGTTACAATTTCTGTGAATTTTAGCCCTAGACTCCTATTACCTAACCACATTACTTAGAGTAAATGATCCTTTGTGTTATTAGGAACCACATGCCTAACAAGTAATTATGGAGCATAATTTTGCTTTTCGGAGGTAGAGGGCTAATGGGTTTTGGAGTCAGATTTAAATTCAAATTCCAGCTCCACTGTGTATTAGCTGTCTGATCTTGCAGAAATCCCTCTCTGCTTCAGTTTATTCCTCTGTAAAATACAGATAAAATAATATTTACTTCCAAAGTTGCTTCTGATAATCACATATTTAAAGCAAAGTGCCTGGCATACTGTAAGCACTCGATAAATGGTAGGTATTATTATTACTGGAGTAAATAAACAAAGCCAAAGGGGGGAAAAATACCCATTACACTTTTGCAATGAGGAAGTAGTGATTCAGCATCAAAATTTTCAAAAGCAGGGAGGGGGAATTCCCTGGTGGTCCAGGGGTTAGGACCCCAGCTTCCACTGCAGGGTGCACGGGATTGATACCTGGTCTGGGAAGGAAGACCCCACAAGCCACAGGGTGTGCCCCCCACCCCAGAAAAAGAGCAAGGAAGGTGTATCTATGTATTTCCTGCTTGGTTGGGTAGTGCCTCACATGTTGTCTAATAAACACTGGCGTCTCTGTAACTTTAGAACTGGAAGGGACTTAAAGGTCATCTATTTCAAGCTTCTTATTTTATAAACAAGGAAACTGAGGCCGGGCGGGGTTGAGTGAATTACTTCAGAATTACAGTGCTATCACCCTTCCTGCTATACCTGTAAACCACACAAAAGACTGAGCAGCAAACAAAGTATAGAAAGACACCCAGATTCCAGAAAGAAAATGATCAGATCAATAAAACCTGTGGGACCAGGTCCAAAAGGTATAAAGACCCCTACAGGGCGTAATATATGAGGGCAGTGCCTGCGTATCATCCTCACAGAGATCTTTAAGGGATGTCTAAACTAGAAGGTGGGCTTCCCTGGCAGTTCAGTGGTAAAGAATCTACCTGCCAATGTAGGAGACTCAGGTTCGATTCCTGGGTTGGGCAGATTCCCAGAAGGAAATGGCAACCCACTCCAGTATTCTTGCCTGGGAAATCCTATGGATAGAGGAGCCTGTCGGGTTACAGTCCATGAGGTCACAAAGGAGTCAGACACGACTCTGAGACTAAACAACAACAAAACCAGAAGGCAGCCAATGGAGAAGTGCCCCGGCCTCCAGAAGGGGTGAAGACCACATTGGGGATGGCTTTGCTGTTGAGAGGCTGTCTTAAACAATCTTTAGTGGTGCTGAAAGAGGGTGGTAGTGCATACAGAAGAAGAGGCATTATTGTTAACACTGCCTATCAGTAGGTCATAATGGCAGGCAAGGTATAATCCAGCCAGCCAGCAAACAGGCATGTAAGGGGCAATATGCCCCAAACCACACAGGAGATATAAAAGAACTGAAAAACATTCTGATCAATACTTTTGCTGGTAGTTATGCTTTTACCCATTTCTTAAATTAGTCTTAGCAGCAATTTCCAGAAATGTCTCATGTGGAGATTTCTTTTTTTTTTTTTATGGCTTGGGAATGATGAAAATTGATTTTTAAATAAATGATGAAAAGGAGTGTTATTTTCAAAATTTGATATTTCATAATAACACATTTTTTCAATTTAACCTTACTTTTTTGTATTGGCTGTCAGCTAGAACAGTCAGGAAATTAGCAAGGTCTCTTTCACAAAGTTGTTTTTTTTTTTTTTTTTACAATTATAAACATAGTCTTTCTTACTCATATCTGAAAGTGCATTTTGCATAAAAAGCGTATTTTAAAAGTTTTCTTTATAGATTCTCAAATTTGAAAGATGAAATTTTTACTTTTTCTGTCTTGTGTCTGTCTACTTTCAAGCATCTAAGAGCAAGTTAAGATGAAAAAAAATATGTATGAGGTATACTGAATAAGGGTGAATGCTAAGCTATAGTTATGTATAACAGTTACTAAACATTTTGAAAAGATGTCACAAGCAGTTCTGAAAACTTTTTGTTAGAGAAATATGTGTGCTTAGTCACTCAGTCGTGTCCGAATCTTTGTGACTCCTTGGACTGTAGCCCGCCAGGTTCCTCTGTCTGTGGGATCTCCAGGCAAGAATACTGGAGTGGATAGCCATTCCTTTCTCCAGGGGATCTTCCCGACCCAGGGATTGAACCCAGGTCTCCTGCATTGCAGACGGAGTCTTTACTGTCTGAGCCACCAGGGAAGCCCCAGAGAAATGTTGAAGACAATAAAAACAGTCTACAAAATAATTCTAAATAATGAGAAACATCCTTCACCTATGGGCCTATCTGTATATGCAAGAAAAAGTCTGGAAATTCATCCCAAGTGTTAAATCTAATTTTTTTTTTTTCTGGGTTTTGGGATTTCACTGGATGATTATTTCTGTTAACCTATTTGTATTTTCTAATTTTCTAACAAAGAAGATGTATTTTGGTCATAAAACAAAAGGATTTTTTTTTTCCTTTCTTTGGATTGTTTTCTTAAATGTTACAGAGAGTGGAATTTGGGGTGGAGGGGAGGATCAATGCAAAGTCTAGAATGATTGCAAATGAAACAGTCTCTAGCTTGAACAAATTATGGGGGCAGGAGCTCAGTTGATGCTGGATGGGGTTTTTGTTTGTTGGTTGGTGTTTGTGTGTGAGTGAATTATTTTTTGCTGTGTGGTAAAAATGTAGTCATAGAAAAATAATTTGCAGTTGTTCTGAAAATGGAATTTTTCTGCTGTTACTTCTAGAGACTTTTCTCTGAGAAATCAAGGTTTAGGCTGAAAGGAATTATGCACTAGGTAGGAAGGACCAATACAAAGGAAAAAGGTAACAAAGATCTCTGCCCTTACAAGTACTATTTTTCTTTCCTTGGTTAAATTTGCAGTCTCTTCTCTTGTTGGGCTTCCCAGGTGGCACTAGTGGTAAAGAACCTACCTGCTAATGCAGGAGTTTGATCCCTGGGTCAGGAAGATGCCCTGGAGGAGGAGAGCAAGGCAACCCACTCCAGTATTCTTGCCTGGAGAATCCCATGAACAGAGAAGCCTGGTGGGCTACATAGGGTCACAGGTCAGAGAGGACTGAAGCAACTTAGCACGCACACACTCCTCTTGTTTATCTTCTTTCCTTTAAGAAGTACCTAGGGCACTTTTTCTGTGCTGATCAAATTATGGGAGAGAAAAGAAAACTCATCTATGACCTAGGAGCTAACAATCTATTTAGAAAACAAGGTACATTTTGGAAAAGTTAACTAAAAATATGGGAGCAGTATGCACTTAAGCATTAAATGGCTTAACAGAGAAGTCCTCCAGCAGTTAAAGGAGCGGCTGGTAACCCTTAGGGTCATGGTCTAGATCAGAACTGGTCAACTGAACTTTCTACAGTAAAAAAAAATGTTCTGTGCTGATTAACACAGTAGCCACTAGCCTCTGTAGTTACTGTGCAGCTGAAATGTGGCTGGTACAACTGAAAAAATGAATTTTAAAAATTTAATTTAAATAGCTACATAGGGGGACTTCCTGGTGATCCAGGGCTAAGACTCTGCATTCCCAATTCAGGGAGCCCGGGTTCGACCCCTGGTCAGGGACCTAGATTCTGCACGCCACAATGAAGACTGAAGATCTGGCATGCCACAACTAAGACCGGGTACAGACAAATACATAAATAAATATGTAAAAATATAGCTACCTATGGCTGATGATTACCATATTAAGGAGTGGCAGACCAAGATCTAGAAGGTATCAGTAGCGAAAGATAGTAATAGTAATAGGATTTGTCTTATTACTTGAAGAAAGAGAAGGATTTGAGTGGCTGAGGATAAAGAAAAGCATTCTAGGAGAAGAAAAAGCATGACAAAGCTGTGCTTAATTCACCCTCAAAGTATGAAAGTGCCCAGTGGTTGGATGGGGGATTGTGATACTCTGCTATGCTGGGCAGACCACACAGCTAAGAATCAGGATTTGAAGCTGCAGGTAATGGGAAGTCTTGATTATTTCTCATTAGTGGATAATAATAGCTCTTACCATATACCCAGAATTATATTGAGTGCCTTACATGGATTGTCTGATTTAATTCTTATAACAACTTTTTCAGGAGAATGAAGATTATTATTATTTTTTTGAAGATTCATTTGATGGCACTGTAGAAGTAAGAGAAGCAATTATAATCTTGGAAGGATGACAAAAGTACTTATGAAGGGACTTCACTGGTGGTCCTGTGGTTAAGAATCTGCCTGCCAATTCAAGGGACATGGGTTCGATCCCTGGTCCATGAACTAACATCCCACCTGCCATGGGGCTACGAAGCTCATGAGCCACAGCTACTGAAGTCCACACACCCTAGAGTCTGATTTCCACAACAAGAGATGCAACCTCAATGAGAAGCCCATGCACCACAACTATAAAGTCTGCCTGTAGCAACAAAGACCCAGCACAGCAAAAAAAAAAAAAAAAAAAAAGTACTAATGAAGGTGAGGCTCAGATGGTTAAGAATCTGCCTGCAATGCAGGAGACCTGGGTTCAATCTTTGGGTCAGGAAGATCTCCTGAAGAAGGGAATGGCCACCCACTCAGGTTTTCCTGAGGTTCCCTGGTGACTCAGACAGTAAAGAATCTGCCCGCAATGCAGGAGACCTGCGTTTGATCCCTCGGTTGGGAAGATCCCCTGGAGGAGGGCATGGCAACCCACTCCAGTATTCTTGCCTAAAGAATCTCCATGGACAGAGGAGCCTCATGTGCTATAGTCCATGGAGTCACAAAGAGTCAGACATGATTGAGCGACCAAGCACAATGAAGGTGAAGGAAGCAGAAACTGAAAAGCCTCATTTAAGACATTAGGAAGTTAGACTCAATACAGAACATGCAGAGAAAATGTGGAGGGTGAATGGAAAAGGGAGTGAGACAATCTGTATCCCTAGGCAAACTGATGAGGACATGTGGAAAGCACCAATAATTCTAGGGTGACTGAAGGCAGGTTACTTAGTGAAGGAATCTTGAGAAGGATATAGGTGGCAATGGAAACAGGTCAATGGAGCCAAGGAATCTGATGGAGGAAAGGTTTTCAAGAACCCTAGAGGTAATTAAGGGCTTCCCAGGTGGTGCAGTGTAAAGTATCTGCCTGCCAATGCAGGAGATGCAAGAGACATGGACTCAATCTTTGGTCAGGAAGATCCTGGGGGAGGTAATGGCAACCTACTTTAGTATTCTTGCCTGGGAAATCCCCATGGACAGAAGTGGGTTGTAGTGGGTTGTAGTCCATGGGGCTGCAAGGAGTTGGACACGACTGGACAATTGGGCACACACACTCACATACACACACACAGAGGTAAGTTAAAGATGAAGATGGTAAGGTGGCATAGAAACATGCGAAAGTTAAGGTAATGCTGTCAAGAGGAGGAGAGTCAGTTTTGGAAGGGAAATACGGATTCTCTTTTTGACATGTTCATTGGAGGTAACGAGTTCTCTGGATGATGATGTCTTGCTAGTTGGGGGGAATGTGAAGCTAGTTTATGAGAACAGATCAGGACAATTTTAATTTTAATGTGCTCTCACAGGACAGCAGGTAGAGAGAAAACAAGGCTGAGAATAGAACCTGGGGCAAACGCCCATCCATATAGGTGACTGAATGAGAAAGAAGAGCCAGTAAGAGAGAAGGGGTGACTGAACCATACCATGGCAATGCCCTGGAGGCCAAGGAAGGAATTTAAAAGTGATGGTGATTCGTAATTTTCATGTGTTGCAGTGAGATCAAGGGAAACAAGAGTGAGAAAGGGTGACTGAGCTTATCAAGGTGATCCTTGGAGAAACAGGAGGAACACATGTAGAGGATTTGTTTGGGCAGTTTGGCCTTCAAAGAACTGAGGATAAGGCAAACCGATTGAGAAGGGTTAAATGAAGGTTCCCCCTACATGACCAGGTCAGGGACAGCTTAGGAAGGGAAAAGGGCCTCTTCTTCCTTCTGGTACTTGACAACAGTTCACCAAATGGATGGTATCAATAGACACATTTTGAGGAGAGGATTCTCAGGGAAGCAGGACTCAGGGTCACCTGCCAAGAAAGAAAGGAGAATGGGCAAGGGAGGGAAGAGAAAGGAGGTATGTAACAGCCACAGTTGGGGCTGCCCTTGAGAATCACCAAGAAATAAAGGACTGGGTGCAAGATCAACATGATTCCCTGACTAAACTGCCATCTCAGATTTATTCCTGGGAACTGACATCAATAGTAACAAACACCACCACCATTCATCATGTGGTTATCATGTGCTGCTTTCTGGGTGTTTTCATAAGTTATCTCACTTAACTTTCCTAACAATGGAGTTGAGTATTATTAATCCTAATTACTTACGAATTGTAAAAAAAGGAATTGAGGCTCAATGAGATTTTAACTAAATTAAAAAAAGAAGAAGATAGCATACCATGTCTCCAGGCACTTACTGCACAGAAAACACAGGCAAGGGGGCTGCCTTATTGGAAATCTATTGAAGAGCTACAGACAGAAAAGTAAACGAATAAAACTAGGAAAAGGTCTTTTTTATTTCATTACGCATTCTTTACTTGAGAATCGATGGGATATAAATTATTCCCCAACATCAGTACTAAAAATAAAAGCACGCCGTGAGCATGTTTTCCCTTCTACAACTGGAACAATTCCGGAAATCCAGTATTTATTAGTTGCTTGTCTGAGTTAAGTTTCCAACTCTCAGAGTTTAATTTTCAGATTAAAGAAATCATTGTCACCTAATCTTCGGAATAACATTTTAAGTTGTTAAAATGATAATATCCTAAATAAAAATGAAAAAGAATAAGCCATTGAATACGAATAAAGGCTCACCTATGTAAAAAAAAAATTGAATCAAATCATTTCAGATTTTAATAATGGTGCGCAAAGAATAAAACTGATGATACAATTGATATTATAATAAATGACATAGCAATGGAGGAGGGAGTGTGGTCTGGGGAGGACCATCAGTGGGACAAGGGAGCTAATTTTACGATGAGAAAGTAGAAGAGTTTTCCAGGCCAAAGAAAATACAAGTACGAGGCAAGCAGCAGCTTGGCTCCTCCTCAGCTGCAGCTCAGTGAGCGATTAGGTATAGACCAAGGTTGGAGGCACCATCGCCAAGTCAGGGAAGGATTTACGCAAAGGGGTTAACTCCAAACTATTCAATGGAATAAGGCGACGAAGAGGCAGGGGCCAGACTGCCCCAATCTCCGACTCGAGTTTCCTGTCCGCGAAGCTGCCCGTCTTACACGCAGGGTGAAGCAACCGGTCAGGAGAGGCTCCAGGCCCAGGGGCCAAAGGGCCGAGGCCTGCGGAGGTGGGTAGAGGGGTGAGGCGTGTGACCTCTAGTGTCGCAAGAGTCGAGGGAGCACCGCAGGCTGCGCCGGGCCACTAAGCACCCCCTTCTGCCCCACAACCACCCCCGCCTTTCATTCTCTATTGAGACCCTCGCCCGTAGCACCTCCCACCCCGTCCGGCCCAGCTGGATTTCCCCCCTCGGGGCGGCGAATCCGTCTTCCAAAACTTCGGAACGACCGTACCCCCTTGAGTGATGGAGAGATGAAATAATACAAGGCTAGGGCGAAGTCCTACAGGAAACAGACCTCTTTATTTCTGCCTTGTTTTCCCTCATGGCTTCACCCAAAACGCCTAGCTTCCCGGGATGCTCTCCAAGTCACCCCCTCCAACAACGAGTCTATTGGTTTTGCCCTTAGTCCCGGATTGGCTGAAGGGTTACGCCTCGGCCCGGGACTGGAGGACGTTGGGTCCTTACGTATTCCCGGCGCCCATTGGTTCGTTTTCCCCGTTTCTGGGTGGAGTTGCTAGGGCAGGTTTCCACCCACTTGTTTACGGAGCGCGTAGTTGTAGCGCTCTCGGAGCTCTGGGGCTGTCTCTAAAGTTCTCAATTTAGCTCTTTGGACCAATTGGGCGCTGGCTCCACCCTCTCCCGCTCCCTCGCACGCTTCCCGCGTGGTACGGCCCATATCTTTAGAGCGGCGGCGCGAGCGGCTGTGTTCCTCCGCCCGCGCTCGCCTGGCTGACCCCCCTCGACGGTGCGCTTGGTACAGCCCGCGCCGCCTCCTCTAGCTGGGGTGGTTGCCCCCCTCGGGTCGGCGGCGCTTGGTGCCGCCCGGGAGAACCAGGTCATCGGTCGGTTCCCGTGAAAACAAAAACAATCGGCGGCGCCGCGGCGGGCAGCCGAACGCGGCGAGCGGGGAAGCAGGGGCGCGGGGCCGGGTCTGACCAGCGAGCGAGAGCAGCGGCTACGCGCCGGGGTCGGGGCCGGGGCGCCATGGGGCAGGCGGGCGCGGGCTTCGCGAGGCTCCCCTGGCGCCAGGGCTAGCTCCTCCGCCGCTTCGGCCTCTCGCGCCGCCCGCCTGGGGGACGAGGAGCAGGACGCGGCCTCGGCCGGGCCCGGGCCGAACGGCTGCGGACACTCGCGAGCCGAGGAGCAGAACACCGCCACCGCCGCCTCCGGGATGGATCAGTGCGTGACGGTGGAGCGCGAGCTGGAGAAGGTGCTGCACAAGTTCTCGGGCTATGGGCAACTGTGCGAGCGCGGCCTGGAGGAGCTCATCGACTACACGGGTGGCCTCAAGCACGAGATCCTGCAGAGCCACGGTAAGGCGGCCCGGGTGGTCGCGCGGGACTGGGCCCACCCACCCCGAGCCCCTCGGGCCCAGGCGGGCCAGGAGGGTGTCTGCAGGCGGCCAGACCCGGCCTTCTCCGGGGCGCCGAGATCCCCAGGCCCCTGTGACTTTTCCTCCTCCTCTCCCCCCGAACTGTCTCGAACCTACCCCGATCTCGTTGTTAATTAAAAGTGAGCGGGAACCCATCCGGAAACTAATTCTGGAGCCACGGGTTCCATCCAGGTTTAAACCCGGGCGCGGGGCCGGCTCGTCGCACCTGCAAACTGCCTCCCTCCCGGGGTGGGCGCCCCTAGTTAATTGCCTTGGGCCCGAGGATCCGGGCGAAGAGAGGGTCAGTGCAGAGAGCCCCGTCCCTCCTCCTCCTCGCCCCAAACATTTAGCCAGGGACTGACTTTCCTCGTTTTTCTTCATTTTTTTAAAATTAGAAACTCGCATGTTATTCTTAGCTGTGGGTTAACAAACAGCCGCTGCTTCAACTCCATAATTTGACTCTCTGTAGAAGAAGCCTTTCTTTCAACTCCGCAGCGGCACTGATGTGATGCCTAAGAAACTAGCTAAATCAAACTGTTAAGCTCTCCCAGTTGCATTCTGCGATGAGACTGGAGGTAGCCTCCCCAGAAACACATTGTGGAGCAAGTTGTTAGTTACATGTGTTACCTGGTCAAGTTTTTACTTGTTTTCCTTTCAGAAAGCAGGTTTTCAATGGAAGGTGTTTCTTCTCTATTATTATAGCCCTAGGCCCTGGGGGAAGATACTTAGCTGCAGTTAACTTGTGGAAGCTGGGTGGGATTCTTTGGGTTTGAGTTCTTTAAATAACATGAAAAGTCTGGTATTCTTTAGGTTAAAATGTCTGTAGTGATGATTCCTTCTGAGCAAGAAGTAATGGACTTCATGGAATGCATTTGTTGAGTTTGGGGGCCCTGCTCAACTCAGAGGTTGAACAGAAATCTTTGATAAGGAAGGTTTGGTAGCTGGGGTCACGTGTGGACACTGGAGCAAGTGTGGTTGAGGACAGTGGCGCTGGCTGACTTCTTTCCGCCTCTCCTTCCTTCCTGTACATTTTCCTTTCCCAGACTGCTTTCAGTTGAGAGTTAGTGCTCATCCATGGTGCCTGTGTGCGTGGGTCAGTCGTGTTTGACTCTGCGCCTCCATGGACTGTAGACCACCAGTCGTCTTTGTCCATGCAATTTTCCAGGCAAGAGTAATGGAGTTGGTTGCCATTTCCTCCTCTAGGGGATCTTTCCGACGTAAGGATCGAACTTGCATCTTCTGCACTAGAAAGTGGATTCTTTACCACTGAGCCACCTGGGAAGCCCCATCCATGGTGAGGGAGTCTTATAACAGCATCTCATCCTGGACACGGCAGTCACTTGGGAACTCCAAGAAAGAAGCAAACCCAGTGACCATAGTGGGGTTAGGACTTGAAATAGGAACATGGAAAAATGAGCAGACCTAGATGGCTGCCTGCAAGGGGGAAGCAGATGTGGGGTAGGATGGGTCTCCTGGGAAGGCTCTGGTGAACTTGGTTTGGGACAAGTGAGAAACTGAAGGACTGATGAAGATAATCAAGGGCATCATGTTTCCTATTGGCTGAAGATGCATAGATGGAGTTTGGGAGCAAAGTAAGGTTTAAGATGGTGTCCTGGTGTCCTTCACAAAGGAGAGTGAAGGAGATCATTAGGTTGCACAGAGGAAAGACAGTAGGGTCTAACCACAGCCTTGAACTCCCTTTGAAGAGCGAAGGTCCTGCAGGTGCCAGCAGAAACAGAAAGGGCAGGCTTAGAGAGGTTGGTCAGCTGGTGTTTGGCTATTGGGACCAATAGTGACCCTCTTTGCAAGCAGTTTCATAGAATTGTTAAACTAGATGACTAGGAGTTAAGAAAAATAATACAGATTGAGGTGAGAGGGGCTGCTTAAGTAAGGGGGCTGAAGGTGTGCCCCATCTGCCCCTCATCTGGAGAGGCAATCTTTTTATATCGTTAAAGACTGAAAAGGGACTTCCCAGGTGGTGCAAGTGGCTTCTGCCTGCCAATGCAGAAGACAGAAGAGCTGCAAGTTAGATCCCCTTGCCAGGAAGATCCCCTGGAGGAGGGTATGGCAACCTACTCCAGTATTCTTGACTGGAGAATCCAAGGAGCTTGGTGGGCTACAGTCCATAGAGTCCCAAGGGTTGGACATGCTTCACATGCAAAGACTGAAAAAGGTAGGAGTAGGTGAAGGGTGTAGACGTGGAGAGGTGGAAGGAATGATTCCATTTTTAAGGAACAGGTTGAATATTGAGGGCTTGCAGAGCTTGAGAGAGAGAGAAGATAGAAACTATTACAAAATCCCTTTTTTCATGAGAGAGAGAGCATATTAATTGAAGGCAAATGTGATTTGAACTTCATTTTAGGGGATTTGGGGCCAATCACAGATGGATAAAATAATTTTGAGAACTTGCTAAAGCAGGAATGTGTTTTAGACCTCTTTGGGACTTTTCGAGGAACTTATGGTCAGAGGGGTATTAGCCACAGAGTTTGCCGTGTTGTTCAAACGGTCTGATGTGAATTGTGGTGTTCCTGCCTATTTTTTACCTTCTTATCTAACAGATTGCAGTTTTATATTGATAATCTCTTTGATTTTCTTTAATTCTTTAAGAATAGGATTAAGAGACTAAGGAATTCTCCAGGCAAGAATACTGGAGTGCATTGCCATGCCCTTCTCCAGAGGATCTTCTCAACCCAGGGATTGAACCCTGGTCTCCCACATTGCAGGCAGATTCTTTACTGTCTGAGCCACCAAGAAAGCCCCTAAGAGACTAAAGGCACCAATAAAACATGAAAGAAAAATAAATACCACAAGTACTAGGTCTAGTTTTCAAAATAAAATCTTCTTTCTTATGATGTTCTATTGTATGAAGACAACAGATACCATGTCTTGGTGTCTGGAAAATAGTATTTTTCAAAGCAGATGATTTCTAAAGTTCTCTGCAGACAATGTGGGTATTACATTGAGTCTTAAGTATACCCTTCTTAAAGCTATATGGACTGAAATCTGATTTTGGAACTCCATTTTCAAGTTTAAAGGAAGTTTTCAAAGCTCTGAATATGCCTATCTGGGAGAGTGATCTGGTGGTTTCTCATGACCTGATGGAGAGGCTCCAGTTGGCAGCCTCTATAATTAGGCTTATTATAATAAGCTCATTCTTTGGGTTCATTTGTGATGATATTCTTGTAAGAATGTGATATGAATAAAGTAGAATCATGGGGACTCTACAGATCCCCCAACATTGCATCATACTGTTGGTGAGTAACTGCCTGATTCAGTAGTGTTCTTTAGTGAGGGCCAGGGGGTCAGGTCAGTTTTTGAGGTTGAATTACATTTTCTTATGTTTAAATTTCTCTTTCCTAAAGTTGTGAGCAGACAGCTATACCATGTGAGGATGGTTAGGATGGCTTGTGGTAGAAACTGATGAACCATCAAAGAAAACCCATTGACAACCGTGGTCCACTCGCACCACCCTTGTTCCAGATCGTGACGTGAACTCTGCCCAGAAGGGGCTTGCCTGTTCTCCCCTAAGATCCTCTCATCTGCTCTAAATTGCCCCACATGGCATTTCCCTAACTCTGGGGGAAGAGGAGAGCATTTAGTGCATCATTTAGTGTATCCTCCTTTCAGTGAGAGTTTCCCTGTGAGCATGAAGTTTGCTGTAAGATTTAATACAGTCGATGCTGTTGGTGATTATTCTCACTCTGCCCTTGATCTCATTTGGATGATGCCCTGGTTCTTCTCAAACTTCTCTCACACATGCACACTCCTATTTTTCAGGTAGATTCACAGTTTCACTTCGGTAGATTTATCCTCATTCTGGGCAATAATTGTAAAGTCCTAGATTTGGTATGTTAGGTATGATCAACCTTATATTAAATATGTTAAAATACTTCACATACAGCTAAAGTCACCATTCACATCATTGGTAGGGGAACCACACTTTGGACAGCCCTTGATTAATAGATAAGTGGTATTAGATACATTTTGGTGATTTGCCTTGTGGGTATGTATTGTTAACTTTTGGGGGACGGCAAGTGTATTTGTATTTTGTTAATCAATAGCACTTCTGTAGTGGAAAGGAAAACATAAAAGAATCATAAATGATTTATTGTTAATATTCGAAATTCATGTTTGGTGATGGAAAATTAGGCTGGAACAACTGGGTAACTGTTTTATTACATGTATATAGTATACTTGAAAAAAAATTACAGTGTTTATAAGTGTAAAGGATGTACAGTATTTAATGAAATTGTTATTTTTGAGCTCTTATTAAAAGGAGTTCGAATATGGTTTCTGAAAGTGATTGTCAAGGAATTTTCTAAATTTAAAATTGTATTTCTTTTGAGTAGATAATACATTTAAATGGTATAAATTCAAGTGATAAAAAGGCTATCTAGTAAAAAAAAAAATCTCCCTTTCAGTCATTCTTATTCTCGGACCACCTAATTGTCCATTTTATAGCCAAAGATTTGGCTGTTTCTGGAAAAAATTTTAAGGTTCAGGGAAATGATATCAGTGTTTATTTTTTCTCTAAGGCATTGGATGTGTAGTTCTGCATACGGTGATTTAGGCTTAGTATTATCACAATTTGCAAGTTGGTAGAGATTGTTTCATTTGTGGGTGCAGTCAATGTATATTATCAGCTAAAACTCCGTGTGTTTCTGTGTGGTCTGATACTTAGAGTATGATCTTCTACCTTTATCTCTTTGGTGAATCAAAGAGAATTTAATTACTAATTACAGAATTGCTTCTTTTTTTGTTTTTTTAATTTGAGAGTGATAAATGAGAAGTAAGCAATTAAACATGAAAGAAAAAGCAAATTAGATGGTCACATTTTAAACTAATTTATGTGATATAGTATTGGGTCAGTAGACAAAAAAACCAGAGGTCTGGGGTTACATGTTAGGTATAACTAACTTTACATTCTGGAATTTGAATTGTATATATTACATATATATATTTAAAAGTATGTTTATTTATATATGCAGATTCCCTGCTTTTCAGCGTCTACCAGTGTTGAGTGTCTGTGTTGAACTAACTGTAAAAGGATCAGGGTTTGGTGGACTAGTGGTATGTCTTACTTAGTTATCCTTATTTGGTGTACTTTAAGTAGGCTGCATAGCTTGGTCCCCCATTTGTTAACTAAACTTTTTGCTAAGTACAAGACACTCTTGAAAGAATTAATGCCGTTCAAGTTTTGAATAAAATTTGGTATCTCCATTTAGCATCTAATCTGGAAAGTAGCAAGATAAGTAGGTCAAAAAAGTTTGTGTGAATTAGCCAGTATTCAGAAACTCAAAGAAGAGAATAGACCGGTCACCGATCTACTTGGGCTGTTTTATAGATGGTGAGAATCATAATAATAATAGGCTAGCGTTGGTGTTTCCAGTTGGGTTTAGAAGCAGATTTGTCAGCCATTCCTTTCCAGGCTCATTTGGGAGGTAACTCTGTCATCTGGCACCTTACTCATTCGGACTGCTGTATCACTCAGGATCCTTTTGGTTGCAGGTGGCAGAATGGTTTTAATTAAAATGGAATTTGTTGACTCATAACTAAAAAGGCTGAGGATAGGCCAGCGGCTCCCGGGGCACAGAGGGTGTCATGAGGACTGGTTTTGTTCTCTTCCTCTCTCGGCTGCGCTTTCCTCCATGGTTGGCTTCATCCTCAGCAGAGCTTTTTCCACATGGAAGCAAAGATGGCCCGTGGACTCGTGTCATTCTTGTACTGCTTGCAATCCCAGAGATGGGGACATGCCTATTTTCTGTATTTCCAACAAAATTACTAGGGAATATTTTTATTGTCCTAGTTCAGATCAGTAAGAGGGGCTTCTGGGTGAAGTCCATGAGCCGCCTTGGGCTGTGTTTCCCAAGTGTCAGATGATTCATGACCATGTGACGTGTTGTTGCTCAAATAAAGGAGAGAGTTCTAGAAAGGAAGACTTGAAGTGATAGATGCCCGCTGTAGTTGAGCCAGCTGCCAGTTACATCGATAACAGTATTATTTGAGATGGTTTCTTGATTAGCCCAATCTTTACGTCTCAGCTTTCTCCTTGACTTGTAACTGTAGTGTTCAGATAATTCAAGCCCTGAGTTGCTGGTATGACTTCATGTGTAGACTCTGAGACTACAGCTTGATTCATGTTACCTTTGGGAACTTACTTGAAATGACTTTAATGCTTGGTATAATAAAATCATTTCCCTAAGGTTATCTTATCTCCTGAGTAGTTTCTAATTCTGGATAATAACCTCGGTAAGGGGGAAACTTGCCAACACTTCTGTGATACTATCTTACTAGAGTTAATAGAGAAATTTCTGTGTTTTCATGTTGCAGTCACTTAGTAGTTAGCATAGTGAAGTGGTGTTTTAGGCAGACTGCTCTTCACTTGGGATATTGAAACTTGTTTTTATTTGGGGCCCTGCTTCTTCATCTGTAAAATCTTTGAAAATGACCCCAAGAGGTAGTTGTGGGGAGACCTGGGGAGTCCTGGCCATAAGCTATGTACTTGGAGGCCTGTGGTACTTCATGTTACTCCTCAAAGTAACACTGGGGAGGTGATAACTCTCAACAGAGCGTTTCTTCTGGCTTTCTTAGATTATGTGCTAGTCTAACAGCTCAGAGAACAAGAAACTAGAATCTCTGGCAGCACTTGAGGCTTTTAGAAATAAGCTTCCACTCTGTTTTGGTTTAGTGATCGTATGGCTGAGCTCAAAGTGGTTCTTTGGGAACATTGTTTGGGAAATCCATATGTCTTCGGAACATTGTTTGGGAAATCCATATGTCTTCTTTTGCCAAGTCTTTCTCCACCTAAGAGGCCTGGGGCACAGGATGTGCTGTATGTGTGCAATCCATATAGATTTAATATCTTCTTATTGGTCTGTGAAGATGTTTGGGAGGAGATAAAGAGAGACTTTAAAAAAGAAGCATGGTATGCATGGCCTCAGTCCACCAGGAAGGTAGAGGCTAGTTGAGGAGACAAGATGTGTTTGTGCTTGTGGAGAAGAACATAAAGTTTTGTCCTTGAGCTCAGGAGATCTGGATTTGAGTCCTTGTTCTATCACTTCACTGCCTCTCCGTGTGTGTGTGTGTGTGTGTGTGTGTGTGTGTGCGCGCGCGCGCGCGTGTGTGCATGCACACATCTGTGCGCAGTTGTGTCCACCTCTTTGCCACCCCATGGACTGCAGCCCATCAGGCTCCTCTGTCCATGGGATTCTCTAGCCAAGAGTACTGGAGTGAGTTGTTATTTCTTCCTCCAGGGATCTTGCCGACCCAGGGATGGAACCCACATCTCTTGTGTCTCCTGCGTTGGCAAGTGGATTCTTTACCACCAGTACCACTTGGGAAGCCCTCACTGCTTCTACAATTTCACTTAACTTCTTTCCTCCTCAGTAGACTGATAGCTTATATCATGGGTTGTGGAAATTAGATAGTACGAACTGGCTTTGAACTCTGTAAAACAAGGTTTACTTGTTATTTTTAAGGTCCGTACCTTTAAGCAGTGTCTTAATTGAGACACTGAGTTTAGATATCTTTATTACTGGTGTGTGTTAACTGCCATTGTGTCCAGTGGTCTGCTTAACACTCTTAGGAATATTCAAAAAGTATTAACAACTGTCTTCAAGGAACTTTATTTGGATAATGAGGCCAGAGTTTTACAATTGAGAGGGGAAAAACCATGGCTGTGGAATAGTAATCTGCCTGCAATGCAGGAGACCTGGGTTTGATCCCTGAGTTGGGAAGATCCCTTGGAAGAGGGTATGGCAACCCACTCCAGTATTCTTGCGTGGAGAATCCTCACGGACAGGAGCCTGGGGTCGAAAAGAGTCGGACATGACTGAATGACTAAGCACACAGCACGCTTAATATTATTAGATGATAGTGCTTCTGGTTGGTGTAAATACTATCAGTTTAGAAAAATAGGAAGAGAAGGAGCCCTTAGAATGAACTGCTTAGAGGTGGGCTGTTTCAATTGCACTGTAGAGCACGTGGTTAGTAGCTACTAATCCCCAGCTATATGTGAAACTGGGCTAAATCTTGTGGGAGTTACAGAGGACAAGCAGTCATCCTCATGCTCCAAGCATGTTCTGAGTAGTTGGGGAGGTAAGCCCAGTATGTTTTTACAGTGCGAGGCCATGTGTATACAGTAAATGCTGATTGAAGGATACCAACAGGGTGGGATTTGAGACAGGGACAGGCTCCTCTAACCTGTGGGCAGTTTCAGTAACAGAGACTGAATGAGGAGAGGAGGAAGATAGGATGGGGTGCTGGGAGAGGAGGTTGGCAGGAACAAAGATGCAGAGGAGTGAGGGTACAAGAGGCATCCTGGGAACAATGAAGGATCAGAGTGGGGAGGTAGGAAACAGAAGAATGAAAATTAAGCTGGACTCAGGTTTTATAGAGTCAGGGCTGTCAGGGCAGGTGGTAAACTGAGAAGATACTGAGAGACTTGGGTTGGAGCCGGTGAAAAGGGAAGGACAGAGACATGATCTGAGACCAGTTAGCATTTTGGGTGATTGGAATGGGAGTGAAGTTTGACTAGAGGCAGAAGACTAGTTAAGGTTCCTTGTCAGCGTGCGCCTGATGAAATAGGGACTTATTCTGGGGTAGTGGTAGAGATGTAGAGACCCAGGTGTGGAGTCTCCTGAGGGAAGAAATTACCTGGACATGGGGCAGAATAGGAGAGAAGGGCTGGAAAAATCAAAGGTTCATCTAGGGTTCTGAGCATGAAAGAGAGACAATTATAGAACCAGGAGGGAAATGGGA
This sequence comes from Bos mutus, assembly GCF_027580195.1. Taxonomy (NCBI): domain Eukaryota; kingdom Metazoa; phylum Chordata; class Mammalia; order Artiodactyla; family Bovidae; genus Bos; species Bos mutus. The sequence continues at coordinate 58,598,531 of NC_091627.1, forward strand.
AGTTCAGGAGAGGGGAAGGTAGAAATTTGGGTTTGATTTTTAAATAAGAAACCCATATTCAAATGCTATAAGAAGCCCTATCTGGTTCACTCATTCATTTCAGAGATAAATAGATGTCTTGATTAGTTCTCTGTATTTTGAATTTGAAGGAAGTGAGCAGGCTCTCAAAATATCTTGTTGTTTAGTCACTAAGTCGTGTCTGACTCTTGCAATCCCATGGACTGTAGTCCGCCAGGCTCCTCTGTCCATGGGATTGTCCAGGCAGGAATACTGGAGTGGTTGCCATTTTTTTCTCCAGGGGATCTTTCCGACCCAGGGATCGAACCCAAGTCTCCTGCATTGGAAGGCAGGTTCTTTACCACTGAGCCACCTGGGAAGCCCCTAAAAATATCTAACAGACATCTAAAAACTTGTTCCTACATCTTCCTTCTCTTCTTCTCTGGCCAGTTCTTGCCTCACAGACTCCGGTAGAGCCCTGCTTTCTTCCCGGTGCCCATCTCATTGGTCTGGCTCTCTGCTCCAGGAGGACTGTCAGTCTGTGCCACGTCACTTAGATCTTAGAGATAAACTGAGGTGATTTGTTTTCTCTTGTGTTTGGACTTGGCACCCGCCTCGGCTGTGATTTGGTACAGCGGATCCGAATACCCATCTGTGAATCTACCTTTGGGGTAGACGAACAAATGCTATACTTTCCTTTACTATGTACATTTGCCAGCTGTTAATATACCAAAAAGTTTATTTTGTTTTCAGGGTGTACTGCCTCTAGGAAAAAAAAAAAAGTGTTTTCTATTTGTGCCTTTTCCTGCTTCCTCTGAGTATGTCTCTGTTGAGTGGTTACTGTGTCCTGAGTGCCAGGGTAGCTCATGAGAAGCCCAAAACCTCAGCAGGCCACAGTTTGGCTTGCTACTCGGGCTTCCCTGGTGGCTCAGACAATAAAGGATCTGCCTGCAATGCAGGAGACCCGGATTCCATCGCTGGGTTGGGAAGATCCCCTGGAGAAGGGAATGGCTACCTACTTCAGTATTCTTGCCTGGAGAATTCCATGGACAGAGGAGCCTGTTGGGCAACAGTCCTTGAGGTTGCAGAGTCAGACACAGCTGAGTGACTGACGCTAACTATGGTTTGCTACATACAGTATGAAATAGCCCTTTATTATAATTTTTAATACCAACCTTTTTAGAGTTTCAAGTTTTTCTGTTTTAATATCTTGCAAGCATATCCATGTTTACTTGTCAATGACTTTTTAAAAAAATTTTTAATTGGAGGATAATTGCTTTACAGTGTTGTGTTGGTTTCAGCCGTACAGCAACACAAACCAGCCATAAGTATACATATATCCCATCCCTCTTGAACCTACCTTCCAACCCTGCCCTCCATCCTACTCCTCTGGGTCATGATGGAGCCAGAGTACCAGGCTGAGCTCCCTGTGTTACACAGAAGCTTCCAGTTAGCTACCTATTTTACATGTTGTCAGTGACCTTTAGAATCAGTCTTATCCTTGAAATTGAGACGGTGTAGTACACAATCTATTATGTTTCTATTCATTCAGTAAATAGTTATTGAATGCCTAATATGTGCTGATTTCCATGCTGAACATGGGAAATTAAATACTTACGTTTTCTACCTTCAAGTAATTTCATGGGAGTGATAAATAAATATTTACAGTGTAGTGTGGAACCCTGGTAGAGAAGTACAAGAAGCTATGCAAGCAAATATTTTTCTAATTTACTGTTTCCAGGTAACTAATGGACATAAATCCTGAAATGGATAGGCAGTGAAGCTAAGGGCAGAACTTGAAGCCTTAACTGGGTTCTATAAAAACAACTTAATGTTGTGTGCTTAGTTGCTCAGTCGTGTCTGACTCTTTGTGACCCCATGGACTGTAGCCTGTCAGATTCCTCTGTCCATGGGGTTGTCCAGGCAAGAATACTGGAGTGGGTTGTTATTTCCTTCTCCAAGTAATCTTCCTGACCCAGGGATCAAACCCATGTCTCTTGTGTCTTCTGCATTGTAGGCAGATTCTTTACCACTGTACCGCCTGGGAAGCAAGGTAAAATCAATTTAGGAGTTAACTCACATATGTGTAATTTAGTTTGGCAGATGTCTGATTTTGGAGGAGACCATGTCTATTCTAATTTTAGAGAATATCATGCTTAAATTTTGTTTATAAAAGGTACTGTTCTATTGCACTAAAAGGAAAAGTATCTTTAACTTAGACCAACTGTGTATGTGGATTCTTTGCTTGGATTTAGGATTGATTATTGCCATACTAATTGTTTTGCTTGTTGAATCAAGTCAAATAATAAAAGTGACCTTAAAAATAGTACTTCTGTGTTACAGCCACTTTGGAAGATGGTTTGGTGTTTTCTTACAAAACTAAACATTATTCTTGCAATAAAAGGCAACAATCAGTGTTCCTTGGTATTTACCTAAAGGAGTTGAAACTTAACTTCACACAAAAACCTGTACCTGGATGTTTATGGCAGGTTTATTCATAATTGCCAAAGCTTGAAGACAGCCAAGATGTCCTTCAGTAGATGAATGGCTAAAGTGTGGTTATACACAGACAGTGGGCTAAATAAAAAGAAAAGAACTTTCAGGCTGTACATGTGTGGAGGCAGGGTATACTGGGAAGTCTCACTGCCTCCCTCTCAATTTTGTTGTAAGTATAAAACTGATCTTGAAAAATAGTCTTTGAAAAAAAAGTATTTGTGGTGACAGTAAAAGGTGAGTGATTTCTTTTCATACTTGTGTATGGGTCCTGAGTCCAGGGAGGTTTATCGCATTGCCAGACACACTTGCACAGGACTTTATCCTGGGTAAAAAGTGACCACTCTCCTAGTGGCCAACATGGATCCCAGCGTTCACCTTCAGCTCTGGTTGTTATGGTAAAGATGGCTGTCACAGGAACTGCCCAGTTTAACTTCTAGGAACTGAATCCAGTTAGTTTTCTTTCATAGAGAAGCAGGTTTCTGTTTCTCTTAGAAGCAGGTTTTGTTTTCAGACAAGTAAATGGAAAGAACATTAGGCCTCTCCCTTTAGGACTTAGAAGATTGGTCTCAGTCGGTTTGGTGATTACAGTGATTTCCAAACCTGTTTTTACCTTTGGCTGCTTTCCACCGAATCCATTTGAAAATGCATTAGTGGAATCCTTCTCTCTGAACAGGGCTTTCCTGGGGTTCTCTTTCAGATTATGCCATTACACTTTTCTTGTGCTTCCAAATACTTTGTAGAAATTATTCTCCTTGGGGCATACTGAAAACTCAGTGTTAGTTAATTGACCTTATATTATTCCTCACATCTATGATTTATAAACATAGCAAACTGAGTCACTAAAATTTGAAAATATCAATGGATTTTGAGGTTGGGGCATAGAAGTTCAACTGGCAAACCCCAAATGACTTCTCTCCAGCTTGAGCTTTGCTTTTGTGTTCCTTAACCTTTTGTTTGTTGTCTCCTAATTGTAGAAATAAACATATCCAGATGTTATGGTTTGCATTTTTAGGCTTTTTAAAAAATTAAGTTAAAGTTCACATATCACAAAATCACCCTTTGAAAGTGTGAAATTCACTAACTTTTAGTACATTCAGACTTGTGTAGTCATAACCGTTATCTAATTTGAGAACATTTTCTTCACTCCAGGAAGAAACCTCCTCTCATTCACAGTCATTCTCCATTCCACACTTCTCCAGCTCTGGCAACTATGAATCTCCTCGCCTGTTCTGGACATTTCACATAAGTAGAATCAAGCAATCTGTGGCCTTTTGCGTGGCGTATTTCAGCTTACTATTTTCAAGGTTCATCCATGTTGTAGCATATATTAGTGCTTCCTTCCTTTTTATAGCTGAATAATACTCTGTTGTATGGACTTGCCACATTTTGTTTATCCATTCATCATTTGCGTATTTGAATTGTTTCTATTTTGGGGCTATTAAATGCTGCTGTGAACATGTACAAGTTTGTGTATGGATGTATGTTTTCATTTCTCTTGGGCCTGGCTTGCTGCGATTCATGGGGTTGCAAAGAGTCGGACACGACTGAGCAACTGAACTGATGTACCTACATGTGGAATTCTTGGCTCATACGGTAACTTTGTTTAACTTTCTGAGGAATGTTTTCTACAGCTTTTGCACCATCCCTCAGCAATATATGTGGGTCCACATTCTTGCCAACACTTATTATTGTCGTCTACCTTTTTTCATTGTAGCTATCCCAGTGGGTGTGAAGTAGTTTCTGACTGTAGTTTTGGTTTGCATTTCCCTATTGATTAATGATGCTGAGTACCTTTTCCTGTGCTTATTGGTTATTTGTATATCTTTTGTTTTGGCCATGCCACACGACTTGTGGAATCTTAGTTCCATGATCAGGAATTGAACCTGGCCATGGCAGTGAAAGCACCAAGACCTAACCATTGGACCACCAAGGAGTTCCCACTATATCTTATTTGGGAAAAAAAATCTCTTCAAATTCTTTGCCTATTTTTAACTGGATTGTTCATCATGGAACAACAGACTGGTTCCAAATAGGAAAAGGAGTACATCAAGGCTGTATATTGTCACCCTGCTTATTTAACTTCTATGCAGAGTACATCATGAGAAACGCTGGGCTGGAGGAAGCACAAGCTGAAATCAAGATTGCTGGGAGAAGAATCAATAACCTCAGATATGCAGATGACACCACCCTTACGGCAGAAAAGAAAGAAGAACTAAAGAGCCTCATGATAAAAGTGAAAGAGGAGAGTGAAGAAGTTGGCTTAAAGCTCAACATTCAGAAAACTAAGATCATGGCATCCGGTCCCATCACTTCATGGCAGATAGATGGGGAAACAGTGGAAACAGTGACTGACTTTATTTTTCTGGGCTCCAAAATCACCGCAGATGGCGATTGCAGCAATGAAATTAAAAGACACTTGCTCCTTGGAAGGAAAGTTATGACCAACCTAGATAGCATATTAAAAAGCAGAGGCATTACTTTGCCCACAAAGGTCCGTCTAGTCAAGGCTGTGGTTTTTCCAGTGGTCATGTGTGGATGTGAGAATTGGACTATAAAGAAAGCTGAGCGCTGAAGAATTGATGCTTTTGAACTGTGGTGTTGGAGAAGACTCTTGAGAGTCCCTTGGACTACAAGGAGATCCAACCAGTCCATCCTAAAGGAGATCAGTCCTGGGTGTTCATTGGAAGGACTGATGTTGAGGCTGAAACTCCAATACTTTGGCCACCGGATGCGAAGAGCTGACTCATTGGAAAAGACCCTGATGCTGGGAAAGATTGAGGGCAGGAGGAGAAGGGGACGACAGAGGATGAGATGGTTGGATGGCATCATCAACTCGATGGACATGGGTGTGGGTGGACTCTGGGAGTTTGTGATGGACAGGGAGGCCTGGCATGCTGCCGTTGATGGGGTCGCAAAGAGTTGGAAACAACTGAGCGACTGACAGAACATTCTGATATTGATGACTTGTAAGAATTCTTGTATACTAGATACTAGACCCTTATCTGATGCATGATTTGCAAGTATTTTTCTTCCATTCTGTGGGTTCTCTTTTCATTTTCTTGGTAGTGTTTGAAGCACAAGAGTTTTTAAGATTTGATGAAGTGAAAATCTCTCAGTTGTGTCCAACTCTTTGTGACCCCATGGACTGTATAGTTCATGGAATTCTCCAGGCAAGAATACCAGAGTGGGTAGCCTTTCCCTTCTCCAGGGGATTTTCCCAACCCAGGGATCGAACCCAGGTCTCCCACATTGCAGGCAGATGCTTTACCAGCTGAGCCACAAAGGAAGCCCTTGTTTTAATGAAGTCCAATTTAATTATCTTTTTGTCTGGTTGCTTTTGGTGTCATATCTAAGAAACCATCACCCAATCCAAGATCAAGAATAAAACCATTTTCTTACAAGTGTTTGATAGTTTCAGCTTTTAATTTCTGTCTTCATTCCATTTTGAGTTAATTTCTGTCTGTAATATGATTTTTTTTGCAAATGAGTAGCTAGTTATTCCAGCACCATTTGTTGAGTATCACTTTCTTTTTAACTGTTTTCTCCCCCTTACTTTATTTACCATCAATCTGTATACTTACATTAATAGCACCTGCAAATGTGTAGGGTACGTAAGACTGTGGAGTATACAGTTTAAGAATTTGTCTTCCCTTTGGTTCTTACATCTAGTTGAGACTAATGATGGTGTATATATCTGAAATTGTTAAATGGTGTTTGATTCTGTGCCAGGGGAGTGGTGGAGAAAACAGAATTCATTAGGAATTGAGAAGACTGAGTAAGTCTGTGGGCAAAGAAGTTCAAAGAGAAGATAAAGTCATTGAGGTTAGATAAAGGTTAGATACAGAAAGAGCAGAAATGGCCAGGACAGAGCTTACTGAAGCAATTAGGTTCTTTTGGCCCAAAGTATGTATAGGACATGTTTTAGACAGATCTAAATTTTTTTCCTGGATTACCAGGTCTTCCCTTAGCCTAAACTGCGTCACTAGAAATTGGAAGCACCTGATACATACTTTGTGCAGTTGTGTTTAGAAATAAGGGCAATTTCTGTTTTGGCCACCCCGTATTGAATTGGGTACCTTATGGATACATCTTCTGTTTACTTATTTTTTTACTTCTCTCAGTGGTTGTCATAAATGCTGGAATGCATTCCTCTGTAGGGAAGGAAAAAGTAATTTTACATCTACCCTTGCAAGTTCTTGGCTGAGACAACTCCTATAATAAAAAACAGACTAATTAGAGAAAAGCAGTCTGTTTACACGTATACCTCATGTGCATGTGGGAGGTGCACTCAGTATTCCAGGGAGTCGTGAGTAACTCACAGAGGTGGCTTAGAACTCAGGCTTACAGACCAGCTTCGGCTAAAGACACAAGAAAGGTAGGTGTGGGTGGGCCAGTAATGGGGAGGTTAGCAGGAAAAGCACAGTAAACGGGTTAGGTTTTTTATGTAAATCTAAGTCTGAGCTTTCATAAAAAGTTCTTGTGATTTAGGAGAAGGTAATGGCAACCCACTCCAGTATTCTTGCCTGGAGAATCTCAGGCTCCCAGAGGAGCCTGGTGGGCTGCCGTCTGTGGGGTCGCCCAGAGTCTGACGTGACTGAAGTGACTTAGCAGCAGCAGTCATTCTTCTCTTCCTCATACAGAGATACCCTTAAAAATGGAGGTTAATTTTATACATTTAAATTTCCCTTATAAAAGGGTAACTTCTACTCTGTTTTCAGAGCTTCTCCTGTGTTTGTTGTTTCTCAGAAATAATCAGCTCAAGATCATCCTTACACCAAAAGGCTATTTTGGGGTGGCATATTCTGCTACCCTTCCCCCTCTTCTTTCAAGGTTTTGCCCAGATGTCACTTCCTCAGTGAGGCTTACCACGTCCACCTGTTTAAGATTACAGTGGCTCAACCCTATAATGGCTCACTCTCCATTTGTTTTACTCTGGTCCCCCACCCCTGCCAGGAGCACGTATCCTCTTTTGCAATATTGTGTAATTGACTGACGTCGTATTTATCTTGCTCACCAGAAGTTATGGTTTGCTGGGATTTTTTGCCTGGACACAGCTGTACCTGTCACGTAATTGAATGCTCAACAAATAGCTGTTCGATGAATGAAGATCCTAAGACTGCTTTTACTTTTGGGCTACTGTCTTTCAAATTCTTGGGTCCTATCCCAGACCTCTTAAATCAGAAACTCTGGGGATGTAGATCCATCTACTTTGTCTTAACTAGACCTCCAGATCACTCTGATGTAAATTATACTTTTAAGAACCACTCAGTAAGATTTCAGGAGCTAGGTCTGTTGCTTACAGGTGTGGATGTGTAGATCTATACTTGAGGTAACTGACAAGTATTACTGAATACAAATTCAGAGAGACAAAGAGAATACAAATAAAGAGAACAATCTCTTTTCGGACTTCTCTTTCTCTTCCTCCTGCTGCCTTTTTCTGAGGAGGTAGCCCAAGGGAAGAGGATATCAGCTGTAGTAACTTTCTGTTGATTTATCAAGGAAAAAGTGTCCCCAAGACTACTTTGTTGTTGTTCAGTCCCTAAGTCCGACTCTTTGTGACCCCCATGGACTCCTGCACACCCCACTTCTCTGTCCTTCACCATCTCCTAGAGCTTGCTTAAACTCATGTCCATTGAGTCAGTGATGCCATCCGACCATGTCATCCTCTGACCATGTCATGCCCCCTTCTCCTGGCCTCAGTCTTTCTCAGTATCAGGGTCTTTTCCAGTGAGTTGGCTCTTTGCATCAGGTGGCTGAAGTATTGGAGCTTCAGCTTCAGCTTCAGTATCAGTCCTTCCAATGAATATTCAGGGTTGATTTCCTTTAGGATGGACTGGTTTGATCTCCTTGCAGTCCAAGACTACTGTAGATTCCAGTAATACAGGAGGAGGCACTGGACTCAACAGGGAGTCACGCTCATACTCGTGGCTAACATTTGTTACAGCAAAAAGGTACAAGACAAACAGCCAGGGAGAAAAGCACACGGGGCATTGTCTAGAGGAAACCAAGAGAAAGCTGCAGAGAGTTCTCTCCCAGTGGAGTCACACAGGGCATACTTAATTCCTCTGGCATCAAACACTAACAAGTATGAAGTGTTATGGTATTCCCCGACTCAGTGGTAGAGAATCCACATGCCAATACAGAAGACACAAGTTCAGTCTCAGGGTCAGGAAGATCCCCTGGAGAAGGAAGTGGCAACTCACTCCAGTATTCTTGCCTGGGAAATCCTGTGGACAGAGGAGCCTGGCCAGATACAGCCCATGGGGTCGCAAAGAGTCGGATACAGTGACTAAACAACAACAGCGTGAAGTGTTTATCTCCGAGGGAAGCTCGTTTGGAGACATAGTCTTCTGGTGTTTACTGGGTACGGTCATGTAGGCACCCTCTGTCTAGCAGATACCAAAATCCAGACTCCCAGAAGAAAAGCAGTTCAGCACAAACCACATTTTACAGTTTAGGCACAGCAAGCCATTCTTAACCAGTTAGAGTGGTAGGAACCCTCTTGAAGTCCAGATTCCCAGATGCCCACCAGAGACCAACCTTGCAAGCCAGCCTGAGGCTGCTAATGCTTAGAAAGACCTGCTTGCAGGGTGGGCCCTTGGCTGGCATCTGGGAACTCGAAGTTCCAGAGAGTTCCTCCCACCCTGACTGGTAGGGATGGCTCACTGAGGCTTACAGGTGGGGATATGTAAACTGTTTTCTGCCATGTTCACCGTTTCTTCATATTATCCAAAAAAGTTTGTTTTTCTTCTTTATGTAGAACATAAAGCAATTAGACTTCTCTCCTTATGAAATTTAGTAATAGAATGTTGTGAGAATGATTTGGACACTTTAAGTGAATTGAATAAGTGAGTTTATTCACTTAGACGTATTTTCTTAAAAATACCTTGGCAGTATTATTCAATTTAGTTATTACATAAGTGATTTATGTCATAGTAAAATTTTAAAATGTATTCCAAATGATGCAAAAATTAAGCTAGCTTTCTTACTGTTCATTTGAAAAATATCCCCTCTGGCTGTTACTGATTTTTCTTCACATCTACCTTTTCATCTTCTAGAGGGCCAGTGTGATAACTTGCCATCTTTGGGTTTGCTTTTGTGAATAGCCAGTCTTCTTTCTTTCTTTTTTTATAGGTCAAGATGCTGAGTTATCAGGGACACTTTCACTTGTCTTGACACAGTGCTGTAAGAGAATAAAGGATACTGTTCAGAAGTTGGCCTCTGACCACAAAGACATCCACAGCAGCGTTTCTCGGGTTGGAAAAGCCATTGATAAGGTATGGAGTTGTCTGGAGTGTTTGGTGTGTTCTAGCATCATCCACCATTTCCCATGGCTGCTTTCATCACATTAGCTTTCTCACTGTTTGTACTATTTCTTCCATCCTTGCTTTTAGTTATGTGGTTTTACTGTGGTACTCTTAAAGTTCCGTGTTGCTGTTATTTCAAAAAATACGAATAAAAGCAAACCAGAAACCTCTTTTTATAGCCTTTTTTTTAAAAACCCATTTTCTTGTATGATGACCACTCCTAGTGTCAAGGTGAGTCAGTTTCCAAATTTTTAACTTACTCTGAGGGAGTTTGTTTATAGAAATAACTTTTCCTACTTCCTGAGTGACTCCTGGGGTGTGACTCGGCCTCTGTTACAGGATGATTGGGGTAACAAAGCTTGCATCTGTCTGCCCTGCATCATCCTAGTCTCCTTGTCTTCCTGTGAGCTTACTGGTCACTTTGCTCCAGTGTTGTTTGCTGTGTGAGTGGGTTGGTTGCTAGCCAGCAGAGCCGGTCACTTGAGTTGAGTGATTTTCTTGTGACATCTCTTAAATCTTTGACTTGGAGGTTTGCTTATAAGCAGTTACCATTTTTAGCACTGGGCCAGTTTTGCCCTTGGAATTCTTAGTCTTAGTAGAGCCCAAGAGAAGTGGCTTAAGGTTACTGTGTGATACCTTGGAGTGTTTCAGCTATTGGGGAGTGTGTGACTGGTTGTAGACATTTTTGTTCACATGTTGTAAACTTCTGGGAGAGTAGAAAAAAATTTTGGAGAGAACTTTTTGTAGCAAAACATGTCTTATGAGCTGCTCCATCTGTATGCATGAGGACAGTAGCTGTAACATGGAAACTTGTGGAATCCAGAGAATGGCTCTTAACTCATGTGCAAGCCTAACTGTTAGAAATAATCTGACAAAGTGGTAGTATTGGCTGGCTAAAGTCAAGGCAGCCCAAGTGAGAACTATAACACAGATGCTTTTTTTTTTTTTTTTTTTTTACTTTACAATATTGTATTGGTTTTGCCGTACTTTAACATGAATCCGCCACAGGTGTACACGTGTTCCCCATCCTGAATCCCCCTCCCACCTCCCTCCCTGTACCATCCCTCTGGGTCATCCCAGTGCACCAGCTCCAAGCATCCTGTATCCTGCATCGAACCTGGACTGGCGATTCGTTTCTTATGTAATATTATACATGTTTCAGTGCCATTCTCCCAAATCATCCCACCCTCTCCCTCTCCCACAGAGTCCAAAAGACTGATCTATACATCTAACACGGATGCTTTTAAGGAAGTATTGCTAACTTGTAGGTTCGGTATGACAGGACTGAATGGCTGGGGCTCTGCAGATCGTTTGGGTAGCTGGGCCTTCAGAAGTGTTAATGACCTTTGGGAGAGGTCTCACCACTCCCAGTGTGCTGAGGGTTTTGACTCAGTGAAAGAGGCCAGAGAAGTGGTGTTGGCTGCAGCGGTCCCATTTTTGGATCTGTGATGGCGGTTGCCAGCAGAGGCTGGAAGGTAGTGAGTGTTCTCTGAAATAGCTCTGAGGTTGTGGGGCCTGTCTGTTAACTGAGGATGTAAACAGGGCTTTGGAAGTGGCTTTGGCTTCAGACTTTTTGGAGACTGTGGCGTCGTATGTCTTCAGTTGATGCCTGAAGTGATTATTGGTGTATACTGATTCAAGGACCTTCTGGAAGAGTGGGGTTGGGGGTGCTTTAGGGATGATCTTAAATCACTGTGAATGAGGAACTCTCTTTAGGGTTCCTTAGGGTGAAGTAACTACTGGTGATGTTTAGGAAGCTTCAGATATTGGCAGCTGCCAGTGACCAAGGCATTCTAGTGATGGTTCAGACCCCAAGAGGTTCCTGGCAGTGACCACTGGGCTACCCGCAGTTATGATGGTATGGGGACAGGCAGGACCAGAAGATGTCAGGACAGTGAGAGTAGCTGAAGCCTCCGAAGCAGCCAGTCAGAGAAAAGATCCCAGGTTCCGGAATAGGTGGGGATGGCCTCACAGTCATACCTCGTGTGTGGTCTCCTGGCTACCAAGATCTGGGATTCAGGGCTTTGCCTGGTGCCGCTGCTAAGGGGGCCATTGTGCCTTCATTTCCTAGCTTATGTCTTGTCTAATCCTAATTACCATCAGTGTTAGTCCCTCCATCTTGTCCGACTCTTTGCAACCCCATGGACTGTAGCCCGCCGGGCTCCTCTGTCCATGGAATTCGCCAGGCAAGAATACTGGTGTGAGTTTCCATTCCCTTCTCCAGGGGATCTTCCTGACCCAGAGATTGAACCCAGGTCTCCTGCATTGGAGGTGGATTCTTTACTGTCTGAGCCCCCAGGGAAGCCAGTTATCATCAGAGCCCTCTTTTACTCTTGTCCCCCAGCTACTGGCGACTTGCTAAACATGTCTTCTTTGGGATTTGGCAAGTCTTTATACATATTCATAAGGGTTGTCATGTTTTGGCTAATTTTTGAGACAAAGCATTTAAATGTATTTGGTGCTAGAAATGGAAGTATCTTTTTGAAAGTGGACAACAAGAGATCCACATAGGGAGTAACCTACATTCTGACCTTTTTAGTGGGGAGATATTTGAGGTGAATATTGCTGATTAAATATTTTAATTTATTCATTTATCTTTTGGGTATATTTTTCATGTACTTGGAAGTTATAAGGGCTTTTACAGGTTCTTTTGGAGGGGAGGGGGTAGTTTTATATGTTCCTGTGAAAGTAGTTTAGGTTCTAGGTGACCTGGCTTCTAGATTCTTCTGATCTATCATGAAATGACACCATTAAGTTGATCCTGGGGTAATTTGTTGAATTATAGTCCTGAGGCACAGCCGAAAGCTTGGATGTCTTAGTGAAGTTCTCTAATATTTTTCAGTGTATTCTCTTCCCTTTTGGGGGGGTTAAGGGGCGGCATCTACTTAGCATTAGCTGTAAAGGAGGCTGTGACCCCACTAGAACTGCCTAGACCTTGTACACGAGCTTCTCGCGCACCTGAGGAATTCTGTGTTGACTGATGTTGTCCAAGATTCCATTGGTTTGTAAAGTCTTCCTGCCCTTCTAGCTTGCACCTCGTAAATTTGTGCAAGCTTCTGGAGCCACCTGTCATAAAGGCTGGGTGGACTCGTGGGTTGGCGAACAAACAGGATGAAGCTGAAGCCACTGTGGCTTAAGCCTTTACGTATCACAGTAAACAGCCTTGAGTAATAAACTGGAATGTTGTCCGGCAGCATGTGAGCACCATGTTATGGGCACATGTTCCCACCCTGCCGAGAGGAGGACAGTAAGGAAGCTGGTGACTCATATATGAGCAGGCTGGTGGTTGAGTGAGGAACTTGAGTAAATTTTGACATGCTTAAAAAAATTTATTTTTTCCTTTAATGTTTTAATGCGTCCTTTAAACTTTTTTAGTCATCACTTCCTTGAAAACTTATGCAAAAAAGTTCATGATGTTAGGCAAGACACTTTCTGGCTTTTAATCATTGCCAACATAAAAAATTATTGAAGATTTCTGCTTTAATGTGTTGAGAGTTTTTAGATGCCTGTATGGCAACCCACTTCAGTATGTTTGCCTGGAGAATCCCAGGGACGGGAGCCTGGTGGGCTGCTGTCTATGGGGTCACACAGAGTCAGACATGACTGATGTGATTTAGCAGAAGCAGCAGCAGTATAATCACAATTTAAAATAAATATCAACCGCTGGGTTTTGTAGCCAAAAAAATGTGTGTGTGTTTTTGTTTTTGTTTTTAAGTAAAAACGAATGTGTTTTTTATTTCCTTCTCTATTTTTAAGAAAATCTAGAACTCTTTCCTGTTTAGGATATTTTATTTAGTGCTTTACTTATTAGTCTTTTGACTTTTTTTAAGTTTAATTCCTAAGTAAGAAAAGTCAGTAAACATAATTACTGCTTTAGACTTCTGTGTGTGGGTGGATGAAATCATGCTAAGATTCAAGTATCTAACATTTGCTGTGGGACAGTTGACAGTGAAAAACAGTACCTGTTCTTTAGAAAATTGTGGTGTAGTGTATTCGTGTAAGGGTGCTTTTTGTACATGTCAAAGAACTAGAAAGATTCTGAGGCAACATAAAGTAAGTTTGCTTAGGACAGACTCTGCTTACTAATAAAAAGAAAAGAGATGATCATTGAGTTCTTGATTAAGGTTGTGGAGTTGATATTTTATTTTATTTATTCATTCATTTATTTTTGGCTGCCTTGGGTCTTCGTTGCTGTGAGTGGCTTTCTCCAGTCGCAGCAAGCGGGGGCTGCTCTTCGTTGTGGTGTGAGGACTTCTCGCTGTGGTGGTTTCTCTGGTTTCAAAGCATGGACTCTAGGCACACGGGCTTCGGTAGTTGCAGCATGCAGGCTCGGTGGTTGTGGCACATGGGCTTAGTTGCTCTGAGGTATGTGGAATTTTCCCAGACCAGGGATTGAACCTGTGTCCCCTGCATTGGCAGGCAGATTCCTATCCACTGTGCCACCAGGGAAGTTCCTTTTAGTTGTTTTTAATTTTTTTAAATTGTTTATTTTTTTGGCCACTCCACAAGGCATATGGGATCTTAGTTCCCTTATCAGGGATTGAACCTTCGCCCCCCTGCATTGGAAGGCAGGGTCTTAACCACTGGACCACTGGGGAAGTCCCTGGAGTTGATATTTTTACATTTGACTTGTGAGAGTGGGTAAGATTTAGCACAGGAGAGCAGTGAGGTGTGGTCTTCTGTGGGGCCAGGCAAGGAACTGAACAGCTGAGAAAATGCTTGACTCCTGTTAAAGACTCTCAGGAACTGACTTGACGAGAGTGGCTGCCCCTGTCAGGCAAGGTCAGGCTGGGGAAAAGGCAGTGATGGAAGGCCTAAAGATTTGATCCAAGGAAATTAGGGGAAAAAGGGAGGGAATGATAAAAACATTTGAGGATTTGCCTACCCTCCTTAAAATTTAAGGATGAAAATAGACTAAGGAGAAGGCAGAAAATATGGCTCTCACTTACGGAGAATTGACCATGTTCCACATGCTGAGCTGAGAGCATTACATACATTTAGACGGCTTCCCTGGTGACGCTGCTGCTGCTAAGTCGCTTCAGTTGTGTCCAACTCTGTGCAACCCCATAGACGGCAGCCCACCAGGCTCCCCTGTCCCTGGGATTCTCCAGGCAAGAACACTGGAGTGTTAAAAGAATCCACCTGCTAATGCAGAAGACGTAAGAAACTCCAGTTCGATCCCTGGATTGGTAAGATCCCCTGGAGGAAGGCATGGCAACCCACTTCAGTATTCTTGCCTGGGAAATCCAATGGACAGAGGAGCCTGATGGGCTGTAGGCCACAGGGTCGCAAGGAGTCGGACATGACTGAAGCGACTTAGCACGCACATACACGCATAGCCCATGATGTGTGTCAGTCGCTCAGTTGTGTCCGACTCTTTCCAGCCGCATGGACTAGTTTGCCAGGCTCCTCTGTCCATGGAATTCTCCAGGTAAGAATACTGGAGTGGGTTGCCATTTCCTCCTCCAATAGCCCATGATACAAGCACATTATTCCCTTTTCACATGTGAGGAAACTAAGATTCAGAAATATTAAGTAACGTACCCCAAGGTATGCAAGTGGTAGATGAAGGTTTGGGAAAAGGTTTCACTCAAGCATTTGTTCTTAAACACTGTGCTGTACTAGGAAATCAGGCCATTGCAGGGCTGGTAATGTTTTATAAAGGGGGCAAATAATGGTTTTAAAAAAAAACCCTTTTTGTACACCACTTTTCCTAAACTGATCTTCTGCCACTAGATGGAGCATATGCATTGGTGAGGCAAAATGATGACTGTTAAAAAAAAAAATGGCGTAAGGCTATACAAAATGAAATAGAGAACATTGTAAAATAGTTCTGAGTGAGCCTTTTATATAGGTCTTCCTGGGGTGTAAGAGGAGAAAAAAGTAATGGCAGGAGAAAATGTTTTGCATTTAGCCTTAAACAATAATTAGAATGGGTGAGGTCAGCTAGCTCTGAAGTACTATTATTGTATAACGGATAAATCCTTATGTAGTAGAGAGATGGTACTGTTCATCAAGGAGGGAAATGAAAAAGGCTAGAAAACTTACTCTGAGCAAGGCGAAAAAGAACTGAGTTCTGAAATATAGGCAGATAATTTGATACATGTATTGGGTAGAATTTTCAGAATTACTGAAAAGAAATGGCTAACAAAGCTGTAAAAAGATCACAGTGATTAGAAGCTAGGAACAAATTCCCTAAAAATAAAATAAAACATCAGACTAACCACACTACTAGTAAGACATTTAGTAAAAATCTCATATTTTCTCCCATTCTGTTGTCCCTTTGTTTTTGGTTTCCTTTGCTCTGCAAAAGCTTTTGAGCTTAATTAGGTCCCATTTGTTTTCATTTTCATTACTTTAGGCAGTAGATTGAAAAACATCTTTCTGTGATTTATGTCAAGAGTGTTTTGCCTGTGTTTTCCTCTTAAGTTTTATAGTATCTGGCCTTGTTGCATTCAGGTCTTTAATGCGTTTTGAGTTTATTTTTGTGTATGATGTTAGAGAGTGTTCTAATTTCATTCTTTTACTTGTTGCTGTCCAGTGTTTGCATAGTATCTTTTTTTTCTGTTGTGTGTTAAGTAGTAGATAACTTTTCCCAAGCTGCATGGAGCCAGAGTCCAGGTCTTCTTCTCAGTTAAATGTTCTCTGCAGTACCCCTTTCACTGCTGCTACTGCTGCTAAGTAAACCAGATGTTTAACTAGGTGCTTGGAAGGGAAATTGATTCCTCATAGGTGCAACAAGAGCACGTTGTTAGGGTCACATCCCAGTTTTTCTACCAAAGTCGATGGAGAAGTTTTTTAAAAATTAGCAGTATTAAAGAATTGGCAGGGACTTCCCTGATGGTCTAGTGGGTAAGACTTCTTGCTCCTAATGCAGGGGGGCCGGGTTCCATCCCTGGTCAGGGAACTGGATCCCACATGCCACAACTTAATAGTTCTCATGCTGCAACTAAGACCTGATGTAGCCAGATAAATAAATATTAAAACAGAAAAGAATTGGCACTTAGGCGTTAAATCAAATACTGAGTTTTATCATGTACTTCTTTTGTCACTGCTTACTCAATAATTATAATTTCATAAAATGTATTTCAGAAAGGGATTGGTTTTGGATGATGAGCAGTGAAAACCAGTCCTTAAGTCTAATCAGTTCATAAGCATGTTTAAGCAAACAGGTAGGGTGGTTTGTTTAGATTTCATAGTCTTGTAAGGATCGTCTAAGTTATTTACTTCTCCTCTGTCTAGCCTCCAGACTTTAAAACCTTTAATCCATTAAAAACGTGAATGATACTAAAAGTACATGAGATGGTATACAGATTTGTGTGTCCTGAATTTCTCTAAGCTGTAATATCTTCTCTAGACAGACACACCCTTGAATATGTGCTTTTTATCTTTTGAAAATGTGCCTTCACATTTAAGAACATCCTTCCATGCTTTTTCTTTTCTTTTCCTTTATAAAAGAAAAAATGGAGTAAAACAGAAGTGCTAATAGACAGGTGTTTCTCTTCACTATCTACTTCTTGGCTGGTTTGCGATGCTGCTGATTTCCTGGGCAGCCATGCAGATGACTTTGGCCACCTAGCAACAGGGCCTGGAACTGATCCTTGCTCTGATGCAATAGTAAGAACATGCACTTATAACAAAAGGAGTTCTCATACTATATTGCATTTCCTTGACCTCTTTTTACAGTTTTAGCTTTAATTTTTACTACATGTGAGCAGGAAATAAGCTATGAAAAAAATTTACTCATCCACTTTAGTGGTTTAAACTGCAAGATCTAAATGATAGAAGGGAGCTCAGAAATTTTCATCTAATGCTTTGCTTAGTCATGCTTAGTTGTGTTTTCCAAGACTAGCAGATAAGTTCTAGAACTTAAATGTCGTACAGATGTCTTGAGTGTAAGGGTTTTCGATTTTTCTTACCACCAGTATAGTAGTGAAATAAAATTACATGAAGAGCATCCTTGTAAAAGAAGTGTTTACATCTGTTTAAATGTTAGACTGTTTTAAATTTTTCTAGATGATCAAAATTTACTTTTGGTTTAAGTACATGAAGGAAAGATTTGGAGGAATTGTTTTGTTTGAGCAGTTCCTGCCTGGTGGTAGCTATTAGAATTATGACTAAATGTAAACGTATACTGCTGGAAAAAACTATTTTCATATGGTCTGTGCTTTGGAGTTGACCATTGGGTCTTCCAAAGTTATCTCTTTCTTTCCTGCTGAATAATAGACACTTGATTTGTTGGGGGTTAATGCGATTGGGGAATAATCAGTAAATGAATCAGTAGAAATCTGAAGGTTGTGTTTGGATTGAATGAGGTTGATAGATCAGTGAGAAATCTTAGTCTCAATGATTCTTGCCTATGGAGTGCATGCAGACATTTAGAGAGTTATAGACAGATTCCTGCTGCTGCTGCTAAGTCACTTCAGTTGTGTCCGACTCTGTGCGACCCCATAGACAGCAGCCCACCAGGCTCCCCGTCCCTGGGATTCTCCAGGCAAGAACACTGGAGTGGGTTGCCATTTCCTTCTCCAATGCATGAAAATGAAAAGTGAAAGTGAAGTCGCTCAGTCATGTCTGACCCTCAGCGACCCCGTGGACTGCAGCCTTCCAGGCTCCTCTGTCCATGGGATTTTCCAGGCAAGAGTTGGTAATAAATTCTGTCATCCTCTGATACCATTCCTTTATTCATTTGATTAGCCTTTTATCTGGGGGAATAAAATACGGGAGAAATCTGTGATATTGTTACTGAACCCAGGTCTGACTGTGTCCCAATAAAGAGGTTGGTGAGAAGGAAAGTTTGCTTTATTTTGGATGCTGGCAGTGGGAGGTGGAGAATGCTTGTCCAAAGGCTGACTCCGCACCCCCAATCAGGGGCAAGAGCTTTTATAGACAGAGGGAGGGGCTCCATGCAGAAACAGCGCAATCAGCTCTGACAGTCATCTTGGTCATCAGTGGTCTAATCGGCGTCATCTTCATTGTTTTAAGAACAGTTAGTCTTCCATTCCAGGATTGGTTGGTTCCCGTTTCCTTGAGGCCAGTTCTTGGAATTGTGCAGCTGTGTCGTGGTTACAGTCTGGTCGTCATGTAGTTAACTTCTCTACCTGCTGGTGGTTTCAGGATCTACAAGGGCAGCTCACAGGATATGGCTCAGAATATTATGTATAGCCTTTGAAAAGAAACTAAGGGTCCCTGACTATGCTTAATGACTAAACTATTATTATTTGGTCTCCTTTGACTGTTTTCCTTTGTTTCTGCATTTTCTTGCTTCTCTGATTAAACTTAATTCTTTGGCTAAAGTTTTTCCACAGGCAAAAGGCAGGCTGAGGACATGGGGAGTGAGGCCCTTGGGCCCTGCTCCTTTTCACCATCAGTCACCCTCGTAAGGCCTGTATCCCACCCAGGCCAGAGGAGGAACAAGGTAGCGGCATCTTTACTTCCAGTGTTCTGATTGTCATAGACAGCATAAAGATGTGATGATTAGCTTAAAGGTACTGATAGACTGCTATAAAGTCATCTCTCAACAGGCAGAATCTGGTAAGCAGATTGGATGAGGAAAGTAGAGAGCCACACCAAGCAATTCTGATTTTTTCAGTGCTAAATACAGTCTCTTCAGTATGGGCATGGATGCTATTGCCTTAGCATCTAGGTACTTTGTATTATCTCATTCTTTAGATTAAGTACCAGGCCAAGAAAGAGGTCTATAAAAAGAAAAGGAATAAAAATTTAAGATTCTGAGAGTAATTTTGCTTTTTTGTTTTTGTGTTGAGTAATTCCAAATGTTAAATTTGTATATTTAGTTTTAGGCTACTGACTTGACATCTAAGAATAGATAGATCTTTAAAGAAAAGTGGGCTGAATTTTGAAGAGGAGAGCTGTGCTGTGTTATGGTGATTGTAAATAGTATGTGGTTTGCAGTTCTATTGTGGATTACTTACCACCTGTTCTTTTGTGCGCTGTACCATGCTTAAGCAATGATTAACTAAGGATTGAATTAATAATTTCAGTTTAATCTAAACAGAAACTAATTACATTTATGTGCTTAAAAAACAATTCAAGAGGCTTATCAGGTTAACATAGGTTAACACCTATGAAAGATAAGGGAGTGGAAGTAAAATTGAACACAGAAAGCTTTCAGAGGTAGATTGGCCAGTTTCTTGACTCTTGATGTTTCGAGTTGCCTTCTACTGGGGTAATTTCCCCTTTGTCAGAAGAACTTTAGCAGTTCTTTTAGAGCAGGTCTTCTTTCAGCAAATTCAGCTTCCCTTCATCTGAGAATGTCTTTATTTCATCTTCATTCCTGAAGGATATTTTCACTTGATATAAAATTCTGGGATTCAGTTCTTTTCTTTTAGTACTTGAAAAATGTGTCACTTCTTTCTGGTCTCTGCATGGTTTCTGTTGAGAAATCTGTAGTCCTTTTTTCTTTTTTAAAATATGAATGTATGATAACACATTTACAGGAGACTTGGAAAATACAGAACAAAGTTGCATATGGTTCCACTATATATTACAATT
This sequence comes from Bos mutus, assembly GCF_027580195.1. Taxonomy (NCBI): domain Eukaryota; kingdom Metazoa; phylum Chordata; class Mammalia; order Artiodactyla; family Bovidae; genus Bos; species Bos mutus. The sequence continues at coordinate 58,618,846 of NC_091627.1, forward strand.
ATTTTTAAAGTATATAAATTAGGATTTTTAGTTGAGAAATCTGTAGTCATTTGAATTATAGTTTCCCTATAAGCAGTGTATCACTTTTCCCTAGCTACTTTCAAAATTTTTCTTGGTCTTTAATTTTTACCAGTTGGATTCTGTGATGTCTTGAGTTTGGATTTCTTTGAACTTATCCTTTTAGGAGTTTGCTGAGCTTCTTGAATCTGTAGGTTTATGTCTTTTGACAAAATTGGGAAATGTTAAAAAAATTTTTTTCCTACACTACACTCTTCTCCCTCTAGCAATCCATTGACATAATGTTAGATCTTTTGTTATTGTCTTACAGGTCCCTGAGATGCTATTCATTGTTTTTTTTTTTTCAATTTTTATTTGGTTGTTCAGATTAGATCATTTCTATGGATCTCCACTGACTTGTGCTATTCACCTCTATTCTGCTGTTAATTACATCCTGTGAGGTTTTTTTTTTTTAAATGTTTATTTATTTGGCTGTGTTGTGTCTTAGTTGCAGCATGGGAGACCTTAGTTCCAAGTTTTGTTTTAGTGGTCACTACCTTGTTGGACTCAGACTACAAGTTCTGACCAGTCTTCTCTGAGTTGTAGTTTCAATGTCAGCTTATTTCCAAAGCCGTTACAGAGCTGTTCAGATATGTCTTGTTAGTGGCCATTCTAGGACCTGGAAGCTAGGTCTGACCCCTAGTTCCTCTTTCAAAGTCTGTGCTGTGCCGCTGAGGGTCAGACCCATGCCTTTGCCACTTGAGGGCAAGCCCAGGGGTTCATAAACAACTCTGGATGAGAGTGTTACTTTTCTGAGTTTCTTCCTCTCTCTGATCTCCCTGCTACTTTAGAGTTCTCTGGAGCTTCCTGTTTAGTCATCCAGCCAGAGAACTGGGCTTTATATACCCTGATCAGTTCAGTTCAGTTGCTCAGTCGTGTCCGACTTTTTGCGACCCCATGGACTGCAGCACACCAGGCTTCCCTGTCCATCACCAACTCCTGGATCTTAACTCAAACTCATGTCCGTCGAGTTGGTGATGCCATCCAACCATCTCATCCTCTGTTGTCCCCTTCTTCTGCCTTCAATCTTTCCCAGCATCAGGGTCTTTTCCAATGAGTCAGTTCTTTGCATCAGGTGATGTACCCCGATCCCCTGTATTTTATCATAATTCTGCCTGTATCTGGGGCTACCAGGTAGAAGGACAGAGAGAAAAGATGCAAGAGGAGTTTTGGCCCCTCCTTCTTGGGACCATCACTCCTCTGATTGGAGAGAAAAGATCCCTTCCCTCAGAGTTTTAACTTGCCTACTGTGGTGGATTTCCTAGGTGGTGCTAGTGGTAAAGAATCTGCCTGCAGGTGCAGAAGACATAAGAGAAGTGTGTTCGATCCCTGGATTGGGAAGATCCGCTGGAGGAGGGCGTGGCAACTCCAGTATTCTTACCTGGAGAATCCCCATGGACAGAAAAGCCTGGTGGGCTACTGTCCATGGGATTGCAAAGAGTCGGACATGACTGACTTAACACGTGCAGAGTTCTGAAGATCTGCCGAGTCTTGTTTCCTGCTTATTCAATCAAACATAATCTAGGTACTGCTGTGAAAATTACGACACCATTTCTTTCTTTTTTTAATGACACCGTTTCTGTTTGGGGAAAAAAAAAAAAAAGCTTACAAATGCTTCTTATTCACAACAGAAGCTTAACTTCAGACTGCCTTGAGCTAGGGGTGCAAGAAAATGGAAGGAAAAAAGCATGTGATTTATTTCCACCCCCTTCTACATGATAGGAAAACCCACTCCTGTTCCTCATGCCAGCCCTGGAGGGCTTCTCCTGGAGGTGCCTGTCCTGTTGTGGGTTTTGGTTGTACTACCTCCAGACTGAGAGATAGATGTTGGAGGGAGGAAAGTAGTAAGCTCACCTTCAGTTCTTTGCCTTCCTCCCCGATCCAGTTACTGCTCTTCAGAGTTGCCTCGAGTAGCCACTCCCTTCAGTCCTGGTTTTGGAAATGCATTCAGAGAGTCAGGGTGAGGTGTACTTGCTTGATCTTACCCAGAACCAGAACCTTCAACACCCTCTCTTTTTGTAATAGATTTTTTTTTTTTTGTAATAGATTTTGACGAAATCCTTTAGCTTGCTATAAAAGGAATGTTTGCTCTTTGTGTAAGAGTGGTTATCTCCAGTGATAATCTCTGCTAGTACTTTATATATTCTTTTCACATTTGTTCTGTGAGCATTTGTGTAAGCTTTTTTAAAAACAGAAATGGTGTCATTAAAAAAAGAAATGGCATCATAATTTCTGTAGAAGTTGCTTTTTTTTTTCATTTAAGGGTAAGAACATTTTTCCATGTTAGTAGATATAGAGCAATGAACCTTACTTTTTAATTGTGAATAGTAAGATTAACAGAGTAGTAACTACCATTTCATTGCACCAATAAGGGAGCATTTAATTTCCAAGAGCTGCTATGACAAAGTACCACAGACTGGGTGGCTTACACAGACATTCTTTTCCCCACTGTTTTGGAAACTGTAAGTTCCTGATCAAGGTGTGGCAGGCAGGGTTGGTTTCTTCTGGGGCCTTTCTCCCTGATGTGTAGACAGGCATCTTTTCTTCATGTCATCACGCAGTGTTTTTATCTGCTTGGGCTGCCATGACAAAATTCCAAAATTCCATTTAAACAACAAAAGTTTATTTTCTTCTGGTTGTAGAGACTGGGAAATCCAAAATCAAGGTGCTGGGCAATTCACTGCCTGTTGAGGGCAGGCAGCCTTCTTCCTGGCTGGCAGATGAGCACCTTCTCCCTGGGTCCTCATGTGGTGGAGAGAGAACAAATGAGCCCTGGTGTTTGTTCCTTGTCTCATAAACACCGGCCCTACTGGATGAGGGCCCCACCCTTATGACTTCATTTAACCTTTATTACCTTCTCCCAGACTCTGTCTCCAAAGCCAGTCACACTGGTTTCTAGGGCTTTGATGTAGGAATTTGGGAGGGACACAGACATCTGGTGTATAACAGGTGGTCTTCCTTCTGCACCTGTATGTGTCCTGCGTGCGTGCATGCTCAGTCGCTTCAGTCATATTTGACTCTTTGCAACTCTTGTAAACTGTAGCCCGCCTGTCCGCGGGATTCTCCAGGCAAAGATACTGGAGCGAGTTTGCCATTTCCTTTTCCAGGGGATCTTCCCTATCCAGGGATCAAACCTGTGTCTCTTAAGTCTCCTGCATTGGCAGGTGGGTTCTTTACCCGCTAGTGCCACCTGAGACATCATTTGTATTGGATTAGGGCTCAAAATGGTCTCCTTTTAACTTTATAAGGCGCTGGGAGAGGATACAGTTAAGTCCATAAAAGTATTTTCTCTACTTAAGCTGAGGCTCAAATATCTTGAGTGATTTGGCCAAGAATGGCAACCTACTCCAGCCAGTATTCTTGCCTGGAGAATCCCATGGACAGAGGAGCCTGGCAGGCTATAGTCCATGGGGTCGCAAAGAGTCGGACATGACTTAGTGACTAAACCACCACCACCACCACACAGCTAGTTAGATGGAACCAGGGTCCAGACCCTGGTGGATTGGCTCCAGAGCCTGCTGTCTGAGCCATCTGTCCAGGCTCTTTTTCCCCAACCCCCACCTTGGCACTGCAATTCTTGGGATAGGCCAAGGATTATTGAATAATCCTATGTTCGATATAATGGCTCTTCCTTTTTTTTCCTATTAGACAACGCTGCATTGAACATGCTTTTGCAATTGTCACTGCACACCTGTGAAAATATTGCTGTCATATAATGCCTAGAAATCAATTTATTTACAGAATCATTATAAAGTTTATTTTTCCAAAATACCCTTAAAAATGAAAACATTTACCCTTGCAGCAATAATGAATGAGAGTGGGGGTTTCAGAAAAGAACAGTGGAAAAGACTGCTTCCTGTCATAGGCTGCAGACAAATTGGAATTGGGGACTTATTGGAGGTGTCACAGAGTTAAACAAAGGTGGTGGTTTCTGTCAAGGTAGGTGGGGTGAAAACGTATCAAGTGATGCCTCCTGGTCAATTCATGACTTGGTATCTTGCCTTTCAGAATTTCGATTCCGACATCAGCAGTGTGGGGATAGACGGCTGCTGGCAGGCAGACAGCCAGAGGCTTCTCAATGAGGTGATGGTGGAGCACTTCTTCAGACAAGGAATGCTAGATGTTGCTGAGGAGCTCTGCCAGGTGAGGATGAAATGAAAACAAGGGAGATCCTTGGGGTTTTTAAGTCTTCTAGCTGTAAGTAGATTGTTACGTTTTAATCACCAGTGCTGACCTCAGTTTACTAGAAAGTCTCTCTCCTTTTTTTTTTTTTTTAAACTTGGTTAAAAATTATAGTCCTAGAACTTGCTATTCAAATTATTTCCTTATTCTTGCCCCAGAATGTTGGTCAAGGGTCAGAAGTGGTGCTACTTTTCCAAACATCTCCTCTTTTGTTTTTTGGGAGGGAGCCAGTGCATTTTACTTAATTTTTAAAACAGTTTTTTATTATTATTATTTTACAGTTGATTTACAGTGTTGTGTTAGCTTCAGCTGTACAGCAAAGTAAATCAGCCATATATATATATATCTCTCCACTCTTTTCTGGACTCCATTTCCATATAGGTCATTACAGAGCACCAAATAGAGTTCCTTGTGGTATACAGTAGGTTCTTAACTTGTTACCTCTTACATATAGTACTGTGTATGCTCAGTCATTTAGTCATGTCTGACTCTTTCTGACCCTGTGGACTGTAGCCCACCAGGCTCCTCTGTCCATGGGGATTCTCCAAGAATACTGGAGTGGGTTACCATTTCTTCCTCCAGAGGATCTTCCCGACCCAGGGGATTGAATCCTTTTCTCTTACGTCTCCTGCATTGGTCAGTGGGTTTTTTACCACTAGTGCCATAAAACATCTCTTTGACGGGAAGGTTAGTATAGCAGAGAAGAGGACAAAGAGGATTATATTTGCTCTTCTAATCTGGCCCAGCTTAAAGAACTTTATCAAACGAATTTCAAGCTAAAATAGACATGAACTTAGAACAGTTTACCAATACCACATAGTCATAATACCAGCAATATTAATTAAGTATTTACTGCCAGCCAAGCCCTGAGTTTATTCCTTACTGTAACCCTGTGAAGAAGAAATTATTTCCCCCATTCTACAGATGAGGAATCTGAGGTCTAGAGAAATAACCTGCCCAAGACCGTACTGCCGGGGTCCAGCCCCAGTGGGATCCAGGGATTCCCTCAGGATGACGGCATCGGCGATTAGAATAGCGATAGCTTAACTAGGTATTAGAGATATAAAGAGTGGTTAAATAGGGATAGCTCAGTGAGAAAATTCAGTAGAGAAAAGAGGCCGAATAACTTGGTTTATGTGGAAAACCAATAAAACTCCAAGACAAGGAGTTTGCATCACCTACGTAGGCTGCAGGCGTCCTCCCGTTCTCCCCAAGGAGAGAAGACACTAAGGCCTCCCCGGTCAGATTTTAGAAGCCCAGGCAAAATTAGTAGGCTTGATGAGCCTCCACGCTCCAGATGGGAATTCAGCCAGAAGGTGAGAGAAAGAACAACATGGGGAGACCAAGCTTTGGTGAGCAAGGCCTGTAGCTTTATTTTCAACAGGGGCTTTTATACCCTAAGTTGCACATAGAGGATAATAGGGGGTGTGAAATCATGCAAAGTCAGCAGTTTTTGATCCTTATTGAGACCAGGCTTTCTTTTCTGCAAATTTATCGTATACAAATGGTTTAGGTGATTTACATCATCTTCTGGCCAGAAGGCCTGTTAACATTTTATGACTCTGATAAAGGTTTGTCAGCCATAAGACTTACTTTCTCTAGGAGTAATTATTTTAAAGTTTGGCACCATCCTCCGAAGGTGTTAGACAAAGTTGCATTCCTATAGGGCAAAGGTGCAGTGGGTTTACAACAAAGAAAAGAATTTATTACCTTAAGGGTCTAAACTTGTTAACACCAAGGCCACTACTTATTTTTTCTACATACCAACTATATTAATTAATACACTTCCAAGGATACAATACAGGGGATGTGGAAACTTGGCAGCAAGCGTTGGCTCAACAATGAAATCTTCTACTAGTTCTATTCTGACAATTTCTAACTCTCCGAGAGGCTCTATACTATTTGAATATCTTAAGCTTCCCCTGCCTCTTCCAGTTGGGAGACTGTAAACAATTGTATGCATAGCTATAGGAGTCCAGGTAAACCTGTCAGGCAAGTTAGAGAGCCATCTGAGGGGTTTGTGAACTAAAACACTCTTGTCACGCCCAGGAACTTTATTAACTGGAGCTATAAGTTAACTCTTTTTTCAGAGAGAGAGAGATGGTGGTGGTGGGGGACAGCCCCCCATAAAGTCAGAGGTGTAGGTGACAGCACAAAGCAGTAAAGTAGGCAAACTCTGGTTTTGGGGGTAGATGCTCGAGAATTTCCAGGGGGACTCCTGAGGCTCGATCCCGCCTTTGCGAGTGTCGAGCCTCCTTCCTCATGACCTTTGCCATGGGCGGAGTTCCTCACGCTGGCTCCCGCCACCGTACAGGTTCTTAGTGGAGGATCTTGGATTCAGTTCCATTTCATGTGTCTTCAAACTCTCTTCTGTGGCTTAGATTTTGTGCTGTTGTATTTTTCATTTAGAAGAGTGAAGGACCATAAGGTTTAAATAATCTAAAGGTAGTCTGTAAACCAGACCTCTGATCTAAGACTTTGCTATTTTAAACAATTTAGATAAGTAGTAACTCAAGTCTTTCTCTATACATTACAGGATTCTGTGTCCATATAAATTTCCTAAAATAAATTGTGTCATTTAAGATTGTTTGTTTACAAGTATCAGAGACCCAAAATACCAATGGCTTAAACAAAAATGAAGTTTATTTCTCTTACACAAGAATAGGAAATAGTAAGCCATCCATGACTTATGTGGTAGCCACATACCATGAAACTCTTAGGGATCTCAGCTCCGTTTAGCTCTGCTGTTTCTAAGGTGACCCCTGTCCTCATGGTCCAGGGAAGCCAGAACCCCAGCTTGACCTTTTTGTATTCCAGGAAGGGACAAAGACATATGTTTGTGTTTCATTGGCCAGAACTTACATTTTGCAAAGCCCAGCTTTATTCCATATGCTTACGTGCCCAGCTAAAATATGGGGTTTACTACTATCATAGGAGGAGGAAGAGGGATACTGGGGCTTAGTCCTCAGTCTCTGCCAGAGAAGTATATGTTAAAAAGAAACTATCTTTAATTATTTACCTCACATTTTATAATGTAGAATATGCTTTTACCGTATCTCTTTACTCTGACTTTTGCTAACAAAAGTTCTTCTGATTTTTTTTCAGGAATCTGGTCTTTCTGTAGACCCAAGCCAGAAAGAACCATTTGTGGAGTTAAATCGAATATTAGAAGCATTGAAAGTCCGAGTTTTGAGACCTGCTCTGGAGTGAGTTACTGAGTTTGTTTTCCTTTGAATACTTTGTGAGAACTCTGTAAGAAAACGGAATTAGAAAACACGTTGAAGATTTTGAGATCTCTCTCTCTTAATCTCATGTGGGGTAGACTTCAGAGTAATCAAGGGAGAATTATTTTATTTCTTTTAGTCGAGTGCATTTGGGGGATATGCAATTTGAGAAAATGGTTAACACTCATTTCACTTATCAGTTGGTCTGAATTCCCATGAGAGAAGAGGGTTTCTTGTAGCCAGACTAGCTTTATAACTGAAGTACTGTTGTTCAGGGCATCTGAATTTGATATTTGAACTTGCAGAATGTGTGGGGTTTGGTATACATGAAGAGAACAAATGTTGTGGAGTTTTACTCTAATTACCATCATAAAATAGTTCATTGTGAACTTGTCATTGATGTGAATTCTATGAAATTACTGGGTTAGCTGTGTTAAGTATTATACTAGAACAGGGTCAAGGAAAGTTTTTCATAAAGAGCCAGATAAGTATTTTAGGCTTTGCAAGCCATGTATGGTCTCTGTTGCATGTTTTTCTTTATTTCATTTTATAACCTTTTAAAAAGGTAAAAAAAAAAACAAACAACAAAACCCACCTTGGCCATGTGGCATATGAAATAGACAGCAAGTCCTGTTTGGCCCGTGGCCATGGTTTGCTGACCCCTGTCCTAGAATTTTTTAATGTGATAATAATCACATTATTTGTCTTAAAAAGGAAGAAAGGAAAGCTACAAAGTAACAGAAAGAATCTGGGTAATAGAAGCAGTGATATTGTTGTGAGGGCACAGCCTTAGAATCGTAGGATTTTAAAACCGGAAATACATGAGTGCATTGTTGCTGCTAAGTCACTTCAGTCGTGTCTGACTCTGTGTGACCCCATAGATGGCAGCCCACTAGGGTTACCCCCGTCCCTGGGATCCTCCAGGCAAGAACACTGGAGTGGGTTGCCATTTCCTCCTCCAATGCATGAAAGTGAAAAGTGAAAGTGAAGTCGCTCAGTTGTGCCCTACTCGTAGCGACCCCATGGACTGCAGCCTACCAGGCTCCTCCCTCCATGGGATTTTCCAGGCAAGAGTACTGGAGTGGGTTGCCATTGCCTTCTCCGAGCTCATTGTTTCTGGGCGGAAATATAGTTGGGAAGATCCTTGATGAGTTTTATAAATTACACCTTTTTCCCTTCTATTAACCCATTTAAATCTTCATAGCTTAGTTTTTTCTGTTTCTCATCATTTCTCAGTTCTTAGCAAATTCTGAAAGTTCTAAAACCAGCCTAGATGAACAGGCAGAGATAGTAAAAGTCACTCAGTCGTGTCCAACTCTTTGCGAACCCATGGACTATACTGTTCATGAAATTCTCCAGGCCAAAATACTGGAGTGGGTAGCCTTTCCCTTCTCCAGGGGATCTTCCCAACCCAGGGATCGAACCCAGGTCTCCCTCATTGCAGGCAGATTCTTTACCAGCTGAGCCACAAGGAAAGCCCAAGAATACTGGAGTGGGTAGTGGATCCCTTCTCCAGCAGATCTTCCCGACCTAGGAATCGAACTGAGGTCTCCTGCGTTGCAGATGGATTCTTTATCAACTTTCCCTGAGCTATTAGGGAAGCCCTGACAGAGATAGAGCCCTATGTAAATTTATAAATTACAAATTTCTGTATAATTTATAAATATCAGGTAGCTCATTTATTTTCATTCTTTAAAGATATAAATGTCACCCAGCACCACTGTGTACTATGCATATCACTTTTTAGTTTATTTTTATAATGGATTTTTTAGCAGGTTTCATTGTGACACACCCTTATAAGATGAAATTTAATCAAATGCCTCAAACACCCTCTTAAATATGGCAGTCACTCTTGTCTCTACTTTCATATTCCACCTAAATGATTAAACTCTAAAGGAGAGTGAGGGAGCCTAAATATAAAAGTGTGATGGGTTTCTCAGTTGTTCTATAGTGATTTAGAAATGATATGTAAGTTGTTAATTGAGGTAATATTCATTTATCTATTAATTTCTCAGATTTTTCATCAGACTTTTATTGAGTGCTTATTACTATGTATCAGAGACTATACTAAGTATTTGGACTGCCTTAGCCCTCAAACTACTCAAGGTTTTTTCCTTTTAAACTGAAGAAAATTCATAAGACTCTTTTAACTGTGTATTTTTCCTGTAAGATCTCAAGTTTCTTACTGATAACGATATTATATATATCAGTTATTTCTGTAAATGTCTTTTGTTATTTGTAGCCTTAAGCAGTGCCTCTCAGGCAAAGGAAGGACTCATTCCATCTGCCTGGCAGTAACAGTGGAAATTTCTCTGCAGTTGTCTCTTAGTATCCATGGGACATTGGTTCCAGAAACCTCTGTGGATACCAAAACTCACAGATACTCAAGTCCTTTATGTAAAATGGCTTGTTACTTTTGGCCCTTTGTATTTGAGGTTCTGCAACCTTGGTGCTGAGGGCCAACTATACAATAAAAATGTTCTTGTTACATTTTTCTGGGAATAGTGCCACGTTAAGTATCTGCATGTGGGATGTAGTGATAATTACAGTTATCTCTCTTGGAGTGCTTACTATTAATATATGCCTCACGTTGTTCTAAGCGGTTTGTATGTATTAACTTATCAGTCCTCATAATAACCCTATGAAGTAAGTACTCAGTTTACCGAGGAGGAATTAAGCCTGGAAGGTGCTCCATGGGAAAAAAAGGATATGGAGTCAGAAGGTTAATTGAGGAAAGCTTCATGTGGTAGTCTCTAGTACTCTCCTCTAAAAGATTTACTTTCGCATACTAGATAGGCCATCTGCAGTTCTACGATAAAGAAACTCATTTAACTCTGTGAAATCCGTGTTTCCCGTGCATAATTAACCAAAGAATCCTTCTCTCCTTTCACCCCCAATAACACCTACTAAATAAAACTCACAAAATTGGAGATCTGTGGAATTATAGGGGTTTCCTTGGTGGCTCAGATGGTAAAGAATCAGCCTCCAAATGTGGGAGACCGATAAGTTTGGAAAGTGTTAGTTTAATACAAATATCCGTTACAGAAACTCAAACTTTTCCAGTTCTTGCCAGTTATTGGTGGATGCAAAGCAGGTATTTACTCAACATCTTTTATGGGCAAGGTTGGGACTGCCCAGGTGGCTCAGTGGTAAAGAATCAGCCTGCCAGGGCAGGAGACGCATGAGACACAGGTTCGATCCATGGGCCAAGAAGATCCCTGGAGGAGGAAATGGCAACCCACTCCGGTATTCTTGCCTGGAAAATCCCATGGACAGAGGAGCCTGGTGGGTTATAGTCCATAGGACTGCAAAGAGTCAGACACAACTGAGCCACTAAGCACATAGCTCCCACGTGGGCAAGGACCCACGTACTCAGCTTGAATCAAAAATTTAAAAATGTGGGACATGAATTTCCAAGATTCTGGTTCAGAAACACTGGAGAGAATCTTTCATATTTCACGTGTGGCATCTTCTCTTTGTACCCGGAAGCATCGTGGAAGCACCCAGGAGAGGAAGAAGAGGGTGAGAGACTGCAACAGTTCCTTCAGGCAGCCTGGCAGTTGAGACAGAGGCCAGCAAGAAAGGTTAATATGGCTGGAGTTGACTAGATGGGAGGACTAGATGAGAAGGAAGTCTGGTGAGTGTTGTCAGCTATTAATTGCAACCAGTAAAAGACAGTGGAAAGAAGGTGGTAAAGAAGGATGATATGGCAGAGAGAAGCGACAGAAGAACAACTAATTATACATACAGTCAGGATCCTGCATACTCTTTTGTTCCTGCCCCTGTATTTCTGAGTTTGTGTGCAGATTTTTCTCCTCACTCAGATCACCCTATTTTTTGAGTTCCTCTTGGCACCTCGCAGAGTGCTTATTTCATTGTAGGCATTCAATAAATGATGGAATAATTTGAAGAAGAACTTTGAACAAACATGACCTCCTCCTTCATGTGGCAGATAGAAGCAAAGTCAAAAATAACTAGAGTCAATGGGAGAATAACAGTAACTTAATATGACGAGATGGAGAAAATTAGAAAAATAGAAACTGTCCTTGTAGACATGTACCAGTTGCTGACATTTTGAAAGTGCTATCTTGAGAGGAAGCCAGATGGTTGCCTTCCTAAATATTGCCTTGGTGGATTTGCCACGGTCTAGAATTTGACTTTCAACCTTGCATACTTGGAAACTCATTTTCTTTTTCCTCGAACACCCAAAGCAGGCCCAGGGGCCTCATAGCACTTGTTTAGAGGAATTTGAAGTTCTGTTTGCTAAGCTTCAGGGGAATGCCATAAGGAAACAAAAACTAATTGAATGATTATAATACAGAGGGATGTTCTAGAATTTTTTCACAGAAGAAAGAGTATTTCATTAGTCTAGACCACTGCAGAGTTTTAGATTGAACAGGTCATGAACAGTACAGGCAAGCTCTGAAATATGAGAGGACTCCATCTCTAAGCTTAGTAATTAGGTGAGGCTGGAAGTAAAAGCCACAGCGGGTATGAGGTAAGCTTGCCATTGTGGTTTCTTGGAGGTGTGTGTGAACAGTGGTTTTGAAGTGAAGAAATTACTTGCTGGAGTTAGAGAAATTGTGGTATCAGTGACTAAAACACTGTTTATAAGCAGAGAAAAGTTTTAGAAAATGGAGGTTTTAGAAAAGTTTTAGAAAAGCCAGCAAGGATGTCTGGTCACGGAGCCTTGATTACTACTAGAAAAGAGAGTGACCGTGATTAAGCTGTTTCTGGTGTCTGTTTTGTTATTAGTTTCGTCTTCCTGCAGGTGGCAGTCTTGCTGACTCGGGTACTTTTAATAGCCACATAGACCCACAGAATAAAGGCTCTCATAGGTGTCGCCTGTACCATTGGAGAAAAGGGATCAAGGTTTCAACAAGTTGGGTTTGTCTCCCCTCAGTTTGAGTGTTTTTGGTTTTGTTTTCTTCGTTTTTGGTTTTGTTGAGTGGTGTGTGCATGCTTAGTTGCTCAGTCACCTCCGACTCTTTCCACCCTCATGGACTGCAGCCTGCCAGACTGCTCTGTCCATGGGAGTTCTCAGGCAGGAATCCTAGAGTAGGTAGCCATTCCCTTCTCCAGGGGATCTTCCCAATCCAGAGATGGAACCCGGGTCCCTTCGTTGCAGGTGGATTCTTTATCGTCTGAGTGCTGGCTCTTTTTAATTCTGAATGGGCCAAAGAGGTAAGTTGAGGAATGGGATACAGTTTTAACTCACTGTGTCCATGCATTGAATCCAGTGGAAAAAGAGCAACTCTGTTAAAAAGAAGATAATTGAAAATGGAAAGAGGTGCCCAGTGGAAAGAAGATAGGACAGAAGAAAGGTCAATGGAATGTAAAGGCCAAAAGGGGAAAAAAAAAACATCTGGTGTGAGGACATCATTTTCTGTTGTCTGGCCAAAGTTTGCATGAAGTTGCAAGGACAGTCAGTGCTTCTCAGGAGGAAGAAGAGACATGGCCATCTCTTATCTGGATGCATCGTCACCAAAGACTTGAGGATTATTGGAAACAAGTGGGCAAACCATGACTACAGAGAAACTGAGAATTTTCTTTTCAAAAGAAGGGAAAATTGAAATAAAATATCCCTGAGAGGAAGTGTTTAAAAAGGATAAGGAGCTGAACTAGGCCAGGAGGGGAGCTAAGGGAGACTCTGGAATTTGTTCTTATACAATGCTGATGTGTTATTAATTTAGGCTTATCAAACACTTGGTTTTGTGGTGGGAAATTAGCATTAAATAAGGCAATGTCATAAATAAATACTTAAATAAATAAAGTACATACTTAAATATGTACTTTATTAAAAAAATCACCCGTCTGTAGAACTGTACTGTCCAACATGCTGGCCACACATGACATCTGTTAGGCATGCCCACCACACTCTGCGTGACTAAGACCCTCATGTAAAAGTTAAGTGTGAATGTGGTGGTTTAAAGAGGTTCAAATGTGAATCACTGCCCTTTGTGTGGTTTCTTAAATAGCATATAAGAAGGACAGAGATTCACACCAGCTCTGAGATGAGTGAAATGTTAGTAGTTCCAGCGATGGATTCAACTCATATCTGAGGAGTCACCATTTGCCGGTAACCTCAGAAATGAAATGTTTAGCTATCCTAAAGCAAAATGATAGGGTTCCTCACTGTTTTGGGCTGAACTTTGGTTTTTTCCAATCTCTGAATTTTTTAAGCCCTTGATTTTGGTCACCAGTAACATTCAGCCAAGTCTACCCCTGTGGAGTAATGCCTGCCACTCATTTCCCTGACCTTCTGCTTTTACCCCCAGGAAGATAGCCCCAACATAGATAGAAAAAGAAGATATTTTTGAACCTTTTAAAAAATGCTGTGAGACTTAGAGAATGAACTTACGGTTGCTGAAGGGGAGGGATAGTTAGCGAGTTTGGGATGGACGTGTACGCACTGCTATATTTAAAATGGATAACCAACAACGACCTCTTGTACAGCACATGGAACTCTGCTCAATGTTATGTGGCAGCCTGGATGGGAGGAGATTTGGGGGAGAATGGATACATGTGTATGTATGGCTGATTCCTTTCACTGTTCATCTGAAACTATCACAGCATTGTTAATCAGCTCTACCCCAGTACAAAATAAAAAGCTCAAAAGGAAAAAAAAAATGCTGTGAAAGATCGTAGTGGAATGTGCCGTAGGAACTGGCAAGAGGCATTTTTCATTGGAAAAGACTCTGATGCTGGGAAAGATTGAGGGCAGGAGGATGAGATGGTTGGATGGCATCACTGGCTCAGTGGACATGAGTGTGAGCAAACTCGGGGAGATGGTGAGGGACAAGGAAGCCTGGCATGCTGCAGCCCATGGAGTTGGAAAGAGTCAGAAACAACTTAGCAGCTGAACAACACCAACCAGAAACAGAAACCAACCCAGGCCGGCAGGATGGTGGGAGGAGAGAGGGAAGCAGACCAGTGCTGTCAGTTAGTCCTGGAAAAGAACAGCTAGCCTGAAGGTGGAATCTTGTTTTAATTATTTTTGGAATAATAAGGAAATGCTAAACATGGAACGAATAATGGGCCAAGTCCCTTTGGAGGCCTGACAGTGAAGATAACAAACACTTCCCATTTCTGTATGATAATTGTGTGGACGTGGGTTGCCTCTGACTTCATCACCTAAGTAAGTGGTGTTGTTTTGGGGTCTTTTTATGAACGAGGCCCAGAAGGTCTTATTAGCGCTACAGTGAACCAGAACTGTGACATAGGTGACCTTACTGGGTGTCATTTTGTTTGGTTTGCAGTGTTTCTCTAAACCCGGAATGGTTCCACAGCGGGCGGTGCTCTTGTGGTGAACACTGGGAGATTTGGAAGCAGATTTTTTTTTAAGAAACTACAGTAAAGCTAATAATTTACCTGAATGTTGACATTTACCTTGCTGCTCATAGTGTGTGTGCGTGTGTGTATTTGTGTGTTAACGTTAGTCGCTCAGTCGTGTCCGACTCTTTGCGCTCCTCTGTCCATAGAATTCTCCTGGAAAGAATACCGGAGTGGGTAGCCATTCCCTTTTCCCGGGGGTCTTCCTGACCCAGGGATCAAACCCCAGTCTCCTGCGTTGCAGGCAGATTCTTTACCATCTGAGCCACCAGGGAACTGGTTATAGTGTAGTGGGTGTTAGTGTTTTAAAAAATGAAAGATCAGAAATCTTCTGCCAGAAGTGCCATGAACCAGAATACAGCACCCCATTCCTTTATTAACTGTTTTTTTGTCTTTCGTCGTGTGTCTCCGGAGCTGTGTGGACAAGTAGTTTTTGGTGCCAATTGTAGTTTTGTGCTCTTGTAGTTTCATGTGCTTCATTGTTTTTGGATTTGATGATTTTCAGGTTAATTAAGGTGGTGACTCCCTTCTACCCCTTACTCCTGCTCAGTGAATCAAACACCCACATATTCAGTGTGAACTTCTAGTGGAGAAAACTTCAAAAATTTTTGAAGGGAGTTAGCTGATACATGCTGATTCCCAGAGAGTTGTTTTTAGAAAAATCAAAGTAACACTGAGTATTATATAGAAGTGCCCAAGTAACTTTTAGATTGTCACTTTTTAATTAATGATTTTAGAGAATATTATGCTTATCTATTCAGTAAACACATATTAAGTAGCTGATGATTGTCGATTTGTGCCAGTCTCTGGGCTCACTGCTTTAACCTGCCCTGTCATTTAATGCTCATAACACTATGAGTTGCCCCCATTTTATAGTAAGGAAACGGATGTGAGTGCATTAAGTAACAGATCACCACGATTCACACCACGGAGCCAGCATTTAAATCCATGCATGTTTGGAGAAGGAAATGGCAACCCACTCCAGTAGTCTTGCCTGGGAAATCCCATGGACAGAGGAGCCTGGCAGGCTATAGTCCATGGGTCGCAAAGAGCCGGACATGACTTAGCAACTAACAACGACATATGGCTCTACTGACCTGCTCTATCTTGTGCCCCTTCAAAGTAGGGGGGTGCCAAGCTGAGCAAGGCAGAACTCCCGCCTTAAGAGACCATCCTCCTAAGTGGATTGTGAGAGGTTCGAATAAAAAACATCTAGAGTTCAGTGGATGAAGAGATTATTAGGAAACTTACAGAAAATGTAGTAATTGAGCCTGGGCCTTGAATTTTTCAGTTCTGTTCTCAGCTACTCAGTTTGTTCCATTGTACTTTTGTAAAAATACAACTGCTCCCTACACTGGGAGAAGGGACCGTGGCTCCTCATTTCATGGAAGGAACAAGCGTTCTTGCCAGACCAGCTCTGCTCCACCTAAACACGGTGCTGCTGATGGTGATGCAGGTTGCTGCATCAGGTTGTCTGAATATGTTTGCATGTTTTTCTTGGCGTGCACTTCTCTCCACCTCCATTCTGTTCTCAGCAGCCCTCTTAATTTCCTCCTTTGATTCTTCACACCACATCACAAATGCCTCCAGCTCACCCTATTGGCCCGCCACTGTGTTTTCTCCTTCCCTATGTTGCATAACCTGCCCTCTGGGTTTTCAGCCTCCCCTCCTCCCAGAAAGAAGAATGGATGGGGCAGAGACCTCAGTGGTGGTAGACCCGGTTCCTCAAACTTCTTTGTTCTTTGTACCACTCCGGGCCATCTTTGTCTTTATAAAGTAACCTCTTGCCTCCGAAATCCTTATTTTTTTTCCTCTCCTGTTTCTTTTCTCTACCGAACCTATGGGCAATTCTCACTGCACAATTCCCAGTATGCCCAAATTTCACAGTTTAGTGAGATAACACCAGTTCCTCAGCAACACAGTTCAGATTTCAGTCACCATGGTATATTGCGAGTAGGTACATAAAATACAAACTTCTCTGCCAGCTTTTCAGTCGTGGATCACAACATAAATAACAGATGTGCAGCATGGTCACGGCCAGTCACGTCACTGCTCTTTAGTCTCTTGGTGCTTGGTCACAGCATATCTGTTACTCAGTTCACCCTCAGACAGCAAGTGTGTGGCTCTATTGCCTCCTCACCTCCTGGTAATAAGCCCACGTGACATATTACAGAAAGGGATCATTGAAAGACAGGCTTGGACAACAAAGATGAATTACTAGAGGTGAAATTGAATGCATTGAGGATGATTTGAAAATGATGACAGCAAGGGAAAGCTGGGATGAGAGCTAGACTTACAGGAAGCTGTGGTATGAGGCATATTGAAAAGTCCTATGGGGACTTCCCTGGTGGTGCAGTGGCTAATATTCCATGCTTCCAGTGCAAGGGACCTGGGTTCAATCCCTGGTCAGGGCACTTGATCCCACATCCAGCAACTAAAGATCCTGCATGCCACAACTAAGATCCGGTACAGCCAAATAAATAAATATTAAAGTCCTATGAATGTAAAAACCAAGTTGAAGTTGCTTCAACACCTTTTAATGTAAGTTGCACTAGGAACAGAAAGCTGCTTGTGGTTTAAATGATGGAGCATTTACTTCTACTTTGGATTGAAGACTGTAAAAACAAACAAACAAAAACCCATAAAACCTTGCCATTCTGGGGACTTCCCTGGTGGTCTAGTGGTTAAGAATCTGCCTTGGTGTTACAATTGGACTGCATTAACCTTAGTGCCAGTTAAGGATCCAAGGCTTACTTAAATTTAAGTAAATATTTCCAAGATCCAAGTGATTACTATTTTTAAAAATTACTTTGATTTTGAGGTCAGAGGAGCTTCATGATTAGACTCTAAGATGCGGCTGCATCAGCAGATTGATTAGAGTATTGATATATGGATTTGCAGTCCTTTGGGGAAGGATAGGATTCAGTGAGGGCTTCTCTGGTGGCTCAGACGTAAAGAATCTTCCTGCAATGCAGGAGACCTGGGTTCCATCCCTGGGTGGGGAAGATGCTCTGGAGAAAGGGATGGCTACTCACTCCAGTATTCTTACCTGGGAAATCCCATGGACAGAGGAGTCTGGAGGGCTATAGTCCAGTAGGTCGAAGAGAGTCGGACGTGACTGAGCAACAAGCACACATACAGGATCCAGTGAAAGTGCTGTCTGTGAAGTCTAATGCCAGTCAACTGATTCATTACAAGTAACTTGAAACACTTTACTTTCGTATTGGGTTGACCCATAAGTTCATTTGAGATTTCCGTAGCATCTTAATGGAAACACCCGAACAAACATATTGGCCAACTCAATAGTAGAGTAGCTCAGTTTAGATTCTGAGGGTCCTTGGTGAATTGGGTTAAATGGGGAATGTCTAACTGAAGATCAGATTAGAGAAGAATGTGATACTTGACATCTTCTACATGTCAATATGTTTAGAGAAATAAAGCAGTGTTTCTTACCACTTGCTTGCAAATTTGATTTTAACAGCTGGCTGATAGACTTTTCTGCTTTAGCGCTCACCTTTAACTGGTAGTCCCGGCTCAAGATAGTGATTCCAACTTTTTGTACTACAGAGGCTGATGTCACTGAACTTGGGATCATTCGGAACTGCTATATCGTTCCTTCTCTTATTAGCAGTGTTGGTACAGACCTTTCTGGCACTGAACACACTACATGGTATTTTTATAGCTTTATCTGCCTGATTAGATCAAAAGCATCTTGAGGGTAAATACCTATGTTTACTATTTTTAATCTAAAAGCAAGTAGCACAGAATCTTGCAGCAGTGCAGTGTCGTGTTAGTTTCTGCTGTTCAGCAAAGTGAACCAACTATATGTATACACATATCCCCTCTTTTTTGGGTTTCCTTTTCATTGAAAATTTAAACATAGATGATTCTCCTTCAGAATCTTCTGATACATTTATAAACATAACAGTTTTAACAGGACGAGTAGTGGATCTAGGCAGCCGGTAGTGAATCTCATGAGTGACGTCGGCTTCAACGTGTGGCCTTGTACAGTTCCAAATATGTCAGAATCGATCTTGTCTTGATGTAAAACCTTATTAAATAGTAATTGTCATCTAATTTAATGTTTTTCTTTCTTTCACTGGCTGCAGAGCATCTTTTGGTATAGTTTATTTTCTTTACAAAGCCTCTGGTCCTAAGGGTTGATGTTACCACCAACTTCCACAAGATGGCAGACTAAACACACTTCTGTTGTTAGGTTTCAAACCACTTTTAACATACATGCCTGTGCTTTTTATTACTGTTGAATCATTTTTTGCTTTTTCTTCAGATGGGCAGTATCAAACCGAGAAATGCTCATAGCCCAAAACAGCTCCTTGGAATTTAAGCTACACAGACTGTATTTTATTAGCTTGTTAATGGGTGGAACTACAAATCAGCGAGAGGCATTGCAGTATGCTAAAAATTTTCAGCCATTTGCTCTAAATCATCAAAAAGGTGAGTCTAGAGTCTGAGGGTTTTAATGGTTGAAACAGGGCTAAAGCTGCCACTGGAATTTGTTTGTCTTAAGTAGATGTAACATGTATTTGCTAAGAAACTGAAACAATTGTAGATGATAATCACTTAATTAAAAAGCTCTTGACTGGCTCTAGAACAGAAGTGAAATACTAAAGCCTCTTGATTGAGGGAATTCCCCGAAAGTCCAGTGGTTAGGACTCTGTGCTCTCACTGCCAAGGGCCCCAGGTTCAATCCTAGTTGGGAAACTAAGATTCTACAAGCCATGCGGCAAGGCTTAAAAACAGAAAGTCTCTTAATTGAAAAGCCAGAAAGAAACCTTACATTTTGGAGGATGCTGTTAAACTAAGAGGAAATAAGGTGTGTTCTTGTTCCACCACTCGCCCCGCCACCTCCTGTGCTGCTGTTGTCACACAGCCAGACGTCTGAAGGCGCACCAGGGTGGCAGCACTGAGCCCCAGGGATCAGTGTGGGGCTGGCTGGTTTCACAGCCAAAGATGGTAATGGCCCCACTTACGACACAGTGGTTACTCCTCCAGATAATGGTAATCACACTGTGCTGTAAGAATAAAATAATTATACATTCAATATTTAGTGCTTTCCTTTTCTTGTTTTCCTCTGCGCTGCTTCTTTAAAAGACAGCAAGCTTAAGGACCAGAATTTTAAAAGACATTGTTAATAAGTTATTTTTATGCTGTGTCCACTGGGGAAATTCTTGCCTTTTTCAGTGTATAACTTGCAAACCCTTGTTTCAAGTGTGAGCATCCACACCTCCAAATTGCTGCTGCTTCTGTTTAGACATTCAGGTCTTGATGGGGAGCCTCGTGTACCTGAGACAAGGGATTGAGAACTCACCGTATGTTCACCTGCTTGACGCAAACCAGTGGGCTGACATCTGTGACATCTTCACCCGGGATGCCTGTGCCCTCCTGGGGCTCTCCGTGGAGTCCCCACTCAGTGTCAGGTATGCACACTGTCCGGTCTAGTTTTTGTTTATTTTTGAGGGTTCACTGTGCGCTATAGTTGGTTCTCGTTTGTTAACTATTTTTACGTAGTAGCATGTATATGTTGATCCCAGTCCATCCCATCCCCCCCTTCCCCCCTTATCCCCCTTATCCATAAGTTTGGTCTCTACACCTGTGACTCTTATTTGGAAATACTTTGCAGATAAGCTCATCTCTACCATTTTTCTAGATTCCACATGTGTACGTTATATACATAGTATATATTATATATAATTACATATATAATATATGTTATAAATTATATATAATACATATAAATAATATACATTATATATATCATACATTATATATACAATATTTGTTTTTCTGACTTACTTAATTCACTCTGTGTGACAGTCTTTAGGTCCATCCGTGTCTCTGCAGATAGCACAATTTTGTGCTTTTTAATAGCTGAGTACTATTCTATTGTATATACGTGTCCTGTCTCTTTTTGAAACGTTCATCACATTGATCAGTTCTGCTTAATTTGTGGTCTGGTTCTTGATGTTTAAAGCTGAGAGAACGTTTGTCTTTCTCAAGAAGAGTATAGATGGTATTTCAGGAGATCATCACACTTGGCGACAGTTTTAGAGGAGCAGTTAGCAGAGTGTGATCCTTTGAGTCTGTGATCCTTTGGGGGTCTCTGAGAGCCTTTCCCACTTTGTTCACATGGTGGGTTCAGTAAACTCCATGTTTGAATTATGAGCTAAAGGACTAGTTGCTTTTTCCTGGAACACAGTTTTTACTTGAAAATCCACTGAAACACTACAGTTACTCACACTCAGCCTTTTGGCAGACATCTATTCAGATGAATGAAGTAGGCCTCTCATGTCAGGGAAAGCAACTGGTGGTGTCTTTTGCCACAGTGATGGAATTTTTAAGCTAAAATAGAAATTTGGGGAAACTTGAACCCAGCACTGTGAGCTTGACAGCTTCCCAGTGCTTAAAGACATTTCTGATGAAATTGGTGGTGATAATAATTTTAATTTTTCGATGTATAATAAAACGTGCTAGCTCTTAGAAGAGCAGTATGATCTTACAAAATCACGCATGAGTCAAGGATTCATTCAGAGTTCCAGACCACTGGGTTTTAGTAGAGCAGAGTACAAAAAATACTCGACGTAACAGCAAGGATTCAGATTCCACTTTGCAGCTCACCTTTTTAACAGACTGCTACTTTGTGGTGTTTCAGTGAGACATTAAAGAAGAAGATCCACAATTATATGAAAAGGCAATTAAAGTGCTACATATCTGTGTGAGACTGGATTTTTTTTCCATTTCAACGGGAAGAATACATTGCAACAGACAATGCAGAGGAGGGTATAAGAATCCAGTTGTCTTCTGTTAAACTGGAGGTTAGAAAGATATGCAAAAACAGAGAACAGTGCTGCTCTTCTCACAAGGTTATTTTTGGCTTGGAAAATATAGTTATTTTTTGTGAGAGTGTTATCTATCACATGTAATATATTTATTATTTTCAACATTTAAATTTTAAACATTTCCCAATTTTACTTTGTAATACAATAAATAATGATGGAACCCACAAAACCAAACACCCTTTGAGATCCTTAATGTTTCAGCCTGTAAAGCATTCCTGAGATCAAAAGGTTTAAGAACCTGTTTCAAGAACTGACTCTTGCAGCTCTTCAATTCGTTTGATTCCTCTAGTGTTTTGAATCCCTGCTCTGTCCAGGCATTGTGTGGGACACAGAGATGAATCGGGGCAGCCTGTGTTCACAGGGGTCAGAGTCCTACGTAGGAGACAGTGCAGTTCACTTTAACATGCTGTGGGGCTGCAGGGTCGGGTTCCCTGGGACAGACTTGAAGTGGGGGGAGACAGACGTGCAGGAGGTTTACTGGGATCACCGGCTGCAGGGAGCGAGAGCAGCAGGATCAGGCTGAACTCTGAACTCTGTCACCAGAGGCCTCAGCCCACCCCTGCGGCACTCTGGAGCTGCAGTGGCTGGTAGGGTCATCCCAGTTGGGACAACTTCTGTGTGATCAGGCGGAGCTGTCTTAGAATGTGACCCTGGTCAGGTCGCTTCCTTCAGGTGAGGGCAGTCTTGAAGAGGGACTCAGCAGAGAGTTGACTGGACTCAGCAGAAAGTTGACCGCCAGCACTTGTAAATCTGAGAAGTGTGTACTTTCTGCCCTGGCTCTCCAGGGTGATCCAGGTCTGGAAGGGGCTGTGCAAGGAAACGTTTCAGAGTGTCATTAATGCTAAGAATTCTGTGTGGGGGGCCACAGTTCCTGAGGCACTAGCCTGCTGTTTCCCCTTTGCCTGGCAAAGAAATCCACTCTCCTTCTCCTACGCTTGAAAGAAAAAAAAGAATGTGCATGTGTGGACATGTGCACACATGTATGTGCGCACACACTACTTCAGCAAAACAGATGGCTTTATCATACCTAGAATCCAATGGGACCCTCTGCACACAGCATGCAGGCTGGAGGAATTGGTGTTGCCTGGGACCAAGCTTTCTGCCACCTGGTCTGGCTTTAACATTTCCTTTTCTGCCCTCCAGTTTCTCAGCAGGTTGTGTGGCGCTGCCAGCTTTAATTAACATCAAAGCTGTGATCGAACAGAGGCAGTGTACTGGCGTTTGGAACCAGAAAGATGAATTACCTGTGAGTGCCATTTCCTATTGGTTATTACCTCTCCCATCAAGAGAACGTGGATGCGATGGATTTTAAATGCTTATTTTGCCTTTTAATCAGGAAATTTTATTGTAGCCATTTGACAGGGATTCTTTTATCTGTACGGAGACATGATTAAACAGTAAAAGCAGGGTAGGTAGTAGTGTTAGCCACTCAGTCGTGTCTGACTCTTTGTGACTCCGTGGACTGTAGCCTGCCAAGCTCCTCTGTCTATGGAATTCTCCAGGCAAGAATACTGGAGAGGGTTGCCATTCCCTTCTCTGGGGGATCTTCCCCACCCAGAGTTCGAATCCTAGTCTCCTGTATTGCAGGCAGATTCTTTACTATCTGAGCCATAGGTACATTTTGGAGGCATTGGAGTTTTCTTACCATTTTGATTTATAGCAGCAGCGACAGCTAGTGAAGGAATAGGTCAGAAGGGGGAAGGGTGGATATACTGAGGCATGAGTGGTGTTCTAAGTGCTGTCGACTTCAAAAAAAATGTATGAGAGTTGTGAGTTAAGTTTTATTGGAGACAGAATGAGGACCACAGCCTAGGAGACAGCACCTTAGATAGATATGAGGAGATGCAAGGATTGGGCTCAGAATATCAGTTTCTGAAAATACTTGACTATCTGAAGACGTGTTGCACCAGTTTTCCTGGAGCACAGAGTGCCTCACTCCTGTGCTCCACCCTGTACTACCTTTCAGGGTGTCTGGAAGGTCAGCATCTACTCTAGTCACTTGCCAGCTCTCTCTCTCCTCAGAGTGGTAGTTTGTCCATCTCTAAAATGGGACCATCCTTCTCTTTATGGGGCTGTTAAAGGCTAGATAGAGATAACAGAGGAATGCTTAGAATAATATGGAACACACAGTAGGTAGTTAGGTTTTGTTGCCATAGGAGTTATGACATGGAAGCATAACATAGGTCATCGTGTGTGTGTGTGTGTGTGTGTGTGTGTGTGTTTGTGTGTTTGTGTTTTTCCACCAGGCCTCTGACAGTAGGCACTGGATCTTTGACAGGAATTCTCATTCCTGCCTGACCTGGTCACGGATCCCAAAGGCCAAAAATATGTATTTAGCTTTTCGCTTTTCTCCTACCACCTCTGTGTGCAGGTTTATCTGCAGTTCCCTTGTAATTCCAGCTGATAACTGTCAGTTGGTTGCCCCACTTCTCAGAGACCAGTTCTGATGAAAGGCACAGGTGCACGCCCAGTCCTGAGTGTGGTCAGGACACAAGCAGTGCCCCGCGTGGCAGCTGCTCGTTGAAACGAGTGAGAAGAACTCGAGCCTCCCCTCGCTTTGCTGAGGCAGGTGCCTCCGAGAACCTGGCACTTTCCCAGTTGTATTGTCAGTGTCTGGCGCTTGCACCCTAGAACAGAGCGCACCGAAATCTGAATTCACCCGGCGCCTGTGTGTCAAAATAAAGCAGTTGGGGGTTGGGGAGAATGATCTGGTTATTTTATCTCGGGATCATTGTTACACTCTGCTAACTTTCTTGGAAGAATCTGGGCAATATAGACTTTTCTGTTGATAGCCATTTGAGATTTAGAAGAAGAGAAAACAGAAAGAACTGCTGTTTATGAAGCCTCTGTCCCATGCTAACCACTATGCTACGGTGATCTCATAGCTTTTGTTCTGCTCACTGCAGAGAGAGCGAGCCGGTAGAGTGCTGTGGGCGCAGATGGATGGGGTGTGAACTCTCCGGCTGAAATTTAGTTTGAAGCCCTTGTTTCAGGTGGTTTCTCTGGAAGTTGCATACAAAACATGGGAAACCCAGATCTAAAGCCCACACAGCAATAAGCAATATTTAGTCTGCCTTTTAAGAATTAGCACACTGAATTGTATCAGTGTGTTGTGAAAACCATCAGCATTTCTGGTGAGTTTATTTATTTGGCCATGCCATGCAGCGTGTGGGATCTTAGTTCACTGACCAAGGATCAAACCCCTGCCCTGGCAGTGGAGGCATGAGCTCTAAACACTGGAATGCCAGGGAAGTCCCTTGGTGTCTCTTTCGTACATCTTGATGAGTCCTTCAGGTGAGGGCAGTCTTGAAGAGGGACTCAGCAGAGAGTTGACTGGACTCAGCAGAAAGTTGACTGCCAGCACTTGTAAATCTGAGAAGTGTGTACTTTCTGCCCTGGCTCTCCAGGGTGATCCAGGTCTGGAAGGGGCTTTCCAAGGAAACGTTTCAGAGTGTTAAGAGTGTTTGACTTCCAGAGTATTGCCTTGCCTTTGACCTTTGCTTTCAGGCATTAGAATTTGGTTTGCTATATCGTGTTATAAATAATTTTGAAGGTTGATTTAGAATGATGAGGTAATACTTTGAGTCCCTAAGACTGTCCATCTTTGAGTTAGTTTAGAAGGGTGCTGTAAAAAGTTACCTTCGTATGAGCAGGTTTGATGAATGTTCTTTGCCGCAGAGTGCATACTGGCATGTGGATGGTTTCCTGAAATATAACTTGAGTCCTTTACCTTTTTAAAAACAGATTGAAGTGGACCTTGGTAAAAAGTGCTGGTATCACTCAATATTTGCCTGTCCTATTCTTCGTCAGCAAACAACAGATAACAATCCACCCATGAAATTGGTCTGTGGTCATATTATATCAAGAGATGCCCTGAATAAAATGTTTAATGGTAGCAAGTAAGTGTCTTGACTTTTTAAATGTTAGTAATATATATATGTGGAACTTGTTGGGACAATAAATAATAAGGATAAGTAAACATAGCTAGAGTTTAGAAATATATAGATTTACTTATTTAGTGCGTGGTATGTGATCTTTTCTCAATCTAAAGACTGAAAAATTTGTTCAAGAATTTATTAATTAGATTTAAAAAAACAGTTTCGAAACTCTATTTCTAGCATAGGCAGCTAAAGAATTTCTCATTGGAGTTCATTTCAGACCCTTTACAGTGAAGCCTTTTCTTTGAAGAAAAGGCCCTGAAGCTGTTTGTGTTCTTCTCAGCAGCCGAGTGCAGGTGGATGGCAACTTGGTTCAGACCATGCTGGTTTCTGATGCCACCACAGCATGTCGTGTGCCACCACGTGCATGTAGGCCACTCTGGGTTGGCTGCGTGCCGTGTAGGCCTAGCAGCTGGCATCAGTTTTGCTGCACGAGTGTGGATTGTGACACCAGTACATCTGAAAGTCATTCTGAGATAGGTGCAAGCTAAACCTTGGAGGAAAAAAAAAATTGAATTTGCTTCTGAAACCCCAAAAGCAATTTTCACAACAGTTGTCTTTGTTTTCAAAATACGTTTCACTGATTGCCACTGAAGAAGAGCCTTGCAATTTAGGGTCTGGTTTGGATGGTGTTTATTTTTAACTCTTCAAAGCATGGCTGTTCTATTCAGGGAGAGCACAGTTATGTGCACAAACAAGCATATCTGTGAGTGTGATTGTTACAAGATACTCTGTAACTAGATAAAAATTGAATGCTCAGTGCTGATCCTGTTTCTTGATTCAATGTTTTCTTTCTTGTCTTTAGATTAAAATGTCCATATTGTCCAATGGAACAAAGTCCAGGAGATGCCAAACAAATATTTTTCTGAAGAAATAACGTTAGTTTGCAATTTGTAAGTGAAACTGAATCGAGGGTGCATTTCAGAAGAGAACGTTCCATTTAATGCAGCTAACCAAGGACTCCCATGTTTCTATAAGCTAACGCTCCAGAAACTTTGCCAACATCTTAGTGTGTACACACAGTGGGGAGTGCTCCAGTTGGATATTATCATAGGGCTTTATTATATTCTTGGTCTTCATTTCTGATCAAGTAAATACACCAGCAGTTGTCATTCAATGCAGGTTTTTGTACTTAATTATATGGTGATTTTTTTACTTTTTAAGAGCAGAAACAGAAATTTACCTTCCTGCCATGTGTTTAATAGTTCTCCTGCTTTTACTTTTGTCATTCTCCTGATAACTGTAAGCCTTGAGAATGTTTGTGAAGAAGTTTTATTTCCTGTTATGTAACATAATTCAATGAAAATCCTTCAGAAAAAAAGTTTGGTAAACTGAATTGTGGTTATGAAACTCATCTGCAGGGTTTTGTTTTTGTTTTGCTTAAGGAAGAAAGCTGTGATAAATTGCGAATTTGCTTTCTGATATTTTCCTCTGCTCCAGCTCTCACTGAGAAGTCAGCAGACCTGCACCTGAGCTCTGCTGGTGGCCCCAGCAGGCTGCCTGTTGCAAAATTCCATAATGAATTTATTAGCAGGTCGGCGTGACCAGTCTTCCACTAGAACACAGTGGAAGCAGTACTATTGTTTCTTTGCTTTTATTGCCAAGAGATGCTTGTTTTAAGAGTGTGTTCAATAAAACAGAATTTTAATGTTAGAAGTGTTAAGTTGACATTTGCTCTCTTGGTCTTGGTAGCCCTCTTCTCCGAAATCTGCCTTCAGGACTTGGCTGTGTATATTGCATTTGTATATCATTGCAGACACAGTGTTGTGCATGTGTGTGTACATATATATATACATGTGCACCAGCATCAAACATTGTGTATCTGGAAGGGAAGAAGCATGTTCCAGTCCTCAGATGCAGTTATCAGACTCATCACTTTCAGTCCTTAAAGTTAGAAGTTAGCAAATTTTCTGTAGCACAGAATGTTTATTGCTGTTTTTTTTGTATTTGAATAGCATCCTGTTCAATGCCTCTCTTCTGCAAAACGTATCATCTCATTGACTGTGAATCTGTATATTATTCTGATGGATACAGATAATGATCGTTTCTCTTGTGAGGTATCTTCATTTAATGCACTGTCCGGAAATAGCCATGCGTGAGAATCTTTCTCTGTATGATGAACTACAAGGAAAAGACGTCTGTGGACGCAATTCTGACTTAAACTCATGAAGTTACTTCATTTTGAGAATGTCATATGGAAATCACCAAATACTTTGCAACTCTATATCATCTGACTCAGAACTGACTATCAATATAGGAAAACTTCCACGAGAAAATGAAGAAAGGAGACGACACGGAAGCAAAGAGAAACGTGACGCTTCACATTTTAAACTGCAGACTGACTTCGTTTGCGTGGGCGGGGAGGAGGGTGATACCGGATTTGGTGCTCAGTTATTGGAAACTGGCAGCATTTGCTGTCATATATACCAGCCTGGATGGTTCATCCTGAAATGTTTACCAGGGAGAGCTGGGATCTGTTTGTAAATGAAGGGGACTGCTTGGTTGCTGTGTGTGGTCAGGCTGACGGTGAGGGTTGTTACTGTATGCTGCGGGGCTGAGCCAGGACTTGATTGGCCTGCTCAGTGCTCGCTTTGCCCGACTTCCTGCTTTGGCCAACTTCCGGCTCAACTCCACAGCTCTCCTGTTGGAACCCTCTGTCTGGTAAAGCAGTGAAGGAAGAGAGCGGAGAGTAGCTCCTCGGACTCCCGGAGAAGGTAGAGAACTCCAGGCAACACTTGGGCCGAGGATGTAAAAGTGATTTATCTTTTTTCTTTCAGTTAAACCCAGAGTGTCTTTTTTATTTTTTTTATTTTTTTACCTTTTGCTCACTAGGCCAGATTTAGTTTTAGTTACAACTTATTCTCACCTTTCCACCTCGAACACCCACACAATATTGAGGCTTTGTGTAAGGTTCCTACATTACTGACATTGCTCTGGAGGCCAGTGGTTTGTGTTTTTGACAGCCAGACCCCACAGCAGCTGGCTTAGGCCCCTTTCAAGAAGAGAAGCCAGAAAAAGCTCTGCTTTGTCCCTCTCGCAGTGTTGGCAGCCCCATTGACAGTTTGCTGTGCAGCTCGTGAAACTTTAGAATATGCTTTAATGGAAGCATCTGATTTTGCATTTGCCCATGCAGGGTCCTTGTGGTTCCCACTGGGCAGGGTTAGGGCCAAAAATTTGAAACTGTTGATCTGATAATTTAACATGCAAATGATGTCTTGTGTCCTTCTATAATTAAACATACGGACTTAAAATTCACTGGTGACTAAATGTGAAGGAAAGAGGTGGATTTGAAGAGACCAGAGCTTAACCAAAGATACGGAAATGCAGCATGCTGCCCTTTCAACTCTAGAAACACCTTCCCCAATGGTGTCAGGACCAGGTCGTCACTGAGACTGTCAGTGCAGTCATTGCACTCTGCTTTCTCTTGAAAAAGGTTGTGATAGAGCCAAGGTTTTTACAGTCAGATTAATGATAACAGTGTGCATTTAAAACAGAATCTGAGTGATTTCTTAAATCTCTTGGAAACTGTTTCCATTTCCCAGGCTCCGACAGAGGCCATGGAACTATGCTAAACCAATAAAACCTTATCAGATCCTTACATTCTGATTTAGAGCCACTGTGCTTTCAAGTACACACTCAAGTGCGGTGGCAAAAGTTGTCTTTTGATCTTTTTTCTCCTTTGTGCAGTCATCACTGATGCCATTTCTGTCATTTTAGTGGTGATTTTATGATACTTCTAATACATAAATGAACGGGTATTGGTGCCTCTTGATTTTTAAAATTTTGAAGAGAAGAGCCACCTCATATTCATAGGGTGTATGAGTATCTTGTGAGTGTATGAGCATTTGATTGAACCTAAGAAGGTGATGAAGCAAATCTTACTGATTTTTCTGTAGCAGCTGATGTATACGGACACACTAAAACCCACATCTCATTATGTGGGGAATGAAGATCCTTTTTTTTCTCTCCAAGTAGTCCCACGGGTTATGCAGTTTAAGTTCAGTATATTGTATGCTGTGAGTTATTTTCCACCTCAGTGATTTCACCCTCTGGGACAGTAGATTTTGCAAAAACCAAGAACTCTTGGTTTATCTGCACAAGGCAAGCTGCTGGTAGACATTAACCCTCCGGTTTTCCAGCTCAATCTCTGATTAAGTGGATTGACAGGCTGGCCAGTCTGCTTAGTCAGCTGACTCAGGTTAATTTCAGGGAAGGCATGGAGGCATGTTTGGTTAACTTCATCGCTAGGCTGTGTAAGGTGAAGACACAAACCAAATACCTTTCATTACTTATCTCTACTTGCATCATCTTTGGGAACACTAGAATGCTGTGGTCTTGAGGGAATGTTATTAGCAAAGAACACGCAGAAGATTTGGTGCTTTGTAAGGCCGTCCAGTGAGGGCAGGCGTTTTGCGGCACAGTGGTGTTTACCATAAACAGGTACAAACTTCACAAACTGTGCTTATTGAAGGAGAATGGAATAGATACCAAAAATAGAATGACAAATGTATTTTAATTGCAGATGAGGCAATTAGTTTTAGGGCAGGTTTTTCTGCTGTTGATTTTACTTCAAGACATACGGAGAGAAAACTGTGTCGTTTTCAAGACATTTCCCTCTACAGTTTTAAACTGTAGTGAGCATATGCTTCATTTACTTCCAAAGAGGCAGAAACAGCTGGAATTGGCTTATAGCACATGCTTTGTTTGATGTTATGGGTGATGACCTACACTCTTATTTTAGCAGTCACTTAATGTTCTCCAGCAAGGCAGATGTGGGGTTCACTAGGACTTAGTGCCTGATGTTTTTCTTTTGGGAAGGGGTGGGAGTGAATGTGTCGGGGATGGGAGGGTAGCAGGAGAAGAAACGGGAGAATGAGTGAGTGTGCATGTGTCTGAAGTTCACCATTTGCCCCCACCTGTGTCTCGCTGAACAGGTATTTAATGTATTTTGCTCCTGACTGCAGTGTGCATGTATTTTTTTCCCCTCCTCCATGTTTTCTAAACCTACACTTAAAAAGATTCATCAGATCATCTTTTTCAGATGGCTCAGGATTGCATTTCTTTTGCTTACCCTGTGCTCTTGGGTTCTATAGTATTTCTATAATTATGTAACAATAGTGTTGCACTGTAATCTATCATATAGAGCTATATGTATGGAAAATTTTGATCATTTTTTTTTTAAGAAATGTATTCCGTTTGCAAAGGCACAATAAAGTTGCATCTTATAGACTATAGGCAATAAAGCTAACAATAAACCTTATTTAACACGAACCATATTCACATTCTCTGTTCATTTGATTTTGAGAAAAAGTCGAGCGTATCTGGTAGTTTCAGGGATCTCATTTTAACTTAAAAGGTTCTGATATATTTAATTTATAAATTTCAGACATATAATAGAGTTTTGGGAAACTATAAGAAATGCTTTGTTAATGTGTGTATTCCTATGTAAAACACATGGCTTCTCCTGTGTATATTTTTCAAAATTAAAGAAATGCACATTTGAAAAGTGTTTTGTGGAACCAGTCTGTATAAATGTGACAGGTGCCAGAGGCAGGAGGGAGGGAGGGAGCATGGAGGTGAGAGAGCATTGCTGTCTGCCTCTGCTGAGGGTCTGCATGTAAACAGTTTAAGAAAATATCTTTGTCACCATCTCATCCTTTTCCTGTTGCTACCAGCAGTGTGAGAGGAGGTGTTGGCTGGGCACCATCCCCAACTTCTAGAGAAGGGGGATTGGGTTGATAATTATAGGTTCCTGCCCCTCATGCTCATCCTGTGGGTGCCTGGGACCCCCTGACCAAGCAGACAGTGGGAAGATGCATCCAGAAACAGCTGCTGGTGGGGGAGGGTGTCTACACCCAGCTTTGCCAAGGAGGAACAGAGGACGCATTGTCTGTCTTCCTCCATGACACCCTGAGGTGGTAGAGACCCAGAATCTTTTGTGCTGCTTCTGTATTTTCTGAGAGAGAAAGACTCATTCTCATCAGATATTTTCTGATGAATCCCACACCCAGTGGCATCTGGAGCTAGGAGGTCCAGGAGGTACAGATGAAGCCTGGCATTGCCACCTATCCCTGCAGCATTTGGGGTTTCTCTAGATTCAAAGTGCAGCTTTCCCTGCTGGCTCAGCGGTAAAGAAGGAGCCAGTGCAGGAGACATGAGTTCAATCCCTGAATCCGGAAGTTCCCCTGCAGGAGGAAATGGCAACCACTCCCAGTTTTCTTGCTTGCAAAATCCCATGGACGGAGCCTGGCGGGCTACAGTCCATGGGGTGGCAAAGAGTCGGACACAATTTAGCAAGTAAATAAGAGCAGCAGCATCACCTGAGAGCTTTTAGAAATGCAGAATTTCAGACCTCAGCCCAGACCTACTGAATCCGCATCTGTGTGCTCCTGAGAAAACTTTCTTCACGATGAGTTCCCTGGATGCTCCCTTATTTTGTCTCATTGACCTGGGAGTTTTTGCAGAAACTAACAAACTGGCCGGCAATTTGCTATGTAAGTGAATATTGAAATGTCTCCAGTGAATAACGTTTGGATAACAAAAGCAAACTTGGGGAGATAATGATGGACACAGAAGCCTGGTGTGCTGCAGTTCATGGGGTCACAAACAGTTGGACATGACTTAGCAACAGAACAACAATAACCAAAGACGTATTACTATGTCTCTGGTCACTAATCTGTTGTATGTGCATGCATGCTAAGTTGCTTCAGTCATGCCCAGCTCTTTTTGACCCCAGGGACTGTAACCCACCAGGCTTCTCTGTCCATGGGATTCTCCAGGCAAGATTACTTGTGTGGGTTGCTATACCCTCAACCAGGGGATCTTCCAAACTCGGATCAAAACTGCGTCTCTTACATCTCCTGCATTGACAGGCGGGGTCTTTACCACTAGTGCCACCTGGGAAGCCCGTTATAAAGTACTGATTGATTGTTAGTCGCTCAGTCTTCCGACTCCATAGATTGGGGCCCTCCAGGCTCCTTCGTCCATGGGGTTTTTCAGGCAAGAATACTGGCATGGGTACCCGTTCCCTTCTTCAGGGCATCTTCCCGACCCAGGGATCAAACCTGGGTCTCCTGTGTTGCAGGCAGATTCTTTACCATCTGAGCCACTAGGAAAGACATTATTAAGTATCCTCCCTCTTAAACGTGGCAGATAAGGGTCACGTGTACTGAACAAAATTTAGCCTTGATGACTAAGTTATGAGTCATCGAGAAAAGTTAAATTTAGTGTGCTTAGAACTCTTAGTACAGTTATCTTAAAAATCAGTGTATTTCTTTAGGCATCCAGGTAACTGAGAGACTATTTGTTGTATTTGTTGTTCAGTCACTAAGTTGTGTTGACTCTTTGCAACCCCATACACTGCAGCACAACAGGCTTCCCTGTCCTTCACTATCTCCTGGAGCTTACTTAAACTCATGTCCGTTGAGTCAGTGATGCTATCTAAACATTTTATCTTCTGCCACCCCCTTCTCCTCCTGCCTTCAATCTTTCCCAACATCAGGGTCTTTTCCAGTGAGTTGACTCTTCACATCAGGTGGCCAAAGTAATGGAGCTTCAGCTTCAGCATCAATCCTTCCAATGTATATTCAGGGTTGATTTCCTTTAGGATTGACTGGTTTAATCTCATTGCTGTCCAACAGACTCTTCAAAAGTTTTCTCCAGCACCACAGTTCCAAAGCATCAATTCTTTGGCACTCAGCCTTCTTTATGGTTCAACTCTCACATCTGTACATAACTATTGGAAATTTGCAGCATGGCAAAATGCATTTTCCACTCCTTTCCACCAAAACAGGGAAGCATGAGCACCAAAGATGTAAAATACTGGGTTTTTGTCATGGCAAAATAAAGACTGAAAAATGCACCCTCTAATGAACAGCTTGATGCCCCTCACCTCCCCCGCTACCCCCAGAGAAGCTTGAAGATGAACAGTATCCCAGTAAGCAAATGTCACTTCCCAGAGGACACTCTTTCCTACTTTTTTCTGACAACCAGTAAGAAATTAGTATAACCCTGTATACATGTAAAATTTATAATTCTCAAAAGTTTTGCAAAAAACTACCTAGTGCTTATTATTTGGTTTATGCTTATCAAGACAATTGATTTCATGACTCTAACGGGTCAGAATCCACTATTTCAAAAAGCCTTGCGTTGGGAATTCCTTGGCGGTCTGCATTTTCACTGCCAAAGGCCACAAGTTATGAGGCACAGCCAAAATAGGAAGCCTTGCACTAAGGGGTGATAATGGAATGATCCATTCACAAAGCTTCATTGAAATCACTGTTAATATGTATGATAATATTTTTTTCTCTTTTTCCAAAAACCTTTTCCTTGCAGTGGGATGTGCTGCTTCTGTGAGTCTTCCATACTGCTGCTGCTAAGTCGCTTCAGTCGTGTCCAACTCTGTGCAACCCCATAGACGGCAGCCCACCAGGCTCCCCCGTCCCTGGGATTCTCCAGGCAAGAACACTGGAGTGGGTTGCCATTTCCTTCTCCAATGCATGAAAGTGAAAAGTGAAAGTGAAGTGGCTCAGTCGTGTCTGACTCCTAGCGACCCCATGGACTGCAGCCTACCAGGCTCCTCCCTCCATGGGATTTTCCAGGCAAGAGTACTGGAGTGGGGTGCCATTGCCTTCTCCGGTCTTCCAAAATAGGTAAACATTAGAAGCACTGTCTTAAGAAAGGGCGCTTGTGTGTCAGGGAATTTCTTGTTTCCTTAGCTATGTTTTCCTCAAGCTCAGAAAAGCGCAAAGTGCTTCAGGCTAAATATCGGCTTGTGCAACCGAATCCATTAGTAACTTAGGCAGATGTGTGCCTGTGAAATGCAGAAAGTAACATAGTATGACAGCTTCAGTCATTCAACATAGAATTTTTTTTTTTCCTTGAGTGCCAGGCATTAGGAAGAAGCAGAGTCCTGGGCCTCCAGGAGCTTATGGACTGCCAGTAGGTGCAGAAAAGTAGAAGAGAACCAAGGTCCCGTAGTGTGGTTAATGCCCACCAGTGACCTAACTACTGCAGGATGATGGGAGGGAAGAGAAAGGTGAGATGTAACGATGCGAGGCGGGGTGGCAGGTGGGAGCAAGTGCACAATCTTCAGTTCCCCAACCAGGGATTGAATTGGTGACCTCAGCAGTGGGAGCTTGAAGTCCTAACCACTGGACCGCCTGGAAATTTCCTGATTTGTGCTTTTTAACTTACTTTAATGGAAGAATAATTGCTTTACAATGTTGTGTTCATTGCTGCTGTACAACAATGTGAATCAGCTGTAGGTTGAGCTGCCTCTTGAGCCTCCCTCTCACCCCCACCCCCATCCCACCCCTCTAGGTTGTCAGAGAGCACCGAGCTGAGCTCCCGTGCTGTATATCAGGTTCCCATTAGCTATTTATGTGTTTTTAAGGTCCACTCTGGCCACAGTGGGCTGAAAGGTGGTTGGGGAGAGGATGAGGTTAGACCCTGGGAGAGCCTGTTTGGTAGGTAATGAAGGTGAGTGTGAGTTTTTGTTGAGCACAGTAGGTCCTGGTGGGCAGCATGGTGAATAAGACAATCTTGGTCTCTCCTCTCAATGAGGGTAATCTGAGAGAAATTAAATGAAAATACAGCAAGATGATGTTTTTGTCACATACAATGCTCAGAAGTCTCTTTCAATATAGTGAAACATTAAAGTGTTCTTGTCTCTCAAGTGTTGGAACTCCTTGCTCTGATTGTTCTAAAAATCATTCCCATTTCTTCCTATTGTCTTCACTTTTTGGGTGAGTTTCTAACTTCTCCACACTCTCCTTACTTCATTGGCTTCCGTGAGCTTAGTGATGTTCTGCCAGCCTCCTGTAGGGATTCACCTTTTCACTCCATTTGGAGACCGCATTCAGCCACCAAGCAAGTGCTGCTTTTCAAATGAAGGACTTTGATGTCATTTCCTGTTGGAAGCAAAGACGTGCCTTAAAAAGAAGTGTGTTATTTGTTAGCGTTCAAGACTGTTTAGGGAGCTTTCCCTTCTGAACAGATTAGAAATGACGTATGTATATCACCATGTGTAAAATAGGTAGCTAGTGGGAAGCTGCTATATAACACAGGAAGCTCAACTCAGTGCTCTGTGATGGGGGTGGAGGTGGAAGGCTCAAGAGGGAGGGGAGATCACTCTGGGAAATTGTGAAGGTCAGGGAAGCCTGGCGTGTTGCAGTCCATGGAGTCAAAGAGTCAGACATGACTTAGTGACTAAACAAAGCCCAATTTAAAAAAAATGTATTTCAGGTTTCCTGTCGTAGCACAAGACTGTGTTGCTTTTAGTTAATTTAGATCAGTGAGCGCATCAGCCCTGTAGAGGAACTTCACAGAAAATTATTACGTTGTCATGAAAGCTTTGAGAGGTGGTCTGGAAATCTGGGCTGAGGGCCTGTGTCTGTGCTGGTGAGCATCAGCAGCACACATGCAGTAGGCCATCAGGTCTGTGTGGTGGCTTCATGCCATCAAGGGACCCACGGTCTTGCCGTGTGGCCTGTTTCACCTCTGATCGTGTCTGTGTTCCAGGCAGCAAGGAGGAAGCAAGTGGGGAAAGAACAAGCTTCCACCTAGGTTAGCCCTTCTGAAGTCTTTCCTGGAAGCTCTACCCAGGGACTTACTAGCCACACTTGGCTGCAGGAAAGTCTGGGTAATGTAGTCTTTGAGCCAGGCACATTGCTGCCTATAATAAAAGGAAGGTTCTGTTAGGAAGGAAGAAGGGGTGAATGGTTGTTGACAAGAGTAACTTGTGGTCTCTGCCACAAGACGCACTTAACTGTGCATCTCAGCCAGGTAACAGGTGAAATTTCGTTCACAGAATGGAATTAAGTCATCAATACCAGTAGTCAATGCAACTTCTTACCTGTCCTGAGATGTGAGACAAACAAGTTTGCTATTACTGGAATATCTCCTTGACATACATTTCTTGGCCTCTGGTGGTATTCATGGTAGAAGCAGGAACCTCACCCTAACTACAGACAAAAGCCCTATTCTACCCTTGTTCTAGAACATTCTTCTTGCCATGTATCAAATTTCAGAGCCAATGATGACCTTTGTTTTCTATCTTGGTATCTGCGTAGGTAAAAAGTGTGCATCTTGGTTTTGAGATGCTTATAAAGCTTTAAAGCATTTTTAAATGCTCTACTGGAAGACCCTATTTTATCGTATTTTGCTTTATTGTGCTTCACAGATCCAGTGCTTTTTTTTTTTTTTTTTTAACAAATTGAAGGTTTGTGGCAACCCTGCATCTAGCAAATTTACAGGTACCATTTTTCCAAGAGCATTTGCTCACCTTGTGTCTCTGTCACATTTTGGTAATTCTAGCAATATTTTAAACTTTTTCATTATTATGTTATGTGATCTGTGGTCAGTAATCTTGGATGTTACTGCTGTGACTTGCTGAAGGTTCAGATGATGGTTAACATTTTTTAGCCACAAAGTTTTAAAAATTAAGGTATGTGTCTTTTTTAGACATATAGTATACATTTAATTGACTATGGTATAGTATAAACATTACTTTTATATGCACTGGGAAATCAGAAAATTCTTGTGATTCACTTTATTGTGATATTCACTTTATTGCAGTGATCTGGAACCAGATCTACAATATCTCAAGTATTCCTGTATTTGCCTAATTTTAAAATTAAAGACAGACTATAAAATAATCAATATAGCAGGGCATTTAAGAATTTGGCATATGGGATTAGATCTGAGTTCAAATCCTGATTCCACCAAATTCCGGTTGTGTGATCTTGGGCAAGTGATAGAAACTTCCATCCAACTTCCCTCGTGGTCCAATGGTTAAGAATCTGCCTCCGATCCCTGGTCCAGAAAAACTCCACATGGCGTGAGGCAACTAAGCCCATGAGCCACTGCTACTGAGC
Source organism: Bos mutus (assembly GCF_027580195.1). Taxonomy (NCBI): domain Eukaryota; kingdom Metazoa; phylum Chordata; class Mammalia; order Artiodactyla; family Bovidae; genus Bos; species Bos mutus. Next base: position 58,656,312 of record NC_091627.1, read on the forward strand.
CCACACTCTAGGGTCCACTCACTACTACCATTAAAGAAAAGCCTGCACAGCAGTGAAGACCCAGCACAGCCATAAATAAATAAAGTCTATGCCTTTAAAAAAAATAAGAAAGAAACTTCCTATCTATGCCTTAGTTGACGCATCTGTAAAGTAGAATAATAGTTTCTACCTCATGGTTTTGCATGCGTGCTAAGTTGCTTCAGTCGTGTCCTACTCTTTGTGACCCTATGGACTATAACCTGCCAGGCTCCCCTGTCCATGGGATTTTCCAGGCCAGAATCCTGGAGTAGGTTGCCATGCCCTCGCTTCTCCAGGGGATCTTCCCAGTCTGGGGATGGAATCTGCATCTCTTATGTCTCCTGCATTGGCAGGCAGGTTCTTTACCACTAACACCACCTGGGAATCCCCACCTCATGGTTTTGATGAGGCCTAAATGAGATACCTCGGAGAAGGCAATGGCACCCCACTCTAGTACTCTTGCCTGGAAAATACCATGGATGGAGGAGCCTGGTAGGCTGCAGTCCATGGGGTTGCTGAGTCGGACACGACTGAGTGACTTCACTTTCACTTTTCACTTTCATGCATTGGAGAAGGAAATGGCAACCCACTCCAGTGTTCTTGCCTGGAGAATCCCAGGGACGGGGAAGCCTGGTGGGCTGCCGTCTATGGGGTCACACAGACTCGGACACGACTGAAGTGACTTAGCAGCAGCAGCAAATGAGATACCTGGCCCATGGTAAATGCTGAAGAGTGGGTAGGTAGGTTTTATTTCATTAAGCCAATAAAACATGAGACACATGACATATGCAAATATAGCTCAGAGAGAGCAGAAAAGGGGAACTGGTAGCTGGCATCTTAGAGGTGAACTAGGCCCACAGGGACAGGGCCTTCAGTAGGTGCTGAGATGACCAGCAGTTGAGCACAAGCTTTTCATACTGTTTCTGCTGTACAAGTTCACATATGCCTTGCTGGAGAATATTAAGTGACTGCTAAATATCAATAACCTCAGATATGCAGAGAACACCACCCTTATGACAGAAAGTGAAGAGGAACTAAAAAGCCTCTTGATGAAAGTGAAAGTGGAGAGTGAAAAAGTTGGCTTAAAGCTCAACATTCAGAAAACGAAGATCATGGCATCCGGTCCCATCACTTCATGGGAAATAGATGGGGAAACAGTGGAAACAGTGTCAGACTTTATTTTTGGGGGCTCCAAAATCACTGCAGATGGTGACTGCAGTCATGAAATTAAAAGACACTTACTCCTTGGAAGGAAAGTTATGTCCAACGTAGATAACATATTCAAAAGCAGGGACATTACTTTGCCAACAAGTCTAGTCAAGGCTATGGTTTTTCCTGTGGTCATGTATGGATGTGAGAGTTGGACTGTGAAGAAGGCTGAGTGCCGAAGAATTGATGCTTTTGAACTGTGGTGTTGGAGAAGACTCTTGAGAGTCCCTTGGATTGCAAGGAGATCCAACCAGTCCGTTCTGAAAATCAGCCCTGGGATTTCTTTGGAAGGAATGATGCTAAAGCTGAAACTCCAGTACTTTGGCCACCTCATACAAAGAGTTGACTCATTGGAAAAGACTCTGATGCTGGGAGGGATTGGGGGCAGGAGGAGAAGGGGACGACAGAGGGTGAGATGGCTGGATGGCATCACTGACTCCATGGACATGAGTCTGAGTGAACTCCGGGAGTTGGTGATGGACAGGGAGGCCTGGCATGCTGCAATTCATGGGGTCTCAAAGAGTCGGACACGACTGAGCGACTGAACTGAACTGAAAATGAGTGTAGGTCATCACATGAAACAAAGCATGTGCTATAAGCCAGCTGTTTCTGCTTCTTTGGAAGTAAATGAAGCATATGTTCACTACAGCTTATAACTGCAGAGGGAAATGTCTTGAAAACTACACTGTTTCAAGGATGATAAGACTCTTGCCACACAGAAAGGGTGTGGCTCTCAGGATGCCAGGCTGAAGGGAGCTTCTCATCACGCAGTTCGAGGCCGTGTCCATCTGAGACTGAGCTCTCGTGAGATGTGTATGACAGAGATCCCTGTGTATGCATAGTACATGGACCACTCAGGAATGACTATTGTGTACCCCTTTTATGGATATAAGAGAAATTAGAAGAATCAGACACGAGTGGCTGTGTTCAGAGTGTAACTGGTACAACAGTAATTTTGACAAGTTTAGTACACGTTCATTTTTTCAGGACACGTTTGTTACTGTATTCCAGAAGCTGTTCTAGGCTCTGAAAAAGATACATATATTCTTTCCAACAACCTTTTGAGATAGGGACTATTGTTACCCCCATTTTACAAGTGAGGAAACAGGTATCGAGGCATTGTCATTTGCTGGAGAATGCACAGTTAATTTCTAGCACAGCCAAGAAACTGCTTTCAGTGCCTCTGCATTTAACCTAATCTCTGGTAATTGAGGCCTCCTGCAGTTCCCTTTGGTGGAGAAGAACGGTTCAAGTCTGCTTTTAGGAATAGCTTGTAAAATCATGGCTGTCGTAAAATTGGCTATTGTAAAATCATGTGCAGGAAAGATTTGCACACAGGCCCAGTGCAGAAAGGAGGGGCAGCTTCTTGTTGGTTAAAAAAAAAGAGAGAGAAAGTTCTCTGTGACCCACTTGTTGAAGTGTCACAGGGGATTTCCGTAGGGTGGGCTCTCTTAAAGCAGTTTAAAAGCTGGAAAAAAGAAACAACCAATTTCTCTTTTTCTTCAACAATTAGACTATGGTCTTGATAAGAGAATGCATCCTTATTAAATGTTGAAACTGGATTCTGGCCAGCTGAACCAAGCTTACTGCCTAGTACATAAGTGATTTCTCTAAGTTCCTGTTTTTCGGGGTCCAAAAATGTGCTGTGGGCATCTTTCACATAGGAAAATTGGTAAAAACCAGTGCTTCAGGCTACAGATCGGCAAGTAAAAAAAAAAAGAGACTGTTGGGACTGAGGCCTCCGGCTCTGAACTGTCGGTCCTCCTGCATGTGTAGAACGAGCAGGCTGGATGTCTGTGGTCTCCGTGAGCCCTGAGCCTAGATTCACAGCCCACCCCTGGCGTGCCTTAGGCCTCCTGCTCTGTACACTGCTGCTCTATTTTCTTCCTGGTCTCGAGGGCCAGTTCTAAGGCTTGCTTTTTCCTGTGTTAATATTTTTAATCTCCAAATTGTTGTTTTACCATTTTATTTGTGTTGCGTGAAGAAGTCCTTTCATGTATGTGTCAGTTGCTCAGTCGTGCTGACCTTTGCGATCCCAAGCACTGTAGCCCACCAGGCACAGATTCCTTACTGCCTGAGTCATCAGGGAAGCCCAGCCCTTTCGTGGGGGATATGAAAAAAAAAATCAGGGAGTATTTAATCCTTTCTGGAGCCTCATGGCTCCCAGTTGCTCACACCTGAGCTGCAGGTTGGAGAAAAAAATGTAGAAGAATGTAGCCCAGAAAGAATGTGGCCCTTTTACTGTTCCTCCCTTTGAGGAATGCTCCTCCTCACCTCTTTCAGGAAACACAGAGACAGCCCAGAGCCTGCAACCCTCTCCAAGCTAGGCCTCTGTCCCTGGGGTGCGCCCCCTCCATCCCCATTCTGGTTAGCTTGATGGGTTTGGGAGGAGGGGTCAGAGCCAGATTTTGTCTTGAAGAAACCTTCCCAGTTTCTCTTCTGCTTTCCCACACTGATGATACTTTTTCCTCTAGATTTTTGTTCTCTAAAAGTAGACTGCTTTTTAAAATTAAGGCTGTGGAAGGCCATTTCTAGAGGGCAGGGGAAGTTCTGTTTCCGATGTGGTGCCGGCTATGTGAGAGTTCATTGAATAATGACTTGGAATTGTACGCTTACAGTTTGTGCACTTTTCCGTATGTCTATTTCACCTGAAGGACAAAATGAAGAGTTTGTGATTTATTACGAGAGGAGTAGCAACTCATCTGTTACCAAGGAAGAACAAAATGAAGGAAGATGATACAAGAAGAGACGAATTGATTTTGATTGATGTGAAAATGGGGAGTCTGAGGTGAAAGTGGGCAGTGACCCAAGAATGTCAGGTGTTTGTCCTCAAGATGTCTGCAACTTTTTAGTAGTATTTGTTATTACAGGTAGTGGAAGATTGGAAACAATGAAATATCAAGTCATGGTTAAATAATGGCACAACCACAAATGAAATACGACTTTGCTATTAAGTAAGCCATAAACGTTTGTTTATTAAAGCCATTTATAAAAGCATAGTGCAATCCCATTTTTAAAAATTACATATTTTATATGTAGGCACAGAAAATAATCAGGAAGAATGTAGCCCATAATATTAACAATGGATTATCCCTGAGGTAAAGAATGACGGATGATTCTTACTACCTTAGCTACATTTTTTCTCCCAGTGAGCATGCATTTTTTGCAGAACACAGTAAGAAAGGAAATGCCTTGTAGGGCTGCAGCTGGGCTCGTAGCCTCCTCACCAGTGTCTGCACATCCCCTCAGCTGCTAGCCTGGGGTGGCCAGGGCCTGTGCCAGCTGCTCGGTCACAATTCTCCCTTTACAAACTATAAAAACTCACCGATAACCCAGGAGCATGTTTGAATACGGAATCTCAATGTTTAGAGAGACTTGAACTCCATTCAACTTTCCTAACGCTCAAATCATGCTTGCAGAGGGTGGCCTCTCCTCTTTCATGGGTCCTTCTGCAACACAAGGGCTGGGAGAACCATCTCTAGGCTGGGATTTCCCAGAGATTTTCTTCAGAGGTCAGGTTGCTCATTTTCCATCATTCAGTTCACTCCTTCCACTTCATTGGAAGAATTCCTATTATCTGTATCATTTCATGCTTGATTATAAAAAAATAATCTGATCCTGTTCAGCAGTATCACAGAACTCTGTCAAGTTTTCTTGTCCTATTTCATTACCTCATCAAGGCTCTGGGTGCAGTCATGGGTCTATCACAGATGCTTCAGAAATAACTAGTTCTCTGAGGCTTGAGATCCAGCTCCCCACGCTGAGACAGAGGCCTCCAGAAGAAAGATCTCAGTTGTGTGGAGCCCTGCTGGGACTCTGATCCAGCTGTTCCCCATCTCTGGGCCTCAGTGTCCTCTTTTGTAAAATGGGTGGAGGAGAAGTTGGGGCTGAGTGGGTGCCGAGGCCCCCACCAGTTCTCACAGCCAGGTTCTGAGAATAGAGCTTGCGGTAGCTCTGGCCCGCCCGCCCTCTACCCGAGTATGGGAGCACAACAGCATGATAACCCTTGTGGTATGCCTTAGACACGAGTGTCTTGTTTTGTATCAAAGTAAATAATAAAGAAAAAGTAACTCTTCCCACCCCACCCCCATGAAAAATAATAATAACGAGAAGGAAGGAAGCAGGGAGAAATCAAAAGGGAAGGATCTCAGGAGAGTTCTCAGTGCGAAGTCTTGTAGTGGCTGTCACACGGGGCCCATCGCCATGTTAGACATATTTCTCTGAAAGGTTGGGCTTGCCTCCTTGTCGGACCACAGGCCTGAAAGAGAGGTGGGTGACTGTCAGTGCAGCAAGAGCCCCTGAAATTTGATGCAGCATCCACTCATGTCTACCCACACACACCTCCACCAGCTTCCCAGCCTTCAGGGCGGTCTGAGGACTTGTCCTCAGGCCACCAGCATGGGACTAGGTGAAGGACCTCAGCAACCCTGCCAAGAACTTTCCTTGTGCCATCTTGAGATGAGAAGCTGGAGAATGTGCCCAAGGTCACGTAGCTAGGAGGGGTTGGAGGCAGCATCTGAAGCCAGTTAGTCTAGCTTCTTGGGGACTTTGTCAAGGTCCCCATGGAGGTGTGAGAAGCAAGCTGATAACCAAGCCATCATCTGAGTTGATTCTCAGCCCTTGAGAGGATCACAGCGATAGGGGAGGATGTGAATGAACCACCGTCTGTCAGTCAAGTAGAGCTACTTTACCTAAAATTCCCTTTGATAACCCAAATTTGATGTGTTAATTCACTACTGGGCTAGCACCTTCTAAATGGGCTGATTCATCGTGAGTGTCATGTCTGTACACACCATCCTCCAAAACATCTGGGTTGAAGCTGAGCTGCCCTTGGTCATCACTGAGCTTATTAACTCAGGTGTGTGAATTTCTCATAGTTTTAATCTGCATGGTTTTGTATTTTGGGACAGAATTTTATTCTCACTCATTTCAAAATTTCAGAAAAGATAGAGATAACAGATGATTCTCCTCCAAAAACTTTCCAATATTGAAACTGCTAAAAAATCCTTCTCTGCTCTTAAAGGATATCCATTGGTATATCACCTTTAGTATATGCATTGGAAATTCATTACATTTCCATTGTTAAAAAATAACAATGTATAAGACACTGAACTTGGGTTTCTGCAGAGAAATATCAAGGAGTGTGAAATGCAAACCTCAGGTATAAAACTTGAAACATTTTCATCTACTGAAAGGAATTGGTGAATAGAGTTGGTTATCGTTAACCCTCTCTGCCCTGGCCCCCAACCACAGAGAGGAGCCTGGGCTTTGAACAGAAGTTGCAACTCTCCTGCTTGCTAGCAGTATGGCCTCAGACGAGTCACTAAAGGTCCTAAGCCTCAGTTTCCTCATCTATAAAATGGTAACCACACTGACTACTTTAAAGGTTGTTATGAAACTTGAAACTTAAAAACTTTATATATATTCAGATATATAAAGCACTGGTAAACTTTAAGGTTGTTATGATTGAGTTGGCCAGAAAGTTCATTTGGGTTTTGGGATAAACTTAAATGAACTTTTTGGCCAACCCAATATTATTGATGGGTGGATCAGTGGTAAAGAATCCACCAGCCAAACAGCAGATGCGGGTTCAATTTCTGGGTCAGGAAGATCCTCCGGAGAAGGAAAAGGCAACCCACTCCAGTATTCTTGCCTGGGAAATCCCATGGACAAAGGAGTCTGGTGGGCTATAGTCCACGTGGTCGCAAAGAGTTGGACACAACTGAGCAACTAAATAACAGCACTGTTGATAGCTAACGTGTAAGCATGACTCTGCCACCTTGACTAGATTTCCTGATCTCTGAGCCAGTAATCTGTGAGATGGCACTGTGATGTTCCCCTATTGGGTTGCTGTGAGCATAAGGAATTCCCTGGGTGTGACTCCCATCACTGTGCTGGGCTAGCGAGGGCACTTGCTAGATGTTAGGGCAGTGCTGCCTCAGACTAAGCTGGAAGGAGAAAGGAGACTGAGGCCTCTCTTTCAGACACCATTTTTCACTTATGTCTTTTCCTGATCATGTCAGAATGATCATGGGCTGGAATTGGATGAGGGAGTCACTTGAACTGCCAGGTAGTTCTTTGCCTCTATCCCTGACTTCCCCTTCTTCCCCCTCCAGTCCTTGGCAGTAAATCAAGGCCCTGAGTTGCCACAGGGAAATGAGCAACTAAGGCCATTTTTTTTTTAATCAAGTGATATTTGGTTCAGGTGATAAAACTGACTCTCCCCTCCCACCCCAAAAAGCTAGACCAAACCAATGGGAAAATAAAAAAAGTTTTCTTAAGAAAACAACAAGACTCAGACTTCCTTAATAGTCCAGTGGCTAAGACTCTGTGCTCCCAATGCAGGGAGCCCAGGATTGATCCCTGGTCAGGGAACTAGATCCCACATGCTTGCAGCTAAGAGTTCACATGCGCTGCTAAAGATCCTGTGCGCCACAATGAAGACCCAGTGCAGCCAAATAAATAAAAACTTTAAAAGAAAGAAATCAATATTTATGAAAGAAAGGAAGACAACAAGATTCAGACGGAATCATGCAGATAAAAGAACCTCAGGTCTTTGGGGGCTTCCCAGATGGTGCAGTAGTAAAGAATCTGCCTGCCAATGCAGAAGACGAAAGAGAAGTGTGTTCAAGCCCTGGGTCAGGAAGATGCCCTGGAGGAGGAAATGGCAACCCACTCCAGTGTTCTTGCCTGGAGAATCCCAGGGACAGAGGAGTCTGGTGGGTGTCCACGGGGTTGCAAAGAGTCAGACATGACTGAGCACTCATGGATATAGGATTAAGTGGGGGAATACTTCAGGTTAGGTCAAATAAGATGGACATTTCCTGAAATCACACTGCTCTTTCCATTAGTCCAGCTTCACCTCCATGTCCTCCCCAGTGTCACCTTTCTGCCTGCATCTGTTCAGACACTATAGTAACTCCCTGGACCTCAGGACTCTGCTGCCATGGCATCTGTCTGGAAAAGATCCCCACCATCTGCTCCCTGGGATGAGCAGGTCCAGAGATTATAAGAGACTCACCTGGGACATTTGCAGACACGTCTTCGGTTCCCTGGTTAAGGAAAAAGAAGGGGTAAAATGATTATCTCACCATGACCAACAGTTCCAAACATGATTTCTGCTTCACTTTTCCTGTTTATTTAGGATTATAAGTTTTTTCTAGTGTGGCTATGACTATTTTTTTCAAAGCAAACAATAACTACATCAACATTATAAAAAATACATCATAGGTGTTTGGTGGTCAGGTGTATTGGACTCCACACTGCCAATGCAGAGGGTCAGGGTTTGATCCTTGATCAGGGAACTAGATCCTACATGCTAAAACTATTAATAAAAGATCCCACGTGCTGCAGCTAAACCCAGCACAGCCAAATAAGTAAATATTTGGAAAAAATACATCATAATAAAGTAAACTTGTAAAATGACAGTGCATAATAATGATTGACACTGAAAAGAAGATTAAGTTACTAAAACACAAGCTATAAAGCATAATATATTTACATTTTATGGTTTTAATAATTATTACTAAAAGTAAAAAATTGAAGTATAGTTGATTTACAATATTGTGTTAGATTCAGATGTATAGTAAAGTGATTCAGTTTTTATATGTGTAAATATATATATATGTAAATATATGGGGCTTCCCTGGTGGCTCAGGTGATAAAGAATTTGCCTGCAATGCAGGAGATCCAGGTTTGATTCCTGGGTCAGGAAGATCTGCTAGAGGAGGAAATGACAACCCACTGTAGTATTCTTGCCTGGGAAATTCCATGGGCAGAGGAGCCTGGTGGGCTACAATCCATGGGGTCCCAAAGAGTCGGATGTGACTGAGGGAATAACACATATACATATATATGTAAATGTATATATATATATGTAAATAAATATTTCAGGTTCTTTTCCCTTATAGATAATTACAAGATATTGAATATAGTGCTATGCAGTAAGTAGCATTTAACTCTTGAGAACTGAGGTGAGGTCTTCTTTCCCACCCCTCTTTACATCAATTTAAAAAGCATTGCAAATACAGACGTGGGTGAACGTGGGTTAGTACGGCCACCTGCAGTAGGATCCAAATTGGGGTGGGGGCTCACAAGAAGGGGGCCAAGGATAAACCACTGCCTGTAGTGGTTTTGACCCGGGCTTCCTGGGCACTGGTCCCCGGGCCACAGCCGGGCCCCGCCCTGCCTCCATCCCAGGCGTTTGTAATAAGCCCAGACCTGCGGGCTTTGCGGGTGTAACACCCACCCCTGCCGCTGCCGCTCCGGGGATGGGGCTCTGCCTTCCTAAAAACTTCCCGGGGTGTGGAAAGAGAAGGGGTTTTCCCCGCGTACTCTCTCCAGGAAAGACATAGGCAGTGCCTGGCCCTGCGGTGCAGCTCAAAGTTCCAGAAATCCGAACCCAACTGAACTGCCCGCAAGGGCGGCCTAGACCAAAGCGCTGCAAAAATCGGGCTGTCTTCCCGAGCGATTCCCCAGGACTTACGGCGGTAGCAGATGCCTGTGATGACCAATGACAGGAGAAGGACGCCGCAGGTCCCGACCAAGGGAGCCCAGATGTAGATATTGCAGGCGAAGTCCAGCCGGCTCGTTTCCACTGACGACACAGAAGACGCGGACATTTAGGAGAAGGCTCGGGATCCCCCCCCCGACCCTGGGAAACCTACCCCCCCCCACCCCGCCCCGCGACCCTATCCCACCCCGCTGAAGCGGGCATATCCCTTTCCCGGTTCCGGCTCTCGTTTCCCCACCGCTTGGGCTGCTAGGAAGATCAGTGGGGCCCCGGCGAGGGCCTTTGCCGCGCCCGCCTCACCTGCGCTGCCCGCCGAGGTCCGGCACACCTCTGATCGCGGAGAGACCGACCTAGTCTGCGGCGCGCTGGTGGGCGCCCGCGTGGATGGCCGCATCGCCGGCGTGGTGGCCGGCTTCGCTACGGGAGCAACGGAGAAGTGGTTAGGGGCCGCGTTGAAGCTGTGGCCGCGAACCCTTCGGATTAGCCACTGGAGGAGCCGTAGAGGCTCAGCGGAGCTCGGCGCTCAGCGCAGGGAGATGCTGAAAGACCGCCTGGTCGTCTGAGTGCACTGGGTGCCTTGGACATGAACACAGAGGCCCGTGCCCCTCCGCCCGGCCTCTCTCCAGGGCCCCACCAGAAACCTCGAGGGCTTGGAGGAGGCGGGGGTGGGACGGTGGGACACCCGCCTTCTACTGACCAGCAGAGGGAAGCTCAGATAATTGAAGTGCAATAACTTGCCAAGGATCATACTAGCCCGGAACTCGAGCCCAGATCAACCAGACCTAAAAAGTCACCTTGAATTACTACCCAGTCACACCCTAGCCTCAGTTTTCTCCTCTGTGAATTGGGAACAGTATCTAAGTAGCCCCCAGAGGCTCGAACCCCAAGCGACTCGAACGTAGCGGTGTCCGTGTGAAAAACGGACTCAGACGTGAAACCCAAAGCCCACCCGGGGCGCCCGAACCTGGCAAGAAGACAGGCACGAAGTTACTGAAGTACAGTATCGAGTTGCTCACGACCGAGCAAAAATAGTAGCCTTGGTCCTCCTGGAGGAAGCTGCTCAGGGTGAGCTGGAATTTGGTGCCGGAGACCCTGGCGCCGGAAATGTGTCTGGGGTCCAGTCCCTCGGCTAGCTTGACCCGTTGGGCGGAGAGGTACATTAGGAAGGTGGGTCTGGGGTCGTCCCCGGGTATGTGGCGGAGCCAGGAGCACCCTGTCGCCATGCCGGACTGCAGCAACTCGCATTGCAGCTCCACCTTCTCGCCCAGTCTGGTCTCCTTCTGCGTCGGCGACATCCGGAACGAGAGCGACCCGAGGACCTTGGCGGCATCTGCGGGACACGGGCAGCGAGACTGAGCCGGGAGCCCCGTGCCGCACCACCCCCGACCCCCCCATCCCATGCCAGCCCCGCCCCCGCTTCCCCCAGGGGTCGCCAACTCACCGAGCAGCAGCAGGGCCAGCGGCAGGATCAGGGCAGTCAAGAGTGAGGCCATGGCGCTCTCCCCGCCGCAGAAACTCCGAGGCGCGCAGGAGCCGGTGGATCACCGCCGGGCCGGGGGAAGTTTCGCCCTTCGACCGGCCGCCGAGCCCAATTTCGCATTCGGAGGATGTGATGTCACTTGAAGCCCCGCGGAGAAAAGAGTCGCCCTCCTTTTCGCGGTTGTTACCCGCCAGCCCAGAGAGGGGTGGGCGTGTGGGGGTCCGTGAATGGGGGCCGTCGAGGCAATCTGGCCGGGTGGAGAACTAGGACAAGGATGGTTGGACGTGGCCCTTGGAAGGGCTCTCTTGTGGGTGTGACAGAGGCAGAACATAGAAATGAGAGATTTCTAGAAGGGAGGGTGAGCAAGCAGGAAGGCAAGAGAAATGTCCACTTCCTTCGACCTCATTCAAAGTGGCCCTGGCACCGACAATTTGGGGCTTTAGATCCCTGCGAATTGGGCCCTGAGGGCTGAGACTAAGAGGAGTTAGTGACTGGCCCACGTCTGGGGAACTCGGACAGGGGAATCCGGGTGCCCACAGAGGAAAAGACCTTCTTCCTTCCATTGAGGAGACTTCCACCAGTCAGCCGGTCAAGCAGTGTGTGGGGCTTGTGATTTTCTGCTCCTCGTGCTCTTTCCTCAGCAGTTAAACCTGGCCACCACAGCCTCATTCCTTCGAGGCCACTGCAGCAGCCTCCACACTAGCCCCTGTTCTGGCCAGTCCCCCAACCACACTGCTGTGAACAGTATTCTCCAAAAGGGAATGTGATGGTGTCACTCTTGAAGCCTCCTGGTGACCTGCAGGTCTGCGTGGAAGCTCAGCCCTGCCTTGGCTTGGAGCCTCTGAGTGCTGGTTCTGCCCAGCCCCCTGCCCAGCCTCCTGCCCAGGCCCCTGCCCTGGTCTTTCCTATTCACCCCCCACTACATGCCCATAATGCACGACTGATGGTGCTCTCAGTCGTGTCTGACTCTGCGACCCCATGGACGGTAGCCTGCCAGGCTCCTCTGCCCGTGGCATTTTCCAGGTAAGAATACTGCCAGCGGGTTGCCATTTCCTACTGCAGGGGAATCTTCCCAAGCCAGGGATCAAACCCCGGGTCTCTTGTGTCTCCTGTGTTGGCAGGCAGATTCTTTTTCACTAGCGCCACTGATGATCTGAACTGTGGGCTCCCCATACTGAAATGCGCGTCTGTTTCAGCCCCTGGCCAGCTCCCAAGCCTTGGAATCTGAATCTCATTCTGGCTCTGGGTGCTTGGCAGGCACATGTGTCAGCCTGGGTGGAGATGGTTCTTCCTGTCTGAACCTGATACACCCTTGGCCCCTTCCTTTTTTGTCTGCTGCTGTCCTGAAACCTTCCACCCCATAATGGGTCCCCTCTCTCATTTCTTCCGGGTCTTCCCACTTTACATCCCATAGTGCAGCGATCCCCAAACTTTTTGACATCAGGGACCAGTTTGGTGGAAGACAAGTTTTCCACCGACTGGAGGCAGGGGATGGTTTGGTGATGATTCAAGCACATTTTATTTATTGTGCCCTTTATTATTATTATTACATCAGCTCCACTTCAGATCATCAGGTGTTAGATCCCAGGGGTTGGGGACCCCTGCCACAGTGCACGCCCCTCATGCTGCTGCCGCCTGTTTCTAGAGACAAACGACCTGGTGTTATCTGTTCCATGTGGCTGCCCCATCCATGAGGTCTGCCGGGTGGCTAGGCCTATGTCCCAGACACACTCCCAGATGTCACATGTCATATCACAGCAGGCTGAGCTGTGTTTGCAAAACTGCAAAACTCCCTTCATGGAGTCTGAGCTTGAGTCTTGGATGGGATTTATTTATTTATTTTTTACTTTGATGTCAACCCTCTCCCTCACCCTCTACCCAAGGCGTCTGAGGTACTTACTCTAACACACACTATTTAACGTCTTATATTTAGAGATTTTTTAAAAAGTGTCTTTTAAATTACAAAAGTTATATATTTTTGAAAAACTTCAGACAATACAAAAAAGGAGTATGGGGAAGTTTCCCTGTCTCAACTCTCCTCCCGTAGTCCATTCTCTAGAGAAAACCACTTATGTGTGCCCCTCATATATAGTCTGTGCACAAACAGATGCTTATACATCATTTTAGACACATGGTTGTACTATACACGTATTTTTTTGCAACCTGCATTTTTTATCTAACAGTAGAAGAGGAAAGCTTTTCACGTCAGCACCTGTAGATCCACCCATACTTCTAAAGGAGCGTATTTTATATGCTTAGTCGTGTTTGACTCTTTTTTTTGACCCCAAGGACTGTAGCCCACCAGGTTCCTCTGTCCATGGGATTTCCCAGGCAGGAATACTGGAGTAGGTTGCCATTTTCTTCTCTAGCATTTTATATGAGTGTTCCATAATTTAGTTTCCCTATTATCAGACATTTAAGGAGTTTCTCAATTTTTAAAAAAGCACTTCTTTACTTATTTGGTTGTACTGGGTCTTAGTTGCAGCATGTGGGATCTAATTCCTTGACCAGGGATGGAACCCCGCGTTCCCTGGATTGGGAGTGTGGAATCTTAGCCACTGGACCACCAGGAAAGTCCCAGCAGTTTCTCAGTTTTTCCAATTACTAGTAAGGCTGTAGTAGATCCAGAGCATCTATATCATTGAGCAATCACTCATGTACATGGAACATTTTCAAATGGAAGACTAGGGAGGTTGAGGAAGGAAAACCCTTTGTAATAATGGATATGACTGTGGCACACAGCAGTGGTTCCCCTGGCATACCAATATGTGTGTGTGTTTGTGTCCCTGGCTGCGTAGACACAGAGCTGTGCCTTAACTCACATGAGTGAGGGTCACAAGGAAACAGCCAAGTCCAGATAGGCCACTGACAAGGCAGTCCTCATTTTAGATAATTTCCCATTTTACTTCATCTCTGTTCCCACTGCAAAAATGGCCCTTTTGGCCAGGGTGCCATCAGGAGGAAGGTGAAGAGGATGGCCGGCCACGAAGGTGCACCTTGCTGGTGGAGGAAGCATTGGAGGGGAGCCAGAGTCAACCTGCAGATATTTGGATCTTGGGGACCGGGTTCCTGAAGATGACAATGCCCAGATTCTGGGGTACAAAGCTTGAAAACAGAATTGTCCTGTCCCACTCTCCCGGAAGTGAGCTGTAACTGCTGTGGAGGTCTTCTAGCCTTGCTACTTAGAAAAGTGTCAACCAGGGGGCTGGCAGCCCCCTTGTGCAGAGCATGACAGAGGATGGGGGGATGGCAAGGCAACATGTCAAACCCACCGAGGAGGCTCTGTGACCCCAATGTTATTTTTCAGAGAGCTGGTAGATTTTCGGCATAACCACAATGACATCCGCCCTGTCGCAGACAGAACAGATGCAACTGTGCACGTTCTGGCGCTGCTTGTTTGCTGTAGGGCCAGGTGTGCAGAGGGCTGGATGAGGACTGCCAGGTGAGCTCCGCATCCCACACCGGCACTCACATGGGGTGGATGAAGAAATGGGAGCAGCCTCACTCTCAAACTCCTTATTTTTAAACACATTCAGGGAGTGACAGCGTAACAGAATCACCAGTTTCTATGACAGAGAGGCTAGCATTCTTCCAGTGCTTCTGGTCCCTTCAGTGAAGATCTTGTCCTGCTAACCTGGTCTGTGCTCCATCCTGCCAGGGCTTTCCATGGTCCCTTAGAAAACACCACTTTTTATGCTGATTTAAACAGGTCACCAGTTTCTAGGCCAAATTTAAGCAGGTCTTTGTTTTCCTCAAGGTATACGTTTTTTTTTTTTAGATTTTTTTTAATGTGGCCCATTGTAAAAGTCTTTATTGAATTTGTTACGATATTGCCTCTGTTTTATGATTTGTTTTTTTTGGCGATGGGGTATGTAGAATCTTAACTCCCTGACCAGGAATCGAACCCACACTCCCTGCACTGAAAGGCAAAATGATACCCAATGGACCACCAGGGAAATCCGAAGGTATATGTTCTTAAACCACGGAACTACTCAGTGGTAAAGAAACCGCTTGCCAAGCAGGAGACGCAGGTTCAATCCCTGGGTCAGGAAGATCCCCTGGAGAAGGAAATGGCAACGCACTCCAGTATTTTTGCCTGGGAAATCCTATGGATAGAGGAGACTAGTGAGCTACAGTCCATGGGATCGCAAAAGAGTTGGACATGATGGAGCATGCACACACATACACACACACATTAATTAAAGACCTATTCAGAATGTATAACTGGGTGGGGTAGTGGCAGGAAATTAGCCAGGGCCCTGTGCCCCAGCTCGTAAGATGCTGACCCAGGGCCAACCTGGAATCATGGTGTTGGAAGTTAGCTGTTGTCTCCCCTTGCTGGTCCAGGAGATATTATCATCTCCTGGAAGGGAGTTAGCTTACTTGGGCCTAGAAAGGTCTTTGAACTCTAGAATTATCAGGGCCTTGCTTTATCTCAATCACAAACACCTGTTAACTCTACCTCACTTCTGCCATTCCCACTTTTCTCTACCCTCAACCCCCCAAGTTCAGCTCGGCAATTGCCATCTCTTATCTTGACATTTTGCAGTGGTCTTCTAACTGAGCACCCCATTTCTACTCTGGTCTCTTCCAGTGCTCCTGGTCCCTTTCAGCGAAAATCTTGTCCTGCTAATCCTGTGCTCCATCCTATAAGGGCTTCCTATGGTCCCAGGGGGAACACTGGGTGATCCTGAATGTTGTTGGAGGCCTGCCCACCATCTTCATCTTCTCCTGTTTGCCTTCTTCACACCTCCTAAGCTTGGTGTCTCTTGGTTTCTCAAAGAGACCTTGCTCCTTTCCACCTCAGTGCCATTAAACATGCTATTCTTTTAGCCTGGATTGTTCTCAGCTCTGCTGTCTGCTTAGTAATCTCCTCTTCCTCAAGTTCCAACCCAAGCATCTCCTCCTTCTGGGGCTCAGTCCCTTACCCACCCCTTCCCCCTGATCCTAGGAAGTATAGGCCATAGGCTTCTTGGTGTCAGCTGGACCTTGGGCATTCCTAGACTGAAGCACTTACTCTGCACAGCAGTGCTTTATTTGTTCATCCAGCTTGATGAGCAGAACCTTGGTCCCTTGAGGAAGAGACCTCGTCTTGTTCATGGTTGTTATCATGGTGCCTAACAGGACGTGCTACACATTTGGTCTTCAAGAACCTTGTTTGGTAAAAGCTAAATCAGGTAAAAGCAGAGTAGAGCAGACAAGAAGATGTGGAGATAGTTCATTTCAGATAAGAGTGCTCAGGAAAGGCTTTACGAAGTGGCTGGCTTGTAGATAAAGTAAGAATAGGGAGAGAGGTTATTTTTAATGAGGCATTTAACACATTTCCCTGGTGGCACAGGGGATAAGAATCTGCTGGCATTTCAATGCAGGGGATACAGGTTTGATCCCTGGTCTGGGAAGATTCCTCATGCTTTAGAAAAACTAAGTCTATGTGCTACAACTGCTAAAGCCCGCGTGTCTAGAACCCATGCTCTGCAATAAGGGAAGTCATCACAATGAGAAGCCCACACACTGCAACCAACTTGCCACAACTAGAGAAAGCCTGCATGCAGCAATGGAGAGCCAGCACAAGCAAAAATTAGATAAATATATATTAAAAAAGAAGAATGAGGCATTTGACTCCTAATCAAGATGGTGCTAATACCATGTTTTAATACATAGTGATGGTATGGTTGAAGGTAGAAGGAGGAGAAGGAGGAAGGGGAGAAGATGGACTCATTCAAAAGCACGGTGAATATGTCCTCAATGTAGGGGTGGAAGCAGGGCTGAAATCAGGAGCCAGGGACTCTGTTCTTGAGCCCATGTCTTGAGGGTCCATCTTGAAGCAGTGGCACTGAGGGTTTGACTTCTTCAGCTAACAGGGTCCCAGAGTGCTTCATCTATGGAGAGAGGCTGAAGCCAGGCTCTCTATTTGAAACAGGGGGTTGGGTCAGGATTCCTCAGTGAAAGGCTGGAGAAAGCTGTGCATTTCTCCATAGTCATGGCTCATATGGGGCTGTGTCCCTACAGTGATTGCCGGGCAGGCCAGAGACTGCAGTCACCTGATCTCCAGTGTCACCACTGAACAGAGCCCAGAGCCACCAGAATAAGGCCCGGTTCTGACTGTTGCCCTGAAAACAATAGGAGGATGGAGTATAAAGAGAGAGAGCTTTTGCTTTTTTTTTTAACTTTCATTGTGTCACTGAACTTTATTACCAGTGTCATCATTTCTGCCTACATCTGCTGAGAAAAGGAGAAACTGACATTTTCTGAGCACCCTCAGTGGTTTAGAACTCGGCAGGACTTATTTTAAATCTCATGGGCCCTCTGAAGTGGGTTTCGTTCTCCCTTTTTTCAGAGAAAGAAACTGAGGTTCAGAGATGTGAGAATAACTTACCCACGGTTGCACAGCTAGTAAATGGTGGAGATGAGATGGAAACCCAGCCTGGCTCCTAACTGATCCTTTAGTCTCACATTTCCTCTCTCTCTCTCCCTCTCCAAAAAGAGAGATTTTTAAAGTTCCCATTCAAAGTGAGATTATATACACACTGAAAATTCAAAATACATGTAAAGATAACTTACTAAAATTGGGATGGGAGTTCACTTCAGAAGAGATACAAATTACAGAGCAATCTGAAAAGAGTTTAAAACAGAGAAAAAGAAGGTATAGAAAACACAGAAATTAAACAAACACAACTGAATATGATAAATACTGAGAATACTGGAAATAAAATCTATATATAGTTTAGATATAAACTAGGATACACCCTACACTGGACAGAGTTGAAGGAATAATTAGTAAAATGGAAACTGGTGCTGAGGAACTAACATTGCAACGCGAGAAGATACAGAAACAGTTTGAAAAGCTGTTAAGATGTGGATGAGCACTGTGAAATATTCAATAGAATTTCAGAAAGAAGAGAATAAAGAGAGTGTGGAGAAGGGACACTGGAAGAGATCTTGGGTGTAGATTAAAAGACACAAGTGCTCGGATCAAAAGGGCTCCCAGAATGCCAAACAGGATAAATAAAAAGATGCTCATCTCTGAACATGCCAAGTTGAACCAGAAGACTTCAGAAGCACAGAGAGGAAGGCAGCCCAGGAGGCCAGAAGAAGTTGAGATAATATTTAAAATACCCTTGGGAGAACCTTAGTCACAGCTTGGATGGAGTGAAGAGAGTAAGAAACTGATCTGTGACGGGAAAAACCCACATGTCGGTTGACAACTTATAATGATGCTGTGTCATTCTCTTCGTGCAGACACGCGCTTGCTGTAAAGTTGGGGGCCAGCTTGCTAAGAATCTTTAATGTCAAGAACATTCAAACAGAAGCATCCTGAATGCAACTGGAGAGGCAGGATTTGAGTTTGAGAGAGGGACCAGGGCTGGGAACCCAGCCTGTGCAAGGTTGTATTCATCTAAGTTGTGAGAGTGGGTCTGATTGCAAAGGCAGGTAGAGCAGAAAGGAGAAGCAAAGGAGCATGTTGAACCTTTAGGGAAGGCGCATTTTTAAGAGGAGGGAAGAAAACATTGGCAGTAATTCAGGTGGTGTAGGAACTTCAGGATGGGGCTTGAGAGGTGGCAATCCTTTATGGAGAGGTGGCTGCTGTGGATTTGGGCTATAAAGGAGCTTTGGGAGGACATGGAAGCTTGGGAAGACTTGAATGCAGCCTGTGGCAGGAAGAGATTGTAAGCCTGTGTTCAACACCTGGCCCACTAAGGACATCAACTCCCACATGTTTGTCAGAGGAAGACTCCCAGGTAAAGAGGGAGGTGGGGGCAGGAGGGGGGGGCTGGAGAGGGTAGGGAGCTAGAGGAATATTGGATGAGGTGATGTTGATGTCTGGATTTCATTTATTGTTCATTCACTTAAATGTTTCTTCCATTCACCCTTTAATTTTAAAGAAAGCATTTGAACACAGAAAAATAGAGCAAATAATATAAAAACACCCAAAGGCTCCCCAGAAAGCACCCTCAAAACTAATGTGTTATCATTTTGTCACATTTGCTTCAGATGAACATTACAGATAAAATTGCACATCCTCAAATACCTTGCCTCCTGTCCAGAAGCAGCATTTGGGGGTCTATCAGTTATAAAATTTGGATGTTACATTTCCAGTCATGTTCCTGGATTTGTCTGTTTCTCCCTTTAACTCTGTCCATTTTTTGCCTCTCATATTTTGAAGCTTTGTTGCTGGGTACAAAAATTAAAAGACGCTTACTCCTTGGAAGGAAAGTTATGACCAACCTAGATAGCATATTCAAAAGCAGAGACATTACTTTGCCAACAAAGGTCCGTCTAGTCAAGGCTATGGTTTTTCCTGTGGTCATGTATGGATGTGAGAGTTGTACTGTGAAGAAAGCTGAGCACTGAAGAATTGATGCTTTTGAACTGTGGTGTTGGAGAAGATGCTTGAGAGTCCCTTGGACTGCAAGGAGATCCAACCAGTCCATTCTAAAGGAGATAGTCCTGGGATTTCTTTGGAAAGAATGATACTAAAGCTGAAACTCCAGTACTTTGGCCACCTCATGCGAAGAATTGACTCATTGGAAGAGACTCTGATGCTGGGAGGGATTGGGGGTAGGAGGAGAATGGGACGACAGAGGATGAGATGGCTGGATGGCATCACCGACTCGATGGATGTGAGTTTGAGTGAACTCCGGGAGTTGGTGATGGACAGGGAGGCCTGGCGTGCTGCAGTTCATGGGGTTGCAAAGAGTCGGACATGACTGAGCGACTGAACTGAACTGACACACTCATTTAGGATTGTTCTGTTTTCTTGGCAGATTGACCCTTTTATTGTTACAAAATGTCCCTCTTTATCTTCGATGATACCTTGTTTTGAAGTCTAGTTTGATATTCACATGGCCATTCCTGAGCCATATGAATTTTTTCTGTTTGTTTTTTCTGGTTTGTTTTATTTTGTCTTTAATTTTTAATTGGAGGATAATTGTTTTACAGTGTTGTGTTGGTTTCTGCTGTACAATGTGAACCAACCGTAAGTATATGTATCCCCCTGTCTGTTTTCTGTTGAGTTTTTTAGTTTTTGAGAACCTCCTTACTGTTTCCATAGTGGCTGCACCAGTTTTCCTTTTCACCCACAGAGTAAATACATAATTTTAAGGGGGTTGTTTTCCAGATCCTCAAAGCCTATTTTCCTTTTTCCTGAGATGGATCTGCCCAAGAACAAATGCCTTTGTCTAGTTTTATCAGATTCTCTTTCTCCACTCCACCTTTCACGATTGCTCTTTTTTCCTGCTTTAAAACAAAACAGCAGACCTCCCAACCTCCTGTATCTTACTGTGGTGCAAAGAAAAGAGATACATGCACCCCTACGCTCAAATATTTTTCATTTAATGTCTATTTGCTTAGGAATTGACAAAGAATGCATTTCTTTTGAGAAGAGTCTCTGAGATGCTGGAAAACAGGACACTGGGCAGAAATGCTGGAGGCTGAGCTCCTTTATGGCCATCTCCGGAACCTCATCACTCTACCAACCTCTCTACTGTAGAGCTGGAGTTCAGAGAGAGACAGGTATTACGGGATGCACATTAACATGTTCATTGGAGAACTTCCCTGGTGATGCTGAGGATAAGAATCTGCCTGCCAATGCAGGGGACACAGGTTCGATCCCTGATCTGGGAGGATTCCACATGCCACAGAGCAACTAAGCCAGGGACCACAACGACTGAGCCCACGCTATACAGCCTGAGAGCCACAACTACTAAAACCCGTGCATCTAGAGCCTGTGCTCCACAACAAGAGAAGCCATCACAATGAGAAGCTTGAGCACGGTAATGAAGTGTAGCCTCTGCTCACCGCAACTAGAGAAAGCCCATGCAGCAGTGAAGATACAGTGCAACCAAAAATACATAAATTAATTAATTAACTTTAAAAACATGTTCATTGGAATTGCAAAAGGAATCAGTCTTCTTTTTTAACAGAAGGTAAGCCTGATTTGCTAGTTGGTTTGACATTGAAGCCTGTGCCAATGAGGATAGTTGGCAGTTTTTTGTTTTTGTTTTTTCCATGAATCAAATGAGAGAAACCTTTAGATCCAAAGTTTTGGTGAAAACAAGGTGGAAAGCCTTTGATAAGATAAAAAATTTTTTTGGTAAATTTTCATGGTAATAAAAAATATTTATATTTCCCCAACAGTTTCTAAGTTCATCAGGGTAGGCAACTGCTTTTCAGTGAGAGAGGGACAGTAGCTTTGTCAATAGCTACTTGAGAGGCTATAGTATAAAGCCTATTTCAGTGACTCCAGAAACTGAGAAGTGAATAAGTCTAAAGATATGACCAATTCACATGTAGGTCAGTGCTTCCTGAGTCTTTGATTCCAAAACAATTGAAAGAGGACCTGCTAGAGTTGGTAAGTGTTATAGATTGACTTATGTTCCCTGTCCCCTCCGGGCACCCACAAAAAACTTACATATGAGTGAAGTCCTAATCCCCAGTACCTCTGAAGTTGACTTTTTTTGGAGATAAGATTTTAAGAGAGGTAATCAAGTTAATCGGAGAAGGCAATGGCACCCCACTCCAAACTCTTGCCTGGAAAATCCCATGGATGGAGGAGCCTGGTAGGCTGTAGTCCATGGGGTCACTAAGAGTCCGACACGACTGAGTGACTTCACTTTCACTTTTCACTTTCATGCATTGGAGAAGGAAATGGCAACCCGTCTTGCCTGGAGAATCCCAGAGACGGTGGAGCCTGGTGGGCTGCCATCTATGGCGTCACACAGAGTCAGACATGACTGAAGCAACTTAGCAGTAGCAGCAGCAATCAAGTTAATGGGCTTCCCTGGCGGCTCAGACAGTAAAGAATCCACCTGCAATGGGGGAGACCTGGGTTGGGAAGATCCCCTGGAGGACAGCATGGCAACCCACTCCAGTTTTCTTGCCTGGAGAATCCCATGGACAGAGGAGCCTAAGTGGGCTACAATCCGTGGGCTCGCAGAGTCAGACACAACTGAGCGAATGAGCACTAATCAAGTTAATGGGTTTCCCAGGAGGCACTAGCGGTAAGGACTCTGCCTGCCACTGCAGGAGACACAAGATTGGGTTTGATCCCTGCGTTGGGAAGATTCCCTGGAGTAGGAAATGGCAACCTGCTACAGTATTCTTACCTGGAAAATTCCATGGGCAGAGGAGCCTGGCGGGCTATAGTCCATGGGGCCGCAAAGAGTTGGGAATGACTGAGTGACTGAGCACATACACAATTAAGTTAATATGAGGTCATTAGGAGGGGTCTTAATCCAGTTTAACTGGTGTCCTTAAAAAGGGAGAAATTTGGATACAGGCACACAGCCAGGGAGACCATCAAGTGGAAATAAAGACATAGATGGGATGACTCTTCTACAAGTTAAGGAACCCCGAAGACAGCCGGCAACCCCCTAGAAACTATGAAAGAGTCATGGAACAGATCTTCCTTTCAATGTTCAGAAGGAACTAATGTAGCCAACCCCTCAGTCCTGCGTTTCTAGCTTCCAGAGCTGCGAGATAACACATTTCTATTGTTTAAGCTACTTAGTTTGTGGTACTTTGTTAGTTGCAAACTAACGAAGCAACTAATAGATCATTAAAACTACATTTTGATGATATATCACTATTATGGGGTTATTGTTGGTTTTCTTTGGCCAAAATTTTTTGGAAAAAGTGAAAAAACTTAATGACTCTGCTGTAACAAAGTGTTAGTGTTAGTCACTCAGTCATGTCTGACTGCAACCCCATGGACTATAGCCCGCCAGGCTCCTCTGTCCATGGAGTTCTCCAGGCAAGAATACTGGAGTGGGTTGCCATTCCCTTCTCCAGGGGATCTTCCCAATCCAAGGATCAAACCTGGGTCTCCTGCATTGTAGGTGGACTCTTTACCATCTGAGCCACCAGGGAAGCCTGTTGTAACAAAACCAACTATTTATTTTTGGGAACAAAATTTCTCAGTGCTTACACTGTGTGAAAAAACAAAACAAACAGAAAATAATTGATGCTGAGTCCTGTCTCATTCTAACAATAGGTCGTATTATCCCATGGGTTCATAAACTAATTGGACCCCATTCATCTCATTAAGAGCTGAATTTCCCCTCCAATTTACTTTTAAATAAAGCTTATTATTTTGAGATGATTATAGATTGACATTGCAATTGTAACAAATAAAATAGACAGATCCTATGTATCCTCCACCTATTGGTAACATTTTGTATAACTATAGTACTTTATCACCATAGATTACCTTTTATGTTTAATAATTATTCTTTAATAATTTAAACTTTTATAATTAATAATTAATTTTATTTGTAGTTTGTTATTTTTGAGTAATTGTGTACTATGTTGCAATGGTGGCATAATCTAAATTTTTAGTACTTAGGAATTTATCGTTCTAGAAATTTAAAACTTCAATTTGTTTGCTTTTGTGGGGGCAGAGAAGTATGATCAATAAAAGTTCTTCAAGCATAAGAACATATCATATTAGAATAAATGTCTATGGAAGAAGTGGGATAGAATTCATAAGTTTGAGGGGAAAAAAGAATGATGGAAAATTTCCAAAAGTTAAAGAACTTGTTCTTATATTTTCAAAATGGGTGATTACTGAAATAAAGTTGATATATAATTTGTTCTATTAGGAACAAAAAGGGTGATGTAAGGTTTTATTTTAAAATATTTATGGGAAATTCCCTGGCAGTTCAGTGGGTATGACTCCTGGCTTTCACTGCCAAGGGTGAGAGTTCAATCCCTTGTTGAGGAACTAAGATTCCAAAGTCTGTGTGGCCAAAAAAAAAAAAATTATTTACAACACATGGGAAATTATGTACTTTACAAGTATTTATGATGGAAAGTGTTTGATGTCAAGTTAAAATTGAGTGAAGAAGTATACCATATTCACAGCAATATTATTCACAATAGCTAAAATGTGCAAGTGACCTAGATGTCCACTGATGGGTGGATGGATAAGCAAAATGTAGCATATACATACAATGGGATATTATGCAACCTTAAACTGGAAGGAAATTTGACATATACTACAGCATGGATAAACCTTGAGGATGTTATGCTAAGTGAAATAAGGCCATCACAAAAAGACAAATACTGTATGCTTTACTTAGGGCTAGCCTGGTGGGTTAGATGGCAAAGAATCTGCCTGAAGTGCAGGAGTGGAGAAGGTGATGGCACCCCACTCCAGTACTCTTACCTGAAAAATCCCATGGATGGAGCAGCCTGGTGGGCTGCAGTCCATGGGGTCACGAAGAATCGGACACGACTGAGTGACTTCACTTTCACTTTTCACTTTTATGCATTGGAGAAGGAAATGGCAACCCACTCCAGTGTTCTTGCCTGGAGAATCCCAGGGACGGGGGAGCCTGGTGGGCCGCCGTCTATGGGGTCGCACAGAGTTGGACACGACTGAAGTGACTTAGCAGCAGCAGCAGCAGTGCAGGAGACCACAAAGTACCTGGAGTAGTCAAAATCAGAGACAGAAAGTAGAATGGTGGTTGTTGGGGGCTGGGGGGCGGGGAAGGGGAATGAGGAGTTATTGTTTAAAGGGTACAGAGTTTCAGTTTTGCAAAATGAGAACTTCTGAAGGTGGATGGTGGTGATGGTTGCACAAGAATGTACTTCACACTGCACATTGAACTGTATACTTAAAAATGGTTAGGATGGTAGATACTATGTTCTGTGTATTTTACTACAAAATTTGTTTTTTTCATGAGTGGAGCACAGTCTTTCATATTTAGGGGATACAAGAGAAGTAATCAATCTGATTTTGGTATTGAACATCTGCTGATCTCCATGTGTAGAGTCTTCTCTTGTGTTGTTGGAAGAGGGTGTTTGCTACGACCAGTGCCTTCTCTTGGCAAAACTCTATTAGACTTTGCCCTGCTTCATTCTGTATTCCAAGGCCAAATTTGCCTGTTACTCCAGGTGTTTCTGGACTTCCTACTTTTGCATTCTAGTCCCCTATAATGAAAAGGACATCTTTTTTGGGTGTTAGTTCTAAAAGGTCTTGTAGGTCTTCATAGAACCGTTCAACTTCAGCTTCTTCAGCTTTACTGGTCGGGACATAGACTTGGATTACTGTGATATTGAATGGTTTGCCTTGGAAACGAACAGAAATCATTCTGTCGTTTTTGAGATTGCATCCAAGTACTGAATTTCATATTCTTTTGTTGACTATGATGGCTACTCCATTTCTTCTAAGTGATTCTTGCTCACAATAGTAAATATAATGGTTATCTGAGTTAAATTCACCCATTCCAGTCCATTTTAGTTTGCTGATTCCTAAAATGTCAGTGTTCACTCTTGGCATCTCCTGTTTGACCACTTCCAATTTGCCTTGATTCATGGACCTAACATTCCAGGTTCCTATGCAATATTGCTCTTTACAGCATCGGACTTTACTTCCATCACCAGTCACATCCACAACTGGGTATTGTTTTTGCTTTGGCTCTGTCTCTTCATTCTTTCTGTAGTTATTTCTCCACTGATCTCCAGTAGCATATTGGGCCCCTACCAACCTGGGGCATTCATCTTTCAGTGTCATATCTTTTGCCTTTTCATACTGTTCATGGGGTTCTCAAGGCAAGAATACTGAAGTGGTTTGCCATTCCCTTCTCCAGTGGGCCACGTTTTGTCAGAACTCTCCACCATGACCTGTCCATCTTGGCTGGCAGTACACGGCATGGCTCATGGTTTCATTGAGTTAGACAAGACTATGGTCCATGTGATCAGACTGGTTAGTTTTCTGTGATTGTGGTTTTCATTCTGTCTGCCCTCTGATGGAGAAGGATAACAGGCTTATGGAAGCTTCCTGGTGGGAAAGACTGACTGAGGGGGAAACTGGGTCTTGTTCTGATGGGTGGGGCCATGCTCAGTGAATCTTTAATCCACTAGAATCTTAAATTAAGCTTTAAATTAAAGGTTAACAGAATCTTTAATTCTGTTGATGGGCAGGGCTGTGTTCTCTCTGTTATTTGACCTGAGGCCAAACTATGGTTGGAGGTAAAGAAGATAATGGCGATCTTGTTCAAAAGGTGCCATGCATGCACTGCTGCACTTAGGGTCCCCAACCCTACAGTAGGCCACTGCCAACCCACGCCTCCACTGGAGACTCCTGGACACTCATTGGCAAGTCTGGATCAGTCTCTTTGGGGTCACTGCTCCTTTCTCCTGGGTCCTGGTGCACACAAGGTTTTGTTTGTGCCCTCCAAGAGTCTGTTTCCCCAGTCCTGTGTAAGTTCTGGTGGCTCTGTGGTGGTGTTAATGGCGACCTCCTCTAATAAGGCTTATGCCATACCCAGGTCTACTGCACCCAGAGTTCCTGCCCCTGTAGCAATCCACTGCTGAGCCATACCTCTGCAGGAGACACTCAAACACCATTCTGTCTCAGTCTCTGTGGGGTCTCTGGGTCCTGGTGTGCACAAGGTTTGTTTGAGCCCTCTGAGCATCTCAAGTGGGTATGGGGTTTGATTCTAAACATAATTTCCCCCCTCCTACCACCTTTCTGGGGCTTCTCTGCCCTTAGACATGGGGTATCTCCTCAAAGTCACTCCAGCACTACACAGCTGCCACTCCAGTTGGTGATGATATCCCCAAGAAAAAGACTCTACACATGGACATCACCAGATGGTCAATTCTGAAATCAGATTGATTATATTTGTTGCAGCCAAAGATGGAGAAGCTCTATACAGTCAGAAAAAACAAGACCGGGAGCTGACTGTGGCTCAGATCATGAACTTCTTATTGCAAATTTCAGACTTAAATTGAAGAAAGGGAAAAGCACTAGACCATTCAGGCGTGACCTAAATCAAATCCCTTACAATTATACAGTGGAAGTGACAAATAGTTTCAAGGGATTAGATCTGATAGACAGAGTGCCTGAAGAACTATGGATGGAGGTTTGTGACTTTGTACAGGAGGCAGTGATCAAGACCATCCCCAAGAAAAAGTAATTCAAAAAGGCAAAATGGTTGTCTGAGGAGGCTTTACAAATAGCTGTGAAAAGAAGAGAAGTGAAAGGCAAAGGAGAAAAGGAAAGATATACCCATTTGAATGCAGAGTTCCAAAGAATAGCAAGGAGAGATAAGAAAGCCTTCCTCAGTGATCAGTGCAAAGAAATAGAGGAAAACAATAGAATGGGAAAGACTAGAGATCTCTTCAAGAAAATTAGAGATACCAAGGGAACATTTCATGCAAAGATGGGCACAATAAAGGACAGAAATCGTATAGACCTAACAGAAGCAGAAGATATTAAGAGGTGGCAAGAATACACAGAAGAGCTATACAAAAAAGATCTTCATGACCCAGATAACCACAATGGTGTGATCACTCACATAGAGCCAGACATTCTGGGATGTGAAGTCAAGTGGCCTTAGGAAGCATCATTACAAACAAAGCTAGTGGAGGTGATGGAATTCCAGTTGAGCTATTCCAAACCTAAAAGATGATGCTGTGAAAGTGCTGCACTCAATATGCCAGCAAATTTGAAAAACTCAGCAGTGGCCACAGGACTGGAAAAGGTCAGTTTTCATTCCAATTCTAATCAAAGGCAATGCCAAAGAATGTTCAAACTACTGCACAATTGCACTCATCTCACACACTAGTAAAGTAATGCTCAAAATTCTCCAAGCCAGGCTTCAACAGTAGGTGAACTGTGAACTTGCAGATATTCAAGCTGGATTTAGAAAAGGCAGAGGAATCAGAGATCAAATTGCCAACATCCGCTGGATCATTGAAAAAGCAAGAGAGTTCCAGAAAAACATCTACTTCTGCTTTATTGACTATGCCAAAGCCTTTGACTGTGTGGATCACAACAAACTGTGGAAAATTCTGAAAGAGATGGGAATACCAGACCACCTGACCTGCCTCCTGAGAAATCTGTATGCAGGTCAAGAAGCAACAGTTAGAACTGGACACAGAACAACAGACTGGTTCCAAATCAGGAAAGGAGTATGTCACGGCTGTATATTGTCACCCTGCTTATTTAACTTATATGCAGAACACATCATGAGAAATGCTGGGCTGGAAGAAGCACAAGCTAGAATCAAGATTGCCAGGAGAAATATCAATAACCTCAGATATGCAGATGACACCACCCTTATGGCAGAAAGTGAAGAGGAACTAAAAAGCCTCTTGATGAAAGTGAAAGAGGAGAATGAAAAAGTTGGCTTAAAGCTCAACATTCAGAAAACGAAGATCTTGGCATCTGGTCCCATCACTTCATGGGAAATAGATGGGGAAACAGTGGAAACAGTGTCAGACTTTATTTTTTGGGGGCTCCAAAATCACTGCAGATGGTGACTGCAACCATGAAATTAAAAGACAGTTGCTCCTTGGAAGGAAAGTTATAACCAACCTAGACAGTATATTAAAAAGCAGAGACATTACTTTGCCAACAAAAGTCTGTCTAGTCAAAGCTACGGTTTTTCAGTGGCCATATATGGATGTGAAGCACCAAAAAATTGATGCTTTTGAACTGTGGTGTTGGAGAAGACGCTTGAGAGTCCCTTGGACTGCAAGGAGATCCAACCAGTCCATCTTAAAGGAAATCAGTCCTGAATATTCATTGGAAGGACTGATGCTGAAGCTGAAACTTGAATAGTTTGGCCACCTCATGTGAAGAACTGACTCATTTGAAAAGATCCTGATGCTGGGAAAGATAGAAGGCAGGAGGAGAAGGGGATGACTAGGATGAGATGGTTGGATGGCATCACCAACTCAATGGACATGAGTTTGAGTAGGTTCTGGGAATTGGTGATGGACAGGGAAGGCTGGCATGCAGCAGTCCATGCAGTCCAAAAGTCACGACTGAGAGACTGAACTGAACTGAAGAGAAGATTTGATGACAAATGCCACTGTTTATTTCTCTAGTCCTCTGTTGATGACTTTTGGTTGTTTTTAGGTTTTGCCATTGTAAACAACACTGCAGGGAACATCCTTCTACATATACTCCCTGGAGTCCATATACAAAATTTTCTCTAGTGTATCAACCTGGGAAAGGAATGACTTAAGGAAGACACTGGCCTTGAGAAAAATGATGACTTCAAGCATCTCCCTCTGTTATCCCCGTGTGTGTGCTCAGTTGCTCAGTCATGTCCATCTCTTTGCAGTCCTATGGACTTGTAGCCTGTGAAGCTCCTCTGTCCAGGCAAGAATACTGGAGTAGGGCACCATTTCCTACTCCATCTTACCCCCATCAGTTCAGTTCAGTTCAGTTCAGTCACTCAGTCGTGTCCAACTCTGCGACCCCATGAATTGCAGCATGCCAGGCCTCCCTGTCCATCACCAACTCCCGGAGTTCATTCAAACTCATGTCCATCGAGTCAGTGATGCCATCCAGCCATCTCATCCTCTGTCGTCCCCTTCTCCTCCTGCCCCCAATCCCTCCCAGCATCAGAGTCTTTTCCAATGAGTCAACTCTTCGCATGAGGTGGCCAAAGTATTGGAGTTTCAACTTTAGCATCATTCCTTCCAAAGAACACCCAGAGGACTGATCTTCTTTAGAATGGACTGGTTGGATCTCCTTGCAGTCCAAGGGACTCTCAAGAGTCTTCTCCAACACCACAGTTCAAAAGCATCAATTCTTCAGCACTTAGCTTTCTTCACAGTTCAACTCTCACATCCATACATGACTACTGGATAAACCATAGCCTTGACTAGACGGACCTTTGTTGGCAAAGTAATGTCTCTGCTTTTGAATATGCTATCTAGGTTGGACATAACTTTCCTTCCAAGGAGCAAGTGTCTTTTAATTTCATGGCTGCAATCACCGTCTGCAGTGATTTTGGAGCCCCCCAAAAATAAAGTCTGACACTGTTTCCACTGTTTCCCCATCTATTTCCCATGAAGTGATGGGACCAGATGCCAAGATCTTCGTTTTCTGAATGTTGAGCTTTAAGCCAACTTTTTCATTCTCCTCTTTCACTTTCATCAAGAGGCTTTTTAGTTCCTCTTCACTTTCTGCCATAAGGGTGGTGTCATCTGCATATCTGAGGTTATTGATATTTCTCCTGGCAATCTTGATTCTAGCTTGTGCTTCTTCCAGCCCAGCATTTCTCATGATGTGTTCTGCATATAAGTTAAATAAGCAGAGTGACAATATACAGCCTTGATGTACTCCTTTTCCTATTTATTCACAAAGTTCTTTTCAAAGTAATGGTACCTGCTTATACTCACACCAAACTATGGATGAATTTCTGTTTGCCCACATGCTTTCTAATTGTTGGTTTTGCCAGTCTTTTCAATTCAGCCAATCTGATAAGTGTGAGTAGGTATCTTATTGTTGTTTAAATCTGTATCTCCTTAAACATGGTTGAGATTGAGCCTTTTGTCAGATGTTGGCCATTTAGCCTCTTTCCCAAATGGCCCGTTTGCTTTCCTTGTCTTTGAGTGTCAACAATGTTTAAGTAACTCCCTCACACCAGGTGCTGTCCCTGCTTTCCCGAACTCACATCACTTAAAATGCAAATATCATTGGTGCTTAAAGAACCTGTTTTCTTTTCAATCAGTTGTTTACTACTAATTTCAACAATCAAATGAGACTTCAGCTCTTCTGTCTGTTCACAGAATCCAGAGTCCTGCTGTATTCACAGTTCAGGCTCTGTGAAAAAAACTTGGTGGGGCAAAATAAACTATTAAAAGGCTCCTTTCTTTCTGTCCTCTCCCCCGCTTCCTCCCCCCACTTCCTCCTTTTTCACCTCCTCTTCCTCCTTCTTTTTTTGGTGAGATGATTTGTTGCCTGGAAACAGTTTACCCAAAATAGAAACTTTAAAAAGGCAGTGGAAATTTTTCTTTTTACACAAGAGGGTTAATTCTTTTATTTGGCGCATCCGTGAAGCAACCTCAGCTCAACCAGTAAGTTTTACATGGTCACAAACTATGACTTTGCGGGTGGTCAGCGCCCCGGGCAACTTTCCGGGGGGATCTGAGTTGTGTTCTTGGGTCACCTGTGTGGTAAGCTGTGGAAGCTGGAGGGCAAAGCAGTGGAAACACTGCAGGAGGGGGGACAACTGTTTCCAGAGCTAACCACCAGAACCAGAGGGCGGGCCCTCTCAAAGGCCCTCAGCGCCTGCAGCATGGAGACCCATTTATCAGAACCTTCCCAGGGAAGAAGAGGAGGAGATGTGGACCTGGAAAGAGGGGGGAAAAGGCAGAAAGAAAGGGCGGAGCTGGGAAAAGAAAGAAAAGGTGAGGGAAGTTGAAGGCATTCCCCTCCATTCTCTACTGGTCCTCCAGCTTCTCCCCCACTCCAAGTCCCCTGCCTTTGTTGGGTTTCAGATGATGGGGTTTAGAGGATTTCTTAGGGTGGTTTGCACCTTCTCAGTTTAGCAGGAAGGAGAGAGATGAGCTGCTTGCTCCACACCTCAAGACACTTGGGTAAAGCGCCCTTCGGGAATGTCCCTGCTTATGTCCAGAGGACAATGTATGAACTAGGATCTCCCCTGAGCTCCAGTCAGGCTCTTACTGGGAAGGCAGAGCCAGCGACCCCCGCCCCCGCTCCTCCGCGGTTGTGCAGTGGAGAAAAGTACAGGGAGCTGGGGTGTGGGTGGGGTTTGCCGTGGGTGTGGGGACAGACAAGAGAACATGTGATGATACCACGATGAGGGTGCCAGGATGTGGTGGGTGCAGCCCCCGGACAGGAGCACTGGGAGCCCAGCCGCCTGCCGCCCCCAGCCAGGTGGGGTGGGGACTGGGTAGGGCGATCAGGGCGACTAGAGCCAGTTGTGCCTGAACTCAGTCTTCCTGGAGGCGAAGAAGCAGGCGTGATGGGATTGGGGGGTGGGGGGGTGGGCAGCCAAGCTGCAGGCAGGCAGTGTTGCCAAGGCACGAGGCCAAAACACCTCTCAGTGTGTCTGGGGAAGCCAGCACCCCGCAGGGCTATTGAGGCATAGTTGATGCTGGAGAGGAGGCGGGGCCAGTTCACACTCCCTTCTTTTCTTGGTCATTCTGTTCTATACAATTCTCTGGGCCAGACTTGGCAGAGGTCTAAAAGAGCCACACCGATGGATCCAAGGTCAATCGGTGATCCCCCTCCACCGTTTCTCCTAAGAACTCCTTTTTTTTTTTTTTTTTCTGGAGACAGACAACCCTGATCAGAGGCAGGCAGCACATTTATGCTCTTACTCCAGGAAAACAGTGGCCCCAAACGGGGGTCAAGTCCTGACCTTGTGTGGCTGCACGCATAGGGCACAGAGCCCAGCGCACAGCACTGGGGTGAAAACTGGGGCGCTGCGGTGGGTGGGCAGGACCATGCGGTCAGAAAGATGAAGCAGGGCTGAGGGGCCCTGGGTGGGGCCGAGGTGGGGGCAGGAGAAAGGAAAGATCTAGAATCTGGACCTGGAAGTGAGCTCAGAGAAGAGACCATCCAACACATTTTTATGTTATAGAGGAAGAAAATCGGAGGGTCAGGGAGGGTGAGCAATTTAATTCAGGAGGCAGTTACTGAGCTGGGACCAAGTAATCCATGACGCTGCCTACCAAGCCCGAGCATTGCTCACTCAGGATGCCCTGCTCTGTCCTGCAGGGGGCAGCCTTGCTCTAGTTTGGTCCCGGTTGAGAGTTGGGGAGGAGGAAAGGAGGGAGCTTACTCCTTGGAAGAAAAGCTATGACAAACATCAGTTCAGTTCAGTCGCTCAGTCGTGTCCTACTCTTTGCGACCCCATGAATTGCAGCACGCCAGGCCTCCCTGTCCATCACCAACTTCCGGAGTTCACTCAAACTCACGTCCATCGAGTCGGTGATGCCATCCAGCCATCTCATCCTCTGTGCTGCTGCTGAGTCGTTTCAGTCGTGTCCGACTCTGCGCGACCCCATAGACGGCAGCCCACCAGGCTCCCCGTCCCTGGGATTCTCCAGGCAAGAACACTGGAGTGGGTTGCCATTTCCTTCTCCAATGCATGAAAGTGAAAAGTGAAAGTGAAGCTGCTCAGTCGTGTCCGACTCAGCGACGCCATGGACTGCAGCCTACCAGGCTCCTCCGTCCATGGGATTTTCCAGGCAAGAGTACTGGAGTGGGTCGCCATTGCCTTCTCCCATCCTCTGTAGACAGCGTATTAAAAAGCAGAGACACTACTTTGCCTATGAAGGTCCGTTTAGTCAAAGCTATGGTTTTTCCAGTCATCATTTACGGAGGTGAGAGTTGGACCATAAAGAAGGCTGAATGCCAAAGAATTGATGCTTTTGAACTGTGGTGTTGGAGAAGACTCTGTAGAGTCCTTTGGACTGCAAGGAGATCAAAACAGTCAATTCTACAAGAAATCAACCCTGAATATTCACTGGAAGGACTGATGCTGAAGCTGAAACTCCAGTACTTTGGCCACTTGATGTGAAGAGCTGACTCATTGGAAAAGACCCTCATGCTGGGAAAGATTGAAGGCAGGAGGAGAAGGGCGCAACAGTGGATGAGATTGTTGGATGGCATCACCGACTCATTGGACACGAGTTTGAACAAACTCTGGGAGATGTTGAAGAACAGGGAAGGCTGGCATGCTGCAGTCCATGAGGTCACAAAGAGTTAGACTCGACTGAGCAACTGAACAACAACAAAGGAGAGAAGAATTTTGAATTTTGTTTGTGCTTGCCCACCTGCAAAACTGAAGCTGGTTCATGTTCCCTCCCAGCCAGCTGGGGACCAGCCATCGTCAATGCCCCCACCCAGCTGTCCCCCATCAGTGATTTTGGACCTCGCCTTTCTCAGGATTCCCACCCCAACTCCCAGGAGTCCTATTACAGGCTCCTAGGATTCCTCTTTTCTTCCTCCCCTGGGGGATGGAGTGGAATGGGATGGAGGGTAAGACTTGCATTTGACTGGGGATCAAAAGACTGGTTAAAGATGGAATTTCTGGCTCCAGATAGAGGGGGGCCAGGATATGCTTCCTGTAGACTCCTAACCTCCCCATTCCCTCAATATCTACCACTAAGTCCCTGTCCTTAGAAATAAAATGTTGATGCTTTAAGGGTGGAATGAATGCATGCATGCATGCTAAGTTGCTTCAGTCATATCCTACCTACTCTTTGTGACCTTCTGGAGTGTAGCCCGCCAGGCTCCTCTGTTCATGGGATTCTCTAGGCAAGAACATCGGACTGGGCTGCCATGCCGTTTTCCATTAAGGATGGAAGTTCAGTTCAGTTCAGGTCAGTCGCTCAGTCGTGTCTGACTCTTTGCGACCCCATGAATCGCAGCACGCTAGGCCTCCCTGTCCATCACCAACTCCCGGAGTTTATTCAAACTCATGTCCATCAAGTTGGTGATGCCCTCCAGCCATCTCATCCTCTGTTGTTCCCTTCTCCTCCTGCCCCCAATCCCTCCCAGCATCAGAATCTTTTCCAATGAGTCAACTCTTCACATGAGGTGGCCAAAGTATTGTAAGGAGTCCTCAAATTGAGAACCTCTTTCTTCTCTGTGCTAGGCTGCAAGTTCTCCCAACTCTCCTTCCCTCACTTGTCAAAAATGAAAAGGGACCTGACTGGAGATCCTAGGTCATGCCCAGCTCCGGGAGCCCCGCCCCCCCCCACCCCCACCCCCACCCCGGGACTGACCCGACTGCTGTCTGCTGGACCCCTGGCACAGACAGCGGGACCAAAGAGCAGAGAGGCCGCGGATGGGGTACTCTCAACTGCTCATCCGGACCTGTATCCCCGAGTGGGGGTGGGGATCGGGCCGAGGGGAAGGAAGGAGGGAGGCAACGGCAGGAAGCCAATGGGGCAGGGTGCTCGGGATGTCCTGGGGACAGGTGGAGCGCCGGTCCCTGGTTGCTGGCGCCCGCGGGACGCCGAAGTCGCCGTGCAGGGAAGGGTCTAGGCAGCGCTGGGCTCCGGCTGGTCCGGGAGAAGGGAAAGGCTCAGAGCGCTAGGTGGGAGGTTAGAGGGGCCAGGGCTTCTCTGAGGTTCCTTGGCCCGGTTCAACGATTTCGTTCGGCTCTTGGCTTTAGTTAACATGAAGGCCCAGCCCCGCGCTGGTCTGGGCGGAGCTTGGAACCAGAGCCCCTCGGTCAAATCATGTCCTGATGTCAGGAACTAGCAAGTACCTAGGCCCGGCCTGTTTCTTCTGGTGATGTCAGTCTTCTTTTCTGGTTCCAGAAATGGAGTAGGGGTCGGGGTCGGGGTCGTGTGGGTGCAGCGGGTGCCTCCCCATCCCCGCCCCTGTACTGAGCTTGTGACTCTAGCACATCCCTAAATTACTCTCTGCCTCAGATGGATGCCATCAATATTTAACCCCAAAAGGTTTGCCTGTTTTTCTAGGTTAAAACATCTTTTGCAGAGGGGGAGGAATACAAAAGAAAAAGTAATTGCTCATAGTGCCAGTATGGAACTATGTGTGTTTGTTGAGTCGCTCAGTCCCGTCGAACTCTTTGCGGCCCCGTGGACGGTAGCCCACCAGAATTCTCTGTCCATGGACTGCTCCAGGCAAGAATACTGGAGTGGGTTGCCATTCTCTTCTCCAGGAGATCTTCCCGATCTAGGGATCAAACCCTGGCCTCCCTCATTGCAGGTAGATTCTTTACCGTCTGAGCCACCAGGGAAGCAATCTGTCTTAACATTTTGGTGTATTTATTTGTGGTCTTTCGTTTGAATCCTATATTTATACATTAAAAAAAAAATTCCCATTGTCATATTTTCTATTTTATTGTAAAAAGGATGCTGTTCACTATTCTTTTACCATACACAGTTCTCTTCTAACATGTTCTTTATGAGTCTCACCTGATCTCTGCATAATATTCTGCTCATGTTTTTCCCAATCAGTCCCCAGTTAGTAGGGCATCTAGGTTGGGTTCATTATGATACAGAGGTTTCCAAATAGTGTGTAATTTAAATTTTTGTATTTTAATCATCCTGAATGTTTGTTGAAAATGTTATAGTTTTTTTTAAGTTTGTAGATTTTTTTCCCATTTGCTTTTCATTTTATTGTCTGGTGATCTGAAGATGTGGCTTGTATTTACGCTTTTGGAATTTATTGAACTTTTGATTGATGGTTAATTTTAAAAATAACTTTAGGCATAGTTCTGACTGACTGAATACAAAACTATATTAGATCAAGGTTAGTAAATATATATTATCCATATTTGCTATGTTCTTGATTTTAATCTACTTGATTTGTTAATTTCTGAAAGAACTGTAAATTTTCAAAATATGTTTATGAATTTACCATTTCCTATTTACATGTCTAGCAGATTCTGCCTTACATATTAATTAATTAATTAAAATTTTTTTTGTTCCAGCTTTATTGAGATATGATTGACATACAACATTGTGTAAGTTTAAGATGTAAACAATATGATGGTTTGATATACATATATATTTCAAAATCAGCATAATAAAGTTAGTTAACACATTTATCACTTCATATATTTACATTTCTTTCTGTGTGTGGGTTGAGAACATTTAAGATTTACTCTCTTAGCCACTTTCAAACATCCAAGATAGTATTATGAAGTATAGTCACCAGGCTGTACAGTATTTCCCCAGAACTTATTCATCTTATAGCTAGAAGTTTATACCCTTTATTTTATACCCTTCCTTATTTTAAAGTAATATTCTGGATGTAAAAACCACATGGCTCTTGAGCTGATAAACAAATATGCGTAGTGGTATATGTATCTTTTTATACATTTCGAGTTATTTTCTTGGTCTGGATTTTCAGAAGGAAATGGCCTTGAAAGCCAAATTGGCCTCTTAAGGATTTGACAAATGCACACTGTTGGCTGCCACATGGTCAGCAAAATTTATAAAAAGAACATGAATAAATAAGAGTAAGAATCGCAGATGCTTTAAAAATTTTGCTTTGATTTTTATCGAGGTTGACCTTTTTTTTTTTTCCTGTAGGTCTAATCAGTTCAGTTTTCTTTTTTTGTGAGTGGATTGTCTGTTCTTGCCCTTTTATGCTTCTTTTTTCTAACTTTTCATTTGTGGAGGTTAGTCTCTTCCAGCTCTTACATTCTAAGAATTATGTTTAGTAGTAGTAAGTGTTCAGTTGCTCAGTCATGTCCAACTCTGAGGCTTCATGGACTGTAACCTGCCAAGCTCCTCTGCCTATAGGATTTCCCAGGCAAGAATACTGTAGTGGGTTACCATTTTTTCTCCAGGAGATTTTTCCAACCCAGAGATCTAAACTGCATTGGTGTCTCCTGCATTGGTGGGTGGTTCTTTGCCACTAGTACCACCTGAGAAGCCCAGGAATTATGTTTATTGTGCCATAAAACACCTTTTTGAAAAATAAAAGTCCATCCCTTCAAACCTGATACCCTGAATCCACCCTGACTGCCTCTCTCCTTGCTGCCCCCACACCTGAGCAAGTATTTCAGGGTGGCACACAAAGCGGGTAGGGGTTCTGTGGGGCCCAGAGCTTATACAACTGTGGGAGAGACTTCTTTAACTCATACTAAGAACAGTGAGGGGACTTCCCCAGTGGCTCAGTGGTAAAGAATCCACCTGCAATGCAGGAACCACAGGAGACCTGGGTTCGATCCCTGGGTTGGTAAAGATCCGCTGGAGGAGGGCACGGTAACCCACTGCAGTATTCTTGCCTGGAGAATCCCATGGACAGAGAAGCCTGGTGGGCTACAGTGCAGTAGATTGCAAAGAGTCAGGCAGTACTGAAGCGACTTAGTATGCACACAGGACAGTGAGATTTTAGGATTGGTTGAGCTGAAATACAGGGAAAAGTGAAATCCAAGGAGATTACATGATTTTCCTGGAATTGACAGATTCCTGTTCTAATGGCCCTCAGATAAAGGGAGTGTTGTTGGGGAAGTGGGGTAAGGTGTGGGGAGCTGAAGTCCTTTTTTTTTCAGGACTAAGAAAGAAGAGGAATGGCCCGGCTTGTCAGACACAAGTAGTTCCATGGGTTTACAGTATCCCTTCAGCATCCCTTTAATGTCCATGTGCTCAGTAGAGATGACCCTGCTTTCATTTCTCTATCAGTAATTTGTGTCTGCTCTTCTTTTTTCTTGGTTAGCCTGGTTAGAGATTTATCAATTTTATTGATCTTTTCTAGGAACCAGCTTTTAGTTTCCTTGATTTTCTCTATTATTTTTGTTTTTAATTTCATTGATTTCTGCTCTAATTTTATTTATTTTCTTCTGCTTGCACGAGGCTTAAATTGTTCTTCTTTCTCTTATTTCCTAAGGTGAAAGCTTAGACTTTTTATTTTAGATCTTCCTTCCTTTTCAATATATGCATTTAATGTTATAAATTTGCCTCTAAGCACTGTCCTTGCTGCATCCCACACATTTTGATAAATTGTGTTTTCATTTTCATTTAGTTCAAAATATTCTTAAATTTCTGGGGACTTCCCTGGTGGTCCAGTGGTTAAGAATTCACCTTCAATCAGAGGACATGAATTCGATCCCTGGTCAGGCAACTAAGATCCCACATGTCATGGGGCAATTAAGCCCAAGCCCCAACACTAGAGAAGCTTGCTTGCTGCAAGGAAGAGCTGGTACACAGAAATGAAGACCCAGCCAGGGGAAAAAAAAAGAAGCAGAATATTCTTAATTTCTATTAAGACTTATTCTTTGACCCATGTGATATTTAGATGTATGTTGTTTAATCGCCAAATAGAATATATCATTCAGATATCTTTCTGTTAGTGATGCTAGTTTAATTTCGCTGTCTTCTAAGAACATACTTTATATGGTTTCTATTCTTTTAATTTTGTAAAGGTATGTGTTATGGCCCAGAGTCAGGTCTGCTTTGGTGTGTATTCCATGTGAGCTTGGGAAGAATGTGTATTCTGCTGTTGTTTGATGGAATATTCTATAAATGTCAATTAAATCAAGTTCTTTGATAGTGCTGTGCAAGTTAACTCATGATGGTTTTCTGCCTGCTAGCTCTACCAGTTACTTAGAGAAGGACATTGAAATATCCAACTATAGGGACTCCCCTGGTGGTCCAGCGGTTAAGACTCCAAGCTTCCAAAGCTGGGGATGTGGGTTTGATCCTTGGTCTGGGATCTAGGATCCCACATGCTAAGTGGAGAGGTCAATTTAAAAAAAATCCAACTGTAATTGTGGATTTGTCTGTTCCTCCTTGTGCCCTCTCAGTTTTTATCTCAAATCTTTTGATGCTCTGTTGTTAGGTACATTCATGTTAAGGATTATGAAGTCTTCTTGGAGAATTGACCCCTTTAATAATATATAATGACCCTTTTCAACCCTGTTAATTTTCTTTGTTCTGAGGTCTGTTGTGTCTGACTGCAGCTTTCTTTCGATTAGTGTTAGCATGCTAAAGCTTTTCCATCCCTTTACAACTCATCTGAGTCTTTTCAATTAAAGTGGGTTTCTTGTAGACAACATATGGTTGGGTCTTGTATTTTTATGCTCTGATGATCTCTAGGCAGTTTTGGAGGAGGGAATGGGGATGAAGTCAGTACTAATATTTATTTCTTGAAATAAAAAAACTGAAACAAACTGGAAAAATGTTAAACTTTCTAAATCTGACAGGGGTCTCTGTGTATTTATTATATGACTTTCAGTACTTTTATTTGACATGTTATACAATTTAAGAAAATTTTTAAAACTCCATCGTCTGTAGACATTTAATAGAATAATTACATGTAATAAGTACCTTCTGTGTCCTATGAACTGCTTGAAGTACTGGAAATTCCAAGGTTAATGAAGCAGCTGTTTCCTGGCCTTGAGTGGGGGTGGGATTTAGGGTATTGAAAAATAGCCAGGGAAATCATATATCTGACAAGAGGTTAATATCCAATATATATGGGCTTCCCAGGTGGCTCAGTGGGTAAAGAATCTGCCTTCAATGCAGGAGATACAGTAGATGAGAGTTTGATCCCTGAGTCAGGAAGATGCCCTGGAGGAGGACATGGCAACCCACTCCAGTATTCTTCCCTGGAGGATCCCATGGACAGAGGAGCCTGGTGGGCTACAGTCCATAGGGTTGTAAAGACTTGGACACAGCTGAAGTGACTGAGCACGCATACATTCAACATATTTAAAGCATTCATACAACTCAATAGCAAAAAAATTGAACAATCCTATTAAAAAATACGCAGAGGAACACTGAATAGACAGTTTTCCAAAGAAGACATACAAACAGCTAATAGGTACATGAAAAGGTGCTCAGTGTTACTATATCAGGGAAATGCAAGTCAAAACCGCTCTGAGATTTCACCTTGCTTCTGTTAGAATGCTATTATCAAAAAGACAGAAAAAAAAAAAAAGACAGGAGATAGCAAGTGTTGCTGAGGATGTTTAAAGAAAAAGGAACCCTTATACACTGTTGGAGGGACTGTAAATTCATGCAGCTACTATGGAAAATAGTATGATTGTTCCTTAAAGAATTAAAAATAGAACTACAATAAGATCCAGGAATTCCACTTCCGAGTATTCATCCAAAGAAAATGAAACCACTATCTTGAAAAGTTATTGATATCCCCATGTTCATTAAGCATTATTAAAGTAGTCAAGATATGGAAAAAACTTAAGTGTCCTTAAATGAATGGATGGATAAAGAAAATATGGTATATATAAACAGTGGAATAGTATGCAGCCACAGAAAACAAAGAAATCCTGCCATTTGCAACAACATGGATGGGCCTTGAGGGCATTAACAAAATGCAGTAAGTCAGAGAAAGCTAAATACTGTATGATCTCACTTATATGTAGAATCTAAAAACACTGAACAAAGCAAAGCAAAGATCAGCAGTTACTAGAGGTGGGTAGTGGGGAAAATGGATGAAGGGGATCAAAAAGTATGAATGTTCAGATGGAAGGATAAATAAATTCCAGGCATGTAGTGTACAGCATGGTGACTATAGTTAACAACACTGTACTGTGTATTTGAAAGTTGTTATGAAAGTAGACCTTTACAGTTCTTATCATAGAAAAACTTGTAACTATGTGAGATGAGCAACATTAACTAGACTTATTCATCATTTCACTATATGCGTATATCAAAGCATTATATTGTATACTTTAAATTAATATAATAATTTATGTCAATCTTATTTCAATAAAACTAAAGAAAAAATAGCCCGGATCACTTGCCCAGCATCACATGGCAGCCCAGGTCTGCCAGATACCAGCCTCTGTCTTAACTACTGAGCAGTTCTGTCTGCCCCCAGGGTTCCCACCACTTCCCTTCCAGTCTCACCTCTTTTCCTGAACCAGTCTGTGTAGCTGGACTTCATTAATTTGAAATTTGAGAAGTTGAGGATTCATTAATTTGAGAATTTCTTCTCAAATAATTCAATTACTCAGACTTTGATCAGGTTACACAGGCTTCTCCCAAGTTTTTCCACCAAACTTGCAGCCTTGCATCTCCTCAAAGTCTTAAAGAGCAGCTGGGTTATTTCTGGCACGTGTGTGTAGTAGGTAAAGCATTGGAGTCAGGTCCCTGGGGGTTGGATCCTAGCACTTCGATTCATTAAACGCTGTGTGATTTCAACCATGCTGGGGAGCCTCTCTGAGCCTCAATCTCCTCATGTGTTAAAGGGCTCATTAAAAGTGCTGGCACCTGGGGGGACCCAGTGGATGGGAGCTTTATTACCCATCTTCATCTTGTGGTGATGAAGCAGCTGGGGTCTAGGCCCGCCAGGTCTCACTTGAGCCGAAGTGCTCCGGGTTCCTTCACTCCTGGCCCACTCTGGGACACAGGGTGAGTTGGGGCTCACTGCCTTAGGGCTTGGTAACGGAAAGCTGGAGGACTGTTTTCAAGCCAGTGTGGACCCCCTACGTGGAACATCTTCCCTCCCAGGGCAAACCACTTCAGAACCCTTGGAAAATCACAGTTTCACTTTTAGCAAGACCACGACACAGTAGGGGAAAGCCCCCACAATAACGAGCCCTCCGAAGTCAGAGTCCACATAAGGGGTGAAGTTGCACTTGTTCTCTGCCCCTTGCTTCCTGCACCCTTCCCTTCCCACTGCTAACCCCGTCTTGCCTTCATTATTCTTTTGCCTTTTCCAGCTCTGCTTCTCTCTTATTTTGGAGAACTACTGACTGCTCTTAGGTTCTGGGTTGTCCCTCTGCCCTCTGCTTGCGTGGGGGTGGGGTGGGGTTCTGACCAACAACTTTGGTGAAGACTCCCTTGGTGTCACCTCGAGCAACTCAGTGTAACCTACTTAGATTACCACTAGTAAATAATCCTGCCCTAAGGGTTTGCTGATTTTGTTTCCAGGCACCAGATACCCTCCTTGGTATGCAGGCAATGCAGCAAATGGAAAAAAGAAAAAACCTTAGGGTGGGTATCTGCTGCCTGGAAACAAACTTAGCAGATCCTTGGGGCAGGATTATTTGCAAGTGGTAATTTAAGTACAGGTTTCCCTGCTGGCTCAGACAATAGAGAATCTGACTGCAACGCAAGAGACCAGGGTTCAATCCCTGGGTGGGGAAGATCCCCTGGAGAAGGAAATGGCAACCCATTCCAGTATTCTTGCCTGGAGAATTGCATGGACAGAGGAGTCTGGAGAGCTACAGTCCGTGGAGTTACAAAGAATTGGGCACAACTTGGTAACTAATACATACACACTGCTGCTGCTAAGTCACTTCAGTTGTGTCTGACTCTGTGCGACCCCATAGACGGCAGCACATATATATACTGGAGGGTAATTGCTTTACAGTATTGTGCTGGTCTCTGCCGTACATCACCGTGAATCAGTCATAATTATATATGAGTTCCTGCAGTGTTTCTAGCATAAGTTCTGTGCTTTAGGTCTATAAACAGAATAGCAGGAAGGTCTGTGTACTACAAGGAAAGCTGTTCCACCTGGAAAACAGAGTTTTAAAATGCTGCTTTCTAAGTCACCATCCTTGGAAGAAGTAGATGGTAAGATAGACTTCATTGAAATGAAAAACTTCAGCTCTGCTAAGACAATGTCAAGAGAGTGCTAAGACAAGCCACAGACCGGAAGAAGTATTTGCAAAAGATGCATCTGCTAAAGGACTGTGGTCCAAATTATACAAAGAACTTTAAAAACTCAACAATAAGAAAATAAACAACCTGATTAAAATAAGGGCCACAATCTTAACAGATACCTCACCAAAAACATATGAAGATGGCAATTTAGCCTGAGAAAAGATGCTCCACATTATACATCATCAAGGAAATGCAAATAAAAACAATGAGATACCACCACACACTTATTAAAAAGACCAAAGCCTTTT
The DNA here is from genome assembly GCF_027580195.1 of Bos mutus. Classification (NCBI taxonomy): domain Eukaryota; kingdom Metazoa; phylum Chordata; class Mammalia; order Artiodactyla; family Bovidae; genus Bos; species Bos mutus. The sequence goes on from NC_091627.1 coordinate 58,699,621, forward strand.
TAATATTAAAGACCAAAATATTAATACTGACAACATCAAATGCTGGTGAGGATGTGGAGCAACTAGTGAGAATGCAACATGGTACAACCACTTGGAAAGCAGTTTATCAATTTCTTTCAGAACTAAACATATTTTAACCCTATGATCCAGTAATCATATTCCTTGGGTTTACCCAAGGAGTTGAGAGCTCGCGTCCATACAAAAACCTCACAGAGATGTTTATAGCAGCTTTATTCGTAACTGCCTGATTGGAAGCAATCAAGATACCCTTCCAGCTTGCTTGGTGGCTCAGACAATAAAGAATCTGCCTGTAATTCAGGGGACTCAGGTTCAATCCCTGGGTCAGGAAGATCCCCTGGAGAAGGGAATGGCAACCCATTCCAGTATTCTTGCCTAGAAAATTCCATGGACAGAGGAGTCTGGTGGGCTACAGTCCATGGGGTTGCAAAGAGTCGGACACGACTGAGCGACTTACACAGACAAGATACCCTTCAGTTCAGTCAGGTCAGTTCATTTGCTTAGTCGTGTCTGACTCTGTCATCCCATGGACAGCAGCACACTAGGCTTCCCTGTCCATCATAGGAAACAAATGCATAGGAAACAAATGCATATTACTTAGTAAAAGAGTCAGTAGGAGAAGGTTCCGACTATATGACATTTTGGAAAAGACAGAACTATAGAGACAGTGGAGGAGGCAATGGCACCCCACTCCAGTACTCTTGCCTGGAAAATGCCATGGACAGAGGAGCCTGGTAGGCTGCAGTCCATGGGGTCACGAAGAGTCGGACACGACTGAGCGACTTCACTTTCACTTTTCATTCATGCATTGGAGAAGGAAATGGCAACCCACTCCAGTGTTCTTGCCTGGAGAATCCCAGGGACGGGGGAGCCTGGTGGGCTGCCGTCTATGGGGTCGCACAGAGTTGGACACGACTGACTCGACTTGCTGCAACAGCAGCAGCAGCAGCATAGAGACAGTAGAAAGACTAGTAGTTGGCAGGGGTTAAGGGAAGGGAGAAAATTAAGGGAAGGGAGAGATAAACAGGAGCACAGAGGACTTTTAGCGTAATGAAATTACTCTATGTGACATTATAATGATGGACATATGCTATTACACATTTGTCCAAACCTATAGAATGTTCAACACCAAGAGTGAATCCTAATGTAAACTATGGACTTTGGATGACAATGTTGTGTCCTTGTAGGTTCATTAATTGTAACAAATACACCACTCTGGTGAGGGATGTTGATGAGAGGAGAGGCTAGTCTTGTGTCGGGGCAGCGAGTATGTGGGAAATCCCTGTACCTTTCCAATTTTGCTGTGAACCTAAAGTTGCTCTAAAAATATATAGGCTTTGAAAAATGTGGCAGTCTTCTAATACCAAATCATATCAATACTGAAAAAAATATTTCCCACCCATAACTCACCAGGGGGAAGAAATGATACCTATTGTGGATGAAAGTGGTGTAGAATTGGAACTTGTTGATGGTCTAAAAAGGAATTGATACCAAATATTAAAAACTATAAAAAATAATTATACCCATATGCCCAGTAATTCCAATCTGGAAAAATTCTCCAGATTGTATATAATCTTAGACTTGGTACAATAGGATATGAACAGAGATGTTAAAGGTTGAAAACAACTGGAATATTCAAAAATAAAGGGTCATTAGGTAAACTGCGATAATCTGTTGATACAATTTTAAGCATTAAAATTATGAATCATAATTATAAAATTGTATAAGAATAAGAAACTGCTTATAGTATAAAGACATATATAATGAATAAAAACATATAAAAATATAAATGTATATACATATGTATAAATATACACATGTATACATAAAATATACATATGTATAAAAATATGTATATAAGTATATGTTTAATGAAAACATATACTCAGTATAGAACACAAACTTGTGCATGCTCAGTCGTGCCTGACTCTTTGCTACCCCATGGACAAGGGCTCCCCAGGCTCCTCTGTCCATGGGATTTTCCAGGCAAGAACACTAGAGTGGGTTGCCGTTTCCTTCTCCAGGGGATCTTCCTGACCCAGAGATCGAACCCGAGTCTCTTGCGTCTCCTGCATTAGCAGGCAGATTCTTTACCCCTGGGAAGCCCATACTGAGCAGGATTAAAACTAAAAAATGAAAATACATCATGATGTATTTTAGATGAAAATACATCATGATGTATTTTAGATGAAAATACATCATGATGTATTTTAGATGAAAATACATCATGATGTATTTTAGATGAAAATACATCAAGATGCTTCTTCCTCACTCCTTTTTTCTAGTTTCTAAGTCTCTGCCATGTATAGTACCATGATTGTATTACTTTTACAAATGGAAGACTTAAAAATAACTCACTTCCCTTCTTGGGAAGAGATGCTCAGCACAAAGCCACACTCCACCCTGAAACAGCCTTCAGAACTGGGCTTCTGTCTTTTGGGGGCTTAATCAAATAGTACACGTGTTGCTTTTGCTCCATATTGTCTGTGTCATTTATTCATATGTTGTTTCAGAATTTTCCAGTTTAGTATATTTATGTCTTTCCCACAACTATTATAAATTTTAAAAATTGTGGCAAAATGTATATAACAAAATCTACCACGTTAACTGTTTCAGTGTACAGTTCAGTGGTGGTGAGTACATTCACACTGAAACATTGGCAGCACCGATCTTCAGAACTTTCTCATATTCCCGTTGAACACTAACCTCCCAGAGCTTCTCCAGTGGCTCAAGGGTAAAGAATCCACCTGCTAATGCAGGGTTCAATCCCTGGGTCAGGAAGATCCCCTGGAGAAGAAAATGGCAACCCACTCCAGTATTTTTGCCTGGGAAACCCCATGGACAGAGGAGCCTGGTGGGCTACAGCCCGTAGAGTCACAAAGGAATTGGACAAGACTTAGCAACTAAACAACAACTAATCTCCCTCCCCTCACCGTTCTACTTTCTGTCTCCATGAATTTGACTACTCTAGGAACCTCATATATGTGAATCATGTAATATTTATCATATTCCACAATCATTTTTTAAAAATCCCCAATCATTTTCAAAGCTCAGACCAAGTCTCTGATTTATTTTCATTTTAAACATATTGCATCTTTGCTCCTTTATGTAAATACTGTAGTGCTATGCAGAGCACTGAGCAACTGCTCAAGAAACACGTGTGGTCTTTGCCTCAAAGGCTGACAGTGTAGTGGGGCAGAGAGAACAGGAAAAACACAGAAAGACAGAACAGAAGTACACTGAGTGTATTTAGTTGCTCAGTTGTGTCAATACTTTGACCCCATGGACTGTAGCCCTCCAGGCTCCTCCGTCCATGGGATTTCCCAGGCAAGAATACTGGTGTGGGTTGCCATGCCTTCCTCCAGGGATCTTCCTGACCCAAGGAGCGAACGTGCAGCTCCATTTCCTATGCCTCTTTCATTCCAGGCAGATTGTTTATGCGCTGAGCCATGTGGAGACAGTGAATTTTGGGGGGGAGCTTTATAGAAAACCTAAGTGTTGTAGGATGAGTGGGGGAGGTGTCCCCTAGGATGAGGGGAGGAAAAGAGGAGCCCTGGGGTGTTCAGGCAGAGGGAGGGGAGCACAGAGTGTGAGGAGGAAGCGGTCTTTGTGCAGTGTGTGTGTATATGGGTGTATGTGTGTAGGGGTCCTGGGGGTGATGACCTGGGGTACTGGGGGAACAGTGGTATATTCTAGGTGTGGTGGGAGTTTTGAGGAAGAGGCCCAGATGAGAAGTGCCCTGGGCTGGGCCAAGTGCACAGCCAAGACTAGGAACAAATGCCACTACTTTGTGTGGGGCGTTCATGCTGCCACACCATGTACCTGCATGACATCTGGGTCCAGGTACCCGGGAGCCCCTTTTCTCGGACACCAAGGCTGAGGCACAGATGAATGCGGTCTCTCACCCGGCATGGCCTTGAGCCTGGAATCACCACTTTGTTCCACACCCTCATTTACTGCTGAGTGGTTGTGGGTATAGTAACTGATGTAGGGCCGGGAGGTTGTTCTAATTTGTAGGAGTGAAAACAGGCTTAGGGACCAAAAGCCACCTTTCCCAAGGTCGAGCAGCAAGTGAGTGAAGAATGAATAAGTGATTGGATGAAGGACCGAATGAAAAGAGAAAAGAAAAATCGTATCCCCTCATCCCTCATTCCCTCACTGCCCCCTTCCCTCCCAGGGTCATGGGGGGTGCGGTTCATCACTCCACTGTGGGGTGGAGTCGACAGAGGGAGGCCTGTGGGGAGAGGAGAGGAGAGGAAGGGAGAGCAGGGTCCACCATAGGGGGTGAAAAGAAGATTCTAGATTCTTCAGAGTATGCTTGGCGTGCTTTCTCTTGCTTCTTACCTACAGTCTCATCTAGACCTTACTTACTGTAAATGCAACGTTATGTTCTGTTTTTCCATTGTGAAAGAAAGTGAAAATGTTAATCACTCAGTTAGTCCGACTCTTTGTGGCCCCATGGGCTCTAGCCCACCAGGCTCCTCTGTCCATGGGATTGTTCAGGCAAGAATACTGGAGTGGGTTGCCATTCCCTTCTCCAGGGTATCTTCCCAACCCAGGGATGGAACCCTGGTCTCCGGCATTGCATGCAGATTGTTTATTGTCTGAGCCACCAGGGAAGCCCATTGGTTATTTGCATGAACACTCTGAGTCTCTTAAAAATATCTTTATGACAGTTGAGTGTTGAATAATTGTCTGCCAAGGAAATGGACCACAATGTACTAAAATGTTCTCTTAGCATCAATTATTTGTGTTGTTTTTATATTTCTGAAACATGTGAACCATGTTACTAGTATTAAATAAAGCTAATAATACCGAGAGCAGTCTCTTTCCTGAGGATTGAGCTCCAGTCTGGGTTTCAAAGGTCTGAGTGGTTTCTTTGGGCGCTGTCGGTTTGGACCTTCCAAGGTGCTAAGGCATCTGTGGGCCTGCCACAGAGGACAGAGCCGGGACATGACATCTGTGCTTATAAGTGAACTTGTTCGTCTTACCAAACAGCTGCTGGAGGGGAAGGGGCCGCCCTACATAACGTCCCCACATAAAAGAGACGGGTGTGCAGGTGGGACCCTGGGTGGCAGCAACTCCACCTGACTCCCCTTGCTCGTGTGTGGGCGGCAATGGCCTGCCTTGAGCATCCCCCACTCCCCACCGAAGCACTCCTTGGGTCATTCCTTTTAACTCCCCTTGGGAAAAAGTCCAGGGTACAGGGACCTTTGCGCATTTTAATCCGACCTCATCTGAAGTGCAGCCGCAGGGTCCCTAACTGTCACAGCAAACCCCAGGCATGCAAAGACAGAGGCCTGTGGCTGGCCTGCGGTCGCTGTGATCAGCCATGATCACGCTGCCGTCAGAACGTGGTGGGTGCTCTGTTCTAGTGGATGATACCCTGAGGCTCTGGGGCAGACCCTGACCTGGGAGCCTGGGCTCCAGCCCGCTCAGCCTCCTGCTTACTGGCTGATGCCCATGGGCCAGACCCCTCTGGGAAGAAAGCAACAGAAAATATATAGGAGAAGAAAAGTACTATGACCAATCTTGGTGCTGCCTCTAAGCCTGAGTACTCAGCAGACCATAAGTGAGGCGTGGGAGCTTTCCAGAAAGGACCACCTCCGTGGGGGTCAGCTTACCTCCTGCCCATCCACTGTCACCCTCTACTGCCCTTACTGTGTCAGGCCGAGTGACTCAGCATGTGTCTGTCAGCTACCTGCAAACTCACACCGAGAACAGCCACGACCCTGTCCTCAGGGAGGGGACGCTGATCGGTCATGAACAGGAGCACGTACCTGCATGCGTGGACGTCACTGGCTGGAGCTCTTGGAGGAAACATCCAAGACAGCTCGCCCAAACTCTGATAGCTCTGTAGACCCAGCAGGCTGAGGCACTCATGTTTTTAGGTAGTTTTTTAGGAAGTCTCATTTATCTTATACTGATGTGCCCTTGAAACCCCGGGAGGAAATGTGGTCTTGTGGGGAGCGGCGGTGCTGGTAGCCTGCGTTGTCTTCTGAGCTCTGCCACTAGCTGTTGGAAGAGTCCATCTGGGCCACAGGAGTGAAGAGGCGGTCACACCTGCCCCCTGCTTAGCTAGCTCACCACCCTGGTGGTGTGGCAGGGTGATGGAGATATCTCCTCCCAATCAACAAAACAAAGAGTGACTCTAAAATGGTGATTTTCTTGCAAACAATGGAATATTCAGAGAATCTGACATGTGTGGGCTTGTTAGTGAAGAGGAAACAAGGGCCACGGATCAACTCATATTGATACCATTGAAAGCGCTGGGCCAGGGGAACACCAACAAATGTGTTGGGAAAGCAAAGGACCCAGGAAGGGTGGCTATACTTCCTTAAGTACAGGTGGGTGCATTGCTTAAGCCCTACTACATGGAAAGAACCCCAACTCACCTTCTCAACCTTCTCTGTATGCTTACTGGGTCACTGCTGGGTGTGAAGTGTGGCAATTAAAAATACTCACTTCCTAAAATGGAGAGCAGGTTCAAGATTATTCTTTGATATAATAAAGTATCACTTGCGTTGCTGTTGGCTTCCTTGTGTGGGCTAGAAAGCGATGGAGTGACAGCAGGCACACTGGGAATCGCCAGGGAGATGGTCACATGTGGATATAGCTGTGAATTTTGAGGGGTTCTTGAAGAATGCAGGGTCTTCCTTTGAGAAAAAAGGAATTCCGTCAGTGGAATAGTTGCAGAAAGGGGGACCCAGGGCCCAAAGGAGGCTCTTGTCTAACACTTGGAAGTGAATTGTCTGAGGAGACACATGTGCAGGCAAAGCCAGAGACTTTATTGGGAAGGGGCACCCCCGGGTGGAGAGCAGCAGGGTGAGGGAACCAGGAGAACTGCTCTGCCACACGGCTCACAGTCTCGGGTTTTACGGTGGTGGGATTGGTTTCCTGGTTGTCTCTGGCCAATCATTCTGACTCAGGGTCCTTCCTGGGGGTGCACATATTGCTCAGCCAAGATGGATTCCAGTGAGAAGGATTCTGGGAGATGGTAGGACATGTGGCATCTCCTTTGACCTTTCTCAAATTCTTACTGTTTGTGGTGGCTTATTACTTCTGTGTTCCTTATCAGGATCTCTCGTCATAAAATAACTTACAAAAATGGTTACTTTGGTGCCTGGCCAGGATGGGCAGTTTCAGTCAGTGTGTTTACCCAGCAGAATTAGTTAAATGGGAGCTGGGCTGCCCAGAGAATGTGAGATCCATGTCACAGAAAATATTTAAATGGAAGGTGGACGAACTCTTGGCAAGGTTGTTGTAAAGGGTGTTCAAGTATTGGGTTGCTGAAAAGATCTGTTTGGGGTTTTCTGTAACACCTTATGGCCAACCCAATATTATTTTGGAAGCTGAATTCTATGGGCTTTCAGTTCCTTTCTCAACATAGAGATCTATATCTGAAGGATCAGACTTTACCAGTTGCAAAGATTTTTGAATTTTAGTTGCAGTTGCTGCCACAAGTAAAGTAGGGAAGGAGCCCACAGTATACCTTCTATGTAGGGATCATGCATGAACTCTGGGACTTTGTATGGTGAGAAGATTGGGTAAGTTTATGCAGGACCCAAGTTTAACCACTCTTGTACTAGTCTCTGTACGTTGGGGTGGGGGACAGGACATCATACCAGGTGTCACTGGGTGGTGGTATTTGAGTAAAGTCCTTTCTTTGCCATTTACTTTCCAGTCTGGGGACTGGATGGAGCTTGGGCTTAGCGTCCTACTTATAAAATAGCAAGAATACGTCTGTGCGTAAGGGGTTAATTGAGACAGTGCAGTACCAAGCACATGTATGTGTGTGTGTGTGTGTGTTTGCACACAGTTGTGTCAGACTCTTTGTGACCCCATGGACTGTAGCCTGCCAGGGTCCTCTGTCCATGGGATTTCCCAGGCAAGAATACTGAAGTGGGTTGCCATTTCTTCCTCCAGGGGATCTTCCCAACCCAGGGATCGAACCCACGTCTCTTGTGTCTTCTGTACTGGCAGTCACATTCTTTACCACTGAGCCACCTGGGAAGCCCCACCACGCACATAAGTGCTTAATAAAAGTGGAGATAGTGACTGGCAGTTGAGGTCGAATCGAACGTCAGTAAACAATGTGTGAAGACGTGGGTCATCTGGTAACTTGAAACTCTAAGCGAAATTGGAGGCAGGCAACCCTCCTCTGAAAAGTAGAAATGTGTATACGAGTGTGGTCAGACCCACAGACAACTTTTAAAAATAGGTCCATAAAGTCCATAACCTTATTGATATGCTGGAAATTTTAAATTTCTTTTGATGATTTTTTTTTCCTCTCAAAGGAGATTTTTGCAGCTGTGAGGGATGCTGTTTTTGAGCTCAAAGGGTAAGATGCCTTTCTGACAGCCCTGGACTCAGAGACATGAAATCTTCAGGGTGGCTGGAGATGGTGAGTCTGTGATGTTTGCAGCCAACAAATAGGTGTGAAATTCTGTATGTTTTAAAAGTATGTTTAAAATGAGTATGTTTTAAATAGGTACAGCCTGAAAAAACATTATTTTCTAATTTTTCAAAGTCATGTATCTTTTAAGAGAAAATTTAGGATATAGCAAAACAAAGAGAAGAGGAAAATTAAAATATTCATACAATTCTATGCCCAGAGATATAACCAGCAACCTCTGCTACGGCACTTTCAAGATTCTCTGTCTTAAAAATGGGACCATGTTCTGGATGCTCTGATAATTCTTCATAGCTTTTTAAAAACTTCTTTTAAGCAGTAATTTTTGTCATTATACATTCTCCTCATATATATTTTATTTTATTTATTTATTCTCCTCATATATATTTTATAAAATTAAAATTGCTTACTGTTTTGTCTGGCTATAAATGTAATACACAGATGGAAGCAATTCACATGCATAAACAAGAAGGTAAAAACCACCTGTAATCTGCCCTCCCCCCAACCCCTATAACAATCCGACTGAGCATTTTGGCACATAGTCTTTCTGAGTCTCTTTTTAATATGTCTTTTTTATACACAGATAATTTCCCTCTCCTCCAAGATTGGGTTCCGATAACATTTGATGTTCCATGAACTTCTTTTTAAATTTGAAAATACATTGGGTACAGACATAGAAAACAAACTTTTGGTTACCAAGGAGAAAAGGGAAGAGAGGGGACAGATGTGAAATTTGAGATTAACAGATACAGACTACTATATATAAAATAGATAAACAACAAGACCTACGGTAGAGCACAGGGAACTATATTTAGTATCTTGTAATAACCTATAATGGCAAAGAATCTGAAAAATAATATGTATATACATATAACTGAATCACTTTGGTGTACATGTGAAACATTGTAAATCAACTCTACTTCAATAAAAAATAAAAAACAAGCAAATATATTGTGACTATCTTTCCAGTTATTAAGCATTCTTGCATAGCATCATTTTAGGGCTCTCTTTACAGTGTCTGGATGTATTCTTTTATTCCACTGGTGGATATTTAGGTTTTTAGCATGTTTACAATATGCTTACAACAGCGTGATGCATGTCTTCGCTGTTACTAATCCCTCTGTATAGCCATAATCACCTTTTCATGATATACTTCATAGAAGTGGAATTGTTGGGTCAAAAAATATAAACAGCTTATGTCTCCTGATACATGTTAACAAATTGCCCTTCACAGTGGTGGCACCCGTCTGCATTCAGAGCCATGGAATACAACTGGGCTCATGTATCAGAATTCTTATCTATCTAGAATATTATTTTCTGCTATGATCAGGTGAAATGCATTTAAAAAATGAATTCCTATTTTTTGTTTACTTGTTTAAACAACTTCAGTCTGTATTAGAAACAAATTTGTCTTTAATTCTTGAAACAGTCTGTGCGTAAGGTGGTTTTATTTAAACCACCTGAAATTTCTTTTGGTGCAAGATGTAAAAGGCTTAAACTTCCTTTTTCCCTAATAGTTACCAATTGTCTCAACACCCTTTATTATAGAATATTATAGAATGCATTCTCTCCCTGTGTATGTGAAGGCCACTCGTAGCATGTAATCCATGTATTCTACTGGGGTCTGTTCTTTGAATCACTGTATTTTAATTATTGGGATTAGTAATTGTAAATTGACCAGTATGTGTCTAGTAGCTGTCACTTCCTTCAGGAGGGAGAGGCTATCACTTTTGAGAAAGAAAACTTTCTGATTCTAAAAAGATGATTGAGTCACATTCTTCTATCTCTGCAAAATTTTCCCTCTCTTGGGACATAAGGATGGGAAAAACAGGCCACCACAGTGAGGAAGCAGGAATTCAGAACATGACCAATCAGTAACAAAGCTTCTGTGAAAGCTTAAGCTCCCCCAGTCCCCGGGGGTGGAGGGTCGTCCAGAAAAAAAAAACCTAAAGATCAGCCTCAGGGATTCTGACACTTTGAGAAGTCAGCTAGATTCGGGGACCCCGATGAGAAATTAAAAACTAAGAGTTTTTAAGTTTTTTAAGAGTTTTTAAGGGTTTTAAGGAGATCATGAAGGACAGGGAAGCCTGGTGTGCTGCAGTCCTTGGGGTCGTAAAGAGTTGGGCATCACTTAGTGACTGAACAACAACAAGAGTTTGGGGAGATGAGGGAAATTTTATTCTCCAGCTTTTAGGAAAAATAAATAACTTTTTAAAAAGGATCAAAGAACCACGTCTCAGTAAGTCAACAACTTCATTGGACCAATATGCTCAAAATGCATCTTTTTGAACGCAGAAACTCTTGTTCAGCTACTGCAGTAACAAATTCTTTCTGTGGAAAAAAGTAAAGATGAGTGGAAATTGTGCTCTATCATCTCACCGTGCTTCTGAGCGACCGGAGTGTTCGCACCATGAACCCACAGCCGGAGCATCACAGCCCATGGGGGGAGGCGAACTGTAATTATAGATAAATTTAGAAGAGAAAATAAGTTTCCTGGAGTGACTGGAAAACTAAAGCTGGAAAGTAAGAGGTGATATCATTTGAGGATGAAGGACACAGAAACATCAAGTTTTACCAGCACAGATAAGCCGGCTTAGAGACGCTGAAGGCCAGCTGGGGCTCTGTGATGTGCCACGGCTCTGTCCCATTGCCGGTTCATCCTTTCTTATGGCTCCCTCCCTGCATATAGCTTTGTAAACTGCCCCGAATCCTTTCGGAAATTGAGCAGTGCCCGAACAAACAAAAATACTGATTTTTAGGTGCTTTCTGATGTATTGTGAAATTGAATTTTAACAGTCAAGGTAATTAAAATAAAAGAAGGGTTATTTTTGTTTTAATCTTTCATTATTGAAATGAAACTATTTCCTCAGTGCTTTTTAGCGCTTGTGCCTCATGGTGGTGGTCAGGCAGGTATCCTTCTACAGCGGTATTTATTGATAGCTCCTCATGCAATCATATATGCTCAGCTATACGTCTGTAGAAGGTTTTCTACAGGTGATTATTTGCTTTATAGAAATAGGATCCTTTGGAGTTTTTTGGCCATGCGGCATATGGGATGCTAGTTCCCTGACCAGGAATGGAACCCGTGCCCCCTGCATTGGAAGAGCAGAGTCCTAACCACTGGACCACTAGGGAAGCCCCAGCATCATATTTTAAATACACTCTGTTTTTGTTTTCTGAGGCTCCCTGGTGGTCTTGCCAGATCACTCTTGTAAGTCATTCTTTTGATGACTATGTGATATTTTAGGGTGTGGATAGATCACGATTTATTTAGTGATTCCCCACTCATTAGCTTGGGGTTGTCTCCACTTTTTATTTTGCCCCAATAAAGGAAACTGCAATAATCATCTTTATATATTTATTCTGAGGTAATGTGCTTTTACTTTATAGGAGTGCTGAGTTAGAGTATGTAATTTATATTAGACGTTACTAGATTGTTGTTATTTTTTTTCAGTCACTAAGTTGTGTCCTACTCTGCAGCCCCATGGACTGCAGCATTCCAGGCTTCTCTGTCCTTCACTATCTCCTGGAATTTGCTCATATTCATGTCCATTGGGTTGGTGATGCCATCCAACCATCTCATCCTTTGTTGCCCTCTTCTCCTCCTGCCCTCAGTCTTTCCCAGCATCAGGGTCTTTTCCAGTGAGTTGGCTATTTGCATCAGGTGGCCAAAATACTGGAGCTTCAGCTTCAGCATCAGTCCTTCCAATGAGTATTCAGGGTTGATTTCCTTTGGAAATGACTGGTTTGATCTCCTTGCAGTCCAAGGGACTCTCAAGTCTTCTCCAGCACCACAATTCAAAAGCATCAATTCTTTGGCACTCAGCCTTCTTTCTGGTCCAACTCTCATGTCTGTATGTAACTACTAGATGTTACTAGATACCGCTAAACTGTTTTCTTGAAGTTTCCAGTGTTTCATGATGCTATGGGCAACGCCTCTGAGGTTGTCCACATCCTCTCCAGCAGTGAGTGGTATCCTGCATTTACATTTTCACCCAGTGACTGTATGTAAATGACAGATTTCCATTTTCTGGAAAATGTAGTATTCTTAATCATGACGGAGTCACAACTCATTCTATGAAGTTGAAATTTTGCTGTAGAGGTGATGGCAGGAGATGGAGAACAGTTTGAATTAACCCTCCTCTCATAAACACACAGATACACGCAAAGGTCTTAGTTTAGTTTGGTTAGATACTAAAGGCAGGGTAGGGAGCCAGTGGGGAGATTTTGTGTTAACATCAGCAGAGTCTGACCAGGTTCAAGTATGAGGACAGCTGTCTATCGAAAGGCCTTGTCTGTCAATAATCAGGAATATGTTCCATGGCAAATACACTGACCCACTTCACTTGCCACATACACACAGGAGCACACTCAGTCAGAAATTACATAGATGAAACCCCAATGGCATCGTTCTCTTTTCCACAGTTTAGCTCCTTACAATGCTGGCTGAGCTAACAGAGTCCTGGCACAGGAAGATGTGAACAGCCGCTGGAGCAAAGACTGGCTCTTGTTTGAGCCCCAGTGCACTTTTCTTCTTGCTTTCTTCAACCCTCCACACGACTGGGTGGGCCACCAGAGACGGGGTTCTGAGTTTCTGAGTTTGAGTAGGGTCCAGAGAAGGTCTTTCACAAAGGCCTGCTTCTTTTGTGGGAGTCATTTTTCTTTCTATCTCCCAATCTCCCTGGGCCCCCCAGGCTTGGCTGAGGCCTGAAGTGTGGTGAGGGGGCAGAGACAGGAATCACAGCACCCCTTTTGCCTGGCCTGTCCCTCCCCTGACAGCAGATCTAGCCAAGCCGCCAGCTTTCTGCCCACAGGATGCTGAGGGGCTGCTGGGGGAGGGGATGTGCTGGGGAAGGGGGGCCTCTGTCACCTGCCAACACTTCAAATCTTCCCCTTTTCATTCTGCCCCCACCCAACCACAGAGACCTCCACAAATCTACTGTGAGCAGCTGCAAACCCTTCTGTCAGCGGAACACAACTCTTTTATTTTATTTTATTTATTTTTAATGTTTATTTATTTACATATTTGGCTGACCCAGGTCTTTAGTTGCAACACATAGAATCTTTTTTAAAGTTAATTTGTTTATTATAATTAGAGGCTAATTACTTTACAATATTGTAGTGGTTTTTGCCATACATCGATATGAATCAGCCACGGGTATATATGTGTCCTCCCCATTCTAAATCCCCTTCCTACCTGCCTCCCCATTCCATCCCCTTGGGTTGTCCCAGTGCACTGGCTTTGAGTGCCATTTCATGCATTGAATTTGGACTGACGATCTATTTCACATATGGTAATATACATGTTTCAGTGCTATTTTATCAAATCATCTCACCCTCACCTTCTCCCACAGAGTCCAAAAGTCTGTCTTTATATTTGTGTCTCTTTTTCTGTCTCACATATAGGGTCATCATTACCATCTTTCCAAATTCCATATATATGCGTTAATATACTGTAGTGGTGTTTTTCTTTCGATTTACTTCACTCTGTATAATAGGCTCCAGTTTCATTCACCTTATTAGAATTGACTCAAATGCTTTAATAGCTGAGTAATGTTCCATTGTGTATATATACCACAGCTTTCTTATCCATTCATCTGCCAATGGACATCTATGTTGCTTCCATGTCCTAGCTATTGAAAACAGTGCTGTGATGAACATTGGGGTACACATGTCTCTTTCAATTCTGGTTTCCTCGGTGTTTATGCCCAGCAGTGGGATTGCTGGGTCGTATGGCAGTTCTATTTCCAGTTTTTTAAGGAATCTCCACACTGTTTCCCATAGTGGCTATACTAGTTTGCATTCCTACCAACAGTGTAAGAGGGTTCCCTTTTCTCCTCACCCTCTCCATCACTTATTGTTTGTAAACTTTTTGATAGCAGCCATTCTGACTGGCATGAGATGGTACCTCATTTTGATTTGCATTTCTCTGATAATGAGTGATGTTGAACACCTTTCATGTGTTTGTTAGCCATCTGTATGTCTTCTTTGGAGAAATGTCTGTTTAGTTCTTGGGCCCATTTTTTGATTGGGTCATTTATTTTTCTGGTATTGAGCTTCATGAGCTGCTTGTATATTTTTGAGATTAATTCTTTGTCAGTTGTTTTGTTTGCTATTATTTTCTCCCATTCTGAGGCTGTCTTTTCACATTGCTTATAGTTTCCTTCATTGTGCAAAAACTTTTAAGTTTAATTAGGTCCCATTATTTATTTTTGCTTTTATTTCCATTACTCTGGGAGGTGGGTCACAGAGGATCTTGCTGTGGTTTATGTCAGAGAGTGTTCTGCCTATGTTTTCCCCTAGGAGTTTTATAGTTTCTGGTCTTACATTGAGATCTTTAATCCATTTTGAGTTTATTTTTGTGTATGGTCCTAGAAAGTGTTCTAGTTTCATTCTCTTTCAGATGGTTGACCAGTTTTCCCAGTACCACTTTTTAAAGAGATTGTCTTTTCTCCATTGTATATTTTTGCTTCCTTTGTCAAAGATAAGATGTCCATAGGTGTGTGGATTAATCTCTGGGCTTTCTATTTTGTTCCATTGATCTATATTTCTGTCTTTACGCCAGTACCACACTGTCTTGATGACTGTAGCTTTGTAGTATGGCCTGAAGTCAGGCAGGTTGATTCCTTCAGTTCCATTCTTCTTTCTCAAGATTGCTTTGGCTATTCAAGGAATTTTGTGTTTCCATACAAATTGTGAAAGTATTTGTCCTAGTTCTCTGAAAAATACCATTGGTAGCTTGATAGGGATTGCATCGAATCTATAGATTGCTTTGGGTAGTATACTCATTTTCACTATATTGATTCTTCTGATGCATGAACATGGTATATTTCTCCATCTGTTTGGGCACACAGAATCTTTAGTTGCAGCATGTGGGATCTAGTTTCCTGACCAGGAAAAGAACCCAAGCCCCCTGCACTGGGAATGTGGAGCCTTAGCCACTGGACCACCAGAGAAGTCCCAGAACAAAGCTTTTTGTGAGGATGTGAGTCATGCCATAGCCTTGTGTTTCCATCAGCTACGTGTTTACTGGTGACTTATTTACTGTCTGTCTAGGGCCAGCTCAAAGGTGGGGGCAGTGATGCCTCAAAGGCACTCACTCTGATGTCACCCAAGTGCTAGCCTTCTTTCTGTCCCAGCCCCCAAAGATGATGTAAGCCCAGGGTTGGTGCCAAGAGTACATTAGGTGCTCAGTTAGCATCTAATAAGTTGAGTTTGTGTTCTCCAGAGGGTTTGTCGATTGTACTTGGTAGTAAACATTGAGAAAGTGGAGAAATTGAGTCCTTGCCACCCTGGGATGCCCAGAGATGTTGGGTGGGGGATCCAGGAGAAGAGGTGCTGGTGGGGGTTGGGGGGGGCATGTAGAGAGAGGGCAGTGCTTCTGGCCCACTGACATCAGAGCACTCTGCCTGTGGGTGCCTGAGGCCTCCTAGGTGAGCCTTCTTGTTTGTTTTTTTATTCACTTAGACTCTGGTCCCAGACCTTGGGAATATTGAGCATCTGGGCAGGTGGCAGTACAGGGCCAGAAGGCTCCCACAGTCCTTGGTCCCCTCACTCCAGGAAACGAAGGATTGGCTCCAGCCTAGAACCTCTTTTGTAGCAGACATGAGTCTGGAGGGCTGGACGGTGTCACCCTGGCCACCCTTCATCCCAGCACAGGGCAGACCAGCACACAAAGGTGCTGGAGTTAATATATTTGAAGCCACAGTAAGCAGCCTAAGGAAGAGCATCATGAACTACACAGAGAGAACTGGATGATTTCTTCACATAAATGAGGGGCAGGAAGGAAGATGGTCTGCAATCAATAATATATGAACCTTGAGACTGTCATATATAGTGAAGTAAGTCAGAAAGAGTAAAACAAGTATCATTTATTAAGGCATATATATGGAATCTAGAAAAATGTTACAGATGGACCTATTTGCAAAGCAGAGATAGAGACACAGATGCAGAGAACAAATGTAAGGCTACCACGGGGGAAAGGGGTGAGATAAATTGGGAGATTGGAATTGACATGTATACACTATTGATGGGCTCAGTAGTAAAAAATACACTTACCAAGCAGGAGATGCAGGTTCAATCCCTGGGTTGGGAAGATCCCCTGGAGAAGAAAATGGCAACCCACTCCAGTATTCTTGCCTGGGAAATCCCATGGACAGAGGAGTCTGGTGGTCTACAGTTCATGGGGTCGCAAATGAGTTGGACAAGACTGAGCATCTAAACCACCACAACCGCATTATTGATACTATGTACAAAATAACTAAGCAGAATCTACTGTATAGCGCAAGGAACTCTACTCAGTGCTCTGTAGTGACCTAAATGGGAAGGAAATCCAAAAAAGAGGGGATACATGTGTATGTATAGCTGATTCACTTTGCTGTGCAGCAGAAACTAACATGACACTGTAAAGCAACTATACTCCAATGAAAATCAATAAAAAATAATCATATATGAATTGAGATAAACTCTAAGATGGGGTGGTGGTTTAGTTGCTAAATAGTGTACAACTCTTTGTGACTCCCTGGACTGTAGCCTGCCAGGCTTCTCTGTCTATGGGATTCTCCAGGCAAGACTATTGGAGTGAATTGCCATGCCCTCCTCCAGGGGATCTTCCCAACCCAGGAATTGAACCTGAGTCTCCTGGATTGCAGGTGGATTCTTTACCAAATGAGCCACCAGGGAAGTCCTAAGATGAGGACCTGCATGTAAAAGGCAGTCAATTAATGGAAAAAAACAGGACTCCGGAGAGCCAGGGAGACCTTGCAGGGACAGAAGTGCCCTTTTCAGCACTCTTGCTTTCGGTTTGATAAGAATCACACGTGTCACACGTATTTCTGGGAATCCCAAACTCATCAGTGTTGAGGCCTCTGGTTTCCTTCTGTTGGGGTTGATGCACGGAGCTTTGCAGCGGGAGGACTCCAGGAACCAGTGACTCACAGCCACCAAGGAGTGTTGGTGACGCATCTGAGGAGGTTTCCCAAGAAGCAACAGAGGAAATCTCTTTCATCCTCCATACCTGGAAAGGCCCCTGAACATAGGGCTCTTTCTCTCTTTCCCTTTGGGGTGGTAGATTCTGATCAGGTCTGCAGCCCACACTGTGGGGCTGGGGATCACGTTCTGAAAACACGTTGCTCACTTTCTACAGGTAGAGAACAGCCGGCGGGGGGTGGGGGTGGGGCTGAGTCAGGATGTAAATGAAGGGGATGTGAGAGCCTCCTTCCTCCTTTGAACTTGGCCTCCACTGGGGGAGGGGGCACACCCTTGCTTCCCACTGAGAGGACGGCGGGGAGGAAACCAGCATTGCCCCAGACCCTCCTATCTGTGGTCATTAAAGGCCAACAGCAAGATCAAGAAGGAGATACCACTGGAGCCCCCATTTCAAAGGAAAGAACAGGTTCACAGAGGTCAAATAGCCTGCTCAAGGTTATAGAGCTGGTAGAGTAAGACCCTGTTGTCCAGCCACCTCAGCGTGTATCACTGATTTCCATTGTACAGATTTTTAAAAATCATGATTTAATAACAAATCCCTCATTGATGGCTATTTAAACTGATTCCAGTTTTTTAATATTACAATCACCAGAGCCTCTTTTTAACAGAAGCTGTTTCTTTTTTCCAAGCTTTTTCTTTCTCCCCAATTATAAAAGTAATAGGTGATTGTTGTGGGGAAAAAAAAAAAAAATTCACAGACAGTAGAAATGTACAATGCAGAAATGGAAATTCCCCAGTGTAACTGCCATTAACAGTTTGGAGTCGATCTTTCCAGACCTTTTTTTTATGCATATAGGAACAAACATGTCCAGAGGTCTCGATATATTATTAGAGAAAAAAAATCAAGCAAAACGATTCTATGTTCTATGTTTTATATTATACATTATATTTTTATAAGATTCCAAGTTTTGGTTTAGAGAAAGTACATGCAGAGGGACTTCCCTGTGGTCCAGTGACCCAGTGCAGGGGGCCTGGTTTCCATCCCTTGTCAGAGAACTAGATCCTACACGTCCCAGCTATGAGTTTACATCCTGCAACTATAAGTTTCCACATGCTGCAACTAATACCTAGCACAACCAAGTAAGTAAAAAGAAATAAATTTTTTTAAAAGATAGGAGAGAATTTTTAATAAATAAATAAAAAGTACATGGAATTTTTAATAAATTAAAAAAAAAGTACATTTTGGAAGAATAAGAAACTTTAAAATACCAATTTTACACATTTCTGCAATGTTCTGTACTTGGATTTTTAGAATCTCTCTTTATAGAAGTATAATGTACATCTATTTCCATAGCTATATATGAAAGTTGAGGGCTTCCCACGTGGCTCAGTGGCAAAGAATCTGCTTGCCAATGCAGGAGATGCGGGTTCAATCTCTGAGTCAGGAATATCCCCTGGGGAAGGAAATGGCAACCCACTCCAGTATTCTTGTTTGGAAAATTCCATGGACAGAGGAGCCTGGTGGGCTATAGTCCTTGGGATCGCAAAAGAGTCAGACATGACCTAGGGACTAAGCCACAATATGAAAGTTGACATCTCATGACTATACAGCTGTATGACTTTTCACAAACTGAATATCCCCTGGGACCAGCTCCCATATGGAAAAACAAAACCTCTGCTCCCTTCTCATGATCATCCTTGCACCAAGGGTACCCATATCCTGACTTCTAACTTACATACATTTGCCTGTTTTTTTAAATCTGTGCTTGAATTTTAACAGTGACCACGTTAAAAAAGAGAATAATCTGGGACTTTCTAGGCAGTCCAGTGGTCAAGACTCTGTGCATCCACCGCAGGGGACTCAGGTTCGAGTCCTGATCGGGGAATTAAGATCCCACATGCCTCACAGTGAGGCCAAAATAAATAAATAATAAAAAGAATAATCCATACAGATGTTAAAATAGATGCAGATGTAGCGGTCATCATTTGACGGCAGTGAATAGGCATCAGTTCTTTTCTTCACAGGTACATGGAGTCCCTTGCACAGCATTTGATCTAACTGGCTCTTTTTAAGGGACATTTGGATTGATTCCAAGTTTTGGCTCACAGGCAACACTCCAAGGAACAACCTAATGCATATTTCTATGCCACATCACTTTGGGATGTGTTTCATTAAGATACATGCCGGGATGTGTTTCTTTAAGCTACACACCGACAGGTGAAACTCCTAGTCAAAAGATAGCTAAATCAAGAAACATTTTTGGATATTTTGCTGTAACAGCCCTACAGAAAGCAATAAATGCTCTGTTACTTCTTCAAAACAAGAGTCAGGGGCTGAGTGCAAACCTCCTCACCGCAGCCCCCCTCACTGGCAGTCAAGTCTGTACACCTGGCTCCCAAGGCAGATGGAGCCCAGGCGGCACCGAAAACAGAGGCCCGCCTCCCCCACCCAGACCCCCAAACCTCACTCCACGAGAACGTGCAAACAACTAAACACTACCACAAAGACAGCGGCTGGGAGATGCAGTTAAATAGCAGAGCTCGGAGAGGGATGAGGCCGCTGAGGCCTGCTCTTAACTTCCTCTGCGGACGGGGTGTGACCTTCAGGGAGGGCACAGTGCACATCTGGGCCTTAGTCTCTTATTAAATAGGGCATCTCGGAGCTAAGTGAACCCTGGAGGACTCTGGTCCAGGCTTCCTTGGTGGCTCAGATGGTAAAGAGTCCACCTGCAATGAGGGAGACCCAGGTTCAATCCCTGGGTCAGGAAGATCCCCTGGAGGAGGAGATGGCAACCCACTCCAGAATTCTTGCCTGGAGAATTCCATGGACAGAGGAGCCTGGTGGGCTACAGTCTGTGGGGTTGCAAAGAGTCAGCAACGACTGAGCGACTAACACTACACTTCTAAATAGGGCATCTTGGAGGAAAGTGAACGCTGGAGGACTCGGTCTAGATTAACCCGGCCCTTTCCGCTGATCTGTCAGCCTCAGAAGACAACCTGTTCTGTTGACCTCACAGTTGGTGGGCAGAAAATGTTTGCTTCTCTTCCGCACTTCCTTCATCTAAGTCTTTCTGACTCCCGTCCACTACAACTAGACCTGCCCTGCCCTCCGACTCCACAGGAAGCCTTTCAGATGCCAGAAGATGTTTCACTCCAGCCTGAGTCACAGTCACGTTCTGTGGCTGCCAGAGGCCTCTGCATGGAGCCTGGTTTGTTATTGCCCTTCTTAAATTACACCTCCCAGCCCAGGGCAGGCCAGGAAATGCAGGTGGGACTCTCCTCCTTTGACCTGGGTCATGTGCTTCTATTAACATGGCCAAACGTTGAATTCTTCTTTGGCCCGATAGTTCTTAAGTTGCTCAAGTGCAGGCTGGGAAACTAAGATAAGATCCAGGGCTCTTATGACTCCTCCATTCCAGCTCAGCATCTTCTCCTTGTAGCTTTCTTCTCTGACTACTGAAGCTGAGAAACAGTAAAATATTAATGGACATGCGGCAGAGACCCTGAGGTCTCTCACCTTCCCCTCTCTCTCTTTTTATTTTTTGATGTGGGTCATTTTTAAAGTCTTTATTTGATTTGTTACATCGCTGCTTCTGTTCTATGCTTTGGTTGTTTGGCCAGAGGCATGCAGGATCCCAGCTCCCCAAATTGGGGAGACTGAACCCCTGTCTCCCGAGTTGGAAGGTGTAGTCCCAACCACTGAACCACCAGGGAAGTCCCTCTCACCTCTTCTTTGGTGCAAGTTCTCCTGCCTCATGGCCAGGCGTCCCCAGGGTTCCATGCTCAGTAGAAATGAACAGGTGCTAGTGAAAGCAGTTTTGGGGTTGGCCCTGGAGGCACCTGCTTCCTGGCTGTAGGTGCCCTGGGTGCTTCCATCCCCTCCAGGCTTTCTCTACAGCTACGAAGAGGACTACGGCATGTTTGGGGGCAAATGAGGGTGGCGCTAATGGTAAAGAACCCTCCTGCCAATGTAGGAGACGTAAGAGATGTGGGTTCAATTCCAGCTTGGGAAGATCCTCTGGAGGAGGAAATGGCAACTCACTCCAGTATTCTTGCCTAGATAATCCCATGGACAGAGGAGCCTGGCAGGCTACAGTCCACAGGGTTGCAGAGTAGGACACAACTGCAGCAACTTAGCACGAACACATGAGGAGCTTGATGCAGAATGAAGCCATAGTCATTTTAACCTCATTAATTTCTTTTTAACTGAGCACCAACATCTTTGCCGCATAGATGAGCTTTTGTGCATTTACATCACAGGAGCCATCCGCATTTTTTACCCAAGACTTTATTGTTACAACAAAGATATTATCATAAAAGGAACAGTGAGCAAGAGAAGAAATATATAAACCATGGGAAGGCAGAAGTGAAAGCTGAAGAACTTCCTATTGGGAGATCAAAGGGCCTCCTGTCTCCCAGACCACAAGTTCCCAGGCCCAAAGGAGGTCCTCAGAAACTGAAGTGACGCTGAGAGCCAGATCAGCCCCTTGGAAGCCTCATTTCCAATCTGGGTCTGCTCTCAGGGGCCACCCTGTGGAAAGGGTTAGCCCCGGGAAGACTAAGGGGACCCATCCCATCACCATCCCATGAGAGATTCGGGTCTCAGTGTCATTGCCCTACCTGGGCAAAGAAATGTGGTGGCTGGACGGTCAACACAAAGTTCCCGGACCAACCCAGGCTGAGTTACAGGAGCCAGAAGTGGTGCACTGGGCGCCATTCTGGACTCAGTCGTCCAGAGCGCCTTGCAAGTAGCAGGAAGTGCCGTGGGGTTCTGAAGCCTTCTCTCTAAGATTGTCAGTGATCATGTAACAAGTAGATCCCATGCATGAGGCCCATAGAAAGAACTTGCAGTAGTTAAAAACAGGCAGCTTCTGCGGTTTCAGTGACATTTCCACGGCTGAGTGTGTCCATTCTCTCTCATTTTTCTGGATCTCGCTCATCACTGACCAATGTATTTTTGTAGCGGGACACCAGAAAACATATTCTCTGGTCACTTGTAAAACCTGAAAACAATGGGAAACACGTGAAACCACTTATTTTCAGGCAAATGCTATTGAATTTCCTGATAAATAGCTCCTCAGGATGCAGGGCTCCAGTCCCAGTAAGTAGCCTAGGGCCAAGAGGTTTGTGTTAGAATGTTTTTAAGGCCCATCTTCGTCATTAAAGAAAAATTTAAAATGCCTGGAGAAGGAAATGGCAACCCATTCCAGTATTCTTGCCTGGGAAATCCCATGGACAGAGGAGCCTGGCAGGCTACAGTCCATAGGGTGGCAAAGAGTTGGACATAACTTACCAACTAACACTAACACTTTCACGCTCAGGATGGATTTTCTAGCTCCAAGTCACCTTCTGAGGAACTGCCTCACTTTGTACTGCTTTGGGTAAACATAAAGACTATTGTTTAAGACACACACCAAAAATTAAAATGCTTAAAGAAGTGCAGCCCTAAGAACTCTAGCTTTGAATAGTGTTACCTCTTGCGGTGCCTTCTAAGATAAGCGATTCACCTATGTGCATTAAGGGACCAGAGGAAGATGACCTGCTGACGGATGATTTTCTAAAGCCAGTTAGCAGATATTTGGGGAATATCTGCCCCAAACTGCAACCTGAATTTGTAACAGCTGCTCTTTGAGGCCCAGGGACTATTTCATCCACACCTGGATCATGAGAGTAAACCCAGAGGTGGTTTCCGAACTTCTTTTAGCCTCAGACCCTTTTGTTCAATGACATCTTACAGGTAAGTGTAACTATGGGCAATGGATGAGAGGAGAGCTGTTTGGAATGAAGAGGGTGAAGGGGCTTGGGTCCCTCCTAGGGCCACCCCCAGCCCCTTGCTCACCTGACCTGATCCTCAGAACCCCTGGGTTTGCCACAGCATGAGGTCTGGCAACAGATTCCCCCTGAACTGGCATCAAATCACCAGGGGAACAAATTGAAACAAAGTGGTGGGAGGGAGGCAGAGTCACAGGCAGTACCCTGACGGGGAGACATTTTCCATAAAAGGTCACTGCAAGGAATATATGACTGAAACACACCGGAGGTCTAGGGTGAGACAAAAACTCTTAAGTTACTGTCTCCTAAATGTGGGGGCACCCCACTCCAGTACTCTTGCCTGGAAAATCCCATGGACGCAGGAGCCTGGTAGGCTGCAGTTCATGGGGTCGCTAAGGGTCAGACACGACTGAAGCGACTTCATTTTCACTTTTCACTTTCATGCACTGGAGAAGGAAATGGCAGCCCACTCCAGTGTTCTTGCCTGGAGAATCCCAGGGATGGCGGAGCCTGGTGGGCTGCCGTCTATGGGGTCGCACAGAGTTGGACACAACTGAAGCGACTTAGCAGCAGCAGCAGCAGCAAATGTGGGAGAGTTTCTAAATCTAGCACATGAAGTAAAAATTGCAGACCATCACAATGATCATCGAAGGACTTCTCTGGTAGTCCAGTGGTTAAGAATCTGCCTGCTGATACAGGGGAAAATGGGTTCGATCCCTGGTCCTGGAAGATTCCAGCTGCAAGGCAACTGAGCCTGTGCACCACAACTACTGAGCTCATACTCTAGAGCCCAGGAGCCCCAACTACTGAAGCCCACGTGCCCAGAGCTTGTGCTCTGAAGCTAGAGAAGCCACCACAATGAGAAGCCTGCACACCACAACTAAAGAAAGTCTGCTCACAGCAATAAAAACCCAGTACAGCTAAAAAAAAGAAAATTATCATCAAAAAATTATGAAATGTAGCAGGCATGTTTAAGCAACTGTATAATACAACATGTATAAATATACCCAAATACAATGTGTATGATAATGTAGAACATATAGTATAGTGAGTATATTTGAAAATTTATAATTTCAGAATATTTAAAAGTACATTGTAGTCTTCCCTGGTGGCTCAGTGGTTAAGAATTTGCCTGCCAATGCAGGAGACACAGGTTCAATCCCTGATCCAGGAAGATCCCTCTTGCCTTAGGGCAACTAAGCCCAGCACGCCACAACTACTGAGCCTGTACTCTGGAGCCCAGGAGCTGCAACTACTGAAGGCTGAGAACCCTAGAGCCTGTGCTCCACAAGAGAAGCCACCGCAATGAGAAGCCCTGGCACCACAACTATAGAGTAGCCCCTGCTCACCTAACCTGGAAAAAAGCCTGTGTAGCAATGAAGACCCAGTATAGCCAAAAATAAGTAAATAAATAAAAATAAACATTTAAAAACTACTTTGTATGTTGCACATCTGAAACCATTATAATATTGTATGTCATTTATAATCAACAAGAAAACATTTTGTGTCTTGGTTGTTGGGCTCATAAAATCGTCTTTTGTAAGTAGCATGAGCTGGTGCTTGGACTCCAAGAATACAGGAGCTGAGCACTTGGAAGGTGTTTCCCCCGTAAGTCCTTACAATAGCCATGTGGTTGTTACTGCTGTCCCATTTTATAGATGAGGGATCAGAGGCTCAGAGAGGTGAAGTGACTTGCCTGCAGTCACAAGGATGGTGAGTAGCAGACAGAATTCAAACCAAGATCTGCTTGAATGGAGCCAAAGCTCTTGATCCTCAGTCTAGGGGCAGGAACTTTCTTTTTTTTTCAAACACCTCTACATAGAGGGGAATGTAATTAATGAGATAGGTAGATATGAAACTATCTGTTTTGAGGCAGAAAAATCAGTCCAAGGGCACAGCCCATGGCCAAATAGTGGTCCAGAAGCCCTTCAGTATGGAAGCAGCAAGCAGCCTTGGCTTCTGCTGGAGCTTACACAGTTCAGTGGGCCTAAAGAGCAAGCTTGTTGCCCCTGTGTCTGTGTAACTGAGCCGGTGGGTTTGCTGACTCCTGGGACCCAGGTGGGGTCAAGTCCAACACACAACACTAGCCAGGAAGGAATTCCACTGCCAGTGGGGGTCAACTGACTTGTCTTCAAGTTCCATTCTGCTCTCTACTGCCCCAAATGCTTTGAGCAGGTCTTGATCTGTAAAAATAACCCTCTTATGTCATGCAGGACCAAGTTTAATGAAATAACAGGGGGCAAAAGTTTGGGATATCCTTCTGGTTCTAACCAAGCAGGAGTTGACTGTTTATTCAATAACCTATAGTGGAAAAGAATCTGAAAAATAAAATATATATAACTGCATCACTTTGCTGTACATCTAAACTAATCAGTTCAGTTCGGTCGCTAATGTAAATCAACCATATTGCAATTAGAAAAAAAAGAAAAGAGTTCACTGTTATCCTCAAAAAATCTAAGAGCTAAATCTTACCACACTTGACATAAACAACTAGCCAGTATTCTGTTTGCTTAGTTTCTCTCTCTGCCTGAACTCCATCACCGCATCTACTCATACAGTGTGTGAGTTTTTGAAGGTGGTGCCTGGCTGGGGCTCCTCAGATGCCTGTGAGCAGCTGCCAGGGGCTACACCCAGGGCTGCAGGCTGGGCACTTTTTCAAGACCTCAGCCACTTACTGTTTTAAGAGACGAAGCCGGGCTCTCCTCTGCAGGCCTGGAAGGAGAAAACAAAAGTGCTGGTTGACATGGGTTGTAAACTGCAGATACCAAGCCCCAGAGAGCAAGCAGAGTGATGAGAGGGACAGCCGACGCCTAGAACCACTTCTTTTGATTCCAGGCTCTGCTCCTTATGGGTTTTAACTCCTTTAATGCTAGGAGTTGAATTTTATTATCTCATTTTGCATATGGGGAAACTGATCTAGAGAGTGAGTGTGTAACTGAGTAACTTACTTAAAATCCTGTAGCTAGTGAGGGATTGTTTGTGTGCCCTTGAATGCACCATCTTGCCCTTCACGGCAGGTCATGAAGGAGAGGCTGTACAGACAGGTGGTCTTAAACCAGAGCTTGTGGACTCTGAGGGTGTGCAAGATTTCCCCTTGGGATGTAAGAAGGAAATATGAGCATGTGTATTTTCATGTTTATCTCATCCTTTTTATTTCTGAAGAACATTTAATAATATACACAGTATTGAGTTGGCCAAAAAGTTCATTTGGGATTTCTGTAAGATGGTACAGAGAAATCTGAATGAACATTTTGTCTAATGCAATATATTAAATAAA
Organism: Bos mutus; assembly: GCF_027580195.1. Lineage (NCBI taxonomy): Eukaryota > Metazoa > Chordata > Mammalia > Artiodactyla > Bovidae > Bos > Bos mutus. The sequence goes on from NC_091627.1 coordinate 58,726,029, forward strand.
CCCAGATAACATAAATGTTAATAATTTATTAAATAAATATTTATAAGTATATATTAAATATATACATACATAATATTTTAAAAAAATACAGTTAGTTGCAGTTAGTATTTATAATTAAAAGATTTTTTTCACTGATGAGTTCATTGAGCAAAATGTTTACAGACCCCTGAGCTCTAATGGTTCTTAGAATGAAATAAATGGATCCTTTTTTGGGTGGCAATTATATGCAAAAGTGTGCACACTATGCATTTCCCTGTAGAGGGGGTCGATAATTGTGATCATATGTTCAAAGGGGTCTGTGACTTATAAAAGAGCCACTGACCTAGTCTCCGTTCCAGTGGGCCAACCCCTCTCATTTTATAGAAGCCCAGAGAGGGTGAGTGACTTGCACAAGCCCAGAGTGGCACCAGTGAGCAGAAGAGTCAGGAGTAGAGTCTGGGGCTCTGGGCTCTTAGGCTCTTGGCCAGCTGTGCTGGCCTTCCCTGAAACTACCCTGAAAGTGAAAGTGCTAGTTTCTCAGTCAAGTCTGACTCTTTGTGATCCCATGGACTGTAGCCCACCAGGTCCTTTGTCCATGGAATTCTCCAGACAAGAACACTGGAATGGGTTGCCATTCCCTTCTCCAGCGGATCTTCCCAACCCAGGGATCGAACCCAGGTCTGCTGCATTGCAGGCAGATTCTTTACCATCTGAACCACCAGCTCGCCTAGGAGCCCGTAGACGGAAGTGGTCCTACCCCTGAAGTGGCTGAGAACAGCAAACCATCTCTGAGTTTCCCAACAGCCTCAGGGGAGGATTTCTAGTTCTGGGGAGCGAAATGCAACCCCCAGTGTAATTTCCGTGCACTGTTTCCACCCCAACTGCTCCTGGGTGTTCCTGCTGACAGAGTACACGCCCTGGGGCAGGACTTTACAAAAACAAGCCAGGGAGGTAGGTAATATGGTTACCCTGGGTAGGGCCCCTGAGCCTCAGTGGGGCCAGGGCATCTGCCCAAGTCGCTAGATCAAGGGTTGAATTCAAATCCAGGTTTGTCTGACTCCAGAGATGGGGTGGTCTCTGACTCCTGCAGCTTGGTCTCAGGCCAAGAATCACTTCTCAGACTTATCATGGGTTTGGGGTTGGAGGAGCAAACTTCCCACCAGCTGCCACCTGCCTGTTCCCCTAGAGAAGAAAGGACCCTCGGGGACACATCCAGCAGCAAAAGGAGTCACCATGAAGACCCAGGCTTGCCAGGTGGCTCAGTGATAAAGAATCTACCTGGAGAAGGAAATGGCAACCTACTCCCGTATTCTTGCCTGGGAAATTCCATAGACAGAGGAGCCTGGCAGGCCAGTCCTTGGGGTTTCAAGAGTAGAACACGACTGAGCGACTGAGCAAACACATGTACATGGCGGCCCAAGAGGGAATAACTTACAGCGCAGGTGGATGGCCACACCCAAGGACACCAGAAGAATCAGGACACCGGCCGCCAGGAGGCCGAGGATGAGCGGGGCACAGGACAGACCTGGAAAATACATGCGTGTTGAATGAACATTTGAGACGTGCAGATAAACACAAAGAAGGAAAAATCCACAGGAAGCCCCACCCACCACTCAGAGAATACCACTTTTTTCCATGCTTCATTCTAGTCTTTTCTAGGCTCTTTAAACATATTGAAATCATTTCATATATAAAACTTCAGGAAAGTGAAAGTGAAGTCGCTCAGTCGTGTCCAACTCTTTTTGACCCCAAGGACTGTAGCCCACCAGGCTCCTCCATCCATGGAATTTTCCAGGCAAGAATACTGGAGTAGGTTGCCATTTCCTTCTCCAGGGGATCTTCCCGACCTAGGGATTGAACCTGGGTCTCCCACATTGCAGGCAGATGCTTTACCGTCTGAGCCACCAGGGAAGCCCAATCTTCAGGTCCCACATCCAAATTTTAACAGTTAATAAACTCAGTAGCTACTTTTGTTCAAAATGAGATAGACAATTTGCATGCCTGGTAATGGGATTTTTATTATTTATTAAAAAAAATTTTTAATTTTAGAAGAAATAGCTGAATGTATTTTCACGGTAGCTCCTTCACAGAAGTAACTACCATTGTTAATTTGCATATACACATATGTAATTTACATAGACACATCACATATAGTTTTTTTAAATTTATTTTTAATTGGAGATAGTTGCTTTACAGTGTTGTGGAGGCTTCTGCCATACATCAACATGAGTCAGTCATAGGTGTACATAGGTCCTCTCCTTCTGGAACCTCCCTCCCACCCCTCGAGGTTATGATAACCTAGGTTGATAACCAGGTTGAGCTCCTTGTGCTATGCAGCAATTTCCCATTACCTCATACTGGTCAGAATGGCCATCACCAAAAAATCTACAATAAATGCTGGAGAGGGTGTGGAGCAAAGGGAACCCTCTTGCGCTGTTGGTGGGAACGTAAATTGATACAACCACTATGGAGAACAGTGTGGAGATTCCCTAAAAAACTAAAAATAAAACCACTATGACCCAGCAATCCCACTGCTGGACATATACCCTGAGAAAAGCATAATTGCAAAAGACACATGTACCCCAGTGTTCATTGTAGCACATATAGTTTTAAAAATACAGAGGCTTATACAGTACAAATTGTTCTGCAACCAGGCTTTTTTCTTAAACATGCCAGCATATTCTTTGTTCTAACAGCATGTCATCTGAAGTATGGCTGTACCATGGATTATTTAGCCATTAATGTACATTTTGTTTGTTTTTTGAATTTTACAAATAAGGCGGCAGAGAACATCCAGGTTTGTTTCTCCCTGTGCAGGAGCCTACCCAAGGCAGATACTGAAAATAAGAACAACTAACCATAGACTATATCCATTTTCAATAATAACAGATACTATAAAATGCCTTCCAAAAAGGCTTCACTGAGTTCCATTCCTAATCATCAGTCATGCACCCTGCCTACTCCTGACATTATCAGAGATTTTAACTTTTGCAGAGCAGTGGGTGAAAAATAATATTTCATTTCAATTTCCTACTTGCCAATTTCAGCCTATTTTCATGTATTGACCATGTATGATTTTTCTTCTATGGAAGAAGAAAAATTTGTCCTTCTGCTCATTTTGTAAATTATGTAAACAGCAGAGTTTATATCAAATATAAACTGATACCCCAAATCTTTCTCTGATACTCTTTCTTTCCCTGTGACTGGTCCTTGTGAGTAGCAAAGCAGGCAGAATCAGGACCCATGGGTGAAAAAGGCAAGGCTGCAGACTGATACCCAGGGTTGAAAAAGAAAGAGTTTTGGATGTCAGAGAAGGGGTAGAACGTTTACTGAAGATCTGTTATGTGTCAAGTACAGTACTAACTGCAAACTTCCATCTTGTGAGGAAGGAAGGAATTACTATCATTTTTATCTCTCATTTTACAGTTCAGAAAAAACAAGATTCAAAGAAGTTCAATTACCTGCCCAAGGCGATCTGGATAGTAAAAAGCAGGGCCTGGATACAGATTCAAGTCTCCTGAGTTCTACAGTCCCTGCCAGTCCCATGGCTACAGCTTTAGGGCAGGAGAGGTGGTGGGGCAGGGCGGGGTGGGGAAGGGAGGAAGGAAATGGCATGGGCTGCTCTTGGGGAGGGAACCACCATCACCAAGGCTGGATGGTGCCACGCGGAGAGGAAAGTTTGGTGAGAGGCCCTGGGAGGTCCTTTTCCGTTCTGAGATGTGAGTTTCTATCTTCCTCCCTCTCATCTCCATGGGTTTCCTAACCTAGATGAACCTCAGAAATGTGATGCAAAGTGAAAGAAACCAGGCATGAAAGACCATATACCATATGACTCCATTTGTACGAAATGTTCAGGAGAGATGAATCTATAGCAACAGAATGTAGATTAGCAGTTGCCAGGGGCTGGGAGGGGGGACAGAGATTAACTATAAATAGGCACAAGGGATCTGAGAGTTTGATGGAAACGTTCTAAAACTAGTTCGTGGTGACGGTTGCATTACTCGGTAAATTTATTAAAAATCACTGAGTCATGCACTTAAAATGGGTGAATTTTATGACATGCAGATTATGCCGGGATAAAGTTTTAAGTAATGGAGGTGGGCATAAGCTGCAGGGATGTGGAAGGTAGAAAGACCCCTTTCTTCTGGGCGGAGAGGGGTCAGGGGAGGCCTCCTGAGCTATGACCTGAACTAGAGACCTAGACACAGCTAAAGGTCCTGGGTGAAGTGAAATCACCTCCCCAAAATGTGACTCCAGGGAAAGCTGCTGCTTGCCTGTGCATCACATCTGGAGAGTAGCCTCTGTTCACCACAACTAGAGAAAAGCCTGTGCAGCATGAAAACCCAGCACAGCCAAAAAACAAATAACAACTTAACAACAGAAACAAGGAAAAATGCTGCTGGGAGCATTCATGTGCAAGTGTTGGGCAGATAGATCCTTCATTAAGGGCGCGGGTAGCTTAGTGGTAAAAAAAATCCACCTGCCAATGCAGGAGATGCAAGTTCGATCCCCGGTTGGGGAAGATCCCCTGGAGAAGGAAACAGCCACCCACTCCAGTATTCTTGCCTGGGCAAGTCCATGGACAGAGGAGCCTGTTGGGCTATAGTTCATGGGGTTGCACAGAGTCAGACACGACTTAGCGACTGAGCACTGAGTCCATTAAGTTTTGTCCTGTGACGATTTACGAGTGTGTCCCCCACTAGAATATGAGCGATTGGAAAACAGCACTGCTGTCGCACTCAGCTCTCCTTTAGACTCCAGCTCAGGGCTAGAGAAACAGGCTAGAGTCCACACTTGTGAAGAGTTTATGGAAGGAAGGGAGGGAGAAAGGGAGAATGAGTGTTGGCTGTGCTTCTGAGAATCCGGAGGAATGGGAGAACTCACGTTTCTGAGTCACCCGGGTTGGGACTCGATGGCACACTTTCTTTTTAGGGCTGGTCTTCTTGGTTGGCTGGGGAGAGGTAGGAAGAACATCAACTGCAAAAATAAGCAAGACACATGTCTTAGCCAGGTAAACCGCAGGTGGACTCAGAGACAAAACTTATAACTGCATGTCTGATACTCAGGTATTAAAATCCTTCTCAGTGTTCCCTCAGAGAAGGCAATGGCACCCCACTCCAGTACTCTTGCCTGGAAAATCCCATGGACGGAGGAGCCTGGAAGGCTGCAGTCTATGGGTCGCTGAGGGTCGGACATGACTGAGCGACTTCACTTTCACTTTTCACTTTCATGCATTGGAGAAGGAAATGGCAACCCACTCCAGTGTTCTTGCCTGGAGAATCCCAGGGTCGGGGGAGCCTGGTGGGCTGCCGTCTATGGGGTCGCACAGAGTTGGACACGACTGAAGTGACTTAGCAGCAGCAGCAGTGTTCCCTAGGCTGTTATGGGCTTGAAGGTCACAGATCAATGGGATTTTTGATCTAGTAATTCTCAGATGGATCTGAGGGCTCAGAGATGGAGGTCAACTTGGTGTCTTGGAGAGAGGGGCTCTGGAGCCATCCAGATATGAAAAGAGCCCCAAGACCCCTGATCAACCATTGTGTGGACTGCAAGGAGATCAAACCAGTCAATCCTAAAGGAAACCAACCCTGAATATTCATTGGAAGGACTGATGCTGAAGCTGAAGCTCCAACACTTTGGCCACCTGATTTGAAGAGCTGACTCACTGGAAAAGACCCTGATGCTGGGTCAAAGGAGAAGGAGGCAGTGAGAATGTGATTAGAGAGCATCACCGTCTCTTGAGCAAACTCCAGGAGACAGAGGACAGAGGAGCCTGGTGTGCTGTAGCCGTGGGGTTGCAAAGAGTCAGACATGACTTAGCAGCTGAACAACAGTAATGACTAGGGGCAAGTCCTATTGCTTCTTTGTGAGATGACCCCCATCTCCTTTCTAAGGTGGTTGTGAGAATGACAGGGAACAGTGAGCCCAGCAAAGTGAGTGGTATGGATGGCTTCACCTCACTGAAGATCTTGAGCTACATCTGGAGTCCCCTAGCCCTTGGCACGACCAACCCCCGAGCCCTCCTCCTTGTGCGAATGGAAGAAGCTGGAAGAAAGGAGGTGGTGCCTTTTTCTGGACAATACCAAGCAGGTTGGGAGGTTGTGTAGGTTGAGATTTTCTTCCTCAGCCTCAGTGGTTAAGAATCTGTGCTTCCACGGCAGGGGGCACAGGTTCCATCTCTGGTCAGAGAACTGAGATCCCACATGTCCTGGTGCTCAACCAAAAAAAAAAAAAAAGCAAAAACCAAGCAAACATATGTTATCAGAGGGACCTTTAGACTAGTCTCAACCTTTAATTTCAAAGGTGAACACTAGTGATGTAAAGGACTGACCCCTACGAGGCCCCACAAAGGAAAGGGCCTGGCTGGGGTCCGCAAGTTCCTCTCCTGACTCCTGGTGGGTAACGCCTCTCTTTCATTCTAATCCACTGTCATATGACTGAAGTGGTGGGACAGGGCAGGCGGACAAGCCCACAGGGCAAAGGGAGACGCCCGAGGCTCGAGAATCCAACCCCCTGCCTCTGACAGCTGGGAAAAGACATTTCGCTGATTTTCTGCAAAATGGTAGGAGAGGGAATTGTGTGACACGTGAACTTGGACTCTGGAGTCAAGGGCACTGGGAGGGGCAGCCAGTGTTTGATCCTTTGGGTCTGGCATCTTTCATATAAAATGTTGACTCTTTGGACCCTCACCACCCTGAGACATGGGCAGTAGAGAAATTGTGCCCCCTGTTCTGCATGATCTGGGGGGTTTCAAGAAGACCCAGCTAACCAGAATTGACCCTTACCAAGCTCCTACTTCATGCTAGCGGTTGTGCCAAGCATGTTAGCTTAAGCTTACGAACCAACAACTTTGGGGATGGGCACTAGTTTCTCCATTTTATCCCTAGAAGCCTTGGCTCAGAGGGTTGAAATAAGTTCAAGTTGCTTATTTGAACTTGCCCAAGTTCAAGAACCAATAAACAGCAGGGCCAGCATCTGAGCCAAAGAATGCCTATATTAGATTCTCGTGCCACACATTGCCTAAGGGGCAAATGTATTTTGACAAAAAGTTAAGCACAGGGACTTCCCTGGTGGTCCAGTGGTAAAGAATATGCCCTGCAATGCAGGAATTGTGGGTTTGATCCCTGGTCAGGAAACTAAGATCCCACATGCCATGAGCAGCTAAGCCCACATGCTACTAATACGGAGCCCGGGCTCTCTGGAGCCTGCCCCACAACTAGGGAGTCTGAGCACTGCATCAAAAGAGCCTGTGTAATGCAGCGAAGATCCCATGTGCGGCAACTAAGACCTGATGCAGCCAAACAAATAAATAAATAAATTTTTAAAAGTTGAGCACCTCAGGTCATCAGGGTGTTGAAGGAAACAGTTGTAAAGGGGGAGAACGGCCTTAGCCTCATGTTCTGAAAGCCTGAGAGGAGCCCGGCCCTCAGCTGGGGTGTCTCAGCCTGGCCTTCCCTTAGCCCTTTTAGTCCTCACTGCTCCCGAACTGTTCATCTCCCTCCTTCCTACAGACTCCCACTGGGGCAGTGGTGAGCCTGCAGGGGGCAGATCTACAGACCCCAGTGGCCTGGGGCTTTTAGGAGCTTTGTGGGGGAACTTGTTCTATTTTTTTGTTTTAAAATTTTTGGCCACACCACGCGGCATGTGGGCTCTCAGTTCCCTGACCAGGGGATTGAACCCACACCCCTGCCTTGGGAGCATGGAGTCCTAACCACTGGACCACCAGGGAAGTCCCACCTTTGGATTTTAATGTCTTCTTGCCCAGAGTCAGGAATCCGTTATTATTCTTGATTACCCACCCTCACCTTCCCAGGTGGCGCTTGTGGTAAAGAACTCAGCTGCCAATACAGGAGACGTAAGATACGTGGGTTCGACTCCTGGGTCAGGAAGATCCCCAGGAGAAAGTCATGGCAACCCACTCCAGTATTCTTGCCTGGAGAATCCTCATGGAGAGGAGTCTGGTGGACTACAGTCCACAAGGTTGCAAAGAGTCAGACACGAATGAAGTGACTTAGCAGGCACGCACCCAGTTCAAATCTCCCCACTTCTCTCCTCTTTGAAAGGGGCAGGACTTTTGAGTCCATGGTGTCTTAAGGTGCCTGAAAAAAGCCTGTCTTCCCCCCAATACTTTCTCTACCATCCAAGTGCATGGTAAGTTGATTTAGTCGTGTTCAACCCTCTGAGACCCTAAGGACTGTAGGCTGCCAGGCTCCTTTGTCCATGGGGATTCTCCAGGCAAGAATACTGGAATGGATTCCTCTGCTCTCTTCCAAGGAATCTTCCCGACCCAGGGATCAAATCCACATCCCTTATGTCTCCAGCATTGGCAGGCAGGTTCTTTACCACTAGCATCCAACAGTCCTCTTTAAACTGTCCTGAACTTCCAGCCAGAGGGTGAGCTCTTGCTCTGGAGTCCCCACACCCAGGGAGATGATACGGTTGGGAGCACGTGCTTTGGGGAGAGACTGCCATTCCCGGGGAGCCAGGCAGAGTCAGGGGGTTGGGAAGATCAAAGCCAGGAGTGGGCAGGTAGTGGAGGAGGTGGGGGGAACTTCTGAAAACCAGTTTTTCTTATTTCACCATCCACCTTTCTTAGCCCCTGAAATCTCTTAAGTGGAAAGTGTAAGGCTTATAGAGACAAAAACAATAAACCAAACCAAACCCCCAAACTCAGAAGAGCCTAATATTCAATACAAGAATCAGTTAACACCCATCCCTCCAGGGATGCCTCAGCTTCTGGTGCGAGAGTTCTCCCCATCCTCCCCACCTCCTGATTTAAGACCCAGGGCAGGAAGGGACAGTTTGGGAGTTTGGGATGGACACATACACACTGCTGTATTTAAAATGGATAACCAAAAAGGACCTACTGTGCAGCACAGACAACTCTGCTCAATGTTATGTGGCAGTCTGGATGGGAGAGGAGTTTGGGGGAGAATGGATACACATCCATGAATGGCTGAAACCCTTTGCTCTTCACCTGAAACTATCACAACATTGATCATTGGCTATACCCAATACAAAATAGAAAGTTAAAAAATAAAAAAGATCAGAGGCTGGTGACATGTGAAGAGGGCATCACTCTGGCTTGTGTCTTCGTAATTATGTTGCTATGTCTGCACCTCCCATGCTGAGTGGTCCAATTCGTGGGGGCCCCCTGTTACTCTCAATGCTCCAGCCTGAGAAGATCTCAGGTGAGAAGGAAGCAAGATAGTGGGAGGCCTGCTGGGGGTTGGCCTTGACTATGAGTTAATCTGGGGAGGGGGTTGAAGCCAGATGTTGGCCTTTGAGAATTCCTTTACACCTTTGATAGTTTAACCCTCACTGTCCCGCACGGCAGCCACCTGCCACATGAGCTACAGAACACATTAACGTGGCCAGTCTGCCTCGAGATGTGCTGTGCATTTAAAACACACATCGAGCACTTAGTATGAAAAGAAAATGTAAAATATATCAGTAATTAATTGCATACTGATTTCATGCTGAAATAATAATATTGTCCATAAACTAGGTTAAACAAAATGTATTATTGAAATTAATTTCACTTGTGTCTTTTGACTTTTTTTGAATGTGGCTGCTTTCTAGAATATTTTTTTTCTGGCCAAGGTTTTTGGGATCCTAGTTCCCTGACCCAGGATTGAATCAGGGTCCTAGGCAGTGAAAGTGATGAGTTCTAATCACTGGACCATCAGGGAACTCCCTGCTGCTAAGTCACTTCAGTCGTGTCCGACTCTGTGCGACCCCATAGATGGCAGCCCACCAGGCTCCCCTGTCCCTGGGATTCTCCAGGCAAGAACACTGGAGTGGGTTGCCATTTCCTTCTCCAATGCATGAAAGTGAAAAGCGAAAGTGAAGTCACTCAGTCGTGTCCGACTCTTCGAGACCCCACGAATTGCAGCCCACCAGGCTCCTCCACCCATGGGATTTTCCAGGCAAGAGTACTGGAGTGGGGTGCCATTGCCTTCTCCACAGGGAACTCCCTAGAAAATTTTAAATTACATCTGTGGCTCAAAATATATTTCTACTGCACTTGCTGACTTAACTTCTGAGGAACTGCAGCTTCTAAGGGCCAGAGGGAATCAGGGAGGTCCTTAGCAGTCCCATGATACAGATGGGAAAACTGAGGCCTGGGGAGGGGAGTGACCTGCCCATGGGCACATGGTAAATTTGTAGCTGGGTCTGGGGTCTAACCTCCTTGCTCCCTGCAACTCTGGGTGTGGGTTCAAGCCACAGGCCCCTATGCCAAACGTGAATGCTCTTGTTGGGTATGTCCAGGCAGCAAGAATATTCTTTCCCTGTGGGCACACTGGGAGGGGACTTCTAACAGGTGCTGGGACACGGACCAATCCAGCCTCAGCCTCAGCCTCAGATGGGCCTAGAATGCCACCCTGTTACTGGAATAAGCAGCAATGCCCCAAAGCATCTCATTTCCAATGGGAATCAAACAGCACCTGCCTCTCAGTGTGGTCAATAGCATGAAATGAAATAACTACATACAACCTTTGCACCAGCTTGGCTCACAATATTATTAACAGTAGTGTTTTAGAGAACGAGGCTTATGGTTGCCAGGGGAAAGGATGGGAGGGAAGGATAGCTAAGGGGAGTTTAGGATGGACACCCACTGCTATATTTAAAGTGGATGAACAACAAGGACCGACTGTACAGCACTAGCAACTCTGCTCAGTGCTATGCGGTAGCCTGGATTGGAGGGCAGCTCAGGGGAGAATGGATACATACATATGTATAGCTGAGTCCCTTCACTGTTCACCTGAAACTATCACAATATTGTTTGTTAATCGGCTATACTCCAATACAAAATAAAAAGTTTCAAATACAGCTTTCAGTCATTTAAAAAAAAAAAAAAAAAAGACCAGTAGTGCTGCTGCTCCTGGAAGTCAACCCCTCCCTCCGAGTAGGGCTCACTGAGAATGGGAGCCGTCCCAGGACATGGCACGCACTCAGCACCCAGTAGGTACTCAGTGCTCATCTGCAGCACTGAGCCGGATTCTTACCCACACTCAGCTGAGTTCCCGTCCCAAAGATCAGGTTGGGTATCCCAATGATCATGCAGAAGTAGACACCACTGTCGGCAGGCTTCACATTTTGGAGCGTGAGCACATTCTGGGGGGGATTTCCATGCACAGTCAACTTCTCCGAGTCCACCTCCTTGCCATACACAGTCTTTTTGGACTCCCAGTAGGCCAGAAACTCATAGTGACTGTTAGCGCTCAGGGCCTGGCGCAGCCGCAGCCAGTAGATGCGTGTGTTAGAAGGTGAGGTTTGGGTTTTACAGGACAGCGTCACCATCTGGTTGGTCTGAACCATCAAGAATGCAGGGGTCTGCACGAGGGCCAAGCTGCCGTGCAGAGCTATAAGAAGCAGAAAGAGCAGAGACCATCAGCACCTTTTCTTGGCAGGGGTTGTGGGGTCCCAGAGTCAAACATGAGAGGAGAAGTGATGAGAGAGCCTGCCTGGTTGCAGGGCCCAGGGGCTGTGTGAAATACGGCCGGCAGTTCCAGGACTGAGAGCACCCCACCCACCAGGGTGATCATCCATCAGGCAGGTGTTCATGATGCCAGCCTGACAAAGGGGACGGGGGAAAAGTGCCACTTGTTGACTGCATGCTTCTATGCCTGGCTCTTGGTATAAATTACCCCCATCAAGCTTCAGACTTACTTTAGGATTTTTATCCCCATATGAGGAACTGAGGCCTGAAATGCCTTCTTCAAAGTCCTGCTTACAGCTAATAAGTGACCCAGGAGTCAAAGTCAAGGATGCAGTCTGAAGTCAAAGCTGGTTGCCTTCCAACTTGTTCTGTGGCCACTCTATGAAGACTTTCAAAAGGTTCCGGGTGGCCTAAGGAAACCCAGGTCAAGCTCAGAGAGGAGCTCAGAATTACTGGCCAAACACCTGGCTGCTCTAGTCAACCTATAAGAAGACCAGTCACTGTTTCCAGACAGTGACAACAACCAGCAAGGGGAACTCACTGTCCCCCACAGACACAATCCCAGCCCATTACTCCCCAAGCCAGTAAATGGTCTCTGCATCCCCATTCCCAAGTGGAGGGACAGACACCCCAGAAGAGGTGCTGGGAGTTCACTTCAGTCTCAAATGGGAAGCCCCTGCAGGTAGGGCCTTGATCAGGAGGCCCAGAGCTGAACTCACAGACCTGGCCTTGAACCCTGCCTGTACCCCACACCAGTTGTGGCATCTCTGGCAAGCTGTGGACCCTGTCTCCTTCCTGGAAAAGGAGGGCGGTTTGATGCTGCTGTCTTGCCTACCTCCCAGGCTTGTTGTTGCTGTTTAGTGTTGTTGACTGTCTGACTTCTTTTGTGACCCCATGGACTGTAGTCCGCCAGGCTCCTCTGACCATGGGATTCTCCAGGCAGGAATACTGTACTAGCTTGCCACTTGCTTCTCCAGGGAATCTTCCCGACCCAGGGATCGAACAGGGGTCTCCTGCATTGGCAGGCAGATTCTTTACCACTGAGCCACCTCCAAGACTCAGAATGTTCAAAAAAGCACTGCAAACTGAACCTCACTGTACTCGGGTAAATCATCGTCTATGTGACACCTCTCAGCAGTTGCTACTGGAGGCAAATGAAATCTTAAGGAGAAAATTAGAAGGGGTCCTTCATGACCAAGTCCACCAAACGGAACCTGACTTGGTAAAGCTTTCATTTTAGCTGTGGGGCAGAGAAGACTCTGCAGACCAGGACCTAGATCTGGGAGCACTGAGGCCCAGAGAAGATATAGGCCTGGATGGGCAGAGGATGTTTGTGTGTGCATGTGTGTGTGTGTGTGTGTGTGTGTGTACCCAAGCCTTTCTGAACCCACATTCATTAGAAAAGACCCTGATGCTGGGGGAGATTGAGGACAGAAGGAGAAGAGGGTGACAGAGGATGAGATAGTTGGATGGCATCACCGATCCAATGGACATGAACTTGTGCAAACTCCGGGAGATGGTGGGGGACTGACTGCGAGGCCTGGTATGCTGCAGTCCATGGGGTCACAAAGAGTGGGACATGACTTGGTGACTAAACAACAACAAGCCCACATTCATAATCCTACTTGGGGCTCAGGCTCCTTGGCCTTGACCTTCTCTAACACTGAAGAAGCAAACTTCCGGACTCCCATCACAGATCACTCAGCCTTTACTCCCACTGAGAATGAAAAGATACCTGGGGCCCAAGTGGCTATTGAGCCTTCTCTCCTCTCCCTGAAAACCATGCTGCCTTTTTAGCAGAGTAGAGAGTCTTCATTGTTGGGGGTCATTGACCTCCAGGGGAAGACAATAAGAACCGGATAGGGATTTCCCTGGTATCCAAGGATTAAGACTCCACCCTTCCACCGCAGGGGACACAACTTGAATCCCAGTTGGGGAACTAAGATCCCGGATGCTGTGTGGTGCAGCCAAAAGTAAATAAATTTTAAAAAAGAACTGATAATGCCAATATTTATCAAACTGTGTTGAACATGATTTATGCATTATCTCATTTATTCCTCTCCAAATTTTTCGGGAGGAAATAACACCTATTTTACACATGAGGAAACAGAGGCTCAAGGAGGTTAAGGACCTGCTTAAGGTCATACGGCCTCTATGTGATAGATTCAGATTTAAACCCAGGTCTGGGACCCCAGAACCTAAGCTTTGTGCCACTCTCTGAAATGAGGAAACCTGTGATCCTCTCTAGGATCCCAGTCACGGGCTCATGTGCACATAGTAGGGCCGAGAATACACAGACTCCCCAGGCCCTTCTAAGAAAGCCCCAGTGGGACCCCTCCAGAGACAGACAGTTCAGAGGGGCTTTGGGGTCTTTGTGTAGATCCTTGCCTTCGTCCTGACTCGAAGACTTCCTGGCCCAGACACACCCTGGTTTCTCTCGTGCCCACTTGCTTTTCAGCCCCTGGAGACGGAACCCCTGGCTGTGGTTGAATCCTGTGTGTGCTCCGGTCCCAGGGCCAGCCCTTGCCACACGCATGGTCTCATTTGATTCATTTCATCGTCTCAGTCACCTGGTGGTCCCACTCAGAGGGACCTGCTCTTTCTAAAAGGATCCGCAGTAACTCTAGTCGCTTTGAATGGCCTAGACTAGCTTCTGCTAGAGACGCCATTGAGGTCACTAGGTCACAGCCAGGCTGGCAGGCCCTGTCACCTTGGCAGGAAGACCAGTTTGGGAATTTTTGGATTAGAGAGCAAATCAACCACAAGTTAGTGGGCAGTTTGGAGTGGGGAGGGATTTCTTCTACAAGACAGACTGACTGGGCTGGCCAGAGGGACAGACTCCCTCCTCTGTTCTTGTTCCAACATTCCAACTCCATTGCTGCCTGTTCTGGAAGCTACACTGCCCACAATACCCACCCCAGGGAATATTCAGGAACCAAGTCACCCTGAGGAGGGACCCTGCCACACCTGTCTGAAAACTGGCAACAGCCTGGTATTTGGTGAACTGTCCTACAAATACTTCCCTGGAAGTAATCATAATGTGTCTATGGAACCCTGGGCCAAGAGATGGGCACCAAAGCCAGAACTGGAGCCCTGGCATATGTCCTTCCTCTCTGGACCTCCCCATCTCTCTTTTCTTCTTTTTCATCTACTTCAACTCTCCCTTTTCTCTTCCGGTCTCTGTTTTCCTAGGTTCAGGCTTTGCGGGCAGAGGTGACCTCAGTGCAGAGGCTCCGGGGACTCCTGGGGGTAGTGGGGTCCCTGGGAGGTTTTCCATCCCCAGGGACCGAGGCTGCCTCCCGGATGCCCCCGCAGATCCGGGGTCTGGGTACGGCATCTTGCGGAGACAGCTTTCCCTAAACTTCACGCCTCAGGCTCTTCCCGGGCCCAGCGCAGAGCCCTCGCATCCAGCCCCGCGCCCCCAGGGTCTCCCCGCCTTACCTGCCAGCTGCGCGGCGAGGAGGAGCCACAGCCGCGCCTGCATCTCGGCGTGCCCCGGACACCCGGTCCCGGCGGAGCTCGGCTGAGAAGGTCCGGGCGGGGCAGCTGGGGGCGGGGTGGGGGTGGAGGAGGGAGCGGGGAGCAGGGAGGGAGGGCCCTGGCCGGGGAGAGGGCGGGAGTCTGGTGTGAGAAAGGGGAGGTCTCCGCCCTCATCCTCCCCGCATTTCAAAGGTCTTGGCTGCGTTTCCAGTAGGGAGGCTATGCCGCTGTCCCGCGCCAAGTGATCCGCGCGTGTGGGATCGCCTTCTGCCCTGGGAGGCTAGAACAGGGTCATGACTCCATGTGACTCCAGATGAAGCAGCTGAGGCTCAGAGAAGTCAGGGTGCTCAGGAGGGTCCCTCGAGAGTGCTGATGGAGCATGACCCTAACTCCGGTCACTTCCTTCCTTTTTGAGTCGTTACTTAACCCAGAGAGCCTTCTGGGTGCCCCTGGGCCAGCGGGGCCTGGAGTAACCAAGACCCAGGCCCTGCCCTCAAGAGCACACACTTGAGAGGGTGAAAGAAAGCTAACTAACAGTGACACAGAGTCTGATGCTGAGAAAGGTGAGCTGGGGCGCCGGGCTGGGTCAGGGGCACATCCAGACCTTGACCTTCAGAGTGTGGAAGAGCTGAGAAAATTATCACGCTCTCTTTATCTTCCTCACACGTGTAATTCCTGTTAAAATAACACTGAAATGGGAAGTTAGCAGCTGATCAACAAAGCTTCCCTGGTGGCCCAGGTTCGGTCCCTGGGTCAGGAAGATACCCTGGAGAAGAAAATGGCAACCCACTTCATTATTCTTGCTAGGGAAATCCCATGGACAGAGGAACTTGGTGGGCTATAGTCTATGGGATTGCAAGAGTCAAACACAATTTAGTGACTAAACCACCACCGCTATACCTAGGATTATAATTGCTATGTTATGTAGTAATTCTGTATTTAACTTTTTGAGGAGTTTTTACAGCTATTTTTATAGCAGCTATGCCATTTTACATTTCTACTAACAATGTATGAGGGTTCCAGTTTCTCCACATCCTCACAAACACCTGTTACTTTCTATTCTTTTTTTCTTTTTTTAATATATCCATTCTAGTGGCTGTGAGGTAGCATCTTATTGTGGTTTTGATTTGCATTTTCTTAATGACTAATGATGTTAGATATCTTTTCATATGCTTCTTGGCCATTTGTATTTCCTATTTGTTTGTCTATTCAAATCCTTTGCCCATTTAAAAGTTTAGGTTTTCTTTTTGTTGTTGAATTTTAAGAGCTCTTTATATACTCTGGATACTAGACTCTTCTCTGATGTATGATTTGCAACTATTACCTCCCATACTGCTAGTTGTCTTTTCACTTGGTTAATAATGTCTTTTAATGCACAAAAGTTTCAAATTTTGATGAAGTCCAATATTTCTATTTTTCTTTTGGTCTTGTATTTGGAATCAATTGCTGAATACAAGATCATGAAGATTTACCCTGAAATTTTCTTCTAAGAGTTTTATAATTTTAGCTCTTATAATTCAGTTATTGATCCATTTTGAGTTCACATTTATATACAGTGTGAGGTAGGGGTCTAACTTGATTTTTTTGCAAGTGGATATCTAGTTGTTATGGTGTTATTTGTTGAAAAGACTACTCTTCCCCCATTGAATAATCTTAGTATGCTAGTTGAAAATCAGTTGACCAAAGGTATGGGATTATTTCTAGACTCTCAGTTTTGTTGCATTGATGTATATATCTACCATTATGCCAGTAACACATCGTTTTGATTACTGTAGTGTAATGGACAATTTTATGTCAACTTGACCAGACCACAGATACCCAGATACCTGATTAAATGTTACTTCTGGGTGTGTCTGTGAAACTGTTTCTGGAAGAGAGTAGCTTGTGAATTAGTGGGCTGAGTAAAGTAGATGGTCCAACCTAGTGTGAGTGAGTAGCATCCAATGTGTCGAAAGGCTGAGTAGAACAAAAAGGTGGAGGGAAGATGGATTTGCCCTCTTTCTGCTTGTCCATCTGTGCTGAACATTGATCTTTTCTTGCCCTTAACACTCCTGGTTCTCAGGCCTTTGGACTAGAATTGAAATCTACACCATTGGCCTTCTGGCTCTCAGACCTTTCTTTAAACAACAAAACCCAATACATGTAGTTGTGTAGTAAGTTTTAAAATGGAGACGTGTGAGTTGCCCAGCACTGTTCTTTTTAAATATTTGGGACCTCTTATATTTCCACATGAATTTAAGAATCAGCCTTTCCCTTTCTGCCAAAAAAAAAAAAAAAAGATGTTGAAATTTTAATTGGATTTGCCTTGAATTTGTAGATTGCTTTGGGTAGAATTGCCATTTAAACAATATTACGTTTTCCATTCCATGAACACAGAACGTTTTTTCATTTATTAAGGTTTTCTTTATTTTCCTTTAGCATTTTATTTTTTATTTCAGTGTAGAAGTACTTCACTTTTTTGGTTAAATTTATTCTTTGGTGTTTTATTTTTTAGATGCTATTGTAAGTTGAATTATTTTCTTCATTTCCTTTTTAGATTGCTCATTGTTGGTGTATAGAAACACGACTGATTTTTGTGTGTTGATCTTGTACCCTACAACTTTGCTTAATGTGTATTAGCTGGAATAGTTTTTTTGCGTGTGTATTCTTGGAGATTTTCTACGTAAAGGATCATGCCGTATGAGAACAGAGATAGTTTTCCTTTTCAGTTTGGGTGTCTATTATTTATTTTTCTTATCTAATTGTGCTGGTAAAACTACCAGTATAATATTGAATAGCAATGGATGAAAGCAGATAACCTTGTTTCATTTTTGATCTTAGGAGAAAGCTTTCAGACTTTCACCATTGAGTATAATGTTGGCTATGGTTTTGCCATATACGTGTTGATGAAGTTCCCATATATTGCTAGTTTTCTGAGTGTTCTTACCATGAAAGGGTATCAAATTTTGTCAAATTCTTTTTCTGTTTTCATTGAGATGATCATGTGGCTCTTTTTTCCTTTGTCCTATTAATGTGGTGTACTACATAGATTAATTTTCTTATGTTGAACCCTGCATTTCTAGGATAAATACCACTTGGTCATGATGTGTAATCTTTTTAATATGTAGTTGGGTTTGTTGTTGTTTAGTCGCTAAGTCATGTCCTAGTCTTTTGCAGTCCCATGGACTATAGCCCGCCTGACTCCTCTGTCCATGGAATTCTCCAGGCAAGAATACTGGAGTGGGTTGCCATTTCCTTCTCCAGGGGATCTTTCTGACCCAAGGATCAAAACTGTGTCTGCATTAGAAGGCGGATTCTTTACTGCTGAGCCACCCGAGAAACCTGGGTTTAGCTTGCTAAAATTTTGTCAAGAATTTCTGCATCTGTGTTCATAAGGGACATTTGTCTGTAGTGTGAGCTTTGTGCTAGTTCGACCACTGAGCTGCTTTGGCTTGTGAATGCTTTTAGAACTGAAGCCATTCCTGTGCTGTAGTCAATGCGGCAAAGGTATTAATGACTGTGAATCATCAAAGCTGAGCCACATTTCCAGTTTTACTCTCCAGCCTCTGCAGGCTGTGCTAACCTAGAAAAGCTTTCTTGCCCTCATGCCTTCCATTCAGCAAACAAGTAGTTTTCTCAATCGTATGCTGGAAATGATGTACAATTTCATCGTGGGGGATGATGATGTAGACTCCTGAGCTTTCTAGTCAAGAACTTTCAAGTTAAGGAGCTCAAGATGATGCGAAATACATCTGAAACAGCTCAGTGGTTATTGCCTCCTGATGAAGCAAAACTAGCGTGGATCCTTCTAGAAAGCCCTCACCATTCAGCCTAAATCTTTTCCCAGGGACTTCCTTGGTGGTCCAATGGCTAAGACTCCACACGCCCAATGCAGGGGACCTGGGTTCCATCCTTGGTCAAGGAACTAGATCCCACATGCCAAAATTAAAATATGGTGCCATCAAATAAATAAAATATATTTAAAAAAGTAAAACGTTTCCCAACCTCCAGACACAGCTTTAGATATAACTAACTATTCATAAATTCTTCCCAGATTGCCAGTTATTCCTTATTTGAATCTTAATCTTATCTCATACCGCAACATGTCAGCCTGTAAACTCTACAAGGTGTGGTTTAGGCTGGTGTTTCCCAACCATTTGTTATTCACCTCTCACTTTTATTTTTCCAGATTACGTCTTCCAGGGTTTAATTTTCTTTAAATTGACTTTTGTGTGTGTGTGTGTGTGTGTTTCCTTTATATTAAATTGACTTTTAAAAGAAAAGTTTGAGTAAATTTTTATATTTTTAAATTTTTCTTGGAATATAGTGGATTTATAATGCTGTGTTAGTTTCAGCTGTACCGAAAAGTGTATCAGTTATACATGTTTGTGTGCTCACTCAGTCATGTCCGACTCTTTGTGACCCTAAGGACTGTAGCCCACCAGGCTCTGTTATCCATGGGATTCTCCAGGCAAGAATACTGAAGTGGGTTGCCATTTTCTCCTCCAGGGGATCTTCCTGACCCAGGGATTGAACCCACATCTCTTGTGTCTCCTACATTGGCAGATGGATTCTTTACTACCAGTGCCAACTGGGAAGCCCATACATATATATATATATATCCACTCTTTTTTAGATTCTTTTTCTATATGGGTCATTTCAAAGTATTGGGAAGAGTTCCCTGTGCAGTACAGTAGTTTCTTATTAGTATCTATTTATATACAGTACTGTGTATATGTCAATCTCAGTCTCCCAGTTTATCCCCCCGCTTTCCACACTGGTAACCATAACATTGTTTTCTACATCTGTGACTCTATTTCTTAAATTTATTAAAAATAATTCTACTAACAAGTGCCATAAATGGAAGGTAACTGCTACATACACCATACAAACAAAAGCTGAAGTAAGCAGGGAGGTTAACAGCCCTGGAGAGGGGTGTAAAGACACACCAGCACTGAACGGAGCCTTTCTCCTTGCTGAGCAAAAGGAGAGGACGAGAACTAAACAGTGAACCACCTTCTCCCTGGGTCACTTAATGTAGTTTGAGGCTGTGTTCGTGCATCCCTTAAGGTAACATTTGAAAGCAAGGGTGGGAAGAGCACTGGGTCGGGTCTCACAGAACCTAGGTTGGAATCAATACTAGGATCTTCCACCCCATGAGGTCTTGATTTCCTCCTCTGATAAGTGGGGATTTACCTGGTGGCCCGCTGGTTAAGAATCCACCTTGCAATGTAGGAGACGTGTGTTTGATCCCTGGTCGGGGAACGAAGAACCCACATGCTGTGGAGCAATGCAGCTAAGCCTTTACACTACAGCACTACAACATGAGAGATCATATGTGGCACAGAAAGATCCTGAATGACACAACCAAGACATGATGCAGTTAAATAAATAACTAAATATTTTAAAAGACATCAAATTTTACACTTTAAATATGTACATGTCAATTACAGCACAACAAAATTGTTCAAACATATTCAACTTATTAAAAAAAAAAAAAACACAACAACCTTACATGTCTCACCGGGTTGTCTTTAGGGACAAAGGAAATCAGGGACTTGATTTTTAATTGTTCAATTGAACTCGGAGGCTAAGTCAGGCATTCTCAGAGGGAACAGAAACCTCTGGGAGGGGGCATGTCCTGTAGACATAAGATTGATTCAGTGTTTCGGGTAGGGAGAAGGAGCTACTGGCATTTGTGTGTTGTGCATGCATGCTCAGTCATGTCTCTTTGTGACCTTATGGACTGTGGTCCGACAGGGTCCTCTGTCCATGGGATTCTCCAGGCAAGAATACTGGAGAGGGTTGCCATACCCTTCTCTAGGGGATTTTCCTGACCCAAGGTTCCAACCCGTTTCTCTTGAGTCTCCTGCATTGGCAGTTGGATTCTTTACCACTGTGCCACGTGGGAAGCCTACTGGTTTTAAGCAGTTGGGAACGAAGGATACCACATGTTCTTCCCTGATAGCTCAGTTGGTAAAGAATCCACCTGCAATGCAGGAGACCCTGGTTCCATTCCTGGGTCGGGAAGATCTGCTGGAGAAGGGATAGGCTACCCACTCCAGTATTCTTGAGTTTCCCTTGTGGCTCAGCTGGTAAAGAATCTGCCTGCAATGAGGGAGATCTGGGTTAGATCCCTGGATCAGGAATATCCCCTGGAGAAGGGAAAGGCTACCCACTCCAGTATTCTGGCCTGGAGAATTCCATGGATATTGTCTATGGGGTCGAAAAGAGTCAGACAGGACTGAACAACTGTCATTCACCAAACAACAAAAAATGGATGCTCCCACAGCCTGCAAGACTCCCAGAGGTTCATCCAGATCTACTTCCAGGTGATCTACCTGCTCATCATGACCCCATCCCAGAAATGAGCTCTATTTTATACATCAGTAGAGGCTTCCTTCTCACTTTTCTTCTTTATATTTCACTTGTATTTCATCCTCTGCTTTATCTTAACGCCTAGAACAATGACAATAATTCAATATTTTTTTCACTAAATGAATAGATAAATGCCTATTTTCTTATTGGGTTTTTACTTTTTTTTTTTTTTTAATTAAAATGGTAGAAGATATTTGTCTTTTAGGGTTATATCATTCAGGGCCAAATCAAGAGACAAACTGTACCACTAATTTGAATAGAGAAAATTAGATATAAAGAATTTTTAACTAATAAGAGGTGGTTAACAAGAATCCTCACTGGGTTCGATCCCTGGGTTGAGAAGATCCCCTGGAGGAGGGTATGGCAACCACTCCAGTATTCTTGCCTGGAGAATCCCCATGGACAGAGGAGCCTGGTGGGCTACAGTCCATGGGGTCGTAAAGAGTTGGACACAACTGAGTGACTAAGCACAACTAAAAGAGGTATAAAAAAACTGAGGCAGGGACAGGCAAGCTTCTTGGGTAAAGGGCCAGGTGGTAGATAGTTTAGGCTTTGTGGAGTAAGAGGCACAATCAAGGATATTATGTAGCTGCTTGTAAAACAACACAGAAAACAAATTTCCACCATCTTTGTAATAACCGAGTACAAGCTTTGCTAATGAAGTTCTTTAATGAGAAGAATGGGATCCACTGCTTTGGGATAACATTCTGCTACTTTGGGGTTCAAATGTGAAAATCGTCCTTAGATGGAGGGGTGTGCAAATACAAGAGAGGGCTGGATTTAACCTGCAGGCTGAAGTTTGCCCTCCCTTGATCCCTGAGGGAGGAAGAAGGTAGGAGGCACTGAAAAACGGAAGAGGGGCTCCTGTGACCCAGGTTCAGACCTCTGCAGAAAGAACATAAATGCCCCAGGCTACACAGTCGTTCAGGAACAAAGAAATATGTCAGGGTACATGGGCTGTCCCTAGATCACACACGCAAAGTCAGGGAGTTGCTACCACGAAAAACTGGCAAAGCTGGGAAAAGTCCCTCCAGCTCCGTTTATGGTGTCCCTCCAGCGCCTTCTACTGGCAGAGACTAACAAGACAGCTGGCAAAGGAGACTTGTTTATAGGGTCAATTCTCAAAGAGCAAAGAAGATGCTTGGAGCTAAGAGGCAGTCATTTGATAACTGCACAGGAGATAGTAATAGACAGTGTTGCACATATTTTTTTCCCAATCTGTTTCTTACCTTTAAAAATATTTTTTTGTTGTTGTTTCAAAGGTAAGGAGTTCCCTGGTGGTCCAGTGGCTAAGACTCCTTGCTCCCAATGCAGGGGGCCTGGGTTTGATCCCTGATTTGGAACTAGATCCCACCTGCCACAACTAAGAGTTCTTGGATGCAACTAAAGATCCCGCACGCCATAACAAAGATCAGAGATCCCAAGTGGTGCAACTAAGACCAGGTGCAGCCAAATGTCGACTTAAAAAATGCACAATGTCAGAGTTGCAGGTTAAGTTTTATTTGGGGCAAAAAGAGGATTGCAGCCCAGGAGACAGCATCTCGGATAGCTCTGAGAAACTGCTCCAAAGAGGCAGGAGGAAAAGGGGAGTATATATATGATTTTTGCTGAAGGGGGAATACATGCAATCAAGCACATATTTTTCCAGAATGTTTCTACTAGTCTCATGAAGCTTTTGCCAGTCAAGAGAAACAGTCATCACCATGAAGGATTTAAGTACTTTTCTAGATATGGGACGGAAAAGCATCTGCCCACAATGCGGGAGACCTGGTTTCAATCCCTGGGTTGGGAAGATCCCCTGGAGAAGGAAATGGCAACCCACTCCAGTATTCTTGCCTAGAAAATTCCATGGATGGAGGAGCCTGGTGGGCTACAGTCCTTGGGGTAACAAAGGGTCGGATACGACTGAGCGACATCACGACTTCACGATGACTAGATATGGGAAGATGCAAGAATTAGGCTTATCAGTTCGGCTCCTGATAATATCTAACTATCTGAAGACCTATCCTGCTAGTTTCCCCATCCCCACACCAGCACAGAGTGCCTCATTTCTGTTCTCCACCCTGAACTCCTTTCAGAGCATGTTAAAGGTCAGCAGCCGCAGCAAAACAGGATTTACTCCTTATAGAGGTAGATGGCAAGTGCCCACGGCAAGTGCCAATTTGTAGTTGACACAAATAAATAAAAATTAAAAAAAAATATTGATCTGTTAAAAACAACAACAAACCAGTGACCCAAATGATAATCTTTCATGCTCAAGGAAATGGAGTCAGAAGAAACTCTGGTAAGAGGATTCATTTTTACTTCCTTCTCTGGAAGAAAATGGTATTTGGATTCTTTTTTACTTTTAATGATAGACTAGGATTAGTTAGTTCTAGCACCCTGATCACTAAAGAATAAATATTTTGATTAGAAACTAAAAGTTGATATAAGGAGTAAATCCTTCAGCATTGATTTCTTAAAATCTATATTCTTAACATAGTGTACCAGTCTTTCAAAAGTTTATTCCAACCCATTTCTTCTTTTGTACTCTAAAACATCTTCATTATGTTGTTTGATGAGATAGATTCACAAGAAAACAGAGATGCCCAAGGTCGATCCAACTTTCAGCCAATCAGGTCTGCCATGTGGATACTCCCGGATGTAGACCTTGCTGACTCAGGTGCCTGGCTGGGTTTCAGCTTTGAGAAAGGGACACAGCAACATGGATGGTATCATCTTGCTGGCTTACATCTATATCTTGAAACCAACTGGGTTTTATATTTGATATATTTGAACAGAGTCAGAGGTGGGGATCTAATTTTATATTCTTTGAAGTGTTGTTGCAGGAATGGGACCCCTTCTAGGGCCTGAGGTTGGGCTCTTGAATAACACTCAGAAATGAATTGTCTGAGCTGACAAAGCAAGAGACTTTACTGGGATGGGGCACCTGGGTGGTGAGCAGGAAGGTCAGGAAACCCAGGAGGACTGCTGTGCCACATGGTTCACAGTCTCGGGTTTCTGTGGTGATGGGATGAGTTTCTGAATTGTCTCTGGCCAATCACTTCCTCAGGGTCCTTCCTGGTAGCATGTGGTTCACTCAGCCAAGATGGAATCCAGAGAGAAGGATCCTCTGGAGGGAGGATGGTGAAATATATGGACTGGAGTCTCCTCTGTCCTCTGACCTTTCCCAACCTTCCGGTTGGTGGTAGCTTGTTAGTTCCAGGTTTCTTACTGGGACCTCCTGTTATAAAATAGCTCACGTAAGTGACTACTATCTTGCCTGACCAGGGATGGCTGTTTCAGTTAGTGTCTCCCCTAACAGTATGGCCAATGAATTGCTTCAATACCATGTAATCCAGTCTTTCCAATGGATCCAAATCATTTAATATCTGGGGCCCAAATCCCGTGCATCAGTAACAACCGCCAAGGATAGCTTCATCCCACAAGTCCCACTCTTGGGCGCTGTGTTTGTCAGGATGCTTCTTCTCTCTACTGGACCTTCTCCTCTCCTTCCTGGTGTCCCAATCATGGGTGCTGTTCTTTCTGTGTTTGGACTTCTCTGTGCTGCCTGGCTCCACCTTGGCCTTCCTCCTATTCTCTTTGTAGGAATCTCCATCCTCGTGGTTCTTCCTCTTCCACTCTGCCTGCTCCTCGCCACCGTGTCCTCCTTCTTCCTTTTCCCTGGATCTTCTCTTCCAGCCTCTGTCTTGATCTCTGTCTTGATGGATGCTGGTGAGGTATTCTGAGATGCAGCTAGCCTCATCTTTGTGTTGTGTGGCGTGGGGACCAGTGGTCATTCCTTGCACAGGAGGCCTTGGAAACCACCAGTTATTGAAGAAATGGTCGTGTTTTTTCTGACAGTGACTAACAGGTTCCAGTCTTTGTCTGAAGTGATGACTACTGGACAGTGGGGACGAGTGGCTTTCCACTGTTTTCAGCCTTTTGGAGGAACCACAGGACTTGTGGGGCTGCCTGAAGGGGAAGCCCTGCTCCAGAACTGGAGGTCTGGGTGCTGTGTGGTCACTTTCTCTGTATGCAGAGTCTTCTGTCCCCTTTCTAAAGCAAACCTCTGGCTTTAATCCTCTGGCTCTCTGCTTTCTGATGTAATCCTGAAGTTCATGTTGAAAAGAGTCACAGGTCTTAGAATTTTCCATTATACTGACTATGGATGAATCTCTGCCAAGGAAGATGAAGAAAAGCTTTCTGTTAATTGTTTTGCTATAAATGTATGCTTTTTCTTTGAAAAGATCAGGTTGTCAAATTTCTAGTGGAGATTATATTATTATAATCATGTACTATAAATACCATGTAGCTATTGGTTTTGAAAATATATGTATATTGAAAATATTTATTTTGTATATATATTTTGAAAATATTGATTTAAAAAATATATGTAGCTGTCAATACCATGTATCTCTTGATTTCCAGACAAATACCCCAATCAAAAAATGGGCAGAAGAAAGACCTTAATGGACATTTCTCCAAAGAAGACATCACACTGGTCAGAATGACCATCATTTAAAAGTTTATGGATAACAAATGCTGGCGAGGATGTGAAGAAAAGGAAATCCTCTGACACTGTTGTTGAGAGTGTAGTTGATGCAGCCACTAGGCAATGCAGTATGGAGGGTCCTCAGAAAACTAAAAGTAGAATTACCGTATGATCCTGCAATCCCACTCCTGGTCATATCCTGGACAAAACTGTCATTCAAAAAGATGCAGGCATCCCTCTGTTCATAGCAGCACTATTTGCAATAGCCAAGACATGGAAACAACTTAACTGTCCATCAGCAGATGAGTGGAAAAAGAAGCTGTCTACATATATACAACAAAACACTGCTCATCCATTAAAAAGAACAAAATAATGCCATTTGCAGCAATATGGATGCAGCTAGAAATTATCATAGTAAGTGAAGTAAGTCATGAAAGAGAAAGACAAATACTGTATGATATCACTTATATGTGAAACCTAAAGTATGGCACCAACGAACCTAGGTACAAAACAGAAATGGACCTATAGACATAGAGATCAGACTTGTGGCTGCCAGGGCGAGATGGGGAGGGAGAGGGATGGACTGGGAGTTTGGGGTTGGTAGATGCACACTACGGCATTTAGAATGAATAAACAACAAACTCCTACTGTACAGCGTGAGGAACTATATCCAGTCTCCTGGGATAAACCATAATGGCAACGAATATTAAAAAATGAAATGTATATATGTGTAAAACTGAGTCACTTTGCTGTATAGCAGAGACTGTCACAACACTGGAAATCACTTATACATCAATAAAAACATATGTGGTTTTGACATAGACTGAGAATCATAAAATATAATGGACTAAGAAAATGTGTCCTAAAACACTGTGTAAATTTGAGGATCTGGGAATATATCGTTAAAAAGATTATTTATTTTCTTTTGGATGTGCTGTGTCTTTGTTGCTGTCTGGGCTTTCTCTAGTTGCAGCGAGCGGGGGCTGCTATTCGTTGTGGTGCTTGGGCTTCTCACTGCAGTGGTTTCTCTTGTTGTGGAGCGAGGGCTCTCGGGTGCTCGAGCTTTAGTAATGGAGGCACTTGGGCTCAGTATTTGCAGCTCCCGGGCTCTAGAGCACAGGCTCAGTAGTTGTGGTATACAGGCTTAGTTGCTCTGAGGCATGTGGGACCTTCCCAGACCAGGGGTTGAACCCATATCTCCTGCATTGACAGGTGGATTCTTTACCACTGAGCCACCAGGGAAGCCCTGGGAATATATCATTAATGTCTAAAATTTATCAGTGGTTATCACTAGGTTCAGGGATTATAGATGATTTCAGTTTTACTTACTTGTACTTTGTGTTTTTTGCCATAAATAACACTACTTGTATAATAAAAAAAAGAAAGTCAAGTCATTTTAAGAAAGCAGAGAGAACATCAGGCAAACAAATTATTCATAAATTCTACAAAAACAGAACTGGCTAGTCCTTGTATTATGTGCCAAGAAAGAGATAAAAGAGATCTTCAAACATGTTCTCACACATACGCACACACACACACACACACACACACACACACAGACACGTGTGTGTGTTTTAATCTCATAGGTGGGGTAAAAGAACAGAGAAAGATTCTACTTATTGTGATAAAGTCTAGACCTGTTCTTCTTCTTCTTTTTTTAACAAATGAGACACTGAGTTAGAGTTTAAATAACTTACTTAAGGTCACACAGCCAGAAAGTGGAAGAGCCAAAAATTGAACCAAGGCAGAGGATCCAGAGCCTGCGCACTTAACTACTCCAATATTGGTACCAACCTTCTAGGTGCTATGAGGACTAGAAGAGTGATGGGTGCAGAGACACTGGTCAGTGCCCATCAGCTATTAATATTCTCATTAGGAAGCTGCAATGATGGCTAGCAGCATTTAATGTGTTACTGGTAGTCTATTCGGAGAACTTTGTCTCTATTTTATGTTAATGTTTTGTTTTTCTAGTTAATTAAAATAAACACCTATTTGTGCTAAAAGTTAAAAAAAAAAAAAGTCGCAGCAGCAATATACACTGTAAAATCAAATAGTGGATTTTGGGCTTCCTAGGTGGTTCAGTGGTAAAGAATCGATCCCTGGTCTGGGAAGACCCCACGTGCCTCAGGGCAACGAAGGGCAACTAAACCTGTGTGCCACAAGTACTAAACTGGAGCTCTAGAGCCTGTGCTCTGCACTAAGAAAAGTCACTGCAATGAGATGCCAGTGCACCGCAACGAAGAGTAGCCCCCACTTACCGCAAGCAGAGAAAGCCCGAGCACAGCAGTGAAGACTCCTGGCAGCCATAAATAAAAATAAATAAAACTCCTTAAAAAAAAAAAAAACAAACCTGAGCTGATTTCTCTCTCTAGAGGTAACTACTGGCCATATTACTATTTTGGGGTGCCCATGGACTGAGGCTCGCCAGACTCCTCTGTCCATGAGATTTCCCAGGCAAGAATACTGGAGTGGGTTGCTATTTTCTTCTCCAGGAGATCTTCTCAACCCAGGGACTGAACCTGGGTCTCCCACATACAGGCAGATTCTTCTGTTTGAGCCACCAGGAATGCTCTATATTACTGTGTTCCTGAGGACTAAAACTCTGATCAAACAGGCGGGAGGTCAGACTGTGCATTCTGGTTTGCAACTCAGCTTTTCTTCCCAAACAATGTATTCAGATTCATTTTCTACTTCAGTGCACAAAGTTTGTACCTTATCTTTATGGGAGCTTCTTGGTGTGACAGAACAGGCATGGACCATGATTCTTTAAAAAAACAAACAGGGATTTCCCTGGTAGTCCAGTGGTTAAGAACCTGCCTTCCAATGCAGGTCTGATTCCTGGTGGTGGAACTACAATCCCACATGCCAAGCAGCAACTAAGCCCACACCCTACAACTAGAGAGCCCTCCAGCAGCAACTAGAGAGAAGCCTGTGCAAAGCAAGACCCCGCACGGCTAAAAGAAAATTATATATATAATTCACTTAAACAAATCAGATCCCTGAAAATTTAGGTCCTCCTAATTTTTAGCTATGGTCAACAAAGCAGCAGTATTTTGCAGACACTGCGTGAGCGACCCGGGTCTGTGGGGCGCTGTAGTGCTGCCAAGCGGCACTAGTGGTAAAGACCCTGCCTGCCCATGCAGGAGATGTAAGGGACTGCAGGTTCAATCCCTTTGCCAGGAAGATCCCCTGGAGAAGGGCATGGCAACCCACTCCAGTATTCTTGCCTAGAGAATCCCATGGACAGAGGAGCCTGGCAGGCTACGGTCCATAGGGTCGCACAGAGTCGGACACGACTGAGCAGCTGGGCAGCAAGAGCAGCAGTAGTAGGGTGCTGGCCCAGAGGTGGGCTGCCAGGCTAAGGCCCTCCTCCTCGGGAAGGATCTGCTCCTGAAACATTCTTGGTCAGGAAGAAGACTTCCTCCCGTAAACAGAACCTGAGAGGGGTTTGAATTTGTAGGAGAGAGGTTCAGTTTTTTGTGTGGGGGATTCAAACTGATTCTGGATTTTTGTGAGGTGATTTCAGAGAGGCATCCAGTCATTTCCTCATTGTGGAAGGATGAAAGTGAGAGTGTTGGTCGCTCAGTCATTTCCAACTCTGCAATACCAGGGACTATAGCCCTCCAGGCTCCTCTGTTTATGAAATTCTCCAGGCAAGAATACTGGAGTGGTTTGCCATGCCCTTCTCCAGGGGATCTTCCCAACCCAGAGACTGAACCGAGATCTCTTGCATTGTAGGAAATTGTAGAAACCCAAGTCGCCTGCATTCTTTACTGCCTGAGCTACAAGGAGGGTGGAATGCAAAATCCCTGAAAGGACTCACTCCACCACACACACACCCCCAGGGCACAGGTGGGATCTGAGAGCCTTTAGGCAGGTTACAACTCTGGGCAGGTGTGGATCTGGAGTCAGGCTGCCACTTATTCATGCTGTTGACTTATGTCAATAGTGAAGGACAAGGAAGCCTGGTGGGCTGCAGTCTATGGTATCACAAAACTTAGACTTAGCGACTAAACCATCACCGCCACACCTCCTAAATATGCAACATAAACAGCCTTAACAAGCACTGGTAAGAGAGGGGTGTGGTCCAGATCTGTCCACTGGGAGGTAGGTGGGAGGGGACAGGGCTGGGGAAAGCAGGCCCTGCTTACATAGGGCTTGGATACAGTCATACACAGAAAACGTGTGCACTGTGAGATCTGCCAAGCCTGGCCTATTTCACCTACTACACACCCCTGAAAGCTACCTAGAGTCCTTCTTCCTGGCTACCACCTACCCAGTCTAACCCTGGTCTCTTCACCAGTGCCACGTATCAGCACCCATCCCTTTTCACCCACCCCTGAATCCGTCTCCAGGAAAAAGGAGCCAGAGAAATCTTTTTAAAGTCAATCTGATTACAGTGGGCACTCCTTGCTGTGCTCCGTATCTACGAACGTGAAATCACCAATACCAGAGCCAGATTGTATTCATAGCCCGAGTCACATTCATTATACAAAAGCCCTGAGCATGGGGGCAGAGGCATCCTGGGACCAATTCCCACAGACCAAAGGACAACTGGATGTCTCCTCCAGCCAAGGCCCTCTGTTTCTTACTGCTCTAAAATTGTCCTTTGTCCCATGGCTGAGCTGGTAAAGAACATGCCTGCCAATGCAGGAGATGAGAGAGACATGGTTGGACCCCTGGGTCAGGAAGGTCCCCTGGAGAAGGAAGTGGCAACCCGCTCCAGAATTCTTGCCTGGAAAACTCCACGGACAGAGGAGCCTGGCAGGGCTACAGTCCATGGGGTCACAAAGAGTCACTCAGGACTGACCGAGCAAGCACGTGCGCGCGCGCACAACACACAAAAGTCCCCAGGCCACCCACGTCCGACTTCCACCTACTCCTCAGTCTCAAGTACCAGCTGCAACTGCTGCCTGCCTTTCCCTTTCTGCACCCCACCCCACAGCCTTTATAGAATCCGTGCTCCCTCTGATCCCTCCCCCAAGCCCCCATCAGCTTCTCCCTTTCTTCACGGTCTGCTAGGTTATCCCTTTCCAGCCTACTTCTCCACCTCATCTCTGGTCCTCTGGCTTTGTTTTTAGTTGGGATGCTCTATATTAAGATAAACTTAGCTACACCATAGAGTAGGAAGCAAAATTTGTTAAATAAATAATAATAATACCACATCTGGTTAAAACCAAGCCCTTGAAGACATTTCCTTCTGCTCAGAGCTCACATCATTTCCTCTCCCCTCCCATTGCTCTCACCCTCAGAGTTGGAGATTCCAGTCCACTTTTCTCCCAGGGAACTTGTAGGGAGTTTGGGGAGCTCGAACTGCCTGCAGGCTCTCCATCTCCCTTCACTCCTGTCCTTTCTTCCATGGTTCAGATCAGAACCCTAGGAGACACTCGTTGCTCCCTACCTCACCGGGCAGCACCATCACAAGTCCTGCTTGCTCTGCAGGATTGGGGACTTCCCTGGTAGTTCAGTGGTTAATGCTCCCCTGCTTCTAATGCTGGGGGCCTGGGTTCGACCCCTGGTCAGGGAACTAAGATCACACATGCCTGAGGTGCCCCTTGGAGCCACACACACACAAAAAGCATCCAGGATGGGAGCATTTCTTTGCATGGAAGCTGCTCCTGCAGGGGGTGGGACCACATTTCTGCTGTATCACAGCTTTGTTGTTGTCTTAAACAGTAGTCTTTATGTTTACACAAAGCAGTACAAAATGAGGCGGTTCCTCAAAGGGTGACTTGGAGGTAGGAAATCCATCCTGAGCGTCAAAGTGTTAGTTGCTAAGTCATGCCTGACTCTTTGTGACCCTATGGATTATAGCCTACCAGGTTCCTCTGTCCATGGGATTTTCCAGGCAAGAATACTAGAGTGGTTTACCATTTCCTTCTCCTCACTGTCCCTTCTTAATTGGCCTTCTAGCTTCTGCTTGATGAGTTTGTTTCCAAACCAGCAGCCAGAATAATTATCTTCATCTAAAGTTTTTATTTTTTAAATTATGAAAATATGATTGCTATATCCTTCTACTTCTCAGTATATTCATTATATTAATTTTTGAGAGTTTGATATTGAAACTCCAACTAAAAACCTTATCTGCTTAAAAAAACAATTGTAATATAGTGGAACTATATGTAACCTTGTTCTGTATTTTCTAAGTCTCCTGCAAATGTGTTATCTTGCAGAATACTTGCAAAATAAATTTTTTAATGTATGTAATCCTGGTCAAACCTGGTCAAACTCCTCTGCTCAAAATCCCTTGGGTATGCTTCTTTCCTAAGAAGGAAGCCCAAACCCCCAAGGGTGCCTACAAAGCCCAGCCACTAATGGTTGTCTCACTTATCTGAAGTTCCTGGTTTCTCTCGGATAACCCTCCCCTTGTTCCTCCTTTCTAGCCTTCCTTCTCCCTGCCAGAGGGGATGCGTGGGCACCCTCTAGCTCAAGCTCTTGGACTATGGATCCCAGGAGAAGACTCTCCTTTTCTGGATGCTGCATCTGACATACATTTTTAAACTGAAAATTTTGGTCTATTTTTCATCTTAACCACCCTCCGATAGAAATCCCTCACCAAGGGAATTCCCTGGCCGTCCAGTAGTTAAGCTTAAGTGCTCCCACTGCGGGGGGTGCGGGTTGGATCCCTGGTTCGGGAACCAAGATCCCACATACAGTGCAGAGTGGCCAAAAAATTAAAAAAAAAACACAAAAACTTTTTTAAATTAAAAGGGTTTCCCTGGTGGCACAGGGGATGAGAATCTGCTTGCCAATGCAGAAGACAGAGCTCCATCCCTGGTCCAGGAAAATTTTGCATACCATGGAGCAGCTAAGGCCGAAAGCTACAACCACTGAGCCCTAGAGTCTGTTGGAGAGAAGTCCCCAAAATGAGAAGCCCATGAACTGCAAGAAGAGTAGCCCCTCCTCACCGCAACTAAAGAAAGCCTGGGCAAAGTAACGAAGACCCAGTGTAGCTAACAACAACAACAAAAATTGGAAAAGAAAAAGAAATACTTCAGCAAGCAGAGATTCCTTATTCGCTGCTGTCTTATATCGAATTGCGCTGACCTAAAAGACTCTGATGCTGGGAGGGATTGGGGGCAGGAGGAGAAGGGAATGACAGAGGATGAGATGGCTGGATGGCATCACCGACTCGATGGACATGAGTTTGGGTAAACTCCAGGAGCTAGTGATGGACAGGGAGGCCTGGCGTGCTGCAATTCATGGGGTTACAAAGAGTCGGACACGACTGAGTGACTGAACTGAACTGAAGCGCGTGCATGCTCAGTAGTGTCCAACTTTGAATTTTGTGACCACATAGACCGTTACCCACCAGGCTCCCCTATCTGTGGACACTCCCAGGCAAGAATACTGGAGCAGGTTGCCATTTTCTCCTCCACGGGCTCTTTCTGACCCAGTGACTGAAGCCAAGTCTTTTGTCTTTCCTGCGCTGGCAGGTAGATTCTTTACCACCACGCCACCTGGGTCAAGGTAGATGCCTAATCACATACTTGCTCAATGAATATGGGAGTGAAGAAGGGCCTTGACCTCTCTCCACACTTCGCCCCCACAAGTCCAGGTGCCCTGAGAAGCCCAGATCCAAGGAGTCTTACCTGCCTCAGCCGTGCTTCCCACCCAGCATCCTCCCGTTTGCCCCTCAAGCCACCACCTCTTCCAGCTAGCACGCCCACAGCCATCAAACATGAGTGCAAAAAAAAAAAAAAAAAAAACAACACATTTGGCTCACCTTTTACCTGGAATCACCACCATGCATGCACTGGTTTACTGAGAGAAATTTCCACAGGTGGAACCCTTATTTCTCGAGCCTACAAGACTTTGGGGTCATGTAAGTAGAAGACCTGTGGGCCTACGGAGAGCAGAGTTTCACCTGCCTAGTACCTCAAAGGAAAGAAGGAAGGGAGGGAGGGAGGGAGGCAGGAAGGGATCCCTAGTCAGGGGTAGGTTTTACTCAGCTCCAGGAGAAGAATCTCAACTTCTTTGCAGCTCAAACATCTCTGCCAGATCCCCTGGAAGCAGGGAAGCTGGGAAGCAGGAAGCCACACCTCTTTGTCTGGGGATTTCAGGTTTTAGAATCTCACCATCTCACAGCTCCAGGCTATCAGGAGAAATAAATCCAGTCATAGAATTTTAGGTGATTTAGGAACATTTAGGGCTTCCCTTGTGGCTCAACTGGTAAAGAATCTGCCTGCAATGAGGGAGACCTGGGTTTGATCCTGGTTTGGGAATATCCTCTGGAGAAGGGAAAGGCTACCCACTCCAGTATTCTGGCCTGAAGAATTCCATGGACTGTATAGTCCCTGGGATCACAAAGAGTTGGACAGGACTGAACGACTTTCACTTATTCTTTCTTTCTGGAACACTTAAGCTCATCGCCTTGGGACACAGTCTCAAATCTAAATCTTATTATTCTATCCTGTTTGAAGAGTTTAGTTTGAAATATTTTAAAAATAAAGCAAGCCATTCTCAAATCATAAAATATAGCACACAAGCAGAAATGTGCACCATCAAAAACCTACAGCATGATGATTTATTACAAAGGAAAAGTTTATTAAACTACAGTTTCAGTTGGTAAATAAAACACTGCCATGCCCTGGCTCCTTTCTTAATCTTAATTCCCCAACTGTGTGATTTTTATGGTTGTCCCATCCTTGCTCTTTATCACTCAAGAATAAATCTCAATTTATGATAGTTTTACCTTTTTCTTGGTTATAACTAAATGGAATCATATCACATACAGTTCTTTCGTTCTGAATTTCACCACAGTGCATTCATTTTCATGGCAGTATGGAATTCCAGTCTATGAAAAAAAATATACGTACATACATACACAACCACAGTTGATTTATCCATTCATGGGCATCATGAGGGTTTCCAGTCCAGGGCCATTTTTAAACAACACTGCCATGTGTACTTTTACATAGATCTCCAGATATACTTCAGCCTGCATTCCTATAGGCTGTATACCCCGTAGAGGAAGATCTACAATTGCAGTCTACACGCTGTGGCACATTAGTTTCATCAGACACAGTCCCGCACTGTGGGACACTGTTTTTCATCAGACACTGTTTTTCAAGTGGTTCTATCAAGAGGTTAAATCCTCCCAGAATCATTTGAGTGCTTCACATTCTTTCTAATACTTGGAACTGTCTGGCTTTAAATTCTGTACTTAATTGCAACGATTAGAATCAACACTATTTCCATGTTCACAATGATACTGAGTACCTCTCCTAATATCTATTGACCTGTTGGATTTTCTCGAGTTCTCAAGTGAGTTCTTCGCTGGGTCTGTGTGTATGAGATCTCCTACTCTGTGCCTGGCATCTTCATTCTCTTGGCAGTATCTTTTGATGGACAGAAGTTCTTAATTTTAATGTTGTTAAAGTTAATAATTAAACAGCACTTTTTTGTGTCATATTTAAGATGTAATTTCCTAATCTTAGACCAGAGTTTCTCTACCTCAGCACTACTGACATTTCAGTTTAGGTAACTTTTTGATGTAGAGGTTGTCCTGTGCATTATAAAACGCAGGACAGCATCCCTGTCCTTTACCAGCTAGATGACAATTGAAACATCTACCTCAAGTTTTTCAGATTAGTTAATTTTTGGCTATCTGAATTGCAGCACATGGATCTTCATTGGGTGTTTGTTGTGATATGCGGGATCTTAAGCTTGGCTCGAGTACACTGCTGTTTCCCTGGTGGCTCAGTGGTAAAGAACCTGCCTGCCAATGCAGAAGATGCAAGAGATACAAAATATGTTGGGAGGATCCCCTGGAATAGGAAATGGCAACCCACTCCAGCACTCTTGCCTGGAAAATTCCATGGACAGAGGAGCCTGGCAGGTTACAGAGCATGGAGTTGCAAAGAGTTGGACACAACTGAACAATTGAGCACACACGCCAAATCAAATCCCAGACACAGAGTTTTGGTAAGGTAAAGATAGCTTTACTGCTTTGACAGGCAAAGGGAGATACATCAGGATTATGCTTTGAAAAATTATGTGCCAGAGAACTTGAAGATTTTTATAACAGCAGGTCAAAGCTGGGGTCTCTGAGAAGAATAGGGTGTGAGCAGGGCTTGTACTCCCTTAATCTCATCTCAGGTGGGTGGTTTCCCAATCTTGATGTGTTTCTGTGGTTCTTTTAATCTTGCCTCAGGTGTTTTTTTGGCTGTTCCTCCCTTGATTATGGGTTTCCCTGACTGAAATCAGATTGATTATATTATTTGCAGCCAAAGATGGAGAAGCTCTATACAGTCAACAAAAACAAGACCAGGAGCTGACTGTGGCTCAGATCATGAACTCCTTATTGCCAAATTCAGACTTAAATTGAAGAAAGTAGGGAAAACCAGTAGACCATTCAGGTATGACCTAAATCAAATCCCTTATGATTATACAGTGGAAGTGAGAAATAGATTTAAGGGACTAGATCTGATAGATAGAGTGCTTGATGAACTATGGATGGAGACATTGTACAGGAGACAGGGGTCAAGACCAACCCCATGGAAAAAAAATGCAAAAAAGCAAAATGGCTGTCTGGGGAGGCCTTACAAATAGCTGTGAAAAGAAGACAAGCAAAAAGCAAAGGAGAAAAGGAAAGACATACCTATTTGAATGCAGAGTTCCAAAGAATAGCAAGGAGAGATAAGAAAGCCTTCCTCAACGATCAATGCAAAGAAATAGAGGAAAACATCAGAATGGGAAAGACTAGAGATCTCTTCAAGAAAATTAAAGATACCAAGGGAACATTCCATGCAAAGCTGGGCTCAATAAAAGACAGAAATGGTATGGACCTAACAAAGCAGAAAGTATTAAGAAGAGGTGGCAAGAATACACAGAAGAACTGTACAAAAAAGATCTTCATGACCAAGATAATCACGATGGTGTGATCACTCACATAGAGCCAGACATCCTGGAATGTGAAGTCAAGTGGGCCTTAGAAAGCATTGCTATGAACAAAGATAGTGGAGGTGATGGAATTCCAGTTGAGCTTTTTCAAATCTTGAAAGATGATGCTGTGAAAGTGCTGCACTCAATATGCCAGCAAATTTGGAAAACTCAGCAGTGGCCACAGGGCTGGAAAAGGTCAGTTTTCATTCCAATCCCAAAGAAAGGCAATGCAAAGAATGCTCAAACTACCGCACAATTGCACTCATCTCACACACTAGTAAAGTAATGCTCAAAATTCTCCAAGCCAGGCTTCAGCAATACATGAACCATGAACTTCCAGATGTTCAAGCTGGTTTTAGAAAAGGCAGAGGACCAGAAATCAAATTGCCAACATCTGCTGGATCATGGAAAAAACAAGAGAGTTCCAGAAAAAACATCTATTTCTGCTTTATTGACTATGCCAAAGCCTTTGACTGTGTGGATCACAATAAACTGTGGGAAATTCTTAAAGAGATGGGAATACCAGACCACCTGACCTGCCTCTTGAGAAACCTGTATGTAGGTCAGGAAGCAACAGTTAGAACTGGACATGGAACAACAGACTGGTTCCAAATAGGAAAAGGAGTTCATCAAGGCTGTATATTGTCACCCTGCTTATTTAACTTATATGCAGAGTTCATCATGGGAAATGCTGGTCTGGATGAAGCATAAGCTGGAATCAAGATTGCTGGGAGAAATATCAATAACCTCAGATATGCAGATGACACCACCCTTATGGCAGAAAGTGAAAAGGAACTAAAGAGCCTCTTGATGAAAGAGAAAGAGGAGACTGAAAAAGTTGGCTTAAAGCTCAACATTCAGAAACTAAGATCATGGTATCCTGTCCCATCACTTCATGGCAAATAGATGGGGAAATAGTGGAAACAGAGTCAGACTTCATTTTTCTGGGCTCCAAAATCACTGCAGATGGTGACTGCAGCCATGAAATT
Organism: Bos mutus; assembly: GCF_027580195.1. Classification (NCBI taxonomy): domain Eukaryota; kingdom Metazoa; phylum Chordata; class Mammalia; order Artiodactyla; family Bovidae; genus Bos; species Bos mutus. The sequence continues at coordinate 58,763,638 of NC_091627.1, forward strand.
AAAAGACGCTTACTCCTTGGAAGGAATGTTATGACCAACCTAGACAGCATATTAAAAAGCAGAGACATTACTTTGTCATCAAAGGTCGGTCTAGTCAAGGCTTTTTCCAGGGCTCGTGTGTGGATGTGAAAGTTGGACTGGGAAGAAAGCTGATGACCGAAGAATTGATGCTTTTGAACTGTGGGGTTGGAGAAGACTCTTGAGAGTCCCTTGGACTGCAAGGAGATCCAACCTGTTCATTCTAAAGGAGATCAGTCCTGGGTGTTCTTCGGAAGGACTGATGCTAAAGGTGAAACTCCAGTACTTTGGCCACCTCATGAGAAGAGTTGACTCATTGGAAAACACTCTGATGCTGGGAGGGATTGGGGGCAGGAGGAGAAGGGGACGACAGAGAATGAGATGGCTGGATGGCATCACCAACTCGATGGACATGAGTTTGGGTAAACTCCAGGAGTTGGTGATAGACAGGGAGGCCTGGCATGCTGCAATTCATGGGGTTGCAAAGACTCGGACACAACTGAGCAACTGAAATGATCAGTTCAGTTCAGTCACTCAGTCCTCTTTGTGACCCCATGGACTGCAGCACACCAGGCCTCCCTGTCCATCACCAACTCCCGGAGTTTACCCAAACTCATGTCCATCGAGTCAGTGATGCCATAAAACCATCTCATCCTCTGTTGTCCCCTTCTCCTCCCGCCTTCAGTGTTTCCCAGCATGAGGGTCTTTTCAAATGAGTCAGTTCTTTGCATCAGGTGGCCAAAGTATTGGAGTTTCAGCTTAAGTATCAGTCCTTCCAATGAATATTCAGGACTTATTTCCTTTAGGATGGACTGGTTGGATCTCCTTGCAGTCTAAGGGACTCTCAAGACTCTTCTCCAACACCACAGTTCAAAAGCATCATTCTTCGGCGCTCAGCTTTCTTTATAGTCCAACTCTCATATCCATACATGACCACTGGAAAAACCATAGCCTTGACTAGATGGACCTTTGTTGGCAAAGTAATGCCTCTGCTTTTTAATATGCTATCTAGGTTGGCCATAACTTTCCTTCCAAAGAGTAAGCGTCTTTTAATTTCATGGCTGCAGTCACCATCTGCAGTGATTTTGGAGCCCAAAAAAATAAAGTCAGCCACTGTTTCCACTGTTTCCCCATCTATCTGCCATGAAGTGATGGGACAGGATGCCATGATCTTAGTTTTCTGAATGTTGAGCTTTAAGCCAACTTTTTCAGTCTCCTCTTTCTCTTTCATCAAGAGGCTCTTTAGTTCCTCTTCACTTTCTGCCATAAGGGTGGTGTCATCTGCATATCTGAGGTTATTGATATTTCTCCCAGCAATCTTGATTCCAGCGTATGCTTCATCCAGACCAGCATTTCCCATGATGAACTCTGCATATAAGTTAAATAAGCAGGGTGACAATATACAGCCTTGATGAACTCCTTTTCCTATTTGGAACCAGTCTGTTGTTCCATGTCCAGTTCTAACTGTTGTTTCCTGACCTGCATACAGGTTTCTCAAGAGGCAAGTCAGGTGGTCTGGTATTTCCATCTCTTTCAGAATTTTCCACAGTTTGTTGTGATCCACACAAAGACTTTGGTATAGTCAAAGCAGAAATAGATGTTTTTTCTGGAACTCTCTTGCTTTTTCGATGATCCAGTGGATGTTGGCAATTTGATCTCTGGTTCTGCTGCCTTTTCTAAATCCAGCTGAAGATCTGGAAGTTAATGGTTCACGTACTGTTGAAGCCTGGCTTGGGGAATTTTGAGCATTACTTTACTACTGTGTGAGATGAGTGCAATTGTGCAGTAGTTTGAGCATTCTCTGACATTGCCTTTCTTTGAGATTGGAATGGAAACTGACCTGTTCCAGTCCTGTGGCCGCTACTGAGTTTTCCAAATTTGCTGGCATATTGAGTGCAGCACTTTCACAGCAACATGTTTTAGGATTTGAAATAGCTCAACTGGAATTCCATCACCTCCACTAGCTTTGTTCATAGTGGTGCTTCCCAAGGCCCACATGACTTCACATTCCAGGATGTCTGGCTCTAGGTGAGTGATCACACTATCATGATTATCTGGGTCCTGAAGATCTTTTTTGAACAGTTCTTCTGTGTATTCTTGCCACCTCTTCTTAATATCTTCTGCTTCTGTTAGGTCCATACCATTTCTGTCTTTTATTGAGCCCAGCTTTGCATGGAATGTTCCCTTGGTATCTTTAATTTTCTTGAAGAGATCTCTAGTCTTTCCCATTCTCATGCTTTCCTCTATTTCTTTGTATTGATCGCTGAGGAAGGCTTTCTTATCTCTCCTTGCTATTCTTTGGAACTCTGCATTCAAATAGGTATGTCTTTCCTTTTCTCCTTTGCTTTTTGCTTGTCTTCTTTTCACAGCTATTTGTAAGGCCTCCTCAGACAACCATTTTGCTTTTTTGCATTTCTTTTTCTTCGGGATGGGCTTGCTCCCTGTCTCCTGTCCAGTGTCATGAACCTCCATCCATAGTTCATCAGGCACTCTATCAGATCTTGCCCCTTAAATCTATTTCTCACTTCCACTGTATAATCATTAGGGATTTGATTTAGGTCATACTTGAATGGTCTAGTGATTTTCCCGACTTTCTTCAATTTAAGTCTGAATTTGGCAATAAGGAGTTCATGATCTGAGCCACAGTCAGCTCCCGGTCTTGTTTTTGCTGACTGTGTAGAGCTTCTCCATCTTTGGCTGCAAAGAATATAATGAATCTGATTTTGGTGTTGACCATCTGGTGATATCCATGTGTAAAGTCTTCTCTTGTGTTGTTGGAAGAGAGTGTTTGCTATGACCAGTGTGTTCTCTTGGCAAGACTCTATTAGCCTTTGCCCTGTTTCATTCTGTACTCCAACGCTGAATTTGCCTGTTACTCCAGGTGTTTCTTGACTTCCTACTTTTGCATTCCAGTCCCCTATAATGAAAACGACATATTTTTTGGGTGTTAGTTCTAAAAGGTCTTGTAGGTCTTCATAGAACCATTCAACTTCAACTTGAAGTTGAAGCTGGAGTTTCCCTGATAGCTCAGTTGATAAAGAATCTGCCTGTTACACAGGAGACCCCTGGTCAATTCCTGGGTCTGGAAGATCTGCTGGAGAAGGGATAGGATACCCACTCCAGTATTTTTGGGCTTCTCTTGTAGCTCAGTTGGTAAAGAATCCACCAGAAATGTGAGAGACCTGGGTTTGATCCCTGGGTTTGATCCCTGGGTTGGGAAGATCCCCTGGAGAAGGGAAAGGCTACCCGCTCCAGTATTCTGGCCTATAGAATTCTGTGGACTGTATAATCCATGGGGTCGGAAAGAGTCAGACAGGGCTGAGCGACTTTCACTTTCACTTTCTTTCCCTTGCTTCTGTTCAGTTCATTCACTCAGTTGTGTCCAGCTCTTTGCAGTCCCATGGACTGCAGCACACCAGGCCTCCCTGTCCATCACCAACTCCTGGAGCTTGCTCAAACTCATGTCCATCGAGTTGGCGATACCATCCAACCATCTCATCCTCTGTTGCCCCCTTCTCATCCTGCCTTCAATCTTTCCCAGCATCAGGGTCTTTTCCAGTGAATCAGTTCTTTGTATCACGTGGCCAAAGTATTGGAGTTTCAGCTTCAACATCAGTCCTTCCAATGTATATTCAGGACTGATTTCCTTTAGGATTGACTGGTTGGATCTCCTTGCAGTCCAAGGGATTCTCAAGAGTCTTCTTCAACACCATAGTTCAAAAGCATCAGTTCTTCGGTGCTTAGCTTTCTTTATGGTCCAATTTTCACATCTATACATGACTACTGGAAAAACCATAGCTTTGAGTAGATGGACCTTTGTCGGCAAAGTAATGTCTCTGCTTTTTAATATGCTGTCTAGGTTTGTCATAGCTTTTCTTCCAAGGAGCAAGCGTCTTTTAATTTATCTATTGTTCAAATCCACCTTTTGGAACCCAAGCTAGGCCATGGAGGCTGGAGACTTGCCTACAAGAAATGGGGGATAGAAAGGCTCTCCAAACCTGGGAACTCTGCATGTTACAGAGTTTAAGCCTGCTCATTGCATGACAGGTCAATTAACTGAGAGACAAGGTGTTTAGGCAAATAATACGACTTTATTCAGAAAGCCAGCTGACTGAGAAGATAGCAGACTAATGTCTCAAATTAGCCATCTTATCCAGGTCTGGGTGCCAGTTTCACAGGTGGGCTGGGTCAGATTCTAACAAAGGCACTTTAATAGTCTGGTAGAGAGGCAGGATTCCGACACAGGCCTTTATGTATGATTATAATAACAAAAGCAGCAAAAACAAAGGTTAAGGTCAAATAAACAGATCCATCGTGGAGTCAGAATTGGCTCTTCCCTGCTACAATTCCCCATTGTCAATGTCCATTCCACAGTCTTGTGGGAAAAGGGAGTGATGACTGTTCTAACTGCTTTATCAGATGAATCCGTCCAAGAGTGTCTGCTATCGGTGTTCCAGTTGTTGATATTTGTCTTCTTCTGTTCCTATTTGGTATGTGTCTACTTTACACCTGTAGACTTAGAAATATTGGACATATAACCCAGGAGGCAGCATCTCAAGTTAAGGAATTATGTGCTTTTCTATGTATGGGAAGATGCAAGAGTCAGGGCTCATTAAAATTATTTCCTTGATATGTACCTCAGCTGTCTGGGGCCTGTAATCCTGTATTTTCATATCCTGAATTTCCTCAGGGTTCACCATAGGTAGTGGCTGCAATCTGATGACTGCCTGGTGGCAGGTATTCTCCTTCCTCCATTTTCTCAGGGCTCATCCGCTCCCACTGGAGGGCTGAAATTGCTGATGATTGACAAGGCAGAAAGTATTCCGTTTCTCAGATTCTCCCCTCTTGGTTGAAAATTTGATCAATATTTGGGAGACAGTTCATGATCAAATTTTGTCTCACGGTGCTGGGAGGCTCATCCCAGATGGGGTGAAAGCTCTTGATATGCCACTCCGGGTGCTAAATTTTGGATTAGACCCCAGCCATAATAAGTTTCTCTGGATCTTGTGCCTAATTATGATCCAGCAGACATTTTCCCTTGTTGCTTCTTCCCATACCTAGAATCAAACTGTTACATTTATTTTATGTTATATTTTTAGTCATTTAAGCTTTGTTGGAGGCCTGGTTACACACTGGGTATTACACGAGACAACAGTCTTATAAATTAGACAAGATATAAGTAATGCAGCCAGTACCATTGACAAAGATGAAGTGCAGCAGGGAGGCACGAAGCACAAACAGTTTGAAAACAAAGAACAAATTAAAACAATGATTAGTATACCTAGTTGTAACCCACTTGCAATAGTCAAGCAACCAAAGGAGTCATAACTGATTTAATGAGCTATCCATAGTTTCATTGTCCAGGCTGTACACAACTTAGGCAAATGTTGCTCGCAGGATCAACCAAATAGAGGGAAAAAAATAAATGTTTCAATTCTTCTTACAAAGGTATAATTTACCAAATTATTGTAAGTCATAATTAGCTTAAGGGGGAGATTTTCCTTACTCTTGGAAAACACAGATTTAAACCAGTATTTTTAAGATAGAAGCCATAAAAATTATAACCATATTTACCAGTTCACTCAGTTCTATGTAACTAAATTCCCTGGACCACCAGGAAGTCCCTACCCCTGCCCCAGTTTTAACAACCAAAAAATGTCTCAAGACATTGTCAAATATCTCCTGGGGAGCAATATTGGCCCAGACTGAAAACCACTGCCATAGATCATAAAGATATATTCTCACAGGATGTCTTGAAAGCTTCATGGATACATGATTCAATTGGAATCGATTTTTGTCCAAGCTGTGAGGCAGGCATTCTATGTCATTAGTTCTCCCTTGCAGATATCATATTTTTTCAACACCATTTATTGAAAAATCTATCTTCCTCACTGTTCTGTAGTGCTGCTTTTGTTACATTAAAAAACAAAATTCAACTGAGTAAACTGGAAGATCTAATTGGCTTTATTTGATAGTCTGGCAGTTATGCCTTCTAACAAATAGAAAAGAACTCTGAGGACCTGAACAAAATGGAAGGCTTTCATAGACAGAAGGAAGATGGGAAGACGAAGTTAAGATTGGATTATTTTAGGCAAAGTCACCTCCCTTAGAGAAAGGCAGGGGGCTTTAGGCAGATTACATCACAGGAGTTGATTGATTGGGTAATTCTGGATTAATTGGTTTAAAATTCTACTCCTGGGAGGGGCCTAAACTAATCACAATGGGGCTTAGCCCAAGGGACTCTATTTTGGGCTTTTTTTTTTTTTTTTGGTTTGTTTCTTAACACTTTTATAAACAGGATTTATTCTACAGAGTACTCTGAAGGAAGAAAGATATGTGCAGCCATTTATGTTCATTAATATGAATGCAAACGTTCTTTTTTGTCCTGAAATACTGAAAAGGCGAATGTGTCTGGTAGAAAAATAATCCTTAAGAGTTACCAATTAGAAAACAACACCTTTCAAAACAGATTTTTCTTTTCCTGGTAGAAAACAAAACAAAACTCTGGATTATGGGGAAGAAATTAAATAAAACAAAGTCTAATCAGTTGTTGAGGTGCCTTAACACAAAGTTTTGCCCCTTAAACCAACTTGTCAAAAGCAATAAGTGGACTTCTCTGGTGGTCCAATGTTAAGAATCTGCCAAGGCACGGGAGTTGATCCGTGATTCAGGAAGATTCCACATATGTCTCAGGGCAACCAAGCTTGTTGCCTGAGTGACCTAAGAGCCCATGCTCTGAAACAAGAGAAGCCACAGCAAGGAGAAGCCCAAACACTACAACTCGAGAAAACCTGTGCACAGCAACAAAGACCCAGCACAGCCAAAAGTCAATCAATAAAATACAAGAATTTTCAAAAACTTTTTAAAAAAAGCATGAAATGTTTAAAATCTAAATATAAATAAACAGACATTACTGCCCGATTAGTAACACAGTTTCAACAACTTACAGTAACACTTCTGGTGTTCTTCCTGCAGAAATAATACCACTTCTTGGCACCCTTATGGGGTACACATGCAGGAGAGCTTCAATTGGAACTGTGATTTACAACCTCAAGTCCAACCTCTCACCACATGGGACCGTCTACAACACAACAAATACACCAAAACCAATTGGTTACAAAAAAAAAAAGTGGGTGGAGGAGGCAGGAGCACACGACAGCCATTACGATGTCTTCCTGAAACCCTTTAGAATAGAGTGGATGTTATTAAAGGCTTCATAAATTTCACTTCTGACTTTAGCACCTGTTAACACAACTTTTCCAGAGACAAAGATAAGGAGAACAATTCTCGGTTTGATCATTCTGTAGACTAAACCAGGAAATAACTCTGGCTCATAACTAGCGAACTGTTGGTGGCTAAGCACAAGGGGTTCTAACCTTATGGGGAACTTCACATCACAGCTCCCCACCATGTTCTGAATCTTGAAGTCCAAGAACTTAGCTGGAAAACCCAACTTCTGTATGATTCTGGCATATTTTCTTGCTGCTAGCCTGGACTGTTCTTCACTCTTGCCTCCTGTGCACACCATCTTCCCAGAACTGAATAAAAGTGCAGTGGTTCGGGGCTCTCTTATTCTCATGATTACAGCAGCAAACCTCTTGGGATTATATTCAGCATTTCGAGCAAGAAGGGCAATGCTCTTTAGGTCAAGTTTACAACCAAGATTCACTGTGCATACAACATTGTGCAGCTGTGGCACCAACTCAGCGATCTCTGAGGCTGGCATGGCAGGGGTCATGGGGATCATGGGGGTCATGGGGGATGGATACAGGGGAGTGGTACCCAGCAAGGGTGCGGTCGTAAGAGGCTGTGAGTCGAAGAGCTGTGGTGTCTGGTCCAAGGCCTCCTGGGTTGCCTGCTGGGATGTCGTCGAAAGCCGACCTGTTCTCACCGTCGTCTGCTGCTGCTCCTCCTCTGAAGTAGACAGACTGTCGGTGCTCTGAATTGGCTGCGGAGTCAGTCCTGTGCCATAATGCATCATTGGACTGAAGACAGGGATTCCAGGACTCATGGCACCTTGAGGGGAGGTCAGATACTGGTCAAACGGAGAGAGGCTATCATTCCGATCCATGATGTTCACTGTCTTCTGGGTGAACCAAAACCTTCAGACTGGAAGTTGCCTAGGAAAGCATCCAGTCTTTTCCTGGAGCTAGTCTAGCACGCTCTTCTCAGAGACTGACTTCTGTTACTGAAAGCTTAGCTCTTCTGTACATCCGTGTCGAATCAAATCCTGGAGACAAGTTTTGGGTGAAGTAGAAAAGAATAGCTCTACCACTTTGCAACGCAAAGGGAGATATACCAGGCTTCTGCCTTGAAAACCTAGAACTTGAGGGTTTTTATACTGGTGGAGTCTGACAAGGTTAGTGTGTGTGTGGGGCTTGCACTCCCTTAATCTCATCTCAGGTGGGCAGTCTCCTACTTTTGATGAGTTTATCTGGTCCCTTTAATCTTGCCTATTTTGGGTTCTTGGCTGCTCTTCACTCTATTAGCAACTGCTCGCATCTGCCCTTTGGAACTCAGGGAAGGTCATAATGACTGGATATGGGTACACTATGTTCCTCAATGCAGTCTAATAAGCATACATGTGGACTTCCTTCCATTTCTTAACCTCAAGTTCAGTTCAGTCGCTCAGTCATGTCCGACTCTTTGCAACCCCATGAACCACAGCACTCCAGGCCTCCCTGTCCATCACCAACTCCCAGAGTCCACCCAAACCCATGTCCTTCGAGTTGGTGATGCCATACAACCATCTCATCCTCTGTCATCCCCTTTTCCTCCTGCCTTCAATCTTTCCCAGAATCAGGGTCTTTTCCAATGAGTCAGCTCTTCATATCAGGTGGCCAAAGTACTGGAGTTTCATTCAACATCAGTCCTTCCAATGAACACCCAGGACTGGTCTCCTTTAGGACGGACTGGTTGGATCTCCTTGCAGTCCAAGGGACTCTCAAGAGTCTTCTCCAACACCACAGTTCAAAAGCATCATTCTTTGGCACTCAGCTTTCTTTATAGTCCAACTCTCACATCCATACATGACCACTGGAAAAACCATAGCCTTAACTAGACAGACCTTTGTTGGCAAAGTAATGTCTCTGCTTTTTAATATGCTATCTAGTTTGGTCATAACTTTCCTTCCAAGGAGTAAGCGTCTTTTAATTTCATGGCTGCAATCACCATCTGCAGTGATTTTGGAGCCCAGAAAAATTAAGTCTGACACTGTTTCCACTGTTTCCCCATCTATTTCCCATGAAGTGATGGGACGGGATGCCATGATCTTCGTTTTCTGAATGTTGAGCTTTAAGCCAACTTTTTCACTCTCCTCTTTCACTTTCATCAAGAGGCTCTTTAGTTCTTCTTCACTTTCTACCATAAGGGTGGTGTCATCTGCATGCCTGAGGTTATTGATATTTCTCCTGGCAATTTTGATTCCAGCTTGTGCTTCTTCCAGCCCAGCATTTCTCATGATGTACTCTGCATATAAGTTAAATAATCAGGGTGACAATATACAGCCTTGACGTACTCCTTTTCCTATTTGGAACCAGTCTGTTGTTCCATGTCCAGTTCTAACTGTTGCTTCCTGACCTTTTTACAGGTTTCTCAAGAGGCAGGTCAGGTGGTCTGGTATGCCCATCTCTCTCTTAACCTCAAAACTCCACTTAATGTTACATTATACAAAGCAGTGTGGTGTGTGTGTTATTTGCTCGGTTGTGTCTGACTGTTTGCGACCCCATGAACTATAGCACACCAGACTTCTCATCACTCATCAGAAGGCAGTGTGCCTGCCTGGGATGTAGCTGACATGAACTAGTGATGGAGGAGGAGGTGGTCTTGCAGCACCCTGCATCCGGCAGGAAGACAGCAACGCAATGAAAACAAGGCTGCGGGGCTGCGCCCAGCTGAGGGACGTTGTTCAGGCTCACTTCCTGCTCCCACCTTGCCAGCAACCTTGGGCAGGAAGTGAAATGGAGTGAAGTCTGGTGGGGAGACCTGGGAGAGCAAGACAAGCAGGCCTGGGCAGGAGCTCACAGGTGCTGGGTTCAGGCCGCTCCAGATGAAAGATGAGGTCACCTTGCGGCAGAGCCTGCTGCTGAGCTCCATTCTCCCAAATGGAGGGGAACCTTTGAGATCATCCGTTTCAACGCCCTCCTTTTCTGCCCAGAAATCGCTCATTACTCCCTTTCCTATCAGACCAGGACAATAACCTCATTTTTCAAGTGAGGCCTGTGCCCACCGTCACCTGCATATTCTCTCATATGCCCTGAGGCTGGGGCTCCCTCCTTCCCTTCAAGATCTATGGTAAACGCAGTTCCTTACCCTTGGCCCCTCCAGAAGACAGCACCTATGTGCCGCGTGCCCCCAACCCCACCCAGTAGGCTTCTCCTGGATTCCAGCTCCCTAAAAGGGGGGTGGAGTGTTTCAAACCTCAGTCCTGGAAGGAGAGACGACTGGGCTCCAGAGTAGCCCTGGACAAACCCATTTCTCAGAGCCTCAGCTTTCTTCATTCTCTTCCAAGGAAAATGGCGGGAGTATTGCAGCTCCCTTTGTGGTAGCTGTGGGCATGAGGTATACAAGGATGTTCAGTATTTGCCAGGACCTGGGGACCATTTGGAGTCCCTTGTCATTAGGGACTCTGTTCTCCAGGCCATCTGTGGTATGTTGGTTTGATTTGGACATCCACCCTGCCTTTGAGGGCTGTCCTTTCCTTTGGCTTGTTTTTTGTCTGCAGAGGGCCGTACACTATACTCCCAGAGGAGTCAGCTAAGTCGCTGAGTGCCCCTGCATCCATTGCTGGGGGTGTGTGTGAGGGGTCAATTGAGGCATGTGGGTCTTCGTTGCCTAACCAAGGATGAAGCCCACATCTCCTAGTTTGGAAGGAAGATTCTTAACCGCTGGACAACCAGGGAAGTCCCCTGCTTTGGATCGTCTTTGCTCATCTTTTATCACCTTCTTGCAAGGTGTAAATTTACTTTTGTTGGAATATCTTCATTATTCTCCTTCCTACCCTGTTCTTTCTATGGTGCCTATACTCTCTTGTATTCCTTTTAATGATTTGATTTTGTTTTCTTTTACTATTTTTTCCCCCCTATTATCTGTCAAGGTCATTATTTAGTAACCATGTCTGGCTCTAATTTGATGCTCAGTGAATGCTCAATGAATATTTTTGACTAAAAATTAGAATTACTTTTTCATTACTGCATTAATTTTAGTTTTCTTGGAATTGACTACTGTCTTTTTCAGTTGCATAATTGGCCATTTTATTCCAGAGTTCTTTTTCTGTTTTGTGCCCTTTTTGCTTTTTCTTTTTTAAAAAAACTAATTTGACTGTGAAAAGTGAAAGTGAAGTTGCTCAGTCATATCCGACTCTTTGCGACCCCATGGAATTTGACTGTGCAGGGTCTTAATTGTGGCATGTGGGGATAGTTCCCTGCCCTGGGATTGAACCCAGGCTCCCTGCATCATGAGCAGGGAGTCTTAGCCACTGGACCTCCAGGGAAGTCCATTCTAACTTTTCTTAAAGTTTTAACTGTTTTCTTAATCTCTTTCAGCCTTGTTTGAAGTATTGGAGTTTTTAATCTGCTTTGTGTTTGCATTTTTTTTTGGTGTCTTCTTGTCAAAGTATTTTAGTTCATTTTTCTCTCGTAACACTCTGTATGGCTAGATCATATTCTCCTCCTCCTTTCCAAAGTTTAAATGGAATGTGTTGACCTGGACTACTGTGAGGACATTTCTGTGGAGAAGGAATGCCCTGGGTACATTTTCCAGCTTCATGGCTCGAGGGATTTCTCTTGTTACAGTGAAGGGCTCAAGATATGGTTATTTCTCTGCCATTTGGAGTGGAGCTTGGTTCAGAAAAGTTTTCTGTTGTTTCTTACAGGCCAGTGGGGCTTGCCTGGCAAGGTGGTATTCTCACCTCAGATGTTGTATTTTGCTGTTGCAGAATTTTCTGAGTTCTTTATCTGGCACCTTCCCCTGCTCCCTACTCTTGGAACCTTTTCTTTCCCTTACCCCCAGTGCTACCTCCCTGCCCAATTTGGTTTTTCAACCTAGCAGTTTTCTTTTCAGGTAAGATTTTGTCTTTCTGGAAGGAAATATTTGCTGGGCATTTCTGAAGTCCACAGTGCTAGATGGCCATGACACTATTTGATCTCTTGATACACCTGTTGCTGGTTTTATACTCATTAACTCAAAGCCTGTGATGACTTTTCCCAGTTTTCAGCTCTTCTCAGACCTGTTAACTCTTGCCTGGAGAGTCCCATGGACAGAGGAGCCTGGAAGGCTGCAGTCCATGGGGTCACTGAGGGTCGGACACGACTGAGCGACTTCACTTTCACTTTTCACTTTCATGCATTGGAGAAGGAAATGGCAACCCACTCCAGTGTTCTTGCCTGGAGAACCCCAGGGACAGGGGAGCCTGGTGGGCTGCCGTCCACTGGGTTGCACAGAGTCGGACACGATTGAAGCGACTTAGCAGCAGCAGCAGCAGCAGACCTGTTAATCCTGTTTGGTTCAAATAAACCCAAAACAATACCCGGGTTAGTTTGGGTCAGGGTGGTGGCAGTGAAGATAGAAGTGGACAATAGGAGAGATAATTTGGAGGTAAAACCATGAAGAATCACTGATGGCTCTGATGTAGAAGAGAGTTAAGTGTGATTTTAGTGATTTTTTGGCTTGAACAATTAAGATGGTGGTATTATTTGTGGAGATGGGGGAAGACTGAGGGAAGAATGATTGCTGAGAAGTGTGTGCTCTTTTGGTGTTCTACTTGGAAATAGCAACAAATGCAGTTGGTTATGAGTCCACAACTCAGGGAGAAATCTAGTCTAGAAACAGAAATTTAGAGGTCACCATCTCTGTCAATTTGGGTTGCTTTAAACACATTATCATAGACTGGGTTGCTCAGCTAGCTCTCTGACCTTTTTTCTTTTTTAAAAAAGTACTTGTGATCCATCAGCTGAGAGAAAGGGGGCCTGTATGGGAGGCACCAGGGAGGAGAAGGTTTGAGGAGAGAGCGGAGAGTATAAAAGACATCTCTGAGGGTGGGAAATTTACTAGGGGAACCTGATGGACTGGAGGTTGCAGTCATTAGTTTAAAATAAAATGGGTCACCTATGCCCTCTCCCTCCTCCACTTCCTTCCTTTCTTCTTTGCTATTTGAGGCCCACTGAGGTAGGAGGCTAGGCAAGGTGGGGACCCAGAGAGGGTTCAGGGCTGAGTAAGGCAGTGGCCTAGCAAGGGTGGGGAGACTGATTACATGCAGAGGGTTGAGCAGGTGAAGGGAATATGTGTGTGTGTGCGCTTAGTCGCTCAGTTGTGCCTCGTTGTGACCTCATGTATTGTAGCCTGCTGTGCTCCTCTGTCCTTGGAACTCCCCAGGCAAGAATACTAGAGGGGGTTGCCATTCCCTTCTCCAGGGCAGTCTTCCCAATACAGGGATTGAAACTGGGTCTCTTGTACTGCAGGCAGATTCTTTACTGTCTGAGCCACCAGAAAGCCCCAAGGGAATATATAATAAAATATAAAATAAAAAATCACATTAGCAAAATAAGGTTAAAGTTAATATTATAATATATATGCACAACATTGTAGAATGCAAAGAGTTTTTCATATCATGGCGGCATCTTGTTATCCAAGGCATTTTAGAGGCCAGTGCTTCTAGTTATATTTAATAGTGAGGAAAATAAAGTTGAGAGACTTTCCCAAAGTCACATAACAACTTGAAGGCATAGCTGAGACTAGAATTCTGGGATTCAGATTTCCAGGTCACTACTCTCTACAACAAAAGAGCAGTGCTTGAATACTTGATATGTTTATCATAAAAAAGGGGATTATCAGAACAGAAAATACTGGTCAGAAAGAATAATGCCATTTAATCCCCCAATTTCAACTATTTGGAAAAACTGTGGCCATTCACAGATTTCTATCCAAAAAGTGGGTTTAAATTTACTTGGCTATTGCTCTTCCAGAAGAGAATATTCATCGAATAGGAACAGATCAATGACACAAAACAAAACAAACAAAAAAGTAGAAATTAGATTTTTATTATATTATAAACATTTCCAGAATATAAACTGATTTTGTATCAAGACTCTTTTTAAAAACTGTATGTAACTTAAGCTTATTATAATGTATGTCATTTTCCACCTTTCAATCTAGAAAATATACTGCAAGTTAGATCTAACGGAGGAAAAATATCTAAATTGCTTCACAGAGAAAACTAATGAATATAAAAATACCCACCCCAAACTAAAACCCAATCAAGAAATAGATTCTGTTAAGCCTATTAATCCTACTTAAATATAAATGACCTCCCAAGGGAAAAATACTTCCATCATCACAGCAACCAGATGAATAAAAGCAGAGCCACTCTTGTTAAGGGAAATTACATTATGTATAAGAAAAATGTAGTAATGATTTTAGAAAATGAGGAAAAATATTTGCATGTTGGATAGCAAGCGTACTCTGTTTCCTGTTCTTTTAGCCTTTGTACCTGCTCATGTGAGAAGAGGGATTTGAACATGAACACTGTAAAACCAAGCTTCTCAGCTATTAGTTTAACCCTGGGGGAACCAATGCAAGAGCTTCAGAATCCAAGGATAGACTGGTCCCAAAGCATTTCCTCCTCTGTCCTTTCTCGGCCTTGTTCCTTTTTCTCTTTTCTGCGCTTACGTTCCTCTTTCTTAGAGGCTACATCTCGGCTTTTTTTCTCCTTCCGGTTCTTAAGCTTTTCTGTACTGACTCTGACTGTTTCTGCCTCCGTTTTGCTTGTTTGGATGCTCTTGTATTTGTCTAAATCTATTTCCTCACAAGCTTTTTTCCTCTTATGCTTGGGCCGCTCCTCCTCTGGCTTTTCTCTGCCTTCCTCTGTGTGCCTTTTCCTCTTCTGATGTATGTGTTTATAACTAGCCTGATGGGCACTGGTATTATTTTCTGAGGAGAGGTGCCTGTAAACTCCAGATTCTACACTGTATGAGCTACAGTTAGACTCGTGCTGACTAAGGTTCGGGGGTACAGGTTTTCCTGAGAAACAGTCCCTGGTGAACTGAGAGTAGCTCAGGGAGTCTAGTCTCAGCCTGCTGTCATGAGCTGGTAGCCACTGAGGTAACTGCTTTTCCACTCTTTGTGAAATACTGCATGATCTTGGGTAGGTTTGGACGGTTCCATATGGGAGTCTTTGTTCAAACATTCTACACCTGGGTCTAGAGTCAACCTCTTCTTTGTACCCATAGGTTTCCAAATAATCCTCTCTCATCTTCCTGAAACAAGTCTTTGGCTCTAAGCCTCTGGCTTTCTGCACTTTGATATAATCTTCAAGTTCATCTTGAAAAGAGTCATATGTCTTCTTTGAATGCTTCATTAGCTTGACAAGGGATTCTCTGTGGGTAGAAAAGATGGGAGAAAATTCTTACTAGATTATTTAATTCTGAATATTTCCTTTACTCTTGAAGAATCTCAAAAGACAAAATAAAGAAGCCCCTTCCCCATCCCAAAATTAAAATCTACTTTGGTATAAAAGTTAAATATCATGATATTATATGCCAAAAAGGAGCATAAGGAAGTCAAATATTGCCTATGCCACTCACAAGTAATTTTATCCTTCTCAGAAGTGAGATGAAGGAGGCAGAAAGGAGCTGACATGTATAATTCTTTTGTAGGGCTAAAAATGTAAAGCTTTGTAGGGATATATGGATAGAAGGACTTACACATCCATGGTGAGTGGCCTGATCTGAGTGCTCAAATAATTTCTAAAATTCAGATTCTTGAACACTGTTGTCTAAGAAAAGTAACAAACCATAGAGAGGTAATTTTAAAAATCTTTTGTTCACTCAAAATAAAATAAACATACATACTCACCAGATAACAGTATTGTAAGACTTAACAATAAAATTATAAAATGGTTTTGGAATGCTGGAAATTAGAAATCCAGCTGAGACAAAACTACTCGTAGGTATAGGGCATGAGAAAAGATGAGGGAACAGAGTTCTGTATCTTCTGCATAAGGAATTGGATTTCATTCTGTTACTTCTGATTGGTGAAAAAGACATTCTAGAATGCCTTCTGGTTTGTTCTCTATTAAAGAGCTGGTGGGAGGGCTAAGTGGGAAATGGAGGTGAAAGCTCAGAGTGGGTAGGGATTTACGTAGAGAAAAGTTTCAGAAGAAATTTCAAGCCGATATGCTAATCTTTGTTTGCTTGCTTTTTGGGGGATGGGGCAGTACAACTACTATTTCTCTTTCTGTCCCCACCTCAAATCCTGCATTACAAATATAGCAGAAAATGTACTTAGTATGAGAAGATAATATTTTTGGTGATATGCTTTATTTCCAAAAATTATGAGGCAGTATAACCCATGCAGTTCCTTCCTTTAACAGAAACAAGTCTGACAGCAATCTAGAGTCACCAATGATCAGCTAGTTTTACTGGCAATTTGAGATTAAAAAGGAAGTCTAAATGAAGCCTAATTTGGTGAGCCAGAAAATTTAGTTCCTATTCAACTTAAATAGTAGAAAAATTCTGACTAGAGCAAAATGTAACATATTATTAAACAGGGGCAAAAAAATTTGACCAGACATTTCAGAAAAGAATATACACAAATGGACAGTAAACACATGAAAGATGCTCAGTATGATTCATCATCAAGTAGACGTTAATTAAAACCACAAAGCAATACCATCATGCACTCACTAGAATGACTGAAATTAAAGAGATTGGTGAGGATATAGAACAACTGGAATTCTCAAATGTTGCTGGTAGGATATAAAATGGTACGACTACTTGGAAAATAGTCTGGTAGTTTCTAAGGAAGTTAGACATACACCTACCATATGATCTAGTTATTCCACTCCTAGATATTTATCCTAAAGAGAAGGAAGTATATGTCCACATAAAGACTTATACTTGAATATTCACAGCAGTTTTATGTGTAATAGCCCCAGAAAGGAAAAAAAAACCCAAATATTGATCAACAGATAAATGCATAAATCAAACAGTGGTATATCCATATAATGGAATCAATGATAAAAAGGATCAGACTATTGATACACTTG
The DNA here is from genome assembly GCF_027580195.1 of Bos mutus. Classification (NCBI taxonomy): domain Eukaryota; kingdom Metazoa; phylum Chordata; class Mammalia; order Artiodactyla; family Bovidae; genus Bos; species Bos mutus. Next base: position 58,780,697 of record NC_091627.1, read on the forward strand.
ACGAAATGGATGAATCTCAAAATAATCAAGCTGACTCAAAAAAGCCTGAGAAAATAGTACATAATACACGATTCCATGTACATAAAGCTCTTGAAAAAGGAAAACTAACCTATAGCAATACAGTGGTTGCCTGGGAAAAAGTAGTCAGGAAAAAGTAGGAGGGAGCTCAGCTGGTAAAGGATCCGCCTTCAATGCTGGAGACCCTGGTTCCATTCCTGCGTCAGGAAGATCTAATGGAGAAGGGAATGGCAACCCATGCTGGTATTCTTGGGCTTCCCTGGTGGCTCAGACAGTAAAGAATCCACCTGTAATGCGGGAGACCTGTGTTTGATCCCCAGGTTGGGAAGATCCTCTGGAGGAGGGCAAGACAACCCACTCCAGTATTCTTGCCTGGAGAATCCTCATGGACAGAGGAGCCTGGCTGGCTACAGTCCATGGGGTTCCACAGAGTTGGACATGACTGAGCAACTCAGCACAGCATTATAAGGGGCATTTCTGGGGGCATGGATATGTTTACTGTCTTAACTATGGTGATCATTTCATCAATATATATGTTTCAAACCTATCAAATTATATACCTGGAATATGTACAGTTTCCTGTACATACCTCAACTATACCTCAATAAAGCTACTTTTAAAAAGTCACTAATAAAATTAAAAAGATGTTGATAATTGTCAAAACTGGATGATAAGTACAGAAGGTGTCATAATACTGTTTTCTCTATTTTTATATTTAAAAATGTTTTATAAGAAAAAGATTTTACTTCATACTCACAGGATGGCTATAATTAAAAAGATAGATAATAAATAATGTGCTGGCAAAGAAGAGGAAAAACTGGAGACTTCATTCATTCTTGGTGGGAATGTAAAATGGTACAGCAACTTTGGAAAACAGTTTGGCAGTTCTTCAAAATGTCAAACACAGAGTCACCACATAACCCTAGCAATATCACTCCTAAATATATACCCAAGAGAAATGAAAATCTATGTCGACACAAAAATTTGTACAAAAATGTTCACAGCAGCACTATTACTGACAGCTAAAATTAGAAACAATCAATGTTCATTAGCTGATGAATGGATAAACACAATGTGGCAATTCACACAATGGAATGTCATTCAGGAATATAAAGGAATGAGGTACTACAAAATGGTATACCATGGATGAAACTTGAAGACAACCCCAAAAGATCACAGATCGTGCAGAGATCAATGAAGACATGAACTGAACCTTACCCTTATCAGACTGAGACCTTGGTGGAGAAATCTGATCATATTCACTCATTAATTAGTTCCGTTTTTTAGCATGAACTTTCTCCAAATAGCGAGACTGTGCAACAACCGAGGAGCTAAAAACCATGACAGCAGAGATTTTAAAAATCTATTGTTGCCCAATATTCTACTTCCCTTTACCTGAAACCAAGCAATCTTTTCTTTTTTCCAAAAAAAGTTAAACTTGCTTTGAGGTTTGAAGTTTGAAGTTATCGAAGGTTAACTGCTCTACAATATTGCAAGCACAATCTTGTTACAATGATTAAATAATTCAAAGTTTAGAATTACATCAACATAAATCAATCATCTGAAAACTCACAAAATGCATCTTCAATTTCTTATTTTGCTTCCTGTAAATCTGAAAGTAAAGCCAACTTTTTGAGTATGTGTTTTGTGCTGTGCTTAATCATTCAGTGTGCGACCCCATGGATTGGAGCCTGCTAGGCTCCTCTGTCCATGGGGATTCTCCAGGCAAGAATATTGGAGTGGGTTGCCATGCCCTCCTCCAAGGGATCTTCCCAATCCAGGGATTGAACCCAGATCTCCTGCATTGCAGGTGGATTCTTACTGTTTGAGCCAAGAGGGAAGCCCAGTGTGTATTTTACCCTTGAAAAATAAATAATATTGTTTATTTTAGAGAAAGTGATCCAAAATTTACACCTCCGAATTTGAAAATAGCACTTGTGAGTTTTGGTTTATTTACTCAGGAATTTTACTATATTTAGTCTGAACTAAGAGTGTTATACTTTCGCTTGCTTTCAAATCAAAGTATTAGTATAACATATATAAATAATTCAGTATAAATTATGTATAATATGTATAATGCTTCAGTATAAATAACGCTAATAATTGAGATGTCCTTTATTTTCAACCTACCTCATAATGTGAAATCCATTATGATTCAAATTATGGCACTAGTTCTTATAAGCCTTCTACAAAAGGTATCTGTAAAATGTTCAGTCTTTGCTCACTCAACGTGGTATCTATGAATAAAATAAGGGCAGGTAAGACATTTACGATAATATTTTCAATTTTCAACCCTGTATCATTTCATATACCATATCAAATCTTAACTTCTCAAGTTAAGACTGCTTACAAGGCTAAAGTAATAGCTTTTTGCTCATTGGAATGGCAATTTCAGTATGAAAACATTTAGTAAGCCTCTGATATTGCATATGAGCTTGAGCAAACTCCAGGAGACAGTGAAGAGCAGGGAAGCCTGGCGTGTTGCAGTTCATGGGGTCACAAAGAGTTGGATATGACTTAGCGACTGAACAACAACAATGATGTATTTTTTAGTTCAGAAAATACTTCTTCTCTGAAGGAGAAGTTACTGGGGCACATTACAGTAGGACTCTGGACTTGAGGGAAATGATTTGGGGCGGGCATCCAGCCTTAGTACTTCGTGTCTTAGAGCAGACATGTTTCTGATTTTTGATCTTTGTAATTGTTAAAATCCCAGCGGTATCTCTCTCCCCATGTTGGCTGACTTCTCCCATCTGGGACTTAATGTAATTGATTTACTTTTCTAAATGTAGGACTTTACACTTTATCCTGGTAAAGGTTTAGGCCACCACTCTCATCTCTGACAATCTTAAAATTCAGATTCTTTTAATCTTGGCATTTGCTACAATACTAGTTATAATCTAAAATGGTACACAGTTTTGACAATTTCTTTAAAAGTTAAACACCTACTATAGGATCCAGTCATTTCACTCCTATGTATTTGCCCAAGAGACATGAAAACATGTCCATGTACATGAATACTCATAGCAGCTTTATTTCTTATAGCCAAAATCAGAAGCAACTCTATCAGCAGGGGAATGGGTAAGAAAAGTGTGGTATATCCATACAACAGAATTATTCAGCGGCGAAAAGGAACAAAATAGCAATACATACAACATGGATGAATCACAAAATAATCATGCTGAGTAAAAGCATGAGTACCTACTGAGTCTACTTATAAAAGTTCTAGAAACACAAATTAATCTGTAGCGATAGAAAGCAGATTAGTGGTTGCCAGGCACAAGGATGGAGGGAGGGATAAATTGTAAAGGAGGAGGAGAAAAGTGTTCAAGCTGGTGGAAATACATGGCATTTTGTTTATGAAAGTGGTTTCATGTCAAATACCTGCCAAAAACTCATTGTACACTTTTAATGAGTGCTGTTTACTATAAGTAAAGTAAACCTCAGTAAAGTGTATGAGAGGCGCTTAAAGATCTAAAATGAATGTTTTGGAAAAAACATTCTACTGTAATTTGTTAAACTGGATACGTAACTGTGTGTTAGTCACTCAGTCGTGTCTGACTCTTTGTGATTCCATGGACTGTAGCCTGACAGGCTCCTCTGTCTGTGGAATTATCCAGGCAAGAATACTGGAGTGGGTTACCATTCCCTTCTCCAGGGGATCTCTCGGACCCAGTGACTGAACCCAGGTCTCCTCCATTGCAGGCAGATTGTTTACCGTCTGAGCCACCATATATATATATATATACACACACAGATATTTGGCCAAGCAACAAGTGGGATCTTAGTTCCCCGACCAGGGATGGAACCCACCTGTGTGCCCCCTGCAGCAGAAGCAGTCTTAACCACTGAACTTTAGGGAAGTCCCTACACTGGATCTTTAAATGTTGGCTTTGTTTCCAGGAAGATAATCCACCTAACATAGCTTAAGCCAACCTATGCAGAACTACTGCTTGCCACACAATGTTAATTTTCTCACTGCTTCTAGGAGCTAGACATAGGGACTCTAGAGTCAGTTCTGGCACTTATTATATAGGCTTGGTCAAGTTTTTCAGGTATTGTGGATCTTAAGGAAATTAACAAATGTGAAGTACTTAGAAGAGTATTGGCACATAGTAAATGCTGTACAACTGGGCTGTTTTTATTGTCATTTGGGATTTCATCCATTTAACTGAAATGTTTTTCCAACCAATTATTCCAGTAACTGTGTGCTCAGTTGCTTGTCGTGTCTGACTGTTTGGGACCCTACGGACTGTAGCCCGCTAGGCTTCTTTGTTCATGGGACTCTCCAGCCAAGAATACTGGAGTGGGTAGCCATGCCCTCCTCCAGGGGTCTTCCCAGACTAAGGATGGAACCTGTGTCTCTCCCGTCTCCTGCGTTGCAGACAGATTCTTCACCCACTAAGCCATCTAAAAGCCCATTCCAGTAACTACAGAAAGCCAAATGAAGAAAAGATTATGGCTATACAGGTCAGGAGTGCCTGACAGGAGTACCTAATTCTTTGCATTTCAAGCTAACTCATGTTTCAGAAGGACCTTTTTTTTTAAAATGAAAAGTCAAATTTCAACTTGATTCTTACTATCTTTTCTGATTGCTGATTTTAAACCAACTCTTATAAGGTTTCAGTTTATGTCCTGTGTTAATGTTTGCTATATGTACTTTGACGTCTAAAAGAATGGAATGTCAAGCAGAAACATCCAATCTATTTACAAGTTGGTATTAGGTCTCAAACAAGAAATAGTTTGTTTCTTCTGAAACTCATTTGGAGTATTTTTCTCAGATTAGGGTTAATTTTTGTAAAAAATCTAGCAAAATTCTGAAAACTTGATGTTCCTATTTGTACAAGTCTAGTTATAGATGACTATCCACAATGCCATTCACTTCCAGGAAAGATATAGTGCAAATAGAAAGAAAATGTAATCTTTTATTTCGAGAAATGAAACTATGCACCTTGCTATTCAATATCTGTACAAGGGTTGGTCTTATTTCAGTAATAATAGGTAAAGCCATTGCAAAAGCTAAAGTAATAAAAACATTGCATGTGAACTACTGAGTTAAATATGAAAAATGAAAAGTATGAATTACTTGCAATTCAAAACTGTCTAAAAAGGTTTAGTATTTAATAAAATACTAAGAACCACTCCACTGTTCCTAATTCTAATCTTGTCAGAAAATTTGTTACACCCCAATCATCCTTTCAGGGGCTTCCCTGGCAGCTCAGATGGTAAAGAATCTGCCTGCAATGCAGGAGACCAGGTTTGATCCCTGGGTCGGGAAGATCTCCTGAAGAAGGGAATGGCTTCAGGAGAATTCCATGGACAGAGGACTCTGGGAGGCTACAGTCCATCGGGTCACAGAGTTGGACACCACTAAGCAAGCATACAATCACCCTTTTAGAAATTGCAAAACCTGAATTTAACTTTTGCATTATATATGTTTTTAATATGCCACAATAGGTTTAATAGGTTGATGAGTAAATCAACTCAATCTGAGTGAAAAATTTACTAAAAATTTTCATGCCCACAGGACACTACCCGATTTGTGTTGTAACATGACATTAAAACTAAGTTTTAAAAAATACTTATTAAATATCTTTAATCACTGAAGAAAAAATGTTTGAGCAAAATTAGAATGTTAATTTGGCAAGTTTTAGGTGTAATTAGTTTCCCTTTAATAAACTCTTTTTTAAATATATCAAATTAATGACACAGTACTACATTTTTACATGGAGTTCACTAAGAAGCATTAAAGGACATTTTCCCCACCATTTGCATCTTCTCTCAGCAATGTTATGTACCATTCACTGTACTTTGTTAAAGTTATCCAGAAGTATTTTGGTTTTTATGCAATAGTTAATAGTATTTTTTAAAAATCTCAATGTCTAATTGCTTGTTTCTAACATTTACAGATAGTATTGGTTTTGTATATTAACCTTGTACTTTGTGTCTTTGCTAAACTCACTTATTCTAGTAGCTTTTCCAAAATTCCTTGGGATTTTCTACATAGATGATTATTTGTTGTTGTTGAGTTGCTAAGCCGTGTCTGATTCTTTTGTGACCCTGTGGACTGTGAACTGCCAGGCTCCTCTGTCCATGAAATTTCACACTGGAGTGGGTTGCCTCTTCCTTCTCCAGGTTATCTTCCCAACCCAGGGACTGAACTTTATTCTCCAGCACTGCAGGCAGATTCTTTACCACTGAGCCACCACGGAGCCCATAGATGATCAGATCATTAGTATCAGCAAACAAAGACAGTCTGATTTCTTCCTCTCCAATCTGTAAACCTTTTTTCCCTTTCCTGACTATACTGGTTAGGACATCCAGGACAATACTAAAAAGAACTGGCGAGAATAGACATCCCTGTCTTGCTCCTGGCTCTTGAGGTTGGCAATCTTTTAAAACCATTATAACCTGAGGGAAGACTAGAGCACAGCCTGTATCAGGAAAGGGGTTCCCAACCCCTGGGCCACGGACAGTTAACTGTCACGGCCTCTTAGGAACAGGGCTGCAAAGTGGAAGGTAAGTGGCCTGCAACCAAGCAAAGCTTCATCTGTATTTATAGCTGATCATCGCTTGCATCCCCCAGTCTGTGTAAAAATTGTCTTCCACGGAACCAGTCTCTGGTGCCAAAACAGTTGGGGACTGTTTGGGGGACCGCTGTTTTAGGAGACTAGGTAACTGATTTCGTTCTCTTAACCAAAGTATGCTGCTTTATTCCTTTTTACCAGAGGGTCAAATTCCATCTAAGAAGTTTTGAGAGATGCAGTGTATACTTTCTAGTATTATGAATACTCACTCTTAACTGAGTTAGTTATTAACCTTGCCTTTTCAGGAAATGAGATTAGTATGTGACCTATGAGTTTGCCATAGAACTGGATGACTTATAGTTATTTTACACTAATAAAATCACACAAGTAACAGGATTTGCTATGGCACATTTCCAATGACAAAACATGAAGGAATTAACAAAATCATTAATTGGGATTATTGGTTACAAATGTAATATAAAATTTATGTCCATTTATTTTGGTTGTGCTGTACAGCTTGCAGGATCTTAGTTCCCTAACCTAGGCCCCAGCAGGAAAAGCACTGATTCCTAATCATTAGATGATCAGGGAAATTTCCTGTCTTTACTCAAACTAAGCCTTTGGTAAAGAATCCACCTGCAGTGCAGGAGACCTGGACTCGACTCGTGGGTTGGGAAGACCCCCTGGAGATGGAAATGGCAACCCACTCGAGTATTCTTCCCTGGAAAATTTCATGAACAGAAGAGCCTGGTGGGCTACAATCCATGGGGTCACAAAGAGTTGGACATGACCGAGTGACTGAGCACACACAAATGTTTTGAATATCAATCATTGTAAGTAATCTATGGCTAGCTAGCTCAAGGACCTTGACTAGATCAACTAAGAAATTAGTTTTACTTGGGCCCATTCTGAATTAGAATGTCATCAAATACGTGCCAGTCCTTCCAAAAGGTCAGTAAATGTGAATAGGTCAGTAAGAATGATCATGTCCTAACATAAGAACCTGGTTAATGGGAGGGGCTCTAAATGGTTTCTGAATAAATATAAGGGCTTATTAGCTTGATTTTCTGTCATTTGTCTCGAATCTCTGCAAAAAAACAAAGGAACACTTCAGACAATTGCTATGTAAATGGGTTAGATTCAATAAGCAGTTAGAAATGCTCTTCATTCTGAAAATGAGTCTAATTTTCTTTTCTTTTAAAAAGCCAGATAAGAAAGAACTGTTTGCTGTGGTTTTGTTTCTATTGATTTCTTAGTAATATTATTCTGAAAAAAGTTTTTAACTGTCAAAAATATTTGAGAAACTTCTTTCAATGAATTACAAAGTGTCCTGGAAAATCTTACTACACTTTCACCATAAATGTGATGTATATTTCTTTTCAAGTAAGTCTGGTCATGTGGTATTTGAGTTTTTGTGATTGAGTCTAATTTCTCAATTTCCTATTTGTAATTTACACCTTCTATATATTCCCTGCTTGCAAATTCTTAATCCTTACTGACCTTTATTATCAAGCCCAGTTTAAGAGAAGCTCCTTCATAAGTATTACAGCTATAGGTGAAAATGGATCAGGAGTTTTAATAGTCCTTTCAGGATCTTGAAAAGGAGAGTGGAATTTAATAATTGAAAGGATGATAATTCTTTGACACCTTTTGGAGGAATCTTAAGAAAAAAAGATACTGGCTAAGTACTAGATAAATTTTTTTTTTCTCTTCCAGCTCATGTACAATAGGAAATTACATTAGGCGTTTATAAATATCTAAACTAAAAATATACCGGGTCCTAGGAGTGTTTTAAATAGCATATCAAATATTTATTATTTGTTAAGTAGCAGTTAACTGAATAATTAATTAGGATATTTACTTAAAAGTGACGAGGTAATTTTTAGGTAGTAAATTCTATTTTCCAAATCCTAACAAAATCTCAGCTGTAACTCAAAATATCTCACTACTCTTTGAACGTCATTTGATAGCCATTTTAAGTCAAAGTTTCACGTTTTATAAATTGCTGTTCTAGTACACAGCCAAGCCAAACCAGTTCATAATTTTAAAGCTGGTGAGGTCCTCTATTTGGTTTGTGCAGACTTCCTCAACCTTGACACTGACATCTCATGTAGGATAATCCTTTGTGGAGGCTATGGTATGTCTATGTTGGTGCCCTGTGCTTTTCATGTTGTGTGTGCCATCTCTGGCATCTAGCAGATACCAGTAGTACCACTGCTCACCAAGCTGTTCCTTGTCCAGTGGCAAAAACCAAGGAAAAAAGTCTTCAAACACTGCTAACTGTCCTCTAAGGTAGGGGCAGGGCAAAAGCATCTGTTTGTGAAAGTCACTCAATCGGGCTAGTCCAACTCCCCTCCCCACAGATGGCAAAACAAGTTCAGAAAGTTTGGGACTTAGTGTCATAAAGCTAGTTGAGAAATTAGCACTAGAATCTATTTAGTCAAGACTCCTATGCCCTCAAAACCACCTTGAAGCAGTACAGAAAGGTAACTGCCTGCCAACACTTTGTTTTGAACTGATTTTTAGTCTTTAGTAACTGCACATATTCAAAGTCATTGCAAAACAAAACAAAACAAAAAAAACCCCACTCTGGCAAAAAGCTGTTTTTTCCCCCCCCATGAGAAACTGTTTCCAAATTTCTGTGATGTGGCTATGGAAGCTAAACTGAATTGTAGTCTTGACATCATAATAGCTCAGGCTTGTTAGTGAAAGGCAGGAAGTTTGGTATGAAAGCAGAAAATTCAGATTTTATTTTTTTAATCTCAGAACAGTAATACTAACCCAGGCTGATTGAAGACACTAAACCTAGTCTTCTAAAAGTTGCTCTCACTAAGGTACTTAATGAAACATCATTTGGTTACAGTTTCTGATTTCCATTTTTAGTGAATGGAATTTATATAAAATATTTACAAAATGTTCTAAGAAATTTATAATATTTTACTGTTTTGTCATTCCTTCAAGTGAAAGGTATAAAAGATTATTCAAGAGTACACAAAAATAGAGTATACTGTGGAAGATGAAAATAAAAATTATTTTAATGAAGTTATATTTACTGCTGTTCCTCAGGAAAAAGGAAAATTAAATTATCCAACAATGTTCTGGCTTCCACCAAAAATAATCTTCTCATTTTGTCTCTCTGGAGACAAAAAGCAACATGAGGCAACACTGCAAATACTAAAAATTAACTATGAAACTGAAGATGGCTGAATGTTCTACTAGAATCTTCTGCAGTGGGATCAAGCTCCACGATCCAAAATCATTTCAAAACTGCCTTAAAGCCTAAACTCATAGTTTGGAACCAGCAGTTTGTTTGTACTTGTAAGTTCTTACAGTACTTGTAAGAACTCAAACATCTCTTAGATCGAAATGGTCAAGAAGTAGCTCTTTGTTTTAGGGAAAATGAACTGGTGAAAACTGTAAAAACTCTAGGCAGGTATATTTCTTTCAAACTTTTGCAGAGACTTGACCAAATTTTAACATGGTCACGTTTGAATGAACCAGCCCCATCGTTGAGCTCAGGTCTGGAAAAGCTCACGGCTGTCAAAAAATATTTACTGTTTGTTCTAGCCAACACCTGATGAGGTTCCTGGCCTCTCTTTCATACAGTTCTTACTAAAGGGTTTACAATTGCGAACTCTTCCTCAGGCTCTTTGAAATGAATTTCTGTCTCCTACAGCTCGGGTGTGTCTGAGTCTCACGGATCTGAAAGTCATTCCTTTGAAATGTGATGATCATGTATTTCAGAGGCTGTCTCCCAGTTTCTGTGGGAAAACAGAATTCTCACTTCCGTAATTGCCAGCAAGCTGACACTGCCCAACCCTTTGTTAAGTCTGTACTTCTCCGACTCTACTTGAACCCCACCTTCCCCCATTCCTTCTTTTAAGACCCCCCAGTCACTTCTGCGAAAAGTCGGAATGGAGCTCAGTATTTTTCCTACTATCAGTAGTTACTGAATAAAAGTTGTTTTCGCCGCCCTAACTGAAGTCCTGCTTTGACACTGGCAGGTATCTATTAAAACTCACACCACTATCAAGATGAGCTTGTACATCTTGGAGGCTTGTTTTAAAGGGTGTTATCTTCAAAAAACCCGGGGAAACTCTGCGAAGTGATCCCTCAAAACTTAACCCCCTCTTCTCTTCCTCCAGGGCCCCAGGAACCTTGGGCTCGCGTGTTTACTTCCTATTCTCCCCAAGTTCCGACTCCACTTCTCCCTACTTGTGAGTGAGGTCGCCACTTTCCGGGATGTTCAATTTCACCCCGCGCAGGTCTACGCCCTTCCGCGTCTGGGGCCTTTTCTCTCCTTGCCTCTGTCCCCATCACATCCTCCCCTTCCCTCGCCCTGTCACTCTCTATCTACAGCCTCGGCCGGGTCGCCTCTCTCCCGCTCCAACCTCAGCTCCCCCGGCAGCGGAGACGTCCCTTCTCCCTCCGCGATCCACGTGGGAGCCCGGCGCCCGTTTCCCAGGGGTGACGGGTGGGGAGGGGAGCGGAGAGCCTCAGGTCCTGTCCGGTCCGCCATTTCGCACTCTCCGGGCGCGCCGGGCCTTTACCGGGTCGCAGGATGGAGGGGCTAAAGGCCCGGGCCGCCCCCGCCGCCGGGGCGGGAACTCACCTTCTCTGAGGCAGGGGCAGCGTCTACAACTACTGTCCCCCTCCCCGCCAGCGCCGCCAGCCCGGGGATAGGCCGAGGTGGAGGTGGCGGAGAGGCAGGGACAACCGCTGCCGCACCGCCGCCTCCGCCGCTGCCGAACAGGCGGGGTAAGAGGAGGAGGAGGAGGCGGAGACCGGACTTCCTGAGGGGAAGTCGCCGCCACCACCAGCGGCTGACTGGACGGAACCGGGGACCATGGCGGCGAGGCGCGCTACTGCGCTTGCGCAGTCTCCCGGCTCCACGAAAGCCGCGCCCTCCGGGTTGCCCTACCCGCTCAGTCCGTCACTTCCCGAGTTCTCTTCTTCTCTGGCTTGCATTAGCCTTTCTTTTGCTGTTCCTTGGTGTACCTCGGTGTTCCTTGCTGTTCCTTAGTCTTTTGCTCTTTGGTGATTTCCCTGGTGGCTCAGTCGGTAAAGAGTCTGCCTGCAATATGGGAGACCTGAGTTCGATCCCTGGGTCGGGAAGATTCCCTGGAGAAGGAAAGGACAACTCACTGCAGTATTCTTGCCTGGAGAATCCCATGGACAGGGGATCTTGGTGGGCTACAGTCCATGGGATCGCAGAGAGTTGGACGCGACTGAGTGACTCACTTTCACTTTCTTTGCTGTTCCTTGGTCTCTCCATGGGCCTTCCCAGTTGGTGCTAGGGATAAAGAACTCGGCTACCAATGCAGGAGCCACAAGAAACGGGTCTGAGCCCTGGGTCGGGAAGATCCCCTGGAGAAGGCAATGGCAACCCACTCTAGTATTCTTGCCTGGAGAATCCCATGGACAGAGGAGTCTGGTGGGCTACAGTCCATCGGGTCACAAAGAGTCGGACAGGACTGAAGCGATTTAGCACGCACCCACCATTGGAAGAGAGGAAAAACTCCTGGGGCAGCTCACCTTGGGAGAGTCTGAAACCAATTAGGAAGCCGGTACCCGACGATCCTACATTCAGGGCAGCAAAGGAGACACAGATGTAAAGAACAGACTTTTGGACTCAGTGGGAGAAGGCGAGGTTTTGAGAGAATAGCACTAAATCATGTGTATTACCATATGGTAATCATGTACATTACCATATGCACTTGTACCAGTGCAAGTTCAATACATGAGTCAGGGCACCCAAAGCTAGTGCTCTGGGACAACCCAGAGGGATAGGGTGAGGAGGGAGATGGGAGGAAGATTTAGGATGTGGGGGGACACGTATACTTGTGGCCGATTCATGTTGCTGTATGGCAAAAACCCATCACAATATTGTAAAGTAATTATCTTCCAATTAAATTAATTGAAAAAAAAAAAAAAAAACCCAAAAACCTGCGACTTTCCCGGTTCTGTAGTTAAGAATCCACTTCGCAAAGCAGGGGACTTGGGTTCAATCTAAGATCCCACATGCTGAGGAGCAACTAAGCCTGCCCGCTGCAGAGAGTCCATGTGCAACAAGACAAGGTCCTGCATGACACAACACAGACCCTGAGTGCTGCAACTAAGACCAGACATAGCTCAATAAATACAATTTTTAAAAAATCAGAAAAATACATGCCTTCCTCCCTTACCAGTTTTCTTTGTTAGAGCCTTTAATACAGGGTGGAAAATCCTTGGTCTTGATATGCTGTCATCATTGCTCCATAAATGACCTCTTTCTCTCTCCTTCTGATAGTCTCAGTGTATGCAAATATACATACACACCGGTTCATTTCATCCTCTAATTCCCTATCTCCCAAGGAAATTAATACCCTGTTTGTGGTCATTTCCTTTCATATGAATATAATATATGTGATAAAGATATACTCATTTGAAAGGAATATATGTGTGACTGGGAAAAAAGTTTCGATTATTTTTGAATTTCATAAGATTTATGTCTTTCTCTAGCGGTATTCTGGGACTTGTTTCACTTGCTGTTTTAAGGTACATCCAAGCTGTTGCATATACGTGTAATTTACTCGTTTCGTTGCTGTACAATATTCCACCCATCTCCCAATTGATGGGCATGCCCCCTGGTGCACTGTGCAAAAGTTTCTCTTCTGTATGTTCTCCTTTCCCGTCAAACTAGCATTGCCTAATTTCTGGTTCTCATTATCTTTTGTTAGAGCCGGGGCAATGTCTGCCTTACTTATCATCATTCCTGATTTTGTTACGGAAAGTGGGTTCTGGGCTGCTTGCTGCTCAAAAGTCAAACAGTCAAAAGAGGCCAGTTTGGTGGGAAGGAAAGTTTTCTTTATTTTGGATGCCAGCAAGCGGGAGATAGGGTGGAATCTGTGGAAAGACTAACTCCTACCCTTGACAATCTGGACAAGAGCTTTTATAGACAGGGAGCGGCTCCATGCAGAAACAGCCCAGTCAGCTCTGACAATCACCTTGAAATTGGTCATCAGTGGTCTGACCAGTGTCATCTTGATTGTTTTGTGTGCTGTGCTTTGTTTGCTCAGTCGTGTCTGACTCTTTGCAATCCCATGGACTGTAGCCAGGCTCCTCTGTCCATGGCGATTCTCTAGGCAAGAATACTGGAGTGGGTTGCCATGCCCTTCTCCAGGGGATCTTCCCAACCCAAGGATGGAACCCAGGTCTCCTGCTTTGCAGGTGGATTCTTTACCATCTGAGCCACCAGGGAAGCCCATGAATATTGGAGTGGGTAACCTACTTCTTCTGCAGGGGATCTTTCTGATCCAGGAATTGAACCAGGGTTTCCTGCACTGCAGGCAGATTCTTTACCAGCTGAGCTACCAGGGAACCCCCTGATTGTTTTAGGTACAGTTAATCTTCAGGGTGGGTTGTTCCCATTTCCTTGAGGCCAGTTCTCGGAACTGTGGCAGCTTATGTCATGGCCTACAGTCTGGTCATCATGTAGTTAACTTCATCTGAGGGGAGAAGTATCTATAAGACAGCTCACAGGATATAGCTCAGAATATTATCTATACCTCTTGAGGAGGAACTAAAGGCCCGTGACTTTGCTTAATGACTGCATTGTTATCATTTGGTCTCCTTTGACTGTTTTCCTTTGTTTATGCATTTTTTCACTTCTCTGATTAAACTTATTCTTTGGCTAAAGTTGTTCCATTATTTTTCCCACAAAGGTCCATGTAGTTAAAGCTGTGGTTTTTCCAGTAGTCATGTATGGATGTGAGAGCTGGATCATAAAGAAAGCTGAGTACTTTCTTTCAAAGAAGAATGGATGCTTTTGAACTATGGTGCTGAAGAAGACTCTTGAGAGTCCCTTGGATTGCAAGAAGATCAAACCAATCCATCCTAAAGGAAATTAATTCTGAATATTCTTTGGAAGGACTGATGCTGAAGCTGAAACTCTAGTACTTTGGCCACCCAATGTGAAGAGCCAACTCATTGGAAAAGACCCTGCTGGGGAAGATTGAAGCCAGGAGGAGAAGGGGATGACAGAGAAGATGGTTGGGTGGCATCACTGACTCAATGGACATGAGTTTGAGCAAACTCCAGGACATAGTGAAGGACAGGGAAGCCTGGTGTGCTGCAGTCCATGGAGTCGAAAAGAGTTGGATAGGGCTGAGTGACTGAACAACAACAGGAGTTATTCCACAGACAAAAGGCAGGCTGAGGACATGGTGGGGTGGGGGATCCAAGGACCATAGGGTACTGCTACATTTCAATTTCACCCTCCAGTCTACTCTCGGTACTGCCAAAGGGTACTACCTGGAAGTCATTACTGGCTCTTCATTCAGTCAATCATGAATGCTGTACTACTGGGCTTCTGTGCACCTCCCTGATCTCATTAGCTTCCCAGTGTTCTCACTTCCCCACCCTGCTTTCACTTTATGATTCAGCAACATTAAACCTTTACTGATTCCCATAAACAGTATGCATAACTCAGTTTATTGCATCTGCCACTTCTTCCTGAAACACCCTCTTCCTACTTCCGAATGAATTCCTCTTTTCCTCAGAAGTAAACACTATCCTGAATTCAGCATTTCTTATTCTCATGCTCAAAATTCAACAAAGAGGCCAGGTTAGTGTAAAGCAAAGTTTTCTTTTTTTTTGAATGCCAGCAAGGGGCGAGGTAGCCTGGTTCTTTATATTTTTACTACATAGATATGTATCCCTAAGTAACATGATGTATTACTTTGCATGATTTAAAACTTTACATAAATGTTATTTTGCCTACTATTTATTCCCCTGAAGGTTCCTTTTTTCACTTACTATTTTTTGATATTAACCTCTGTTGAGTTGTGAGGTTATAACTGATTCCCTTTCACAGCTCTATAACATCCATTGTATGAATACACATGAGCTATCCATTCTCCTGTCTTAAGACTTTGGGCTTATTTCCCATTTCTAATTTTATAGACGATGCTGCTTTAACTTTCTTGTTCAGTCTCATTATGCTCACATGTGAGAGTTTCTCTGGGGGATTATACTTAGGAGAGGGATCTACTTTTTAACTAGGAAGTCTCAGTAATACCCACCTCAAAGGATGTTGTGAAAGCAATATGAAGTAATGCAAATAAAGCACAGTTTCAAGCATTCAAACACTTATTTTTGCTGTATATGAAACACTGGACATAAAGGGTGAGATAGTCTGGTGACAGAGGATAAAGTGAAGTATAATACGTGTGCTTCTTTAGCTCCCAGAATACTGATTGTAATTGTCTATACAATATCATGCTGTTTCTTTACCTCCGTATCTCTGCTCTGTCCTTGGGCCTGAAGGTTTCCCCCCCACTCCCACACTTATCTTTGTCTGCTACTTATGAAGCCTTTCCTGATGTCTTAGGCTGCTATTACTACCCTTTCCCCTTTGCCTTATACATCTCTATATGCATGCGTATGTGCTAAGTCATTTCAGTGTCTGACTCTTTGCAACCCCATGTACTGTAGCCCGCCAGGCTCTTCTGTCCATGGGATTCTCCAGGCAAGAATACTGGAGTGGGTTGCCATGCCCTGCTCCAGTGGATCTTCCCAATCCAGGGATCGAACCCTTGTCTCCTTTGGCTCCTGCGTTTCAGGCAGATTCTTTATCACTGAGTGACCAGGGAAGCCGCCATTACCTATAATTCTCTCTAAATGGTCAATGTCTTAGATACCAGGCCTATATTTCAAAAAAAGTTTTTGTTGGAGTAGATTTGCTTTACAATGTTGCATTAGTTTCTGCTGTACAGCAAAGTGAAACAGCTATACGTATACATATATTTGTGCATCTCAGGTGGCGCTAGTGGTAAAGAACTGCCTGCTAATGCAGGTTAGATGTGAGACTCAGGTTTGATCCCTGGGTGGGGAAGATCCCCTGCAGGAGGGCACAGCAACCCACATCAGTATTCTTGCCTGGAGAATTCCATGGACAGAGGATCCTGGTGGGCTATAGTCCATGGGATCACAAAGGGTTGGACATAACTGAAGTGATTTAGCATGCATACATATATCCACTCTGTTTTGTATTTCCTTCCCATTTAGGTCACCAGAAAGCATTGAATAGAGTTCCCTGTGAAACACAGTGGGTTCTCATTAGTTATCTATTTTATATATCATATGGGCCTACATTTTAATCACCATTGTGTCGGGGCACTGAGTATAGTGCCTGGTAAAAGTGCTGATAAATGCATGTGGAATGAGTGCCTTCAGGAGCTCTTGAGAGGAAAGCAATTTGAGCTGAGAATTTTAGGAGCTGAAGGAAGAAAGATGGAAGCAGGAGTGCTACTTTAGTAAGAATGCAGGGACCAGAGAGAGTGTGCAGTTTTGTCAATGATGTAATTTTATAGGATTGTTACTGTTGTTGTATAGTCACTAGGTCATGTCCAACTCTATTGCGACCCCATGGACTGTAGCCCGCCAGGCTCCTCTGTCCATAGGCTTCCCCAGGCAAGAACACTGGAGTGGGTTGCCATTTCCTTCCCCAGGGGATCCTCCTGGCCCAGGGGTCCAACCTCTGTCTCCTGGGTCTCCTGCATTGGAAAGTGTATTTTTTACCACTGTGCCACCTGGGAACCCCGATTACACAGGATATAATGGACTATTCAGGAGGGAACCTGCTCCTCTCATTCTGGAATGTGAGGGCTAGGTGTGCCCACAAACCTCTTTGATCCTGTGATTATGAAATGATAATGAATCAGCCAGTGAATGCATTTGAAAATAGTGAGCAACCCCTGGCTTATTTAACACTGCTAGGCGTTAGCTACTATTAGTCTAAAGCAGGATTGGCAAACATTTTCTGTAAAAGGCCAGACAGTAAATATTTTTGACTTTGTGGGCCATGTGGTTTTTGTTGCAGTTATTCAACTCTGGGGCTATAGTGTGAAAGAAGCCTTAGAAAATATGTAAACATATGAGTATGGCTGCTTTTTTTATATGATTTATTGTTACTGAAATTTGAGTTTCACATAATTTTCAAGTGTCACAAAATATTCTTTTGATTTCCCCCATTCTACCCCAGTGCCAATCATTAAAGAATATATAAATTGTTCTTAGTTCACAGGCCTAAAGGAACCTTTTCAAGCCCTGGCCTAAATGAATCTTAGCTCTGGGTACAAAGGAAGGTCGAAACCAATGATAAAGTGCTGTACTTTTACTAAAATAATAAGGGTGTAGAGTTTTTCCCCTGGAGTAGGAAATGCAACACACTCCAGTATTCTTGCCTGAAAAATCCCATGGACAGAGGAGCCTGGTGGGGTACAGTCCATGGGGTCGCAAAGAGTTAGATATGACTGAGCGACTGAGCACAGTTTCACAGTGGGGAATGAGACAGGTTGGGAGACCTGGGGACCTTTGCTAAAATGCTTGCGCCTGGACACACCTCTCCTCCAAACAGCAAAATATAAAGAAACTATATAGGACTAAAATCAACTGCCTGCATGTGCAGTTGGGGTGAACTCTGGACAAAAGATACAGAGAGACCAAAAAACCAACCACCACTTTAGAAGAGCCGGGAGCAAAAACTGGGTGTCAGGAACAAAAGCAGGGTACAGAGCACACCCTCTGCCCACAACACCTAAGCCACCCCTCCAGCCGAACCTCTGGACACATCCCTACCCTCACCCCAAATAAGGAACAAGCTTGTCCCCTCCCTAGGGGAGCAAACAAGCAAGGGAACCTGTTGTTTATTCTTGCTCCGCCCTGCTACAGCAGGGGCCCCAGTAAAGCCATGCCTGGCAAAAAAAAAAGGTCTTCAAAAAAAGATTTAAAATCTTGCAGCTCTCTTGATTTGCCACTAGGTGGTGGTCCTGCAGGTGTGTGACTGAATCTCACCAAAAGGAAGGATCGAGCGTGGTGGATCAGCTACCATGATATTAACACAGGCACACAAACTGTCTTGGTGGTTCAAAATCGTTACTCTGGGTTTCACAGACATCTCCACCTTCACACTTACTTCTACATATTCCTTGAACTGTAGCATATCCAACTGAAGGGAATGCAATCACTCTTTCAAGGCCTCTGAGATTATTTGCTCAAAAATTCAGGATAATAATATGAAAACAGAATATGGTTAAAGACTTTGACGCTAAAAAAAAAGATTTTGGGGCTGTGATGTGGAATCTGGGAACAGATTCTATCCGAGATGAAAGTTAACCAGTGGCAAATTATCATATTGCACACCTTAAACTTATGCAATGTTATATGTTATTATATCTCAATAAAGCTGAAAAAAAATAAAGTAAAATACAGGAGTTAATAACAAATGAAAAAGAAAAAAAAATAACAATGTCTTACAACTTATTGAATAAAATAAGAATCTGAGAATCTATACCATAAATAAATACATACATAAATTAGAAAAAAAAAAAAAAACAAAGTCTCAAGAATACTGGAGTGGGAAGCCATTCTCTTCTCCAGGAGATGTTCCCAACCCATGGATTGAACCTGGGTCTCCCACATTACAAGCAGATTCTTTACCATCTGAGGCACCAGGGAAGCATCCCCACCAAAAATACATAAAAAAAAAAGTTAACCAGTGGAGCTTATAGTAAGGGTTACTTGAAACCCATGTTTAGGCTTATAATGTTATGCTAATAATTCTTTCCAAAATAGGCCCCAGTCTTGGCCACTTCATGTTAGCTTCTTCTACCGTTGAGGTACAAGACTGGGAACCCAGCAATGGTTGCCCACACTTCTTTAGGGTGCTGGGTACTCAATAGCCATAGTAATGTCCTTGTGTATGGCCTGAGTGGGGAGGGGAGTTCAGCTAAAAATCGAGGTAAATGGAACCGAAATGGAGCAGGACCCTATGGTCCTTACCACCTTCTTCCCCTCCATCGTCCCACCCATGTTCTCTGCTGACCTTTTGTTTGTGGAAAAACTTCAGCCAAATAATACGTCCAGATCTATTGGGTAAGAATCTGCTCACCAACGCAAGGGACAATTTCTGGTCTGGGAAGATTCCACATGCCCTGGGGCACATAAGCCCATGTGCCACAACTACTGAAGCCCTCTTGCCCTGGAGTCCATGCAGCGAGAAGCCGCTGCAAAGATAATCTGTGCACTGCTATTAGAGAGTAGCCCCAGCTCTCCTCAACTAGAGAAAAAAGGTCTGAGTGCAGCAAAGAAGATCAATGCAGCCAAAAATAAATAAATAAATAAATAAAATTTTTTTTAGAAAAGAATAAATCTAGTTAGAGAAGTAAGAAAATGAAGAAGCAAAGAAAACCAGTCAAAGGAGACCAAATAATAATGTAGTCATTAAGCACAGCTAAGGACCTTTAGTTCCTTCTCAATAGCTATAGATAAAAATCTGAGCCATATCCTGTGAGCTCTCTTATAGATACCAAAATCCCGACCAGGTGGAGAATTTAACTATATAATGACCAGACTGTAGCCATGACATAAGCTGCCACAATTCCAAGAACTGGCCTCAAGGAAATGGGAATAAACCCACCCTGGAACTGAAGATTAACTGTACTAAATCAAGATGAAGCTGGTCACATCACCAATGACCAACTTCAAGATGACCGTCAGAGCTGACTGCTGTTTCTGTTGTTTCTGCATGCAGTCCCTCTCTCTGTCTATAAAAGCTCTTGTGCCCTAATTGTTAGGGGTTGGGGAGTAGTTGACCTTTGGACAAGCATCCGCCTTCCTGACCCCCGGTTGCCAGCAACCAAAATAATGCAAACTTTTCTTTCCACCAGCCTGGCCTCTTTAATGGTTTTGGAGTGGCGAGCAGCTGGATCCCACTTTGAGTTACAGAACCACTGTAGTCATTCTCATCATTCCCTTGTCTGCAATCTCCTAACTCAGCCAGTACTTGTGGGACCAGGGGTCCTTTGACTTCCACAATCTCATTTTTCTTTCTTTCTTACCATCCTTCTTTATCTGTTAATAGATATATCAAAGAAAGAGACTGGATGGCTATTAAAATCATTAACAATGGGAAAGTTTCCATCTTCTTGGAGCAGAAAAGTGCTCAAGAGAGATAGGATTGTGAGGGTCTGTGAAGCTCAAGTTTAGGATCTTAACCTCGATACCACATTGCCAAATGGTTATGTCCACTCTGGACCCTCGTTTGCTCTCTTAAGAAACGTGGAATGAATCTCCTGCTTCTTCCATGCTTTGATGAATGATGCTGAAGAAAGCTCTCATGTCCTTCTTAAATCTTTTCTGGCTAAACATCTCCAGTAGAGCGATAAGAAATCCACTAAAAACTCTAAATGTGCTTTTTCTGATGATGACGACCAGCACTTTTCAATGGAGGCAGTTCCACTAGTTAGGGGCCATCTTAGAAATGTGGGGGTGGATATTTTGGTTGTTATGATGATTGTAGGGTGCAACTGACATAATGTGGGCTTCCCAGGTGGCACAGTGGTAAAAAATCCACTTGCGAAGGCATGAGACATGCCTTTGATCCCTTTTTGGGAAAATCCTCTGGAGGAAGAAATGGCAGCTCGATCCAGTATTCTTGCCTGTTAAATCCCATGGACAGAGGAGCCTGGCGGGCTACAGTCCATGGGGTCAAAAAGAGTCAGACACAACTGAGCACGCACATGTAAGCACTGGCTTATTGTTGGCAGAAGTAGGGCTAGGGCCAGCAAGAAAGGCTGATCCCAGTGGGGAAAAAATGAAATGTAGGTGGGTAGATGGGCAAAAAGCCTTTGCATAGGATTTGTGTTGGTGTTTGATACCACAGAGCCCTGTGCTCCCTTCTCCATCACCAGCCTGATAACTAGAGTCAACATCCCCTGTCTCACTGGTCCTGGCCAGAGATGCTGGATGCCCCAGGAAGTAAGCAACAGCCTTGTACTTCAAATATCTGGATATTCATTTCACTTATGTAAAATCGTATTTATAATTATCTGAGTCTAGAACACTGTCTTACGTAATCATAGATCAGTTTCTGTAAATTTTTTTAAAAAGCTGGGTCCTTTTATTTTTTAAATAGTATTAACATTATATAAGCTAGTTTTTTTTTTTATGTTGTTGTTCAGTTGCCAAGTTGTGTCCAACTCTTTGAGACCCCCATGGACTGCAGCATGTCAGAGTTCTCTGTCCTTCAATATCTCCTGGAGTTTACAATGAATATATGTTATTTTATTATAATTTAACTGTCATTTTCCCTTTTCCTTTACTAGGTTAGATCAGAGTCTTAGTCCATTTGAGTTGCAATAACAAAATACCAAAGCCTGGGTAGTTTATAAACACCAGAAATTTATTTCTTACAGTTATGGAAGCTTGAAGTCCTAGATCAGGGTGCCAGCATGTTTGGATGAAGGCTTCTTTTCAAGTCACAGAATTCTCCTTGTATCCTCACATGGCAGAAGAGAAGGGCCAAAGCAATCTCTGGAGCCTCTTCTATATATAAAGCATGACTCTTATTCATGAGGTTTTCACCTTCATGATTTAAGGATCTACCCAAGCCCCCACAGATTAATACCATCACCATTGAGGGTGAGGATTTCTACGTATGAATTTGGAGGTGGAGGGGACAAATACTCAGACTTTGTGAAGTGACCCTGTTAGTCACTCAGTCATTTCTGATTCTTTTGTGACCCCATGGACTGTAGACTGCAAGGCTTCTCTGTCCATGGAATTCTCCAGGCAACAATACTGGAGTGGGTTGCCATACCCTTCTCTAGGGGATTTTTCTGACCCAGGGATCTAACCTAGGTCTCCTGCACTGCAAGCGGATGCTTTATCATCTGAGCCACCAGGGAAGCCCCAGAGGAGTTAGTAATCTATGTTTTTTAGGTTCAAGAACTAACACATTATATTCTCTATAAATTTAATTTCATACATCAAAAAGGATTTTATATAATATTTACTCTCAGTTCAGTTCAGTCGCTCAGTTGTGTCCGACTCCTTGTGACCCCATGAATTACAGCACGCCAGGCCTCCCTGTCCATCACCAACTCCCGGAGTTCACTCAAACTCACATCCATCGAGTCGTTGATGCCATCCAGCCATCTCATCCTCTGTCGTCCCCTTCTCCTCCTGCCCCCAATCCCTCCCAGCATCAGAGTCTTTTCCAATGAGTCAACTCTTCACATGAGGTAGCCAAAATACTGGAGTTTCAGCTTTAGCATCATTCCTTCCAAAGAACACCCAGGACTGATCTTTAGAATGGACTGGGTGGATCTCCTTGCAGTCCAAGGGACTCTCAAGAGTCTTCTCCAACACCACAGTTCAAAAGCATCAATTCTTTGGTGCTCAGCCTTCTTCACAGTCCAACTCTCACATCCATACGTGACCACTGGAAAAACCATAGCCTTGACTAGATGGACCTTTGTTGGCAAAGTAATGTCTCTGCTTTTGAATATGCTACCTAGGTTGGTCATAACTTTTCTTCCAAGGAGTAAGCATCTTTTAATTTCAGGGCTGCAATCACCATCTGCCGTGATTTTGGAGCCCCAAAATATAAAGTCTGACACTGTTTCCACTGTTTCCCTATCTATTTCCCATGAAGTGATGGGACCAGATGCCATGATCTTAGTTCTCTGGATGTTGAGCTTTAAGCTAACTTTTTCACTCTCCTCTTTCACTTTCCTCAAGAGGCTTTTTAGTTCCTCTTCACTTTCTGCCATAAGGGTGGTGTCATCTGCATATCTGAGGTTCTTGATATTCCTCCTGGCAATCCTGATTCCAGCTTGTGCTTCATCCAGCCCAGCATTTCTCATGATGTACTCTGCATAGAAGTTAAATAAGCAGGGTGACAATATACAGCCTTGACATACTCCTTTTCCTATTTGGAACCAGTCTGTTGTTCCATGTCCAGTTCTAACTGTTGCTTCCTGACCTGCATATAGGTTTCTCAAAAGGCAGGTCAGGTGGTCTGGTATTCCCATCTCTTTCAGAATTTCCCACAGTTTATTGTGATCCACACAGTCAAAGGCTTTGGTATAGTCAATAAAGCAAAAATAGATGTTTTTCTGGAACTCTCTTGCTTTTTCCATGATCCAGCGGATGTTGGCAATTTGGTCTCTGGATCCCCTGCCTTTTCTAAAACCAGTTTGAACATCTGGAAGTTCACGGTTCACGTATTGCTGAAGCCTGGCTTGGAGAATTTTGAGCATTACTTTACTAGCGTGTGAGATGAGTGCAGTTGTGCGGTAGTTTGAGCATTCTTTGGCATTGCCTTTCTTTGGGATTGGAATGAAAACTGGCCTTTTCCAATCCTGTGGCCACTGCTGAGTTTTCCAAATTTGCTGGCATATTGAGTGCAGCACTTTCACAGCATCATCTTCCAGGATTTGAAATAGCTCAACTGGAATTCCATCACCTCCACTAGCTTTGTTCGCAGTGATGCTTTCTAAGGCCCACTTGACTTCACATTCCAGGATGTCTGGCTCTAGGTCAGTGATCACACCATCATGATTATCTGGGTCGTAAAGATCTTTTTTGTACAGTTCTTCTGTGTATTCTTGCCACCTCTTCTGAATATCTTCTGCTTCTGTTAGGTCCATACCATTTCTGTCCTTTATCGAGCCCATCTTTGCATGAAATGTTCCCTTGGTATCTCTTATGTAAAACAAAGTATAATACTGTATGTGTTAGTTTCTATTGCTGCTTTTTAACAAATTACTTAGTGATTTAAAATAACATAAACTTATTATATTAGAATTCAGTTATCAGAAGCCAGAAACGGAGGGTTCACTGGGTTTAAATCAAAGTGTCATCAGGGCCGTGCTCCCCCTGGGGGCTCTTGGAGGAGCAGCTATACCCCTGCCTTTTCCAGTTTCTAGAGGGCACCTGCATTTCTTTGCTCATAGCTCCTTCCTCCTACTTCAAAGCCAACCATATAGCATCTTCAAATGTCTCTCTCTCTGACTCTGACCTTCTTGCTTCCATTGTTACATCTCCACCTGACATTGATCACCCCCCAACTCCCTCTTATAAGGATTCTTATGATTTCATCGGGCCAACTGGACAATCCTCCCTCTCTCAAGAGGTTTAATTAATCACACTTGCAAAGTCCCTTTTGCCATGTAAGATAATATCTTCACGGGGTTGTGGAGTAGGACCTGAGTATCTTTGGGAAACCATTATTCTGTCTACCATGTTTTAAATTTTATTTATTTATTTAGGCTGCACTGGGTCTTTGTTGGTTTGTGTGGGCCTTCTCTAGTTGTGGTGTGCTGGCTTCTCATTGCGGTGGTTCGTCTTGTTGCAGAGCACAGGCCAAAGGCAATGCCTGCTTCAGTAGTTGCAGCTCTCAGGCCCAGTAGTTGTGGCATACGGGTTTAGTTGCTCCATGGCATATGGAATATTCCCAAACCAGGGACTGAACTCATGTCCCCTGCATTCTCATCCACTGCACTGCCCTCTACCATGTTTTAATAATATAATCTTGCTGTTCTGAGAAGGTTGAGACTCACCATTGAAACTAAAGCACCAGGTTTGATGCTCCTTCTCTCTTTCTGATTTCAGGCAGGTAGATGTCTTCCTTGACCTTGGGTTGGGCTGAACCTGTGTCTAGAGGAGAATGAGGTCATCTCTACCAGGCAGAGCTGCTGGCTCCCAAGGGTGGACCCTGGCTCTTGCCAGGCAATGTGGGTGCAGACATTCATTTGAGACTAACCTGAAGAACTCTTATTTAATTGCTTTTTTTCCCCCAAGAGCATGTGATGTTTACTTTTGGGGCACCCAATTTTAAATGTCTTAACGTATTTTGCCCTTTGGGATAGATCAGAGTTCGCTGAATTATTCTCTAGTTCCAGGTACTATGTGTTATGACCTAAAAACTGGGATACATGGAGAGAGCTTCCCAGGTGGTGCTAGCTACCTGCCAATGCAAGAACACAAGAGAATTGGGTTCAATCGCTGTGTCAGAAAGACCCCCTGGAGAAGGACATGGTAACCCACTCCGTATCCTTGCCTGGAGAATCCCATGGACAGAGGAGCCTAGCAAGCTACCATCCATGGAGTCGCAAAGAGTCGGACACGACTGAAGTGACCTAGCATGCGTGCAAGGTCTGACAGACGATTCTCCAGCTGCTTCCAAGAGCAAAGAAGCATCAGGAGATGCAATTGGGTTGAAGACACATTAGAATTTTGAATGTATCTTGATGGTTTGGGGGAAGAAAATGGACAGAATAAATAAAATAAATTTGCTATCGTTTAGTAAGTTCTGTATGAACATAGCCAAGTGCTGTGCCATATCCATTGTACCTATTATCTCATTTACCAGTGAGGTAGAAATTATCACCCTTGTTTTACAGGTACTATCTCAAAGTTGTCCTGCTAAGTTGCTTCAGTCATGTCTGACTCTTTGCGATCCTATGGACTGTAGCCTGCCAGGCTCTTCTGTCGATGGGATTCTCTAGGCAAGAATACTGGAGTGGGTTGCCATTCCCTTCTCCAGGGGATCTTTCCCACCTAGGGATCGAACCTGGGTCTCTTATGTCTCATGCATTGGCAGGCGGGTTCTTTACCATTAGTGCCACCTGGGAAGCCCATGGTCCTAGAAGGCTCAAAATTCACATGCAGACCTGTCTAACTCAGAAGCCAGTGCTTGTAAACTAGTACACTTACAGAAACCCAGAGCACAGAAATCCGTAAACAGATGCATCCCAGAAACTAAAAATATTACCTGGAAGATAAGCCATAGCTCCAGATCTGCAAGTGTCTTTCTTTTCAACCTCAGTGAGAGCTGTCTGATGATCAAGATGAGCGGCGTCCAGTGTTCAATAGCTGGGATTTTAGACTAATCCTTCCAATGTCCTCATTCCTGGGAAAGAAGGTATTGGTACTTTTCTGGTAACAGACATAAAGTTTAAGGGAGATTTGACAGCATGATAGATATGAGGACTTTCTTCTTCAAAGCCAGCCTCCTTTCATAACACATCCTGTGGTCCAACATACCTGCATTCATCAGAGAATGCTCAGACCTCCATGCCCTGGGAGGGGCACTGTGGGAGAGTCAAGGAATATTAGAGAAGAGGGAGGCCCCTTGGGGCCCAGAGAGTACTTGGTTGCTCAGTCATGTCCGACTCTTTGCAACCCCATGGACTGTACCCACTGGGATTCTCCAGGCAAGAATACTGGAGTGGGTTGCCATTCCCTACTCCATGGGATCTTCCTGAGCCAGGGATTGAACCTGACTCTCCTGCACTGCAGGCAGATTCTTTACTGTCTGAGCCACCAGGGAGGAGAGAGGTTATGTATATGGCAAAGGGTCAATTTATCATCTGTTACTTTCTGCCAATAGTCTACCCATGGAGGAAACAAGGGCCCCATCTCACTTGAGAAAGTCCAAGTCTGACAGCTGAAGGGTCCCAGAGCAGCAAACATCACCTCTCCTCTTCTCTTGGACCACTTCAGCTGTCTCTGCTTTGGATTGACAGAGGCATCTGGTTGCTAAAAATACCCTACTGACCAAGTGCTGCCCATTCCAACTAAAGCTGAGCATGACTGCAATCCAGGACTTACTACTCCTTGCAAAGGAACTTTTCCAAAGTTTTCAGGCCCAATTTGAGAAGCACACCAGCCCATGGTCTTTTTCTACTTCGTCAGCTTGGCTGGGCGGTGGAGGGGATCCTTCCTGGGTCACTGTCCACTGGCCTCCCCCATCCCGGTCTCCAAGAAAAGAAGCAGAAGGGGGAGTGAGAGAGGGCCCAGGGGCTGGAGGGGGTAGGGAAGGGGAGGTGCTTGTCCATTTATAGACTTGCTCTTTGGGATGCTGAAGGTGCTGAAATAGCTGCGAGGACAAGGGACTTGGCTCAGTTTTAAATATCTGCCGAGCTGCCCGAAGACTCTGAGATGACAATAGGGGGAATGGAGAACGTGGAGGTCTTCACTGCTGAGGGCAAAGGCAGAGGTCTGAAGGCCACGAAGGAGTTCTGTGCTGCCGACATCATCTTTGCCGAGCGGGCTTATTCCGCTGTGGTTTTTGACAGGTATGGAATGTGGGTTCTTGCCTTCTTTACTCCTGGTGATTTGGCCAGTGCCACACTCTCAAATACTTTGCTCTCAAAATTGAGGGAGAGTAGCGCTGACATATGTACACCACTGTGCGTAAAATAGGTAGGTGGTGGGAAGCTGCTGTGTAACACAGGGAGCTCAGCCTGGTGATATGATGACCCAGAGCAGGGGGGATAGGGTTAGGGTGGGAGGGAGAGGGTTATGTATACATATAGCTGATTCACATTGTTCTACAGCAGAAGCTAACACAACATTGTAAAGGAATTATCCTCCAATTAATAAAAAAATAATCATGGGAAGGGATACAATTCATGTGGCTGTTGATAATGACGGGTACATGCACAGCTGTTTGCTGGCGTTACTTTCTCTGCATGGGATTTGCTCTGGTGCCTAGGAGGGTTGCAAAGGTGATTGAAGGCTTTAGGGCATACTCTCAGGACACTGGGCTTCCCTGGTGGCTCAGACAGTAAAGAATCTGCCTGCAATGCAGGAGACCTGGGTTCAGTCCCTGGGTGGGGAGGATCACTTGGAGAAGGAAATGGTTACCGACTCCAGTTTTCTTCCCTGGAGAATCCCATGGACAGAGGAGCCTCTCGGACTACAGTCCATGGGGTCGCAAAGAGTTGGACATTACTGAGCAACTAAGCACAACACAAGCACTCAGAACATAAGTGAACTTGCCCGAGTGGGAGTGCTGTGAGTGGAGATGGTGGAGGGAAAGGGAATGAAAAGGGGGTGTGGTGTCTAGGAGACATTCTTCTATGGAAGGCTCCATATTTTTCGCTTCTGAGGTGTAATAGATATATTAGAAGATTAAGTAATTGCTGAGACTTTAAAAAAGTAATTGCAAGCATACAAGTAACACTGGAATCCATTTACCTTTGAAAATTAGAATATCACCAATGACCTGTAGTCCTGTTTCACCTTTCCCACCCCAGGTCCCAGTTTCCTCTGTCTTTCCTCAGAGGTAATCCTTGTTTTAATTTTAATGTGTTTCCTTCTAGAATGTTCTTGTACTATTACATCTCTTTACCTGTAGAAATAGGTATAGATATATATAGATAGATAGATAGATACCTATATATATATATATATATATATATCTGTACTTATCAAAATGCATAGCTGTAGTTTGTTTTTTCTTTTTAACAGAAATGGCACAATACTTTTTTTTTTTCCTGGCCACACTGTGTGGTTTGGGGGAATCTCAGTTCCCTGACCTGGGATTGAACCTGGGACATGGCTGTGAAAACACAGAATCCTAACTACTAGGTCACCAGGGAACTCCCAATAATATCATACTTTCGATGTTATCCTTGAACTTGCTCCTTTCACTAAACAACATGTTTTGATATTTATCCTCATGGGAACCGTTAAATCTATAGCCACTTCTTTTAAATCCTCAAAGATCTGTGGGCTTTTTTTTTCCTCCCCCTCCCTCAACATGTAGATCTATCCACGTTGATCCATATGCTATATGGACCACCAATTTTAACTGCTGTGGGTATTTTACCATATGAATATATGAACTTTCAAAAATCTATTGCCCTGTTGAGAGACATCTGGTGGTTTCCAATTTTTCATAAAAACAAATGTTTCTGTGATTGAAATCCTTGACCATGTCCACTTGCATACATGTGTGATTATTCTCTAGGTGAACTGGCTAGGAGAAAAATCACCGTGCCTTGGGGTGTGCTGTTTTCCATTTTAACAGGCCCTCCAAAGAGAATCTATTAAATTTACATTCCCATTTCCCCTACAGTCCTGTCCATATTTGACCACTACACTTTTGCATGCGTGCGTGCTCAGTCGCTTTAGTTGTGTTCGACTCTTTGTGACCCCGTGGTCTGTAGCTCATCAGGCTCCTCTGTGCATGGGATTCTCCAGGCAAGAATGCTGGAGTGGGTTGCCATACTCTCCTTCAGTGGATCTTCCCGAACCAGTAGCAATAATCTTTATTTTTAAAAAACCCTCCACTGTGATAACATTATGACAGTATTCTCTGAGCCCCCAAATTGGGGTGACCTGACTGACACTGATGTGGTCTAAATTAAGATGGTCTCTGATAATCTAGATTTGGTGGTTGACTCACTGTATGACCATCCTGAGAATCAAATCAGATCAGTCGCTCAGTCGTGTCCGACTCTTTGCAACCCCATGAATCGCAGCACGCCAGGTCTCCCTGTCCATCACCAACTCCTGGAGTTCACTCAAACTCACGTCCATTGAGTCAGTGATGCCATCCAGCCATCTCATCCTCTGTCGTCCCCTTCTCCTCCTGCCCCCAATCCCTCCCAGCATCAGAGTCTTTTCCAATGAGTCAACTCTTCACATGAGGTGGCCAAAGTACTGGAGTTTCAGCTTTAGCATCATTTTTTCCAAAGAAATCCCAGGGCTGATCTCCTTCAGAATGGACTGGCTGGATCTCCTTGCAGTCCAAGGGACTCTCAAGAGTCTTCTCCAACACCACAGTTCAAAAGCATCAATTCTTCAGCGCTCAGCCTTCTTCACAGTCCAACTCTCACATCCATACATGACCACAGGAAAAACCATAGCCTTGACTAGACGGACCTTTGTTGGCAAAGTAATGTCTCTGCTTTTGAATATGCTATCTAGGTTGGTCATAACTTTCCTTCCAAGGAGTAAGCGTCTTTTAAGTTCATGGCTGCAGTCACCATCTGTTGTGATTTTGGAGCCCAGAAAAATAAAGTCTGACACTGTTTCCACTGTTTCCCCATCTACTTCCCATGAAATGGTGGGACCGGATGCCATGATCTTCACAGCTTTTCAGAGATACTTTAAGTAGCATTCAAATTCTCATTTCTTCCTGCCCACCAAGACCTTCAGGGAAA
Organism: Bos mutus; assembly: GCF_027580195.1. Taxonomy (NCBI): domain Eukaryota; kingdom Metazoa; phylum Chordata; class Mammalia; order Artiodactyla; family Bovidae; genus Bos; species Bos mutus. Next base: position 58,811,025 of record NC_091627.1, read on the forward strand.
AGGCTGTGAATGGAGTGTATGGCTAGCTACAGCTGAGGAATTTAGAGAGGCTGAGATGACAGTAATACTTCTTCAGGGGGAGTGTGTCTTACTTTATTTACTTGTGTGGGTGTGTTGGGGGCAGTTGAGGAATCAATTGGATTCAGAAGTAAGACAGAAAAAGCTAGAAACACAGAAACTCTGAACAATGATCTTACTACTACTACTGAGTCGCCATCTTGCCTTTTATAGAACATCCATGGGTGTCTTCAACTCCCTAAAAACCAGTATTGCCAATCAGTTTCCCTTTCAAGAGTGTCCGAAGTTGAGTGGATTTTCCTTCCATTACAAGAGTAAAACTTAGGAAGAGAAAAATGTATCTTCACATGAAGCTAGCATTGACATGGTGGTCATTTCCTTCCAGCTTATTTTAAAATGTTGTTGTTGTTTATTCACTAAGTCGTGTCTGACTCTTTGTGACCCCACAGGCTCCTCTATCCATGGGATTTCCCAGGCAAGAATACTGGAGTGTGTTGCCATTCCCTTCTCCAAGGGATCTTCCCAAGCTAAGGATTGAACCTGAGTCTCCTGCATTGGCAGGCGGATTTTTTTACCACTGAGCCACAAGGGAAACCCATTTTAAAACATAGGTTTCATTTATTTGTACTATTAGTTGGGATCTTATCTAAACTTCGAGCATTCCCAGTCATGTCTGACTCTTTGGGATCCCATGGACTATAGCCCACGAGGCTACTGTCTGTAGAATCTTCCAGACAAGAATACTGGAGTAACTCCAGGGGATCTTCCTGACCCAGGGATCAAACCTCCCCGTCTTGTGTCTTTTGTGCTGGCAGGCAGATTTTTTTACCACTTCCCGACTTGGGAAGATTTTCATTTAATGATTTAGGTATCTTCTGTGTTACTATACTCTCTTTGTAGAATTTAAGACTGCATACTTTCTGACCATTCTTTTATGAATGGACATTCAGATTGTTTACATGTTTTTCTTATTATAAAAAAATTCATCATTCATTTGAAGTAATAACTATATAAAAACAACTTTAGTGCATGTTGCAGATAAACTGTTAATAAAATCTTATTGTTATAATAGTAATAAAGATTAGGATGATTAGAGTAAATGATCTTTAAAATGATTTAAAAAATCGAAAAGATTATTTTTTAAAGTGATTTACCCAGTACACCTGAAACTAATACAACATTTCAAGTCAACTATATTTGAATAAAAAAGAAAGAAATATGGAAATTGAAATGACTGCTTCATAATTAAAAAATAAGAGATAGAATCAAATTCATCACTGCAAAGATGAGGGAACTGCTCAGGTGTACCTGAGACAGCCTAGAGAAGCATCAGAGGAAAGCTTTGCTCATCATATCCTCACTCCAATTTTAGGCTCCTGATGAGATTCAGCCACTGGAAGGGAGGAACCTGACTGGGGAAGTAGGACCAGGTGACCCACAAAAGTCACCCTATGAAAGAAGCATTTTCTAACACTGTGTTACTGCAAACCAGGCTATCTGCATTACCTTCCAAAATGAAGATTTTATCTTTAGTTGAGTAGTGCATTAAATGAAAATCTCTTCTTGCAAACAATACATGAAATATATATATATATATATATATATATATGTATATATGTATATGTATAAATTCTGTGAATCATTACAGGGCTTCCCAGGTGGCACAGTGGTAAAGAATCTGCCTGCTAATGCAGGAGATGCAACAGACAAGGGTTCGATCCCTGCATCGGGAAGATCCCCTGAAGTAGCAAACAGCAACCCATTCCAGTATTCTTGCTTAGAAAATTCCATGGACAGAGTAGTCTGGCCAGCTAAAGTCCATGGGATTGTAAAGAGTCAGACACGACTGAGTGACTGAGTACACGCACGAACATCCATGAAGCATTACAATAAATGAACCCCTGTGAAACCACCATCCTACTTAATGAGAACATTCTATTACATTCATCCTGCCTATCTTTCCCTATCCTGTCCCATATTGCCCCAAAGGTAACTATAGTAGTCTCCTGAATTTCGTGTTGCTTATTTCCCTATGTTTTCAATGATAGTTTTGCCATATATGTACATATTCCTAAACAATATATAATTTAGTTTTTATAGCTTTTTTTTCATCTTTTAAACCGGGGTATACAGTTATAGGTGGTTTTATGCTCTTGCTTCTTTCATTCAAATGTTCTATTATTTATCCATATAGTTTTGTGTAACTAACAAAATGAGTAAGCTCTGTATATGTATGTACCACAATTTATGTTTCCATCCTCCTGCAAGTAGTTGCTATGGACATTTTTGTTTGTATCTCTTGGTGAACAGATACATGGGGTGTGTATCCTAGGAGTGGAATTTCTGGTTTATGATGCATGAGATATTTAGCTTTAAAATATAATGCTGCACTGTGTCATGTTGACTTGCAAGTTGAATTGTGTCTTTGCTAGAATAGACTGGGCTTAGCATTCAGAGCAGCTCTTCAGGCCTTTATTATATAGCCCTTAGTTTGGTTAGAATCTCTTTAATTTGCTTGGTTGGAAAAACAGGTCATCTGCTTAAACATAAAAGGCCAAGAATAAAACAGAGATAATCCATTGAGACCGGCAAATGAGCAGCACTTGGGCACCAGGATCCCTGGGAGACATGGCTAATCAATCAGGCAACACCTTCTTCCTTAACTCCAACTTGGCCTCACTGTTCTTTCTAACAGGGTACTTCAGGCAGCCATTGTGCATCAACCAAAACTGACGTTTAGAAGGGAGCCTGTGTGTCATGCTTTTTGGGGATTCTGAGTTTCATGCTGGAAGGGGATGAAGGCAAAGTAGGTGGATAAGGTCAATTTACCAAGGAGTCGTCTTTCATGGATTTGGTCTTTGAAAGTGGGTGAGACCCCAAGCATGGTGGATAAGCTTGAGTTGTTCAAGGTTTCTGTCTTCTCCTTTTGCTCTGTACTTAACTTTACATAGGCTTAGTTGTCCTGCGGCATGTGGGAATCTTCCCAGACCAGGGATTGAACCTGTGTCTTCCTGCAATGGCAGACAGATTCATTTTTAGGAGCTTCCCTGGTGGCTTGGATGGTAAAGAATCTGCCTGCAATGCAGAAGACCCCGATTTGATCTCTGGGGGAAGATCCTCTGAAGAAGGAAATGGCAACCCACTCTAGTATTCTTGCCTGGAGAATTCCATGGACAGAGGAGCCTGGCGGGCTACAGTCCACTAGGTCACAAAGAGTCGGACACGACTGAGTGACTAACACTAATCTTTAAAATGTATTTTATAATTATTATTATTTTTAGTATAATTTGTTTATTTATTTTGGCTGTGTTGGGTTTTTGTTGTGGACTTCTCTCTAGTTGGGGTGAGCAGGGGCTACTATCTAGTTGTGGTACTCAGGCTTCTCATTTCGGTGGCTTCTCTTGTAGAGCACAGGCTTGAGGGCATGTGGGCTCAGTAGTTACAGCTCCCAGGCTCTAGAGCACAGGCTCAATAGTGGTGACCCAAGGGCTTAGCTGCTCTGCTGCATGTGGGATCCTCCTAGACCAGGGATCGAACCTGTGTCCCCTGAGTTGAGAGGTGGATTCTTTACCACGGAGCCACCAGGGAAGCCCAGAATTATTTTGTTTGAATTTATTATTATTAAGGAGGTGAAAGGTCTTTTAAATATGCCTATTGGTCATTACGTTTCTTCTTCTGCAATTTGTCTATTTTCCCTGTGAAGTACAGGGAAGCCTGGCATGCTATAGTCAATGGGGTCACAAAGAGTCTGACATGACTGAGGGACTAAACAACAAAAAAGATGTTTCAGTTCCAAATCTTTCTCTGGAGCATCTGTAAGCTTTTAAGCCCCCGACACTGAGTTTCTATTGCCTTCTAGGTAGAACAGGGCTTTGGCAGTCTGGAGGTGGGAAGTGTGTATTTCTTGATGACAACAGAGATGATGTAGAGTACGAGTTGGGCCACAGAGGGGAATTGGATCATAGGACCCTGAAGATCTCTTCCAGTCTGAGATTTTCTGAGTTTTTTTTTTCAGGACATGCAAGGGACTACAGTGTGGCAAGACAGGGGTGTTAGGCTAATATAGGAATAAAGCTTGTTTTGATTTAGTTTAGCATCACATACAACGAATATACTTTTCATAAGGAAAGTGGCCATGGGCAGTTCTAGAAGCCAAAAATACTATTCGATTTTTTCTTTTTTTTATTTGATAAAGTCCCAGATGTCTTACATTTAGAGAATCTCTAGCCTATGGGTTCCTGACCTGGGTTCTTGGATCCTTAGCTAGGGAAGCACCTGTGACGGGAGGATCAAAATGTATGTGGATGTGCATGCATGCTTTTTATTTCTGGGGAGAAAGTTATTACTTTCAAAATGGTCCTCAACCCAGAAGAAGGTTGAGACCCATCGAATTCATTCAAGTCCTCTCTCTTACAGATGGGGAAACTGAGGCTTAGTGAGGCTTTCCCAGGTCACACAGGGCAGGGCAAGGGTTGAGTCTCCCAGGATCTTGTCTGTCATTTCTTTTCACTATCCTCCCCAACCACCCACCCCTCACAAGTGGGCCTACCATTGCCTACCTAATTTTCTTTTGTTCTTGTCAATTATTAATATTTAGTCATAATAAAAGAAAGAATATGCATCTATTAATTGCAGAGGAATCAAGATCTGGTTCTGGGGCCTGAGAAAGGTTAGATCCAGAGACTTGTAGGTAAGAAACAGAAATATACATGTGACTATACAGGAAAAGGAGAAGGCAATGGCAACCCACTCCAGTACTCTTGCCTGGAAAATCCCATGGATGGAGGAGCCTGGTAGGCTGCAATCCATGGGGTCGCTAAGAGTCCGGCACGACTGAGCGACTTCACTTTCACTTTTCACTTTCATGCATTGGAGAAGGAAATGGCAACCCACTCCAGTGTTCTTGCCTGGAGAATCCCAGGGACGGCGGAGCCTGGTGGGCTGCCGTCCATGGGGTTGCACACAGTCGGACACAACTGAAGCGACTTAGCAGCAGCAGCAGCATATAGGAAAAGGGGCTTCCCTAGTGGCTCAGATGGTAAAGAACTTGCCTGCAATGCAGAAAACCTGGGTTAAATCCCTGAGTTGGGAAGATTCCCTGGAGAAGGAAATGGCAACCCACTCCAGTATTCTTGCCTGAGGAAATTCATGGACGGAGGCGCCTGGAGGGCTACTGTCAACAGGGTTGCAAAGAGTTGGACATGACTGAGTGACTAACACTTTCACTTTGATACAGGAAAAAAATGTTTATAATAATAAACCAATGTATTAGTTTCCTTTGTTGTTGTTTAATCACTAAGTTGTGTCTGACTCTTGCAACTTCATGGACTGTAGTCTGCCAGGTTCCTCTATTCATGGAATTTCCCAGGCAAGAATACTGGCGTGGTTGCCATTTCCTTCTCCAGGGTATCTTCCTGACCCAGGGAACAAACTGATGTCTCCTGCATTAGCAGGTGGATTCTTTACCACTGAGCCACCTGGAAAGCCCCAATTAGTTTTCTACTCTTGGTATAAAATATTATCACAAATTTTGTGGTTTAAACAACACAAATTTACTATCTGAAATAAAACAGGACTACGTTTCCAAGATTTTTTTAGCTTCTATAGGCTGCCTATATCTCTGGGCTTTATCTTTAATGCACTTGTGTAGCATCTTCTCCTCTGACCCCCTGCATCCTTCTTAGTTAGGACCCTAGTGATTACGTTAGACTCACCCAGATGATTCAGGATTACCTCCCCACCTCAAGGTTCTTAATCTTAATTTCATCTGCAAGTCCCTTTTGCCATGTAAGGTAATTCATGTAGTTTCCAGGAGTAGGACATAGACATTTTGGGGGGCTATTTTTCAGCTTACTTCAACCAATAAAATGCATTTTCTATTAATTCAATTTGTCATACATGATGTTAAAAAGTGAAAAGGACAGTGAATTTTTTTTTTTAAAGTTCTTGACCAACTCCTAAATAATTCTGTTTAAAGAGTTGGAAGTGCCCAAGAGAACCTATCTATCCATCTGAGCAGGGAAAATCAAAGATGAAAATATGAGAAAAATAAAGATTTTTTTAAACTTTTTATTTTGTATTAGAGTATAGTCAATTAACAAGCAAAGTTGTGACAGTTTCAGGTGAACAGCGAAGGGACTCAGCCATACACACACATGGATCCATTCTCCCTCAAACTCCTTCCCATCCAGGCTGCACATAACATTAAGCAGAGCTCCCTGTGCTGTACGGTAGGTCCTTGTGGGTTATCCATTTTAAATATAGCAGTGTGTACATGTCCATCCCAAACTCCCTAACTATCCCTTTTCTTCATCCTTTCCCCCAACAATATAAGTTCATTCTCTAAGTCTAAGAGTTTGAAAAGAAGGATATTTTAGAACAAATTACTGTCAGCTGGGCTTTTTTGAAAATTAAGCCAGCTCTGCGCTTCTTCAGGTCCAGCAGAGACGGCTGGGCTTTCAGCCCATGTAATTCTATGTGGACCCGTGGGAACACCAGAATTAACCATGGCATATGCACAAATACATGTGTGACCTTAACCTGGTAACAGCTGATGGGTAGGTGGTGGGATATAAATGATGCTATAAATGGAAATAATTTAATAAAGGGATTAGAGAAATTCCTGAACAGATAGTTCAGAAAATGAGTGAGTAACTGTGCAAGTATTTGGGTTACAGTCTTCAACATTTGCATTTGATGTTAAGGATAACCACAGAGTAGATTTAGACTATATATTTAATTTGGCACTTTAATTCATCTGCAGAGGTCAGACATGTTGATATGTCACATGACCCATAGTGAGCTGTGTTGCTAAACTTGATTAACTAATCCTTAAATGCAGAAGTTTGGGGATAATAGCTTTTTAAGCAAGTTCAGTTCAATTCAGTCGCTCAGTCGTGTCTGACTCTTTGCGACCCCATCTGCAGCACGCCAGGCCTCCCTGTCCATCACCAACTCCTGGAGTTCACTCAGACTCACGTCCATTGAGTCAGTGATGCCATCCAGCCGTCTCATCCTCTGTCGTCCCCTTCTCCTCCTGCCCCCAATCCCTCCCAGCATCAGAGTCTTTTCCAATGAGTCAACTCTTCACATGAGGTGGCCAAATACCAGAGTCTCAGCTTTAGCATCATTCCTTCCAAAGAAATCCCAGGGCTGATATCCTTCAGAATGGACTGGTTGGATCTCCTTGCAGTCCAAGGGACTCTCAAGTCTTTTCCAACATTACAGTTCAAAAGCATCAATTCTTTGGCGCTCAGCCTTCTTCACAGTCCAACTCTCACATCCATGCATGACCACAGGAAAAACCATAGCCTTGACTAGATGGACCTCTGTTGGCAAAGTAATGTCTCTGCTTTTGAATATGCTATCTAGGTTGGTCATAACTTTCCTTCCAAGGAGTAAGCGTCTTTTAATTTCATGGCTGCAGTCACCATCTGCAGTGATTTTGGAGCCCCCCAAAATAAAGTCTGACACTGTTTCCACTGTTTCCCCATCTATTTCCCATGAAGTGATGGGACCGGATGCCATGATCTTCGTTTTCTGAATGTTGAGCTTTAAGCCAACTTTTTCACTCTCCACTTTCACTTTCATCAAGAGGTTTTTTAGTTCCTCTTCACTTTCTGCCATAAGGGTGGTGCCATCTGCATATCTGAGGTTATTGATATTTCTCCGAGCAATCTTGATTCCAGCTTGTGTTTTTAAGCAAAGATTAGGTCAAATGCCAAGTTGTCCCCCAAACAATATCACCTCTCATTTGCATCTGAAGATGTGTTCTGAGTCTGGGAAGAGGGGTTTGGTAGAGTGTGGGAGGTGCATCCAGGTCTGAGTGAGGTGTGTAAGCCTTTTCCTGTGAGCTGTGGCAGAGAAAATCTTGAAAGTTGCTATTTTAATTAAAGAAATGTTAAAAATCTCTAGGTCTGGTCTAGGGATATACACCACCTAACTTCTGCTAAGGTAAATAATTGTGCAAATGTGAATCCCTTAAGGATTGACATGGGCCATTTAAAAACAAGATTAGAGGGCTTCCCTGGTGGCTCAGTAGTGAAGAATCCACCTGCTAATGCAGGAGATACAGGGTTTGATCCCTGATCCGGGAAGATCCCACATGCTGTGGAGCAACAAAGCCCAAATGCCACAACTACGGAGCTCTAGAGCCTATGTACAGCACTACCGACGCCCACTCGCCTGGAGCCCATGCGCTGCAACAAGAGAAGGCACTGCAGTGAGAAGGCTACACACTGCAGCTAGAGAGCATCCCCCCATCACAGCTAGAGAAAAGCCCGAGCAGCAGCAAAGACCCGGCAAAGCCAAAAGCAAACAAATACAATTTTTTAAAAATGACATTAGGTAGATGCCGTAGCAAAAAGAAACAGAGTATCCCAACTCTGGCCATGTTTCTCCTCTCTACAGAAGCCTCCACTGGACCTCTTCTGTCCCCTCCATCCCAGCCCCTCTAGCTGCAGAATAAGGTCTTATTACTGAAAGATGCATTCTAGGTCCCCCACAGTCCAGTCATTTTTCCAACATTATTTCCCAGTAATGTGATCTTGTCAAACAGTTCCTCCTGTCTCCTAGACACACCTGCCCTGACTGCTCCCCCCATGGAAGCCCTTGACTCATGCCAGTGCCTGTCCGTGGCAGAGCACTTGATCTTCTATGTATAACTCAGCTCATCTTCAGACAGTCAGAACCATGCCTCCCGGCCTCCTTGGTGATGGCCTTCCCAGGTTCCTCCTTCCTTGACCTTGAATCCTGCAGCAGGATTCCTGGGGGGCATGCCTCACCTTCCTTATATGTGTTTATGCACCAGCCCAAACTGGGGACTGCTTGAAGGCAAAGTCTGTATCTTCTTTATCTCTGTCAGCTAGCTCAAGGCAAGGCACATAACAGATGCTCAATAAATGGTTTTTAATACACTTAGAACTTTTAATTTACTTTTAAAAATATATATATAGTAAAAAACATAAAACAAACAAAAAATTCAAAACTTGAAGTATAATTTACAATATCATATTAGTTTCAAGTGTATGACACACTGATTCAATATTTTTATAGATTATACTCCATCTAAAGTTATTACAAAACACTTGCTATATTTCCCTGTGTTGTATCCTTCTAGCTTATTTCCTTACAGCTTATTTATTTTATACATAGTAGTTTGTATTTCTTTTTTAAAAAAATACGTCTTTACAGAAGGAGGTGGTAGGATCATGGAATCATTATCAATTATGATGAGACTTTTTTTTTTTTTTTAAAACCAACACCTTTTTTTAAAAATTTTATTTATTTTTTATCTTTTGGCTGCATTACAGCATGTGAGATCTTAGTTCCCCAACCAGGGATTGAATCTGCATCCCCCAGCATTGGCAGTGCAGAGTCTTAATCACGTGACTGCAAGGGAAATCCCAGTAGTTTGTGTCTCTTAATCCCGTACCCCTATCACGACCCTTCCACCTTTCCTCTCCCCACTAGTAACCACTAGTTTGTTCTCTACATCTGTGAGTCTGTTTCTGTTTTTGTTATACTCATCTGTTGATTTTAATTTTTAGATTCCACATATATGTGATAACAAACATTACTTATCTTTCTCTTTCTGACTTATTTCACTGAGCATAATGCCCTCCAGGTCCATCCACATTGTTGCAAATGATGCCCAATAAAAACTTGTGAAAAGAAGAAAGATGGGAAGGAACAAGGAAGGAAGAAGGAATTCAAAATATTGTAAAGTTCTCTGGGTACTTGGGGGATGCGATGTTCTTTTTTAAAATTAATTATTTTAATAGGAGGATAATTATTTTACAATATTGTGATGGTTTTTCATATACATCAACATAAATTGGCCATAGGTATACATGTGTCCCCCTATCCTGAACCCCCCTCCCAGATGTGATTTCTTTAAGACAGATGCTCTCCCCTGCAATTTTTAAGGGGAGACCTCCTCTCAGGCTACAAGTTTTTAGGTAGCCCAGGAAGCCAGAACAGTTGGTCCAGTCCTCTCTGGCTGTGTTTTTAGAGGGCTCGTCCACCTTGCAGGCGCCTTCTATTTGCATTTATCTGTTCAGGAACCAGTTATTTCCATACAAGGAGTTGAGCAGCAGCTGCCTTTCCATCCCTCTTGACTCTGACAGATGATACAACCCAGGGCTGCAGAGGAAAGAGTGAGCAGGGACCCGCTGGCTGGGGCAGGGCACACTCAGGGCTGTACACAAAGCAGGTAGGTTTGGGAGCTTCCTCTGCCTTCTGTGCTGGGAACAGTGTCAGGCACCAGGGACCCCTGTGAGAATAATATCTCTGGGAAGACAGTGATGACAAAATTTAAAGGTTATACTCCATTTATAGCTATGACAAAATATTGGCTATATTGGAGTATAACCTTTAAAACTTGTGAATCACTACATTGTACACCTGTGACATATAATACCATACATCAACTATAATTAAATAAACAAAGTTCTAATACCACTTTCTGACTTATTTATTTTATTGAAGTATAGTTGATTTACAATGTTTCAGGTATACAGTAATGTGATTCAGTTATACATATATATATCCTTTTTCAGATTCTTTTCCATTATAGGTTATTACAACATATTGAATATAGTTCCCTGTGCTATATAGTAGGTCCTTGTTGTTTATCTATTTTCTATACAGTAATGTGTATCTGTTAATCCCACATTCCTAGTTTATCCCTTCCCACTTAAAACCACATCTTAGATTCCAAGAGAAAGACTGCTTCTGCCAGCCAGCTTAGCTGATGACCTTCACCAAGCCACATTTCTCCTCCTTAGTCTCATTTTTTCAGTCCCCACAAGAGTCCCATTTACACAGTGCTTTGCAATTTTCAGAGATATTTTTAAGCAATTCTCTTTTGTTAAACCGTCACAGCAACCCTTTAGTGTATAGGTCATCACTGTCTTCCCAGTTGCCATTTCCTTCTCCATGGAATCTTCCTAACCCAGGGATCGAACCCAGGTCTCTCACATTGTAGACAGATGCTTTACCGTCTGAGCCACCAGGGAAGTTGAATTGTAATTAAACATTTATTATAACAAAGTGATTGTAAAGACTCTGATGAGACAAAATGAGGGCAAGAGATTGTTGAACTGGTGGCTGAATTGAGTCAAGGCCTGATAAGGGATTGTATACATTGTTGTAAAGGTCTCTCCATCACCCAGTATGGGGTGAGGTCTCTACTGTAGTATCTTGGGGCTCTGTCCCTAGCCTTCTCCTGGTCCAAGTAGTAGTAGTGGCATAGTAATTAACGGGCTGCAATTCTGCGCAATTATAAGTAATTCTACTCTTCCTCTCTCATTGGGAAAACTTCAGGGAATACAAGGGAGTGAGGAAGACATTACTATGGGAATAAACCTAACCTGTAAGTAAGCCCTAACCTTTCAAAGCCTTGAGAACTTTATAATTAATTACTGGCATTGCACCTCACAGCGGTTTGTGGAGTTGGCCACCCATCACTTCCACTTTCTCTCTGAGCCAAGAGAACACATCACGTAACACTGGTGATATCAGCAACTCTGTCATTCTCACTCTTGCTAAACACACAGAACTGTGACATAAATATGTAGATGTCATTCTGGGTAAAACAGGTCATGTCCCATTATACTGTAGATAATTATGACTTTTTTATTCTTTGGAGAAAAGGACAGTCTATTTCAACAACGAGAAGGACACGTGACACAGAATGCTCTCTCCCATGCCATGGTGCTAATGACCTGTGACTTTCAGCAAGAGGACTGTGAGGAATTTCCACCCACTCCCTTGGCTTAGAAGACGTCCCCGGTTCCTAAAGGGGAACTCCTATGTTGTGATCCATGAACACCCTGCATCCCTCCTCCTATAGTGCTGCTCATGCTGCCTGGTGACCCCAGTTCAATTGTTCCTCCAGCAACTTGCGATATTCCCAGTGCCTAACGCATACAGGTCGTAAATCTATACTTACTGAATTAACCTGGAGGGTTTATATGCAGAGTTCAACAGTGTCCCTTTATTAGTTTCACTGAAAAATATCTGCCAAAAGAATAGGTACAGGGCTTCCCTGGTGGCTCAGTGGTAAAGAATCCACCTGCCAGTGCAGGAGACATGGGTTCAATCCCTGATCTGGGAAGATCCCTCATGCTGTGGAGCAACAAATCCCATGTGCCACAACTATTGGGTCTGTGCTCTAGAGTCTGAGTCCCACAGCTATTGGAGCCCTAGAGCCTGTGCTCTGCAACAAGAGAAGCCACCACAATCAGAAGCCCTGGGACTGCAACTAAAGAGCAGCCCCTGCTTGCTGCAACTAGAGAAAGCCCTCACGGCAATGAAGACCCAGAAGGGCCAAAAATAAATAAATAAAATTATAAAAAAGAATGGTTACAGCTGGAAGGGACCTTTGGAAACCCAAGCTCCTCATTTTGAAAGGTGGGACTCTGAAGCTGAGAAAGGCAAGGACAGCCCACTGAGCCCATACCCAAATGCCAGTCTCCCAACAGCTGGTGTGGTGCCCCATGGTCAGAGTTTTCTCCCCCTATTTCCAGCCTGGTGAATGTTGTGTGCCACACCTGCTTCAAGAGGCAGGAGAAGCTCCACCGATGTGGGCAGTGCAAGTTTGCCCACTACTGTGACCGCACCTGCCAGAAAGATGCTTGGCTGAACCACAAGAATGAATGTTCGGCCATCAAGAGATATGGCAAGGTGCCCAACGAGAACATCAGGTGAGAGCTGGGCCCTGGGGTGGGGCTTTGCATTTCCAAATGTCAGGTGAGGAGTCGGGTGGCAGCGGGGGCACCACGCCTCGGTCCAAGCAAGTTGGGCTGAGAGCAAATCAAGAGAAAGCCCCAAACAGACTACGATTGCTGCTTCTGTGCTCTCCCTCGATCTGGGCTGTGCTTAGTCACTCAATTGTGTCTGACTCTTTGCGACTCCGTGAATACAGCCTGCCAGGCTTCTCTGTCCGCAGGGATTCTCCAGGTGAGAATACTGGTGTGCGTTGCCATGCCCTCCTCCAGGGGCTCTTCCCAACCCAGGGATTGAACCCAGGTCTCCCCCATTGTGAGTGGATTCTTTACCATCTGAGCCATCAGAGAAGCCCCGCCCCACTTGGTCTGGGAAGCCCATTTATGAGGGAATTTCCACTGGGTGGAGCTGGCTGCAAACTTGTTCTGTGTGGCTCCTCAATGTTTAATTTTTAAAAAGTGATCTGAGTATCATATAATATGGCTTATATGAGGAATCTAAAAAAAAAATGTCCAAATGAACATATTTACCAAATAAAAATTGAGTCACAGGTATAGAAAACAAACTTATGGTTAGCAACTGAAATTAACACAATACTGTAAATCAAGTATACTCTAATTAAAATTAATTAAAAACTGACCTGCTATGTCAAAAAATTAGCAAGTTGCACATTAAAAAAATTAAGATTTCTGGCTTCTCTTAAAAAAAAGTGAAGATTTGGCAAAATGAGAGCTCAATAGCAACTAACCTCTTTAAACAAAATAGAACTTTTCAAATTATCACAGCTCCACTCGTCCCCATGGTTGTACACTAGCCCTTTGGACTCAGTACAAATACCTGAAATGCATTTGCATTTGCAAAAATCTCTGCGCCAATACCTTAATTCCAGAGCTACTAAGTCCAGGAGGCTCTGCCAGGGTAGGACCTCATGCTAGATTGCAGGTAGGTGCTTATGAAGCTGGCAATGGAGAGTGGAGGAGATGGGGATGGTGATGCTGAAGCATTTGAACTGAGCATTTTAACTGTGAAGTTAAAGCCCAGACTGGAATCATCATATCCTGGTAACTTATGGGAAACTGCAAAATGAAATTGCTTAGTCAGCCTCCCCATCTCCTGTCCCCCTTAGTTCCATCTGTTGAAATCTTCTTTTTCCCCTACTCCTTCTTTTTGTAATTTCATGTGCAATTTTATTTACTTATAAATTTCCCTCTTATTGAGGTGTAATTGATTAAGTCGTAAGATATTGATATTTAAAATGTATTGTACATTGTGTTGATTTGCTATACATGTGTATTGTGAAAGATCTATTTATCTGTGGTCACCCAAGACAAGCTTTCTAAGTGAGTGCCCTGCAGGTTCAGAGTGCCACCACCAATCTGGAGTGGTGGGCCTCTTTCTTTGGTCTCTTCCTGCCTTCTGTAAAGGGAGGGCAGTATGAGAACCAGCACTCTGGAGGTTAGCATGGCACGGAATGTGTATTACCCTCACTTTACTCACCATTGGAGAGGTTCAGAGAGGGCAAGCAACTTGCCCAGAGTCACACAGTAAGAAGTGGAGTCATCAGACTTCTCCAGTGCTCATTTCAGTTAGCCGCAGGGTCAGGAGAGACACAGGTAACTGGACCTCACTGTGTCCCCAGGCCCCTCTCATGGCTTCCCAGACCACAAAATATGGCTTCCGTTTCCGTCTTCACCTTTATTTGCTTTCTTCTCCTTGCTCCCTAGCCCCAGCATCTTGCTGTTTCTTTTTCCCCCTGCTTCTTTTCACTGGACCCTGCAGCATGTGGGATCTTAGCTCCCCAACCAGGGACTGAACCCATGTCTCCTGTTGTGGAAGTTCATAGTCTTAACCACTGTACCACTAGGGAAGTCCCCATTTTGCTGCTTCTAATCATGCCAAGCTCTCTCTCTCTTTAGGGCCATTGTGTTCGCTGCTCTTTCCCCATCTGCACAGAGTTGGCTCCTATTCACTCCACTGGCAGCCCCGTGTGCCTCCTCCAGCCTCCCCTGAGCACCTTGGCTTCCCCTCCCGCTCCCACTCAGGTCACCCTGTTTGATTTTGGGCATAGCACTTAGCACTAGTTTAGATTATCTTTTCAACTTAGGTCTCCCCGACTCTAAAAGGGCTTCCCTCATAGTTCAGTCAGTGAAGAATCCACCTGCAATGCAGGAGACCTGAGTTTGATCCCTGGGTGGGGAATATCCCCTGGAGAAGGAAATGGCAATCCACTCCAGTATTCTTTCCTGGGAAATCCCATGGACAGAGGAGTCTGGAGGGCTACAGTCCACGGAATTGCAAGTCAGACAGGACTTAGTGACTAAACCACCAACTACCACTCTAAGACGCTTCACAACACAAGAAATTCCATCCATCTAGTTCAGAACTGTTACCTTGAGCCCGACACTGCGCCAGGCAGCAGGAGGCACTCCACAAGTGTTTGTGGAAATAATGATCGCAGTAAGGCCTCACTCACTCCACCCTTCTGCACAGGCTGGCGGCACGCATCATGTGGCGGGTGGAGAGAGAGGGTAGCGGGCTCACCGAGGGCTGCCTGGTCTCCGTGGACGACCTGCAGAACCACGTGGAACACTTCGGGGAGGAGGAGCAGAAGGAGCTGCGGCTGGACGTGGACACGTTCCTGCAGTACTGGCCGCCGCAGAGCCAGCAGTTCAGCATGCAGTACATCTCCCATATCTTCGGTGTGGTGCGTAAGAGTTCGCTCAACGTGGGGATGGGGTGGGGTGGAGGTGGGCCAGCGACCCCAGCGCTGCCAGGTCAGAGAGGAAGGGGAGGGACTTCCCTCGTGATCCAGTGGTCAATACTTCCCGTTCTGAAGCAGGGGGTGCAGGTTCAATCCCTGGATGTGGAGCTAAGATCACACATGACACACACACACACAAAACAAAACAGGCAATGTTGTAGCAAATTCAATAAACACTTTAAAAATGATCTGCATCAAAAGATAAAGTGTGGACTGGGGAAGCCAAGAAAAGCTCTGGAGGGCAAAGGAGGCCTTAGATGAGTAGCTCTCACTCAGTTCTCTTTCTGGTCTTGTGTTACTATGAGGTCATTCCTGTGGGGTCTGAAACCAACATCCCACCTGAAAACTACTCTTTATCTCCCACCGCATATTTCGATGGTGATTTACTTTCTTGTTCATCTGCACTTCTATACTTTCTCTACTCCACATTGAAAATGAAGGCCCAGGGGGACTTCCCTGGTGGTCCAGTGCTTGAGACTCTGTCTTTCAATGCAGGGGGCATGGGTTTCATCCATGGTCAGGGAGCTAAGACCCCCACATGCCTCATGCAAAAAAACCAGAACAACAGAAACAATACTGTAATAAATTCAATAAAGATTAAACATGGTCCACCTCCCTCCACCCCCCAAATCTTGAAAGAAAAGAAAATGAAGATCCAGTCACTATTTCTTCTTGCTGACCAGGCACTTTGGAAATAAGATTCTTCCTTTTTCCAGATCTAATGGGTTGATCATGGGGATGCAGGGAGAGGAGAGTAGGGGCTTTCTGGAGGGCTTTGTCTTGAGCCACAAATCCAGGCCTTCTGAAGCCGTGAGGGAGGAGGGGATGGGAGCCCAGTGGGTCAGCAGACTCAGGCTGTGGGCTGTGGGAACTTGTCTCCCATCTGGCAGGCTGAGTGCCTGCTGGGCTGCTGGTGAGTGGGCTGAGGAGGGAGTTCTCGTAATAAAATAGTATGATCGTGCTCAGCACCTCAGAGTCCTCCCCACGTGCCAGTGCTTCTGTAGTAGAGTTTTCCAGAGAAACAGAACCACGAGGATGTGTGTGTGTGTGTGTGTGTGTGTGTAAAGAGAGAGCGAGTGAGAAAGAGATTTAATGAACTGCCTCCTGTGATTGTAGGGGCTGCTGGTAGCCCAGTAGGCTGAAGACCCAAAAAGGAGAATTGTGTTTCAAGTACAAAGGCAGTCTGCTGAAAGAATTCCTTCTTACTTGGGGAATCAGTCTGGCTCTATGAAGGTCTTCGACTGATTGTATGAGGCCCACCTCCATTGTGCAGGCTAACCTGCTTTACTCTAAGCCTCCCAATTTAAATGTTCACCTCACCCAAAGAACACCTTTTAGAAACATACAGAATCATGTTTAACCAAATATCTGGTCACCACAGCCCAGCCAAATTGACATAAAATTAACCATCCCAGTGTCCCAGATATTATTTTATTATTGTACACAATCTCTGCAACACAAGAGGCAGTTCGGGGCTTTTTCTGGCACTGCTGTGTAGCTTGTGAGATCCTATATCCCCAACCGGGGACCGAACCCCTGCCCATGGCAGTGAAGGAAATGAGTCTTAATCACTGGGCCACAAGAGAATTCCTATCTTGGACTTTTTAAGAATACAGCTACCCTAGACTTTCAAGGTAATGGTGCAAATTGAGACTCTCACATGGTACTCATCTTGAGGGTCATTTGGAATCACATAGAGATCAGGAGACTAACTGTTTTGTTTCCAAACTCTCTAAGCATTTCCAGAATGAGACCACGTTTTCTATTTTTAAAATACTTTCAACAGCTGGTTAGTGTTCTGCACCAAGTCTATGTCTGGTCTGTTAGCTGACTCTCATCTTTTCTTCTGGGCAGATTAATTGCAATGGTTTCACACTCAGTGACCAGCGAGGCCTGCAGGCTGTGGGCGTGGGCGTCTTCCCCAACCTGGCCCTGGTGAACCATGACTGTTGGCCCAACTGCACTGTCATATTTAACAATGGCAAGTGAGTATGTCTTTAACTTGGGTTGGTGTGCTAGGGATGGGGAGACAGTAGGGTATCATCTCTACACTTGACTTAAACCAAAAGTAAACTGTTGGACCTGAACTAGCATGGATTTCATCTGGATAGAAAATTGAAATTTTATTCCAGAATAAGTGTAGAGAGGAAAAATGTAATGAGGAAGGTAGCAAAGTGATTTCTGAGTCTTTGTATATTTCTTGAGGTGGCTGAGATATGTTAAATAAACCTCTAACTACTGTGTAATTTCAAACTTGAAGCCTGAGATTTTCTATCTAGGGGTCACTGCAGAGCATCATTGGCCAAGAAGGCGCCTGTCAGGAGCATGTGTTAGTCAAGTTACCAGCAGAAATCAGAAGGCGCACTCAAGGGTTACCCTAAGAGAATTTAATAAAAGGGCAATTGATAGAAGTGTGGGTAAAGCTGAAGAAACTGACAAAATAATGGTGAGGTGTCCAGGGTCCGGGCAGCAACATGAAATCATGACCTCCTCTAGACTTGGAGGGGTGATGGAGGAAGTGCTGTTTCTGTGGCTGATGAGAGCTGTAGCCATGGGAGGGAGCCGTTTGTCCCCAGCCCAACAGCTCAGCTGTGCCTGTAGAGAAACCAGCCACAGCTGGAACCGTGGTCAGGCAGAGAGGGAGCCAAGAGACTAAATACCCCAATTTCTCTCTCCTCCCACCTTCTGATCTCCTCCCATTGGCTAAACCAGAAGCCAGATGACCAAAGAATCTGGTTATGAAAACTTCAGAGGTCACCCTCACCCCCTGGAAGGCACAGATCAGAGGACTGAAGGGCAGAGAACAAAATTTGGGGTGGGGTGCAAATGGAGAAGAGTCAGAAAACATGATGAATCCAGGTTGTCCATGGTTCAGACTGGGGGAGCTATGGGGATATAAAGAAAACTGTTAGTCACTCAGTTGGTGTCTGTCTTTGTGGCCTCATGGGTTGCAGCTCACCAGGCTCCTCTACCCATGGGATTCTTCAGGCAAGAATATTGGAGTGGGTAGCCATGCCCTTCTCCAGGCAGTCTTCCTGACCCAGGGATGGAACCCGGGTCTCCTGCATTGTAGGCAGATTCTTTACTGAAATATTTCTTTTACTGTTAGAGACGAGCTCTTATGATGATGCAAGTTAACTATAAGCCATCAACAATGAGCAGGTTTGCCCCCAAAAATAATGGTTTCTGGTTCTCAGCCAAGAAACAAGCTTATGCTCCAGTGGAGCCTGGACTCTGATTTCCCTTTTCCTTCCTAATTCTGAAAGCAAGGGCATGCATGACACTAGGCTTTTGAGCACTTGAGAAAGTCCCTCAAGACAGGAAAGTTTATTTTGGACCCAGATGACAATCTTTTCCCAGTATATTTGTGTTTCCCTTCCTAAACCTCTTGGGGTCACTGGCCTGGACTTCATGGAATCCTCCCAGAAGGACTGGTGTCTGGAGTTACCTGGTAGGCAGGGAGGATTAAATTCACAAGTGGGACTGGTCTTTCTGGGTACCCCTCCCATAAGTGGTGGTGAGCCAGTGCCCTTCTTGTCACTACCATAGAAACCTGAGGGGCCCTTTCTTCAGATCATCACCAGTGTCCACTCTGGCTTCGATGCATCCTCTAATTTTGAGCAGACACGCGGTACCCGAGCTTCTTGGCTGTTGTGTGAGAGAAGGTGACTTTGCAGTAACAGTCTAGGTGCCTGCCATAGTGGAAAGAATACTTGTTGTGATGTTAGGAGTCCAATTCTAATCCTAGCAATTTTTACATACTACCTGTGTGACTGGTCTCCAGACATATTCAAACTCTTCCCAAGACAGACATCAAAAGAGGCCACCCTTATGCCCAAGATGCTTGTTTAGAGGGATAATAATATGTAGCTTCCCATATGATTTTTTAGCACTCTACTTCACTTATTTATGGAAAAGAATGCCTGCAGGAACATTTATTTCATTAAAAGAGAAATTGATGTTGTCCAGTCGCTTAGTCCTATCCAACTCTTTGTGACACCATGGACTGCAGCACACCAGGTTTCCTTGTCCTGTGCTATCTCCTGGAGTTTGCTCAAACTCATGTCCATTGAGTAGATGATGCCATCCGACGATCTCATTCTCTGTTGCCCCCTTCTCCTCTTGCCCTCAATCTTTCATTTTAAAGAGAAATTAGCCAGAGTAAACCATCCAAGGATTGTTTGATTCTGCTTCTTGGTGGCAATGCTGCTGGTGACTTGAAGTTGAAGCCCTATTGGCGAACCACTCAGAAGACCCTAAGGCTCTGAAGGGCTACTCTAAGCCCAATTTGCCCATGATTTGGTGTTCAAATTTGCCTGGGCACCCAGGAGCATCTTTCATGAATGGTTCGCATGCTTTTTTTTGCCCTGCAATTGAAAAATATGGTAGCCCTCTACTTTTGAATTCATTGTTTTATGACAGTCTTGTTGTTAGCTTACAGATGAAAACATCAAGGCTCAGGGAAGGGAAGAAACTTGCCCAAGGCTGAGTCCTTTTGAACCCAGAACTTCTCGTTTCATATCAAATGTACTTTCCATTAACCAGGCTACATCTTGCCAAGGGAGCTCAGCTAGAAGGGGTTGGGAGAGAGTTGGTTGTGCTGGCCAAAGCTTTGATGGCATAACCTGGAATGCTGTGCACTGTTGCTAGCTGTATGGGATGAGCCGATGATAATGATTTCCATTTGGGTGTCTGTTTTGTTTTTCAGTCATGAGGCAGTGAAATCCATGTTTCACACCCAGATGAGGTGGGTCAGTCTTTGAAAACCTCCCTGTTCCTCTGACCCATCTCCCTCACTTGCCTGATTTGCTGGGAATGCCCCTTCCTGAGACCCGTTGGTTGCTGTCTGTCTGTAATGCCTGTCCGCTCCCCCAAATCTCGTCTTTGCTGAATACTGTATGTTTAATGCATTTATGTTAATCATCTTGTTCCTCACCCACCACTACCTTCTGTGCTGTGCTTGCTTTTGCTCCCTTTCTTCTTTCTCTTTTACTCCTCATTTCTTTCTCTCCTCTAACCCCAAAGTATGACAGTCCCTTCCAGTCCACATCTTCTTAGAAAAACACACATGATTCCTCTAAACCCTGTTTACCATGAAATGAGGACTGGTGATATTACTGACCTACTAAAGGACTGTGTGTTTGTTCATAACCTCCAATTTCGTACTCAGACTAGTTCTAAAATTGGTATCTGTAATTGTGATGTTTTTGGTAAGTATTTATTCATATATTCTCTTTACGGCTTCTGGGCCAACCATGAATTAATGGCCAGTATGATATGATAAAGCTCTTGAGTTCAAAATCTTGGCCCCATTGCCAAAGTGCTGTGGGACCTTCAGGGAAGTTACTTCATCTCTCTGGGTATCAGCATCCTCATCTGTGAAATGAGAAGGTCAATGCCCTGCAGCTAGGACATATTAGGATTCTAAGCAGAGCTGCGAGTAGGCCATCTTGCCCTTCTCTCCTTTTTCTTTTCACTCCTTCAGTTCAGTTCAGTCGCTCAGTCGTGTCGACTCTTTGCAACCCCATGAATTGCAGCACACCAGGCCTCACTCCTTCAGTAACAGTCAAAAATTAGGGTGGAGATGAAAGGAAACAAGGGACTAAAGGTGACAATTTTGCCGGTCTCCATATAAGTTGTGTGTGTGTGTGTGTGTGTGTATGATCACATTTATTGGGCATCACAGTGTACCCCACTGTGAGAGGAGTAGTCACCTCAGATACCTGGACACACGTGTCACTGCCATTCAGCTGTTCCTTGCTGGGCTGTCACCTCAGAACATGTGGAAGGGGTTGCCTCTGACTGAGACCATCTCCTGCCTTTCACATGGCATCTGACTCAGCCTCTCTGGGAGGTGAAGGGAACAACTGTGGACCTCTCTGCTGATGCTTTCCTAGCCCTCTGCATCCTGCCACTCACTCTCTAGGTGATGGGTTCTCTCTGGGAAGGAAGGTGCCAGGATCTTGGGGAGATACAGGAGCACAGCTTAGATACAGAAGCACAGTTTTCTGGGCTCACTACTCTTTCTATAGCTTCTGGCCTTGTGGGTAGAAGATGCATGGCTGAGAGGCCCACGGGCTGGTCTCTGCTGGTTTGGCTTAGCTGGGTGTCAGTTGTGCAGCGGCCTTTTGTCTTCAGCACATTCTGTCTCTATTACATGGTGAGGTGTGTAGTGCTGTAGGTAACTGGAGGCTCAGGTCTAGGCTGGAAGGTGGTTGAAATGTCATCTGCTCTTTCTAACCCACCTTCAACCCCAAATCCATGTCCCCAAGTAAACAAAAAAGTGAAAAATGCAGTGGGGTGCTAAAGAGCCAGGCTTTAGTTGCCTTCAGAGATCTCCAAGCATAACTCTCCTCACTTAATGTTGGCCTGAACCATTGGACCAAAAGTTTAGATAGGCCAGGCCTTATAATTAGACACAAAATGGGTTAAGATTGTGGGTAACTGAATATGTGTGTTTCTGAGAGAAGCCGTTCTTGACCAACCAGACATGACTATTAAGTCTTCTCTTGTTTGAAGTTTGTACCTTATTATTTCTCCTTTCCTTTTTACAATCAGTGGCTAAATGCACAGGGATAATTGCAGACATGGAAGCTTCATATGCTTTTATGACCAAGCCCAGCTCTCTACTGGGAGTCTATTTGAGCTGATTCCAGAGCAACAGACTGAATGCAGCAGATTTGATTGTTATGACAAGTAGAGCAGACCTATTCAGAAAACTGTCCTTTATGTCACAATTGCCCCTTTTGGAGGAATGTTTTCTCAGAGTGTTAGTGGAAGTTGTCTTTGAGGTTCAACTCCTTGAAACCTTGAAGAGCATGTATCCCACCCTGGATTTGATTGACTCTTTTCCTTTACCTTGGTCCAGAATTGAGCTCCGAGCCCTGGGCAAAATCTCAGAAGGAGAGGAGCTGACGGTGTCCTATATCGACTTCCTTAACGTCAGTGAAGAACGCAAGAAGCAGCTGAAGAGACAGTACTACTTTGACTGCACGTGTGAGCACTGCCAGAAGGGGCTGAAGGATGACCTCTTCCTGGGGGTGAAAGACAACCCAAAGGTACACGCAGCCCCACTACTGGGGTGCTTTTGGGCATCTTCCTCAAGAGCCAGACAAGGGTGGATTCCCCAGCTAACCAAGGTGCCCTTGCCTTGCTGATTTGTGGACAGAGCACCACAGATGGGTCCTAGCTAGTGTCTTGGTGCCACTGCTTGCCAGGTTTTTGAGCTTGGGGAAGTAACTCTGTTTTCTCAATTGTAAAATAAGAACATGACATCCACTGTGAGGGGCTGTTATGAGGATTAAACAGGATGATCTATGTAAAGGAAATGCCATAGAGAGTAGACACTTAGTAAATTTAAGTTCCTCTTCTTGCCCCCTTGCACATTAAGTGATGCAGAGAGTTTCTCATAGAGAGACCAGATGGGCAAAGAGATTTGTTGTCAGATTATCACAGATATGTTTCTAGTCTTATGGAAATGGGCAATGTGCAAACCAGGTGATATTTAGATTGGTTAAAACATTTACCTCCTGAGTAGCTCTTTCCTCATCAGTGGTGAGACCACTGAGCATTGCAAGTCTTATCAACGAGGGGGTCAGGGGCTTGCTGAATTGGGAGAGCTAGGCTGCTAGGTGACAGAATAGCCAATTAAAGCAGCAAGCTTGTAATCACTTACCTGTAATGGTAAAGCATGAGACTGAGACTGGAGTGGGCGCCGATTCCCCCAGTCCATTTTCCCCCCATGGGAAGGCACACAGGTGGAGGGTCAGGTAGATCAGCACAGATGTGAGGGTTGGCTCACTGCTGAGGGACCCAGAACTGAAGGCCCCACAGTTTTATGGACCCTGAGGCATGTGAGTGAGGGGGTGGGAGGTGGGGGAAGAGTTAGGAGTAGAAAAGTCTGGGATACAGAGTCAGAATGAGGAAGCATGTCTCAAAATCCCCCAGGGACTTCCCTGGTGGTCCAGTGGTTAAGACTCCATGCTTCCAATGCATGGGGTATGGGTTCCATCCTCAGTCCGGGAGCTAAGATCCTACACGCTATGTGGTGCAGCCAAGAAAATACTAAAAAAGAAAAGAAAATCTCCCCCAACTCCACTTTCACAATAAGCAGGCCTCAGTAGAGGCTCCTGAAGAAGACCTCAAGACCTCAGTTAATCAACTATACTTCAATTAAAAAGAGAGAGAGAGACTTAAGAATGAAGGCACCTGGGTCAGGAATGCCTGTATGTGAAGAGTGTGACCTGCCAGGATGGGCCTGAGCCCTTGGCTGCACCTCCCTTCAGAGACGGCAGTGCACTGGCCTTGCACCAAGTCTTTCGTGGGGAGAGCAGCTTTCCCTCCTACCTGTGTGGCCTGCCGGGTACAGCTTATAGTCAGATCTGAAAAAGCACATATAGGTTTTTAACTGGGCACCAGACTCCTTGGAGAGACTAACTCAGTACTTCTGTATAATGCACAATCCATCAGTGCATTTGAAGACACAAATATACTTGTGAATTAACTTCTGTATCCTATTGGGCTTCCCAGGTTGCAGTAGTGTAAAGAACCCACCTGCCAAAGCAGGAGACATAAGGGACTTGGGTTTGACCCCTGGGTTGGGAAGATCCCTTGGAGGAGAGCATGGCAACCCACTGCAGTATTCTTGCCTGGAGAACCCCCTGGACAGAGGAGCCTAGTGGACCGTAGTCCATAGGGTCACAAAGAGTCAGACATGACTGAAGTGACTGAGCACGCACACAGACATTGCATCCTGTGTGTTGGCAGAAACTTGTCTCTGGTTACAGCAAAGGCTACAAACAAAATTGACTTCTAGGTTCAGATGGTGGGACCCACTCAATTACTTACAGCATCAGTGCTACTGTCCCCCACTCATTTCTCTCATCCCCAGGCTACTCTAGACATTTTTTTTTTTTTTTGCCACTAGCTTATTTTTATTTTTTAATAGATAATATTTTTACCCTTTGGCCAAGCTGTTCTAAGAATTACCC
Source organism: Bos mutus (assembly GCF_027580195.1). Taxonomy (NCBI): domain Eukaryota; kingdom Metazoa; phylum Chordata; class Mammalia; order Artiodactyla; family Bovidae; genus Bos; species Bos mutus. The sequence goes on from NC_091627.1 coordinate 58,835,523, forward strand.
TGCAGGTATACTTGCATACATGCATGGGTATATGTATAAAGAGATAGGACACTGTGGCATTGTTGGGAACAACAAAATATTGAATAATACCTAAGTAACCACCAATAGGGAAATATTTAAGTTAGGGCAATACCTCAAAGTCACTAAAACTGATAAGGTATATCTTTATGTACAAATATGAAAGGAGCTCTATTTCTTTTTTTTTCATTTATTATTTTTTAATTGAAGTATAATTGATTTACAGTGTTGTGTTAGTCTCTGGTATACAGCAAAATGATTCAGTTATACATGTGTGTGTGCATGCTAAGTCGCTACAGTCATGTCCAGCTCTGTGTGACCCTCTGGACTGCTGCCTGCCAAACTTCTCTGTCCGTAGGATTTTCCAGGCCAGAGTACTAGAGTGGGTTGCCATGCCCTGCTCTAGGGGATCTTCCTGATCCAGGGATAGAACCTGTGTCTCCTGGATTGGCAGGCAGGTTTTTTTACCACTAGTGCCATCTGGGAAGCCTATACACACGCACACATAATTCTTTTTCATGTTTTTTCCCATTGTGGTTTATCACAGGATACTGAATATAGTTTCCTGTGCTATGTAGGAGGACTTTGTTGTTTATTCATTCTATAGATAACAGTTTGTGTCTGCCAGCCTCAAACTCCCAATCCTTCCCTCCCCGCCCCCTTGGTAACCATAACTCTGTTCTCTATGTCTGTGAGTCTGTTTCTATTTTGTAGACAAGTTCATTCATCTCATATTTTAGATTCCACATGTAAGAGGTACCATATAGTATTTGTCTTTCTCTTTCTGGCTTACTTCACTTAGTATGATAATCTCTAGGTCCATCCACGGAACTGCAAATGGCATTATTTCATTCTTTTTAAATCCCTGAGTAATATTTCATTGTATATAGGCACCACATCTTCTTTATTCATTCATCTGTTGATGGACATTTAGGTCGTTTTTGCATCTTAGCTACTGTGATTAGCTGAGCTCTACTTCTTTCTTTAAAATCATTTATTTATTTATATTTGGTTGGGCTGGGTCTCTTGCAGCGCACAGGCATTCTCTAGTTGTGGTGAGCAGGGGCAACCCTTCGTTGCAGTGCTCAGGCTTCTCGTTGTGCTGGCTGCTCTTGTTTCAGAGCACATGCTCTGGATGCTTTTGTAGTTGTGGCACACAGGCTCCGTAGCTGTGTGGCATCTTCTCGGACCAGGCACCAAACCCGTGACCCCTGCATTGGCAGGTGGATTCTTATCCACTGTGCCACCAGGGAAGTCTGAGCTCTATTTCTTAAGGGAAAAGAGTTAAGGGGCCAAACATTGACATATGAATTTGTTTCCTAGGGCTGCCATAACACCCAGGACCCCAAACTGGGTGACTTACAATAGAAATATATTGTTTCCCAGTTCTGGAGGCTAAAATTTGAAATCAAGGTCTTGGTTAGACTGGTTCCTTTTGAGAGCTATGAAGAGAGTATCTGCTCTAGGCCTCATTCCTTAGATGGTAGACGGGCCTGGGCCTCTGTCCATGGTCTTCCCCTCATGCATGTATCTTTCTCTTTACCTGGCATTCTGTTTATAAGAACACCAGTGCCATTGGATGAAGGGGCCACCCTTAATTAAGTTTGACCCCATCTTAATTAATTACACCTGCACTGACCCTATTTCTAAAAAGGTCATGTTTTGAGGTACTAGGGGTTAGAACTGAAACATATGGATTGAATTTGGGAGGGGAGTGTAACACTGTATGCAAATTAAAATTAAATTTATTTAATTATTAAAATTAGAAAGGACACATGCACTCACACAGATACGCGTACCCACATGTGTGTGCAAGCAGAAGTCAATCTCGATACAGGGCAGGATACAAAACACTCAGGGATGTGTTCTTTATAGGAACAACCCCATTTTCATAGAATCAAAGGTTCTATAGTCCAGGAAATGTGAATTGGCTTGTATGTATGGGGCACTGAGCTCAGTACCACAGGAGGTACAGAAAGGAATAAGCTACTGTGTCCACCCTTAACCTGACCTTCTAGAACCTGCAGGTTAACGTGTGTCTTATCTGCAAGCCAGCCAGCCTTCCCGCCTGCTGCCTGGACCTGAGTAATTTTTTTATAACTTGCTTCTACCACTACCTGGAGAAGGAAATGGCACCCCACTCCAGTACTCTTGCCTGGAAAATCCCATGGATGGAGGAGCCTGAAAAGTTGCAGTCCATGGGGTCACTAAAAGTCAGACACGACCGAGCAACTTCACTTTCACTTTTCACTTTCATGCATTGGAGGAGGAAATGGCAACCCACTCCAGTGTTCTTGCCTGGAGAATCCCAGGGACAGGGGAGCCTGGTGGGCTGCCGTCTATGGGGTCGCACAGAGTCGAACACGACTGAAGTGACTTAGCAGCAGCAACCACTACCTAATTTTTAAGAGACAAGATCTTCTTTTCTCACTTCTGAAATTAAATGAAATAACTGTAGTTATTTCTTTGAATCTTTTGAAATTTCTTTTTATAGAAACCAAGTTAAGGTATTAGTTTAATTATAAATTAATTAGTACAAATGAACTCAAAATAAATTAGATAAGAAACAGGAATTACTTATTATGACATGGAATATCTGTTTCTTATTTATTTTGAGTTCATTGCATGCATGCTAAGTTGCTTCAGTGTGTCTGACTCTTTGCGACCCTGTGAGCTGTAGCCTGCCAGGCTCCACTGTCCATGGGATTTTCCAGGCAAGAATACTGGAGTAGGCTGCCATGCCTTCCTTCAGGAAGTCTCCCCGACCCAGGGATCAAACCTGTGTCTCTTTATGTCTTCTGTATTGTCAGGCTGACTCTTTACCACTAGTGCCACCTGGGAAGCCCCTTTGAGTTCATTAGTACTAATTAATTTATTTCCCATTTACTTATCCTGAAAGGACCTGTCTATGCTCATATAATACACTGTACATGTAGATTTTAATATTTTTGTATATTTTATACATTTTTAGGAGAATATCCTTAAACACACCCAAAAATCTATAGTCAGATTTTAAGATTCTGAAATCAGATGTGTTGTTTTTTCTTTTTTCCATTTCGTCTTTTTATTTTTTATGGGAGTATAGCCAATTAGCAATGTTGTGTTAATTTCAGGTGCACAGTGGAGCAACTCAGCTATACATACACATGTATCCATTCTCCTCCAAACTCCCCTCCCATACAGGCTTTTGAATTTTTTGATATTTACCTGGCAGTGCCAATAGTTAAGTAGGTGATGTGTGGCTGTTAGTTCCTGCCCCTTCACTTTAGATAAGCTGCTACCAGATGGTGACCATATGCCCACATCTTCCTATCTGAATTGAAGAGCTGACATCTCTCTTGATACAAAACATCAATGATTTCTGCTTGAACTGACCTGGATTCAAAGCAAAAGCTTTTTATTATTTTTATATCAAAATGGTTTCTCTATTAAAATAAAGAAATAACAATAACTCGGGTTTTCATGTTGACTCAGACAGTAAAGAATCAGCCTGCAATGTGGGGACCTGGGTTCGATCCCTGGGTTGTAAATATCCCTGGAGAAGGGAATGGCTATCCACTCCAGTATTCTTGCCTGGAGAATTCCATGGACAGAGGAGCCTGGCAAGCTGCAGTCCATGGGGTCACAAAGAGACACGACTGAGTGACTAACACTTTCACTGCCTCCCTCTGCCCCCACCACAGCCCCCCACCCTCCCACCCCCCAAATATTGTAGCAGAAAGAACACTGGAGAAAAAATTAGGAGGCCTGTGTTCTCATTCTGACTGTTACCCTGAATGTTTAAGCTTGGGCAAGGCTCTTCCTTGTGGGTTTCAGTTTCCTCATCTGTGAAGTGGGGCCTTGGACTAACTTATTAACAGTTCCTTCAGGCTTTTCTATGATGTCATCACAATTGCTTTTATTTATTTAAATAATGCTTTATCACAGCCTGATAAGCTCCTCTCTGTACATCAGCCTTTGTGACTCAACTTCAAACCTTCAGTTGGCATCAAATTGTTTCTGACTCATATATATATATATATATATATATATATACACACACATATATATATATGTATATATATATGTTACATTATACATTATATATATGTATACATGATATATATGTATATATAATATATACACATATAGAGCTGGATAAAAATAAAAACCAAATGTTTTTAAAATGAGAAAATAACACCAATTTCCCTCAGTTGTAGCTTTGTACCCTCCTTGTTTAGGTTGCTGTTTTTTAAATTTTTTATTTTTTCCCTCTTTCTCCAGCTTTCACCTATGGTTTTCACAATAGGAATGTTTCAGTTTTTCAAGTTTGGGGAGCCAGTGTCCCTCTTTCCCTCCCCTCCTCTTCTTTTGGTTCCTCCTCCGGTTCCTCCCCCTTCACCACTAGCTCCTCCCCCTTCTCCTCTGGCTCCTCTCTCTTCCTCCCTGTTTTAATCTTTAATCTCCTCCTTCTATTAATCTTGGTGCTCCTGGAGAGGGAAACTCTCTGTGGGGTTCCTTAAATCCTGTCTGCAGATCAGGCTTTCCTTCCTTTACTCTGAAAAGAGAGCCAAGTGGAACAGCCCATTTCCCTTCTCAGAATAGCTTCATCACATGTTGCATGGGTCAGTTAACAACCTTTCAGCCAGGTTGTTTTGAGAACCTTGGCAGTTGCCTCCTTGAAAAAATTTAACTCCCTTCAAGAGCTTAAAGTAGCACTTTTTCTTACAGCATCAAATTGAAGAAGATTAAAAAAAAAAAGCTTTCTATAAGAGATGCACTTTATTTTTTTAAATTTGTTTTTAATTGGAGGATAATTGCTTTATGACATTATGATGGCTTCTGCCATACAACAATGTGAATCAGCCATAAGTATGCAGATGTCCCTCCCTCTTGAATCTCCCCCCATCTCCCCATCGCACCCCTCTAGGTTGTCACAGAGCACTGTGTTGACCTCCCTGCACTATACAGCAACTTCCCATTAGCTGTCTATTTTCCATATGGTAATATATACATTTCACTGCTACTCTCTCAATTCATGCCACCCTGTCCTGCCCCCTCTATGTCCAAGGTCTGTTCTCTATGTCTGCGTCTCTATTCCTGCCCTGCAGATAGGTTCATCAGTACCATTTTTCTTAACATCTAACAGCTTGGTATTCTCTGAGTCTATCCTGCAAGTTATTGATTACTTGAGAAGATTTATGATGTACTCTGCATATAAGTTAAATAAGCAGGGTGACAATATACAGCCTTGACATACTCCTTTTCCTATTTGGAACCAGTATGTTGTTCTATGTCCAGTTCTAACTGTTGCTTCCTGACCTGCATACAGAATTTCTCAAGAGGCAGATCAGGTGGTCTGGTATTCCCATCTCTTTCAGAATTTTCCACAGTTTACTGTGATCCACACAGTCAAAGGCTTTGGCACAGTCAATAAAGCAGAAATCGATGTTTTTCTGGAACTCTCTTGCTTTTTCCATGATCCAGCGGATGTTGGCAATTTGATCTCTGGTTCTCTGCCTTTTCTAAAGCCAGCTTGAACATCAGGAAGTTCATGGTTCACATATTGCTGAAGCCTGGCTTGGAGAATTTTGAGCATTACTTTACTAGCATGTGAGATGAGTGCAATTGTGCGGTAGTTTGAGCATTCTTTGGCATTGCCTTTCTTTGGGATTGGAATGAAAACTGACCTTTTCCAGTCCTGTGGCCACTGCTGAGTTTTCCAAATTTGCTGGCATATTGAGTGCAGCACTTTCACAGCATCATCTTTCAGGATTTGAAATAGCTCAACTGGAATTCCATCACCTCCACTAACTTTGTTCGTAGTGATGCTTTCTAAGGCCCACTTCACTTCACATTCCAGGATGTCTGGCTCTAGGTCAGTGATCACACCATCGTGATTATCTGGGTCGTAAAGATCTTTTTTGTACAGTTCTTCTGTGTATTCTTGCCACCTCTTCTGAATATCTTCTGCTTCTGTTAGGTCCATACCATTTCTGTCCTTTATCGAGCCCATCTTTGCATGAAATGTTCCCTTGGTATCTCTAATTTTCTTGAAGAGATCTCTAGTCTTTCCCATTCTGTTGTTTTCCTCTATTTCTTTGCATTGATTGCTGAAGAAGACTTTCTTATCTCTTCTTGCTATTCTTTGGAACTCTGCATTCAGATGTTTGTATCTTTCCTTTTCTCCTTTGCTTTTCGCTTCTTTTCTTTTCACAGCTATTTTGTAAGGCCTTCTCAGACAGCCATTTTGCTTTTTTGCATTTCTTTTCACATTTCTTTCCAGCACAAGCTGGAATCAAGATTGCTGGGAGAAATAGCAATAACCTCAGATATGCAGATGACACCACCCTTATGGCAGAAAGTGAAGAGGAACTAAAAAGCCTCTTGAGGAAAGTGAAAGTGGAGAGTGAAAAAGTTGGCTTAAAGCTCAACATTCAGAAAACAAAGATCATGGCATCTGGTCCCATCACTTCATGGGAAATAGATGGGGAAACAGTGGAAACAGTGTCAGACTTTATTTTGGGGGGCTCCAAAATCACTGCAGATGGTGACTGCAGCCATGAAATTAAAAGACGCTTACTCCTTGGAAGGAAAGTTATGACCAACCTAGATAGCATATTCAAAAGCAGAGACGTTACTTTGCCAACAAAGGTCCGTCTAGTCAAGACTATGGTTTTTCCTGTGGTCATGTATGGATGTGAGATTTGGACTGTGAAGAAGTCTGAGTGCCAAAGAATTGATGCTTTTGAACTGTGGTGTTGGGGAAGACTCTTGAAAGTCCCTTGCAAGGACTGCAAGGAGATCCAACTAGTCCATTCTGAAGGAGATCAGCCCTGGGATTTCTTTGGAAGGAATGATGCTGAAGCTGAAACTCCAGTACTTTGGCCATCTCATGCAAAGAGTTGACTTATTGGAAAAGACTCTGATGCTGGGAGGGATTGGGGGCAGGAAGAGAAGGGGATGACAGAGGATGAGATGGCTGGATGGCATCACTGACTCCATGGATGTGAGTCTGAGTGAATTCTGGGAGTTAGTGATGGACAGGGAGACCTGGCGTGCTGTGATTCATGGGGTCGCAAAGAGTTGGACACGACTGACCGACTGAACTGAACTGAACTGAACTGAGAAGATTCACTAAGAATTTTGAATATGATGGAACTTACAGTAACTTGGAGACTAGTAGTCATCAACTAGATGGGATTTTATGAGCCAACACTTGGGCAACAAATGATAGGTGAAACCGAAGATGTAGGTTTGATGGATGGATGATACGCTACACCTCTGGACTCTACTCACAGGACTCTGCATACCAGGCAAGATGTGGACTCCTCTCACTAATGTGGTTGATTCAAATGGGCTTAGGGAAGCAGACACACACTGAAATGATGTGGTCTGGGACCAAAACATGACCACTTAACTAACAGGGGGCTGAGTAGCACTCAGGCGGGAAGTCAACATTTGGGTCAAGCAGGAAGGCAGCCAGAAATCTCAGCCAAATCAAAGGTCAAGGTGAAGGATAACCCAGGTGTAAGACCCAATAGAAGGCAGAGCACTGACGTATGCATCAGTTGTCAGGCTGTGAGGCAAGTACAGAAACAAACAGAATTGTGGGGAAGCCCAGGCTTCCCTGGTAGCTCAGACAATAAACAATCTTCCTGCAATGCAGGAGGCCTGAGTTCCATCCCTGGATTGGGAAGATCCCTTGGAGAAAGGAATGGCAACCCACTCCGATAATCTTGCCTGGAGAATTCCATGGACAGAGGAGCCTGGCAAACTACAGTCTATGGAGTCACAAAGTGTCGGTCATGACTAAGTGGCTGACATTTTCACTTTTCAGGTACAGAAGGATATGGAAATGAAGGTAGTTAGAATTATAGGGATAATGAAGAATTCTGCAGAAGTCAAAGTAAGTGGAGGGGAGGGGAGAGAAAGAAACATAATCCCACTTCTTTAAGTGATCCTGATGTTGAAGCAAGCTTGTCTTGGTTGGCAGCTCTCCTACTGCAAAGTGAACACAGCAGACCTGGCTCAAGACAGCTGGGAGCCTGAGAGAAGACCCCGATCTCCATCTATGGAGGAGGGTTGTTTTTAAGGGAACAGATGCCCATTCTCTTGTTAGTTTTTGATAGTTTAGGGAAGGTGACTCCACAAAACAATTTAAGCAGAAAATCTAAACAGAGTTGTTGACCCCAATTCCTTATGGTAAAAAAAAAAAAATTGGATACTTGGAGACCTGATTAAATAAATTAGTCTAGCTTCATACAGTAGAATATTCTAGTTATTAAAAAGGCAATATAGGTTTTTTTTTTTTTTTAGCAGTTACAGGGCTTTTTTTGCCTGGGATAGACCATTTTCCTTAGAAAATTGGTCTCATGCTCCTTTTGCTCCAGACTGTCATGCTTAGAACCCAGAATGAATGAGCTCTTCATGTGGGCAGCATGATAATGTCTGTAAAATTCTTTAAAATGCTTGGTAGTTTTGTTTTCATATTTATATGGGGAAATATCTACTGTTCAGTCACTAAGTCATGTCCAACTCTGTGCAAACCCATGGACTGCAGCATTCCAGGCTCCCCTGTCCTTCACTGTCTCCCTGAGTTTCCTCAGATTCCTGCCCATGGAGTCAATAATGCTATTTAACCATCTCATCCTCTCCCACCCCCTTCTCCTTTTGCTTCAATATTTCCCAGAACCAGGGTCTTTTCCAATGAGTTGGCACTCCGCATCAGATGGCCAAAGTACTGGAGCTTCAGTTTCAGCATCAGTCCTTCCAATGAATATTCAGGACTGATTTCCTTTAGGATTGACTGGTTTGATCTCCTTGCACTCCAAGGGACTCTCAAGAGTCTTCTTCAGCATCATAGTTCAAAAGCATCAATTCTTTGTCACTCAGCCTTCTTTATGTTCCAATTCTAATATCCACACATGACTACTGGAAAAACCATAGATTTGACTATAATGAGTGAAAAAAAAAAACAGGCAATAGAGATAAATATGTTACTATACCAGTTAGAAAAATATGATGCTATAGATGTAGACACACTCATGCATGTGTGAACATGCAGGACCGAAGTTCAGCCAGTGTAAGCTAATATGGTCATGTGGACATACTATTGATGTGTCTGTGCCTTTGATCTGTCAGTGCTTTTCCTATACTAGTTGTTAAATATTTAAAATATTATTCCTATGTATATGTATTAGAAAATACTCCTCAACATACTGTGTCCATCTTTGGGTGTGTTCTGGGATTTCTGCTTTTTTTCTCCATGTTTTTTTTCATATGTTTTTTTTTTTTTTTTACAGTTTGCATATATTAATTTTACAGTCAGAATAAATAATAAAGATATTTTTATTTTGGAAAAAATTATATCAGATTTGCCTGAGCAAAAAACTTTTTTTTTTCCCCCCAGAAAAGAGCTTCTGATATTGGTAAGCATTGCAGGCAAACTCTTTCTTTGGTCTTTGGGAAATCTGGCACTTTTTCTTCAAAATTATGCTTTCATGGGAACTGGCTTCTTAATTATGGTACCTTGAATATCAAAACCTCATTTTTGTTTTACAAGATCACTAGACTGCTTAGGCAAACGTAGGAAGCCTAATTGGTCTAGATTTCACAGCTAACAAGTTCTTCATGGTAGCCTTTTTTTTTTAATCATGCGTTTATTTATTTTGTTGTGTCCGGTCTTCGCTGAGGCCCACGGGCCTTTTGTTGCAGGGCACTGACTCTGGAGGTGTGGCACTCGTGTTTCACTAGTTGTGTCACGCAGATTGGTTGCTCCTGGGCATGTGGGATCTTATTTCCCTGACCAGAGATCAAACCTGTGTCCCTGCTTTGTAAGGTGGATTCTTAACCACCAGATCACCAAGGACATTCCATGATATCATTTTGATCATCCTAAGGAACTATGAGCAGGATGCAGAGACACGTGAAAGGGTTGACAGCCCATAGCCACAGGGCCCTGTTTAATGAGCTTCAGTGGCAAACTGGAGTATGATTTTTTTTTTTTGTCAAACTCTCAGCCTCTGTCCTCAGCCCTGTGCTGGTCAGTATTTGGGTGAAAACAAAGATTCAAGACCATACCTATAGAATATGTGGTTGATTTGAAGTCAAGAGGAAGAATGGCAAATATTTTGGGTGATAGAATACAATAAGAATCCAAAATGCCAGAGAAAACACAACAGGGATTAATGTCAGATTCTTCACTGGGGTCTATAAACCCAGGCACGAGCTGGGCTGGGGAACATGACCCAGCAGCAAGGCTCAGGAACTTGGTCAATGGAAAATGCAATGTGCATCAGAAGCATAATGAGGGAGTTGGAAAAGCTATAGGGATCCTGAGCAGCATTTACAGAAATGAAGCATTCACAAGGAGGAAGGCATTAATCTCGTACTACAGTAAATGTCAACAAGAGCAACTGAACCTATTTGCAGGGCAGGAATGAGACGCTGACATAGAGAACTAAAAAGTAGACATGGTCGGGGGGATGGGAGGGTTGGACAAATTGGGAGATTGGGATTGACATATATACTCTGCCATGTATGAAAAGAGAGCCAGTGGAAGCCTCCTCTATAGCACAGGGAGTTCACTTCAGTTCTCTGGGATGCGGGGTAGGGAGGTATGAGGGAGGTCCCAGAGGGAGGGGGATATGTGTACAGTTATGGATGATTCACTTCGTTGAACAGCAAAAACTAACACAACATTGTAAAGCAATTATACTCCAATAAAACAAATGTTGGCTGTTCAGAGATGCGGTGGGTTGCCTCACGAACGGGTCTCCAGCTCAGTGTCCCTTCCTTTCCCAGCCCTCTCAGGAGGTGGTGAAGGAGATGATACAATTCTCCAAGGATACACTGGAAAAAATCGACAAGGCTCGCTCCGAGGGTTTGTACCACGAGGTAAAAATTCATTTTTATAGGGGATAGGGGTGGGGAAGAGGGCAGAAGTGTTCTCTAGTAAAGGAGGGAAATGGTGGGGGGCAGTCAAGACGGAGAGGCTACCAAACAGGTTTTTTTTCTGGAAGATGGCCCATGGTTGAGACCATGACTCTTCTCGCCCTTAAGCCATGCAGCCTCTTTTAGGGGCGTGTTCTCACTGATGGTTCAACTCACTAAAACTGGGTTTGAGGAAAGCACAGGCAGCCTGACAAATGTCCCTGGGGTTTGGGGGATGGTCTGTAATATTTTAGGTTGGCATCAGGGATGGAGGAATGGAAACGGCAGTGGATGGCTTGCTTTCTGGTAACTGAACGTGTGTCCTGTCTACAGTTTCCAGGCTCTTCTAACTGTGCATTCAACCCTGGCTGTACGCTAGAGCCAGGCTGTACACTAGAATCATTGAAAAATACTGACACTCAGGACAGTCCTTCCAGAATCTCTTAGAGTGGGACCCAGACATCAAGATTTTTAAAGCTCCCATGTGATTTCAATGTGCACCTAAAGTTGAGACCCACCACCAGCACTGACCTGCAGAGCACTTACTTGCATTGAATTCTGTCAGGCAGTTTGTTGGAAATACAGATTCCTGTGTCTCACCCCCTGAGATGTGATTCACCCAGTCTGCAACAGAACACAGGGATCATCACAGTATTTTTTTTTCCCCCTCCAAGCTCTTTAAAGAACTTGTGTGGCTGGGTTTGGATGCCACTAGGGTGTGGCAGTGTGGGAGATTCATTTCTGTTCATTTCTGTCAGCTTGTCCGTTGTCTTCATTCTTCTTTCCTCATTCATTCATTGCCTATTTTTGAGCCCTTATTGAGGTGACCAACACAGGACATGCTTTGCCTCCCAGGAGTCTGTCAAGTCTCAGGGAGAGTCCCATGAACAAAGTGTTGCTGTGCAATATAGAAAATCTAGAGGTTTGAGGTAGGAGCTTCAGTTCCTGATTCCATTCCTCTGTCCTCTCTTCTTCTTTGTCTGTCCTCTTCTGCGCTTAAGCTGGGCAGGGCCAGATGTAGGGCTGGAGAGTGCCTATGAGTTCATGATTGTTTTCAGGATGGATGGCTTGTTAGCTCACACTCCGTCACACCACCACCCAGTTGCCCCAGGGGCCTCTGGGAGAATCTCAGAGAAAACTAATTCCCACTCATTAGAAATGGAAAGAATTGTGTGACGTTTCTTCCATGAGATTGGCAAGGGAAAGAGAGGAGAGCTATGAACCACTAAAATCTAGAAACCATCTGACTTTGTAGGGCATCACTGAAGCTATGTCTACATGTGAATTAGTCAGGAAAGCCTGCCTCCAAGTCCCTTGGGATTGAGCCCATCTTCTTCCTCACCAGGACCAATGTGGCCTCCTTCTAGTCAGTCTCCTGGACCCTCTCTCTTCCAATCCATCCTGTACACTTCTAGCAGGTCATGACTGTCCAATGTCACTGTGCATAAGGGCCACCCGGGGGCAGATACGAGCTACAGATGCCAGGGTCCCTCCCCTAGATATTTAATTTCTTTGGTCTGGGGTAGGACTCAGACACCGGGATTTAAAAAAGCTCTCCAGGCACTTACAGAGATTTTGTCCCAATGGTACCTGAGTGCATACTGGTATCACTAGTCCAAATGATGCCTTTTATAGCCATAGAGGTGTGGAAATGGAGCCATAGCTTGGATTCTACTGGTTACATCACCTACCGTACTACACATCCTCCTAGCCTAATAAAAAGTGTTATAAGGCTGTCAAAGGCTCAGGTGAAGCACTGCTTTATAAGCAATACTTCATGAGAAGGGGTCATATCTTCCAGCATGTGGTATACTCTTTATGTTTTTCCAGCTTTATTGAAGCATAGTTAAGAAGTAGAAATTTTACTTGTTCAAGGTATTAAAAAAAAAAAAAAAAAAGCTCTCCAGATTATTCCGAAGTAGAGCCACGATGGAGAATCATGGACATGATGGTTAAGATAAAGCTCCATTGCTTGGTTTGAATCTGCACTGCATCGCTCACTCTTTGTGTAACTTCAGCAAAGCGCTTACCCTCTTTGTGCTTCTGTTTCCTCATCGGGGAAAATGAGGATATTAGCAGCACTTCTCTCGTCATGCTGTTGTGAGAGGAAGTAATGTGTGAATATAGCTTTCATAACTCCCTACTGACTTCTTTTTTAATTGGAGGATAATTACAATGTTGTGGAGGTCTCTGACATGCATCAATGCCCCCTTGAGCCTCCGTCCCTGACACATTCCACCCTTCTAGGTTGCCATGGAGTGCCAGGCTGGACTCCCTGTGTTATATAGCAGCTTCCTGCTAGTTATCCATTTTACACATAATGGTGTATATATGTCAGTGCTACCTTCTCAGTTTGTCCTTCCCTCTCTTTCCCCTGATGTGTCCATTCTTTATATCTGCGTCTCCATTCCTTCCCTGCAAATAGGTTCATCAATACCATTTTTCATATTCCACATATATGCATTAATATACGATATTTATTTTTCTCTTTTTGACTTACTTCATTTCACTCTGTATGACAGCTCTAGGTCCATCCACATCTACAAATAACCCAGTTTTGTTCCTTTTAATGGCTGAGTTCCTTTTAATATACCATTGTGTGATTCCATTATTCTCAACCAGTTTTATTTAGGTTTCTGTCAATTGCTAAGGAAACTCCTGACTAGCACACATACATACAGCAGATAGGAAACTTAGCTCATGTTTGTCTGGCCACCTTCCTTGCATATCATCTCGCTGCATCCTCACATGGCAGAGGTATGGACACAGAGAAAGATGTCTGCATCTCCATCTCTTCTCTGCAAATAGGTTCATCAGTACTATTTTTCTAGATTCCATTTGTTGTTGTTCAGTCATGTCCAACTCTGCAACCCCATGGACTGCAGCACCCCAGGCTTCCCTGTCCTTCACTTCCCTGTCCTTCACTTCCCTGTCCTCCCGGAGTTTGTTCAGACTTGTGTCCATTGAGTTGATGATGCCATCCAACCATCTCATCCTCTGTCATCCCCTTCTCCCCTCACCCTCAATCTTTCCCAGGGTCAGGGTCTTTTCCAATGAGTCAGCCCTTTGCATCAGGTGGTCAAAGTATCGGAGCTTCAGCTTCAGCATCAGTCCTTCTAATGAATATTCTAGATTCCATATATATGCATTAATATGCAATATTTGTTTTTGTCTTTCTGACTTACATCATTCTGTATAACAGGCTCTAGGGTCGTCCATCTCACTACAACTGACTCAAATTCATTTCCTTTTTATGGCTGAGCAGAATTCCCTTGTATATATGTACCATTCATCTGTTAACAGACTCCATACTAACTTCTATGGTAACTCCTCATCCTGCCATGTCAGCACTGTGTCCCACAGTTACCCTTTCCATCTCTACATCTTAGCCAAATGGGAACCATTTTTCTCTTCAAATCACAAGCTGGTGCTTTCCCATCTCTGTTAGCAGTTTCCTCAGTCTTCGAAGCATGAGTGTCCATGATGGCATCATGATGCTCCCGTATGTGAATTAAGCTTGTGCTCTGGTGCAGTGAGTACAATCAGGGCTTGTGTCTCCTAGGTTGTGAAGTTATGCCGGGAGTGCCTGCAGAAGCAGGAGCCAGTGTTTGCCGACACCAACATCTACACGCTGCGACTGCTGAGCATTGTTTCCGAGGTCCTCTCCTACCTGCAGGCCTTTGAGGAGGCCTCACACTACGCCAGGAGGATGGTGGATGGCTACATGTAGGTGACGATCCTGGGTCTCAGGTAGTCTCCAGAAATGTGTCTATTTCAGGGATGGTAAGAAGATGGCAGGCATATCACTATATCCCTCCCTCTGGCACCCACAGCAGGCATTAGTAATCTATCACCATCCTCTTTATGACTGAACCTCTTTATCATGGTGTGCCCACCAATAATGTCCAAATAATCAGATCTGATACTTGAGATGAAATCTGTGTGTCAACCTTTGTCTTTCCCACCTCCAGGTTGTCTATTATTTGGGTGGCATCTTCTGTTTTTGGTTTCCTTAAGGCTAAATCTGGCTTGCTTTTAAGTGCCTAGAAAGGTTCCCCCCACCCCCAACCAATCAACCAATCAACAGAGGCAATCTTGCAGCTTTAGAGTTTATCAAAAGAAAAAAGAAAGGGACTTCCCTGATAGTCAGTGGTTAAGACTCTGTCCTTCTACTGCAGGGGATAAGAGTTCAATCCCTGGTTTGGGAACTAAGATCCTGCAAGCCCCACAGTGTGATAAAAAAACAACAAAAAAACAGAGAGAAAGAGAAGGAAAAAAAGAAAGAAAATAAAAGAGGTGTGGGCCATCCTTGCTTATAAACTGTAAAAGGCAACTTCCTTACCTTTCCTCTGCTAATGTCTTCTCTTGCCATATGTGTCCACATTGGTGTGTGAATTTGTATTTCTGGCCAAATGAATACTTTTGCATAAGAAAGTTGTATTTTTTGAATGGAGGGTACCCTTTTCAATCCATGGAGGGTACAAAAGGAGGGTACCAGGGAGGTAAGAATACCACTTGGTCCCACGAAGAGCATTCAAATTATTTTTTTCCCCTAAACTTCTTAGCTTTTTCCCAAGGAGAGGTTGGGTACTCCTGAAGGCTGCAAGCTCCCAGTACTCAAGTTCCAAGTACAATCCTGCCCCCGTTTCCCTGTGAGGACTTGGCTCAGTGGCCCAGGTCAGAGTCTCCACCTCACAGTCTCACCATGTGGGGTGTTTGGTATCTGACTGCAGCTCTGTGTGCCTCAATCTATCTTTGATGGCAGATACCTCCCAGGGCTGATGGGAAAGCAAATGGATTTAATCAGTGAGGTCACTTTTATTTATTTATTTATTTATTTTTGACTGCCCTGGGTCTTCATTGCAGTGTGCTGAGGCTTCTCTCTAGTTGTGGCACACAGGCTCTCTAGTTGCCCCACAGCAAGTGGGATCTTAATTCCCCAGTGAGGGATTGAACCTGTGTCCCCTGCATTGGACGGAGGATTGTTAACCACTGGACCACCAGGAAAGTCCCATGGTTGCTTTATAAGCTGTCAAATGCTGTGCAGATGCAAGGCAGGTTGGGAATATGGGTTATGATTACTTGCTATGTCCCCACAGGAAGCTGTACCATCACAACAATGCCCAGCTGGGCATGGCCATCATGCGGGCAGGGCTGACCAACTGGCATGCTGGCAACATTGAAGTAGGGCATGGCATGATCTGCAAAGCTTATGCCATCCTCCTGGTCACACATGGACCCTCTCATCCCATCACCAAGGACTTAGAGGCAAGTGGCATCTTGTGGCTGGGCTGGGCTCTCTGAAGATGAAAGCTGAGTACTAAATTCTGCTTTTGCAAAGACCCTAGTTGCCTGCTAGACCAGGAGGGAATTCAGACATGCTTAGTCCCTCCTCTCATTTTACATCTGAAAAAACTGAGGCCCAGGGAAGGAGACTAACCTGTCCTTAGTCACAAAGCTAGTGGATGGCAAAGCTCAGACTTGAACCCTAGGATGCTCCAAGCCTAGACTGAGAAAACCTAATGGTATGCATGTGTGTGTAACACGTACATTAGAAAACCTGCTATGTGGAGTAGAGTCAGAGAGCACAGGCTCTAGAATCAGACTGCTGCTGCTGCTGCTTTACCACTTTCCAGCTGTGTGGCTGCTAATACTGAATGTATGGGCCTCAGTCTCCTTATCAGTGAAATGGAGGAAAAAGACAGGGTTGGCACAAGGGTTTGATGAATTGGTGTGTGAATGGAATGCTCTTCATAGCTACTGGTTTCCTTTGTGCTTTGAACACTGATTTACTTGAAAGTAACAGAGTCCAAAGGCCTGTCCTCAGGCAGCAGTATAGGGAAAGAAGACAGACCCTAGCGTCATAGAACGTACGAGAAGACTAACTTTATGTCAGTATATTAAGCTTGTCAAATAAGTCATTGTCACCGTATTCACTGCTTTGACCTTAGCCCTGCAGCGAAGCCTGGCCCTTGATAAATATTTCTTGAATTAACATTAGGAGGGTGAGGGTTTTGCTATGTGTCACAGGCTGTAGTCTTCCTGGCACATTATAAAGTACAGGGCATCTCACCCATTTCATGTATGAGCAAATTGAGGGCTGAAGGAATTAAGTCCCACAATGTTAGATGGGACTTCAGTGCAGGAGCCAAGGTTCAAACCCAGGTCCCCACCTGGCACTTCCTAAGAATAATCTCTGCTGAGAATAGTCCCACAAGCTGCTCTCTCAGTGGTTCGTGTGACTGCCTCTTCCTAACAAATGGAGCCCACTGTCAAGACATTCGACCCCCAGTGGATGAGTGTGAGTATACATGCGTGCATGTGTGTGTAGGGTGTATATGTGTCCTTTCCAGCAGGGCCAACATAAGTCAGAGACCGACACGTCCTGGGGCTTTGTCATCACTGTTTCCGATGTATCCGCGTCCCACAGGCCATGCGGATGCAGACGGAGATGGAACTGCGCATGTTCCGCCAGAACGAATTCATGTACCACAAGATGCGCGAGGCCGCCCTGAACAACCAACCCATGCAGGTCATGGCCGAGCCCAGCAGAGAGCCGGCGCCAGCTCTGTTCCACAAGAAGCAATGAAGACCTGCATGGTGGGGGAGGGGCGCCGTGGCTGGGGCACTGGGGAGACATCCTGGGGGTGATGGGTTTCTGGGGAGACCCTTGAGGAAATCAGGGTAATACGCAACTATGTTGCCATGGAAACTTACTGCTCTGTGATCCCTGGTGTCATTTTCTTTAACTTCAACTCAGTCCAATTCAGTTTAACTCTATCCCAGCCCAGCCCGGTCTAACTCATCCTACAAGTGTTTATTGGGTGCTAGACCTTAGGTATAAAGAAGTTCCAAAGGTAACTGGGGAGAGGAAACATAAACAAACAATTAAAACACAGTGTGACAATAAATGCAATGGTAAGCTGTATGGAGAGAGGGATATGTGTCTAGGGTGTGTGTGTGTGTGTGTCCATCGCGGGGTGGGGGTGGGTGGCGGTTAGTCATGGAGGAGATGACCTCTGAGCTAAGAGTTGCAGGTACCTGGAGTCTCAGCTGTCTGCTCACCTATCTGTGCAGGTGTCTCAGGGATATTCAGGATTTGCTGACTGGAATGAGTGTTGTCCAGTTTCCACAGGTGACTGTGGAGTTATGAAGATGGGACTGTGTTTGGGCCATGTGGGTCCTACTCAGAGAACTAGAACCTCTTTAATAAGGGTACTATGCAGAAGGAGAGGGAGGTTTGCTCAAGCCACTTGAGGCCTCAGTTTAAAGTCTGGGTTCCCAGGATTATTCTGAAACTACTTTTAGAACAGAGACGGAGTGGCTCCCTTCTCTACCCTCTGAGTCAAGCCTTATGATTCCCATGATGTGGGAGTAGTTGGACGTTAGCTGAGATTTCTCTGGCCCAAGTCTCTTTAGGGTGAAGCTGAGGGAGAAATTTGGAAACCCACCTACCTGATAATCATGGGTCCAGCAGAACTGGCCTTTGGATATTTGATTTGGTTACATGTGCCTGGGTGGTCTATATCAGCTTAGACTTCATCACTGACCCCCAGGAAATCTCTATTTTTAGTTATGAATAATTATGACTTCCTTGGGTTAATTTCTTTCATTGTCCATACCCTGGGTTCTTTACTTTTCTTACCAGGAGAAATGTCTAATCTGGACACTTCACACTGAGGTTGGGACCTCTTTGGGGTATGATCTACTTGCTCTCATCTCCTGGGGAGCTGCTCTTGATTTTTCACTCAAGAATGAGGGTCTTGGCAGAGGGATGGTATGGGGAGGGAGGAGGGAGGAGGGTTCAGGATGGGGAACACATGTATACCTGTGGTGGATTCATTTTGATATTTGGCAAAACTAATACAATTATGTAAAGTTTAAAAATAAAATAAAATTAAAAAAAAAATTTTTAAAAAATGAATGAAAGGGTCCACAAGGTACAAACATCCAGTTATATGATGTCATAGGGAGGTAATGTATAGCATGGTGGCTATAGCAAATAATACCATATTGCAAATTTGAAAGTCACCAAGAAAGTAAACCTCAAAAATTCTCACAAATAAAATCATGTGTAACTTTGTGTGGTGACAAGTTCGTTACCACAAGCAGACTCACTGTGGTGATCTTTTCCTATATATACAAATGTCAAATCATATGGTGCACACTTGAAACCAATATAATGTGGTAGTCAACTGCGCTTCCATAAAAACATAGAAAAAGCATTAAATTAAGTTCAATGTTAATACATGTCAATTCTATTTAGTACATTTCAGTGATTTAGTTCAATTGTACATATTCCCAAAAGTGTGGTGCCTTAGGCTTTGTTCCAGATCATGTAAGATTTAATGTACAAACAAATACACTGCCTATCTAAAATTTGTGCTAAAATGACATAGTTTGCAAATGGCCTAGTTATAGAACTACAGTGATAAAAAGAGATAAAGAGAGCTTTTTGAGTCTTAAAAACTTATGTCATCAAGCTTCTCAATTTTATGCTTCAATAATGGAAATGTGATACCTTTTGAATTCTGATTTCTCTTTCCTTAAGTACATAAGCAATAAATATGCTGACACAGAATTGCATTAAAAAAAAAGAATGAGGGTCTTGGGAATCAACCAATCCAGCTGTCCCATTGGCCTGGGACAGCTGTTCTAATTGTGCTCTTGTATCTTCTGGGAGCCCAAACTTATCACCAGTGTTTTGGGGGATCCTGGACCAAAACCCTCTTCTTGGGAGTGTCACCAAGTCTTCTATATCCTTTGGAGCCACCCTTGACCCCAGAGCTCTGACTAACATCTTGAAGTCACATGATCCCCCCAGGACCTAGATTTGTCACCTGTGCCTAAAGAGTCACTTCCTCCATCCTTACACCCCTTCAGCCTCAGAACAATCCACTACCTCCCTTGGAACCTAACAGCCCTGCCAATGTGCCAAAATCTTTGTCCAAAAAGTTCTGCAAAGATGCCAACTCTTTGCAGAGTGCTTGTACCTGGCACTTGGCTCTTTACTGAGGACACCTGCTTCTTTAGAACTTTCACTGGGAGAGTGACAGTTCTTCTAAGCCCACATACTACACGGCAAAGGATGGAACCAGCCCTCTCCCAGGGAGCCAACTGTGCCAGTTCAAATGGTCCCTCTTCTATTCCCAGTCTTCCTAGGTGGCACTAGTGGTAAAAACTGGCCTGCCAATGCAGGAGACCCTGGTTTGATCCCTGGGTTGGGAAGATCCCCTGGAATAGGAAATGGAAACCCACTCTGGTATTCTTGCCTGGGAAATTTCACGGACAGAGGAACCTGGCGGGCCACAGTCCGTGGGGCCACAGAGTTGGACATGACTGAAGTGACTTACCCTCATATAAAACCTTCCTCCAAATCTCTTTCCTTCTTTGTACTCTCATCTGCCACACTGCTGGTCATTCCCCCATATTCCTGGTCTGTTTCCCATCCCCTCTTCCTCAAATTAGGTGTCTGTCTTCCTTTTGGACCATGCCCCCTTCCAGCAGAGTTCTGACCTAGATTAATTCAGCTGTCTTATTTTTCCTCTGTTGTACCTGGAGGTCTGTGCACAGCCAGGAAAATGGCACCTTTCATCACAGGTTCTTCCACAGACTCCTTGCCAACCTCAGCTGGCCTTGGGGTGCAGCCCAGATGTGCTCCCTGTGCCCCTTGCTGGCTCCCCCTTTGCCCAGTGGTTATTTCAGCTCTTCACTCCTGTTCTTGCGTTCTCAGCTTTCAGCAGGCCCTCATTGCCTGCTTCATGGAGGGGCCAGGAGATGGGATTTCCTCAGTTTCCTCTTCCCACGTGGGTTCACACATGTCATATCTGTGCTTGTCCTTCCCGTCCCCCCTCCTCACACCCCCTTCTCCTCCAAAGCCAAACTCTCCACCTGCGCCTTGGACTCCTGTCCCCTTCTGGGTCTTTAAACCTCGCTTCCCCTATATTCTCTCTCATCTTGGATTCTTCACATTTCTGGCTTATTTAAAGCAGTTAATTGACTTGCAGGGGACTCATAATCTTTAAGGTTAACTATTTTTTAAAAGGCTTTGTCTCCCATGTTTATTAACAGCTCTTTTTAAAAAAAATTTTTTATTGCTTTTGGCTGCATTGGGCTTTTTTTTTTTTTTTGGTTGTGGCACATAAACTCTTACTTGAGCATGTGGGATATATTTCCCTGACCAGGGATCGAACCCAGGCCCCCTGCATTGGAAGCACGGAGTCTTAGCCACTGGACCACCAGAGAAGTCCCTCTTTTAAAAAAAAAAAAAGCTTTTTTTTTATTATGGTAAAAGTTACATAATACGAAACATACTATTTTAACCATATTTAACTGTACATTTCAGTGGCACTAAGTACATTCCCATTGTTGTGCTCACCATTGTTCATCTCCCAAATTTTTCACTTTCCTAAACTGAAGCTCTGTCCCCATTAAATACTAACTCCCCTCCCTGCCCTGCCCTGCATCTACCAATGTACTTTCTGGCCCTATGAATTTGATTATTCTGGGTACCTTGTATAAGTGGAATCAGACAGCATTTTTCTGCACCTACTGTATACTGGAATTTAGCTTTCTTCACTTTCCATTTCTTCCTGAACCCACTGCAGAATGATCGTGGCGCCTTCCAAGGTCGACTCATGGTGGGCCATTTCAGCCTTCGTATTATTTGGCTTCTCTGCTTCAGTTGGCATCACAGCCCTTGATTTCTGGGCACCACATCCTTGTAATGATTCTCTGTTGAGGTTTCTCTCCTGCCCTTGACAGGCTGGTATTTCCTAGAGCTGGTTTTGTTCATTCTGGTCACTCTCAGTTGGTCCTCATCTCCCTCTGCACACCTTCCCCCAGGAGCTCAGCCAGGCTCTTTGTTTCCTCGCGGCCTCAGGGCTTCCCTGATGGCCCAGATGGTAAAGAATATGCCTGCAGATTGGGAAGATCCCCTGAAGAAAGGAATGGGAACCCACTCCAGTATTCTTGCATAGAGAATCTTATGGACAGAGGAGCCTGGCAGGCTGAAGCCCATGGACTCGGAAAGAGTCAGACACTACTGAGTGACTAACACTTTCATACTTTTGAGGCTGATGCTCTTAAGTCTGTACCCTCTAACCTTGTTCTTGAACATTAGTCCCACATCTCCTGTCGAACGTTCTGCCCCTCAAACTCATCATGTCCAAAAGGGAACTCTTTCTCTTTCCTTTCTCCCTACTCCTGCGCCTGTTCCTCTTCAACACCCATTGCCCCCAAGGAGAACATCTGACTACTGGTCTAGTTACTTACTGTGTATTTACTTCATCTGAGATTTTAGTCAGGGCCACTTACTCATGGGTCCTTGGGTGACCCATGTCCTCCTGTGCCTCTCTGAGTTTCGAAACATTGTGTCTAAAATATGCAAAACCTATCAACTCCTATTCATCTTTCAGCACCCACTTTGGAAATCACCCTTTCTGTAAAGCCCTTCCTGAAAGCTTTAGATTCAGCTGGCTGCCTATCTGAGTCTGTCATATTACCCTTGAATCTCCCATCATAACATTTTCCTCATGACCTTATATCGCCTTTTTACTTGTCTGCCTCCTCCGTCATATTGTAAACCTCTGGAGGGCAGGAGCTTTGTCCCTTTATTCATCTTTCTATCCCCAGAACCTAGCACAGGTCCTGGGACATAGTAGGTGCTCAGTTAATATGTATTGAATGAATGATTAAGTGAATGAATTTGCTTAGATCAGAGCACAAGAGACATAGAACTATGTATCTTGAGTTTTTATTATAGCAGTCCAAATAGGCTATTAAATTTCCATGTTTCCAAGCAAATGTGTGTGGCTTCTTTCTTTCTGACAGTCTGTTTAAAGCAGTGTTAATAGACCTCTCTGTCATGATGGAAATGTGTTTTATCTGTGTCCAGTATGGTAGCCACTAGCAACATGGGACAACTGAGAACTTGAAATGCGTCTAGTATGAGTGACGAACTGAGCTTTTAACTACTATATTTCAATGAAAATAGCTAATGTAGCTGGTGTCTACTGTATTAGTGCAGTTTTAGAGAATTCTTCAGTGTAGTTTTTAAGATCATGTACACTGACACAAATTAAGTTCATATCAGTGGTCCTGATATTAGTTAGATGATCTTGGGCTGGTTATTTCATCCATGCTTCAGTTTCATTATTTCTACATACCATGGAGTGTTACTATAAGAGATACGGTTTTTTTTTACAACAATCAGAATTATTGTAATTAAGATAGTTTTCCACCATGGGGAACTAGTTAACGTCTCCCAAAGTGAGGCAATTGAGGCTTCAGGAGTGTCCATAGCCCCAATCATCTTGTTCATGTGTTTAGAAAAATAAGTAACATCAGTGCTCATATCAGGTATATATGTACAGCATTGGGTATGAATAATGGCACAAGTTCTTCCTTGCGCAGCTGTCAAAATATCTAAAGCCAATCTGTTTTGTAAAACCACCTTTCTAATTTGTGCTTGTTCAGCCTTAAGAGCTGAAATAGCTTTTTGAGAATCTTGCAATGCCTGTTGAGTAAAATTAGTCAAAACATCTACTCGTAGCATAACATCTGTAGTTTCCAGAGAGGGAACAAACACTGCAGCCAAATAATCATACTAGTGAAATACAGACCTTGCCCATGGAGTTTAAGGTGGGGTAAATCAGCAGATTTTTCTGGAAGCTCTGAAAACATAAAGCCACGAGTAAAGGCACCCTAGGGTGCATCTCCCTATCCAACCAGGGGGAAGCCATGCCCATAGGTAAGAGCCACATATCCAATAGGTCCCATTTGGAGCAAGCCGGCGTGACTGAGATATCCAGTCCCAATTAGTGCCTGGCCAGACAAAGGAAGGACCTAAACTGGGGTTGGAAAACATGGGAAAGATTACGTTGCATATATCCTGAGGCAAAAATCCCAATTGCTTCCAATCATTGTAATTAAGTTGTTGGCTAACTTTTGGGGATGGCTCTGTTTTTTCCCAGCATATAGGGGCAGTAGATATTAGACGTCCTTTTTCAGGAGTTAGCCATATAGCCTCATCCCATATTTAATAAACATCAGGTAAAAAAACCATTAGATCTAGACCTATTTGCCTTATGTATAGTGAAACAGTCATCGAACCGAGACAATGTATAATCAAAATTAAAAGTCACGTTATGTCCATAGTTAAAGTACAAGTGTTGCACCAGTCCATTTTAGGGTTGTTAGATGTCATCAGTTTAAGAAGAGGCATCACATATGATTGTTGTTGAATGTATTTGCAGACTTGGAGAAAGTCTTTTCCTTGAAGTGGAGATGTCCACCACAGGAAGCCTTCCACTCCACAGACCCAGCAGTTAGACCGATTATGAAATGCTGCGTAGGAGTGAGCCCAGGACAGGAAGGCATTGTCTTGAGGATTAAATGGCAGACTCAAGATTTTTGGAGTCAGCAGAAGTAGGCTCACATAGATTATCAGGCCCATCTGAAAAGTACAAAGTCAGAGCATAGAAAGTAAAGACATAAAATGAAGTCACTTAGTTTCGGTCATGGTGCCACCTCTTAATTCAAGTGTGATGTACCCACGAATCAATTCCTGGCACTTTGACAGCTCGGTTCCTGGCTCAAATAGAGGCTTGCTTGACTCAGAGGTTGGGTCAGGAGTCGTCTCCTGGAGTTCTGTTAATGCTTGTTGAAAAGCTTTTGGCTTGTCCAGACAGTCCCATTACAGAAGTGGATCAGGAAGAAAGTGGGCCAGAGGCTTCAATAAGCTCGGAATAAGTTGCCCCAGTGTCTCCAACTGGCCACCATTCGCCATCCTCCAATGGATACCATGGCCATGCAGTATCACATAGGAAGACCAGGTGTGTCTTCTTTAAGCCCTGGGGATCAAATCTATCCCAGTTTTTCAGGATACAGTTCAAAGCAGTGAGGCTGGAATTGTTAGCTCCCATCTTGTCCTGAAGAATCCCGGACGAGCCCCCCAAGATGAAAGGTTGTTGCTGAATCATGCAAAGAGGCCAGGATCCTTGGCCTCTGGAGGAGAAGAATTCAATCTGGGGCCAGAGATGAGGCTTGATCGCTCAGAGCTTTTGTGTAATAAAGTTTTATTAAAGTGTAAAGGAGATAGAGAAAGCTTCTGATATAGACATCAGAAGGGGGTAGAAAGAGTACCCCAAGATACGTTTTTAAAAATATAGGTTTCTTAAAACAGTGCCTGTCTCATCCTAAGTGGTCCATGAGCGTTCCACCCATGCTTCTGTTGGGGTGTCCCTTCCCCTACTGAGAAAGTGGGGGTGAAGGACAGAGACAAGCAGTGGTGTGCTAGACCAGCTCGAGACAGTCAGCCACACACGCCTCTTCCCACCTCTGCATAGCATCACACTGATAACCTGCCACTGGACTTGGTGGGAATATTTACGTCATGGTGATCGGTTGAACTTTAGAAGAACATATTAATTTGTAGTGTTATCAGTCAGTAAAAGTGGAGTTTGCTACATAGATACAGCAGAATAGATAGAAAGATCATTAAAGAGTCAAGGGTGAACTCTGCATTCTGAAACCTCTGCCTTCCAGTGCCACACCAAACCCTTCAGACTAAGCCTCTTGTCCACCGCCCCACAAGTGAATTAACAGATGTGTATTAAAGGCCAGATATAACCTTTAACCTGGATGGCTCAGGTTTACTTCTCTTAAGGATGCAGAAAGAAGTCAATAAGGAGATCCTTGGGGAAGAACCTGTGTCTTGTCTTTTCCAGCTTCTAAATGCTTCTTCTAGAATGCCCACATTCCTTGGTTTGTGGTCCCCAGTCAGCAGGACATCACTCCTTCTCTGACCCTCCTGCCTGCCTCTTTCACTTAGAACTCTTGTGATTTCATTAGCCCCAGTGGGATAATCCAGGATAATTTTCCCACTTCAAGGTCTTCACTTTAATCATAGGGTCCATGACTCAGATCTGGCTACCACCTTTTTCTACGTGGTGTGGGAGTTAAGGATATTTCCCCATGTTTAAATAGGTTGGAAAAAAAAAATCAGAGACTCCTCTGGTGTCTTGTGGTTAAGAGTCCACCTTCCAATGCAGGGAACATGGGTTCAATCCCTTGTCTGGGATCTAAGAGCCCACATGCCTCAGGGCAACTAAGCCCGTATACCACCGCTGGAGAAAGCCTGTGCACTGCAACAAAAGATTCAGCACAAACAACATTTAAAAATAAATAAAAAATTAATTTTAAAAAAAGTTTTAAAAAATCAAAAGAAGAACACATGAAAATGATATGAAATTCAAATTTCAGTGTTCAAAAATAAAGTTTCAGTAAAACACAGCCATGCCCACCTGTTTGGGCATCATCTGTGGCTGCTTCAGTGTTAACCACAGCAGAATTGGTGGGCTGTGGCAGAGACTGGGTGGCCCACAAAACTGAAAATATTTACTTTCTGGCTTTTTACAAAAGAAGTTTACTGATCCCTGTTATAGAGACATGAATGCCATTTGTGGAGTTTGACTCTCATGTATAAGTCAGTGAACTGGGATGCATTATGACCTGTGCTGTTTTTAGGGAAGATGACAGTTCGTGGGGTGAAGGTTCACAGGTAAGAGAGAGAGGCAGGGAGTTGCCATTGTGGCCTGCAATACTATGCAAGTAAAAAGTAATTGGGTTTCACCTCCAGAAAAGGGAGGAGAAGAGGTGGGAAAGGTGACAGAGTCATTTGTTCATCAAGGTACATTTTTTTTTCAGAAGTGAATTTCTGGAAATTTTTTTTTTACCTTTATATTTTGTACTGGGGTATGACTGGTGAACAGCAGAGGGACTCAGCCATACATACACATGTGTCCATTCTCCCCTGAACTCCCTTCCCATCCACATAACGTTGAGCAGAGTTCCCTGTGCTGTACAGTAGGTCCTTGTTGGTTATCCATTTAAAATACAGCAGTGGGTACTGTCCCTCCAAAACTCCCTAAATATCCCTTCCCCCCACTCTTCCTCCTGGCAACCATAAGTCTATTCTCTAAGTATCATCAAGGTACATTTGTTGAGAGATTTCTGTGGGCTGGATGCAGTTCTGAGAGCTGAGGGATGTAAGATAGAAATTCCAGAGCTTGGCAGCTCTCTGGCTGGCTCAAACAATTGACATTTGTTATCTCAGAATTCTGGAGTCCAGAACTCGAACATCAAGGTGAACAAGGCTCTGCCCCTTCTCGGGAGGTGGAAAAGGATCTTGTCCCGGTCTCTCTCCTGGTTTCTGCTAGTTCCTCAGCTTGTGGTTGCATAACTCCAGTCTCCACACGGCATACTCCCTGTGTGCATGTTTCCATTTCCACAAACTTATGCTTTTCTTTTTTTTTAAATTTAACTGTGCTAGGTCTTAGCACAAGCAGTCTTTGTTGTGGCATGCATGCAAGATCTTTACTTGCAGCGTATGAGATCTAGTTCCCTGACGAGGGATTGAACCCAGGCCCCTAGCATTGGGAGCTTGGAGTCTTAACCACTAGATCACCAGGGAAGCCCTCATCTTGCTTCTGCTTGTACTCATTCATGTCCAAATCCTTACAAGTCCATGGACAGTAGCCTGCCACAATCCTCTGTCCATGGGATTCTCCAGGCAAGAATAACGGAGTGCATTGCCATTTCCTCCTCCAGGGGATCTTCCCAACACAGGGATCAAACTCATGTCTCCTGCATTGGCAGGCAGATTCTTTGCCATTGAGTCACCTGGGAAGCTCGAAGTCCCCATACATTTGTCGTTTTTATAAGGATACCAGCCACATTGGATTAGTGGCCTGCCCTACTCCAGCATGACCTCATTTTAACTTACCTAGTTACATCTGTAATGGCTATGGCTGAGCAAGGTCACAATCAGAGGCTGAGGGTTAGGACTCTGACACGTGAGTTTTGGGGAGATGCAACTCAACTCATAACCGTTTGGGGAAACACCCCTCTTCTCCCTTAATCTGCTTCTGCCCACAGCCCAGAAGGACTTTCTAGAGGTTTCTCTGTCCACTTCTGGCACTCCCTAGAGGGAGAATTGTCCATTGGGTGGTTCAGGGCCTGCTCCTTTTGTTCATGTCCTCAGGTGGGTGGGGCTGGTGGGGCTGCCAAGGCCACACTTGTGGGCATGGCTTCCCTTTGCCTGTCCAGCGATCCTGCTCTCTCTATCCCCATGGGAGTGACCTAGTCCACCACACAGCCTCATGCTCCAGCTCCTTGCTGTGTGGCTGTCCAGCGGGACATGTCATTCCAGGGCTGGTCTACAGATCCAGCCACATCATGTGTTCCTTATAGGGTTGCCTGAGTGGACAGCCTGGGGTCTGCTTTCAGGGTAGAATCAGACCTAACCCCGCAGGATGTAACATGTAGATGATCAAGATTTACAAAACTAGAGGTGATCAGTGTTCAAGAACCCCATCAAGGAAAAGCCATTAAGAAGAAAGGACATTTTGGGGACTTCCCTGGTGGTCCAGTGGCTGAGACTCCCAATGCAGGGGGCCTGGGTTCCATTCGTGGTCAGGGAACTGGATCCCAAATGTTCTATGCCACAACTAAGCTGGTGAAGCCAAATAAACAAAAATAAATATTAAAAAAGAGAGAGAGAGAGAGAGGCAACACCAGGTCCATTTCTCTCTCAGTCTCTCTCCTTTAACTCCCCTTCCCCTTCCTCCTTTAAGCAAAAAGAAGACATTTTTTTCTTAAAACAAAGTTCACTTTATTACATTAGTTGTACATACTAAAAGAATATGAAATGCAGACTTTGTCTAAATTCTCTTGCTGACTCTCTTGAAGACAACGTCGCCCTTCGTCATGGTCTGAAAGCCAGAAAAAATCATGAAATGTTCATCTGATGTAGAATTATAAAGGATAGTTAAACCCCCAGTATGCTAATATACGCAGCAACTCAGAGACGCCTCTGTTGTCTATAGGACCGGAGGAAGGATCGGCAATCTTTTCTAAAATCCCATGCCAAGTCTTTGTCACTTCCTCACATGCAGAGCTGTCCTGCCTTTTACAGAATTCCTTTCTACATCAGTGACTTAGAGCAAGACCAGTTCAATCCAATCCAATTTCTCAACATTTCATTGAACACTTCTTGCTCCTGCTCATTCTCTAACTTGTGTCTGACTCTTTGCGACCCCATGGACTGTAGCCTGCCAGGCTCCTCTGTCCACAGGATTCTCCAGGCAAGAATACTGGAGTGGCTTGCCATTTCCTTCTCCACAGGTGCCTTATTGGCATTCATTGCAAGATGGTAAGAAATGTACAAAGCCCCTCATCTGTAATGAGAGTGGCTCCTCCTAGGGTTGTGCAGTGTATCACCATGGATATCAGTCTTGTGAGTAAGATCCAGTTCAGAGGAACCCCAGCTCTGCCATTTCCTGGCTGTATGCTGCCTTAGTTTCCACATTTAGGAAATTCAGCATTGGTGGGAAGATTTGAGAAAATGTGTGGAAACTGCCTGGGGCACAAAGGATGCTCAGGAAGCAGTAGGAGAGACTGACCACAGGAAATAGTCACTGCTCTTCATGTCTCCCCTGACCCCCGACTACCCACCTCCCCACCCAGCCCCAGGTACTAGGACCCCCAAGCTGAGAGTGCAGACTTACACTGGTAACAGTGTCACCATTGAATTCAGTCACAGACTTGATGCCCTTGAAAGTTGTCACCAGTTTATTATCACCTTCCTGCTGAACCACTGCCTGTAGGGGACAGAAGAAATAGCCTGTGAGGACGGGTCCCAGAGGGAGTAACTCTCTCACTAATGAGGTTGGCTCCCCGGCATGGGACTCTGCTTACAGCAACCAAACCCCCTTCCCTGGCTCTGAACAGAAGTGAGGTTATGTAAGAACTGAAGAAAACGGCAGGGCTTCTTTTGTCAGACTTTTCATTTATGGGCTGTGATCCAGGAGTCAGCATAGGATGGCTAAGTAGTCTCAAACAAACACTAAAATAAAATCAAGTAACAATTCTCCAAGTTAATGGAGGGAGGAAGTAGATTCAAAACACTGGCCGTTTGGGAGAACACCTGTCTTGGTTTTGTGTTACATTATGTTATTCCTTCTAGCACCTTCATCTTTCCTCTTGTGGTCTCCTTTTCACACATCCAGGGAGAGGTAACAGAAACCCAGCAGGGAGCAGAAGATACTGGCCAAGGTTAAAATTTGCCTCCAAAATCGACAGCTGGAAAGGGCCATGACTGTTTGCCCCTTACTATTGGCGGATAAGAGAGTTTCCCTTCTAAAATTTATCATAGGTTTCCTGATCTGTAATGTTTCATCTGGGGAAGCAGAAGTCAAGAGCCACTAGAAAAGGTTAAAAAAAAAAAAAAAAGACCAATGGTTGTGCTGAGACAGATGCACAAAGTTTTCTGGGGTCGGGGATGCTGGGGGAGAGGAGTGAGGACCTCTGCTCAGTGGTATCAGTGAGGCCAGTATTGGCATGCGGGGTTTGGGAGGGAGGAATAGAGACCCTTTGTGAGGGGCACCCCCTTGCCTGGATCTCCCTGCCACCGCCTGCCCACCACTCACATCCTACCTCCAGCTTGAATTGCATACCTTATCCACAGCCCAATAGAGGTGATGCTGGCTTACCCACTATCTTTGCTCTGGGAAGTGACTGTGTCCATTTCACAGATGAGGTAGCGAAGACCAGGAGTCACTGACCAACCTGCTAGGCTTGATCTGAAGGCCTGCCTGGAGCCTTGGTTCTCTGGTATAGCCAGCACCTCCTTCAGGAAGTCTCTCCCCATGACCACCAGCTCTAGGCTCGGCAAAGCTATTTCCTTAGGCTCAGGGATGAACTTAGGGCTCTGTTAAGGTTTTGCACTGACTCTCACTTGTCTGTTTCTGGGCCTGGAAGATCTGAATCTTAGACTCCTGCTCCAGGTCTGGTTCCCCCATACCCTCCATATGGGACAGCTCAGATTCTCCTCTAGTCAAAGCTATGGTTTTTCCAGTAGTCATGTATGGATATTACAGTTGGACCATAAAGAAGGCTGAGTGACAAAGAATTGATGCTTTTGAACTGTGGTGCTGGAGAAGACTCTTGAGAGTCCCTTGGAGTGCAAGCAGATCAAACCAGTCAATCCTAAAGGAAATCAGTCCTGAATATTCACTGGAAGGACTGATGCCAAAGCTGAAGCTCTAATACTTTGGCCACCTGATGCGAAGAGCCAATTCTTTGGAAAAGACCCTGATGCTGGGAAAGATTGAAGGCAAGAGGAGAAGGGGGTGACAGAAGATGAGATGGTTGGATGGCATCACTGACTTCAAAGGACAAACTCGGGGAGATAGTGAAGGACTGGGAAGCCAGGTGTGCTGAAGTCCATGGGGTCACAAAGAGTCGGACGTGGCTGAGCAACTGAACAACAATAACAGATTCTCAGGCCAGAGTTCCCCAGGAGGTCCCAGGAAACTGACACCTTTCCTAACAGCTTCTTAAGAGCTGGTTTATTCATTTATTTTTAATTGGAGGATAATTGCTTTATAATATTGTGTTTTTTGCTTGTGTGTTTAGTCGCTCAGTTGTGTCTGACTCTACAATACCATGGACTGTAGCCCAGCCAGCTCCTCTGTCCATGGGATTTCCCAGACATGAATACTGGAGAGGGTTGCCATTTCTTACTCTAGGGGATCTTCCTGACCCACGGATCGAACCTGCGTCTCCTATGTCCCCTGCATTGCAGGTGGATTCTTTATCCACTGAACCATGTGGAGACAATATTATCTTGGTTTCTGCTATCTCACTGCCTTTCCACCCCAGCTGTGGGTTCAGAGATAGGGTCTCAGCAGTAGGAATTGTAAGCTGGGAGCCTTGAGGAAGGAAGTCTGGGTCCAGGCTCCAGGAAAAGTTCTGGAAGCAGAGGGTGGCTGGAGGGGGTGCCTCCTACCTTGATCTTCTCCCCAGTCATGAACTCCATCTCACACTCCTCCCCCAAGGTGAACTCATTCTGGATCACTTTGGAGCCAGCGGTGATGATGAACTTGAAGTGCTTCCCATTCTGCACGATTTCCGACACCCCCTTGATATCCTTCCCCTTCTGGATGACGTCATCGGGCATCCCTGGAGAGAAGCATTAAAGGCTTAGGGGCGGGCAGAAGTGGGAGTGGGGCATCCCTGGTGGCTCAGTCGGTAAAGAATCTGCCTGCAATGCAGGAGACCCAGGTTAGATCCCTGGGTTGGGAAGATCGCCTGTAGAAGGAAATGGTTACCCACCCCAGTATTCTTGCCTGGAGAGTCCCATGGACAGAGGAGCCTGGTGGCCTACAGTCCATGGGGGTGGAAAGAGTTGGACGTGACTGAGCCACTAAACAGCAGAGGTGGGACCTGCAAGCTGGCGGTCACAAGAGAAACCCTGTGGTGAGAAGCGGGAGGAAAGATCCCTGAGGCCTTGGCACTTCCTGGAGCCCTGTGAACAAACTGAGCTTCAACCTCTGAAAGGGAAGGTCAGTGGCCTGACTTGGCCTGACCTCAGGTGCCCACTATCTTGCCAGTTTGGTTTGTTAAAAAAAGAAAAAATCACTTCTCAGCCCTGGGGAAGCTTTCCTCGTCTGAGCACCTGCTTCTTACTCACTCTCCCTCCTCCGTCCTCCCTGTTTAAAGCTCAGAGACTTTGCTCTTTGAGAGTAAGTATTTTTTTCCTCCACACTCAGGGTGACCATCAGCTTGTCTCCCAAGCCAGGTCCCTCCTGAGAGTGAAAGGGAAGCTCTTAAAAATTATGCCAGGATGGGAGGGAGATTCAAGAGGAAAGGGGTATACATACACTTATGGCTGATTCATGCTGATGTATGACAGAAACCAACACTACATTGTAAAGCAATTATCCTCCAATAAAAAATTAATTAATTAAAAAATTATTCAGGGGCAAGAGGCACACAGCAGGATCATGCCTGACAAGCCTATGCCCCCATCCCTGCTTCCACCTCTGCCATCAAGGCTTTTAAGGAAAATGGACCAGGAGTCCCTTCTCCGGGGACAGAATGTGATGAATGTCAGAGTGTCTGTGCTGTCATATGAACTGAGGCTCAGGAAAACCGGGTGCACTGACAGTGATGGGGAGGCTCCTGATGCCAGGTGAGGGATGCAGGGACAAGAGGTGTTGTGTTGTGTCCTACAGGAGAAGATCCCAGCTCTCAGCCACCCCAAAAGGCTTCCTGTCTCTGCCTTTGCTCTCTTCCCCACCCTCTCCTTCTCAGCACTCTTCTTTGTTTCCCCACCCCATTTACTTCCTCCCCCTGGAACACAATCTCCTCCTCCAGCCCCCAGGGGACACCTTCTCATCTCCCAAGGCCCAAGGCTCACCTTCACTCCTACCAAGCCTTCCCCTGATACCCTCCCACGGCCTCCACATCCTCCTGTAAGTGACTCAGTGGGGTGGGTGGGTGACAGGGATTTAAAGTGGGGTCCCTGGGAACTAGTGCTGGCTTTATATCTCAACTCAGGTTGGGATTATGATCTGTGTGACCCCGGTTGGCATTAGTTGCTCTTTCAAGGCCTTCATTGCCTTGCCTGTAAAATGGGAAAAATAATAGTGCCGAGCTCAGAGTTTTTGGTGAGGACTCAACCTGGTGGCTCATACGGTAAAGAATCTGCCTGCAGTGTGGGAGACCTAGGTTCAGTCCCTGGGTCCAGAAGATCCCCTGCAGAAGGGAGTGGCAACCCACTCCAGTATTCTTGCCTGGAGAATTCCATGGACAGAGGAACCTGGTGGGCCACAGTCCATGGGGTTGAAAAGAGTTGGACACGACTGAGTGAGAGGAAGCTAACAGCAGGAAGTTGGCTGTCCGGGGCTTTAGCACGAGGCCTGATACTGAGTCAACACTCAAGGCACATTAAGAGAGGCTGTGTTGCATTCATTTCTTCTCTTTTTTCTTTCTCTAAATTCTGACCTTGAAATGTGGCTCATTGTTATCTGTCTTTGTGGTATCTGCTCAGCACAGCACTCTGCTCAGCGTGTGGTTGGCCTTGAATCAAAGTTTGTTAGAAGAGTGGGGAAAGGAATGAATGAGTGAATGAACACGGTCACCCAGTGAGGTGGCCATGGAGGTGACTTCACTCTAGATCAGATCTTAGTTCAGTGCCATTTCCACTTCCCTAAGGCATAGTCTTGTCCAGGGAGGAATAGCCCAAAACTGCACAAGGAACCTGCAGAACATGATTCCAAATCTGTATGAAGCTTGAACTGCTCCTCCTGTCTGACTTCAGGACCCTGACTGGCCACCATCTGCAGGGCCAAGCCTTCATGGCCACGATCCCCAGCCTTGGCCCAGCACTCACCGACTGCCTTCATGAAGGCCTCATAGTTCTCCTGGGTCTGGACTTGGTACTTGCCGGAGAAGTTCATGGTGGCGGTGATCCAACAGCTCTTCTGGCAGGGCTGCCAGTGTGGGCTGGTGTGGGCTAATTTATAGGGGGCTCTTTCCTCTCCAAAAGTCGGTCACAAGTCATCAGCTGTCATCTCCTTTATGGCCAGGGTCAAACATTAACTCTTGAGAGCAATGGTCAACGATAAAAAAACAGGATGGGCCTGGCAGTGGATTGCTCCAATTCAGCAAACATTGGTGAGTGTCAATCAGGTGCAAAGCCCTCCAGCCCTGCAGCCTTTAAGACGCCCCTTTCCTGTGAAGTGTGTGTGTGTGTGTGTGTGTGTGTGTGTATACCTTCCTATTGTTGTTGTTTAGTCGCTCAGTTGTTTCCGACTCTTTGTGACCCCATGGACTGTAGCCCACCAGCTTCCTCTGTCCATGGAATTTCCCAGGTAAGAATACTGAAATGGCTTGCCATTTCCTTCTCCAGGCAATCTTCCTAACCCAGGGATCAAATCCCTGTCTCCTGCATTGGCAGGCAGATTCTTTACCACTGAGCCACCAGAGAAGCCCATACATACCTATACACACAAACCTGCATGTGTGTACATGTTCACATGTATGTATACCCATATACATGTAGGTGTGTGTGTGTGTGTGTTTGTGTGTGTGTGTGTTGGAGTCTAAATCTAGATGCTCCAAGAAAAATACCAAGGAATCCCTTCAGCCTCAAAATCTCACTTTAGTTATATAACCTTACGATCTCCTCCCATCTTTAAAAAAATAATTTTTAAAATTAATTTATTAGAGGGTAATTGCTTTATAATATTATGTTAGTTTACATACTGTACACTATGTTGCTGGACAACATCGTGAATCAGCTGTAAGTACACATATATCCCCTCTTTCTTAAGCCCAGCCCTCTAGGTCATCAGACAGCACTGAGCTGAGCTCCCTGTGCTGTACAGCAGCTTCCCATTAGCTAGCTATTTTGCACATGGTAGTGTATATATATATGTCAATGCTACTCTCTCAGTTCGTCCCCACTCTCCTTCCCCCACTATGTCCACAGTCTTCCCATCTTTATCGTCACACAAACTTAGTTTTTACAAACCTGTCATCAGCCCCTAGAGCTGCTTTGGGAATCCCTCCTTGATGCCCACAGGTGCACAGTATCCTTTTGGAAGTGTGAAAGGATACCTTTAAATCAGACATGTGGAAATTGAGATACATTTAATCAGCCAGAGACAAGTTAGGAGAAAGAAGAGGGTAGGACCTCCTGGATCAACAAAACCTATCAGGGTATCCATGCCTCCCTGTGGCTTTCACGGGGCTCCCTCTGCCTCTCTTTTCTTCTCCCCTTGGTCATCTTCTCTGTGAATCCTCTGGGCTCAGAGAACACGTTGCAAATATCTATATTCTCATTCCTACTGGGATTTTTTTCTCTAAGTCTTCTTTTCCACTGTACCTTTTCTTTGGTATTCCCAACACACGGGCACGTAGTCAACGTCCAGTGAGTGATGAGTCAGCAAATAAAAACGGTTAGTGGACAATGAGGCCACGTTGTTTCTCGTTAAACAAAAACAAGAGATAGAATAGTCAGGTTGGTCCACCCTATCAAACCACTGAATCGTTGGGGCTGGGCAGCCAGGAGATTGGTGTGTGTGTGTGTGTATGCCTAACAGATTTGCGCCTGGCTGAAAGTTTAGCATTGGCGGATGTGAATAGGGCTGGTACTGTGGACCTCAGGTCCAAGAGCCAGTGACAGTCTTCCCACCCCTGTCGGTCTCTCTCCTTTCTCTGCAGTTCTGGTCTGCCATTCCAGCTCGAGTCTGAGCGGATGGTAGGAGATTCCAGGCAGAGCTTTCTCTGTTTGC
This sequence comes from Bos mutus, assembly GCF_027580195.1. Classification (NCBI taxonomy): domain Eukaryota; kingdom Metazoa; phylum Chordata; class Mammalia; order Artiodactyla; family Bovidae; genus Bos; species Bos mutus. The sequence goes on from NC_091627.1 coordinate 58,871,600, forward strand.
TGGATAGTTCTCTCCCCTGCTGGGGGATCTTATCTGGTCCTACATGTAGCACAGTCACCAAGGTGCTCACTTTCTCATCTGCCAAACTGGCAGCCCTCCCCACCAGAAATCTGCACCCCAGAACTTGCTGGGCTGCTGGGCCATCTGCTCTGCAAGCCTAGAAAGCCCTCAGGTTCTGACTGTGCCTGAGGTAGGGGACCAGTGAGTAGCTGAGGACTCATGACAGGGGACACCGGTGCCCCAGAGCAAGACTAACAGGGTGTGTCAGCCCACAGTAGAGGTGCGTTCCCTTCTCTCCAGCCCTCTCACAATACTTTCCCAAACTTCCAGAGTTCAGACTTGTTGATCCAGCAGAGTACCTTAGAAGTCCACGTGCTCATGCCAGAGCCTGGCTCTGGCTTTCCTGGCAGGTGCACTAGCATACATCCTGCCACGGGAGATCACTACCTGCCGAGCAGTGTGGGCAGAGGGTAGTGGCTGATGTGCCCGAGGATCTGGCACCAGTAAACCTTTTCCTCCAAGTGCAGAGGCGGGCTCTGCTCTGCCCTCCCTCTAACAGTGCCTGGGACACAATGTGCTTTCCAGGCCACAAGTCAGGATGGTCCCTGGAGCACATTAAGCATGAGACGTGTATGTTGAGAACTCACAGCCATTTTTAGTTACCACGAATGCCATGGCACTGGGATGGAAGTGGGAAAATGGCCCAGACAGGATGACGGCACAGCCTCCTCTTGTCTTGTTCTGAACCTTAATTGTGTGAGTCACTTAGTTGTATCCAACCCTTTGCTACCCTATGGACTGTAGCCCACCAGGCTCCTCTGTTCATGGAATCCTTCAGGCAAAAATACTGGAGTGGGTTGCCATGTCCTCCTCCAGGGAATCTTTCCAACCTGACCCAGGGATAGAACCCAGGTCTCCTGCACTACAGGCAGATTCTTTACCATCTGAGCCACCAGGGAAACCTTAGGTCCCTTTAAATATGTCTCCTTGTACTGAGGGTCTCCACCAGGTGGGACGATGATTTTTTGGGGGGATGGGATATGTAAGGAAGTAAATGGAGAAGGGCATGGCAACCCAGTCCAGTATTCTTGCCTGGAGAATCCCATAGGCAGAGGAGCCTGATGCCCTACAGTCCATGGGGTCTCAAAGAGCTGGACACGACTGAAGCAACTGAACACACACAAAGAAGTAAAATCCATTATCTTAAGAACTGGAATCAGAATTTGTCTCAGAGAGGAAACTCGTGTGTGTGTGTGTGTGTGTGTGTGTAAGAGAGAGGAAATGATCAGATAAGCTGCTTGGGAGAGAGAGCGAGGGAGCTGGGGAGGTGTTCAGTGAGGCTGAGATGATGAAGCAGGGCTGTGCTGATCAGGAGATGGAGAGAGAGACACTGGTTCCATCTTCTTTCTCTCTCCCGGATGGTTGGAGAGAGGATGGAGCAGGGCAGCATGCCGAAAGGAGAGGGGCCAGCAAGAGGGTATGGGGTGACAGGTCACTAAGGCACCCCCAGGCACAGGGAGGTTTCTAGGAGGACTGATGTTGAATCTGAAGCTGCTTGTTTGCTGCCAAGTGAATCCCCATCCATCTTTCTTTAATTATCTCCCCAGCTACCTCCATGTTTCAGTAAAGTATAATTCTTGCATCAGTAGATGTGCAAGAGGAAAATGATGAGGGGCTGAGCTTCACTTCTGGGTTGATGTGATGGAGCCGAGACAGCACAGTGAAACCAAGAAGTACTGAGAACAGTACCTGGTACTGAAAGCAAGAAATACTGAGAACAGTACCTGGTACTGAAAACGGTACCAGGAAGACCAGTGGCCAGGGGATGCATTCCCTCAGGGATCTCCCTGAGGGAGATCTTAGGTTGGGTTTAGGAGAAATTCAAGCTAATTTTGTTCAAACCCCAGAGGACCATCCAATCTCTGCTGGCATCTGGGTTACATAGGCTATTGTTGTTTAGTTGCTCAGTCATACTTGACCCTCTGCAACCCCGGGGACTGTAGCCCACCAAACTCCTCTCTTCATGGGGTTCTCCAGGCAAGAGTACTGGAGTGGGTTGCCATTTCCTTCTCCCCGGGATCTTCCCAACTCAGGAATCAAACCCTAATCTCCTGCATTGGCAGGCAGATTCTTTACCACCGAGCCATCAGGAAAGCGCATGGAGGCTAATGCCCACAGGCTGATAGCTGGTATGTGTCTGTCTAATGACTGTACGGTGGTTGAGCCTTGGGCTAAATTCATTTATACCTGAGACCTCCTCCCACCTCAAAACCCTCCCTGCTCTATCTGCGAGGATCACTGGCAGTGGCCTGGACACACCACACTCTAGTATGCAGTCATGCCTGCCTAACACCTCTTCTTGGGTAAAGGGATACCGGACATAAATTCCACATCTGGACTCTCTCCCCTTGACCATGAATGTCAAATGCCACACCCACAGTGCTGCTCAGTGGGCCCCAAGGTGGAGAGGGGGACAGAGCATCATAAAAGTTTCTTCATAGGGCAGGACAGTATCAGTCCCAGAGACCTATCAGGAAGCCTGGATTGGCTACCTTTTCTAGTGTCTGAGGGAGAGCAGTGCCTAAGAACCAACTCCCTGCAACCCTTCCACCTGCCCTGCATTCCCTGCCTCCCCATCCAGGCAGCACTGAGCGTGACCGGCTCAGAGACTGGGCAAGGGGCTGGCCTAGCTGCTGGAGACCCTACAGCCTCCACACAAAGGGACAGCCTGACAGAGGCATGTGGACCAAGACTACAGATATGAAGCAAGGACTTCTTCCCTCTCCCAGACCCAAGACAGGGAGACTGTCAGGCAGCCCTCGATAGCCTGCTCTTGGCTAGACTGTGTGTGTGTGTGTGTGTGTCTTGAAGCCACAGAGATTAGTAGCCACTGCAATATTTAACACTTGTAAATGGTTTTCCATAAAATCAAAAAGGGTAATGACATTTCTCGCCCACAAGCTAAGTAAACACAAGAGGAGATAAGTCCAATTGCAATGACAAAGTTCAAGTGGCTTCCAAGAAGAAAAAAAAAAGACTCCTGTTTCACAGGCTCAGCTTCTGATTTTTGTCCACTCAGAGACTGCAGCCCGCTCCGAGCCCCACCAGACAGTCTTTCTCTTTACTTTCCCTACTAGGTGAGCAGTGTGGAGGCATGGGAGCAGGGACAGCCTCTTGGTAGCCAGAATATGACCGCCATTCATTTGAGGCCAGGCTCCTCTGCACTTGGATCTGACCCCAGGACGCCTGCAGCTCCAGGTTGCCCAATTTCCTGGGTGTTTTGGGAGATGCCACATGAGCCATACTTCTTTAGAGGCAGGGCTGCAGGAGGGGAAGGACTTGAGTTTGGGTCTAGGGCTCCTGCTAACAGATGTGTGACCCTGAACAAAAGCACTGAGCTTCTCTGGGGCTCCACTTACTTATCTGTTGAATGATCCTGACTGTCTCCTGAAAACACGTTGTCAACCTGTGTCACCTTCAGGAATGTGAAGGTCCTATCAGAGGCGGGGGTCACAGCACTTTGCATCTGCTTCTGCTGTGTGCCCAGAGGTATCTCAGCTCAAGCCCAACTGTTATGTTGATCTGACTTGAGGACAGGGCTTCCCAGGTGATTCAGTGTTAAAGAATCCCTGCTGCCAATGCAGGAGACGATGAAAGTTTGATCCCTGAGTCTGGAAGATCCCCTGGAGGAGGACATGACAACCCATTCCAGTATTCTTCCCTGGGAAATCCCATAGACAGAGGAGCCTGGTGGGCTGCTTATAGTCCATGGGGTTGCAAAGAGTTGGATGTGACTGAGCATACACACACACACAAAACTTGAGGACAAGTTTCCTTCCCATCTCCCTGGGCCAGTGGGTAATGTCTCTAGGTGCTCCAGGCTCAGCTCACTGCTTACTGCTCCAACTTTCAGTTCCTACAGAGCTCCTGGCATCAAGGGATTTTTCTTTCTTTTCTTGTAACCTCAGCCGTACATCGGAAACACTGTTATGGTTCAAGCGGCAGGTTCATCCTGAGGGAAGACTTCGTATCAGCTTGGTTGGCCATGTCATCACTCCTGCAAGTCTCTTCTTTCTGTCACGTGCTATTTCAGATCCTTTGGGTGGGATTTCAGGATGTACATCCTTCTGCAAAAATGTTTAAAACACCTTCGTAAGCCTTGCTGATCATATTCTATTCTGTCTCTTCAATCATTGTAAACTCCTTAAAGAATCTCATCCTATGACTTCCCTGGTGGTCCAGTGGTTAAGAACCCACCTTGCAATTCAGGGGACGCGGATCCCATCCTTGGTTAGGAAACTAAGATCCCATATGCTGAGGAACAACTAAGCCCATGCACCACAAGCAGAGAAACCCCATGTGCTGCAATTAATGAAACCCACATTCTCTAGTGCTGTCACGACACAACTAGAGGGCCCACGAGCTGCAACGACTGAGCCTGTGAGCCACAGCTAGAGAGTCTGTGCGCTGCAATGGAAGATCCTACAGGCCACAGCTAAGACCTGATGCAGTCCAGTAAATGACATGTAACGTAAATAAATGTTAAAAAAGAATGCCCTCCTATAACAACTGTCCAGTACCTAGAATGGGAACCACTCAACACCCTTGGCCTTTTAGAGGTCTTGCCTGCTTGAAGAAGTCACTAGAGGGGCACAAGGGCAAATATGCCAAACAAAAATTGTGGGTGGTAGTTTGCCCTGTAAGAGAAATCACACTTACACAGACTATACTGAAAAATGTATTCAATAAAATTTCCTTTTCTACAATAACCTTTTGGACTATCCCTATGATAAAAAGTGAGTCCTTCCTGTGATTCACTTTGGGCCCACAGTGAGTTTACTGTGATGCAGTAAAGCAGAAAGTGTTGTGAATTACATGGGAGGCAGTAGCACTAACTTGAGGGCTGATGTAACAAGGAAGAACTTGAAACTTATCTGCAAGGCTGGTTTGTAAAGCTCCTGTGTAGGCTGTAAAAGCTAATAGTGTTTGCTTGCCCTGTGTCCCTGTGTCCTTGTGGCCCTTGCCCTCTGAGTGTTGGAAGCTTCCAGCTGGCTTCAAAGTCAGTCAGCCTGACACTTCAAAAAGAAAGCTCTCCCCAGGCAACCCTTGACCAACTTAACACCCCCACCCTTCAGCCCTGCATTCTCTGTGTCTTTGGGCCGTGAATCATCAGCCATTTAGAGTCAGGATGATCACTCTGCTGACACTGCTCAAGGCTCAGCTCTACAGTCCCTCTGCATGTAGCCCTCCTGGGGGGCTCAGCTCCTCTAGATTGACAACTTCTTTCGTGATTTCTATTCAGTTCCATGAATTCTATGACATTAACAGCAATAAAATGCACCTTCCACTAATTGACTAAGGACATGCTTTCTCTGTGAATGGACCTAGAACCTGTCATACAGAGTGGAGTAAGTCAGGAAGAGAAAAACAAATATTGTATATTAACACATGCATGTGGAATCTAGAAAAATGGTACAGATGACCTATTTGCAAAGCTGAAACAGAGACACAGACATAGAGAAGAAATGTGTGGACACCAAGGAGAGGTGGGATAAAATGGGAGATTGGGACTAACATATATACACTACTGTGTATAAAATAAATAACTAACGAGAACCTACTGTATAGCACAGGGAACTCAGCACAGTGCTCTGTGGTGACCTAAATGGGAAGGAAATCCAAAAAAGAGGAGATATGTTTCTAAATATGGCTGATTCACTTTGCAATACAGTAGAAACTAACACAACATTGTAAAGCAACCATATCCCAATTTAAAAAAATGAAAATTATTACTGTATCTTCAAAACGATACTCTAGGGTAAGCATTATTATTCCCATTTTCAGATGAGAGAACTAAGGTGAGAAGCAGTTAGTAACGGCTACCCAAATAGGAAGCTGCCAAATAGCAGCATGAACCCCATGTGCTTGACCCCTAAAGCTTGTCTTTGACTTTTCTTATTTCCATATTGTGATTCTTTGAACTTTTTCTTTTGTATTAGGGTATAGCCAACTGACAATGTCGGGGTACTTCTAGATGCACAGTGAAGGGACTCAGCCTTACACATACACGTATCCCTTCTCAAATCCCCCTCCAATACTGTAATTTTAAAAGGAGTATCTTGGTTAATCCCCCCCAGAATTCTTCTAAACCAGAGATTAGCATTGCACTTTCCATGGAACATGAGTCTAGAAAATGTTGATAAGACAACAGGCTAGGTGCTATTGACCTCTTGAGTCACTGATGGCTGGGTTACCGTCGGTTTAGAAATGCCCTATTGCTCTAGACCAAATAACCAGACAGTCCATGTGCATGAAGCAAGATTTTGAAGAAATGAAAGGTCCTGAGGTTACTGCTGAGCCTTTGTTCAGAAGAGGTGCCCTGCAAAGCGTATTTTATTGAATGTTAATTCTTCAAAGTTAGGGTCTGCTGCTCCTCCTGTATTGGATTTACTGGGATATTTCCCTTGGGCCACTCTGTAAGCACTCATCTTGTGCTCCGTGGCGATCGTGTGCACCACTCTGCTCCCTCCTCCGGGGCAGCCTTTATCCAGCCTCAGATACCACAGAAGCCACAGGCATCAGATAACTCATCTACTTCTTGACTATTCACCCAACAAGTGACATGCTGACCTACTCTATGAAGTTCCTGCACAGGTTATATTTTGAATCTACAAAGGAATTCACTGCAAGGGGAGTGTGAAAGAGGTCAAAGCTGCCCTTTGACTAGCGTGAAGTTTAAATGATACTTCAGAATGTTGGGATTCCCTGGTGGCTCAGAGGGTAAAGCCTCTGCCCGCAATGCGGGAGACACGGGTTCGATCCCTGGGTCGGGAAGATCCCCTGGAGAAGGAAATGGCAACCCATTCCAGTATTCTTGCTCGGAGAATCCCATGGACAGAGGAGCCTGGCGGGCTACAGTCCACGGGGTTGCAAAGAGTCGGACACGACTGAGCGACTTCACTTTCACTTCAGAATGTAGGGGATGATTAAATTAAGAATGAGAAGGAATTTTCTGCTCAGGGAAGGAATCAAGATAGTTTCATGAATGGAGAACAAAGCATGCAAAGATGTGACAAAATATGCTGTTGCTGAAGAAAGGCATATGGTTTGGGGGGAAGGACAGAGAAGAAGATGGAAGAGTTTATAGGAGAACCAGAGACAGGAGCTGGGGAGGGAGGCTACAACCAGATGGTGACATGGAGGCTACACTGTAGCCTCTAGACTATAGTTTCCCAGAATGGGGTGTATATCAGCACAAGATATGATTTAAGATGATATACAGGGCTTCCCCAGTGGCTCAGTGGTAAATAATCCACCTGCCAATGCAAGAGTCATGGGTTTGATTCCTGCTTGGGGAAGATCCTGCATGCTGCAGAGAGCAACTAAACCCATGTACCAGAACTACTGAACCTGTGCTCTAGAGCCTGGAAGCCGCAACTACTGAAGCCTGAGCACCCTAGAGCCTGTGCTCCACCCCAGAGAAATGACCACAATGAGAAGACTGAGCACAGTAACTAAAGAGTAGCCCCCACTCACCGCAGCTAGAGAAAAGCCCGTGCAACAACGAAGACCCCAAACAGCCAAAAACATAAGTAACTGACTAAATAAATAAATTTTCCCCAAAAAGATGGGAGATAGATGAACAACTTAAATATTAATAGTTCTGCACTTAGTCTAACATATATTAGACAGACATACACCAACGTACAACCTCATGGATATTATGGCTTTAGATAAGGTCAATCTGCTTCTTTTTAAAAAGGGGTCACTTAGAGAAAAATAGTATATAACTAATAGTACAGGAGTCCAGTATGGAAAACAGACATTACCCTAGGTATTTCAAATGCAGGAATTGAATACAGGATATTGGTTACCAAGGTGTTGGAGGAGCTGTAAGAGCAAAAGGAAGAAGGGGGTTCGAAGCTGGTGATGCCCCTGGGCTGGAACCCAGAGATCTAAACTTGCCTCTACGGTGTTGGAGGTTGTTGGCACCTTCAATTCTGGATCCACCTTGACCTGGCTGCTGGAATCTAGAGCCACTGTACTCCTACTGCCACAATAACAGCCATGAGAACTTCAAATAAGGAAGATTGCCTCTTCTTTCTGATGTCCAATTGCCTTCTGGTTGGATGATTGGCATACCCTACATCCTAACAGAAAAGCAGCTGGCAAAGGAGTTCAGAAAATATAATTTGTAGATTCCAGTCCCCAAAACACAGAGCAGAGTGGTGAATCGAGGGGAAGGGGCTGAGAGACACAAATTAAGAACTGGCACAAGAACACAGGGAAATGGGACAAAAAGATGGGAAATTGATATGCTAGTGAAAAAATTTACGATATTGCTGTGCTAGGTGATGGGAAGTCAGCCAAAGTTCTTAAGCAGAGGAATGATAATCAGATTTGTGATTTTGATAGAGCACCCTTAGATAGTATGAAAGATGGGTTGGATGGAGAGAGAATTTGAGGTGGATAAGTAGATTAGGAAACTCCTGTGAAAATTCTCGCAGGAGAGGATGAAGATCTAAATGTGGGAAGAGGTGAGTGGGTATGAATTGGAGAGCTATTGTGTGATTGTAACTGAGAGCATTTGGGGATCCATCTCAGATGGTAAAGAAGCTGCTTGAAATGCAGGAGACCCGGGTTCCATTACTGGGTCAGGAAGATCCCATGCAGAAGGAAATCGCTACCCACTCCAGTATTCTTGCCTGGAAAATCCCATGGACAGAGGAGCCTGGTGGGCTACAGTCCATGGGGTCAGAAAGAGTTGGACATGACTGAATGACTAACACTTTTGCTTTTTCACTTTTATAGGTGGGTGGGAAGGTATGGGAAGAATTGAAGATGCTCCTGAAAGCTGCAGCCTGGGTTACCATGGTGATGTTAACACCATCCATCTGCTCAGGTGGGAGATGTAGGGAGATGCTGAGTCCTGCTTCAAGGCCACAGGTGCGAGGTCTTGTACCAAGGCCACAGAAGTGGAGCCCAGAACCAAGGTCACCTGTGAAGTTGACTTAACCCCTTTGCAAACATTTCCAAAAGCCCCCATGATCATCACCAGCAGGCTTCCTGACCCCAAATTAGGTAAAAATACCCACTCCAGTGATCACCCTATAGTGTCTTAGTCTTAGTCGCTCAGTCACGTCTGACTCTTTGCAATCCCATTGACTATAGCTCACCAGGCTCCTCTGTCCATGGGATTATCCAGGCAAGAATATTGGAGAAGGTGGCCATTCCCTTCTTCAGGGGATTTTCCCAACCCAGGGATTGAACTTAGGTCTCCCACATTGCAGGCAGATTCTTTACCATCTGAGCCACCAAGGAAGCCCTGACCAATCTCCTAATGCCAACCTTCCAGCAGGAATTTTCTGTCTTGAGGGCATAACAATTGGCTACTAAACCATGAGAACCATTGACTCGCCCTGGTCTGTCAGAAGTTTGGCCCATTGCACTTGCAGTGCTCACATTATCACTGCTCTTTGTTCTTAATAAACTCACTCCCTTCTGAAATGCTCTGTGTCTGGCAATTCTTTTCCAACCACGTTAGGACTGCCTCTACCAAAGAAAATCATCTGAAGACAATCTTCCTCCCCTTTTCCCTTTCTGCTCCTCCTAGCTGGAAGTATTTCCTTCTCACTCTAGACTCCAGTTGCTGCCCCTCTCTCACTGTTTATACAACTCTATTTTACAACCTCTCCTGGTTTTATGCCTCCTCCTCCCTCCGATGCAAGGTGCTTGATAATAGGGTACAAGCATTCATCCTTGTCTCTGCTACTGGGCTTTCATAGTCTCTGGCACAGGGTCAGGATCAGTAAATGTTTGATGAAAATAGCAGTAGCTGTAATAATGTAATGAAGCTATTTGTGTATTTGGGAGCTCTCCCTTCTCTGCTCTCCACTCAGCTTCAGTTCCTAGTAGGTTGTTTGTACATAGTCCAATGTCCATGATGCCCTTAAAATCCCAAGGGCAAAATCCAGCATCTATGTCAACAGCTCAACAGAAACAGTCAAAGCAGATGAAAGTTGTTTAGCAGAATTCCTTCAGGCTGCCTTGTCACTTGACCCCTGTGCCAGGCTCCCCTTCCTGATGGATTCTCTGGTTTTGTATATGTATCATGGGCTCAGCAAATTCTGATTAAACTTTAAAATGTAGTCCCCACTTATTTCAAGGGTCTGTGACCTGGAATATCCTTAACCCTAAAGCTTGAACTTGCTTGGTTCATGAATGAACATCCTCCACATTGATATTCTCTTTGTAGTGTTATTTAATACAATTTTCCCCAAACAGAGCTGGGGAAAGGATAACTAAAATATCCACCAATGAAGGATTGTTTACATAGATCATAGTCCATGAACAAGAATGAATGCGTCCTGTTTTGAAAATATTTCCAAAGATGTATTACTAAGGTAATAAAAGGTGGTTGTTTAGTCACTAAGTTGTGTCCAACTCTTTTGCGACCCCATGGACTGTAGCCTGCTAAGCTCCTCTGTCCATGGGATTTTCCAGGCAAGAATACCAGAGTGGGTTGCCATGTCCTCCTGCAGGGGATCTTCCTGCCTGAGAGAATCTTCCTAACGCAGGGATTGAACCAGAGTGTCATGCATTGCAGATTCCACTGAGCCACTGGGGAAGCCCCAATAAAAGGTAGTTATAGAAAAAAGTGCATAATATGATTTCATTTAAAATTTTAAAACCCAATAACCATGATCATAGGTGTACATACACCCATGTGTATGTGGAGAAAGTCTGGAAGGAAGTGTTTATCCCAGACAGTTCATAGGTGTGACCTGTGAAGAGAACAGTGGGAAGGGAAAGAGTCGTGGGAAGGGAAAGAGTCGTGGAAAGGTACTGTTTACTTGCTTTTATTTGATTTTTTCCCCACAATGTATTTGTTTGGTAAATAACTAATTAACTGATTAAAATGAGGCAGTCATTGCCATGTGAGAAATACTCAGCGCAGTCTCTCCTTCTGCTAAATCAGGACTTCCTGGCTGCTTCCTGTGGTGATGAGAACAACTGGGACCAGTCAACTCCCAGATCTAGACCATGGTCCTAGACTCAAAATTGCAGGGCCACCCTGTTCCTTTAGCATGCCCTTGACTATTACAGCTATTCACTACACAAGGCTAATACTGAACATTCACTGCTACTGGCTCATTTATATGAATTATCCCATTTATTCAATATGTTAAAACCTACTTTAGAAAGAGCACTGTGAGGAATAAAGAAACTTACTCAAGCTCTCCCAGGTGAGACATACAGAAGCCAGGATTCAAAACCATGGATCCGTCCCTGCCAAGGGAAGAGTCTGGACCATCTCTATCAATGACATCAGTTCGAGATGAGAAGTCAGACTCCATCAGATTTCCCAAGTGCATCAAGAAGCACAGGGATTGATATTCACCAAATGCATAGGAATCATGTATAGAAACCAGGGCAGATGGGTTCATTAATGTGAGAACCGTTCTGATCTCCTTATAGATACTGGACCTAGGACTGACTCCACTTAGGAGGAACCACTGTCATGCCTTCGTCAGTATGCTTCCCACAAATGTACAAAAATTGGGATGGCTTCACAATAGATGGAATCTCACCAAATGGTCTGTAGTGTTTTTGGGGCTGCCAAGAAAGATCTCAAAGAGCTGTAAGTTCCAAAAAGTTCTGTTCGGTTCAGTCGCTCAGTTGTGTCCGATTCTTTGAGACCCCATGAACCGCAGCACACCAAGCCTCCCTGTCCATCACCAACTCCCGGAGTCCACCCAAACCCATGTCCATTGAGTCGGCGATGCCATCCAACCATCTCATCCTCTGTCATCCCCTTCTCCTCCTGCCCTCAATCTTTCCCAGCATCAGGGTCTTTTCTAATGAATCAGCTCTTCACATCAAAGTAACCCTGAGCTATTCTGTAGACCCACCAATAGGCGTGGGAATACCCAAGGTTCCATTCAGTCTGAAGCTAAAGGGAAAATCTTGGGACTCCTTCAATAATCACCTCTCCCCTCGTGCTTCAAACTCTGGTTGGGTTATTAAAATTTTGAGTATTGTGCCATATGTGGAATAGATAGCCAGTGGGAATTTGCTGTACGACTCAGGGAGCTCAAACCAGCGCTCAGTAACAACCTAAAGGGGTGGGATGGAGTGTGAGGTAGGAGGGAGGATCAAGAGGGAGGGGACATATGTGTACCTATGTGTGATTCATGTTGAAAAATAGCAGAAACCAACACAATATTGTAAAGCAAGTATCCTCAGTTAAAAGAATAAACAGAGAAAGAGAAAACATATTTTTTTGAGTATTGTGGACTTTAGATTAAGCAGTAAAGTTTCCACAAAAAGCAAAATTCTTACTTTTAGTCTACTGAACTATGATTGGGAGGATTTCAACTTTCAGGAAATAATAACCATAGTGTTAAATCAGAGGTACAATGATAAAACCAGATATGAAACTTCTGGGTTTGTAATGACACTTCTATTTCTGTTTTCTTTTGTTTATTATTAGTAAGTTTCTTGAGGACCAGGAGTATATGTTTATGTGCGTCTTTGGAACTTAACAAAGTTGCTGAGAGTAGAAGCCACTCAGGACATGCCTGTTGAATGGCTGAGTGAACAGATAAGAACAAAACAAATGCTAAAGACTTTGCCTGCCAGTGGCAGCTCTTTCTAGCATTTGCAGCCTGATGAATCCTTAATTACACAGGATAAAGGAATAAACTGTGCCTTGAGTGAATATGAGAGAGGCTTGGCATCTGTTTAGTAATATCCTTATAAGCATTTCATAGAAACTGTAAAGCTCACTAACCTTTGGAAAAAGTTGGGGGCTTCCCTGGTGGCTCTGTGGTTAAGAATCCGCCCACCAATGCAGGGGACACAGGTTTGATCCCTTATCCGGGAAGATCTCCCATGTGCCTTGGGGCAAGTAAGACTGAAGCCCAAGTGCCCTAGAGACTAAGCCCGCACTCTGTAACTAGAGAGTAGCCCCTGCTTGTCGAAACTAGAGAAAGCCCACAAGGAGCAATGAAGACCCAACGCAAGCAAAACTAAAATACGTTAATTTAAAAAAATCTTTAGAAAAAAAAGGAAATAGTCAGGGAAGACTACCGTTCCATGATGCAGACAGAGCTCACAAAATGTACATTGTCCACTGAAAGCAGGAGTAAGACCAGTCCCCCATCTGCTGATAGGTATGTGTGTTGGGGTTGTGGGGTGCATTTTATATCACAAGTCCAGCTCGGACCCAAATCTCTCCTTTGACCAAACTTTTGACAATTTGGTTAAATTTCAACTAATTATTAATATTTGACAGACCCACTTCTCGTAACTTAGGGCATCGGAGTCTGTCCTCCTTCCTTGGCTGTCTTTGCTGAAAATAGCTCTGATGTGAACTGTTCTCCAAGGTCAGTGCAAAGCTTTCCAAGAAAACCCTGGTGTCCAGAGAAACGGCAGGATTAGCTGTGAAAAGTGGATTCAAACCTTTTCTTTTTCCTCATAAATACGTATGGGTCAAGGTGGGACTTGTCAGTGTCTCAGACCATTCACTTGACTCCTTTTCCAAGTAGGTTCATCAGACAGACTCTTGATTCTTTTCATTATAGTTGGGGAGCCCAGTTCAAAGAAACTCCAAATTTCTGAAGGCTAGAATAAAACGCCAAATGTTATTCTGCACAGCTCAGCTTACAAAGACCTACTCATTCCAACAACCCGTTGGGCAGACACGGTTTACACTATCACTCCCATTTCTCCAGAGAGAAAACTGAGACTCAGAGAGGGAAAGCATCTTGCCTGAGGCCACACAGCAAGGAAACAGCCGAGAAGGCAGGCCTTCTGAGAGTGATCCTCAAACTGTCTGCACTGTGCCAGGGGTGCCTCCCTTCACACCTTCATTCTAAATGCAAAGCAAGGTTTGGATTTCTGTTATTTCATTAGTGAAGCTCTCCTGGGGAAGGTTCTGTGGATGAGATGGGATGTGGTGGCTGGAGGTCCCCCAAGTATCTTGGGGATCTCTCCAGGGGGCTCCCTTTCCCATTTCTCCCTCCCTTTTGGAAAACCTTCTACTAGACCTTCAAGTTGCCCACTATATTGTCTATTCAAGTCTATCAGTGGTCATACATCCTGGCATCCAGAGACCCCTCTGGCACTCAAGTGGGCATAATAAGACTCCAACTGTCATGTACGGTTTATTGCCGTCAATCATCTTCAGTGACTCTTGGGGAGGAGGGGTCCTGGCCTCTACTCTCAATCTCTTCAATGGGCATATGAAATTGTTACCCAACCAAAACTTAGGTCCACTTGCCTGAGTGCAGTAAAGCCAATCTACTGACACTGGGTCGTGGTTAAGGAAAGTGCAGCGTTTACTGTAAGGTGTCATCAATGAGTCTGGGACAGTTAATGCTCAAAAGGCCTGAAATCCCCAATAGGTTTCAGCAAAGCATTTTTTTTTAACTTAAAAAAAATAATTTGCTTATTTTTATTTTTTGGCCATGCTGTGCAGCATGTGGGATCTTAGTTCCCTGACCAGGGATTGAATGATGTCCCTTGCACTGGAAGTGCAGACTGCCAGGGAAGTTCCTTTTTTAACTTTTTATTTTGTATTAGAGTGTAGTTGATCAACAATATTGTGTTAGTTTCAGATGTACAGCAAAATGATTCAGTTATACATATACATTATCTATTCTTTTTAAAATTCTTTTCCCATTTAGGTTGTTGCATAATATTGAACAAAGTTCCTTACGCTATACAGTAAATCCTTGTTGGTTAAAAATGCAGCAAAGTGGTCTTCCCTGGTGGCTCAGTGGTAGAGAATCTGCTGCCAATGCAGGAGATACCGGTTCAGTCCCTGGTCCAGGAAGATTCCACGTGCTGTGGAACAACTAAGCCCGTGTGCCCAGGTATTGAGCCCGTGCTTTAGAGTCCGTGAGCCACAGCTACTGAAGCCCATGCACCCTACAGCCTGTGCTGCATGACAAGAGAATCCACTGCAATGAAAAGCCTAGGCACCACAGCTATAGAGTAGCCCCCACTCGCCTCAACTAGAAAAAAGCATAAGCAGCAACGAAGACCAGCACAGCCAAAGATAAATAAATACATAAATAAAAATTATTTTAAAATGCAGCAAAGCATTTTTAAAGGCAAGGTAAGGGAGGACAGTCACAGTGTGTGTGGTCAGTTGGTGCACAGTTCTGATTGGTTGATGGGGGGGCGTGTAATAGGGTAGTGTCACAGGGTTTAACATTATCAATCCTTAGGGGCTAGTAGGTGTGGAGGGCGTGGTGGTAGTAAAGGGCTCAGGCTCATCAAGTGGTTAATTTCTTTTATTTGTTGGGGCTTTTAGCATCTGCAAAACTATCCAAGAAATGTGCATCAGACACTATTATCTGGATACTTCAGAGAGGAGCTAAAGTAGAGTATATGGGGGGTGGGGATCTGTCCTGGGAAAGTTGCAAAGGGTCCCAATTGGTTACAAAATAGTCATTGCCATCAATCGGAAAGAGTGCAGAATTTGTAGTCTTGTTACCAAAAGAGGCTGTGGATCTGGCTGCTTGCCACTCCAAAGCCAATAAACAGGCCAGGTTGGTGGAAAGGAAAGTTTGCTTTATTTCAGATGCTGGCAACTTGGGGTAGGGGAAGGTGATGGATACCTGTCCAAAGGCTTACTTCCCCCACCCCTGACAAGCAGGCAATGAGAACTTTTATAGATAGAGTGTGTGTGGGGAGGGGGGAAGGGATACACACAAAAAACAGCACAGTCATCTCTAACAGTCATCTTTAAATTGGTCATCAGTGGTCTGACTAGCCTCATCTTAGTTGTTTTAGGTACAGGTAATCTTCAGTTCCAGGATCCACTTGTTCCCATTTCTTTGCGGTCAGTTCTTGGAATTGTGGCAGCTCATGTTCTGGATACAATCTGGTCATCATGTAGTTAATTTCTCCACCTGATGTTTTAATATCTATAAGACAGCTCACAGGATGTGGCTCAGAATATTATCTACAGCCCCTGAGAAAGAGCTGAAGGTCCTTGACTATGCTTGCTGCTGCTGCTGCTAAGTCACTTCAGTCGTGTCCGACTCTGTGTGACCCCATAGACGGCAGCCCACCAGGCTCCACCGTCCCCGGGATTCTCCAGGCAAGAACACCGGAGTGGGCCACCATCTCCTTCCTCAATGCATGAAGTGAAAAGCGAAAGGGAAGTCGCTCAGTCGTGTCCGACTCCCAGCGACCCCACGGACTGCAGCCTACCAGGCTCCTCCGTCCGTGGGATCCTCCAGGCAAGAGCACTGACTATGCTTAATGACTACATTATTATTATTTAGTCTCCTTTGACAGTTTTCCTTTGTTTCCGAATTTCTCACTTCTCTCATTAAACTGATTCTTTGGCTAAAGTTTTCCACAGACAAAAGGTAGGCAGAGGACATGGTGGGGGGTAGGGGGCAAGGACCATAGGCTCCTGCTCTGTTTCAGTCAGACCACAGAGTCCTGGTTACACAATCCCAGCTTCCCCAACAACAATTTTGTCACTTGCAGAATAAGAAGCCTTCCACTGGGCTGGAGGAAGCACAAACTGGAATCAAGATTGCCAGGAGAAATATCAATAACCTCAGATATGCAGATGACACCACCCTTATGGCAGAAAGTGAAGAAGAACTAAAGAGCCTCTTGATGAAAGTGAAAGAGGAGAGTGAAAAAGTTGGCTTAAAGCTCAACATTCAGAAAACTAAGATCATGGCATCTGGTCCCATCACTTCATGGCAAATAGATGGGGAAACAGTGGAAACAGTGAGGGATTTTATTTTGGGGGGCTCCAAAATCACTGCAGTTGGTGATTGCAGCCATGAAATTAAAAGACGCTTACTCCTTGGAAGAAAAGTTATGACCAACCTAGACAGCATATTAAAAAGAAGAGACATTACTTTGTAAACAAAGGTCTGTCTAGTCAAGGCTATGGTTTTTCCAGTGGTCATGTATGGATGTGAGAGTTGGACTATAAAGAAAGCTAAGCGCCGAAGAATGGATGCATTGGAAATGTGGTGTTGGAGAAGACTCTTGAGAGTCCCTTGGACTGCAAGAAGATCCAACCAGTCCATTCTGAAGGAGATCAGCCCTTGGTAGGACTAATGTTGAAGCTGAAACTCCAATAGTTTGGCCACCTGATGCAAAGAGCTGACTCATTTGAAAAGACCCTGATGTTGGGAAAGATTGAGGGCAGGAGGAGAAGGGGACGACAGAGGGTGAGATGGTTGGATGGCATCACTGACTCAACGGACGTGGGTTTGGGTGGACTCTGGGAGCTGGTGATGGACAGGATGGCCTGGTGTGCTGTGGTTCATGGGTCGCAAAGAGTCGGACACAACTGAACGACTGAACTGAACTAAGAAGCAATGTATTTATTGCTTCACACAACTAGTGTTTATGAGGCATTTACCTCATGCTGGGATGTTGCTCATCCCTTGTTAATACCCAAGATGTTAACAAGTTGCAGCCCCTGTCCTTGAGGAATTTACTGATCTTCCCAGCATGGCAAATTGTCTCCTGGCACTGCTTAGGGCTTTAATAGAGACCAACCATGTGGGTATCTTCCCCAAGAAGAAAGGCTGAGGAGCATGGGGGGCTAGAGGTGCCTCTTTGCTCCCTATAAGGGAGCAAAGGTGCCCCTTTGCTCTCCATAGCAGCTGTGAGCTGCTATGCAGAAGTTGAAGGTGCAGGAGCAGGGAGATGGGGCGATGAAACATGGAACTTAATGTGCTATACAGAGCAAATGGTCCAGACTTGGCTTTTGTAAGGATGATAAGGGGTCAGAGGTGGTAAGAGATTTGCCCAAACTTCCAGAGTTCTGGTGTTGAAGCTGATACTCAAACTTCGCTCGACTTGTGATCAGGGCTGTTTCCCTACACCACGCTTACTGATGCAGCAGACACTGTGGGGGTTTCCTAACGTACATCCTCACCCACTTCTTTTCTAACAAAACCTCAACCTTGTTCAGATGGTATTGTGTTTTCGCCTACTTGCAGTGCTGTGCATGTCTGATAAATCAAGTACTTTTTGTATCTGTGTCTATATCTATATCAATCTAAAGAGAAGCGTTATCTTTATAACACCGTTATCTCATCAAACATATCTGCACATCCTCTTATGTTCTTTGTTGCTGTTCAGTCCCTAAGTCATGTTTAACTCTCTGCAACCCTATGAACTGCAACGTGCCAGGCTTCCCTGTCCTTCACTATTTCCTGGAGTTTGCTCAAACTGATGTCCATTGAGTCAGTGATGCTACCCAACCATCTCATGCTGTGTCACCCCTTTCTCTCACCCTCAATTTTTCCCAGCATCAGGGTCTTTTCCAGTGAGTTGGCTCTTCACATCAGGTTGCCAAAGTATTGGAGCTTCAGCTTCAGCATCATTCTTTCTAATGAATATTCAGAGTTAATTTCCTTTAGGATTGACAGGTTTGATCTCCTTGCAGTCCAAGGAACTCTCAAGAGTCTTCTCCAGCACCACACTTTGAAAATATAAATTCTTCAGCACTCAGCCTTCTTTAATAGGATTCAAAAGTTTCCCCACATCAGGACTTTGCTGGTGGTCCAGCTGTTAGGACTCTGCACTTTGACTGCCAAGGATCCTTCAAGCTACATGGCATATATATACATTTTCCCACAGAAGTGTCATGTGTTTTATAAAGTTAATTTCTTGATGTTTTAGAGATATTGCTAATATTATGCTCTGTGCTCAGTCCCTTAGTCATGCCCAACTCTTTGTGACCTCATGGACTGTAGCCCATGAGGCTCCTCTGTCCATGGGATTTTCCCAGCAAGGCTAATATTATAGATGTATCATATTTTCTATTTTTTTTAAATTAAAGGATAATTGCTGTACAGAATTTTGTTGTTTTCTGTCAAACCTCAACATGAATCAGCCATAGGTATACATATATCCCCTCCCTTTTTTTAAAATCCCCTCCTTTTTGAACCTCCCCCCATCTCCCACCCCATCCCACACCTCTAGATTGACACAGAGCCCCTGTTTGAGTTTCCTGAGACATACAGCAAATTCCCATTGGCTATCTATTTTACATATCGTAATGTAAATTTCCATGTTACTCTTTCCATACATCTCACCCTCTCCTCCCCTCTCCCCATGTCCATAAGTCTATTCTCTGTCTGTTTCTCCAGTGTTGCCCTGTAAATAAATTCTTCAGTACCTTTTTTCAAGATTCCGTATATATGCATTAGAATATAATATTTATCTTTCTCTTTCTGACTCACTTCACTCTGTATAATAGGTTATAGGTTCATCCACCTCATCAGAACTGACTCAAAAGCACTCCTTTTCATGGCTGAGCAATATTCCATTGTGTGTATATACTACAACAACTTCTTTATCCATTCATCTGTTGATGGACATCTAGGTTGCTTCCATGTATTAGCTACTGTAAATAGTGCTGCAGTGAACAATGGGATACATGTGTCTTTTTCAATTTTGGTTTCCTCAGGGTATATGCCTAGGAGTGGGATTGCTGGGTCATATGGTGGTTTTATTCCTAGTTTTTTAAGGAATCTCCATACCATCTTCCATAGTGGCTGTATCATTTACATTCCCACCAACAGTGCAAGACCATTCCCTTCTCTCTACACCCTCTCCAGCATTTATTGTTTGTAGACTTTTTCATGATGTGAAGTGATATCTCATTGTAGTTTTGATTTGCATTTCTCTAATAATAGGCAGCATTGAGCCTCTTTTCATGTGTTTGTTGGCCATCTGTATTTCTTCTTTGGAGAAATGCCTGTTTAGGTCTTTTCCCCACTTTTTGATTGGGTTGTTTGTTTTTCTGGCATTGAGTTGTATGAGCTGCTTGTATATTTTGGAAATTAATCCTTTGTCAGTTGTGTCATTTGCTATCATTTTCTCCCATTCTGAGGGTTGTCTTTTTACCTTGCTTATAGTTTCCTTTGCTGTGAAAAAGCTTTTAAATTTAATCAGGTCTCACTTGTTTACGTTTGTTTTTATTTCCATTACTCTAGGAGGTGGGTCAGAGGATCTTGCTGTGACTTATGTCATCGGGTGTTCTGCCTATGTTTTCCTCTAAGAGTTTTGTAGTTTCTGGTTTTACATTTAGGTCTTTAATCCATTTTGAGTTTATCTTTGTGTATGGTGTTAGGAAGTGTTCTAATTTCATTCTTTTACATGTAGCTGTGCAGTTTTCCCAGCACCATTTATTGAAGAGGCTGTCTTTGCCCCATTGTATGTTCTTGCCTCCTTTGTCAAAAATAAGGTACCCATAGGTGCATGGGTTTATTTCTGGGCTTTCCACCTTGTTCCATTGATCTATATTTCTGTTTTTGTGCCAGTACCATACTATCTTGATGACTGTATCTTTGTAGTATAATCTGAAGTCAGGAAGGTTGATTCCTCCAGCTCCATTCTTCTTTCTCAAGACTGCTTTGGCTATTCAGGGTCTTTTGTGTTTCCATATGAATTGTGAAATTTTTTGTTCTAGTCCTGTGAAAAATGCCATTGGTAATTTGATAAGAATCACATTGAATCTGTAGATTGCATTTGGTAGTATAGTCATTTTCACAATATTGATTCTTCCTACTCAGGAACATGGAATCTCTCTCCATCTGTTTATGTCATCTTTGATTTCTTTCATTAGTGTCTTATAACTTTCTTGTAGTCCCATTAATACTCTTGACTTTCATTCTGGGATGTGGTTTCAAAAAGTTTGATTCTGTTGGATCTTTAAGATTTGATAGGCAGGCTGGAACAGTGCTCTGACTAGGAATAATTATTCCCCAGTAGTGAGATTAGCTCTTTCAAAAGTAAGGATTCAATTCCCATAATTCATGTGGTGGGAGCAGGCACTATTACCTCTAATCCTCTGGCTTGGTTCTTTCCTTGGCTTTGGAGTAGTTCCCTTGCTGATCAGTTCTCTGGTAACACTTGAAGATCTCTGGGATTCTCTGCCTGTGATGCTGTCTCCTCTCTAGTCCTCTGTTTTGCAAGCTTTCACTGACTTAGTCTTCCTGGATATTCAGTTTTGTCTCCTCAGCTCAAGAGGTTCACCAAGGTCTGCCTGGGTTTCCTCTGCTTGTGCCATAGTCTAGGAACTCAAGCCAGTAAGTTGGGACAATCATAAGACTTATATCATTTACTTTCAGTCTCTGCAAGATTAATTTCCTTCACTGCATGCTGTCCAGACTTCTGAAAACTGTTGTTTCATATATTTTTTGTTTTTGGCTGTTTTAGGCAGAAAGGTTCATTGTGGCCAGAAACAAAAGTCCTCTCTCTCTCTTTAAAAAAGATTTTTTGGTCTTGAGTTTGTTTTCTTATTTTCTCTCTATTTAAACAAAATTTTAAAAATGTTTATTTACTTGGCTGCATCTTGTCTTGGTTGCGACGTGCAGGATCTTTTTATGTGGTGTACAGGCTCAGTAGTTGTGGCACACAGGCTTAGGTCCCCTGCAGCATGTGGGATCTTGATTCCCCAACCAGGGATCAGACCCCTGCCCCCTGCATTGCAAGGCAGATTCTTAACCACTGGACCATCAGGGAAGTCCCCTCTCTTTTTAATTACTGATAATCATATAATCTTCAAATAATGACAATCTAATCTCTTCCCGTCCAATTCTTATGCCTATTATTTCTTTTTCTTGCCTTATAATCTTGGCCAGGACTTCCAGAGCTGTGATAACAATAATGGTAATAGTAGGTCACCTTGCCTTATTTCTAATTTAAAGTTTTCATGTTTTTATCTATGATGGTTGATGTAGGTTTTAGCCAATAGACTTCACTTGCTTCAGTCTGTTTCATTTGAATTCAGTGAATCTTAACACAAAAGTATGCCAAGTATTCCTTTGCAGGTGCTGGGCATAGAAAGATGTAGGTGGTAGTCTTTGAGGAACAGTTCATAGCTTAGTAGGAAAAGCAGGAAGCATCCTTGGTCCCTCGGGACTCACAGGAAGCTTAGCTACTAAGGTCTTGGCTGGGGAGATTTCTATCCTGTTTGTATCTGTGAGTTAGTGACCAGCTCTTCAATCCCATAAAAAGCAGAATGAAGTGCCCATTTAGCATATATCAGGAGAGCCTCATGGACAGAGATTCTTATGCTGATCTCCAGGTTGAATCCAGCCCTCTCCCCCAGCCTGCCCATAGTATCCAAATTCCAGATCAACCTTGAACATCAGAACTGCAAAGGACACATTCTTTGAAAACATTCATTCCAAGAGATTGTAACCAAGAATCTATGGGACCCAGAAGGGTCTAGGAATATTCTGAAATTGTGTACAAAGTATCATATTGCATTTTTCTAAAAAGATGCTCTTTTGACTCTCAACTTTCGCCTCTCAAAACATGCAAGAAGTGATCCCTTGTTAATTTTAGGAAACAGAGAAGTGAAGTGAGTGGCTCACAGTCCCACAGCCAGGAAGGAGTGGAGCTGGAATAGAACTTGGGGGGGCAGCTCCATCCCACTTGGAACCTAGAATGCTGCTGCTGCTGCTAAGTCACTTCAGTCGTGTCTGACTCTGTGCAACCCCATAGACGGTAGCCCACCAGGCTCCCCCGTCCCTGGGATTCTCCAGGCAAGAACACTGGAGTAGGTTGCCATTTCCTTCTCCAATGCATGAAAGTGAAAAGTGAAGTCGCTCAGTCGTGTCCGACTCTTAGCTACCCCATGGACTGCAGCCTACCAGGCTCCTCCATCCATGGGATTTTCCAGGCAAGAGTACTGAAGTGGGATGCCATTGCCTTCTCTGGAACCTAGAATAGAAGCCCCCAAAGTGGTCCACCGAGGTCTTGTACCATGTTCAACATCCAGATGTCTGAACCCACTGCAGACCCACCAGTTGGATCTCTGAAGGTGGAGTCTGGGTGTTTATGAATCTCCCCTTGTGTTTTGGGGCACAAAACAGTTGAGAATCTAGGACCTTTCTTATAATTTTAAAATGCACATCAAAACACACCTAGGGCTACCTTGATGGTCCAGTGGTTAAGAATCTGCCTTGTGATAAAGGGAACACAGATCGGGGAAGATCCCACTTGCTGTGGAGCAGTTAAGCCTGTGGGCCACAACTACTGAGCCAGCGCTCTAGAGTCTGAGGGCTGCAACTACTAACCCGTAGGCCGGAACTACTGAAGCCTAGAGTGAGTGCCTAGAGCCTGTGCTCCACAAGAGAAGCCATCGCAAAGAGAGGCCTTCACACTGAAACGAAGAGTAGCCCCCACTCACACTAACTAGAGAAAGCCCATGAATAGCAACGAAGACCTACCACAGCCAAAAAATAAAATAAATAAGTTTTTTTAAAAAAAACACACCCAATAAAAGGTAAAAGTAATGAGATCATTACAACCACTTTCAACTTTTAGCTATTTTTTTTTTCTGATACTTTTCTATACATTTCTAAATAACACGTTTTATAATTGTTCCTTTTTCTTCTTTTTTTCCTCCTCTCATTTCTTTTCTGGCTTTAGATGCTATCAATGATTCATTATCATGGAAGATTAGGATCACAAGGCTTATTTGGTGGTTTTCAGGTGCCCAGGTGGGCACACCTCTGCCATCTTGCTGTCAGAGGATGCCCCGGCCATGCCCCATAGCACCTGCCACAGAAAGTCCAACCTCTCCTCACCTTGTGGAGCGTGGGCAGAACTCGCACAAGTGAGAGAAGATGGTGCCAACTGGAGATCATGAAAAAAAGTAAGTATAACATTACCAGTGTGTATACCAGGTCCCTGGCCAGGAGGTGGGGTAGTAATAAAAGATAATTCTCAATGGTGGTCCAGTGGCTAAGATTTTAACCTCCCAGTGCAGAAGGTCTGGGTTCGATCCCTGATCAGGAACTTGATTCCATATGTTGCAACTAAAGTGTTCACATATGGCAACTAAAACCCTGCATGAGGAAACTCAAAAAGATATCACATGCTGCCACTAAAGATCCTGCATGCTGCAATGAAGACCGAAGATCTCATGTGCTGCAACTAAGACCCCTGAAGACAAATAAATAAATAAATATTAAAAAAAGAAAATTCTCATAGCAAAACTCTAGTTTTTGCCAATTTTCTTTTCTTGGCCACAGCAGGCAGCATGTGGGATCTGAGTTCCCTGATCAGTGATCAAGCCTACACCTCTGGCATGAGAAGGCAGATTCTTAACCACTAGACCACCAGGGAAGTTATACCAATTTTCTAGGAAAACATTAGGCAGTAATTTCCAATCACCATGAAGAGTCATACTCTAGTATTTGCCTAATTTTTCAGTAAGTTTGGGTGATGGATATAAATGTCATATACAAATTTATGAAGTAAAGTAAAAGAAATGGAAAACCCTATTGCCACAAGATTTCTCATCTTGTCCCCCTTCCCCCACAAACCAAAATTGAAACTAGTTCAACTGATACTAGGGTTGACAGTAATAAAGCCACTGTAGCAAGCACGCTTAACTGAATACTGCCCTCTAGTGGCAATGAATGTAAACACTCTGGTTTATGCTGGAATCAAGAACCAAGAGCTGGAATTCAGGGTGGTGGTACCATGCAGGAGAGAAGGGAGTCAACGGCTCCTATCACTTAAAATTTCTGCATGGTGTGACTGTATAAAAGACACCCTCTTCCACTCCACCTAAAGTTGCAAACTCGAGTTGCCCAGGCTGGATCAGGGGCCACCTCTTCCATGAAACTCTGGCTACATCTCCTGAGCCCCAAATCTATGTGGTGAGCCAGGCCTGTGCTTGCTTCCCTTGGAGCACTTGTCAGTTGTCTGTGTTCCTCTGCTCTGCAGACTATGGGGTCATGAAGTGCAGAGCCTGGCCCAGTGCCTGGTACTTTTTTAGGTGCAATATATATATTGGAGAAGGAAATGGGAACCCACTCCAGTGTTCTTGCCTGGAGAATCCCAGGGACGGGGGAGCCTGATGGGCTGCCATCTATGGGGTCACACAGAGTTGGACACGATTATATATTATATATATATATATATAATTTAATTATTGGGCTTTCCTGGTGGCTCAGATGGTAAAGAATCTGCCTGCGGTGCAGAAGACCTAGGTTTGATCCTGGGTTGGGAAATCCCTGGAGAAGGGAATGATTACCTACTCCAGTATTCCTCCCTGAGAATCCATGGACAATATATATATATATATATATATATATATATAACATATTTAATTATGCATCATATATGTACTATTTATTTAACTTATATGCAGAGTACATCATGAGAAACACTGGACTGGAAGAAACACAGGCTGGAATCAAGATTGCCGGGAGAAATATCAATAACCTCAGATATGTACATAACACCACCTTTATGGCAGAAAGTGAAGAGGAACTAAAAAGCCTCTTGATGAAAATGAAAGTGGAGAGTGAAAAAGTAGGCTTAAAGCTCAAAATTCAGAAAACAAAGATCATGGCATCCAGTCCCATCACTTCATGGGAAATAGATGGGGAAACAGTGGAAACAGTGGCAGACTTTATTTTTCTGGGCTCCAAAATCACTACAGATGGTGACTGCAGCCATGAACTTAAAAGACGCTTACTCCTTGGAAGGAAAGTTATGACCAACCTAGATAGCATATTCAAAAGCAGAGACATTACTTTGCCAACAAAGGTCCGTCTAGTCAAGGCTATGGTTTTTCCTGTGGTCATGTATGGATGTGAGAGTTGGACTGTGAAGAAGGCTGAGCACCAAAGAGTTGATGCTTTTGAACTGTGGTGTTGGAGAAGACTCTTGAGAGTCCCTTGGACCGCAAGGAGATCCAACCAGTCCATTCTGAAGGAGATCAGCCCTGGGATTTCTTTGGAAGGAATGATGCTAAAGCTGAAACTCCAGTACTTTGGCCACCTCATGCAAAGAGTTGACTCATTGGAAAAGACTCTGATGTTGGGAGGGATTGGGAGCAAGAGGAGAAGGGGACAACAGAGGATGAGATGGCTGGATGGCATCACTGACTCAATGGACGTGAGTTTGAGTGAACTCCGGGAGTTGGTGATGGACAGGGAGGCCTGGCGTGCTGCGATTCATAGGGTCGCAAAGAGTCGGACACGACTGAGCGACTGATCTGATCTGATGTATTATACATTAAATATACATCATATATATTATACATAATTTATGCAATAAAATGTGTGAATGGCAGAGTAAATGTTTATCACTTTAACAATGTCAGCTCCAGAGAATGAGAGTTCTATTCCTCTGAAACCATTTTCTAAATGAGGAGGATGCTACAATGCTCTGCTCACACTCTGCTTCAGGAAGGAAGAGCGTTTTCCTCAGCTGCTGGGAACCCCTGGGAGAAGACCTTCAACCCATAGCCTTGTTTGGAGATTCTATCAGCTGATGGGACAATTGTAGACACTGATTGCATCGGCTTCATTCAACGTCACACCTCCCCCTGGGGCAGCCGTATGCAATGACTGACAGATGTCAGAGTGACTTATAGCATCATAGCTAATTCCTGAAGACACTGTGATGTCTCCAAGGTCTGGCCTCAGGGACCTTCTTCCCCCAACGGTGGGTAACTTGCCCCATTTCTTCGTGTGCGCTCAGACGTGTCCAACTCTTTGCGACCCCTGACGTCAAGGCAAACACACTGTTCTCCCCTCTTCTCCTACTACTTGGGATAGTGCTCCTTCCATTCAGGAAGCTCCGATGAGCATCGCAGATTTAAAAAATGTAGCCTAGGGACTTCCCAGGTGGTCCAGTGGTTAAGACTCCTTGCTGCCAACTCGGGGGGAGTGGGCTCGAAACCTGGTTTGGGCACTAAGATCCCCTGAGATCCCACATGCTGCGTGGTGCAGCCAAAAGATCAACCAACCAATCAATCAAATAAAAAGAAAACTGTGTTTTAAGCTGTTCCCCTTGCCCCTGTGCCCCTCTGTGGCTCACATAGTTTCCTGGCCTCGGTGCCTGCCTTCCTTTCCTTGGAAGATATTTTCTTGATGCTGCTTGTGGCATCCCATTGTGAGATAGATGGTCAACAAGTCCTGAATCTCCCTCAAAGTTTTCAGACAAATACTTCCCACGTTCACTCTCTCCCTGTCAATTCTACTTAGGAAGAAGCTGCTAAAACAGGGTGGGCAAACATCCTCTGTAAAGCGCCAGAGAATAAACATATGAGGCTGTGCGGGTGTGGACCAAAAATGTCACCTGCCTTATTGGGAAACAAAGGATATTGGAGCCATCAAACCTTCAGCCACTGCAGCCTCCATCAGACTATACACCCCAAGGGGATTCACATTAGAGAAAAGTGGGACACTGGCCTTAGACAGCTAAGGTGCATATCAAAGGAATGATTTCAATGAACCCAGACTCTTACATCTTCCCATACATAAGTGCTAAATTCATTAACTTGACATGTCTGATTTCCCTTTTGACAGTTATCTTTTTCATTAAAAAAAATTTTTTTTAGACAGTTATCTCTTAATGTTCTGACTACTTGGTTTCTGTTGTGAAAATTCCTATATATTCTAGCTCTTCCCTTACCTCTTTGGAGCAGTGCTTCAGAGCTATCTGAGAGGCTGCCTCCCAGGCTTAAGTTCTCAGTAAGTCTGCCAAACAAAACGTAATTCTCAACTTTTGTACATTTTTTTCCCAGTGGACATGGGCCACAGAGTCTATGGTGCAGCTTCTCCACTCTGTGCAAAAGCAGCCATAGAAGGTACTCAGATGAATGGGCACAGCTGGGTTCCTGTAAAACTGTATCCATGAAACCAGGCAGTGGGCCAGACTTGGCCCGTGGGTCATAGTTTGCTGAGCCCTGTCTGAGACAGTTGACATCTGCTCCCAGCCTAGCTTGATCTATGACAGTCCTGCCTGACTTGTGTCCCATATTGTCTCAGGCTTGTTCTCTGTGATCTTGACCTGTGTCATCCACATGGTGTGTACAATACCTGTATTGACTTGATGGTCACCTATTATTTCTTAACTCACCTGAAGTAATAAATTATATATTGACCTTACTCTATTTTGCCTCCCTCCAAATTTGTTGAAAGCCACACATAACCACACTCAGAGTTATTGTTTAGTTGCTAAGCCATTTCTGACTCTGCAACTTTGTAGCCCACCAGGTTGCTCTGTCCATGGGATTTCCCAGGCAAGAATACTGGAATGAGTTGCCATTTCCTTTTCGAGGGAATCTTCCTGACCCAGGGATTGAACCTGCATCTCCTACATTGTCAGGCAGATTCCTTACTGCTGAGTCACCGGGGACACCCTCACTCAGAATAGCATTACTCATTAAAAGGAATTAACTGATTGTTTTTATTCCTAGTCATGTGCTGGTAAGAAGTTTGGGACTAAGAGGCACCAGGAGGAAGGGAAGGTATCAGGGTAGAGACAGTGTCAAACATCTCCATCACTGCAGTAATGTCTTCCTTCCTCTTTAAGCAAATACTTTATCAAGCATTTTCTATATGACAGACACTGTTCTGAGCACTGGGGATAAATCAGAGAATGGAACAAAACTATCCTATGCTTTCCGGGGATCTTCCAGTACAGTGAGGAGAAACCAGTGACCCTCTAGATTGTCTGGGGGTGATAAGTTTATGGAAAAGAGTAAAACAGGGTAGAACAGGGACAGACATTACAGGGACGGACACTCAGTGGTGTCCAACTCTTTGTGAGCTCGTGAACTGTAGCCACAGCTCCTCTGTCCATAGAACAGTACTGGAGTGGGTTGCTATTTCCTTCTCCAAAAGGTACAAAGCAGGTGGTTAAATAGTTCATCTCACTAAAACATTTAAGTGAAGAAAAAAGTATGGGAACCCCTGTAAGTTAATGATCACTCAAGCAAGCAGATTTGGGAGGGAGGCACAAGAGGGAAGAGACATATGTATATTTAGAGCTTGTTCACATTGTAAAGCAGAAACTAACACAACATTCTAAAGCAATTATACTCCAATTAAAAAAAAAGAAAGAAAGTAGATTTGTTTAACCA
Organism: Bos mutus; assembly: GCF_027580195.1. Classification (NCBI taxonomy): domain Eukaryota; kingdom Metazoa; phylum Chordata; class Mammalia; order Artiodactyla; family Bovidae; genus Bos; species Bos mutus. The sequence goes on from NC_091627.1 coordinate 58,900,509, forward strand.
CAAAACCAAGCAGGGTTGCGTAGCAACAAAACCATGTAATAGAAGCATAAGACGCACCCAAAAACAATAAAACAATGGTGGCATGAGACCCACACCCTGACCAATGAGCTCACTAAGTTGATGAGTCCTAGGACACACTCCTCTGCATGCACTAAAAACAAAAATATAAGGAAAAAGTGAGATGATTTACCACTTTTAACATATGTCACTGCCTTTTTGCTTATTTCCATTGTGCCATGACAGCACGCCACACCTCCCTGTCCATCACTAACTCCCAGAGTTTATTCAAACTCATGTCCATCAAGTTGGTGATGCCATCCAACCATCTCATCCTCTGTCGTCCCCTTCTCCTCCTGCCCTCAATCTTTCCCAGCATCAGGGTCTTTTCAAATGAATCAGTTCTTTGCATCAGGTGGCCAAACTATTGGAGTTTCAGCTTCAACATCAGTTCTTCCAATGAGTATTCAGGACTGATTTCTTTTAGGATGGACTGGTTGGATCTCCTTGCGGTCCAAGGGACTCTCAAGAGTCTTCTCCAACACCACAGTTCAAAAGCATCAATTCTTCGGCACTTAGCTTTCTTCACACTCCAACTCTCACATCCATACATGACCACTGGAAAAACCATAGCCTTGACTAGACGGACCTTTGTAGGCAAAGTAATATCTCTGCTTTTTAATATGCTGTCTAGGTTGGTCATAACTTTTCTTCCAAGGAGTAAGTGTCGCTTAATTTCATGGCTGCAGTCACCATCTGCAGTGATTTGGGAGCCCCCCCAAAAAGATAAAGTCTGCCACTGTTTCCACTGTTTCCCCATCTATTTCCCATGAAGTGATGGGACAAGATCCCATAATCTTAGTTTTCTGAATGTTGAGCTTTAAGCCAACATTTTCACTCTCCTCTTTCACTTTCATCAAGAGGCTCTTTAGTTCTTCTTCACTTTCTACCATAAGGGTGGTATCATCTGGATATCTGAGGTTATTGATATTTCTCCCTGAAATCTTGATTCCAGCTTGTACTTCATCCAGCCCAGAGTTTCTCATGGTCTACTCTGCATATAAGTTAAATAAGCAGGGTGACAATATACAGCCTTGACGTACTCCTTTTCCTATTTGGAACCAGTCTGTTGTTCCATGTCCAGTTCTAACTGTTGCTTCCTGACCTGCATATAGGTTTCTCAAAAGGCAGGTCAGGTGGTCTGGTATTTCCACCTCTTTAAGAATTTCCCACAGTTTATTGTGATCCACACAGTCAAAGGCTTTGGCATAGTCAATAAAGCAGAATAGATGTTTTTCTGGAACTCTCTTGCTTTTTCAATGATCCAGCGGATGTTGGCAATTTGATCTCTGGTTCCTCTGCCTTTCCTAAAACTAGCTTGAACATCTGGAAGTTCATGGTTCATGTACTGCTGAAGCCTGGCTTGGAGAATTTTGAGCATTACTTTACTAGTGTGCAAGATGAGTGCAATTGTGTGGTAGTTTCAGCATTCTTTGGCATTGCCTTTCTTTGGGATTGGAATGAAAACCAACCTTTTCCAATCCTGTGGCCACTGCTGAGTTTTCCAAATTTGCTGGCATATTAAGTGCAGCACTTTCACAGCATCATCTTTTAGTATTTGAAATAGCTCAACTGGAATTCCATCACCTCCACTAGCTTTGTTCGTAGTGATGCTTCCTAAGGCCCACTTGACTTCACATTCCAGGATGTCTGGCTCTAGGTGAGTGATCACACCATCGTGATTATCTGGGTCGTGAAGATCTTTTTTGTACAGTTCTTCTGTGTATTCTTGCCACCTCTTCTTAATATTTTCTTCTGTTAGGTCCATACCATTTCTGACCTTTATTGAGCCCATCTTTGCAAGAAATGTTCCCTTGGTATCTCTAATTTTCTTGAAGAGATCTCTAGTCTTTCCTATTCTGTTGTTTTCCTCTATTTCTTTGCACTGATCACTGAGTAAGGCTTTCTTATCTCTCCTTGTTACTCTTTGGACCTCTGCATTCAAATGGGTATATCTTTCCTTTTCTCCTTTGCTTTTGGCTTCTCTTCTTTTCATAGCTGTTTGTAAGGGCTCCTCAGACAGCCATTTCGCTTTTTTGCATTTCTTTTTCTTGGGGATGGTCTTGCTCCCTGTCTCCTATACAATGTCACGAACCTCCGTCCATAGTTCATCAGGCACTCTTATCAGATCTAGTCCCTTGAGCTATAGGGAAACCCCTAGAATAGATCTATGCTTAATAAAAAGTGTTTTCCTACAAAACGATGTCATGAATCCCCGTGGATTCTGAATTCCTGACGCACTCCTGAGAAGTTCCTGAGAAACAGAGAGCTCATCAATCTTGAGATTTTTGCAGGTGGGAAGCGTGAAGCCCAGCGAAGCTAAGGACCTTTCTTCTTTCCACCTGGCGCTCAGTTTTTCAAATCTGAAACATGCGGCGGTATGGTACTTCCAGGGCTGCAGTGACGATTAAGAGGCTGAATAAAACGTTTAGCAAAGTGGTTTTAAAAAAGGCCAAATGTGGAATACAAGGTTCCGTCTCATTTTCATTTCCTCCTCCACTTATTCCGCCCTCGGCCTCCTACCCATGAGGCCCTGCTCATCCTCCGACCCGAAGCCTGCATGCTGCCCGCCCAGTCCCGCCCTCAAGACCGGAGCCTGGCACTCCCACTGCGCTCGATCCGCCTCCCCGGCCGAGCTCTGCCGCTTCCGGAGCCTGGGACCGGGTAACCACGCCGCCCCAGCCCCTGCAGCCCTCTTACCATCCGGCCCAGCCGGCTGATTCCGGGGTGGGAGTTGGGGTTCCGCCCCACGCGAGCCGGCGCGCCGGCCTCGGGTCCCCTCCCCGCGTCGCCCCCCGGCAATCGCGGCGGCCTCGCAGAGCTCATCGGTAGCGAGACTTCTGAGCTCCGAAACTACTCGCGATTTCGCTCAACCCTGTCTTCAGCGTGGCAGGGTCGGCCTCCCTGCCCCCCCTCCCCCTTTTTTTCAGCCTCTAGTTCGGGCGCTGCGACTTGGAGGAAACCTGGGAGGGTTGAGGGTTCCCGACGCTTCGAAAATTTTGCAGGATTTCTGCAATTCACGGAGAGCCCCGACACTAAGCCTGTTGGGTTTTTCTAGGCTGGGAGTGGAACTTTATCCCGCAGGCCTGATCAAAAACGCCTTGGCCCAAGGCCAGGCCAGCCAGAGGTGCCAGTGACTTGGAGAGGCTGGCGGCGCCTGCCATGGCCCTGCCTTGGCCACCATCCCAGGGGCGCAGCGATAGCCGCTTAGGGTTCGGCCGCCCGATTTTAAGTCTCCGCCCTGCCCCCATCCTTGCTCAGAAAATCTCTTGGCCTGGAGGAGGAGCCCTTCTTAAAATGTTTCCCTGCCTTGCGGCCATTTCTTGTTTCCTTTGCTCTGCATCCAGATTATTGGTCAGATATTTTCTGACCCGTCTCCACCCTGGAATAGGGCCCAGCGGAGTCACAGGGGCAAATTACAAAATCCTGCGCCAGAGGTCATTAGTCCGTTCAGCAGTCCAACCCAGGTGCTAGATTTTCTTGGTTAACTTCACAAGTTCACGTCCTGTGGCAGCTGCTTCTGCTTCTGGGCTTCTCTTTCTGGTTTGTTGCTGTTCAGACTCTGCAACCCCCATGGACTGCAGAAGGCCAGGCTCCTCTGTCCTTCTTTATCTCCTAGAGTTTGCTCAAACTCATGTCCATTGAGTCTGTGATGCCATCCAACCATCTCATCATCTACTACCCGCTTCTCCTGCCCTCAATCTTTCCCAGCATGAGGGTCTTTTCCAGTGAGTTGGCTCTTAACATCAGGTTGCCAAAGTATTGGAGCTTCAGCTTCAGGATCAGTCCTCCCAGTGAATATTCAGGGTTGATTTCCTTTAGGATGGACTGGTTTGAACTCATTGCTGTCCAAGGGACTCGCAAGAGTCTTCTTCAGCTTTCAGTTCGAAAGGATCAACTCTTTGGCCCTCAGCCTTCTTTATGGTTCAACTCTCACATCCCTACATGACTACTTGAAAAACCATGGTTAAGTTAAACACGTTTAACTGCTTAAACAATGTTTAAAGTCAAACAATTTGACTCAGTTTTCTAGGTAGCGCCAGGGGTAAAGAACGCCTGCCAGTGTAGGAGACATAAGAGACTCGAAGTTCGATCCTTGGGTTGGGAAGATCCCTTGGAGGATGGCATGGCAACCCACTCCAGTCTACTTGCCTAGAGAATGCCATGAATAGAGGAGTCTGGCAGGCTCTAGTCCATAGGGTTGCAAAAGAGTTGGACCCGACTGAAGTGACTTAGCACACATGCATGCCTGATGAGTGATGGCCTAGGGGTTAGCTGAGGGAGCTGGATGTACTTGGGCTTTGCCCCATGGGGTACTGAGCTTGGAGATTAAATGCCTCTGGGGCTGGTCCCTCTGCAGGCCCCCGGGATCATGTGGTATGTCAGCACTCGGGGTATGGCCCCACGGATTGACTTCAAGGAGGCGCTCTTCTCTGGCTATGCTCCAGACGGGGGCCTCTACATGCCTGAGGAGCTTCCACAGCTGGGCAGAGAGACGCTGCATGAGTGGAGCACGCTCTCCTACCCCAGCTTGGTGAAGGAGCTGTGCAGCCTCTTCATTGGACCTGAGCTCATTCCTAGAGATGACCTAAACGGTGAGCACCCCTCTACCTTTCTACTCTCCCACCTCACTATTCTGCCAGCCCGGCCCCCAGAGTTGCAAATCCGTCATTCAACCCCTAGGAGATCCCCAGTCATATTTCCCAAAGTTTGGCTTCCCAGGTGGCTCAAATGATAAAGAATCTGCCTGTACTGTAGGAGACCCAGGTTTGATTCCTGGGTTGGGAAGATCCCCTGGAGAAGGGACTGGCTACCCTCTCCAGTATTCTTGCCTGAGGAGCCTGGTGGGCTACAGTCCACGGGGTCACAAAGAGTCGGACATGACTGAATAACTAACAAGTCCCCAGTCATATTTCCCAAACTTTGGAGTTTTTCCCAGACTCTGAAATCCCAGAATTGGAAATATCCTCAGAGTTTCATCCATTCCAGTTCCCACCCCAGTGTGGGGAATGCCAAAGTAATCGGCAGAGAATTTGTTTTTAAAAAAAACTTTTCAAAACTAGGGATTTCACCATTGACCTTGAATGAGATGCTCGAATGTTTGAATATTTCCTTCTTGCATATACTTCAGCATTTCTGGGCTTCCCTGGTGGCTAGATGGTAAAGAATCTGCCTGCAATTCGAGAAACCTGGGTTCAATCCCTGGGTTGGGAAGATCCCCTGGAGGAGGGATTGGCAACCCACTCCAGTATTCTTGCCTGGAGAATCCCCATGGACAGAGGAGCCTAGTGGGCTACAGTCCATGGGGTCACAAAGAGGTGGACTCAACTGAGCAACTAAGCACAGCATAACACAGCACATATATAACACATAACACAGCACAGTATATAAAGCACCCAGACCCACAGATTGCTATTTTATTTCCTCAAATGGTAATTCCAGAAGGGATTTTGAGAGTGTTCTGGACCAGCTCATTTCAGACTGTTATGTGCCTACAGATTGTCCCTGGGAATCTTGTTAAAATGCAGATTCTGATTCAGTAGATCTGGGGCGGGCCTGAAAATTCTGCATTCCTATCAAGCGTCCAGGCTTCCCTGGTGGTGCAGGGGGAAAGAATCTGCCTGCCAATGCAGGAGACTCAAGAGATGTGGGTTCTTGATTCCTGGGTGGGGAAGATCCCCTGGAGGAGAAAATGGCAACCCCCTCCAGTATTCTTGCATGGAAAATTCCATGGACAGAGGAGCCTGGTGGGTTACAGCCCATAGGGTTGCAAAGAGTCAGATATGACCGAGCAACTGAGCATGCATGCATCAGACGTCCAGATGATACTAATGCTGCTGGTCCATGGACCAGCTGTATAATATAATCCAGCAGCAGCAGCAACCTAGTAATGAGAGTTTGAGACTGAAAACTCAAAATGTAGTTTGGGACTTCCCTGGTGATCCAGTGGTGAAGAATCTGCCTGCTAGTGCAGGGGACACCGGTTCGATCCCTGGTCCAGGAAGATTCCACGTGCTGCAGGACGACTAAGCACGAGTGCCTTAACTACTGAAACCGGCTCACCTAGAGCTCGTGCTCTGCAATGAGAGAAGCCGCTGCAGTAAGAAGCTCGCTCGTGCAACTAGAGAGAGGCTAGCTCTCTCACCCCAGCTAGAGAGTAGCCCACCCACAGCTACTCTGGATGTAATAAAAATAAATAAATAAAAAAATTTTAAATGTAGTTCAGTGACCAGCACTGATGGCATTGCCTGGGTATGTGTTAGAATTCTCATTACTTCCTCCGACTTACTGATCCAAAACCTGCATTTTAAGATCCCAGGTGACTGGTTTGCCAATTAAAGTTTGAGAAATGCTACTCTGGATGGGCTTAGCTTTAGGTAGGACCCCAAGTTTCTGGCATCACAGGTGTGAGATTAAGTAATGCAAAACAAAGAAACAACTCTCTATTTTTAGGAAGGAAAATTAGAAGAGATGAGATACTTGATTTGTTTGTTGCGTGATTGTTTAACTGAATTTCTACTGGAATACATGCACACAAGAAATCCAAATGGTGTAGAAATCTATAAAGTAAAAAATGAAAGTCTTACAGCATCAATTCTGCTGTCTGGGAGAATCACTGTGAGGAATCCATGAACAGTTCGAGTTCGGTTCATGTCTTTCCAAACTTTTCCCCCTAGGATTATACAATTATATTCATACACAGTATCCTTTATGATAAAAATTTCAGGTATTTTACTCTGGTAACAAGATAGAAAATTCAAATTTAAAAGTGTAAAGAGACTAAGAATGAACTTGGAGGACAAGTGTGTGTGTGTGCGCGTGTGCACACTCTCAGTTGTGTCTGGCACTTTGTGACCCCATGGACTGTAGCACATCAGGCTCCTCTGTCCATGTGATTTTTCAGGCAGGAATACTGGAGTGGGTTGCCATCTCCTCTTCCAGGGAATCCTCCCAACCCAGGGATTGAACCCACATCTCTTGCATCTCCTGCATTTGCAGGCAGATTCTTTACCACTAGTGCCACCTGGGAAGCCCTGGAGGAGGATGAGAGAATGCCGTTTTCAATGTACGATTTCCCTTCCTTCCCCTTGCAGATCTGATTGATCGTGCCTTCAGCAGATTCCGCCACAGAGAGGTGGTGCATCTGTCCAGGTTGAGGAATGGGCTGAACGTGCTGGAGCTGTGGCACGGGGTCACCTATGCGTTTAAGGACCTGTCCCTGTGCTGCACAGCACAGTTCCTGCAGTACTTCCTGGAGAAGAGGAAGAGGCACATCACCGTGGTTGTAGGTGTGCATCTTGGGCATGTGCCCTGGAGCCCACAGTACCCCAGCTGGCTGGTGTCCGCCCATGGGATGCCCTCCACTGATGTCTCTTGGGGAGTATGTTACTGATTCTTCTAGAGCAGCTTTCTTTTTTAAAAAATTGAATTATAATACCATGTGAGTTTCAGGTATACGGCACAGTGATTCGGTTATATGTATCTATTGTTGTTTAGTCGCTAAGTTGTGTCTGACTCTTCTGCAACCCCATGGACTCTATCTAGCACACCAGGCTCCTCTGTCTGTGGGATTTCTCAGTATTACAAAATATTGAGTATGGTTCCTTGTGATATACACTAGGTCCTTGTTGGTTATCTGTTTTATATATGTGAAGTGCTCAGTTGTGCCTGACTCTTTGTGACCCCATGGACTGTAGCCCACAAGGCTCCTCTGTCCATGGGATTTCCTAGTCAAGAATACTGGAGTGGGTTGCCATTCCCTTCTTCAGGGAATCTTCCTGACCCAACAATCAAACCTGTATCTCTTGTGTTTTTTTGCATTGCAGGTGGATTCTTTACCCGGTGAGCCATCAGGGAAGTCCTGTTTTAAATATATATGTTAATCCCAACCTCCTCATTTGTAGAGCAGGGTTCTTAACATTCTCTTGTGCCATGGACCCTTTTGACAGACTGATGGAGGCTATGGAATCTTCTCAGAATAATAATTTAAATAAAAAAAATACATAGATGATATGCTGCCAACTTCACAGGTGCCTTGATTTGTATCCATGGGTCTCTTGGAGGTTCAAGGACCCCAGGTTAAGTACTGGATTCCTATCCTCCAGGGTATCCCCTCACTTGGCAACTGTGCTTTAGGGGCCAATTTCTTTCCATCTCTCTTTGTCTAAAGAGGGGGGTTCCTCCTTCTTCCCATCCAGGAACTTCTGGAGACACAGGAAGTGCTGCCATTGAGAGTGTTCAGGGGGCAAAAAACGTGGACATCATTGTTCTGCTGCCCAAGGGTCACTGTACAAAGATTCAGGAGCTCCAGATGACAACAGTGCTAAGAGAGAACGTCCACGTGTTCGGAGGTGAGTGTTGGGACTGAGGTTCTAGGGACAGCGTGGCCCTGCCTTGAGTGGTTCTATGTTGCGAGATGGACTGGAACCAAGCTAATCAATTGTCTAGCTGAGCATCCTGCCTCCTCTCCTTTCTCTCTCCTTCCCTCCCTTTATCAGTCATATTTTGAGGTTGGTATATGCCCTGACTTAGCCCTAAGTAGGCTTGTGGCTACACAGTCTCAGAAACTATTGGAGGTGACTGGTGCATAAACCATTACTAATAAATAGTACATCCAAGGAAGTGCAGGTTTAAACCCATACCCCAAAGAATGCCACCTTCATGCACATTCAACCTGTTTGTGCCATGTCTGCAAGGCAGCTCAGTCATAGCCTGAGCCAGATGACTTGGATTTTTTTCCAGGGCACAGAGGTTCAGAGGGCAAAAACACATTGCCCTCTGAGAGAATGTGCTATTACATGTTGGCAGCTCACATCTTCCCTTGCAGTGTTGAATCAACTAATGCATTTGGTTAGCAGGTCTAAGTATTTAAAATAGGAAGCTACTCAGTGGTACCTATGGCTCATGACTCCTACTTCCTGAGCCACATCATGAATCATAGCATTTTATGCTTGCAGAAAGGCAAAAAAAATCTTAATGTCTGGCCATCTATTCTGAGCGCATGTAATCATTATGAAGCCCAAGAGTGTAGGAAGGCAGAGTGAGTTTGAGTGGAGCCATACTTTTTATTGTGGGCTTCCCTAGTGGTTTAGACAGTTAAGAATCTGCCTGCCATGTGGAAGACCTGAGTTCAATCCCTTGGTCGGGAAGATCCCCTGAAGAAGGGAATGGCAAACCACTCCAGTATTCTTCCCTGGAAAATTCCATGTACAGAAGAGCCTGGCCAGCTACAGTCTATGGGATTCCAAAGAGCTGGATCTGACTGAGCAACTAACACACACTTGTATACTTTTTTATTTCTACCTGTCACACCCCACTGCACCCCAGGGACCCCCAAGGAAGGGATAGGAAAATGAGCAGTAGAGATCTTGGTGAAGTTTTGTGCTCTGTGGCCTGGAGCAAGCTGTCTAGGTAGCCTGACTTGGTTTGGTCACTCACCTAGCAGGACAACAAATGTGGTAGCAGAGAACCCTCCTTCTGTAGCTGGCCTGGCCTCCTGTTATAATCCCATAGATGAAGTTTTATATAACACCAATTTTGTCAAGGACCAAAAACACAGCGAAAACAACTGTTACCCAGGGGATTAGCGTGAATATCCTTTGTCTGTTTGTTCAAGAGCAAACAAAAAGCCTCTTCTACTCTTTCCTTTAGCAAACCCATGTACATTCCAGTGAAAAGTTTATTGTTTAGCTAAGGCAAGTGTTGGCAGAATTAACCTTGGTAATTCATTGCCCATATCTGGCCACATATTGGGCTTCCCAGGTGGCGCTAGTGGTAAAGAATCCACCTGCCAGTGCAGGAGATACAAGAGATGCGGGTTTGATCCCTGGGTTGGGAAGATCCACTGGAGTAGGAAACAGCATCCCAGTCCAGCATTCTTGCCTGGAAAATTCCATAGATAGAGGAGTCTGGCAGGCTGCAGTCCATGGGGTCGAAAAAGAGTGGACGTGACTGAGCGGAGCATCTGACTACATTTTCCTGCAGTCATGGCAAGATTTTAATGCACAACATTCAGGTTCCTAAGGGTTTCTGTTAAACCCTAAGCACCAGAATTGCTATTTATGGATCTGCGACTGTCTTTGCCTAGAATCAGATCAGAGAATAGCTTTTTGTGCCTCTGTTCTGGACCTGCAGCCTTCTCTCCTTGTATACAGATGTTGGAAGGCTTTTATCTAAGGGCGTGTATAGAAGCATCATTCCTGATCATGAGTTGGAGAACAGTGCACATTAGGAAAATGTGGCAGACATGTGGATGGTGATGAATACAGTATGTCATAAATGTGCATAAATTAGTTTTTATTTCAAAACAGTACCGTTCAAGTTCTTCCTTTCCTTTCTGGAATCTTCTGACTTGGTTTCCAGGAGAATATGCGTTAGTTTGGGAGCTAGCAGTGGGTGTGTGTTTTCCCTAGGACTAGGGAGCTCAGGGAGCAGAGATGGGTCACCTGAATTGTTGTGTCTTAGACACTGATGTTTTCTGAAGTCATTAATACCCATTGTACATTATATACTCAATTCTTCTTAAGCACAGGATAATCAGCCAATGTTAGTTATGTATTATTTGGGTTGTTTTTGCCTGGAAGTAACAGAAAACCTAACTCAGACTGACTTGAACAGGGGTAATTTCCAGCTCATGTACCTGTAAGTATAGAAATGGAATGGGCTTCTGACTGGGTGTTTCACTGCCTTCTGGGAGCCAAGTATTCTTGGTTCCATCTTCCCCAATTCTCAAGCTTTTTGTGGTTCATGATGGTTACTGAAGGTAACCAAGTCTCTCTTCCTGTGGCTGTCTCTTGAAAGCAGTGAATCTTTTCCTTGAACCCCAGCAAATATCCCCCTTGTAACATGGATCTGGAGTTAGTACTGCAGTCTCAGTGCTACTACATGATGAAAGGGGGAATGAATGGTAACCTCCACGCCTACTCTGGCATTTACCCCCAATAATCTTATCCCCCTCTGGCCTCCAAGTTTGGATTCAATGGAGAAATAGACCCAGGTTTTAGATAAGAGATTAATGTTGGCTTGATTGCTGGTTGGGCTGGGTTGAGGGGTGCAACTTGGACTAGGTGCTGATTTGCCCAACAATTACCCAATTAATTTATCCATAAATTAAAGTGCACACACACCCAGCTTAAGGAGAAATCCTGCCCATACCAGCTTCCCTGCCACGTAGGAGCCGAGGGTAGAACCTCCACCCTTTGATCTAAATGAGGGAACAAGGGCAGATCCCATAGAAAGAGCAACTCTTTCCCCTCAGCCCCTGATGGAGAACCATGGAGTAAAGCTCAGCCTCTCACCATCTTATAACCTGATAAACTATCCTGTCCTTGTTCCCAGAGCCTGGGGAAGAGGGCCTGGACTACAAAGAAGAATTCTTCCCCCAGTGTCCCAGAAGGTTGACATTTAATATCTAATTTTAGATAATGGTAGAAACATTGGAAATGTGACCACAACGATATGAGCCATGGGTTGAGTGAAGGTCCCAGTGCGATGGGCTCAGTCTGAAAGTCCTTGTGGGCACATGCTGACCATCTAGGGGTTCTCTGTGCTCCTGACAGCTCCGTCTCCTCTCTCCCCTGACAGTGGAGGGTAACAGCGATGAACTGGATGAGCCCATCAAGACGGTGTTTGCCGACGTGGCCTTTGTCAAGAAGCACAACCTAATGAGTCTGAATTCAATCAACTGGTCCCGGGTCCTCGTGCAAATAGCCCACCACTTCTTTGCTTACTTCCGGTGTGCGCCATCCTTAGACATGCACCCCCTGTCCCCCGTGGAGGTGGTTGTGCCAACGGGGGCTGCCGGTAACCTTGCAGGTGAGAAGACCCCTGGATGGAAATGGGCTTTCCAGAAAAATGCCTGTGGTCCTTGTCCTCCCAGCCACCTTTTGGCTATAACCTAGGTTGGGTCCTTTGTTGTTTCGTCGCTTAGTCACGTTCAGCTCTTTGCAACCCCAAGGACTGTAGCCCACGAGGCTCCTCTGTCCATGGGATTTCCCAGGCAAGAATACTGGAGTGGGTTGCCATTTCCTTCTCCAGGGGATCTTCTCGATTCCGGGATTGAAACTCGGTCTCCTACATTGGGAGGTGGATTCTTTATCACTGAGCCACCATGGAAGCCCAGGTTGGGTCCTAGGTGATGGGGAACTACACAAAAGAACCTTCCAGAAAATGTCCCCCTGACTTCCTGGGAGGACATCCCGGCCTTTCGCCACAGAGGGAGAGTAATGGGTTAACCCCAGTGTGCTCGGCCGCCTGATCTGATGTGTCGCTCAGCAGAGTGTGGGGAGATGAGGTGAAGGTTCAGCTGCTGTTCCTGGATGGCAGAGCCCTCTGCCGGGAACGTGGACTTTCCTCCCAGCCCTGGCCAGCTCCCTGCTCTGAGGATAAGGACTCGCCTGGCACAGCATGTTCTCCTCACAGACCGTGTGATGTGGAAAGAGTCCTGGACTTGGGCTTCTGGCTCCAGTTCTGTCCTTTACTAGCTGAATGGCTATCCCTTAGGTTCAGCTCCTCGGCTATCAAAGGGAGGTTGGACCGCTTATCATATCTCTCAGGACGAGCGTGAGGTGCAAATTAGATTCTGTGTGTATGTGAACTTTGTGAAGGTCGAGTGCTATAAAGCTGCATGGCATGAAAATCATTTCCTGTAATAATTTATAGGAACGTTGATCAAGCACTGACTGTGTGTCAGGCAGTGCTCTGAATGCTTCCCTCATATCAATTCATTTAATCCTCACATGGGCCTATGAGGGGCCCACGTTAATTTCATTTTACAGTGAGGAGGCTGTGGCACATAGAAGTCCTTGGACAGCCTGTCATTGTTTATGCACTGGTCAGTCCCAGGGCCAGGATGGTGGCCCAGGCAAGCTGGCTTCAGTCTTCGCCCTAGAACTTATGAGGCTGCCTCTTGATGGACGTGACTTTTTTCTGATGGTTCTGTTAATGGCATCGCTTCTGATGGGTGCCCAGGTTGGCTTAGGTGAGACCATGAAAGCATCTTAGTGCTCAGGAGTCTTTATGACTTCAGCTAACACAGCGATGGAAAAAATGAGCTGGCTGTTAGACAAGGACGGCTCAGCCTTCTTCCCCGTCCATGGAGGGAAGCCCACCACACTGCCTATCTGCATCACCCCCCAGGGAATGGTACCACCTGCCTGTGCCCTGTATCTGCCACAGTGCCTGGCACAAAAGCAACATTTGCAGAGGGATCTCCTATCTAGCCCTGCTCCATCAGGAACTAGCTGCTTGACTTTAAGCCCTTGGACCCCTTAAGCCTCCATTGTTCCCCTGTCATGCAAGGTTCATGGCATTTACTGAGGGTCCCATGAAATAAGACTGTGAAAGTGCTTTGCAAAATTGAGTGACACTGGGTGGTGTGGGTATCCCTAACTCCTTTTACTTACTCATAGAAATAAACTATTCATGGGAATAGGAACCTTCCTAAACTACATTACCTTTCTGGGCTCTCCATCTCTCGGGGTGAGGCATTTTATTTGTTTCATGCAAACAGGAGCTGCTGTTAGGTGGACAGTAGCTGCCTCCCCATCCTCCTTCGGCCCCTTTCCAGGAGACTCAGCCTGAAAGCACTGAAAGACTCAGCCTGAAAGTTCTTCGTCTGGGGCTCAGCGTGTGCTCCAGACTTAGACAGACCTCTAAGTTCACATCCTCACTCTGCCACTTAGCAGGCTCTGAAAGTGCAAGAATTAGTAGCTCAGTCGTGTCCGACTCTTTGCAACCCCATAGGCTGTAGCCCGCCAGACTCTTCTGTCCGTGGGATTCTCCAGGCAAGAATACTGGAATGGGTTGCCATTCCCTTCTCCAGGGGATCTTCCCAACCCAGGGATTGAACCTGGGTCTCTCAAATTACAGGCAGATTCTTTACCATCTGAGCCACCAGGGAAGCCCAAAGCAGGCTTTGGGTGGGTCATTTAAACTTCTCAGAACCTCTGTTTTCTCTTCTGCAAATGCTGTGTGTCGGTACCTGGTGGGGGCAGGGTTTGGCGTGGAGAACAGCATCAGGGCACAGTAACCCCCTCCTACTCTTTCCTCCTTTTTTGTTTTTTGGTAGCAGCTTTATTGCTCTATGATTCACATACCATACAATTCACCCGTTTAAAGTATTCAGCTTAATACTTTTTAGTGCACACAGATTTGTGCAACCATCACCATAATGTTTTAGAGCATTTTCATCACCCTAAGAGGAAGCCCTGTTCCCATGAAGTAGTCATTCCCTCCTCTCTCCCAGCTTTAGGCAGTCACTCATCTATTTCATCTCCGTAGATTTTCCTATTCTGGACATTTTATGTAAATGGAATCATCCAATATGTGGCCTTTTATGTCTAGCTTCCTTTCACTTAGCATGACATTTTCAAGGCTCATCCATACTGTAGCACGTGTTAGTACTTTATTCCTTTTTATGGCTGAATACTATTTTATTGTATCAATGTATCACATTTTGTTTACACATTTAAGAGTTAATGGACATTTGGATTGCTTAGGTTTTTAGTTATGAATAATGCTGCTGTGAACGTTTGTGTATGTGTTTGTGTGGCTCTGTTCTCAGTTATCTTGAGTATATACAAACTAGGAGTGGATTTCTGGGTCGTACTGGAGCTCTGTGCTTAACTTTTTGAGGAACTGCTGGACAGGTTTCCAAAGTGGCTGCACTATTTGCCATTCCCACTAACAGTATATGGGGGTTCCAATTTCTCCACATCCTGACCAAGACTTGTTATCATCTGTCTTCTTGATTCTAACCATCCGAGTAGGTATGAAGTGGTGTATCATTGTGATTTGGGTTTGTGTTTTCCTGATGACTAATAATGTTGAGTGGGCTTCCCTGGTGGCTCAGTGGGAAAGAATCCACCTGCCAATCTCTGGGTCAGAAAGATCCCTGGAGGAGGAAATGGCACCCCACTCCAGTATTCTCACCTGAAAAATCCCATGGACAGAGGAGCCTGGTGGGTTACAAATGTTGCAAAAGAGTTGGATACCACTTAGTGACTAAACAACAGCAACAGTGATGTTGAGTGTCTTTTCATATGTCCGTTGGCTATTTGTTTATCTTTTCTGGAGAAATGTCTACACAAGTCCTTAGCCTATTTTTTAATTGGATTATTTGTATTTTAATTGTTGAGTTGTAAGAGTTCTTTATATATTCTCGGTTCAAGTCTCTTATCAGATATACAATTTGCAAATGGTTTTTCCTATTCTGTGGGTAGCCTTTTTATAGCGATAAATTGATAATGATATATTGATAGTGTCCTTTGAAGCATGAAAGCTTCAAAAAGCACAAAACCTTCTTAATTTTGATGATGTTCAAGTCATCTATTTTTTCTTTTGTTGTCTGTGATTTTGGTGTCATGGCTAAGAAACCATTGTTCTCCTCTCATAAGCTGGGTGCATCGCTCAGAAGATGGGGCTGCCCATTCACCTGGTCGTGGCAGTGAACAGCAATGACATCATCCACAGGACCATCCAATGGGGAGACTTCTCTCTGTCCAAAGCGGTCAAGCCAACCTTGGCGTCGGCCATGGACATTCAGGTGGGATGTGTGTGCAGGTCTGCCCCAGGTGTTGGTTGGATGGAGGTGGACAAGGGCTGAGGTCAGCATGACCCCTGGGACCCTGCCTCTCTGCTCAGGTTCCCTACAACATGGAGAGGATCTTCTGGCTGCTGTCTGGCTCTGACAGCCAGGTGATAAGAGCCCTCATGGAGCAGTTTGAAAGTACAAAAAGTGTGAGTCTACCCAAGGAGCTGCACAGCAAGGTCAGTTACCACTCACACACCATGGAGAAAGGAAAGGGTACAGCCACGAGACCAGACCTGGGGTTTGAAAATCTTTTCAAGGAAAGGAGATGCTTGGGTATTTTTTTGAGTACCTGCTATGAGTCTCGCACTTCTGGAGTTTATGAGGATTTATTTTTTGAATGGGGAGAGGTGGTTGGTTTAGAGGTTTTTGGTTTAGAGTTAGATGCATGTAAATCCAAGCCAGTTATGAGGCCTTGGGTTAGATTCTTAAACTCTGTGCCTCAATCTCCTCATCTGTAAAATGGGAATCATGAGAATACCTGCCTCATGGCATTGTTGAAGATTTAAGTCCATCAAGCGCTTTGTATACTGCCTGGCAATATAGGGCTTAATATATTAACTATCATTATTTTATTCATTATTGTTGTTGATTTCCAATAATAACAACTGGAAGCCACTTTCTCTATCCAGTATGTGCAGAGACTATTGTTCAATTAACTTTTTTAAAAAAAATAAAGAAGGAGAGGGAGTTTCTTGGCAGTCCAGTGGTTGGGGCTCTGTGCTTGCACTGCAGGGGACCTAAGTTTGATCCCTGGTCAGGGAACTCAGATCCTGCAAGTCACAGCACTGCCAAAAAATTACATTAAAAAAATAAAGAATAAGGAGAAATTTTGTCTCCAGATGGATAGGAGTCTAGGGCTCAGTTGCTCAGTTGTGTCCAACTCTTTGTGACCCCATGAACTGTAGCTCTCCGGTCTCCTCTGTCCATGGGATTCTCCAGGCAAGAATACTGGAGTGGGTTGCCATTTCTGTCTCCAGGGGATCTTCCTGACCCAGGGATCGAACCCAGGTCTCCTGCATTGCAGGCGGATGCTTTACTGTCTGAACTACTAGGAAGCCCTCTAGGGAAGGATTGCTTTTATTTTAATGTAACCTGGTGATGGAAACTTATTTAATATCAAAAAAGGATTTCATATATTGAATTTGACTATAATTTTCTCTACCACATTCCTACCAATTGGTCATCCAGACTGTGTATACTTCCAACAACAAGGACCTCACTACCTCACATCAGCTGTCGTCATTACAAAGTTCTTTATGTCAAGCCAGAATCTGTTCCTTCTAGCTTGTGTACTGGTGAGCTGATTCCCATACTTGAAGAGAATCTTCCTTTACCTGCTAAGCCTTCCTGGTTCCTTTAGCTACATGGTGTGAATTACATGGCGTAATTTTGAGTGGTTGGTGTCCATCTTAAAGAGTTGTTCCCAGAACTAGATACAGTTCTGTGGGCTCAGTCACTCACACAGACGGGTGTGGAATTTGTCTTCTGGAATCTGTGCTTCCCACCAGGGAAGTCTCCCTATGCTTCTTCGATGCAACCTGTTTTAATCAGTTTGGACTGCTATAACAAAGTACCACAGACTGGTGACTTATAAACAATGCAAATGTATTTCTCACAATTCCAGGGACTGGAGGACCGAGGTCAAGGTGCTAGCATCAAGGTCAAGGTTGGATTCTGGTGAGGGCCCCCTTCTGGGAGGTAGTAGGCCACCTTCTTGTATCCTCATATGGGGGAATATGAGACACTAATAAAGATACTAATTCCATTCATGAAGGCTCCACCCTCATGACCTAATTACCTCCCAAAGCCTCACCTACAAATACCATCATATTGGGATTAGGGCTTTAACATATAAATTTGGTGGGAACACGACTATGAAGACCGTAATACAACTAAAGTTCAGCTTATTTAATGGTTTGTTTTGATATTCCTTCTCCTCATGTAAATGAGATGCTATGTGAAGACAGACACCATATCCCCTGGTTCTTCATTCTCTCCCTGGCTGTACATGTAGAAGTTACTCCATCTGCTGAAACAACATTCATTCATTTGTTCATTCATTCATTCATGTTACTTATTGCCCATGAGCCAGGAACTGTGCTTGGTGCTAGAGATTCAAATATAAATAAAACAAACACACTCATTGTCTGCTGTGAACCATAATGGGTCAGGAAGATGTCTAAACAATTTATAATAACCTGTGGTTTCTATTGGGCTTCCCAGGTGGCGCAGTGGTAAAGAATCCACCTGCCAATGCAGGAGACATGGGTTCGATCCCTGGGTTGGGTAAATCCCTGGAGAAGGGAATGGCAACCCACTCCAGGATTCTTGCCTGGGAAATCCCATGGACTGAGGAGCCTGGAGGGCTACAGTCCATGGGGTCACAAAGAGTCGGACATGACTTAGCAACTAAACAGCAGCAACATGGTCTTTATTGATTGAAGTTGATTATATTCATGGTTTTTGGCACATGCAGTGCATTTCCAGAGAATGATCAAATAAACCATCTACACCGAGGGAGCACTGAAAAGGGAGTCTTCCTTTTCTGAGGTAGTGGGCAATTTTCCTAAAGGAAAGCTGGAGATTTGGGTGGAAACCGATGGGAAACTATTCCCATACCTACAGGGAGGGGGCGCACTAACAGCAAAGCACTAGGAATGCTTGAGTGCCCTTAGCCTGTGTTTCCTTTGGTTGCTGAGCAAGCATATGTTCTATTTTGCTGATCCAGAGCCAAATTCTAAATAAATGTATTGACCTGAAACTCAAACGTGTGCTTCCTCTAACTTGAGTGAATCTGTTTAAAACTGGGAAACATGGGAAACTAGCTTTTTCTCTGAGCTGAATCTGAGCCATTTCATTTGAGTTTCTGATGTGTACTCAGATGGTTGTATTGGGTGGTGGGTTTTTGGTCATCTCTTCCCCACTTCCCCTCAGCTTTCGGAGGCAGTAACCTCTCAATCGGTGTCAGATGAGGCTATCACCCAGACGATGGGCCGCTGCTGGCAGGAGAACCAGTACCTGTTGTGCCCACACTCAGCCGTGGCCGTGAGCTGCCATTACCAGCAGGTGGACAGGCAGCAGCCCAGGTACTGGTGGGGTGGGTGCCTGAGTTTCAGGGAGGGGGGACCCCTTTGGACCTCTCTGGGCCCATCCTTTTCCCCAAGCAGGGGGCACAGGAATGTGAACAACTTGCTTTTCTTGGGAGGAGGGGTGCCCCACATGGCATGTGAGATCTTAGTTCCCCGACTAGGGATCGAACTCAGGCTCTCTGCAGTAGAAGCACAGAGTCTCGACCACTGGTCCACCAGGGAAGTCCCACAAATGGGTTTTATGAGCATAGTGGGTGCTGAGTGAAGGTGTGTGCTGAGACTGTGGTCCTAGAAGAGGGAGCTTGAACCCCAAAAAGCAGGAGCAGTTGGCTTGCAGAGTTATTGCAGAGATGAATTCAAGGGACCAAACCTGTTTTTTTCCCTGTCTCTCTCCACCCTACCTCTAACCTTCCCCTGTTCCTTCTTCTCCCGCCTCACCTTCTTCCGGTACCTGCCCCACTATCTATTATCTTCCACCCCCTGTTTTCACCTCCCCCACTTCCCCCAGCCCTCCCCGCTGTTGTCTGGCTCCCGCCTCTGCAGCCAAGTTCCCGGAGGCTGTGCGGGCTGCCAGGCTGACCCTGGACACCCCGGCAGAGATCCTCGCCCTGGAGCACAAGGAGGCACGCTGCACCCCAATGCGGAAGGGCGATGACTGGACACGGATGCTCCGGGACACGATTGAGGACCTGAGCCAGCAGTGGCAGAGGCGCTTCCTGAATCTCCCGGCATAGCCCCGCTGGAGATGGCTTCCTTTAGGCCTCGGACCCTGGGAGGTGTCCCCTGTGAGCCGCTTGGGGCACCTTCTCCCCATTGAGAGTCTGTGCAGGAGGTTCTCGGGGGGCTGCTCTAGAGGTGGGGGTCTGGAGCCAGCGGGCTGTGCTCTGTTCCCAGGATGCTCTGTGCTGTCACCGCCTGATGTTGTGCCTGATCCCCTGGGAGGTGGGGAGGGCTCCTGTAGATGTTGCTGGGGGTGCACTGCCACCGCCGGACAGTGCAGGAGCATTGCTGCTGCCTGTGAAAGTTTCAGTGGATAAGAATGTGCCTGCCAGTGCAGGGGACACAAGTTTGATTCCTGGTCCAGGAAGATCCCACATGCCAGGGAGCAACAAAGCCCCTGCACCACAACTGCTGAGCCTGGGCACCTGGAGCCCGTGCTCCACAACGAGAGAGAGCACCACAATGAGAAGTCTGTGTGCTACAGGGAAGAGTAGCCCCCGCTTGTAGCAACTAGAGAAAGCTCGAGCAAAGCAACAAAGAATAAGTAAATACATAAATAAATAAACAAAAACTTAAAAAAGAAAGGAAAGTCTGGGGTTCAGGGTCAACCTCGGCTCTAAGATTTTGGACCCAGGCAGATGGGGACCGCTGAGTCCATTAGCACAGGTCTGGCTTGAGTCTTAGTTTATCTGGTCCCCAAACCAGATCACAGGCCTTGGCCTGCCTTGTCAGAGGCTTTGTTGTTGTGTCTAGTAGATAAATTGTGTCCCACTCTTTGCAACCCCATGGACTGTAGACTGCCAGGCTCCTCCTGTCTGTGGGATTCTCTAAATAAGAATACTGGACTGGATTGCCATTTCTTTCTCCAGGGATCTTCCCAGCCCAGGGATCCAACCTGTGTCTCCTGCATTGGCAGGCGGATTCTTACTATCTGAGCCACTGGGGAAGCCCAACGTATGTGTACTAAACTATGTATAATTTCCCTGGTGGTCCAGTGGTTAAGACTCCATGCTTCTAATGCAGAGGCACAGGTTTGATCCCTGGTCGGGGAAGTTCATATAGTGTGGCAAAAAAAAAAAAAAAGATATATATATATATGTTTAGCACACAGGGTGTGCTAAATAGACATGAAGAAATAATAACAGCACTTACATTTATCTCTTCTGCCCCCGTCCAGTGGATTGCCTGTGGGCCTGTCTTTGGTAGTCCTGGTTGAGCACTGTGCCTGGTGCATTCTGGAACTGGCAGGACCAGGAACAAAGCTCCTCTGTGACTGCACATCTACCAGATACTGTGTGATGACTCTCAAAGTGTGGTCCTTGGGTTTCCCCAAAATGCAAACTCCCAGCCCCCACCCTGCTGCTGCTGCTGCTGCTGCTGCTGCTAAGTCACTTCAGTTGTGTCCGACTCTGTACCACCCCAGAGACGGCAGTCCACCAGGCTCCCCCGTCCCTGGGATTCTCCAGGCAAGAACACTGGAGTGGGTTGCCATTTCCTTCTCCAATCGTGAAAGCGAAAAGTGAAAGTGAAGCCCCCACCCTAGAGCACAGCAAATCTGTGGACATAGGCGGGGTGTCTTCAGTTCTTACAAATGCCCCCACATAAGTTTCCGCCCTCTAATTTCAGGAAACCCTGGCCAAGGACTTTAAGTTCATAAATAATTGTCTGTCACAGGGAGATATGCTTTGTTTCCACAAGGGCATGCTCTCTTCCTGCTACTGTTTTTATGATCTAGCCTACACTGCCCAATTCAGGAACCACCAAACATTTGTTGAGTTCTTGCAATGTGAATAGTCTGAACTGAATTTAAAATTTTTTAATTAATTTACATTTAAATGTCAAATTTTCTTACTTGATTCAGTTATTGGAAAACTTTTAAGTATGACTGGAAAAATTCAAGTAATATGGATCTGCTTTTTCAGCTATAAAATTTATGAAGTACATAAAATACTTTGTTTTGGAGTATAGTTGATTAATGTTGTGTTAGTTTCAGCTGTACAGTAAAGTGATTCAGTTATACATATACACGTGTCTGTTCTTTTTCAAGAAGATTCTTGTTAAGATATCTTGATTCAAGATAGTGTTCTGATTGAGATGTACCACAAGTGTAAATTACATGTTGGATTTCAAAGACATCTAATGAAAAAAATCTAAAATATCTCAGTAATTTTATATCAATGATCTGTTGAAAGGATGGTGTTTTTATGTATTAGAATAAATAAAATATAATATTAAATTAATTCCATCTTTTTCCTTTTCTTTTTCTAAGGACATTTAAAGTTGTATATGGGGCTTGCCCTTGTGGCTCCCAATGTATTTCTAGAGACAGCAGTGATCTAGAGCTTAACCTTGGCTTTGTGTGTACATGAACACGCCACAGATAGTTGTGGATTTACTTATATTATTGGGTTCAAATCTTGTGTGGATTGAGGGAGGGGGTTAGACAAACACAAAGACTGCAATATCAGCACACCCTCAGACCCTGGACCCTGGGAGCCCCTTCGGATGGCAGGTGAGGCAGGCACAGTGTGGAGAGATTTCTGACCACTAGAGGGCACTGTTGCAGCTACTCTGAGGGCTGCTGTGAAAGGACCCAGTGGCCGTCTAGCTGTCTTCTCCCCATAGTTAAGGGGAGTTTGGGATGGACATGTACACACTGCTGTACTTAAAGTGGATAACAAACAAGGTCTTACTGTATAGCACAGGAAACTCTACTCATTGTTATGTGGCAGCCTGGATGGGAGGGTAGTTCAGAGGGGAATGAATACATGTATGTGTACGGCTGAGGCCTTTTGCTGTCCACCTGAAACTATCACAACATCGTTAGTCAGCTATAATCCAATATAAAACTAAAAGCTAAAAAGCTGCCTGCCTGCGCCCTGAGGTCTACAGGAGCTTCTGGTCACCCAGGCTGATCTCTGCCTGCCACCCCACATCAGAACTTCCAGGCCTGCATCTCCGTGGTGTCCAGGGGCTTGAAGGGAGAGGCCAGAGGGCACCCTCTTACTGAAAAACTTGACACCGAAGCAGGACACTCAGTGCAGAGAGAGCAGGAATGCTGGACACACAGGAGGACGGGGCAGCCTCCTAAAAGAATGACATGACCCTTACAGCCACAGGACTTCACAGCTTCTGAGACACTTTAAGAGCAAACGTGATGGAGCCTCCTGAACCCATTTATCCATCAGGCATGACAGGCCTGATACTTCGGGGTCATGAGATATTTAAGAGGTCCATGGAGATATTTTAATTTCTTTTAAAAGCTGAGGAGAGCATGGCAGCCCACTCCAGTATTCTTGCCTGGAGAATCCCCATAGACAGAGGAACCTGGAGGGCTACAGTCCACGGCAGTCACAAAGAGTTGGACATGACTGAGCGACTAAGCACAGCACACAAAAGGAAGCGAATATAATCTGGCTTGGGTTGTATTCGTGTTTATACCAACACAGTAGTACAAAAATTTTTAAATATTTTTGCCCCCTGAAAGCAAAAGTGCCCGGGGCCCACCGAAGTCATAGTGCAGCCCTGAAAGGACCTACTGTACACCAGGCGATATTTCATCAAAGCAACTAACTTAATCCAGATGGCAAGTTGTGCAATGCATGTTACTATCAACTAGGTTCTAGAGCTGAAGTAACTTGTCAGGATGGCACCAAGAGGAAGCAGAGGGGTGGGACTTGAGCCCCATGTGTCTTCAAGTTCAGCGTGCATTTTTCATCTCCCCAGGTCATAAGGAGCTGGTCACATCCTGCTCTGGTCTGCCGTTCTCCATCCTGCCCCGGACCGTGGCCCTTCTGCTGGGTCCTCCTCCACCCTCCCTTAGGCCTATTACAGGCTTCTGCAAACCTGCTTCCCACGTCCCTGCCTGCAGCACCCCCCACCCCACCCCCACCCCGGCACCCAGGACCTGCTGCGTGTGGCCAGAGACAGTGGTTCCTTATTCTCTGCTGCCATATTTCTGAGGCCTTCAGGGCAGTGTTGGGGGTCACGTGTGTGTGCCAAGTTGCTTCAGTCGTGTCTGATTCTGTGCAACCCTGTGGGCTGTAGCCTGCTAGGTTCCTCTGTCCATGAGATTCTCCAAGTAAGAACACTGGAGTCAGTTGCCATGCCCTCCTCCAGGGGATCTGCCTGAGCCAGGGATTAAACCTGCATCTCCTGCATGGGCAGGTGGATTCTTTACCTCTGAGCCACCCTGGGAAGCCCTAAATAAGGCATGCATGCATGCTCAGTCACTTCATGGGGTCACAAAACCCCTCACCTTCTGGATGGTTTGGAGACCTTTGCAGCAGTGAGAGGCCACTGTATATCTATGAAAGGGGACCCAGAATAAAGCCACTGGACACTGCACAAATAGCATGAAACATGAACTTCAGGATATTCTGGCCATATTCTGGGGCTGATTGGAGGAAAGGATAGGAGTGAGATGAGGTCAAAAGAAACATCTACCCTTGTGAACAAACAAAGGCACACAGACATATGTACAGACAAATACCTACATATACCCAATCATACTTACATACAATGCATCCCCCTCAGTGGCCAAAGCAAGGATCCCAGTACGAAAGAAGTTAGAAGCAGGATGAAGTTCTCTTTCTGAGTTATCCACTAACTGGCAGTGTGACCACACACAGGCCATTTTGTCTCGCCGAACCTCAGTTTCCTCATCTACTAATTATAACACTTACCTTGCTGGTTTATTTTGAGAATTTCATAAGATTATGCATTTCCAATAGCTAGGTAAATGTTAAA
This sequence comes from Bos mutus, assembly GCF_027580195.1. Taxonomy (NCBI): domain Eukaryota; kingdom Metazoa; phylum Chordata; class Mammalia; order Artiodactyla; family Bovidae; genus Bos; species Bos mutus. The sequence continues at coordinate 58,924,716 of NC_091627.1, forward strand.
ATGCCATACAAATGCTTCTTATTAACATAATTTAGTCTGCACTGAACAATTTAGTACTTCTAAGCTGTCTTGTGTTTTTTACTAGTTGCTTCCCGAATTTGTCTTCTTTTGCCTCTTCCTGGAGAATAAATTTCCCTCGTGGCCCCATGGAGTTGGCACAGCTCTGGGTGCAGTGTTAGAGTTGTTCTGGCTTGATCAGTGTGCCCAGCAGAATCTTTGCAAGGGTCAATGGGAGACTGAATGTCAGTAGGGGCTCTTCTGGGCCATTAACAAGTCTTGTTAATTTGCATTGATGAAGATAATTGGGATGATTCCCTTTCTTGAGCACTCATAATAGGCTGTTGCTGTTCAGTTGCTACATATACATAAGTCATGTCCAACTCTTTAAGACCCCATGAACTGTAGCCCTCCATGCTCCTCTGTCCTCCACTCTCTACTGGAACTTGCTCAAATTCATGTCCATTGAGTCAATGATGCTATCTAACCATCTCATCCTCTGTCATCCTCTTCTCCTTTTGCCTTCAGTCTTTCCCAGCATCAGGGTCTTTTCCTATAAGTCAGCTCTTTGCATCAGGTAGCCAGAATATTGGAGCTTCTGCTTTAGCATCTGTCTTTCCAATGAATATTCAGGGTTGATTTCCTTTAGGATTGACTGGTTTGATCTCCTTGCAGTCCAAGGGACCCTCAAGAGTCTTCTCCAACACCACAGTTTGAAAGCATCAATTCTTCAGTGCTCAGCCTTCATGATCCAACTCTCATATTCAACTCTCACCACTGGAAAAACCATAGCTTTGACTATATGGACCTTTGTTGGCAAAGTGATGTCTCTGCTTTTTAATATGCTGTCTAGGTTTGTCATAACTTTCCTTCCAAGGAGCAAGCATCTTTTAATTTCATGGTGGGCTCAGCCTCTTGTAAAGCATGTTCCAGACACTGGCTTCTTCAGTCCTGACAAGGACTGAATGAGAAAGTACCACTATGGGCTCCATTCTAGAGATGAGGAAATGAAGCTCAGAGAGGTTAAGTAATTTGCCTAAGGCCACCCAGTCAGTGAGTCCTGGAAGAAGGATGTGAGGCTGAGTGCAGGGTTTGTGAGCTAGATCAGGAGAGGAGCTCTGGGCCTGATGGCTCCCACGTTCTCTTTAAATCAGAGCCTGCGGGCTAGATGGGGTAAGGGCCATGTCTGAGGGTGGAGGAGAAGAGAAGAAAGCACATCACTAGCAGAAGGGCCATCTGGAGGGGGCGGGGGTGGTGGTGCACAGAGCCAGCACCTTTGCAAGGAGCTCTCCTCTGGCTCAGGCTCCAGCTTGGAGCTGGGTTCCTCCTGGGGCTCCCTGGAGCTGGTGTCTGCTGAGTGAAGTGGCTGTGGTCATGGGACCAGAGGGAGGTGAGAATCATTCTGTGGGATTGTCAGCCACTGGCCAGGAGGCCCAGCCTAGTGGCTCCCACTGGAAAGACTCAGATGGATGAAGTCAGGGAGCTTTTGCTGAGTTTTCTGTGTCCCCAAGTAAACAAAGGGTGAGCAGCACAGGAAGGGCTGGACAACTGGCTTCCTGGAAAGAGGAGAGGGCCCCCTTCTCTGTCCTGCTCTTGGCCTTTGCCCAAGAAAGCATCTTCCCAGAATTTCTTTTTAGGCCCTACCCATTGGTTAATAAATGAATAACATTCCACAACCTGGGCATCTCCCAGGTGCCTGCTGGGCAAACGCTGAGGGCCAGCATGCTGGCTTCCTAACAAGTGCTGCGGAGAGAGAAAAGGTAGGAAAAGATGGGGCGAGGGTCAACTTATGGAGAAGGGTAAAGTTTGTGGGAGCCCCCAGGGGCTGTCCCAAGGCTGTGAGGTCTGGTTACTGGTTCACCAGGGCAGGAGACCAGGCGTCCTCCTGCAGCCTCCTCCTCCTCCACCTGCCCTGACCTGTGTCGTGGCGACTGGTTTAGGGCCTGCTCCCCAATTACTAAAACATTCCTTAAGGGCTGCTGTCAAGTACCCCATAAGCCAGAACCTGGCCTCCACTCCTAACCTTCCCTGAAAAGAGCTTCATACCCAGTGTATAGAACAGAACAAGCAGGGGGCGCTGCAGGGCCTAGAGGAAGAAAGATGACAAAGCTGGAGAGGGTGGGGTGGGGTGAAGAAGGCTGGGCTGGGTCTCCAAGGGTCTGATGCTCCTAGACTCAGAACTATCTCCTTCTTCTCAATGGTTTAGCCATCAAAGTACCTGCCTGTTCAGTCGTGTCCGACTGTTTGCAACCCCATGGACTGTAGACCACCAGGCTCCTCTGTCCATAGAATTTCCCAGGCCAGAATAATGGAGCGGGCTGCCATTTCCTACTCTAGGGGCTCTTCCCAATCCAGGGATTGAACCTGCATCTCTTGCGTCTCCTGCTTTGGCAGGCAGATCTTTACCACTGCACCACTTGGGAAGCCTCAGCCACCACAGAGATCTATTACAAGAAGGTGAGGGACCTCCTGTTGTAGCGAAAGAATCTGTGTACTTGATCCTCGGGGAGGGGAGCTCCTTCCCACTGAATGAATGCGCAGAACCTAAGTCACCAAGGCCAAGGTCCTGTAGAGTGTACAGAGCCAAGAACTGAGGCTGGGCTCTGGGTGGTCCGGTCAGGGTGAAGCCCCTGGAGTCTCCTTGATTTGGCCGCTAGGGGGACCTACTGAGCGCCAGCTCTCCAGCCTCCTCTTGGTGTCCTCAGTCGCCGGGATCACAGTCTTCCACCATCCCTGAGCCAGACCTCATCCCGAGGCAGGGACAGCGCTAACTTGTAAAACCCACGCAATTTAGGTCTTGAGCGTTCAGAACAGTCAAGACCCAGCTCTGGGCAACGCTCCTGAAAATGCAGGTCCTTTCGAGCTGCATTCTCGCCCCATTCCCCTGTCCCCCTCAACCTCTGGACCAATTTGTTGTTCAGTTGCTAAGTCGAGTCCAACTCTTTGCGACCTCATGGACTGCAGCACGCCAGGTTTCCCTGTCCTTCGCCATCTCTGGACCAAAGGAAAGTGAAAGTGAAGTCGCTCAGTCGTGTCCGACTCTTTGCGACCCCATGGACTGTAGCCTACCAGTCTCTGTCCGTGGGATTTTCCAGGCAATAGTACTGGAGTGGATTGCCATTTCCTTCTCCAGGGGCTCTTCCCGACCCAGGGGTCTAACCCAGGTCTCCCGCATTGTAGACAGACGCTTTACTGTCTGAGCCAAAAGAGCCCTCCAAATTCTCGAAGTCTGGAATGAGCCCGGCCGATTATTCACATGGCCAGCAGAGGGCAGCAGAACACACCCAAAGTCTCTCTCCTTCCAAAGATGACTGACATCTCCCCACCCAGCTCCAGCCCCACCCCCACACCCCACAGGCCTGCAGGTCTGACTTTGTTCTCTAGAAATTAGTGTCCCTGAAGGTCAGAGGGTGTGATGGGCCCCAGAGATTTTTATTTTTAGCTCATTGCTTCTCAAATTTAATATTGGCAGCTCCCTCTTTTAAAAGTTAAATATATATATATATATATCATGTGTTTGTGTTTGTGTGTATCACATATATTTCCAATATTGTCCTACATAGGTTTTCTTTTGTAATCATGCTACTAAAACATATACAAAGGTAAAACTACCTATGAACCTGTTATACTGATAACGCCCATACAAGAAACAGAGATAAACATTCCAGTTAAATGAGAACAAATCCACAAACAAAATCAATAAAATTCAAAGTAATCCCATTGATGTATGTGATCACTCGCTCATGTACTGCACTCAAATCTCTGGTGTCCTGTGACGGGGGCACTGCACTCCTTAGAGGTGATTGTTGTGGCTCGTTTAGTGTATTTACCTCCCTTTTGCAGTGGAATAACTTCCTCCTCCATCACCTTTCATATATTATACATGGGAACACATCCCAAGCACAGTCCTTTGTGATGTCATATAACCTTATATCTGTCTGCCTCTCCTTACTGGTTTGTGATAAGTGAGGTGATATTGTTGCTTGCAATTGTAAATACAGGTATAAATGCAGACTGTAAAATTATGTGTTGACTTACTTTTAAGGGGGCCGGACAGATGGTGCAGAAAATGCCTTTAAAAAATTATCAAATGAAATCATCACACACACAAATATACTACTGATCAAGAATTCTTAAACGGCAAGAATATTTACTCTTTGATGTTACTTACATGTGAAATCTAAACACGGATACAAATGAATGTATATGCAGAACAGAAACAGAATCACAGACACAGAGAAGAAGCGAGTGGTCACCACAGGGGAGTGGGGAGGCAGAGGGGACTTAGGGGTATGGATTAAGAGATGCAAACGACTACTTATAAAACAGATACACAATGAGGATAAATTGTATAGCACAGGGAGTTATAGTCATTATCTTGTAATAACTTTTAATGGCATATAGTCTGTGAAAATACTGAATTACTATGCTGTATGCATGCATGTTGAAACTCCAGTACTTTGGCCACCTCATGTGAAGAGTTGACTCATTGGAAAAGACTGATGCTGGGAGGGATTGGGGGCAGGAGGAGAAGGGGACGACAGAGGAAGAGATGGCTGGATGGTATCACGGACTCGATGGATGTGAGTTTGAGTGAAGTTGGTGATGGACAGGGAGGCCTGGCGTGCTGCGATTCATGGGGTCACAAAGAGTCGGACATGACTGAGCGACTGAACTGAACTGAACTGAATACATGCATTTTAGTCACATCTGACATTTTGTGACCCTATGGACTGTAGCTTGCCAGGCTCCTCTGTGCTTGGGATTTTCCAGGCAAGAATACTGGATTGAGTGCCATTTCCTCCTCTAGAGGATCTTCCCAACCCAGGAATCAAACCTGTGTCTCTGGTGTCTCCTATGTGGGCAGGCAGATTCCTTACCACCGAGCCACATGGGGAGCCCCTACTATACTGTATACATGAAACTAATATAATATTGGTAAATCAACAATACTTTAATTAAAAAATAAATAAAATTTTAAAAGAATGCAGGTCTGGAGACAAACATCTTCTCCCCCAACCCTTGCTTTTCACAGATGAATGAACAGGTTCAGAGAGGAGAATTGACTTAACTAAGGCCACACAGCTAATTAAATAAAAGCTTGATAACTCTGAGTCTCTCTCACTTTGCAAAAGCGATACTTCCTGTTATGGGTTGGACCCAAGTAAAGGAGTTTGGGGAATTCTCCCAGAAATCTTGATTCCAGCTTGTGCTTTATCCAGCCTGGCATTTCTCATGATGCACTCTGCATATAAGTTAAATAAGCAGGGTGACAATATACAGCCTTGACGTACTCCTTTTCCTATTTGGAACCAGTCTGTTGTTCCATGTCCAGTTCTAACTGTTGCTTCCTGACCTGCATACAGATTTCTCAGGAGGCAGGTCAGGTGGTCTGGTATTTCCATATCTTTAACAATTTTCCACAGTTTGTTGTGATCCACACAATCAAGGGCTTTGGCATAGTCAATAAAGCAGAAGTAGATGTTTTTTTGGAACTCTCTTGCTTTTTGGATGATCCAGTGGATGTTCGCAATTTGATCTCTGGTTCCTCTGCCTTTAGTAAATCCAGCTTGAATATCTGGAAGTTCACGGTTCACGTACTGTTGAAGCCTGGCTTGGAGAATTTTGAGCATTACTTTGCCAGTATGTGAGATGACTGCAATTGTGTGGTAGTTTGTACATTCTTTGGCATTACCTTTCTTTGGGATTGATAAACTTTTGGAATGATCTTTTCCAGTCCTGTGGCCAAAGCTATTTTCCAAATTTGCTGGCATATTGAGTGCAGCATACCACATGTACTTAAAAGTATTTTGGTAACTGTCTCTCAGTATAATTGGTTTCCTTTTTCATCCCATGTATTTTATGTTGTGTGTTTAAAAATAGGCTGTTCTAGAAATTCACGCACAAGAGAATTACTCTATATTTGTGGAAACCCTGTAAAGTTTTGATTTCTTGAGCATCAGTTATAAATCAGGCACATTCTGGTTTCTATACAGTACATTATTGCTTAATCTTACAGCAGTGAGTTGGAGGTTATCATTCCCCTTTTATATATGAGGAATCTGAGGCTCAGAGAGGTGTCTAATATCACTCACTTCACAAAATATAATTTGTCCAGTACTATAATAGATATATTGTCTAGTACTGTAAAAGACTCTGATGCTGGGAAAGATTGAGGGCAGGAGGAGAAGGGAATGACAGAGGATGAGATGGTTGGATGGCATCACCTACTCAGTAGACGTGAGTTTGAGCAAACTCCGGGAGACAATGGAAGGACAGGGAAGCCTGGCGTGCTGCAGTCTATGAGTGCCCAAAGAATCAGACACAACTTAGTGACTGAACAACAACAACTGTAATGGAAATAGAGGCAAAACGAGGGTAATACAGTATCTGTTTTTGTCCACTACTGTATCCCCCATGCCTGGCACTGCCCAGATGCTCAGTGGATGTTTGTTGGATGATGAGAAGACACCAAGCGGCCCTGCCAGAGGTGGGATAGGAAATGCTTCAAAGGAAAAATGAGAGTTAAGATGAGCCCTGGGACTTGGGGAAATGCAAGCTGATATAAAGCAATCATGGTCCTCCATTCCCCATGCCAATTTCACAAAGGGCTAGTCACCTGACCTTGGCCTGTGAGATGCAAGGGAAAGCTCATCCAGGACTGGCTCTGCTTCTTGACGCTGGAATGGGAGGTGGGGACACTTGGAGCCGCTGCAGCCACTTTCCCCTCGTGAGGGCGGCAGAATAGAAAGGAGACAGGGTCCTTGGCCCTCAGAGGCGCTTAGAGGAGATAACAAGGCTGACTATATTTAAATCCACTTTAGCTGAGTTTTATGTACTTTGTGGCTAAAGGCATCCTAAAGAGAAGGTGTTTGTGAAAAGAAAGGTGTCAGGAAATACTTCCATGTTCTTCTAAGAATCTTGTGGTTTATCCCTAGAAGTGGTGGTGGTGTGTGTGTGTGTGTGTGGCGGGGGTGTTATGTGATTAAATGATTGGAAGAAGGGACTGAAATGGTGTGATTTATGTCTAGAAAGCATACTTTGGAAGTGGTGTGGGGGATGGGAGAGTGCAGATGTTTAATAAAATGGTGCAAAGATGGTAAATAAGCAAAGGATGGGGGTCTTGTTGTGCTTTCATCTTGAGGAAAAAGAGAAGTGGAGTAAGTAGCATGTTGAAATTGGACATTTATGGTAGAATTTAACTTCCAGGGGACCCACCATGAAGTGGATCCAATCTTGCAGACTTCAGAGAGGACAGGTTGTGGGGAGGATGCTCAGGATGGTGACCTGAGGTCCTGCCAGGACCAGGCCATCAGCATCATCAATGGAAGGGTCAGTCTATTTGCTCATGGATCAGTTGATAGGACTCAGCACTTTCACTGACATGACCCGAGTGCAATCCCTGGTCCAGGAACTAAGATCCCACCAAAAAAAAAAAAAAAGAGAGAGAAGACACAAAAGAAAGGGTCAGTCTGCCCAGTGCCATTTAGTATCAGGAATCTTCCATTCTAGTCTACATAATTCTTTTGACAATTGGTAGGGCTTCCCAGGGGCTTCCCTGTTAGTTCAGCTGGTAAAGAATCCACCTGCAATGCAGGAAATTACAGTTCAATTCCTGGGTCAGGAAGATCCCTTGGACAAGGGATAGGCTACCCACTCCAGTATTCTTGGGTTTCCCTAGTGGCTCAGATGGTAAAGAATGCGTCTGCAATGCGGGACACCTGGGTTTGATCCTGGAAATGCAAGAGATTCAGGTTTGATGCCTGGGTTGGGAAAATCCCCTGTGTAGGAAATGGCAACCCACTCCAGTATTCTTGCCTGGAATATTCCATGGACGGAGAAGCCTGGGGGGCTACAGTCTGTGGGATTGCAAAGAGTCAGACACAACTGAGTGCACACACACACACACAAAAAATCTTTCAATGATGTTTTAAAATTCTTTAATTTATTTTATTTTTGGCTGTGCTGGGTCTTCATCACGGCCTGTGGGCTTTCTTCAATTGTGGCACTTGGGCTTAGTTGCCCTGTGGCACGTGGGATCTTAGTTCCCCGACCAGGGATTGAACATGTGTCCCCTGCATTGAAAGGTGAAGTCTTAACCACTGGACCACCAAGGAAGTTTCTCTTTCTACAATTTAAGTGGTTCCTCTCAAAGTGACAGAATATGCCCTCCTTTTTTTAGATAAATGAAACTTGCTGTGTTTGGATGTGTTGATCTGTGTGTAATTGACTCAAGGAGTTGGACCAGATTGTTCTAGGCATCCAAGCGGATCCTAGGGACAGAAGTGGTCCTTGTAGTGGATGTGGGAGTGGCCTGGGAGTCAGGAGTCCCCCTTCCTGCTCCTGTTTCTGCCGTAGTCCAGCTGGTGGTCTCAGATGTATCTCATCCCCTCTTGGCGCTGTGCATGGTGGGTTTGGTCCTCTCTCCCTGCCCCCAGTTCCTACATTCTGTGTTCCTTCCCAGTCTCCATGTCCCTCCACTGGGCTGCATCTTTTACTTTCATAGATCCTTCATGGGGACAGGATGGAATTCCTCAGATTAAAAAGTTGTTCTCAGTGTCTAGTTTGGTATCAGCAACCAAGTGAATATACAGAATTTATAAAGTCCCTACTATGTGCTCAGTACCATGCAAGGCATGAGGAGGCATCTAGAAGAAGAAAGTCAACCCCACTCTCCAGTAGTTGTCCACACACACACACACACACACACAAAGTGTTGGGAGCCTGGGTAGTTTTCTGTGGTGGTTCTGAGAACAGGGGAAGTCACTAGTGCGGTCCTGACAATTAGTAAAAGCTTCTAGAGGAGGACTTCCCTGGCAGTCCAGTGGTTAAGACTCGGAGCTTCCAATGCAGGGGACACGGGTTCAATCCCTGGTCAGGAAACTAGGACCCCCCATGCTATGGGGGCAACTAAGGCAGCACCCTGCAACTACTGAGCCCACGAGCAACTAGAGAAGCCTGCACACCAGAACTAGACAGAGGCCTCCACTTGCCACAGCAAGAGAAAGCCTGCAAGCAGTAACAAGGAGCCAGAACAGCCAAAAAAAAAAAAAAAATCTTCTAGAGGGAGTGAGTCACATATATTTGGGGTTTGAAAGTGAAAGTCACTCAGTCATGTCCGACTCTTTGAGACCCCGTAGACTGTAGCCTGCCAGGCTCCTCTGGCCATGGAATTCTCCAGGCATGAATACTGGAGTGGGTAGCCATTCGCTTCTTCAAAGGATCTTCCCAACCCAGGGATCGAACCCGACTCTTCTGCATTGCAGGCAGATTCTTTACCACTAGAGCCACCTGGGAAACCTATATATTTGGGGTTTGGGCTAAGGGAATTCTTATCAACTGTTATGGACTGAATTGTGCCCCCACCCCCCACCGGATGAATATTCTTATGTTGAATTCCTAAACCTCAGGACCTGAGAGTGTAACTGTATTTGAAGACAGGGTGTTTAAAGAGGTAATTAAGTTAAAATGAGGTCATCAGGGTGGGCTGTAATCCACCATGATTGGTGTCTGTATAAGAAGAGGAGATTAGGACACAGACACGTACAGAAGGAAGATGACGTGAAGACACAGAGTAAACACGATCTTCAAGCCAATGAGACAGATCCTGCCCTCGTGATCCTCAGACAGAGCCAACCTTGTGGACATCTTATCTCAAAGCCCCAGTGTTCAGAGCCGTGAAACACAGTTTCTCTTGTTTAGGCCACTCAGTTTGTTGTCCTTGGTTATGGCCCTAATATATACCTTAATATACCTTTTAAAGGGGCTTCCCAGGTGACTCAGTGGGTAAAGAATCTACCTGCAATGCAGGAGACATGAGTTTGATGCCTGGATTGGGACAATCCCCTGGAGGACGACAGACAACCCACTCCAATATCCTTGCCTGGAGAACCCCATGGACAGAGGAGCCTGGCAGCCTACAGTCCATGGGGTCGCAAAGAGTTAGACACCTTTTACTATATATATGTATATTTATTTATTTATTTGGCTGCACCAGGTCTTGGACAGCCAGGAGATAAAACCAGTCAGTCCTAAAGGAAATCGACCCTGCACATTCATTGGAATGATTGATGCTGAAGCTGAAGCTCCAATATTTTGGCCACCTGATGCAAAGAACTGACTTATTAGAAAAGACCCTGATGCTGGAAAGGTTGAAGGCAGGAGGAGAAGGGGGTGACAGAGGACAAGATGGTTGGATGGCATCACCGACTCAATGGGCATGTGTTTGAGCAAGCTCTGGGAGATGGTGAAGGACACGGAAGCCTGGTATGCTGCAGTCCCTGGGGTGGCAAAGAGTTGGACAGGACTGAGTGACCAAACAACAAAAGGTCTTAGCTGCGGCACGTGGGATCTTCAATCTTCATCACAACATGAGATCTTCAGCTGTGGCATGTGGGCTCTATCTCCCTGACAAGGGATCAAACCCAGGCTTCCTGTCTTGGGAGCTCAGAGTCTTAGCCACTGGACCACCAGGGAAGTCCCAAAATACCTGTTAAAAATACATATAAATATAGCATCCCCCTATCTTCAAGTAAACTCTATGTTCCTCTAAGTTACACATGTTTCGTCTGCGGGCTAAGTCCACCCACTTGGAAAGTCATGGGCTTGCACTCATTCATTCATTCATTCTTCCAATACATTTAAAAAAAATATTTATTTATTTGGCTGAACTGGGTCTTGGTTGCAGCATGCGGGATCTTAGTTTTGGAATGTGGGATCTAGTTTCCTGACCAGGGATTGAACCCAGGACCCCTGCATAGGGAGCAAAGAGTCTTAGCCACTTAGCCACCAGTGAAATCCCCATCTGATACATTTTTAAGGAGTGCTGTTTATAAGCTAGTTATGGGCTTAAGCATGGGTTTAGACATGCAGATATAACAGATAAAGTACCTGCTCCTCTGGAACTTTCATTTGGGGGGAGGGCAGGGGGCAGGCAATAGAGGAATAAATAAATAAGCAAGGTAAGTCCAGAGTATGACAAGGCTGCAAAGGAAAGTGAACAGAGAGGGTGAAGATGTGATGAAGATCAGAGGAGCAGGGCTGGTTTTGGTGGGGTGGTCAGCAGACGGTCTCTGAGCCACCCCAGCTGTGAGGACTGGATATCCTAGCAGGAGAACATTTCAGGGAGAAGTCACAGCTAGAGGAAGGGGTTAGGGTTGGGGCATGCTTGAGTGGTTGAGAATCCCCAAGAAGATAAGTATCATGGCCAGGTCTGTAAGGGGACAATGGGATGGAATGAGCTTCTGAGTCCAGGGGCACCCCATCATGCAGACCCTAGTAGTCCCCAAGAGAGCTTGGGATGAAATGGTTTAATTTGTATGCTTAAAAGATCAGTCTGGAGCATATGATCCAGGAATTCTGCTTATGGGTATGTAACTCAAAGAATAGGTTTTTCCTGGTGGCTCAGTGGCAAAGAATCTGCCTGCAATGTAGGAGACATAGGAGATGTGGGTTTGATCCCTGGGTGGGGAAAATCCCCTAGAGGAGGAAATGGCGACCCATTCCAGTGCTTCTGCCTGGGAAATCCCATGGATAGAGGAATCTGGTGGGCTACAGTCGATGGGGTCACAAAAGAGTTAGACACGACTTAGAGACTAAACAACAAGACTGAAGAACTGAAAGCAGAGACTTGAATAAATATTTGTACACCCATATTCATAGTAACATTATTCACAGTAGCCAAGACATGAAAACAACTCAAGTGTCCATCAAGAGATGAATAAGTAGGGACTTCCCTGGTGGTCCGGGGGTTAAGACACAGAGCTACCAATGTAAGGGGCATGGGTTTGATCCCTGGTCAGGGAGCCAAGATACCACATGCCATGCAGCATGGCCAAAAGACAATAATAATAATACTTTTTTAAAAAAAGACCCCATAAAAGAGATGAATGGGTAAACAAATCGTATATTCATACATTATCCAGGCTTAAAAAGAAAAGAAATTTTGATGTTTGCTACAACATGAATAAATTCTTGAAGATATTACTCTGAGTGAAAGAGCCAGACACAAAAGGACAAACACCATACGATTCCACTTAGATGAGGTACTTAGAATAGCAAATTCACAGAGACAGAAAGAGACAGGTGGTTGCACAGGCTCGGGGAGGTGGGGGGCGGGGGGCAGGGAATGGGGAATTAATTCATGGGTAGAGAACTTTCAGTTTGGGATGATGAAAATTTTGCAGAGGTGGATGGTAGTGATAGTTGCACAAGACTGTGGAGGTACTTAATGCCATTGAACTGGACACTTGAAAATGATTAAAAGGGCAAATTTTATATTATGTGTATTTTAACACAAATTTTATGTTATTATTATTTTTGTTTTGGCTCCATTGGGTCTTTGCTGCCACAAGCGGGGGCTTCTCTCTCACTGTGGTGCGTGATCTCAGTTGCCCCACGGCATGTGGAATCCTCGTTTTCTAACCAGGGATCAAACCTGAGTCCCCTGCATTGGAAGGCAGATTCTTAACTGCTGGTGGGGAGTGGTTAAAATCACAAGTTTTAAAAACCAGTCTGGTTGCAGCTCAAGATCGGGGAGAGGAGCAGACGGGAATAAAGTGGGCAGGTAGCCCAGACCACTTCCCCATCTCTCTGAACCGTACCAGGCTGGCTCCAGGTTTCCCACTCCAAAACCTTCCTGAATCCCAGTGCCATAGATGCTGAGCCTGGGTCCAAGGCTCCCCACATAGGGACCACGTTGAGACCTGGCCTTTGGTGTTGCATTGTTGCGGTGGTGGGAGGCTGTGGGGAGGTTCGGGGGGAGGGGGGAAGGGGCGTGGCCTGAGCCATCAGCTGCTGCTCAGACCCCTCACAGCCTCCCAGGAATTCCTTCTTCGGCCCATGGAGCTGCCTGGGCAGGCCCGCATTCGGGAATCACCCTGCCTTGAAAAAAAAAAAAAGGTGAGAGAGTGAGAAAAGCAGAACAATTAAAATCTTAGTGTATGAATAATTACATTTAAAAAATCCCCACATTTTTTTTACATCAAAAAGAGTTCTGTAATCTGAGGTTTAATTTGCAGATTTAGTGGCATTTGGCAGGTTAAAAGTAGGTACTGTGAAGTGAGTAAGCATGGGATTTGGGGCTGGAAGCAAAGAATGAGAGAATCTGCTGGGCCAGAAATCCTGGCTTTGAGCTGCCTCGGAGATTTGCGGCCTGACTTCCTCTGCCCATAGCCACCCTGGACTACATCCTCTTGGGAGAGGAAGGTAGAGAACAGAGGAGGAGAGGAATGAAGCCCTCTAGGCCCCCTCCTTCTTCTAAAGAGCTTTATTGTATGTTTACTTTTTTAAATAATTATTTGTTCATTGCAAAAAAAAAAAGAAAATTCTGGACTTCCCTGGTGGTCCAGTGGTTACGAATCTGCTTGCCAATGCCAGGGACATAGGTTCGATCCCTGGTGTGGGAAGATTCCTCATGCTGCAGAGCAACTAAGCCCGTGCGCCACAACTATTGAACCCGCATGCTGCCACCACTGAAGCTCAGGCGCCCTAGAGTCCATGCTCCTCAACAAGAGAAGCCATTGCAATGAGAAGCCTGTGAGCCGCAACTAGAGAACACCCAGGTGCAGCAATGAAGACCCACACAACCAAAAATAAATAAAAATTTTTAAATTTGGAAACTATAGGGGAAAAAAAAGCAAAGATCACCTGTAGTTTCACTGTCTGAAGGTAGCAAGAGTACATTTTCCTCTTCTCTAAGATAGTGTGAAAAGACCAGGGAAGACTGGTGTGCTGCAGTTCATGGGATTGCAGAGTCGGACACGACTTAGCAGCTGAACAACAACAATGTGGAAAAAATCCTTTGGCCAACTGGACTGGGCTTCACGAGTACATGCCTATTATCCTCACCCCTCTCTACTTGTTTTTTCTCTCTTCTCTTCTGGAAGTCTCCCTTTTTTTTCTACCCAGTGAAAACCCAAACAAACAGGAGCCTTGACATATGAAAGTCAGCCTTGACATATGAAAGTCAGGTAGGAAGACTTGGGTTCAAGAACCTTTCCAACAGAGGGGCTAGAGGAGCAGCCTAAGGGAAGGGGCTCCAAGCTGGCCACCCTGGTTAGGGGAGGGGTGCAGCTGGGTGGGCAACAGAAGGGTTATTCGAGGGTGGCCTTTTCAGAGGAAGGGAAGGGAAAGATGCAGGTGAGGTGGGTCTTTATCCTCTGTATCAACTACTCATTGGTTATAGGCTAGCTCCAGGAAGAGGGAAATCGGTGAGGTGATGCCCTTCCACTGAGATGATTTCTGCTTAAGCTTAGGGTTCAGGGTTGTCTGTAGTAGAGCTCCCAGCAGCTGGGGTGTAGACTATATGCCCTTCAGTCCTGCAAGGTGTGTGTATGAGAGAAATAGTGACAGACAGACAGCCAGGGTGACAGAGTGGATTGCTGGAGCTCACCAAAGCCAAAGTCTAAAAGCAGTACAAGGCAGAGAGCAAATGTTTGGGCACCAAGGAGGAAAAGAGGGATAGAATGAGTTGGGAGATTGAGAATGAAGTATAGGTACTAATGGTACTATGTATAAGACAGATAACTAATGAGAACCTACTGGAGAGCACAGGGATCTCTACTCAATGCTTTGTTGTGGCCTAAATGGGAAGGAAACCCCCACAGAGGGGATAATGTATACCTACAGCTGATTTGCTTTGCGTTCGCAGAAACTAACACAAGACTGTGAAGCAACTATATGCTGTATTCTGCTTAGGCTCTCGGTCACGTCTGATTCTTTGTGACCCCATGGACTGTAGCCCTCCAGGCTCCTCTGTCCATGGGATCTCCAGGCAAGAATACTGGAGGGGGTAGCCTATCCCTGCTCCAGGGGGACTTCTCAACCCAGGAATCCAACCAGGGTCTCCTGCATTGCAGACAGATTCTATACCATCTGAGCTACCTGGGGAGCCCTAAAACAACTATACTCCAATAAAATTTTAAAAAAACACACATAAAAAATTCCCAACAGTACAAGACAGTTACCCCCTTGAGAAACCTTACCAGTGGCCTCTGTGAAGACAAACGCAGGAAGGAGACACTAGCTGGGTTGTCCTGAAGCTCACGGAGAGAAGGAAAGCCACTTTAGGATACACAATCTGCGGTGGAACTGCCACCATGATGCAGATTTTCATGAAGACCCTGACAGGGAAGAGCATCTCTCTCAAGGTCAAGCCCTTGGATACAATAGAAAATGTAAAGGCCAAGATCCAGGATAAGGAAGGTGTTCCTCTTGATCAGCAACTGGAAGACAGATTTCCTTTGTCTAACTACAACATTCAAAAGGAGTTCACTCTTCATCTTGTGCTGAGACATCGTGGTGGAGCTAAGAGAAGGAAGAAGTCTCATGCCACTCCCAAGAAGAACAAGCATAAGAGAAAAAAGGTTAAGCTGGCTGTCCTGAAAAACTACAAGGTGGAGGAGAATGGCAGAATCAATCACCTTCACTGGGAGTGTCCTTCAGATGAATAATGTGCTGAAGTTTTTATGACCAGTCACTTTGACAGACATTATTATGGCAAATGTTGTCTGACCTATTGTTTTAACAAACCAGAAGACAAGTAATTGTATACAGGTTAATAAAATACATGAATTAATGAACTAACAAAACAAAACAGAGAGAAGCAAAGCCAGAGGCAATCTGGCAGTCTGGCAGAATAGCACAGGCAGTTTTGGGAGACATGAGGGCAAAATCCAGAGCACCGACAAAACAAGACCTTCCCAAGGAAGCCAAAGCTGCCAGCCCCACAGCCCGGAGTTCCTTCGTGGTCCAGTGGTTAAGAATTCACCTGCCAGTGCAGGGGACATGGGTTCCATCCCTGATCTGGGAAGATTCCATACGCAGTGAGGCAACAAAGCCTGGGTGCTGAAACTACTGAAGCCCACGTACCCCAAAGCCCATGCTCCACAATAAGAGAAGCCAAGGCAATGAGAAAGCCTCTCCTCAAAACTAGAGAGTATCCCCTGCTCTCCATAGCTAGAGAAAGCCTGCACACAGCAATGAAGACCCAGCACAGTCAAAAATAAATAAATAAAAAATAAGTTAATTTTTAAAAACCACTTAAAAAAAGTCGGTTGTTGAATACCAAACACCAGTGGAGGCTGTGTTAGATGTCATATGTGTACAATTAGGTAAAGTTACCTGTCATCCTTCAATAAGGTTCATCATTTTTGAAAAACATATTATCACATGCTATTATCAATGGCACCTATGTAAATGCATCCAGTATTTTTTTAAATAGATATATTAGAGAAAAACAGAGAAGAGTCAGGGAACTGCTCTATTGACACAGTTATTAAGGGTCCAGTGATTTGAGCCATGGTGAGGCTAACTCTGCCAAGCAAAGAATAACTTGTTCCATCTCAAATTCCTACTACTGAGAAAGAAATGTAACGCTTGGCAGACTTTGGGTTTTAGAAGCTGCACTTGGCAGACTTCTTTGGGTTTTGGAGGCTACATATTCTATACTTGGGAATCCTGCTAAGATCCATTTATCAGGAGATACAGAAGGCTGATGGTTTTGAGAGGTGTGGTGCACTCATGATAAGTCTGACTCTTTGTGACCCTAGGAAATGTAGCCCTCCAGTCTCCTCTGTGGGATTATCCAGGCAGGAATATTGGAATGGGTTGTCATGCCCTCCTCCAGGGGATCTTCCTGGCCCAGGGATGGAACCTGTGTCTCTTATGTCTCCTACATCGGCGGGCAAGTTCTTTACCAACAGCGCCATGTGGGAAGCCCTAGTTTTGAGTGAGGCCCAGAGCAAAAGCAGTTCTCCAGCAGCTCCAGACTATAGCACAGGCAGCCCTGCTCCCTGGTTTGTACAACCTTGGAGATCACACAGCATCAGACCATCTCTCTGTGGTAGAGATGCCAGGTCCATCTCCTGTACATCCCAGTAAGAGTGACAACACAACACGAGCCCTCAGGAAACAGGGAGAGGCATTTGCAGCAGAGAACTATGTCCCTTTATTGCAAAAACAACTCCTGACGTATCCCTGGGTTCTTGTAGAAATACAGCCTCTGACCGTGGGAAGTAAGTGGCCATGCGGTCAGGAGCTGGATACTGAGAGGGCCAACAAGTTATAGGCCTGGGAAGGAGGCAGCAGAAGTGTATCATATAATGAAAGTGCTGCTTTGGGGATTGGGCTTTAGTGGGCTGAGGAGACAAGTGGATGGCCTGGACATCCACGCCATTTCCCGCTACTACTCTAAAGCACCTCCTTAGTTTACTTCTGTGATCTTATGTAAGGAGGAAGTGCTCCTTATGACCAGCTGACTGACAAAGCAGAAAAAGAGCCCAGTGTGGATCACAGATGGGTCAACTGAGTGATACCCAAAGTGGACTGCAGGAACACTACGGCCTCTCTCAGGCGTGGCCTTGAATGGTAATGGTAAGAAGACCTACCAATGGACACTTGATCATCCTCTGTGAGACAGCGAAGTTGCCTAACTAAGGTGTCAACAGAGACTCCTGGTGTTTGTGCTGTTTCCTCAGTCGTGTCCGACTCTTTGTGGCCCCACAGACTGTATTCTGCCAAGCTCTTCTGCCCATGAAATTTTCTGGGCAAAAATCACTGAAGCCATTTCCTTTTTCAGGAGATCTTCTTGACCCAGGGATCAAACACACGCCTCTTGTGTCTCTTGCATTGGCAGGCGGATTCTTCACCACTAGCACCACCTGGGAAGCCACTGACCACCTGGGCTGTGGTCAATGGCTTAGATGGTTTGTCAAGGGCCTGGAAAAGCAAAATTAGAAGCTGAAGGAGAAGTAAGTTTGGAGAGGAGCCCTGTGGATAGACCTTTGGGGGTGGTCGCTAAGCGTGAGAATCTTTGTACTGACCCATTAATGCCCATCAGAGAACATGCTCTGCAGAAGAAGGAGATAAACAACTGAGTGATTAGGACCTCAGCCAATAGCCGTCAGCCCACTTCTGTTGTCATCCTCCCTGGTGTTTGCACACTGGCTCATGAGCAGACTGACCCTGGTGGCAGAGAGGAGATCATGCATGGACCCAGTAGCATGGACTTCAGCACACCAAGCAGTTCCCTACTCTCCATAAATAGCTTTGTAATCTACATCCAATCCAGCCTCTGGATCCGAATACTAGTTTACAGGGAATACAGAAAAGGGAGGAGAGAAAAACACTTTAAATCACACCAGAAGGATGCAATCAACACAATCCAAACTGTGGGGAACACATAGAAAAATGTCTGAATTTCTTCAGCAAATAAACTGCAAGATTAGAAATAGCCTGAGGGCTTCCTCGATGGCTCAGTGGTAAAGAATCCACCTGCCAATGCAGGAGACTCAGGTTTGATCCTTGGGTTGAGAAGATCACCTGGAGGAGGAAACAGCCACTCACTTCAGTGGAAATCCTATGGACAGAGGAGTATTTTTCCCTGGGAAATCCTATGGACAGAGGAGCCTTGTGGGCTACAGTCCAGAGTTGGACACGACTGAGGGACTAAATGCCCGAGAGAGCATAGGTTAAAAGATTATTTAAAACCTTAACAAATTGTAAAGTCAAGTTGTTACTTGGATTATGATTTTTTAAATGGAAATAATCCTAACATTTATCAAATAATTGGAAATGTGAAAACATAATAGACATTTTTTGATGTCTAACTGAAGAATTATATTTAACATTTAAAATATGATAATGGTATGGTGGTTATGTTTTAAACAGTGAGAGAAGAATCCTAACCTTTTAATGAAATACACAGAAATATTTATGGATGAAATGTTATGATGACTGAAGTTTGTTTCAGATCAAACCGGAATGAGGACACGGATGAGGTTTAGATAAGGTTGAACTATGTGGCCTGATGTTTACTGGGGTTGAACAGTGGATACTTAGGGGTTCATTATACCTTTCTATTCACTTTTTAGGTTTTCCTTTTTTGTTTGTTGTCTTTGGTCATGCCTTGTGGCATGTGGCATCTTAGTTTTTGTACGTTAGAAATTCTCCACTTAAAAATTAGTTGTGTGATCAAGATGTGTTTCCTTACCTATAAAATAAAGATAAAAGAGACATCCTCCAGCCTTCATCAAGAAACACTGGGTGAGTAAACTAAGATAATAGATATGGGGCGGGGGAGGAATTTGAAAAGTTAAAATGACTAAGCAAATTAAAATGAAATAATATTGAAAAGGAGCAAGACCTTATCGTCCTTGCTCCCCCACTGTGACCTCTGCCTGCTTTTTGTCTGTGGAAAACTGTAGTCAAAGAATACGTTTAACAGAGAAGTGAGAAATGTGGAAACAAAGGAAAACCATCAAAGGAAACTAAATAATAATAATCTAGTCATTAAGCATAATCAAGGACCTTTAGCTCTTTCTGAGCCACATCCTGTGAGCTGTCTTATAGACACTAAAACACCAGGTGGAGAAATTAACTACACGATGACCAGACTGTACCCGGGACTTGAGCCGCCACAATTCCGAGAACTGACTGCAAAGAAATGGGAGCAAATGGACCCTGAAATTAAGATGAACTGTACCTAAAACAACCAAGATGATGCTAGTCAGGCCACTATGACCAATTTGAAGATGACTGTGCTGTTTCTCGGAGAAGGCAATGGCACCCCACTCCAGTACTCTTGCCTGAAAAATCCCATGGACGGAGGAGCCTGGTGGGCTGCAGTCCATGGGGTCACTGAGAGTCAGACACGACTGAACGACTTCACTTTCACTCTTCACTTTCATGCATTGGAGAAGGAAATGGCAATCCACTCAGTGTTCTTGTCTGGAGAATCCCAGGGACAGCGGAGCCTGGTGGGCTGCTGTCTATGGGGTGGCACAGAGTCGGCCACGACTGAAGTGACTTAGCAGTGCTGTTTCTACATGTAACTGCCCCCACACACACACACACACACACACACACACACACACACTCTGTCTATAAAAAGCTCTCACTGCCTGCTTGTTGGGATGGGTGGGGGTGGGGGTTGGGGTTGGTCTTTGGACAGACATCCACCACCCCCAGCCCAGTTGCAGGCATTGGAAAGAAAGCAAACTTTCCTTTCTACCAACCTGGTCTGTTTATTGGCTTTTGCGTGATGAGCAGCCGGACCCCACCCCCACTGTCCTCCCCAACTCTTTTGGTAGAAATATGGTAGATGAAACTCTAAGAGGGGCTTGACTTGAGCCAGTGTGTGCAGATGGGAAGAACTGCCCCTAATCCCAGGATTAGAAGGATGCTCTGGGATTTTTCAGGCTGGGCTCCAGGACTCTCTAGGGGTCCTCAGAGTCCCTGTAGGGGCCTCAGTGGGAGGCCTGTTGGGAGGAGGCCCCTGGCTCTTACTCCTGCCGTCTTTAAAGCAGTTCAGCTTTGATCTGTTTGTTATAATCAGCTCAGGACCAGATTAAGACTTTAAAGGCCCCAAATACTGAGAAACTACTATGCCTCCATGCCTACATAGAACTTGTTTTTAGTCACTGACATTAAAGTAGCCCGTTTCTGGTTTTGCTGATGGAAACATTTTCACTGTGTTTATTTGAGTGGAACTGTTCTCTCTCCCTTTTGCTCCTTTACTGCTGCTCTGAGCCTATGCTTAGTATGCCTTTGGGGTAATTATAGCATTGACTGGGGTTTCACAGTACATTTCATTTAAAAGGGAAGTTTCACTGCTAAAACTTTTGATCAAATCTAATATCCATTTAAATCCTCTCTCCAACAGCTCACCAAGTA
The DNA here is from genome assembly GCF_027580195.1 of Bos mutus. Taxonomy (NCBI): domain Eukaryota; kingdom Metazoa; phylum Chordata; class Mammalia; order Artiodactyla; family Bovidae; genus Bos; species Bos mutus. The sequence continues at coordinate 58,945,386 of NC_091627.1, forward strand.
TTCCTCCAACTTTGGCTTTAACGCCTCCCATCCTGAAGATTTACTATCCACTAAATGACCCTGGCATATCTTCAGATTATTATTAGAAAGGCTCATGTTGAGGCCAAACATGTCATCCTGAAGCCTCCACCATTGGTTGGTCCTCTGCCCCCAGGGCTACACTGAGCAAATGTAATCCTTTTTGCACCCATCTGCCTCTGCTTAGCCAGGTGCTCAGACGGAGTTCTTGGAGTCACCTTGTCTCCCTCTGTCACCCCAATCCTGACTCCTCAAATAGTGTCCTCAGACCGTAATAGCAATGATGATGACAGTAACAATAATAGCCACAATTAGCTGAACTCACCAAAGTCACACAGCTGGAGGATTTTATTTTATTTCTGTTTTATTTATTACTTTTATTTTTTTAGACTTTTTATTTTATGTTGAAATGCAGCCCACTAGGGGCTTCCCTGGTGGCTCAGATGGTAAAGAATCTGCTTGCAATTAGGGAGACCTGGGTTTGATCCCTGGGTCCGAGAAGATTATCTGGAGAAGGGAATGGCTACACACTCCAGGGTTCTTACCTGGAGAATTCCATGGACAGAAGAGCCTGGTGGGCTACAGTCCATGGAGTTGCAAAGAGTGGAACGTGACTGAGTGACCAACTCCTTCACCAAAGCCAATTAACAATGTTGTGATAGTTTCAGGTGAACAGCAAAGGGACTCAGCCACACACAGGCATGTATCCATTCTCCCCTAAGCCCCCTCCCATTCAAGCTGCCACATAACACTGAGCAGGGTTCCCTGTGCTATATAGTAGGTCCTTGTTGATTATCCATCTTAAATATAGCAGTGTGTATGTGTTGATCCTAAACTCCATAACTATCCCTTCCCCCCTGGTAACCATAAATTTGTTTTCTAAGTCTGTGAGTCTGTTTCTATTTTGCAAGTAAATTCATTTGTATAATTTCTTTCACTGCTGGACTGGAGGATTTTATTTTATTTTTTTTTCTTTTCTTTTTAAACATTTATTTGTTATTTATTGGACTGCAGGATTTTAGAACCAAATGCTAGTTTGTTTGATTCTGGGATCTATGTTTCTGGCCTCTATATTATGCTTTTAACCTCCCGTCTAGTATGAAATAAACTCAAAGTTTTATCTCTTCAGAACATTCAGAAACCATTGGTATAAGAAAAAACTTTCAAGTGTCCTTAAGCTTTTGACAGTGAGTCATTGTCTAGAGTCTGAAATATGGAATCAAGGAGTCTTTACTTGTCATTCGAAGGCCATGCTCCTGGGTTGAATGGCTGTGATGGGTCTTTTCCACTCCTCACTTATGTAGGCCTCTCTTAGGTGTGGAGGCAGGGCTGTCACTTATGATGGCCTTTTGGTGGCAGGATTGGATCTGTCGTCAGCCCTCTGGATCATCGCTGATGTATTTGGTGATGTCCTGTCTGCCCGGGGGATATGTGCCCTGTAGGAAGTTCATCGCTGAGTATGAGATGGTGTCACTGGCACCTCATTAAAGCCAAGGAAGGAGGGGGCTTCTAGTTGGCTTGCTTGGGTCCCATGCCAGTGCTCTGGCTTATAAGGAAGCTGGACAAGCAATTTCATGAGTTTCTGCTTCCTTGTTGTGAGGTGGGCTTCTCTCATCAAAATTTATAAGGATGAGAACTCTTCCAACATAGAGAGAGAGAACAGATGCGATGAACTGAAAATGCCCATACCTCCATAGGTATGCTATTCCCCAGGTCTTTTTGTTTAATGAATCAACATATATTTATCAAGTCCAAGGTCCCTGTAAGGCACAGCGAATGGGAAGGTGACTGCCACGTTTAGTTGAAACCTCAGATCTCCAAAGAGCTCAAGACCTTTCATTTCTTCTATGTCTTAACTGGGTTCTTCATTTACATGATCAGACTGGGAGGTGAGGGGACTTCCCTGGCAGTCCAGTGGTTAAAGCTGTGCTGCCACTGTGGGAATGTGGGTTTAATCTCTGGTTGGGGAACCAGGATCCTTCCTGCATGACAAGGAGCATGGCCAACAGGGGATTAAAAAAAAATTGGGAGGGGGTGAAGAAAGATTGATGTGACTTGCCATATCTTCTCAGATTTAGAATGCCCATCTAAAATCCCCAAACTCTTACTCTATAGCCACGGCTTACACAGGGCTGTCAAGGTGATAGTCCTAAAACACAGGTAAAATTGTGTCACCTCCATAGCTTGGAAATCCTTGATTAATCTCCCTTACTCAGAGACTTCCATGGTGGTCCAGTGGTTAAGAATCTGCCTTCCAATGCAGGGAACATGGGTTTGATCCCTGGTCAGGGAACTAAAATCCCACATGCTATGAGGCAACTAAGCCTGCCCAATGCAACTGTTGAGCCTGCACACAACAATTAAGACCCTTCACAGCCAAAAATTAATTAATTAATTAATTAAAATTGTGCTTTCTTAAAATTAAAAAATTCCATTACTCAAATCCATTCATTCACTCAAAGCATATGGGTACTTATTATGTGCCAGGTACAGTGCTAGAAAAGTGAAAGTATTAGTCTGCTTAGTCATGTCCAACTCTTTGAGACCCCTGTAGCCTACCAGACTAGACACTTGGACTATAAAGATGAAAGCCATGGTCCAGCCACCAAGAATCTCAGGGTTTTTGAGATAGGAACACAATCACACTTGGAGAGATGGAGCACCCAGGGCTGAGTGTCCTTGATGCCCCTTGCTGAAACGCCCTCCTCAAGACTGCAGCCCCTGGCCCCCACCCACCCCCATACTTGTACCTTGTGAATCTCACACTTCCTTCAAATCAAATTTACTGAGAACCGACTGTATAGCCAGGGAACTCTGCTTAATGCTCTGTGGTGACCTAAATGGGAAGGAAATCCAAAAGGATGGGGATATATGTATATATACAGCTGATTCATTTTACTGCACGGGAGAAACTAACATAATATTATAAAGCAACTATATTCTAATAAAGATTAATTTTAAAAAGTGAACCCTAAAAAAAAAATCAAATCTAGGTTCCTCCTTGGGAGATCTTAGATGGTTCGATGTGTTCTGAATGCTGGGATCCCCCAGAGAGCTATATGGGGAGGGGGCATCTTTACTGTGAGTTTCCTGCAATGTCCTGCAGAACACGCCCTCGGTGGCTAACAGGATGACCCCTCTGATTTCTCTCTTCCTCCCCAAGTGAACACAGGTTTGGTAATGCCTCTCAGGAAGATGGAACACATTTTCATTTTTTAGCACTCAAAGTGTGATGGGCCGTTCCCAAGGTTACATTCACCATGTGCTCCACGTCCAGTAGGCACCCAGTGATACTCTGTGGGGTTTGTTTGCAGCCTCATCTTCCAATGCAATCAGGCCTGTGTGGGGCAAGCCTAAGTGGGGGGCTCCCTAAGCCAACTTGGGGCTTAGAGAGGGCTTTGCTGCTAGGGGGATGTTCCACCTCCATCAGTTTTCAGCGAGGAATCTGGGCCCAGAAGATAAAATGGTTTTCTGCCTGACTGAACTTGCCGTTTCTCAGATTGGCCAGCGAGCTTTGGTTTCTGGCCAAGTCCACGGTGGGCTTCGCTGCTTTGATGTGGTTTTGCAAGGGAAACATCCGCAGATGAGCAACAACCAACACAATTTTTTCTTTTCTCTCTTAGTCCACGTTGAGTTTTTCAAAAGCAGTACTAATTAGCTTCTTGGGGCTGGTGGAAGCTGGGAGGCCACAGCCCTGTATAGGAGAGAGAGAATGGGTACAGGTCACAGAGTCTGAATATCAGCAGAAATGTAGATTAATTTAGGATATCATGTACAGATATGAGAGCTGGATCATAAAGAAGGCTGAGAAATGAAGAACTGATGCCTTTGAACTGTGGTGCTGGAGAAGACTTTTGAGAGTTCCTTGGACTGCAAGGAGATCAAATCAGTCAATCCTAAAGGAAATCAACCCTGAATATTCATTGGAAGGACTGATGCTGAAGCTGAAGCACCAATACTTTGGCCACCTGATGTGAAGAACTGACTCACTGGAAAAGACCCTGAGGCTGGTAAAGATTGAGGGCAGGAGGAGAAGGGAGTGGCAGAGGATGAGATGGTTAGATAGTATCACTGACTCAATGGACATGAATTTGAGCAAACTCTGGGAGATAGTGAAGGACAAGGAAGCCTGGCGTGCTTCAGTCCATGCGGTTGCAAAGAGTCAAACACAACTTAGCAACTGAACAACAAAGGATTTCCAAACAGGTATTCAAATGTATGTCATTGGTGGAAAGGGGGAAGAGGGGAAATTTGGAATCAGGAGAACTGGGTCCCGAATCACTCATGCTCCACTTCTCAGTGAAGGTGCATGACTTTAAGGTCTGAGCCTTGGTTTTCTCATCCATAAAACAGAGATTCCGATCAGAGGACTGATAGTCTCCAGGGAAATGATGCCTGTGGAAGTCTGTATGATCTGTAAAGCACCATCCATGTCAAGTATTAACCAGGGAGAAATACCAGTCCCCAAAGAAAAGAATTGTTCATTGATATTAAAGGCAAAATACATTGATTAATTATTTTTTAAAAAAGCTTATAGTTGAATGCTGCTGCTAAGTCACCTCAGTCGTGTCCAGCTCTGTGTGACCCCATAGACGGCAGCCACCAGGCTCCCCCATCCCTGGAATTCTCTAGGCAAGAACACTGGAATGGGTTGCCATTTCCTTCTCCAATGTATGAAATCGAAAAGTGAAAGTGAAGTCGCTCTGACCTGTCGGACTCTTTGATACCCCATGAACTGTAGCCTACCAGGCTCTTCCATCCATGGGATTTTCCAGGCACGAGTACTGGAGTGGGGTGCCAATGCCTTCTCCATACCACATATTTTATACTTCAATGGCAACGCTGCCTATAAAAATAGGTTTAAAAGCATATTCATAGTGCACACACACGTACCACACTATGCTTCGTCACTCAGTTGTGTCCGACTCTTTGTGATCCCATGGCCAGTAGCCCACCAGGCTCCTTTGTCCATGGGGATTCTCCAGGCAAGAATACTGGAATGGGTCTCCATGACCTCATCCAGGGAATCTTCCCCAACCCAGAGATTGAATCCAGGTCTCCCTCATTGTAGGCAAATTCTTTACCATCTGAGCCACCAGGGAAGTCCATGAATACTTGAGTGAAGAGCCTATCCCTTTTCCAGAGGATCTTTAACCAGGTTCTTCTGCATTGCAGGCAGATTTTTTACCAGTTGAGCTACCAGGGAAACCCTAAAAGCATATTAGCTTGTCTTTTTATTTATTTTTGGCTGTTCTGGGTCTTTGCTATTGCACTCAGGCTTTCTCTAGTTGTGGTAAGAGGGAACTACTCTCTATTTACAGTGCTTGGGCTTCTCATAGTGGTGGCTTGTCTTGTGGTGTAGCATGGGCTCAGGAGTTGTGGCTCAGGGGCTTAGTTGATCCATGGCATGTGGGATCTTCCTGGAACAGGGATAGACCCATGTCGACTGCATTGGCAGGTGGATTCTTAACCATTGGACCACCAGGGAACTCTGTGTCTTTTTTTTTTTAATTGTAGGGAACATATCTTATTTTGAAACAATTGTGGATTCATAAAATGTTGGGGAAAAAATGAATAGGCATGTCTAGGCACCCTTCCCCCAGCTTCCCCCAGGGTGAACATCTTGCTTGCCTATAGTACCGTATCAAAACCAGTAAATTGACATTGTTATAATGCACGGAACTTATTTCACCAGCTTTACAAATACTTTTCTGTGTATATGTGTAATAGCTCTGCACAACTGTATCCCACATGTAACTTTGTGTAACCACCTCCACAATCAAGATCCAGACTGTGGGACTTCCCTGGTGGTCCAGTGGCTACGACTCCGAGCCCCCAGTGCAGGGGCCCAGGGTTCGATCCCTGGTCAGGGAGCTAGAGCCCTCATACCACAACTAAGACACAGTACAGCCAAATAAATAAATGTTAAAAAAAAAAAAAAAAAGATCCAGAACTGTTTTAACACACCAGGGCTCCTTCATGCTGCCCCTTAACAGATTCACTCTCCTCCACCCAATTCTCATCTCCAGGCAACTGCTCATCTGTTCTTCATCACTATAATTTTGATATTTCAAGTGTTATATAACTGGAATCATACGGTATGTCAGTCAGTCAGTCAGTCAGTTCAGTCGCTCAGTCATGTCTGATTCTTTGCGACCCCATGAATTGCAGCACGCCAGGCCTCCCTGTCCATCACCAACTCCCAGAGTTCACCCAAACTCATGTGCGGGAGTCAGTGATGTCATCCAGCCATCTCATCCTCTGCTGTCCCCTTCTCCTCCAGCCCCGAATCCCTCCCAGTATCAGGGTCTTTTCCAATGAGTCAACTCTTCGCATGAGGTGGCCAAAGTATTGGAGTTTCAGCTTCAGCATCAGTCCTTCCAATGAACATCCTTTAGGATGGACTGGTTGGATCTCCTTGCAGTCCAAGGGACTCTCAAGAGTCTTCTGTGACACCACAGTTCAAAAGCATCAATTCTTCAGCACTCAGCTTTCTTCACAGTCCAACTCTCACATCCATATATGAGCACTGGAAAAACCATAGCCTTGACTAGACGGACCTTTGTTGGCAAAGTAATATCTGTGCTTTTTAATATGCTATCTAGGTTGGTATGTAACCTTTTGAAATTGCCTTTGTTCACTTTATTCACCCAATTTAGTTCCCCTAAGCTCCCACACAAGTTGTTACATATATCAACAGTGTGTACCTTTTCTTTGCTGAGTAGTATCGATGATGTGGGTATACCACTGTTTGTTCAAGCATTCACTCTCTGAAGGACTTTTGAGTTGTGGTTATTCCTGATAAGAGAAGAGAAGCATTTATTGGTTCCTGTGGGTGTGGTTAGTCACTAAGTCATGTCTGACTGTTTGAGACCCCATGGGCTGTAGCCCACCAGGCTCCTCTGTCCGTGGGATTTTCCAGGCAAGAATACTGGAGTGAATTGCCATTTCCTTCTCCAGGGATCTTCCCAACCCAGTGATCGAACCCACGTCTCCTGCATTGACAGGTGGATTCTTTACCACTGAGCCACCTGGGAAGCCCATTTATTGGTTCGTTCAATAAATGTTAGAGGAGTTGCCCCATGTACCAGCTTCTACAGTAAGTATTGGTGATGCAGCAGTAAATTAGAGAAAGACGATCAACCTGTAAATATAGAGGATGATTGCAGGGTCATAAAGGATGCAGAAGGAATAAACAGACTGGCAGCCAGAGTGCGTGTGACTCCTTTAGAAAGGAGGCTGGCAGAGGCCCCTTGGAGGAGGCAACATTTAAGTCAAGACCTGAATGGGAGGAACCAATAATTCAAAAGCCCCAGTAAAGAGCCTGTAAGACAACAGGCAGCAGGAACAGCAGGCACACCCTGAGGTGGGCAGGGGCCTGGTTGCTAGAGGAACAAAGAGGAAGCCCAGAGAGGCTGCAGCAAACGTGGAGGTTGGGGGAGGAATGGTGGGAGAAGCAGGCAGGGCCTGTGGGCTGCAGGGAAGAATTGGGGTTTTAATCTAAGGCTTTCAAGCAAGGGGAGGCATGATCCCATTAACATTTTAAAAGAGCACTCGAGTTTAGACAGCAGAGATATCACTTGCTGACAAAGGTCTGTATAGTCAAAGCTACGGTGTTTCCAGTAGTCATGTACAGATGTGAGAGTTGGACCTAAAGAAGGCTGAGCACCAAAGAATCAATGCTTTCCAATTGTGGTGCTGTAGAAGACTCTTGAGAGTGCCTTGGACTGGGAGGTAGGACATGTAGTGCCCAATTGCAGCCTCAAAGTGGGGAGCAATCACTTTGCTCCTCTGAACCGAGGGTCCTCATCAGCGACCTGTATATTCTGGTCAAAGGATGCTTTCCAGCCCCAGGACAAGTCAGTTCAGGACAAAGAAGCATTTCTCTAAGCCTGACTTCCCAGAGTAAAATTGAGGAGGGAATTTGAGGTTCAACAAATTCAGGGACTATTTACCTCCCTTAAAATAGTCTGGGGAAAGGACTTCCCTGGTGGTCCAGTGGCTAAGACTCTGCACTTCCATTTCTAGAATCCTGGTTCCATTCCTGGTCAGTGAACTAAGATCCCACAAGCTGTGAGGTGGCCCAAAAAAAGAAAGAAAGAAAAAAGAAGTGGAGGGGAAAGACTTAAACCAAACAATCTCTAAAATCCAACAATAGAAACTGACTGCATGCAGAGAGGTTATCCAAAAGCATCTGATGCTGGAGCAACGCAGATTAATAAAACTTGATTTGCTCATTTTTAAATAATTCGGGAGTGGGGAGGTAGGGAATCAAAAGATGACTAGTATTTTGTGACATGTAAAAGTTACCAGAAGCTCAAATTTCAGTGTTCATAAAGTTCTATTCGAACGTGTTCATTTGTTGACATCCTGTCTATGGCTGGGTTGGGAAGATCTCCTGGAGGAAGGCATGGCAACCCACTCCAGTATTCTTGCCTGGAGAATCTCCATGGACAGAGGAGCCTGGCAGGTTGCAATCCATGGGGTCTTAAAGAGTTGGACACGACTAAGGGACTAAGCATGCTTGCATGCATGGCTGATTTTGCATTATGATGGCAGAGATAAGCGGTTGTGATAGAAATGTGTACTCTCTAGGGTTTATACAGTTTTGGTCACCCCTGTGGTGAAATTGAAAGACACTTACTCCTTGGAAGAAAAGTTATGACCAACCTAGATAGCATATTGAAAAGCAGAGACATTACTTTGCCAACAAAGGTCTGTCTAGTCAAGGCTATGGTTTTTCCAGTAGTCATGTATGGATGTGAGAATTGGACTGTGAAGAAAGCTGAGCACCCAAGAATTGATGTCTTTGAACTGTGGTGTTGAAGAACACTCTTGAGAGTCCCTTGGACTGCAAGGAGATCCAACCAGTCCATTCTGAAGGAGATCAGCCCTGGGATTTCTTTGGAAGGAATGATGCTAAAGCTGAAACTCCAGTACTTTGGCCACCTCATGCGAAGAGTTGACTCATTGGAAAAGACTCTGATGCTGGGAGGGATTGGGGGCAGGAGGAGAAGGGGACGACAGAGGATGAGATGGCTGGATGCCATCACTGACTCGATGGATGTGAGTCTGAGTGAACTCCGGGAGTTGGTGATGGACAGGGAGGCCTGGCATGCTGTGATTCATGGGGTCGCAAAGAGTCAGACACGACTGAGCGACTGAACTGAACTGAACTGAACTGTGGTGAACAGACTCCCTCCCCTAGCCACCCCCCACCTTGTTGGCTATTACCTGGTATTCATGCTTCTGTCAATTCCTCCCTTTGAGGGAGAGTGAACCTTACTTCTAACCAACAAATACATTGAAGGCTGTCACTCCCATGAGTGATACGGCTCTATGACTTCCATCTTCTTGCAGACTCTCTCCCTTTTGTCCTTTGGCAAAGCCAGCTGCTGTGTTATAAGCTGTGCTATGAAGAGACCCATGAGACAAGAAACTGGGGCTATCTGGATCACTGCCAAGAGGAAACCGAAGCTCTCAGTCTGGCAACCTGTGAGGAACTAAATCCTGCCAACAACCACATGAACTTGGAAGAGGATCTTTTCCACCTGGAGCCTCAGAGACCCGGCCCTGGCAGATGCTTACTTCATTTGCAGTCTCATGAGAGACCCCACAGTAGAGAGCCCAGGTAAGCCACGTCCCATCTCCTGACCCACAGAAATTGTGAGGTAAGAAATGTGTGAGTTTTTTTCTTTTTTTAATTTGGCTGCACCAGTTCTTAGTTGAGGCATGTGGGGTCTTTGTTATGGTGTGCGAGTTTTTGTTTGTTTGTTTGTTTGTTTTGTTTTGTTTTTCAGTTGTAGTATGTGAGCATGTGAGATCTTTTTGGTTGTGGCAAGTGGGATCTTTAGCTGCAGCATGAGAACTCTTAGTTGAAGCATGTGGGATCTAGTTCCTCGACCAGTGATTGAACCAAGCCCCCGTGCATTGGGAGCTCAGAGTCTTAGCCAATGAACCACCAGGGGTGTCCCTCAAACGTGTGTTCTTTTAATCGCTAAGTCTGTGGTACTCTCATTTTATAACCAGCAATGATTACAAAACTGGGGTTCAGACTTCCTCAAATATGGGTGGTCCTGTGGGGTTCCCTCCACACAGACAAGATTTCTACAAAGCTCCTCAGGAGCAAAGCAGAGGAGTGAAGCCAGGCTATGGCAGCCTTGGAGTTGTTGGAGGACCAGGTGGATGAAGATGCTTCACCAAAGACCCTAGGACAGCCAGAGATCCCAAAGATGCCCCCATTTAAATGAATCACCAACAAGCCTGTTACTAAATGGAACAATGTGAAACCCTTAGGTGTGTTTAGGATCTTGGGGTTCTGTGGCCCAGAGGCACACTGGCCACTTGGCTTGGAATGGTGAGCTGGGCTGAGACTTGAGGACCCCATGTGGCCTGTTACTTTAGGTCTTAGGCTGGAGTAGGAATCATGCTGTCTACACCATGGCTGCTCACATCTGTTCCTAGTGGTCATCCCTTAATCAGGAGGAAACCCCTCCCCACCCCACCCTCAACCAGACAGTCAATACCTCAGAATCATCTAAGGCAAGAGAGGAGAGACCATGATGACCTAAATGGGAAGACAATCCATGAAAGAGGGGATATATGTATATGTTTAGCTGATTCACTTTGCTGTACAGTAGAAACTAACACAACACTGTAAAGCAACTCTACTCCAGTAAAAATTTTTTAAAAAGAAAGGAAAGCAGAGCCCAGAGAAATTGAGAGCAAGACATAGGAAGCTCTGGCCTCTATTTAGAAGTTTAAAGGACATCATCCAAATATCAGGATGCAGAAAATGATTTGATTATGAAATTCAGGACAATAAAATGAAAGATGAAGTAGACATTTTTAAAGGGAAAGTTCTAAGCCTTCCTTAACCCTTGGGTTATTAAACATCACCCCAGGGATGGGGGAGCCTGGTGGGCTGCCATTTATGGGGTCGCACAGAGTCACACACGACTGATGTGACTTAGCAGCAGCAGCAGCAGCAGCATGGATGTGGAATCAGGACCAATTGCCAGGACATCCAGAGGAAGTCATAAATGGTCATTTTTGGCATGCTGTGTCCCTTTGCTTTAAAACTCCTGAGCCAGCGTCACCAGGGCAAACTGTGTTTATGGTGAGTGTGACTTGGAATCTAAACAGAATTTTCATTCATTTCTTCAACTTATATTTCCAAAAAAGCTCACTGAGCCTCTTCTGAGCTCCAGATACCTTTAAGTGCTGGAAGGACAGAAGCAGACAGAATGGACTTGCTTCCTCACCAGCCAAGGCAGCCTCAGGGAGTTTCAAATCACACAACAGCAGGAATAATAGCTTTTGTTATTAGGAGTGTTACCCTCATTATAACTAGTAGTGTAGGTCTTCAATAACTGTCTTTTCTGTTCTCTTCTTAAAATTCAAACACCTGTTAGAGTTCCCCCTTAACACAATTAATCATCAGGCCTCATGAGCCCCCACCTGCCACGGAGTGAGACTGCTTGTGGATCGAAGAGAGGCATCTCTGTAAACTGTAATGTACAGTCTCTGAGGATGAGATAGATACTTCAGTGAAGACCAAGTTAGCATACACTTAACTGGAACTCTGAAATGTTTGGGCTTTGAAATCAATACCATTTTCTGGTAATGCTTTGGTGTATATGTATTTTTTCAAACAACATATTTCTTTATCACAAAATAAAAATCTGTCATGTAAAAGTGAAAGGCTCCTACAATCTTTCTAACTTTCTGCACTGTGAAAAAAAAAAAAAACCAGGGAAGTGTAGAGAGTAAACCTTCCTTTTACTCGTAACCCTTGACCTTCCCTACCTCCCACATACAAATAAAAGATCACTTCTGTTGATAACTGTTTTGCACATCTAAAATACACACACACATATATATTTCTGAAATTAAAATAGAAAATTATATCTGCCTTTAACATGTATTTCACTCCAACTCAACACTACATGACTCAGCCAAACAGGATACACATGACTCCTATGAATATACATGAATCACCTACTCTGTTTCAGAAGCTGTGTAGACAGACACAGAAAACAGACTTGTGGTTGCCAAAGGGGAGGAGGGGTGGGGAGTGATGGATTGGGAGTTTGGGATTAGCAGATGCAAACTAGTATTTATAGAATGGATAAACAAGGTCCTACTGCATAGCACAGGGAACTAACTATATCCAATATCCTGTGATAAACCATAATGGAAAAGGAATTTTTAAAGAATGTGTATATATGTATGGGCTTCCCAGGTGCTCAGTGATAAAGAATCCACCTGCCAATGCAGGAGCAGCAGGAGATTTGGGTTCGATTCTTGAGTCGGGAAGATCCCCTGGAAGAGGAAGATCCCCTGGAGCAACCCACTCCAGTATTCTTGCCTAGAAAATCCCATGGACAGCAGAGCCTGGCGGGCTATAGTCCACGGTGTTGCAAAGAATTGGACAAGCATGAATATGCACACATGTTATTATTCATATTTTTCCCCTCCACAAACCGTCAGCTTCTTGACAGTATAGACCCTGTTCATCTTCATATTCTCAGATATTGAGTGAATGAATCAAAGAATCCATCCATCCATTATCACTGTAAGATCCGCCTGTTAGAGTTTAGGGACAAAGTTGTCTGGGACAGACTCTTGGGAGTCCTTGATGAACCAAAATAGACTTGCTAAGCACATAACTTCCAAAGCAACCCCCAAATCAGGGGCACCCCAAAATCCAGGGAATCATGCTTCAGTGTGCAAGTGAAATCCATTTGCCACCTTTACTGTCACTTCTTGACTCCTGTAAGTTTGTAAATAGTGAGGAGTTGCTTTGAAGGAAAAGCTCTAAACACGTAGGAATGGGTGGGGATGTTATTACTGTTGCCCCTTAGGTGTGTAAGCCTGGGAAGGGTTATGAAATTCCCTATGTGATTTTAATTAACTTTATTTTTTAGACTATGCCAGAATATTCTGGGAACAAGATGGTTATAGGTGCTAGGGCTGAGGACTCAAGACAAACACGAGACTTTGCTGGTGGAGACTCTGGGACTTGTCTGCAAATACCCAGAGGGCTCTTGGCCTAGACTTATCCCGGGGCCTTGGAGGCCATGAGAGACCAAAGACAAGAGTTTATCCTAAGAGAGGAGCTCCCATCACTGGAAGTACAATAAATCCCCTACATATGAATGTGTTCTGTTTGAGGGCACATTCTTAAGTCCAGCAAAGTCAGCCTAATGACCAACACAATCAACTATATAGTACTGTACTGTAATAGGTTTATAATACTTCTTTCACAAACAATACAAACACAAGAAAACGTTTTTAGTCTTATAGTACCTTGAAAAGTACAGTAGTCTAGTACAACAGCTGGCACACAGGGGCTGGCATGGAGTGAAGAGGCAAGAAGAGTTATTGACTGGAGGAGGGAGAGGAGGTGGGAGATGGTAGAGCTGAAGGGTCATCAGCAACAAGAGATGGAGGGCAAGCTGCAATTTCACTTATGCCTGATGCTGATGGAACGCATGTTTGTATCTTTGAAAGTTCACAACTTAAAGTTTGTATATAGGGGAGTTACTATATTCAAAGAGAGGCAAACGAACCCCTGTAGGGCTCACAGGAGAGGTTTCCAGTGGGAAAATTGCCACCAGGAGTCTGTGATGGAACTTCTCTGAGAAGCTATCAGTCTTACTCAGAAGGTGGCCAAGGGCTCTGCCAACAACCTGCTCAGCACTGCTGTACTGCCTCACTTTGGAAATTCACGCTTAATGTTTCTGAAATGTTGCAATCTATGAGGGCATTTGGTGTGGTCTGTCTTTTATATTGTACTTTCTGTGGAATGATTGATCAGTCTCCATCAGTGCTCAGATGGCCCTGGCAGCCTCTCTCCAGGAATCCTGAAACCAACTGGATAAACTCTGAGCACAGTATTTAAAATGGGTGACCAACAAGGACCGCCTGTACAGCACAGGGACTCTGCTCAATGTTATGTGGCAGCCTGGATGGGAGGGGAGCTTGGGAGGAGAATGGATACATGTCTATGTGTGGCTGAGTCCCTTTGCTGTTCACCTCAAACTATTATAATGTTGTTAATCAGCGATAACCAAATACAAAATAAAAAGTTAAAAAAACACAAAACTCTGAGCATATCTTCTCTTTATGGGAAACTGAGGCCCAAAGCAGGTGAGTAATGAATCCAGCATCATGCCGCCGGAGCAGGCATGAGCAGGGCCTCCCCAGACCCAAGTCATCTCCAGGATTCCTGAGGGAGTAACGCTCTCATTGCCGGGAGCAGAGGCAGGGCTGCGGGACTCTACTCCTTTCGGCCTCCTTAGGGGGTCAGACCTCAAGCAGTTGGAGAGGAGACCTGGGCTAGTCATCAGAACCCTGAGCAGCCACAGCAGTAACATCTGCCAACAACATGCCAGGCATGGCGCTGAGCTCCTGGCACTCAACTCTCAAAGGTAGAGACACAACCATCTCATTTTACAGAGAAGGAGTGTAAGGCTCAGATCAGGAATGTGGCTTGGCCAAGGTCACACAGCCAGGAAGTGGTGGAGCTGGGATTTGCAGCCAGTGCTTATCCCAAAATGTCATCAAAAACAAGAGGGCAGTTGGGGGGGAGGATAGGGAGAAGGGATAATTAGGGAGTTTGGGATGGACGTGTACAACTCTTATATTTAAAAGTGGATAGCCAACGAGGTCCTACTCTATAGCACGTGAAACTCAGCTCAATGTTATGTGGCAGCCTGGATGGGAGGGGAGTTTGGGGGAGAATGGATACATGTATATGTATGGCTGAGTCCCTTCACTGGTCCCCTGAAACTATCACAACGTTGTTAACTGGCTATACTCCAATACAAAATAAAAAGTTCAAAAGAAAAAAAGGCAAGAGGGAGATGATATGCATCCTTGTGTTTGGTTGAGGCTAAAATAGCTGAGGTCAGGAGAGGTGGTTTGTGAATGGACCACCGTGAGGTGGTTTGGACCACTCCTCCTGGTTAGTGTCCTGCCACCGGGCCTACGCTCAGCCCTCCCCACCTGGGAGCCCCACGCAGCCAGGGCACCGCAGCCCAGGCCTAAAGGGCCGCAGCCTTAGACCCTCGTTCTCCACCTCCAGCACACATCAGGACCACCTGCAGGACTCATTAACACAGCGATGCCTGGGCCCCACCTAAGGTTTCTTTTTTTTTTTTCTTTCTTTTTTATTTTTTAAGTTATGAAAGTATGAAAACATGTTTACAGGAGACTTGGAAAATACAGAAGAAAGTTACATATAGTTCCAGTATAGATTACAATTATTTTTTAAGTAGATAAATTAAGCTTTTTTAGTTGGAGTTTCAGTGTCAAGCTCTCAAGAATTACTAGAAGGAGTAGACAAGTAGGATATAGTAGACCTGAACCAATTAGTAGACCTACCAATATAGTAGACCTATGAACCAATTCATCTTAATTAAGATTTATACAATTTTCACACAACAGCAGGATACACAGTCTACTCAAGTTCCCATAGACTATAAACCAGGAGACACTGGAACATATCCAGGGATGCAAAACAAGGTACAAAAATTTCATGGTCTAAAGATGTTGAAATCATACAGCGTTTGTTGTCCTATCACTGCGGAATTATGTTAGAAATCAATATCAAGAGATATTTGAAAAATAACCCACATATTTTCAAGTGCAGTGTGACATTCACCAAGAGAGATCTTTGACAAAGCCATTGAAAGCCTCTATAAAGTTAAAAAGACTGAAAAAACATAGAAGGTAATTGCAGAGAAAAAAGCATTTAAATGAGAAATTAATATCAGAATGAGAAATTAATATCAAAGGTACTTTAAAAACCCCATTTATTTGGAAATTAAATGTCCACTTTTAAGTCCCATCCCAGGGGTCTGATTCAGGAGGTCGGTGGTGGGGGGTGCCTGGGACTCTGCATTTCTAGCCAGGTCCCAGGTGATGCCGAGGCCGCCAATTTCGGACCATACTTTGAGAACGACTGTGATACATCATGCTTCTCCCCCTCTGCCCCCCACCCCAGCCCCATCTGGGCTAAAAGAGGGAGATCTAACGAACAGCAACCTCTGGGATTGAGATGAGAAAAGACTTTCAAGTCACACTAACTGGGTTTTGATTTTCCTGTTGGCTTTTTATTCCCTGTGTGAAGTTTGTTAAGTTACCTAATTCCTCTGAGCCTCTGAGAAATCCCTAGAAAATGCGGATGCTAAGACCAGCTTCACAGAGTTGCTGAGACTGTAACTATCAACCCACTCGGCACATAGCAGGAGCGCAGCTAATAACAGTTATACTGAGTCTGCCACGCAGGAGTTTCTTTTTGTTTCTACTTCATCAGGCCTCTGGGCTCCTGGGTCAGGATGCTCAAAACCCTGGAGGCTGACTGTGTTCATTAGAAATGAATCCTAAAGGTATCACCGGGCTGATGAAGAGGCTGTGGCAATCCTAGAGCCTCCAATGGAGCAGCAGGAAGGCAGCAGACAAAAAGGCAGAGGAGACAGCTGGGTGCAGAAGGACTGCCTGGAGTTTAACCCCTTAGTGCCCCACGGCAGTGCACCCTAATCCCTGACAGCTGTAGGCTCTGGGCTCTGTCACGTGGGAGGAAGCACCTGGCTCCTGGTTCCCTACCTGTCGCAGCAGGGCCAGCTGCCCGGAGCACAGGTGCTGGGGCTGGGGTTTGATCTTGCATGGAGCCTGGCAGCTTGCTGATGGGACCGCCAGCATCTGTTCAATAGACTGGGTACATGCCTGTTTCAATCTGCTCACCTGACCTCTGCCTATGTTCCCTCTCTCCTGGCGGGCTGCCAGAGGGTCCCTAATGGCAGGCTGGCTCCTTCCTGCCCAAGCTCCAGAGAGAGACTCATGGGCATGTCCCAGTGTGCCCACATCCTTAGCCACTGTATGTCCTTTAACTTGGCTTGGAGTTTTTCTCCTTCAGGGGCCACCCCATAGACCTATGCAAGAACCTCTCCAATTTTGAACCAGTCCATTGTTCCATGTCTGGTTCTAACTGTTGCTTCTTGACCTGCATACAGGTTTCTCAGGAGGCAGGTAAGGTGTGCACATATTAAAGTGCTTGTTCTGAAACTGGTTTTGTAATAGCTGGTATTCATAATTCTCTTTTTCCACTGTCCATTCCATACTCCATCCTCCCTGGGCAAATACCTTGGGTGGTTGAGATTCCTTGCTTAGGAGGATATTGTTGCTGTTGTTGCTCAGTTGCTCAGTCGTGTTTGACTCTGTGCGACCCTATGGACTGTAGCCCGCCAGGCTCCTCTGTGCATGGGATTCTCTAGCCAAGAATACTGGAGTGGGTTTCCATTTCCTACTCTAGGGGATCTTCCTGACCCAGGGAATGAACCTGGGTCTCTTGTGTCTCCTGCATTGGCAGGCAGATTCTTTACCACTGAACCACCTGGGAAAACCCTGGGAGGGTGACCTGAAACTTTTTCTTCCTGAAGAGCCTGGGCAGATAGCAAATCTGCTTGCACTGGGCTGATGTTGTTTTCTGCTGAATTTTATCACAGCCTACAGGAGTCCTAAGAGGACCCCAGGGAAACCCTTGCATTCCAGACATATTCCCCCTGACCTCCACTATGTGCTGCAGCCTGATTACCTCTTGAGAGTCAGGAGCAATCACTCCAGACAGTACAGTGACCTCTTTTCCTGTTGATTCACTGGAGGGAGGAGGCAACGTGGCCAGGTGGCCATCCTGGCTTCCTCTTCAGTGGCCCCTATGCCATGTCTCCTGTGGGACACCTCCCCTTGGAGACTGACACCTCTTCACCAGCAAGGCCCAGAGATGTGAAGGTGGGAAGCCAAATGCTGGCTGTGGATCAGCAGAGTTGACAATGAGAGGAACCATTCCCATCCCCTGCCCCGTGGTCCCCTGCCTGAGGATCCTGGAGGACTGCAGTGTAGTGGGTCACTGATTTTTGCCACAACTACAGGGTTTGAGAACCAGCCCATTATCTGCCTTTCATCTCTGGGCTATCTGGAAGGGAGATCTCTCTCCTGTCTGTCTCTCCCTCTCTCTGGATGGAAATCTTTACTCAAATATTGGGCAAAACTCCAGGGGCTCATAGGCCTCCACTCACACCTGAGAACCACTTCCCTTCCTTAGTTTACCCTCATGGTCACCCTGTGATGGAGGAAAGGAAGGAAACTCAGTTCTTTTATTTTGTTTATTTTTGTTTTTTGTTGTTGTTTATTTTGTTTGTTTTCCCTTTTGTTTTTTAATTTGTTACTTTGTTTTATAAACAAAAGAGTGCTCTTGTCTCTTACATCTCCTGCATTGGCAGGCGGGTTCTTTAACTCTAGTGCCACCTGGGAAGCCCATTCAAGCAACAGGTTCACTGATGTACCTGAGGTTACCCAGCCAGCTGGGGGCAGAGGGGTGTGGCTGTGCGGGGGACGGGGGCGGGATGTCTTGCTTGCGGGGCTTCTGACCCCTAACTTGGCAGTATCTTTCTAGACAACAAAGGACTTCACTGCTTCTGGAACTTTTGCCATCAGTAATAATAACAACATTTGCTGACAATATGTGGTTCAGTACCCCATAGTCTCTCTCTCTCTCTCATTTTCTTTGGCTGTGCTAGGTCTTTGTTTCATGCACAGGCTTAATTGCTGCGCAGCATGTGGGATCTTATTTACCCAGGGATCTTCTCTTGCCTTGGAAGACTGATTCTTAACCACTGAACCACCAGGGAAGTCCCTGGATTGCATAGTCTGATTTTGCACAACCAGGTGTCTCCTTTTCCTGACACCTCCCTCAGCAGGTGAGTCATTAACTAGATTTTCTTCCCGGCCTGGCCTTGTAGTGTAGTCAGAGGTGTGAGAGATTTGAAGTCAGAGTCTCCTCCAACTTTCCGTGGGTGAACTTTGGGGAATCCTTTTGCTTCTCTGAGAGTGGATATTTGTCCATAAAAATGGCAGAGATGGTGCCATCTGCATTAAAGGAATTTGGAAAAACTGAAGGGATATGGTGGATGTGAGAGGGTTTTGTAAATTTATAACTCTTGTATCAGTATGACTGCTTATTGCCAGCATGAAATGCTTGTATTGTGAGGAGCCAGTAAGTCTGCTCTGACCTGCATGTGGGGTTTGCAGAATGGAGTCATGTTGGTGGGCAGTCTCTTGGAAAGGGGCATCTTTGGTAATGTGAGGGTCAAGTTGTACGGGGCCAATGGGCTCCAAGTTCATGTGTGCTGCTAACAATGAGAGAAAAGGGTGGGGGCAGGGGTGTTTTTTGGAACACACAATATATACCAGGACCTTTCTGTGGTTTCTAGCATTTTTCTCATAACATTCCCCATTCAGACATTCCTTCAACAAGACATGATTTTGTTGGGCACCTGCTCCAGGTGGGGGTCAGTGCCAGTTCAAATACATCACAGATTCTAGGAACAAAATGACAAGCTCTACAGACACCATCCCAAGTGCCAAGGAATGCAGACCTTAATGAGGAAGATGGGCTTCACACAGCATGGCGGGCTCCATTCAGGTCTCTCTTGCTGCGTTTGTAAGGGCACTGCAAGCCTTCTCCCTAAGTCCCCACCTCTCCCTTCTCCAGAGTCATCTTTCTCTCGCCCATCACTTTCCTTCATAAACTTATCATTATCTGAAGTGACATTTTTTATTTGATTAACATGCTTAGAAGCTTTTGTCTCCCTTGAGCCACTGGAACCCAAGCTCCCTGAAAGTAAGAGTATTGTTTGTCTTGTTCAATGATGTATCCTTTGGGCTGAAACAATACTTGGCCAGAAACAGGTGATCAAAAACTAGTTTGGGAAGGAATGAATGGCAGAAGAAAGGGAGGCAAGTTCCCTGCCCTCACAAAGCTTCTGCTGTGTCCCCTGTGGAAGTGACCCCCTTGACTAGTGGAGGAAACGGATAAGTGAGTGATGAGTTTGGTTTGGGATGGCAAGGTTTGGTTTGGTTGGCAAGGTGGTGCAGGGGAAGGCTCCCCAGCGGGAGTTGTATGCTTAGCTCTGAAGGAGGCAGTGGTTGCTATAACCAAATACCACAAACTGGGCTGCTCAAGAGAACTACATTCCCCTATAATTCTGGAGACCAGAAGCCTGAAGTCAAGATTTCAGCATGGCCCTGCTTTTGATTAATGTTTGCATGGTATTTTGGAGATATCCCGTTTTTGTTTTTGTTTTTGACCATAGCAAGTGGTTGTAGGATCTTAGTTCCCCAACCAGGGATCAAACTGCACCCTTGGCAGTAAAAGCACAGAGTCCTAACCATTGGACTGCCAAAGAATTCCCAGGGTATTGTTCTATATCCAACCTACCCACATCATTATATTTGAAGTGAGTTTCTTATAGATAGCATATAGTTGGGTCATATATTTTTTTAATCCCCTGGATCAATCTCTTTTTTAACTGGTGTATTCAGACCACTTACATTTATTGTAATTATTGATATATTAGGGCTTATGAATCATTTTTTTGTTTTTTGCTTATTCCCTTTGTTTTCCATTCTTCTATGTCTTTTTTCCTGCCCCTGTATGGATTATGTGTATATATTTTTTGAATTTCATTTTCATATATCACCAGTGTTTTTGGATGTATCTTTATGTATGGTTTTTTTTTAGTAGTTGCTCTTCATATTACACACACACATATATGCTGCTGCTGCTAAGTCGCTTCAGTTGTGTCCAACTCTGTGCGACCCCAGAGACAGCAGCCCACCAGGCTCCCCCGTCCCTGGGATTCTCCAGGCAAGAACATTGGAGTGGATTGCCATTTCCTTCTCCAGTGCATGAAAGTGAAAAGTGAAAGTGAAGTCGCTCAGGTTGTCTACTTGAAAGTTATACAGTTGTGTCCGACTCCTAGCAACCCCATGGACTGCAGTCTACCAGGATCCTCCGTCCATGGGATTTTCCAGGCAAGAGTACTGGAGTGGGGTGCCATTGCCTTCTCCGACACACATATATACATATATGTAATATTGCAGTCTACTAGTGTAAGCATTTTATTGCTTGTTTGTGTGAAATGTAGAAATCTTATGTCCATTTAGGTCCCTTTACCTTCTTGCATTTATAATTGTTTTAGATATTTACTATACATACTTTGAGAAACAGATCATACAATGTTATAATTTTGTTTCGACCATGAAATAATTCAGAAAACTCAAGGGGAGAAGAAAATCTTCTGTATTTACTCATATTTTACTTTTCCCATATTCTTTCATCTTTCTTGATGTTCTAAGAGTCCTTTCTTTGTAGAGAACATAGTTAAGCTATCTCCTAAGGCAGGTCTGCTGGTGACAAATTCTCTTAGTTTTTCTTCATCTGAGAATGTCTTAATATCCCTTGTATTATTGAATGATATTTCTGTGGACATAGAATTCTGAGTTTTCTTTCATCATTGTAGATGAGAAATCTGTTGTTGAAGGTGCCATTTCTCACTTGATACTTTCAATATTTTTCTTTGCTTTTAGTTTTCAAAAGTTTAACTGTGATGAGTCTTGGCATAAACTTCTTTGGGTTTGTACTGTTTGGGGTTTAATCAGTTTCTTGAACCTGTTTATGTCTTTTGCCAAATTTGGGACAACGTCAGACATTATTCTGTAGAATGTGTTTCAGCCCCCACTCTCTCGTCTTGTGGTTCCAGTGACATCAGATGCTAAATCTTTTGTTACAGTCTTAGGGATTCCTGAAATTCTGTTCTTTTTCCGTCTATTTTCTCTGTGTTGTTCATATTAGATAATTTATTTTATGTTGAAGTTTACTGATTTTTTTCCTTTGTTACAGCATTATGCTATTGAGTCCATCTAGTGATTTTTTTTCTTTTAGTTATTTTATTTTGTTTTTAAATTTCCATTTGGTTCTTCATTATATACATCTTCTACTTCTTTGCTGAAGCATTTTTTATTTGCTTCAAGTATGCTTCCAACTGCTTGTTAACACAAACACATGTGTGCTCACTCATGTCCGACTCTTTGTGACTCTGTGGACTGTAGCCCGCCAGGCTCCTCTGTCCACGGAATTTTCCAGGCAAGAATACTGAAGTGGGTTGCCGTTTCTTCCTCCAGGGGATCTTCCCCTACCCAGGGGTTAAACCTACATCTCTTGCATCTTCTGCATTGGCAGGCAGATTCTTTACCACTGAGCCACCAGGGAAGCCCAATTTGTATAATTAAGTCCAGGGTTTTTAGCTATACTAGAAAGAGGAAGAACCCAATCCAGTGTTCTTGCCTGGATAATCCCAGGGACGGGGGAGCCTGGTGGGCTGCCACCTATGGGTCGCACATGACTGAAGCAACTTAGCATCAGCAGCAGAAAGAGGAAGAAATCAGTCTATCCCATCTTTACTGAAACCAGAAATCTCTATATCATAACCTTAAAGAATTACTGTCAGTTTTTTCCAGCTTTGCTGCTGCTAAGTCACTTCAGTCGTGTCCGACTCTGTGCCACCCCATAGACAGCAGCCCACCAGGCTTCCCCATCCCTGGGATTCTCCAGGCAAGAACACTGGAGTGGGTTGCCATTTCCTTCTCCAATGCATGAAAGTGAAAAGTGAAAGTGAAGTCGCTCAGTCGTGTCTGACTCTGTGCGACCCCATGGACTGCAGTCTACCAGGCTCCTCCATCCATGGGATTTTCCAGGCAAGAATACTGGAGTGGGGTGCCATTGCCTTCTCCTTTTTCCAGCTTTAGTGAGATATAATTGATATAGGTTAGTTTTTATTAAGTGTAATAATGAGACTATTAAAAAAAAATAGTCATTCTAGAAGTACATTCTGAAATATAGACATACGAATAATACTTGGAACTTGTTGCAAAATAATTCAGTGGGGTGGAGGTTGGTAGGGATATAAATGAAACAGTAGTGTTCAGAAATTGAAAATTGTTGAAGTTGAATGATTCATTCAAAATGGGGGTTTATTCTATATCAGCTTGACTCAATAGAAATTTAAGGTGAGCCATATACATAATTTAAAATATTTTAGCTACATTTAAAACGGAATGGAGGTAGGACTTCCGTTGTGGTTCAGTGGCTAAGACTCTGTGCTCCCAATGCAGGGGCCCAGGTTCAATCCCTGGTCAGGGAAGGAGATCCCACATGCCACAACTAAGCATCCGCATGCTGCAACTAAGACCTCGTACAGCCAAATAAATATTTAGGGAAAAAAAAGAAAGGAATGGGGCTTCTCTGGTGGCTCAGTGATAAGGAATCCACCTGCCAGTACAGGAGACACAGGTAAGATCCCTGATCAAGGAAGACTCCATAGGCCTTGGAGCAACTAAGCCCATATACCACAACTATTAAGCCTGTGCTCTAGAGCCAGGGAATCACAACTACTGAGACCCTGTGCTGAAACTACTGAAGCTCACATGCTCTAGAGCCGTGTTCTGTAGCAGAGAAGCCACCACAATAGAATCCTGTGCACCGCAATGAAGAGTAGCACCTGCTCACCAAAACTAGAGAAAAGTCTGCACAACAAAGACCCAGCACAGCCAAAAGTAAATAAATAAATAAAATTGTTTTAAAAATAAAAAAATAAAAAGGAGTAAAATGTGTTATTAGTTATAGTAATACAGTTTATTTGCTCCACCATACCAAATGTGGTTAATATAAACAATTATTAATGAGATATTTTATGTTTTTTAAAAACTAATTCTTTGAAATTGGTGGGTATTTTACACTTACAGAACATCTCATTTCTGACTAGTCATGTTTCAAGCGCTCCATAGCCACATGTGGTTGGTGGCTGTGGAATCAAACAACAGTTTTATATTCTCTTCTTTTGTTAATATTTGGAATTTTCATAATGAAAAGTATTAAAAAAAAATCTAGGTCTGAATTCAAACCTCATTTTCTTGACACCTACTCTCTCCCATTCCCGGCAGCCTTGCCCTGTAATTCAGGGGTTTCTTGGGCCTTGCCTAGTAAAAGGTGACAGACACAGATCTTGGAGGAAGCATCGCCACCCTCTGGTTTCTTTGCTGCTGCTCCTTGCATGATCCATTATCCAGCGCTGTCCCCGCTGTGTTTTTGAAGGTCAGATAAGGCAGATCCAGGTGCTGGTTACCCTTCAGCACCTAATACAATACTCAACACATAGTTCATGCTCCATAGATATTTGCTAAGTAAATAAGTGTCAAGATGTGATAAGAGATCCTACATATCGTAAAGTGGGTGACAGTAGAAGGATATTGAACACTTGGAATGTGTTAGGCAGAGTCACAGGTGTTGTCTTATTGAACTCTTGCTAAAATATGTGCCTCAGTATTACCATTGTCACCCTGAAGATAAGATAATTCAGTGCCTGAGTAACTAATCAGTAAGTGTTAAACCCACACTTCTAATTCAGATCTGCTTGACACCAAAGCCACATCACACCATCTCCCAGGAATTTGCCCAACAGCTAGAATGAAATGCAGGAACTGACCAATTTTCCATAATGATGGGCCCTTTTATGCCTTACTTTTCCCCAAGGAGACTTCTATAGGCTTGTGGTGGGCAGAATATTGGGTCCCAAAGATGTCCATGTGCTAATCCCCCAGAACCTGTGAATATGTTAGGTTAGATGACAAAGCAGAATTAAGGTGCAGATGGAATTAAGGTTGCTAATCAACTGACCTTAAAATAGGGAGATTGTGCTGTGCTTAGTCACTCAGTCATGTCCGACTCTTTGCAACCTCATGGACTGTAGCCCACTAGGCTTCTCTGCCAATGGGGATTCTCCAGGCAAGAACGCTGGAATGGGTTGCCATGCCCTCCTCCAGGGGATCTTCCCAATTCAGGGATTGAATCCAGGTCTCCCACGTTGCAGGCAGATCCTTCACTATCTAAGCCCCCAGGGAAGCCCTAAAATAGAGAGATTATCCTGCATTATCCAAAGTGTTAATCATTCAGTAGTGTCCAACTCTTTGGGACCCCATAGACTGTAACCTGCCAGGTTCCTTTTTCTGTGGGATTCTCCAGGCAAGAATACTGAAGTGGGTTGCCATTTCCTTCTCCAGAGGATCTTCCCCACCCAGGGATTGAACCTGGGTCTCCTGCATTGCCAGAAGATACTTTACCATCTGAACCACCAAGAAAGTCCTTGGCAGTGTTTGATTTGAATTCTCACAATGATCTGACATGTATACCACCATTGTGTCCACTTGGCACAACACAGAGCTGTCTGCCTCCTCTTGGGACAGAATCATTCTTTCCCCTGCAGAGCTGTGTAGGGCGGGAGAAAGGATTTTGTAACCAGTGTCAGGAGACCTGGTCTCATATTCTAGAATCACGTGACCCAACCACCTATCAATTATGCTCCCTTGTGGTAAAATAGGGATGATTATAATAGCATCCATCTCACAGGATTCCAAGTTTATTTTTAACTCACAAACACTTAGAGTTAGTATAACAGTGATTAATTATTACTGAGTGCTTAATGCTGCAGATATAGTGCTAAGCATTTGACCTATTGTTTAACTTAATCCTCAGGACAAGTATATTATACAGTTAAGGAAATCAGGCAAGCAGGAATTTTTTTGAAGATAGGAATACTGTGAGCTGACTATGCCCATGCATCCTCTGCCTTTTTGTTCTGATCTACTTTGCTTCAGTTAAGAAACCATGCAAAGAATTGATCTGTGTACAATTAATTCACTTATAGTGAATTGATTACTGGTAGAATTTACCTGTAGCGGTTATAACCAAGAAATAAATCTGACATCGACTAAAATAGAACACATGTGTGCCCAGCTGTGTCTGACTCTTTGCGACCCCATGGACTGTAGCCCACCAGGCTCCTCTGTCCATAAGATTCTCCATGCAAGAATACTGGAGTGGGTTGCCATTTTCTCCTCCTGGGGATATTCCTGACTCAGGGATCAAACTCTTAGTTTCCTGCATTGGCAAGTGGATTCTTTACTACTAGCACCACCTGGCAAGCCCCCAAACAGTAAACTCTAAAAACTGAACCATAACACTGAAAAAAAAACAAAAAACAAAAAAAACTCCTCTGTTTTCTTCTACTGCAACACTTTTCACAGAATGCTTCATTTCTGGTCACCAAATAAGTGGATTTTCCACCAAGCAATTCTGTAACCCCTACAGAAGAGGGATCTGCAATACCTACAACTTGGTGTTCCACAGTTCAATTTAATATTGATGCTAACTGGAATTAGTGCAGACTCCCCAGGTGAAGGGCTCAGTCCCACAAGCCTGTCTCCTTCCAACTTCAAACACAAGTGGTGGGTCCCCATGTCTCTCATAACTTGCAAGACAAGGTCCAGAAGGATTCTGAGCACAGGAGCATCTGTCCCCATGGGGTCAGTGTTCACCCTTCTCCTGTCACATGGATGTTTCTTGTTTGCCAAACTCTATCCTTTGGAGTTTTTACAGAGGATTTAAAAAAAAAATTAGTTGTGTATTTATTTTTGGCTGTGCTGGGTGTTCATTGTTGCATGTAGGCTTTCTCTAGTTGCAACAAGCGGGGGCTACTCTCTAGTTGCAGTGCTGAGGCTTGTGTTTTCCCTTATTGTAGGGCACAGGCTCTAGGGAGTGGGCTCACTAGCTGTGGCACACAGGCTTACTTGTCCAGTGGCATGTGGAATCTTCCTGGATCAGGAATCAAACCCATGTCCCCAGCACTGGTAGGCAGACTCTTAACCATTAGACCACCAGGGACATCTCTATAAAGGCTTTATTATATAGGCATGGTTGCTTAAATCACTGGCCACTGATGATTAATTCAACAACTGGCCTCTTTCATCTCTCAGAGATAGGAGGAGAGGCTGAACTTGCAACCCTGTAATCACTCTATTGGCTCCTCTGGCAACCAGCCCCCATTTGCGGTTATCTAGGGGCTTTCTAAAAATTATCTTATTAACATAAACTCAGGTGTGGTTGAGGGGCGGTTGTTATCACAAATAAAAGATATCTGTTTATCTTTAGATCTCTGAAGCTATTTTAGGAACTGAGGATAAAACCCAAGTATTAAAACAAAAGACGCTCTTAATTGCCCTAATAACTTAGGAAATTACAAGGGTATGATGACTAAATATATTTTAGTCTTATTGCTTATGTTGCTTATTATATCATAAAGTCACACACATCTTGTGGGTAAACATCAGAACTGCAAAAATTTGATCCAAGAAAAATTAGTCTATGTAAGAATGTTCAGCATGTGCTTAAACTGTCAACAGATAAAGCCATATACGGTGAAATTTGTTATGGATTAAAAACTGACAGGAGAATTAAACTTTCCTGGCAAAACTGAAAAATTTAGACTCTCACTAGGACAATTAGATTTTGTAAAAATAAAATCACAAAACACAGATGATAATATTAGAAGATGTGGTCAGTATGATTCAATTTCACAAAAATAACCTCCTGATTGATAAGCAAGTCATCTTTCATTGTTAAATTTTATAGTATAAACAGAGAAAACATTATCCTGATTAATTTTTTTCAATAAAATAAAAATGGAAATAAGAAGGAAAACCGTATACCTGTGTTGTAAGCAGATAGGGTAGGGGGGTCCCTGGAGAAAGAGAACCAGGCGCACTTCCTTTATTTTAATTTTTATTTATTATTTACTTATTTTGACCGTGCTGGGTCTTTGTCGCTGTGTGCAGGTTTTCTCTAGTTGTGGTGCACAGGTTTCTTACTGCAGAGGCTTCTCTTCCTGCAGAGCACAGACTCTAGGATGCAAGGACTCAGTAGTCGTGGGCTTAGTCGCCCTGTGGCATGTGGGATCTTCCTGGACCAGGGATTGAATCCATGTCCCCTGCACTGGCAGGCAGACTCTTAACCACTGGACCTCCAGGGAAGTCAAAAGCATGGCTTTCTTGACATTTGTTGTTCAGTCACTAAGTTGTGTCTGACTTTTGTGACCCCATGGACTGCAGCATACCAGGCTTCTCTGTCCTTCACTATTTCCCCGAATTTGCTGAAACTCATGTCGATTGAGTCAGTGATGCCATCCAAACTGTCTCACCCTCTGTCATCTTCTTCTCCTTGACACAGGAGAAGCCATTTTTGGCTTAAGGCATTTTGTGACCTAAGCCTGGCCACAGTGTTTGCCCTTGAACAGGTCTCAATAATTAGGGATCTTAGGGGAAGAGAGACAATGCAGGAACAAAGGAAAAGCCTTGAAGAAACAATAGTTCAGTGATAAAAGAGTACTAGTTCCTCCTCAAGGGACATGCATCA
Organism: Bos mutus; assembly: GCF_027580195.1. Taxonomy (NCBI): domain Eukaryota; kingdom Metazoa; phylum Chordata; class Mammalia; order Artiodactyla; family Bovidae; genus Bos; species Bos mutus. Next base: position 58,973,554 of record NC_091627.1, read on the forward strand.
CAATCTGATACTTATCTTTGAGTTCTCAGGGAAACTCCACCCAGGTGGAGAATGGAATGATGATGTTGATCTTTTCTGATCCTCGTGACTTCAGTCAACTACAGTTTGAATTCTGGCAACCTTTGCCCCAATCCTATGCTAAATTCTCCTCTGCTCAAGCCCCTTCATGAATATGCACATACCCTTAGCTTAAAACTTCCCCAATTTAGATGTTCTGGGAGACACTGCTTTGGGAAAGATCCCAAAGTAAGTTCTCCTTACTTGCTGTGAGTAATAAATCCTTTCTTCTCCTGATCTTTGACTTGGTTGTGTCTTGGCCTGATACCTACAAAGAGGTGAGCCCAGTTTTCAGGTGACAGCAGCAGGTCTCTGTAGCTTTCTGACCTCTGGATTGTGACCTGCAAAGGCAGCCCAACCAAAATCTAGTAGATGCTGGCCCCAGGCTTTATTCCTCACTTCAAATACCTCATTCTCTGCAATAAACCAATTTTTCTTGAAATCTCTAAAGTGTTTTTATTTTCCTTTTTGCACTGAACCCCAGAAGAAATATCATTGTATTGACCTGAAGTTATTTGGACTCTGGATCTAGATATACAAAATTTAAAAAATAGAATCATACCAACATTAATACACCTCAAGAGCATTTTCAGGAGCAAATTTCATTAAGCTAAGTTAATGAATCAATTTTCTAGATCAATTTTCTATACAGTGCTGTTAGTCTTGGCTGCTTAGTCATGTCCCACTCAATGTGACCCCATGTCAGGCTTCTCTGTCCATGGAATTCTTCAGGCAAGAATATTGGAGTGGGTTGCCACTTCCTTCTCCAGGAGATCTTCCTGACCCAGGGATTGAACCTGCATTTCTTCTGTCTCCTGCTTTGGCAGGTGGGTTCTTTACCACTATCACCTGAAAACTGGGTTCACCTCTGTAGGTGTCAGGCCAAGACACAACCAAGCCAAAGATGGGGAGAAGGAAGGATTTATTATTCACAGCAAGTAAGGAGAACTTACTTGTTGTGGGATCTTTCTCAAAGCAATGTCTCCCAGAACATCTAAATTGGGGAAGTTTTAAGCTAAGGGTACGTGCATATTCATGAAGGTGCTTGAGCAGAGGAGATTTCAGCATAGAACTGGGACAAAGGTCGACAGAGTTTAAGCTGTAGTTGATTGAAGTCACAAGTATCAGACAAGGTCAACATCATCATTCCCTCCTCCACTTGGGTGGAGTTGCCTGCAGAACTCAAAGGTAAGTATGAGACTGTGATGTATGTTCTTTCAGGAGGAACTAGGACTCTGTTTTATCACTCAACTATTGTTTCTTGACTGCTTTTCCTTTGCTCCTGCATTCTTTTGTTCCCTTAAAATTGTTAATCAGCAAGACTTGTTCAAGGACAAGCATTAAGGCAAGGATTCAGTTCAGTTGCTCAGTCATGTCCGACTCTGCAACCCCATGACTGCAGCACACCAGGCTTCCCTGTCCATCACCAACTCCCAGAGCTTACTCAAACTCATGAGCATAGAGTCAGTGATGCCATTCAACCATCTCATCCTCAGTTGTCCCCTTCTCCTCCTGCCTTCAATCTTTCCCAGCATCAGGGTCTTTTCCTTTGAGTCAATTCTTCACATCACATGGCCAAGGTATTGGAGTTTAAGGCTTCAGCACCAGTCCTTCTAAATAATATTCAGGACTGATTTCCTTTAGGATGGACTGGTTGAATCTCCTTGCAGTCCAAGCGACTCTCAGGAGTCTTCTCCAACACCACAGTTCAAAAGCATCAATTCTTCAGTGCTCAGCTTTCTTTATAGTCCAACTGTCACATCCATACATGACTACTGGGAAAAACCATAGCTTTGACTAGACAGACCTTTGTTGGCAAAACAATGTCTCTGCTTTATAATATACTGTCTAGGTTGGTCATAGCTTGTCTTCCAAGGAGCAAGAGTCTTTTAATTTCATGGCTGCAGTCACCATCTGAAAGTGATTTTGGAGCCCCCCAAAATAAAGTCTGTCACCATTTCCATTGTTGCCATCGTGGAGAAGCAACAGATAGAACAGGACATGGAACAACAGACTGGTTCCAAATTGGGAAAGAAGTACATCAAGGCTGTATATTGTCACCCTGCTTATTTAACTTATATGCAGATGATATCATGCAAAATGCTGGGCTGGATGAAGCACAAGCTGGAATCAAGATTGCAGGGAGAAATATCAATAACCTCAGATATGCAGATGACACCACCCTTATGACAGAAAACAAAGAAGAACTAAAGAGTCTCTTGATGAAAGTGAAAGAGGAGAGTGAAAAATTTGGCTTAAAACTCAACATTCAGAAAACTAAGATCATGGCATCCGGTCCCATCACTTCTTGGCAAATAGATGGGGAAACAATGGAAACAGTGAGAGGCCAGGATTAGATCATGAAATGCCTTAGGCCAAAAATGGCTTTTCTTCTGTCAAGAAAGCCATGTGTGGTTCTCTTTCACAGGGGCCCTCACCCCTATCTGCTTACAGTGCTGCCAGCACAGCTGACGTAAGAGGATAGGAATCTAGCAGCCACTGTAAAACTACATCTGCAGGAGTTTATTCTTCTGTCCCTGGTGCTGGATGGAGGATGTCTCTGCCTTGCTTCAAAATCTCTTGCAGTTTGATCCATTGGCAGAACCTGAACCTTAATAATATCCTTGCTGGCAAAGGAATCTGGGAAACAGCTCTCAGGTTTGAGTCTACAGTGTACTTAAGAGGCTAGAAGTGGGAGGGAATGGATGCTGGTTGCCTTTAAACAATATCCAGCTTTGCAGAGGAGTTGTGATGGTTCATTTCATGTGTCAACTTCTCTGGGTCGTGTGTCACCCTTGTCTTTATATTCGGTTGTTGTTTGGTTTCTAGGTCATGTCCAACTTTTCTTGCAAGCCCGTGGACTGTAACCTTCCAGGTTCCTCTGTCCATGGGATTTCCCAGACAAGAATACTGGAGTGGGTTGCTTCTCCAGGGTATCTTCCTGACTCCAAGATTGAAACCGCATCTCCTGCATTGCAGGCAGACTCTTTATCAATGAGCCATAAGGCAAGCTCTACATCTCTGTACATAATGAATATATTTGTTCTGTTTCTCTGCAGAACCCTAACTAATAAAAGAGTCAAAGCACCTTGTGTCCTGAGAAGAGTCTTAAAGAGGTTAACTTGAATCCCATCGTGTGAGTCACTGGAAATGCAAAGCTGGGTAGGGACAGCACCTCCCCTTCCAGAGCTCACAGGATGGAGGGGACACACACAGAGACAGTTTCCTCTGTTGGAAGAGTGTGCAGTTTCCTCAGTTCAGTCTCATTGCAGCAAAGATTTGAAATGACAGATCAGTGTTACAGCTTGGTTACAGCTCAGAGTTTTATTTGGTAAATAGAGGATAGTACACCCCCAAGGCATGAGGGCAGGCTGACCCTGGAGGAGAGACCTCACCTCATCTTGTCTCCTTTATACTTTTTGTCTCCTCCCCCCACCCCAGCTTGCCCTATGCAAATTAGGGCTTGCCTCCATCATCAATCAGGAAGGGTGCATGTTTGTTTCACCTGAGGTTCCCGCTCAGGTCCATGGATTTTTCCTTTGTTCCCCTTTCTCATGCTTTATCTCATTCTTTGTCTTTTAGCTGCTGCCAATTTGGACTCCTTTTTCTATTCTAACTACCTAACACCCTTAAAGTATGGCCATGTTTGCAAAGAAAACTAAACTCACAGTGAAGTAGTAGGGAAGGAATGATTCACACGGCCCGGAGAGTTGGAGTCAAGAAAAGGTTTGAGGATCAATAATCTTTATTTTTGGTGTTGAAAGGTGGCTGCAGTGACTTCCCTGGTGGTCCAGTGGCTAAGATTCTGATTTCCCAATGCAGGGAGTCTGGTTCGATCCCTAGTCAGGGAACTAGATCTCACATGCTGCAACTACGAATTCACAAGTCATGACTATAGATCCTATGTGCCACCAAGTAAGACCCAGCACAGCCAAACAAATTAAAAAAAATATTTTTTTTAAAAAGGTGACTGCGTTCACATGGTGGGGAAAACCAGGACCTGTTCAGAAGAGAAAACAGCCTAAACAAGGCCTGGCAATACTTTCTGCATTTGGAAACACCTGTGGCTCTGAGTACAGGGGTACCTTGTTTTATTCCACTTTGTAGATATCTTTTTTTTTTTTAATGGAAGGTTTGTGATGACCCTGTTTTGAGCAAGTCTATTGGCACCATTTTTATAACAGCATTTTGTCACTTTGGATCTATATCATGTTTTGGTAATTCTCACAGTATTTCTAACACTTTTTTAGGGTTTCCTGGTGGCTCAGATAGTAAAGAATCTGCCTGCAATATGAGAGACCTGGATTCAAAACCTGGGTTTAGAAGATCTCCTGGGAAGGGAATGGCTACCCACTCCAGTGTTCTTGCCTGGAAAATTTCATGGACAGAGAGGAGCCTAGGGGTGGCACAGTCCGTGGGGTTGCAAAGAATTGGACAAGACTGGGTGATTAACACTTTCACTTTCAAACTTTTTCATTGTTATTACATTTGTGAGGATGATCTATGATATTGATCTTTGATGTGACTATTGTAATTGTTTTGAAGCCATGAACCATGCTTATATAAGGAGTGAACTTAATGGATGGATGTTATGTGTGTGTGTGTGTGTGTGTGTGTGTTCTGACTGTTCCATTGGCAGGTGATTGTCCCTTTCTCTCCCTCTCTCTGGGCCTTTCTGTTCCCTGAGACACAATAGTATTGAAATTAGGCCAATTCATAACCCTTTAAAGGCCTTTAAGTTTTCAAGTGAAAGGAAGAGTCATACATCTCTCACTTCAAAGCAAAAGCTAGCAATGACTAAGCTTAGTGAGGAAGATATGTTGAAAGCCATGATAGTCCAAAAGCTAGGCCTCATGGGCCAAAGAAAAAGTTATTGAAGGAAATGAAAAGCATTGCTCCAGTGAACACACAAATGATAAGAAAGTAAAACAGCCTTATTGCTGATGTGGAAGAAGTTTTAGTGGTCTGGATAGAAGATCAAACCAGCTCTAACATTCCCTTAAGTCAAGGCCTAATCCAGAGCAAGGCCCTATTGCTCTTCAGTTCTGTGAAGGCTGAGAGTGGTGAGGAAGCTGCAGAGGAAAAGTGAGAAATTAGCAGAGGTTGGTCCATGAGGTTTAAGGAGAGATGACATCTCTGTAGTGTAAAAGTACAAAGTGAAGCAACCAGTGCTGATGTAGAAGCCGCAGCCAGTTATCCATAAGATCTAGCTCAGATCATTAATGAAGGTGGCTATGCTAAACAACAGGTACTCCGTGTAGATGAAACAGCCTTCTGTTGGAAGAAGATGCCATCTAAGACTTTCACAGCTAGAGAGCAGTCAATGAGCTAGAGAGTCAATGCCTGGCTTCAATGCTTCAAAGGGGCTGACTCTCTTATTAGGGAATAATGCAGGTGGGAATAATGAGGCTAATGCTCATTTATTGATTTCCCAAAATCCTAGGGCCCTTAATAATTATGCTAAATCTGCTCTGCTTGTGCTTTATAAATAGAACAAAACCTAAATAGAACAACACTCAGACAGTACATCTGTTTGAAACATGGTTTATTGAATATTTTAAGCCCACTGTTGAGATCTACTGCTAAGAAAAAAAAAAAAAGATTCCTTTCAAAATATTCCGGCTCATTGACAATGTACCTGATCAGCCAAGAGCTCTTCTGGAAATGCATAATGAGATAAATTTTGTTTTCCTACCTGCTAATACAACATCCACTCTGCAAGGAGTTATTTCTACTTCTGAGTCTTATTAGTTAGGAAATACATTTCATAATGCTGTGGATGCCAGAGATAGTGATGGATCTGGGCAGAATCATTGGAAAACCTATTGGACCTGGAGAAGGTAATGGCAACCACTCCAGTATTCTTGCCTGGGAATTCCTACAGACAGAGGAGCCTGGTGGGCTATAATCCATGGGGTCACAAAGAGTTGGACATGACTTAGCAACTAAACAACAATAGCAATATATATTATTTTATTCATGTGGAATAAATTCTTAAAACCAGAGTTGATGGGTTAAGGAGCCTATGTATTGGTTATTTTGGTAGATATTATAAAATTTATTCTCCATTTGAAGTTGTTTATTTTTGGCATTTTGATAGAGGAAAATACATGTTGGTGCTTTTTCTCTTATCATAAATATTTTAATCTTTATCTTATTATGGATGAGTTGAATATATATTAATATGTTTAAGAAAAAAAAAAAAGCCTACTGGAAAGGATGAACTGTTCTTGACTCTATTAAGAACATTTGTGATTCGTGGGAAGAGGTCAAAATATCAACACGAATAGGAGTTTGGAAGAAGTTGATTCCAATCCTTACAGATGACTTTGAGGGATTCAAGACTTCAGTAGAGGAAGTAACTGCAGCTGTGATGAAAATACTAAGAGAATTAGAAGTGGAAACTGAAGATGTGACTAAATTGCTGCAATCTCATAATAACACTTGAACAGATGAGGAACTGCTTCTAGGAAATGAGAAAAGAAAGTGGTTTCTTGAGATGGAATCTACTCCCAATGAAGATGCTGTGAAGACTGTTGAAATGATAACAAAGGATTTGGAATATTACATGAACTTATTGATGAAAAAGTGGCAGGGTTTCTGAGGACTGACTTCAACTTTCAGAGAAGTTCTCCTGTGGGTAAAACACTGTTGGAAAGCAATGCATGCTACAGAGAAATCATTCATGAAAATAAGAGTCAATTGATGTGGCAAATTCATTGTTGTCTTATTTTAAGATGTCACAGCCACCCTAGCCTTCAGCAACCACCATCCTGATCAGTTAGCAGCCACCAACATCAAGACAAGACCCTCCACCAGCAAAAAAAATTATGATTTGTTGAAGGCTCAGATGATGGTTAACATTTTATAGCAATAAAGATTTTTTCAATTGAGGTATGTATCTTAGTTTTTAGACATAATGCTTTTGTACACATCATACAACAGTCTACTAACAGAACTTTAAAAAATTATTTTTGGCTGTGCTGAGTCTTCACTGCTGTGCGGGCTTTTCTCTAGTTTCAGCGAGTGGAGGCTACTCTCTAGTTGCAGTGCTAGGATTTCTCATTGTGGTGGCTTCTCTTGTTGCAGAGCATGAGCTCCAGGGCACGCGGGCTGCACTAGTTCTGGCACGTGGGCTCCGTAGTTGCGGTTCCCCAGCTCTAGAGCGCAGGCTCAGTAGTTGCGGCGCACGGGCTTAGCTGCTCCGAGGCATGTGGGGTCTTCCTGGATCAGGGATTGAAGCCGTGTCTCCTGCATTGACAGGTGGATTCTTTACCAATAAGAACAGGGAAAGTGTGTTAGTCACTCAGTAGTATCCTCTTTGCGACCCCATGGACTGTGGCCCACCAGGCTCCTCTGTCCATGGAATTCTCTAGGCAAGAATACTGGAGCTATTCCCTTCTCCAGGGATCCAACCTGCGTCTCCTGCATTACAGGCAGATTCTTTACATCTGAGCCACCAGGGAAGCAGAAACCCAACGTAACTTTGAAATGCACTGGGAAACCAAAAAATCCGTGGGACTTGCTTGATTACAATATCCGTTTTATTGAGGTGGTTTCAGAGGTGTGTCTGTAGTCATGGCCTTAGGTGCTCAGGTGCTGTGTGGTCGGAAAAGATGCAGCATAGTAGGCAGGCCAGATGGCGACTGACGAGTGTCCCTGTCAACCACGAGCAGTGGAAGGGAGCGGGAGAGTGGCACGAGGGGACCTTTTGGAACTCAGTAATGTAGGGCTTGGGGAGCAGTGCTGGGCTCAGGAAACAGGCTGAAGAGAATCTTCTAAGCCAGGATCTCCAGGGGAATGACTTCACAGGGTTGACTCCAGTATCTTCCTCCCTGACAGACATTCAGTCTTTTAGTGTAGTTAATCCATCTCCTAATACCACTTTCTGCTTATTGCCTCTCATATTCTAAACTTCCAACAAGTAAATCATTTTCTCATTTTCCAGTTCCAAATCCATCCACCAAATTAGCAGTTCCTTGGGTGTGGCTGTCCCAGCTGGCACAACACTGAAACATGGGTTGAATTTTTTTTCCATGGATCATTTATAGCTCTGAGCAGATCCTATAGGTGACCAGGCCCTGACCCTGGCTGGCCCAAAGTCCCCACTGATTTCACGTGACCAGACGTTCAAAAATTCTGAAGAAAAACAGGCTTAATTGTAACTGAAAAATGAAGGTAAAACAGATCATTCAAGGTGATGACTGCAGAGAACAGAGCCCACTAAGGCCATTCACCATCAAAAACCCTGGGAGGTTGGTATAATTATGCCCATTTTACAGATGACACATCTGAGTCCTACTTAGGTAGAAAGTGGTCTAACCCTCCTTTGCTTCCAAGTCTAATGCTCTTCCCAGTAATCTACATGGCAACCCCCACATGTGGTAGCTCTTGTTCCCTGTCTTCTTTGATGCTTATTCTTGGAAGAAAATCCAAATAGGGACACTTTTGATGGTGACCAGGGCTTCCCTGATGGCTCAGCTGGTAAAGAATCCACCTGCAATGCGGGAGGTCTAGGTTCGATCCCTGGGTTGGGGAGATCCCCTGGAGAAGGGAATGGCTACCCACTCCAGTATTCTGGCCTAGAGAATTTCATGGACTGTACAGTCCATGGGGTTGCAAAGAGTCAGACATGACTGAGCGACTTTCACGTTCACTTTTGATGGTGACAGATAGTAAAACGTCAGGACAGTAGATGTAAACCTGTTTCAGTCCAACTGGGCTGTAAGGTCACTCTATAGTAAGCAGAGTTTGATATGCATGGGGGGAAGAAAGATGCGTGCATGTCAATTACCTGAAAAAGGTATGAGACGATTTGTCCTCGGAACAACCTGGGGAGAGGATACAGACAAGCTCCAGACACCCCAGGGAAGGCCCCCCTGCATCACATACTGCTTCCAAACAAGTGGTTCGAGATCATGTATGGAAAGATTCCGCCAGGATGCCAAGCTTCCTGCCCGGCAGCCCCCTCCCTCGCTCAGATTGCTTCTTCTCCTTGCTGTAATCTCCATTAATATTCTGGTCTGAACTGCGTCCTGAAAGGAGGCAGCAGGAAGCTCTGCCTGGATTAGCCAGGCAGAGTGAGACTCTCAGGGGACAAAAGACATCCAAATCTCACAGGTGTGGGCTGAATCCCAAGTCTGCTTGGCAGGAGCAGATCTCCAGAGGTTTCCAGGGATACCTACATCCTCTCTCTCACACACACACACACACACACACACATACACAGTCACACACTCAAGCACAAAATTTTCCCTTTAAGTTTGAGAAGTCAGTTGCACAAGAACTTAATGGAGAATATCAAACCTCATTGGAAAACACATGGAGGGTCCCACCTCATTCCTTGTATAACCTGAGCTGTCTGGGTGATATGTTTGCTAAAAACAGTAATTCCAGGACTTCCCTGGTGGTCAAATGGTTAAGAATCCACCTTCCAACACAGTGGATATAGGTTCGGTCCCTGGCCTGGGGAATTAAGATCCTGTAGGCTGCTGGGCATCTAAGTCTGTTCTCTGGACCCCAGGTGCCAAAACTAGAGAGCCTGAGTGCTACAACTAGAGCACCACAATGAAGAGCCATGGGCTGCTACTAAGGCTGGATGCAGCCACATTAAAAAATAAAAAACAAACAAAACCCCCCCAAAAAACCCCAAACAGTAGTGCCATCAAAGGAACCGTCCTAAGATTTGGCATCATGAAACCTAGGTTAGGTTTCTGTCTTTGATGCCTTTATCTGCGTCAGTCTGAGAAAGTTAGCTTAGTTCTCTGAGATGCAGTTTTATCATTTATAAAACGAGAAAAATATTCAGTTCACTGATTGTTGAAGGATCCACTGGCCACACCTGTAAGAATACATGATAAATTCTAGTATTAACTCACGTGTGTGATGCGATGATGAGGATGATAAAGATAAAAGATAGTGATGGGGTATTCCCTGGTAGTCCAGTGGTTAGAACTCCCAGCTTTCACTACTGAGAGCTCAGGTTCAGTTGCTGTTTGGGGAGCAAGACTTCCCTCATAGCTCAGTTGGTAAAGAATCCATCTGCAATGCAGGAGACGCTGGTTTAATTCCTGGGTTGGGAAGATCTGCTGGAGAAGGGATAGGCTACCCACTCCAGTATTCTTGGGCTTCCCTGTGGCTCAGCTGGTAAAGAATCTGCCTGTAATGCGAGAGATCTGGGTTCGATCCCTGTTGGGAAGATCCCCTGGAGAAGGGAAAGGCTACCAACTCCAATATTCTGGACTGGAGAGTTCCATGGACTGTATAGTAGATGGAATCACAAAGAGTCAGACCTGACTGTGTGACTTTCACTTTCACTTTTGGGAGCTAAGACCCTACAAGCTGAATGGTACAATAGAAAAAAAAAAAAAGTTGATGACTAAAGATGATGGTGAGGAAGCTGTTGGTGATGATGATAATAAAAGATAATGGTGTTGATGGCAATGATGAAGATGATGATGGAGAGAAAGGTGAAAACGCTAAGGGTTGGGGAACCACTTGAGAGTCGTTTTCAGACAGTTGAAGAAATTTCAGAAGTACAAAGAGTAGGTAAATCTGTTTGACTCCAGATGAACACAAGGGAGGGAAAGCCCACATTTCTTGAGCACTTGCTGTGTTCCGGGGTTGCCAAGAGCTGTCACAGTCTTCCGTTGCTTCACCGTCACGGTGACTCTGCAAAGTTTCCACATCAGTCTTAGCAAAGGCAAAGTGATTTGCCCAAATTCATACAGGCTAAAAAGCATGGCAGAACCCAGCTTGACTTTGAATTGGTTTTGTAAACTCTTAATCTTTATATTTGGGCTTCCCAGGTAGCAGTAGTGATAAAGAATCCACCTACTAATACAGGAGACATAAGAGGAATGGGTTTGATCCTTGGGTTGGGAAGATCCCCTGGAGGAGAAAATGACAACCCACTCCAGTATTCTTGCCTGGTAAATTCCATGGACAGAGGATCATGGTGGGCTACAGTCCATGGGGTCGCAAAAAGTCAGACATGACTGAGCAACTGAGCATAATCTTTATATTCATCACTTTCTCATATAAGGAAGACTGTTTTTCATGCCAGCAGAATGAGTATGCTCAAGAGGAATAAGAAAAACATCACTGGAGTATCCAGAAGCTATTACAACATCCACTTAGGAGGGCTATCACCTGGCAGGTTGAGCCAGATCACCTTCTGATGCTGTCAGCTCTGTGACTTTAGAACATAGATGTATGCATATGTCCATAATGCCCTACTGACACTCTGTACTCCCTGGACTGACCGGTTGCTTTCATCTCTTTTGGCAGCATAAGATGATGGTTAAGATCAGAGATTCTGGAGTCACAGAGATCTGGGAGCAGGTCCCAGCTTCATATTGTATAGGCAGATATGGAAAGGCCCAGAGAGGGTATGAGACTTGCCCAAGGATGCATAGTGACTCAGGCAGCAACACCTGGTGCAGAATCCAGGTGTCCATTCATCACTTTCTTCCCTAAGAGCCCAAACTCTCCTTCACTGATGTCAATAGATGCTCTCTGTACTGCCTCTCAAAGGACACACTGACACATTCACCCAGCTCCTCCCTCCTTACCTAACCAGTGGGTTCATGGTCACATGGGTGCCCAGACACCCTATGGATTCCATCTGCTTCAAATAGCTCATCATTGGCTTGGCTCCTTTCTCTGAATCAACCAGAATCCTGGGAAACTGACAAGGGTGCTCCTCTGAAGGCAGACAGTAGTATGTGTGTGTGTGTGTTGCTGAGATTGTGGTGGCAACTGGTCTACCCAGGTGATCTTATTGACATGTCAACCACAGCTGGGCAGAGTAAGTGGGCTGGGGATAATTATCTCTTGTTGACAGATGAAGTCACTGAGGTTCTCTGGGGTTATATGCCTGTCCCTCCCCTTTGTGGGCCTCGGTTTCTTCCCCTGATCCTAAAGTCTTTTTCAGCTCTAACAATCGATGCCTTTATAATTTGCCCAAGTTTACAAAACTATTTAGAAGCAAAGTCAAAACTAAGAAAGAAGTCTTGGGTATCCTAGTCCAGAAATCTTTTTAATGCTAATTGTACTAGTTTTGTTGTTGTTTAGTCGGTAAGTCATGTCTGACTCTTTTTGTGACCCTGTGGGTTGTAGCCTGCCAGACTCCTCTGTCCATGGGATTTTCCAAGAATACTGGAGTAGGTTGCCATTTCCTTTTCTGAAAGATCTTCCTGATCCAGGAATCAAACCCATGTCTCCTGCATTGGTAGGTGGATTCTTTACCACTGGGCTGCCTGGGCTTCATTTAGGGCTGCTGTAAAAAAGTCGCAAAATGGACGGCTTAAAATAAGAGAAAGTTATCTTCTCATAGTTCTAAAGGCTAGAAGTTTGAAATCAAGATGTTAGCAGGGCCATGCTCCTTCTTCAACCTCAAGACAAAGGTCCTTCTTGCCTCTTCCAGCTTCTGGCCACCTTCCCTCTAGGTTTGTGTCTTCACCAGGGGTTCTCCACCCTGTGTACATCTGTGTCCAAATTTCTCCTTCGCATAAGGACATCTGCCATATTGAATTAGGGTCCATCCAAATGCCCTCATCTTAGATTGATTACATCTACAAAGACCCTATTTCCAAATAATGTCACATTCATGGGTAGTGGGAGTTAGGACTCCAGCATAACTTTGAGGGGACTCAATTCAACCCATGACACTAATCATAGCTCACCTTGAAAAAAAGACTTCCTTTTGCCAGGCTTTTCTACATGGATTATCTCACTTAATATAAAATAGGCATTATTGACACTGAAGATGGTGGCCATGTGGAAAGGTAGCTCTGGGGTTTCGATTGTCAGACATGTGGGTGCCATTCCTTGGGACATTTCTGCTTCTGCAGACCTTATACCATGCTCTTGCTGTCACCCAGCATGCATGCTACTGTAAGGGTACAGCTGTTATCAATGGAGCATTCAAAGAACTAAGCCTTGATGATTTTATATTTTTTTTAATAAATTAATCAATTTTTGGCTGTGCTGGGTCTTCATTGCTGCTCATGAGCTTTCTCTACTTGTAGCAGCAGGGCCTACTGTTCATTTTGGTGCATGAGCTTAGTTGACCAGCAGCAGGTGGAATCTTTCCAGAGCAGGGATTGAACCCATGTCCCCTGCATTTGCAGGCAGATTCCAAATCACTGGACCACCAGGGAAGTCCAAGCCTTGATGACTTTAAGGGGAAATATTTGGTGCTCTTCTATCCTTCAGATTTCACCTTTGTGTGTCCTATGGAAATTACTGCTTTTGGTGACAAAGCCAATGAATTTCATAATGTAGAATCATTGCAGTGTCAGGTAGATTCCCACTCAGCCACCTGACCCAGATAAATACACTGAGGAAAAATGGTAGTTTGGGCCACATGAACATCATGCTCTTGTCAGATGTGACTAAATAAACTTCCTGAGATTAGGGTGTGCTATTTGTTAGAAGGTCCTGTTCTTGCACTAAGAGGTCTCTTCATAATTGACCCCAATGGAGTCATCAAGCCTTTGAGTGTCAATGATCTCCCAGTGGGCCCAAGCATGGGAGAGACCCTAGCTTGGTGAAGGCATTCCAGTTTGTGCAATGCCATTGAGAAGTTTGCCTAGCCAGCTGGACACTGGATTCTCCTATAATCCAACTCCATCTGATTGCTTCCAAGAAATACTTTAAGAAGGTTAATCAGTAGACCATCCCATGTACACCTGTAGCTTGTCACACCAGAAAAGAACTTTAAGCATTTCAAAGAATATTGTTTATAGAAGGCAAAAATCAAATCACACTTGTAGTCACAAATATTACTCTATATGTTCTGTTTTTATAACATGACCTAGGTTTCTTTTGAGGGGGCTTCCCAGGTGGTGCTAATGGTAAAGAACCCACCTGCCAGTGCAGGAGACATAAGAGATTTGGGTTCCATCCTTGGGTCAGGAAGATCCTTGGGAGAAGGGTATGACTACCCACTCCAGTATTCTTGCCTGGAGAATCCCATGGACCGAGGAGCCTGGTGGGCTGCAGTCCATAGGGTTGCAAAGAGTCAGACACAACTGAAGTGACTTAGTGTGCATGCATATAGGTTTTTAAAATGTGGTTATTTATTAAGGCAAGGAGTGCCTTATTGGCAATGTATAGATTTCTGGCTGGTTTCCATAGAATGTGTAGCTCACCTATTTCTTGGATCATGCTTTCCTTGGGAAAAAGAATCAAGTCTTTTTTCTCAACCTTACTTGAACCTTTGTATACTAGAGTGGTACAACTTGTGTGGAATACTTCTGATCAGGGTCTTGACATTTTCTTCCTAAATTTCTTTGTATTAAACTAGATTTCCTTTTAATATCATAGGTTTAAATTGTTGGCATCAGTGGTCTAATTTAACACTTGAAATGAATGTGTATGTGATTGAAGCAAATGTGAATCATGTTTCTTAAAAAAAAACAAAATGGCAAAACAACTTAACTGATCATTCATGTTTCTCATTACTGAGATTTACAGTGTATAGAGTTACTTTACTTATTTTGTTAGCTGAGTTGGTGTCTACATACATTTCTACTATTGATTAGACGTAATCACAAAGGATTTTTTAAAATTTGAATCATTTATGTGCTTGAATCATTGCAATTACTTCCTTTCCTGAACTGCCCAATGTAAAATATATAATAATTTTTAAAATTACTAAAAAGAAAAAAGAGGACTTTTCTGGTGGTTCAGTGGTTAAGAATCCACCTGCTGTTGCAGGGGACACGGGTTTGATCCCTGGTCCAGAAGATTCCACGTGCCATGCGGCAACTTAGGCCCTTGTGCTGAAGCTACTGAAGCCTGTGCGCCTAGAGCCTGTGCTCTGAAACAAGAAAAGCCACCACAGTGAGAAGCCCAAGTATCCCAATGAAGAGCAGCCGCCGCTTGCCACAACTAGAGACAGTCCATGTGCAGCAATGAAGACCCATCAAAGCTAGAAATTAATCAATAAATTAACTATTAAAAAGATTTTAAAAAAGAAGTAGTCATTATTATTACTTCCCTTTTATGTGTGAAGAGATGGAGCAGAGAAGCTGAGAGACACGGCCAAGGTCAATAGGTGCTGAGGGGCAGGGCTGGAGCCTGAGCCTGCCTCGGCTGAGGCCCCTGCACTCTCCTCCACCAGGCCAGTTCACCTCTCTGTCTTCTGAGGCCCTGTGGCCCCTGAGCTTGTGGTTTCATGTGGGGGTGGCTGGAGAGAAGGCTGTCTGTGAGGTAAAGAGGACCAAACATGGCGGGCCTCGTAGTTTTGTTTTCTCAGCTGAGAACGCCAACACACAGTGAGTGAGTCGATATTGAGTCTGGCGTCTACCCCTCCGTCCCCTGAGTGGCTGTGGTTTCCCAGAGCAGCCGTGGCCCGAGGTGAAGTCCCACAGAGGGAGTGAGCATGACGTGAGTCCCAGGGAGACTGGAACCCTGGGAACTTTACCTCGACTTCTGACTTGGGTGCTGGAGGGGGTGTAGAATGCAGGCACAGCTGAGCATCCTAGGGAGGCCCAGCATGAGGGGAGGGGAGGCTGAGGCAGGGCCTGTGGGTTTAGATGGCTCCAGAGTGAGATTCACACCTATGAGCTGTGTGACCTCAGGCAACTCACTTACATCCTTTGGACCTGACTTTCCTCAACTGTTAATGCAGGTCTGAGCTGTCTCTACTTCAGACAGTGGTGAAGACACATGGGGATAATCCACTTTCAGAGCTCAGCCCAGAACCTGGCCCAGAGGAAGTGTAGCTAGCGCCTACACATGGTGGCTGGTATGACAGATTTTGGGGTGTGCCAGGAGATGGGAAAGAAAAAGGAGTATTGATCCATTCAATGAATTTACAGACAAGAAAGTGGCCTTAGTGCATTGAAAACAAACTCAGATTAAATTAAAGTTAAGACTTGGTGCTAACAGGGAGTCAATAGAGAGGGTCCATGGAGAAATGGGATCCTCAGAAGGATTAAAGGAAAGCAGGAGGGAAGACTGGAACAGGTGGGGCCTACAGAGCTCAACAGCTGAGGGTTCTAGAACTTTCTGCCAGCAGCACTGGCCCTGGGTGATGTTCATCTCTTATGGAGACCTTGTCCCAGATGTCTCCTAGGATACCCAAGCTATTCCCTCCCCTTCTCCCTTCCTACAAATCACACAGTATGTCACCACCAACATAAGAACACATGTGCGTGCACACACACATACACACACACCACCTCTCCATGCCACTTTTTGTTTGAAGAACCACCAAGCTTGGATTTTCCCTGAGAAGGGCTTGTCAGTCAAGAAGTGTGTTACCCAGAGCTAATGAGTAACTCAAGAGAGATCAAAAGATAGAAGTGATGCCTTTTATTAAGCTCACAGATTTATTATAAGTGAGTCGGCAGGACCACACAGGCCTCTAGTCCCAGAGCAAGAAAACTGAGTGTGTGTGTGGTCTGCAGCAGTCGAGAGGCAGGGAGACGGCGGTATGAGCCTAATAAAGGCTGTAATTGGCACCTCTTTCCCCTGAAAAACCAAGCAACCACCTTCTCCCATTGCCAGGTTCCCTCCTCGTGTGGAGGGGTATACATGGTGAGGGGAGAAAAGTGGGGTGGGGGGATGGTGTTTAGCCAGGGGAGGGGTGGGAGACGGGTAGGCAAAGCTTTGGCTGGGTGGCCATGGCTCTGAAGACACAGGTAACAGAGCAGGGGTCCTTCTTACTGGGAGACTCTCCAGCGGGCAATCAGGAGGTGAACCCTCCATCCCCCCAGGCTAATCACAGGCATTTAATTCTTACCCTTTTTGTGGAAGGATCATTTCCACAAATTGGTGTCTGGTTCATTATTAGTCCCTGGAGAAGGTAATGGCAATCCACTCCAGTATTCTTGCCTGGAGAATCCCATGGACAGAGGAGCCTGGTGGGCTACCGTCCATCAGGTCAAGAAGAGTCGGACACAACTGAATGACTAACACACTTATTATTAGTATTACTATTAGAATAAATACTGTAAATATTTGTTGCAATAGCAACAAATTGTTTTTTAAAAGCTCTAACAGTTGACTTCAGCTCTCACAACCCAAAAGAAAGCAATAGCAAGTGAGTGTGGGTGTGTTGGGGGGGCCCTTTCTGCCCAAGGGTGATGGACAAGCAGGTAATGTTGCCTGGACATTTACAAGATGAACTGAGCAGTTTCTGGACATCTGTTTCTACTTTGGCCAGGCCAAGACACTGGACTTACCCTCTCTGAATGACCCCTATGATGTATGAATGGTTGCTCAGTCTTGTCCGACTCTATGCTACCCCATGGACTGTAGCCCAGCAGGCTGCTCTGTCCAGGCTATTCCCCAGGCAAGAATACTGGAGTGGGTAGCCCTTCCCTTCTCCAGGGGATCATCCCAATCCAGGGATCAAACCAGAGTCTCTTGCTTTGTAGGAGGACTACGTCTAAGCCACCAGGGAAGCCATGAATGACCCCTAGGAAGAGCCATATTCAAGGAGGCTCTTCCTTCACAGAACATGGACAGGTCTGGACACGGCTGTGCCACATCTTTGTCATCTGCACAGCGAGAGGGCAGAACCACCTGATGGTGAGTCTCTTCTAGCTTCAGCAACTGAATCAGGGCTGTACAGCAAGGCCCCTCTGTAACTCAAGTACACAGTTCTGGGCTCAGCACCCCCACCTCCCCATCACAACCCCAGCCTATATTTGCTGCGGTTCTTCCAAGCCTCCCCTGTAGCCCCCACCCACTCCCTGACTCCTGCCTCGCTCTCAGCCGTCTCCCCATCTGCCCGGCGCCCACCGCACGCATCAGAGCCTGGCTAATTCTGCTTTGGCAAACCCTCACCCCTGATAATTCCCCCTAGCATTCCTTGGCAGACTCCTCTTCTCAGCAGAGACTTAAGAGCCAAGAGCAGCCGTGAGCTCATGTTCTGCTTGGCTTTATTACTTCTAGAAAGCCGGCTTCATGGACTAATGTGCTATTAATTATTGCTGTAAGTAATTGAATCCAAGTTGAATATTCTGAGACAGCTTTAAAAAAAAAAAAACCTTCAATGCAGGAGATTCACTTTGAATGCTTTTTTATTGCTTGCTCTGCCTTCAGGTAAAAAATAGAAGGTCGTTGCTGATTGTTAAACAAGGGGGCTTGGTAAACCAGCAGGGTGTTAGGATAGCCTCCAGAGATGGAAGGGATGAAGAACACTAATGTGAACTAGGATTTCATATTTGTTAGTTCATTTAAACATCAGAACAATTGACTTTTATTATTTCTAGCTTTCAGGGGATGGGATTGAAGCTTCAAGAAGGTAAGTCCTGGACATCTCTGTTGCTTCAGTGGCTAAGACTTTGCACACCCAATGCAGGGGACCTGGGTTCCATCCCTGGTCAGGGAATTAAAATCCTGCACACCACAACTAAGACCCAGTGCAGCCAGATAAATAAAAATAAATAAATATCTTTTAAAAAGAAGAAGAAGGAGATGGTAAGTCCTACAATTAGTGGCAGAACTAGGTTTGGACCCAAGCCTGTCTCACTTCAGACACTGTGTTCTTCCTGATGGCCATGACCTTTATGTTATGCAAATATAAGGACAAGGACATCAGCCCACAATAAGTATACTTATGAAGGCTTTTCCCTGATTGTGAGTGGCAATACTGACCATTTGTTTCATCCAAAAGTAGGGATGGCTGAACATTTTTAGGCTTTAGAGAAAATCACTTAACATTCTGCATAGGTAAGACAATTTAAAAATCAAATCTAAGCATTACAGTTAGCAAGAAATGATTTTTACTTTGTAATACAGTGATAGAGAAAAATGTGGGAAGGCACATACTTTATGGAGCTTCATTTTTTAAGAAACATTTTATTTTATTTTTAATTTTAAGACCCAATTTTATTTTACTTTATTTATACTTTTTGGCCACATGACATGTGGGACCTTAGTTCCTTTGTCTGGGATTGAACCTGAGCCCTTTGATTACTGGAAGTGCAGTCTTAACCACTGGACCACTAGGTAAGTCCCAACAGAGCTGACTTTTAGAAGTCATGTACTCTCCCATAAGTCCTACTGCCTTTGTTATCTTTTTTTCTTAAGAATCTTACTCTAGAGAAAGCTCTGAATGTTCCTTAATCCTTCAGTTACAGGAATGTGAACATGTGGTTAAGAACCAATTTCTAGAATGCAAATGTAAGTATTTGTTTGAGAACAGAAGGAAATGGCAGCCCACTCCAGGATTTTTGCCTGGAAAATCCCATAGAGAGGGGAACCTGGCAGGCTACAGTCCATGGAGTAGCAAGAGTTAGACACAACTTAGTGACTGAACCACTACCAAGGTAGAAACTAAGAGGAACAGTACGAATGTTACAGGATAAAATTTGAACTTTGTAGGGGTGAAAGGAGGAGCGTAGAGAGAAGAAGACGGGAGGGAAGGGAAACTTAGAGACTTGCTTCTTTTGGTAGTTTCCACTCACATTTTAGATTAGGCATCAGCAAACTTCAGCCTGTGGACCAAATCCCACTCTCTACTTGTATTTGTTTGGTATATAAGCTAAGAAGGGCTCGCCAGGTCATACAAGTGGTAAACAACACGCCTGCCAAGGCTGGAGGCATAAAGGAGGTGGGTTCGATCCCTGGGTTTGGAAGATCCCCTGGAGGAGGGCATGGCAACCCACTGTAGTATTCTTTCCTGGAGAATCCCATGGACAGAGGAGCCTGGTGGGCTACAGTCAGACACAATTGAAGCGACTTAGCACACACATAAGCTAAAAATTGTTACTGTAATTATTGAAAAAAAAAATCAACCATTGAATAAACAACTCCAAGAGTAAACCATACTGTATGTCAGCTATGGACTCTGTGCGATGGTGATGGCAGTGTAGGTGCGTCAGCTGTAACACATGGACCACATTTGGTGGGGATCTTGATGATAGAGGAGGCTGTGCATATGTGGGTAGTGGGGTATATGGGACTCTCTGTACTTCCTTCTCCATTTTGCTGTGAACCTAAAACTGCTTTAGACTAAAAAACAAAACAAAAAAAACAAAACTTAAAAAATCAAAAGAAGATTTTGTGACACATGAAAATCATGTGAAATTCAAATGTCAGTGACCATATGAAGTTTTATTGGAACACAGCTGTGCACATTTGTATATTGCCTGTGGCTGCTCTTATACTGCAACGTCAGAAGTGAGCAGTTTCTACAGAGACTGAAATATTTACTATCCAGCCCTTTACAGCAAAACGTTTGCTGACACCTGCTTCAGAGAGTTTCTGCTCTTAACCATGTCCCCCATTCCCTTTCCTCTCTCTATCTTGCTCATCTTTCTACTTCCCTACCATCCCCTTTACCATTAGGAAAGAAAAAGAAGGAAGGAGCTGCAGATTGTATTCAAAGTGAGAGGGTGTTGAACTTGATAATGTTTGATTTCTTTTCTTTTCTTTTCTTTTTTGTTGCTCAAGCAGAAAATTTTAGTCATCTGGAAATTTCATCTTCTGATTCAAACTCTTAGCTTAGATAGACACTGTGTTCATCAGATCCAGACTCATCCCTCACATGGTCGTGCCAGATAGATGATGTTGTAATGAATACGTAGATTTCAGATTCATCTAGATGTATGAGCCAAGGGCTGAACAAAAAAGTCAAGGTAAAATAACTGTCAAAATAATTTGAGCTCCTGTATCAAATCTTAAGAAAAGAGAAAGAGAGAAGGAAGAGGCAGTGCCGAATAATCCGCAGAGATGTCGGATTACATCATCATTCTATGACCCTTCTGGGGTTGGCAGAGTCTTCCCTGGGGGACACTGATGGATGCTGCCACTTGAATCTGTACTGGGAGAGAATCTCTTTTCATTTACAACGTGCTGTGGTTGTCACTGCTTTCAAAGAACTACAACTCTGTGTGTGTGTATATGTGCCTGTGTGTGCTTAGTCCTGTCTGACTCTTTGCAACCCCATGGACTGTGGCCCATCAGAGTGTGGCTCCTCTGTCCATGGAATTTTCCATGCAAGAATACTGGAGTGGGTTGCCATTTCCTCCTCCAGGGAATCTTTCTGAACCAGGGATCAAACCTGTGTCTCTTGAATCTCCTACATAGGTAGGCAGATCCTTTACCACTACACCATCTGGGAAGCCCATCCACGTGCTACAGTTCTACTGTCTGTCTTATTCCTGCCACTGGGCAGGGGTACAGGGACAGGTGTGAGGAGCGGGAAGACCATTCTGGTCCCCTAACTCCAGGAGAAGAGCCACTCGTATGTCCTTCTCAGGACCCAACACTCTGAGCTGCTTCTCTGCATGATGATGGTTGGATGGCATCATTGACTCAATGGACATGAATTTGAGCAAACTCTGGGAGATAGTGAAGGACAGGGAAGCTTGGCATGCTGCAGTCCATGGGGTTGCAAAGAGTTGGACATGACTTAGTGACTGAACAGCAACAACAACCCAGCTTGATTTTCACTGTGCCCCTTACTTGGTTGGCACTCTGAGAGTCCCACCTCTTGTTGCTTCTCAAGGACTTGAGTTCCTTCTGATGGTTAAATGACTTTGGCATTTTAGACTTTCTCCCTCATTACCTGTGGACCTACTCTACTGTGGCTTCTTTCCTCCCCAACCTCCACACGATAGAAATCCTCAAGTTTCATCTTCACTCACATAGTTTTCCTGGGAGACTCCTTTCTTCCAAGAGTGAAAATATTTATTTTATACTGATGACTCCAAAATCTATTCTTAGTTAGTCCTGGTCCTTCATTAGGGCAACCAGTATATGTTTCCAAAGCTCTTATATATTCACTTATTAATTATTCATTGAGAACTTGCCCTGTTCCATCACTATATTGAACACCTCGGCCCAGTGTTACCTTATGTAATTATGTACCTACGAGTAGCTACAGTAGCTATGAGCCCTGTCCTCAGTGAGAAAGAAGATAAGAAATACCCAAAGGATGACACAAAACATAATGAGCACTGTGATAAGTGCCTGGAAAAAGGTACATGGTGCTGGGAGGACATAACACTGGACTGTCCTGGTGGTCCAGTGGTTAAGAATCTGCCTGTTAATGCAGGAGACATGAGCTTGATCCCCGCTCTGGGAAGACTCCATATGCTATGGGGCAGCTAGGCCCATGTGCCACAATTACTGAGTCTGTGCTCCAGAGCCTGAGAGCCACAACTACTGAGCCCACATGATACAACTGCTAAATCTGTGCTCCCTACAACAAGAGGAGCCACCACAATGAGAAGCTTGTGTCCTCAACTAGAGAGTAGCCCCTGCTCACCCCAGCTAGAGAAAGCCCTCACACAGCAAGGGAGACCCAGTGCAGCCAAAACCAAAATAGATAAATAAGAGGCATGGTATTATTTGGAGGGGTTAGGGACTTTACCAGGAAATGAATTACAAGCTAAAGTCTGAAAAACTAAAAAGAGTTAACAAGATAAAGTGGAGAATGTTTGGGCTAGCAGGAATAAAGTGAGTAAAAACCCAGAAGATGGGAAGGAGCATGATGGACTCAGGGAATTAAAAGAAGTCCATGGTGGCTGGTGGCTGGAGTATTTTAGAAAAATGGGAAAGAGTTTTCAGTTGCTGCCAGAGAGACAGGCTACAGAAAGATAATATGCAGTTTTCTTTTGATCAATTAGATCAGCTTTGATCAATTAGATCAATTTTGATTGGCTGCACATAAGAGAAACATCTTAAATTGGCTTAATAAAGAAGAAAATGTATTGTCTTATGTAACTGGAAGACATATGCACAAACAGGCTTGAGAGTTGACTTCATCTAATGGCTGTGTTAGTTAACAATTGCTGTGTGCCAAATTATCCCTGAAATTAGGCAGCTGAAAACAACATTTATTATCTCACAGTTTATCTAGGTCAAGAATCTAAGAGTGGTTTGGTTGGATGCCTCTGACCTCTCATGGGGCTGCAGCCAGGGTACCAACCAGGGCTCCAGTCATCCTAAGACATGACTAAGACCGAAAGACCTGCTTCCGAGATCAGCTGAGTGGCTTTGGCAGTGGTTATTCAGTTCTCCAAGGCAGTTAGACTGAGCAACTTGGTTCTTCACCATCTGGGCCTCTCCATAGATTTGTTGTTATTGTTCAGTTGCTCATTCTGACTCTTTGCAACCCCATGGACTGCAGCACACCAGGCTTCCCTGTCCTTCACCACCTCCTGAAGTTTGCTCACACTCATGTCCATTGTGTTGGTGATGCCATCCAAGTATCTCATCCTCTGTCATCCCCTTCTCCTCCTGTCCTCAGTCTTTCTCAATATCAGGGTCTTTTTCCAATTAGTCAACTCTTCACATCAGGTGGCCAAAGTATTGGAGCTTCAGCATCAGTCCTTCCAATGAATATTCAGGACTGATTTCCTTTAGGATTGACTATTTTGATCTCCTTGCTGTCCAAGGGATACTCAAGAGTCTTCTCTAACACCAAAGTTCTAAGGCATCAGTTCTTTAGCACTCAGCCTTCTTCATGGTCCAGCTCTCACATCTGTACATGACTGCTGGAAAAACCATAGCTTTGACTATATGGACCTTTGTCAGCAAAGTGATATCTCTGCTTTTTACTATGCTGTCTAGTTTTGCCATAGCTTTTCTTCCAAGGAACAAGAGTCTTTTAATATAGTGGCTGCAATCACCATCTGCAGTGATTTTGGAGCCCAAGAGTTTTGTGTGCAGCATGAAAGCTTGTTTCACCCAGTGGAAGTGAGCTAAGACACAGAGAGAGAAAACCTGAGGTGGAAGTTGCAGTCTTTTTATCATCTAATATCAGAAATGATACACCACCACTTCCACCCTATTCTGTGCATTAGAAGAGAGTCTCTAGGTTCTGCCCATACTCAAGGGGAGGAGATTACCCAATGGCATGAATCCAGGAGGCAAGGACCAAGGAAGGGGTGCAGCTCAGAGGCCTGCCCACCACAGGCTCCGTCTATGCTTTTAGTTCTGCCCTCTTCTTTGCATCACTGCTTATCAGGGTGGAAACAAGATGGCTATATGATTGAAGAGCTTTATGTCCATGCAAGACTGCATCCTAAGGAAGAGAACAAGATCACGTGCAGATGCTGTCCTAAAAAATAATCACTTTCCTAGAAGTCTCCTCCAAACTTCCCTCCATGTCCCAGTGGTTCACTTGATGAATCATGACTGATTTAAGTCAGTCATGGTAATGCCATTTTCCTTTGCCATATTTTCACATTACCAGGTTCTACTGTACTTATAAAGGGCCCAGTGACACAGTACCGATGTGTGACATGTAAGAGAAAGTCTGCTGGGAGGCTTTTGGGGGATATTTATTTGCTTATATGGAGAAGGAAATGGCACCCCACTCCAGTTATTCTTTCCTGGAGAATCCTGTGGACGGAGGAGCCTGGTGGGTTGCTGTCCATGGAGTCACACAGAGTCGGACACGACTGAAGCGACTTAGCATATTTGCTTATAAAAGGAGATGATCAGACTTCCCTGGTGGCTCAGTGGATGAGAATTTGCCTGCCAATCGGGGGACATGAGTTTGATCCCTGGTCTGGGAAGATTTCACATGCCAAGGAGCAACTAAGCCTGTGGACCACTACCAAAGCCCAAGTGCTTTAGAGCCCATGTTCTGTAACAAGAGAAGCCTGCACACAGCAACAAAGAGTAGCCCCTGCTCACCATAAGTAGAGAAAGTCATACAAAACAATGAAGACCTAGCACAGCCAAAAATAATATAAATAATTTTTTCTTAAAAAAGAAGACTATCATTTGAAGCAATGCCCCACTCACCAACATTCCCAGGCTTCCTACTTTCAAATATGGTTGTAATATCTGGTGCTATAGCAGCCTTCCTGTACTCATGAGGTGACAGATGGGAGGGCCAACAGCCAACATGCTGAAGATGAGAGCAGAAAGATCATGGGTCTTTGACAACATTGTAGAGCAACTACATTAAACAAGGAACACGTATGAGTTGCTTAAAGGTCTTTATTGCTTAAGCTACTGTGAGTCAGTTGCTCTGTTGCTTGCGTTTCAGTATAGCCTGTGTGTGTGCCTCGTTGCTCAGTCATGTCTGATTCTTTGTGACACTTCGGACTGTAGCTTGCCAGGCTTCTTTGTCCATGGGAATCTCCAGGCAAGAATACTCGAGTGGATTGTCATGCCTTCCTCCAGGGGATCTTCCTGACCCAGAAATTGAACTTGTGTCTCCTGCATTGCAGACAGATTGTTTACCTACTGAGCCATAGGGGAAACCCTCAACACAGCCTAACTGATAACATTTCTCATAGGAGTGAGGTAGAGGGTTGCTAAGCAACCAAGAATATCCTTCAGAGACCATGTTAAGAATTGAGGTCTTTATTCTAGAAACAGTCGGATTCGTGTTTTTGAAAGATTAGAGGGTAATTGGAGAGAAGGGCAATAGAACAGAAGCAGAGAAAGGGTAGGAGGTGATTAGAGTATCCAGGAGAAAGGTCCTTGTCTAATGTTTGGGGCAAATGAAAGCAGGACTTGCACTGGAAGCAGAAAAGGGATGGCATTTGAGAGGAGTGGGGAGAGTTGAAGCAACCATGAAGGAAACTCTTTAGGAAAGTCCTAATCTTGTAATGATTCAGGGTCTGTTTCTTCTTTTTAATGAAAATGGTTGAAACATATACATCCCATCTTTTGAGAAGTTCTATTTAGAAGCTTTCAAATACTTAGTTTCATTTTGTTTTTGGCAAATTCTATGTGTCTCTAGTGATTTCCCTATGAAGGCAGGAGTGGATGAATTGGGAGGTGAGATCGAGGATAAATTCTTCTTTATCATTTGATCTGTACCTTTGTTGTCATGTGATGGTAATACCTTATCATTTAGAAATAAAACACATAATATATTTCAAAAGATCCTTTTGATTTTTAAAGTACTTACAGGGCATGAGGTGCTAACTTCTGAATGGAATATCTCAACCTTTGAAGAAGCTCTAACTCTTGCAGAATTGCTTAGATTTTTAGGAAAAAGTAATTAAGCTATAGATGGTTCAAGAGGCCCATTCTGCCTTATTTATTCATTCTGCACTGAATGGACTGAATCTACTTGTCTGATTCATCCTTGAAGTGTAAGTAGAAACAGATTAGTTTAGTGATGGAGGTCCCTGGTTTGGAGTTAGCCCACCTGGGTTTCCAATTCTGACTCTATTACCAGTTCTATGACTTTAAAAAAGTTCCTTAATGTTTCTGAGTCTCAGAGAAATTTCCTGGAACACTGGTGGTATTAGTGTGTGTGTGTGTGTGATCTGGGTGGGGCATCCTTCCAGGGCTTTCAGAGAGAAGAGCACATGGCAAGGTGCCTGGAGCCTTGTGGCTGATAGGATACCATACAATAAATGGTAGTTGATTATTAAAATTTTTAACAAAATCACTATGGGAACATCTCCTTATTAAGTCTCCTCTGCTCCAGGCTAAACACATTAAACATTTCATGTGGATAATTCAAAGAGCCCACCGTGTTTATACTGTTTTCTTTGACTTCAGAGAAGAAATGAGTTTGGCAATTCTTTCCTCTCCCCGTGGGAGACTCAACGCCTTTGGTGGGTGTACGGGGCTGGCGGGCCTCCCTCTGGCTGAGAACTGAGCCCACCGAGCTGGCTGTCCTGCTCACCCACCAAGCATCTGCTGAGGGGTCCTGTGGCCCCTGGCAGGGCCCCCTGCAAGGCCAGAGCTGGAGAGAACTGGAGAGGATTCTGACAGAAGAGACCTTCCGGGACTACCCTCTGCACCTCCCCACCCCTCGCCCCAAGGCCCTGGCCATCTTGCTTTGCTCCTTTGATCACTACCCCCTACTAGTTCCCTGACCTGTACGGTCCCCTTCTTCTTCTCTGCCACCTGTTGCCTCTGTAGGTTTTCTCTCTTCCTGTTTAACTACAGAACAGATGGCAGGGGGCCTTAGAAGAGGTTCCATGCATCATGGCCCCAAGCCAAACCCCAGTCCTTTCAGAGTTCCTGAGGCTGGAGGTGGCCGGTTATAGAGATGGTAACCCCATGGGCTGTGAAGGCTCAGTTCTTCCATTTCCTCTCTCCTCCTCCTCTCTCCATCCCTCCTTCTTTCTTTCCTTCTTCCCTCTCTTTCTCTCTCCATTTCTTCATTCTCCTCTTCCTTCTTCCTTCCTTCCCTCCTTCCCATCTTCTTTCTTTCCCACCTCTGCCTCTGTGAGGAAAGGCAAATATATATCTTGGTGGTGATGATGGAGAGATGGCTGAAAGATTCTCTGGAGAGAAAAAACAGATACTTGCATCTCCCAAGAACTTTATCCCGGGAGCTGGGAAGGGAGCCTGGGAGTGAAAACAAGAATGGGTCTCTCCAAAGGTGGGAAGCAAGAAGGGGTGGTGGATGTCATCCATGGAGGCCCCTTGGCAGTGATGTGGCCATGAGAGAAGGTAGGAGAATGACTCTAAAGTTTATGTTTCTGCCTCTCTCTTCCATCCAGTCACCAGAGGCCCTCACAGCCCCCAGCCCTGCAATGACAACCTAAGAGAAGAGAGACGAGGTTGTCCCCACGGTGGTGGGTCTGCAGTTACAAGCAGGAGGGGAGGGACATGCCCAAGCTGGTGGGGAAGGAGACAGGGAGGGGGCAGTGTTGTCAGTCAGCTGGAGGGACAGTCATAGGGTCCAGGCTGCACCCACAATGGGGTTGTCGGGGACCCCACCTACCCAACACCTTCATACGCATATGCATTTACACATATGGGGGTGTGTACTTTGCACCCCAAACTGTATCTACACACAGAATGGATGAGTGGGTTTTAATGTTGCCACTACCAGGTTGCTGCTGACGACAAGAAAATGAATCTCACAGCAAGCTTCTGCTTAAACGTTAAATGTTAGTCTCTCAGTCATGCCCGACTCTTTGTGACCCCATGGACTGTAGCCTGACCGGCTCCTCTGTCCATGGGGATTTTCCAGGCAAGAATTCTGGAGTGAGTTGCCATTCCCTTCTCTAGGGGATCTTTCTGACCCAGGGATCGAATCCATGTCTCCTATGTCTCTGGCATGGCAGGCAGATTCTTTACCGTCTGAACCACCTGGCTCACCTTTTCAATGAGTTCGTCCCCCACAAATCTCCTTAAAATGCCCCCTCTCCCACCTTCTGAGTCCCTGCCCATCTCCCTTCTTTAGCTGTTTCCTCACAGTCCTAATTAATATCTACTCTGCTTCTTTCTCTTTCTCCCCCAGCTAGAATTTAAGGCCCTAGAGGATAGAGACATTGTTTTATTCATTGCTACAACTTCAGCTCTAAAAATAATGCCTGGGGAATTCCCTAGGTGGTCCAGTGGTTAGGACTCAATACCTTTACTCACAGGGCTTAGGTACAATCCCTGGTTGGGGAACTAAGATCCTTCAAGCCTTGTGGTGTGGCCAAAAAAAAGGGGGGGGGGCAGTAAATAAAAATTAAAATGATGTCTCACTTGTAGTAGGTGCTCAGTAAATATTTTTTGAAAGAAAGAAGGAAGAGGGGAGGAACAGGGGAAGGAAGAAGCAAAAGAAGAAGAGAAGATGAGTGGGCAGGAGAGATGGAAGAAAAGAAATACAGACTGTGGTCAAAGCGCAGAGGTGTCTGTCTGGCCCTGGGCTATCTTTTATGGTTCCCAGCATATAATTCTGCATTGAGGACAGCTCAGATTATCCCTAGCAGAGGCATGAAGGACCCTGGGGACTGGGCTTGAGCTGATCAGGAGCCCCCTGGAGGCAGGTTTTCTGATACTACCAGATGATGCCTCCTCCATGGCCTGGAAAGATGGTCCATACATTATTGAATGTAAGCTTCATAGCATCACTGTGAGAAGAGTGCTGTTAATATCCCAGTGTTAGAGAAAAGTAAGGTCAGTAGAGGTCAGATGACTCATTTGTCCGAAGTCACAGAGATGGTTGGTGGGGGCTCTGAGCTTTGACCCACATTTGATGGATCCCAAGGCTTCTCCCTTCCTGCCATGCCGTGGGTGCTCTCACTTGGCCTCCTGAGAAGTAGCCCATCCTGAAAACCTCTGCCTCTTCCCTGCCAAATGTCAAATACTCTGTCCCCTGCTTTCTGATCAGTCCATTCCCACAAAGGCACCAGCTGCTGCTAACAGCTGAGCTGTTACTCTCAGAGCAGTGAATAAGACAGCCCTGTAGTGCTTGAGAGTCCCTTGGACTGCAAGGAGATCCAATCAGTCCATTCTGAAGGAGATCAGTCCTGGATTTCTTTGGAAGGAATGATGCTAAAGCTGAAACTCCAGTACTTTGGCCACCTCATGCGAAGAGTTGACTCATTGGAAAAGACTCTGATGCTGGGAGGGATTGGGGGCAGGAGGAGAAGGGGACAACAGAGGATGAGATGGCTGGATGGCATCACTGACTCGATGGATGTGAGTCTGAGTGAACTCCAGGAGTTTGTGATGGACAGGGAGGCCTGGCGTGCCGCAATTCATGGGGTTGCAAAGAGTTGGATACGACTGAGCGACTGAACTGAACTGAACTGTACTGTAGTGCTTTTGCTGGCCTGCTTCAAGCAGGAAAACAGATGGAAACTAGTAATCCGTCTGCCAATGCAGGAGACGCAAGAGATGCAGGTTCAGCCCCTGAGTCAGAAGATCCCCTGGCGAGGGGTGATGGCAACCCACTCCAGTATTCTTGCCTGGAGTATCCCACAGACAGAGGAGCCTGTGGGCTATAGTCCGTGGGGTCACATGCCTGAGTGACTGAGCACCCACATACACAGTAATCATAGTACAGAGCCCAGAGTGTAGTAGGAACCCAAGAAGTTCCTGAAGCTGTTGTAACTGATTCTGAGTTGTGTAGGAAACCAGGGCCCTGTATATATATATTTTTTTTAATATTAATTTTTTAAAATTGAAGTATAGCTGATTTACAGTGTTTCAGGTGTACAGTAGAGTGATTTAGTCATTATGTGTGTGTTCACGCTAAGTCACTTTAGTCATGTCTGACTCTTTGGAACCTCATGAACCATAGCCTGCCAGGCTCCGCTGTCCATGGGATTCCCCAGGCAAGAATACTGGAGTGAGTTGCTATTTCCTTCTCCAGGGGATCTTCCTGATCCTGGATTCCAACCTGCATCTCTTACATCTCCTGCAATGGCAGCTGGGAAGCCCCTCAGCCGTGTGTGTGTGTGTGTGTGTGTGTGTGTGTGTGTGTGTGTATTCTCTTCCAGATTCCTTTCTATTATAGGTTATTACAAGATAGTTGAACATACTTCCCTGTGCTGTGTTGTTTGTCTATCAAGATCCTGCATTCTCCACCTCTTCTCTCTTTTATCCAGATATACTTATTGCCTCTCAGCTTTGAACAATCGTTCATAGTTGAAAAAGTTCTCTCACACACAGCATCTCATTTGGGCTTTACAATAAAGCCCATGAGGTGGCTCAATAGCCCCATTTTTCAGATGAAGAAACTGAGGCTCCCAGGCTAGTGTCGTTCCTACAGCATTACAGCCCCACTTTCTTTCTCTTCTCTTCTTTCCTCAGTCCAAAAAGAGTCATGAAACACTCTTTTGGATACAAGAAGAGGAACTATGACATATGCCTCTGTCCTTTCTGTTTTCCTTTGTGTTTCTCAGGTGCCAGGGGTGGTCTCCAGGTCATGTATGACAAGAATCATTATTTGCACAAAACAGGAAAATCTCTGCGAAGCAAGCCTGGCAGATTTCTAGCTTTCACTCTGAAGGTAGTGGAAGATGTCACAGTCCAGCCATGTGTTTCAGGACTTGGCTTGAAGTCCCATTTTTTTTTTCCCCCAGGAAACTCTTCCGGGGGGGGGAGTGAGGATGGGAGCAGAGGGTCAGAGGGGTGTGTTGGCATGACTGGGGGCTTTGCACTTGATGTCTGTATTGCTTGAACTTTGACCTACTTTTTAATCTTATGATGTGATTGGTCCTGGATCATGATGCACATTTGTTATTCTGTAGTGATTTGTGGACCCAAGAGCTGGCAGAGAAGTAGAGTAATTGCCTTGTACAATTACTCCTGTTAATACGCTGTGGCAGCTGAGAGGTGCAGGGAAGGACTAGGTATTGACTATACGTGGCAACTGACATTAACACGTACAGAGCATGTTGGGGCTGCCTGTATGCAACCAGCTTCTGGACTTCTCGCTCCACCCAGAAATCCAATCCAATAGAACTTGTCTTCTCTCCCTTAACACCTTCTCTTCTTTTAGTGTTTTTTAAAAATATGTATTTATTTATTTGGTTGTGCTGGGTTCTAGCTGCAGCTCTCAAGATCTTTGATCTCCATTGCCGTGTTTAGAAGCCTTTAGTTGTGCCATGTGAACTCCTAGTCATGGCATGTGGGAGCTAGTTCCCTGACCCGGGATCGAACCCAGGCCCCCTGCATTGGGAGCATGGAGAATTGGACACCCACCTGGGTTGCCCCACCGTCTCTCTTTTCTGATTCCTGTTGCACCCTCCACCTAGGAAATCATCCTAGGAACTGGGGCATCATTTCATCTCTGGATCTCCCTCACTCCATTCAAGCTATTACCAAGTCCTGTAATTTCACCTCCTAAATATCTCACAAATCCACCGTAACCTTTCTTTGTCACCTGAGTTCAGGCCACCACCCTGCTGTAAGTATACGCGATATTCTTTCTTTTTTTATGGAAGAATTGTTGATTTACAATATTGTGTTAGTTCCAGGTGTAACAGCACAGCGATTCAGTTATACACACTATCCATACTTTAGATTTTCTTCCCTTATAGTCTATTACAAAAATATTGAGTATAGTTCCTTGTGCTATGAAATTACAGCAATATTCTTATCTCACTACTTCTGCAAGTGTCCCTTTAGCCAATCCATCACACAATTGCCATTAACTAAAACCTAGAGATGATGCTCTGATGTTCTTGCTCAAAGCCTTGCAATGTTACCCTGTTGTCTAGATAAAAAATTCCAACACATCATGGTAGACAAGGCTTCCCAGAAGCTGCTTCCTGTTAACAACTATTCTTTCATCACTTCCGGCCATTACTCAATGCCTGAGAACCATGAAACTGAGCTGCCATGGTTTCCATTCTTCTGTTCACAGAAACGTTGTGAGCAGGAAAGTCCCCCTCTCATGCCACTCTCTTCATCTGGCTACTTTTAATGTGTCTTTTAAGACTCAACTCGTGTTCCATCATCTTCCTCTCCCGAGGATGGGGCTATCCACGGCTACCCTGGGTAACCATGGGTTCTCTCGGATGGCTGCATCGCTGCTTTCATCACACACTTGTATAACCACCTGTTCTGTGTGTGTCTCCTCTACCAGAAGGAGACATATCTACCAGAAGGGGCCATATCTTATTCATCTTGGTATTCCAAATGTGTGATATATAGTAGATGCTCGATAAATGTTCCCTCTATAACTGACCAAAAAGTTTGAGTTGGTACAGCAGATCTGTATGCCACCAACTGGCATGCAATATTGCAGCATAAAATAATTTCACTTATTTCCCTTCATTTTATCATTGCATGGACAAGGGATGAGCAGGTCACACAATGCCCATTATAGATGAGAGATTGAGTTTCAGGGAACCTAAGTGGTATACCCAGTGTCAAACGTCTTTTACACGGTAGAGCTCTCTCTCTCAAACCTATATGTTTTGGCTTGTGACCCAGGCATTTATCTCTGATAGATATCCATCTTGACTTTGGTTGGTTTTTGTCTAAGTGCTGGGGGTGCACTTCATGGAGAGCAGATATTTTGTCCACTGTTCTTCCAATGCCTAGAACCCATGGTAGGTACTTTATATACATTTGTTGAATTAACTAATTAATCAGAATTAATTAATTCATTTGTTTAATTAATTAATCAAACAGTCTCAAGTCAGGTTTTGTTGGTTGGGGTGAAGAAGCCAGGCATTTGAGAGTTTGATAATGAAGTATAAAAGAGATATTAAACTATCCCTCAGTTCTAGAGATAGCAGGTAGAGAGAGATCACTTTTTCTCCTAAACTCAGATAATAGGATGTCTCTAGGGTCTCTCAGGGCTGAAACCCCTGACACTTCAGTCTCCCTGAGCAGGTGAAAGGAAACATTAGCAGTCAGCCCGCTTCTACCACTCCAGGTTCTTGGAAAGGAATTATCCCCTGTGACTGTCAGGACTGGGCTGGAGCTTACTGCCTTCCAAGAATGTGACTGATGGCAAATTCAAGTTCAAAAGAAGATTGGATTTCAAGGCAACTGGAAGCTATTCAGTCAAAGCCAAGTTTTACAGGGAGAGTTTCCTCCTGTCTCTTCTCTTCTCCTCCTCCCTTCAGGGCAGCACAGGACTTGTTGAGACCTGAAAAAAAGAATCGACAGTGCTCGACTGTTTCCCTAATTGAGAAAAGGAGAGACAGAAAACCAGGCTCTGGACTCATTCAGAAACCCAGGGAAGATGCAAGTAATGTGTCTCCCCGGGCGCCCTGGTGAGATGGCTGCGTGTATGCTCAGTCATTTCAAGTGTCCAGCTGTTTGCAACCCCAGGGACTGCAGCCCAGCAGGCTCCTATGTCCATGGGCTCCTATGTCCATGTCTCTTGGCAAGAATACTGGAGTGGGTTGCCATACCCTCCTCCAGGGGATCTTCCCAACCCATGGATCAAACCTGTGTCTCCTGTGTCTTCTGCATCTGATTCTTTACTGCTGAGACACCACTGAAGCCCTGAGACAGCTACTTGGATTGAGTCCAACATGGTGGCCGGTGGGTGCCTAGGCTGGACTTAAGAACCCTGTCCAGCATTCAGCATCCTCTCTCAGGAAGAGAAAACTTCCCCATGCTCTCTGTTGAGTATAATGGAAAAAGAAGGGGGCACTAAGAACACATTGAAATCTTACTTGTGTGCAGAACTTTTCCAGTCTCCTATCCCAGCAACTTGGCAAAGCAATTATACATGGTGCCATCAACGTTTTGCAGACAAGAAATCTGGGACCAGGAGAGGTGAAAGGACCCAGTTATGGTCACACAGCCAGCAGATGGTGGTGCAGGCTTAAAACCAGACCCTTGATGGAGACAGCCACCAATGCCTGAGCTCCTCCTCTGTGCCTGGCACACGTTCTAGCACATTCATGTATTATGCATTTCATCCTCACAGCAACACTATGAAGTAGATGATATTTTTATTCTCATTTCATAGAAAAGGAAACAGAAACACAGAAACATTAAATGAATGCCATTAATAGTGGAACCAGCGGAGAAGGCAATGGCAACCCACTCCAGTACTCTTGCCTGGAAAATCCCATGGATGGAGGAGCCTGGTAGGCTGCAGTCCATGAGGTCACTAAGAGTTGGACACGACTGAGCGACTTCACTTTCACTTTTCACTTTCACTCATTGGAGAAGGAAATGGCAACCCACTCCAGTGTTCTTGCCTGGACAATCCCAGGGACGGGGGAGCCTGGTGGGCTGCCGTCTATGGGGTCGCATGGAGTCGGACACGACTGACGCAACAGCAGCAGCAGCAGCAGCAGCAGTGGAACCAGAATCTATTTTTTTGAGCATGGGCAGTCTGGCTCTAGAATCAGTTATATGACCAGTTGTTGTTGTTTAGTCACTAAGTCATGTCCAACTCTTTTAAGACCCCATGCACTGTACCCCACCAGGCTCCTCTGTCCATGGGATCGAACCCACATCTCCACATCTGCATTGGCAGGGGGGTTCTTTACCACTGAGCCACCTGGGAAGCCCCTATATAACCACTGGTGGCTCAGTGGTAGAGAATCCACCTGCAATGCAGGAGACACAGCCTGGGGTGGGTAGACCCCCTGGAGGAGGAAGTGCAACCCACTCCAGTATTCTTGCCTGGGAAATCTCATGGACAGAGGAACCTGGCAGGCGACAGTCCCTGGGGTAGCAAAAGAGTTGGACACAATTTAGCAACTAAACAACAATATAATCACTACTTGATTGTGAATTTCCAAGTTCAGAAGACAATCTGGCTTTGAGGGAGATTCCCATGTTTGAATGTTCTCTGAAGATGTGGTCACAATCATAGCCTTCTTGATCCTCAGCAAATCCTTACCAAGGCAGCTGCTACACTTGCCGGGGGAGGGTCCCACACAGAAGGCATCAAACACACAAACGCAAGACCCAGGGCATAAAGATCAGAGAGTAGGTTGACAAGTAGAAATCAAAGGAATAGAGTTATCGGAGAGCAGAGCAAGGAAGGACATACAAAGCTCACATGGCCAGTCAACCACCAAGAAGTCTGGAGGAGAAAAAGACACAAGTCAGGGGCAATGGAAACACATATTCGATTGTCTTGTTGATTTCAGATGGAACTTTATTGAATGTTTATTTTGCACACCATCCTGTCACACAACTTCTAGTAAACCTCACAACAATGCTATGAAGACACTGAGCTCTGAGAGACTGAGTTGCCACCCACTGGTTCTGCTGGAGTGTTACTTGACTTCCTCGGGTCAACAAAAGATGAACTAAATTCTAAACCATTGTTATAACTTCCCAAGTTTTCCTCTATTCATGGCCCTCATGAGTCCATTCCATGAAGAATCTATAGTGATTTAGCATTCGAGACTCTCCAGGAGTCAAAGGAACATAGTATATGGCACCCCTGTTTACTGGGAGCTGGCAAATTCATCCAGGCAAGACTCCCCTCAAGTTCATCTTTACATCCAGCTGTCAACAGTGGGGAAAATGATGCTTTGTTTAAATAGCAAAGAAGAATGTTCTAGGCATGGAAAACTCTAGATATGAAGCACAAAAACAAAACAAAACACAACAAACAAATAAACAAATGGAAGTCACTTTTCATTCCCTCATTAGCACTGACTTTAAAACATCTATTAATAGTAATAAAACAAGTTTACTTAAAATGTATCCCTCATTATGAAATAAGGAAAAACATACACTGTTCAAGAGCCTAGCAGAGAAGTGGGGACATGCCTTTGCATAAAAGTGATACCATCCTCTAACCGCTGAGTTAATTAAACTTAATTTTATTTATAAATTCTTCCCCTGGCCTTTCTCTTGTTTGGGTTCTCCTCCTGTCTAAACTCATCCAGTTCTCTCCCATTCACTTGCTGGTCAGTTTTTCTCCTTTCTCGAAGCTCCTTTGGATCTTCTAGAGAAAATATTCTCTTATTCTTCTCAAGTCCACTCCCAGGAGAAACTGCTTAAAGAAGCAAACAGAACCCATCCAACCCATCTTGTTTCCCAAGATGTTACATGATGAGAGAAAACAAGAATTCACATTGGACTTCCTTGGTGGTCCAGTGGTTAAGACTCCGGCTTCCACTGCAGGGGGCTCAGGTTCAATCCCTGGTCAGGGAAGTTTTGCATGCCACGTGGTGTGGCCAAAAAAAAAGGAAAGAAAGAAAGAAAGAAATCACACGGTAAATGCTGTACACCTGAGCTTCCATAACTTTCTCTGTTCACAGAACCCTCAGTGTCTTAGCCATTTTTTCAAGGTGCCCTTAAGCCAGAAGAAATACCAACAATTCCATTTATTAAGTAATTAAGCAATTAGGTCCAAACAACTTAATAAGTACTTACGGCTTAATAATTTAGTAGCCACTTGCAAAATTAACACTCAAAAGACAAAAAGAAAAAATAGTGTTTGCATTTCATTACTAAATAATTACAATTCTCTGCACAACCTTTCAGACCTTGGAATCAGGTTGGTTGAACACAATACTGCCACCCTTATTTCCTGTTCCAAACTGATTGTCATGTGGAACATTGTAAAAGAAAAATCACAGCAACTATACAAATAGATCATCCAAAGTAATGCAGCACAATCTAACATGGACACCGCAATATCTTGAGCTAGCACTTTGCATGCATTTGGACAGATGGTTCTCTGAGAAAATCTAAAACATCAGCAGCACCCTGTGAACTTGCTGCCGTGCCCTGGGTCCCTCGGCACACAGTTTGGGAACCACATGCCTGCATGCTCAATCACTCAGTTGTGTCCCACTCTTTGTGTTCCGTGGACTATAGCCCTCCAGGCTCCTCTGTCCACGAGATTTCCCAGGCAAGAATACTAGAGTGGGTTGCCATTTCCTTCTCCAAAGATCCTCCCAACCCAGGGATTGAACCCACATCTCCTGCATTGGCAGGTGGATTCTTTACCACTAAGCTGCCTGGGAACACCAGTTATGAACAATAAATGCCATGAGAAATCAAAGGAGGAACAGAACATGTCCCACAAAAATGGTTCACAGACTGCAAGTCACAGCCCAAGGGTTAGGGCCTGGCTCACCCTCCCTGGCTGGAAACCCTCCTTCATCTTCCTCCCCTGGCTGAATTCTTACCAATTTATCCTCTCAACCAGATTGACAGCTCTGAGGGCAGGGACTGTCTCTATTTTCATCTTCCATACCAAGGAGCATAGAGCTTTCTGCAGAATGTTCTTTCTGTTAAGTATTGGCATATTGACACACCCCTTTGCTGGAAGGCTAATCTCTGGGCTTTTGCAGATTAGTGGCACAACCAAAGTGATAAAGGGAGTGTCCAGGATTTTCAGCCAGGCCAGATGCTGAGTATGAGCGTTCATTCCTGCTACACACTCCCAGGGGCTTCCCAGGTAGCTCAGCAGTAAATAATCTGCCTGCCTATGCAGGAGACGGGTGTTCAATCCTGGGTTGGAAAAATCCTATGGAGAAGGAAATGGCAACCCACTCCAGTATTTTTGTCTGGAGAATCCCATGGACAGAGGAGCCTGGAAGGCTACAGTCCATGGGGGTCACAAAGAGTCGGAGAGGACTTAGTGACTAAACAACACACTCCCAGATGGCTAGTTTGACGGAAAGAGTTGATGAGGGAATTCAGCCCTGTGTTGTTTTCAAGAACAGCCTTCTAGGGAGTGCCAAGAAGGCTCCTCTCCAGATCTCTTATCGGCTACATCTCCAAAGTTTTACCAGGAGGGCCAATCTTGGGGAAATGCAGCTGCTGCCAGCCAAGCCTCCCGAACACGCCTCTGTTCCCATGAAGCAGCCCAGATGTGACAGCAGCTCATCAGAGAGCTGTTTATGTCTTTCTTATTTACAGTGTAAACAGCAGTTAGGCTACAGCTTTGGAAGGCCTCCGACTATTTGTTTGGGTAAATCCACGGCCCTGGATGTGGTTTCCATGCAAGATCTCAGGCCATTAAGACACAGGAGGTTTTGCACAGTGGCTTCTGGATTGTTCTTCTTGGCCAGCCATCACAAGAAGAAGCCTCCATTGCTCCTGAATTGAATCTGTCTATTTGCGTTACTCCTATACAGATTCTCCCAGGAATAAAGATGGGGCTTGTTTTCTGTACCTTCTTATGCACCGCACAATTTCAAATAACAAATCTCTCGAGACATCGCTTTATAACGGAGTTCACTGGATAAAAAGCAAAGTCGGCAATAGCAAATGAACTCTTCATCACCAAGGGCTGCAGCGCTGTCTACACCTGCAGCCATGCAACCAAAACATCCCTGTTCCTGATAAATAAATGTATCACTGGAATTTACTGGCTTCAGTATAAATAGCGGTAGGTTTGTAATTGGTGCTATATTTTCCTTTGAGGAAGAGCTGAATTCTAGCAAAATGAACACACAAAGGATTCTGTCTCAAGAGAAGCCTATTGTCTTCCTGTTAATTCCCTTCGTAAAACTGAAAATGATTTCTTTGCTTTTCACCATCTGTTAAAATTCTGGGCTTACAAAGTAGCAATCAAGAGACATTTCAATTCCTTCTAGGTATTTTGTACTCAATTAGAGTAAATTACCACCAATAGGATAGTCATGCTTCATGATTCAACCACCCAGGTTTCTTGCAGGGCCCCTTGCCCCAGAAAAAAACTCACACTTTTCCTTTAAATGTGCCTTTGCTAGTAAAAACTAAAACATTGATTGTGATGACTAGGCGACAGTCCCAGAGAGGTTAGTAAGAAAAGTAAGTCTAGGTAAAATTTGGAAGTTTTCTCCAAATTCTTTTTGCTATTAACCAATACTGAAGCAAATTCTGACTTTTGTTTTCCTCCAGGGTGGAGTAAGGGTCTCTTAACTCACCCTTGATGTTAACACTTCCTTAAGTCAAAGCCTTTTCTATGACTGTTTGTGGTGACTGATGTCTTCATCCAAGCTGGGTATTACAAACAAATATCTAGGGGCTTCCTTGGTGGTTCAGTGGTAAAGAATCCACCTGCCAGTGCAAAAGACATGGATTTGATCCCTGGTGCAGGGTGATCCCACTTGCTGCAGAGCAACTAGCCTGTGTGCCACAACTATTGGCCTGTGCTCTAGAGCCCAGGAGCTGCAACTGCTGAGCCCACGTGCCACAACTGCTGAAGCCCAAACACTCTAGAGCCCATGCTCTGCAACAAGAGAAGCCACTGTAATGAGAAGGCCATGCATTGCAACTAGACGGCAGCCACCTGCTCGCCATAACTAATGAAGGCCCATGCAGAAACAAAGACCCAGCACAGTCAAAATAAATGAATAAAATAAAATTTTCAAAAATCTGAAAATTATTTTTGAAACAACAACAACAAACACTCTGGTTTTTGTTTCATAGTCTAGTTTTCTGCTTTCAATGAACTCCTCCCTCCTCCCCACTGGAACATGGACTCCATGAAGGCAGAGGTGTTACCTATGTCCCTCTGGTTTATCCCAAGTGCCTCAGAGGAGGGCTGTGCACCCAGTGCATGCTCAGGAGAGATTGTCTGAGGAGAAGAAGGAAGGAAGCCGTAACTGGGAGTTACATTGTGAGACTGATGAGGGGATAGATTGAACCCACTGGCGCTTGGCTCAGAGCAGGGCTCCATCAATGTCCTTCTCTTTCCCTCTCCTCTCTGGCACTCTCTTAAAGACCTCCATCCTATTTGCCAGACCAGTCCTTATTCCAGTCACCATAGCTCTGATTAAATACCACGGTGACTGGACTAGTTTTCTGGAGTTGCTACAGAAAACCACTTCAATCTGGGGGCTGCAAACAGCAGAATTTTATTCTCTCTGGGCACCAGAAGTCTGAAATCAAGATGGTGGCAGAGCTGTACTCCCTCCAAAAACTCTATGGACAAATCATTCGTTGTCTCTTTGGGGTTCTGGTGGTTCTTGGCAGTCCCGATTCCCTTGGCTGGTGGTGGCATCACTCCAATCTCTGGCTCTGTCCTCACTTTGCCTTCCCTTCTTATAAGGACACCTGGTGTTGGATTTAAGACTCACCCTCAATCCAGGATGATCTCACTTTTAAATCCCTTTAACTTAATAATATCTGAAGAGAACTTTTTCCCAAATAAAGTCACACACACAGGTTCTGGAGCTTCCCAGGTGGCTACGTGGTAAAGAGTCCACCTGCCAATGCAGGAGACACAGGAAATGTGCATTTGATCCCTGGGTCAGGAAGAGCCCCTGAGAAGAAAATGGCAACCCACTTCAGTATTCTTGCTTGGAGAATTCCATGGACAGAGGAGCCTGGCAGGCTACAGTCCATGGAAATGCAAATAGTTGAACATGTCTGAGCACACACATGTTATGTTAGCAGGCAGTTATAAGCATACTTGAAGCAAATGAAAAATGCCTCAACAAAGAAATAGAAGATGAAATGAAGAACCAAATAGAAATTTTAAAACTGAAAATAAAATAACTAAAAGAAAAAAGTCACTAGGAAATGTCAACCCATTCCAGTATTCCTGCCTGGGAAATCCCATGGGACAGAGGAGCCTGGAGGGTTACAGTCCATGGGGTCACAAAGAGTTGGACACGACTTACCTATTAAAGCACCACCATCACCACAGGCTCTACTAGATATGACTTTTAAGAGGTCACAGTTCAATCCACTATAGTAAGATTCAATAAAGGCTTACTGGTGCTGACTGCAATGAAATCATTACCTAAAGATGATCTGATGACTTTAAACATGCTAAGACCTTTAAATGTTTCAATTGCCAAGAACATCACGGGCTAGAATTGATTTTGTGGTCAAGCAAACACTGATTTTATGAGAATGTTGCTAGACCAGATCTCCCCAACTACATTTATGCCCCTGTTCATTGAGCAAAAAAAGGTCATCTTTCTACCTATTAATTTCATGGGAGAACATTTGTGACCTTGACCTCATCACCCATCACTATTGTCTAAGCTATAAGTCAACAAGGGAGCCAAGAAGAGAGCAGTGAAGGGAAGTTAACCAGAATTCTATCTCTTGGTGGACTTCCCTGGCAGTCCAGGGGTTAGGCGTCTGCCTGCCAAAGCAGGGCGCCCAAGTTCGATACCTGGTTCTGGAAGATTCCACATGCCTTGGGGCAACTGAGCCTGTGTGCCACAACTATTGAGCTGGTGCTCTACAGCCCACAAGTCATAGCTATGGAGCCCACGTGCTGTGACTACCGAAGCCCTCACGCCTAGAGCCTGTGTTCAATAACAAGAGAAGCCATCACAATGAGTCCTCACACCCACATGAAGAGTAGCCCCGGCTTGCTGCAACTAGACAAAGCCCAAAAGCAGCAACAAAGACCCAGCACAGCCACAGATAAAATAAATAAATAAAATATATCTCAAAAAAAAAAAAAAAAAAGAATTCTGTCCCTTGGAAGCATTCATTTAACAGCTATTTATGGTATTTTTACACTGAGTAGGATGCTGCCTTGGTGGTTCTGAGGAATTCTAAGTTAAGGTAAGGTTGAGAGTGTACAACACTGTAGAAAGATCACAGAGCCATCAACAATGATTTTTTAGATATGCTTGGAGAATTTAATTAAAAGCTCATGCTTTTGTTTTATTCACAATAGTCTCATAAAAATGAAAAAACAAAAGAAACCCCAAAACAGCTTGCCAAATGCCTTGCTAAATATTAAGATACACTGCATCTACTAACCTAACAATTCAATAAGCAATCTTATCAGAAAGTGGCTTATTCTCAATGAACCAATATCAGCTCCTAGTGATCACGATCAAAAGATTAAGACTAGGGAGCTCCATGGTGGTCCAGTGGTTAGGACTCAGTACTTCAATTGCCATGGTTCTGGGTTCAATCTCTGGTTGGAGAGCTAAGATACCCACAAGCTGTGCAGCCAAAAATAAGAAGGAAAAAAAAAAAAAAAGAAAGATTGATTCTAAAATGTTGGTGATGACTGAGAGCAAAGTTGCCAGTCCAAAGTTACTAGAATGAAACTTAAAACAAAAAGACATTTACTTTGCTGCTGCCACTGCTGCTGCTAAGTCACTTCAGTCGTGTCCGACTCTGTGTGACCCCATAGACAGCAGCCCACCAGGCTCCCCCGTCCCTGGGATTCTCCAGGCAAGAACACTGGAGTGGGTTACCATTTCCTTCTCCAATGCATGAAAGTGAAAAGTGAAAGTGAAGTCGCTCCATCGTGTCAGACCCTCAGCGACCCCATGGACTGCAGCCTTCCAGGCTCCTCTGTCCATGGGATTTTCCAGGCAGGAGTACTGGAGTGGGATGCCATTGCCTTCTCCAACATTTGCTCACCTCCTGTCAAGTGACACTTTAACTTTCCAGGAATTCTTGAAGACTATTGATGCTCATGTGCTCAGTTGTGTCTGACTCTTTTTGAGCTTGAACGCAGCCCACCAGGTTCCTCTGTCCATGGGATTTTCCAGGCAAGAATACTGGAGTGAGTTGCCATTTCCTCCTCCAGGCGATCTTCCCGACACAGAGATTGAACCTGTGTCTCCTGCATCTCCTGCATTCGCAAGTGGATTCTTTCACCACTGAGCCTCCTGGGAAGTCGAAGATAGTGACTTTTCTTGTAAGAATTGATTCATCTGGGTGAAATAAAAAACTTTTCTGTGCAATGAATCATGAGTGGATGTGTGTGTGTAACTTGCTTTTGTTTTGTCTAAATTCTCACAACAAACTTATAAGACTAGGGACTGCTGTTAAGCCCACTTTATAGATGAGGAAAAGAGTTGAAACAAAACCGGGTGACAGAAATAGCCTTTTATGAAAGCTGAACATTTTAGAAGAAGCACTCTTTTTGTGAAGATAAAGTTTCTGGTCCCAGAGAATGTCACTTCATCTGGATGAGCCACCCATGCCCATAGGGTCCCACGGCATTGCCTTGTATTGTGTAGGTGGTGACATCTGAACGGGGAGGAGTCACAGATGAATCAGGACACCATACCAGTTACCTTCATCTGAGCTCACATCTCAATCGTGAAGCTATTCCTTCTTATTTAACACTCTGAAACATGAACTGAAGACACTTTTAGACAATTAATTCAGGTCAATAGTTCACATTTAAAAAATCATAAGAGAGAACTTCAAAAAACAACAAAGTGATACATAGGCCTTTCTCCAGATATAAAATACATAAACAATAGGACCTACTGTATAACACAGGGAACTATATTCAC
The DNA here is from genome assembly GCF_027580195.1 of Bos mutus. Taxonomy (NCBI): domain Eukaryota; kingdom Metazoa; phylum Chordata; class Mammalia; order Artiodactyla; family Bovidae; genus Bos; species Bos mutus. The sequence goes on from NC_091627.1 coordinate 59,016,849, forward strand.
TATCTTGTAATAACCTATAATGGAAAAGAATCTGAAAAGAATATATGTATATATTCATATTTATATATTATGTATGTCCATAAGGGCTTCCCTAGTGTCTCCGAGATTAAGGAATCTGCCTGCAATGTAGGAGACCTGGGTTCAATCCCTGGGTCAGGAAGATCCCCTGGAGAAGGGATGGCAATCTGCTGCAGTATTCTTGTCCAGAGAATTCCATGAACAGAGGAGCCTGGTAAGCTACAGTCCATGGGATCGCAAAGAGCTGGACACATCTGAGCAACTAACACACACGCACTATATATCTACATAAAACTGAATCACTTTGCTCTATACCTGAAACATTGTAAAGTAACTATACTTCAATTAAAAAAAAAGCTCTGTAGAAGTGAGGCAGAGAATCAGCATTTTTAAAAAGCTTCTGACATGCTTTTAATTGTGCATAAAAAATTACCTAGGAGCTTATTAAAATATAAATGCCCATCTGTATGTCCTTTGCAGAATATCTATTTAGGTCTTCTGCCCACTTTTTCATTGTCGTTTTTTTTTTTTTTTTTTTTTTTAATTGAGCCGCATGAGTTGTTTGTATATTGTGGGAATTAATCCCTTGTCTGCTGCTTCATTTGCAGAAATTTTTTCTCATTCTGAAGTTGTTATTTTCATTTTGTTTATGGTTTCTTTTGTTATGCAAAAGCTTTTAAGTTTAATTAGATCTCATTTCAGAGAAGGCAATGGCACCCCACTCCAGTACTCTTGCCTGGAAAATCCCATGGACAGAGGAGCCTGGAGGGCTGCAGTCCATGGGGTCGCTGAGGGTGGGACACAACTGAGCGATTTCACTTTCACTTTTTACTTTCATGCATTGAAGAAGGAAATGGCAACCCACTCCAGTGTTCTTGCCTGGAGAATCCCAGGGACAGGGGAGCCTGGTGGGCTGCCATCTATGGGGTCGCACAGAGTCGGACACGACTGAAGTGACTTAGCAGACTTAGCAGATCTCATTTACTATTTTTTTAATTTTCATTATTCTAGGATATGGGTCAAAAAATATCTTGCTGTGACTTATGTCAGAGTGTTCTGCCTATATTTTCCTCTAAGACTTTTTTAGTGCCTGGTCTTATATTTACGTCTTTAATCCATTTTGAGTTTATTTTTGTGTATGATGTTAGGAAGTATTCTAATTTCATTCTTTTACTGAAGAATGTAGCTGCCCAGTTTTCCCAACACCACTTATTGAAGAGACTGTCTTTTCTCCATTGTATATTCTTGTCATAGATTAGGTGACCATAGATGTGTGGGTTTATCTCTGGGTTTTCTATCTTGTTCCCTTGATCTATATTTCTTTCTTGATTACTATAGCTTTGTAGTATAGTCTGAAGCCTGGGAGCCTGATTCTTCCAGTTCCATTTTTCTTTTTCAAGATTGCTTTGGCTATTCAGGGTCTTTTGTATTACCATACAAGTGATAAAATATTTTGTTCTAATTCTGTGAAAACTGTCATTGGTAATTTAATAGGGATTGCATTTAATCTGTAGACTGCTTTAGGTAGTATAGTCATTTTCACAATATTGACTCTTCCAATCCAAGCACATGACATATCTCTCCATCTTTTTTTTTGTCATCTTTGATTTCTTTCATCAGTATCCTGTAGTTTTCTGAGTACAGATCTTTTGTCTCCTTAGGTAGGTTTATTCCTAGGTATTTTATTCTTTTTGTTGTAATGGGAAATGGAATTGTTTCCTTAATTTCTCTTTCTGATCTTTGTTGTTAGTGTATAGGAATGAAAGAGATTTCTGAGTATTAATTTTGTATCCTGAAATTTTACCAAATTTATTTTTGAGCTCTAGTAGTTTCCCAGTGGCGTCTTTAGGATTTTTTATGTATAGTATCATATCATCTGCAAAGAGTGACACTTTTACTTCTTCTTTTCCAATTTGGATTGGTCTTATTTCTTTTTCTTCTCTGATTGCTGTGATTAGGACTTCCAAAACTATGTTGAATACTAGTGGATCTAAATGGGAAAGAAATCTTAAAAAGATGGTATATATGCATACGTAGGGTTTCTCTGGTGGCTCAGCAATAAAGAATCTGCCTGCCAGTGCAGGAGAACTGAATTATATCCTGGGGCCTGGAAGATCCCCTGGAGAAGGAAATGGCAACCCACTCCAGTATTCTTGCCTGGAAAATCCCATGGACAGAGAGGCCTGGTGGGCTACAGTTCATGGGGTTGCAAAAGAGTTGGACATGACTTAGCAACTAAACAACAGCAATACATGTGTATGTATAACTGATTCACTTTGCTGTACAGAAGAAACATTGAAAAGCCACTATACTTCGATAAAAATGCTTTTTAAAATACCCAAATTCTAGGCCAGAACCTGGTCTAGAAAAGGGTCCAAGAATCTGCAATTTAACCAGCGTCTTAATGCATATATCCATTTTAACATATATCTCCTTGGGCCACATTTTAAGAAACAACAGGCAAGATGCCCCTTTTTTGGCCTATTTTAGACTAAAATTATTTCTTTGTCTTCTGTGTTTCTACGTTCAATGGGAAGATCATCCTTATTTCTAAAACATATTTAAGTAAGTAGAGTAGGAGTCATAGTAGTCAGGTGAGGCTTATTTGCAGGAACAAACTCCCGTATTTTGGAGGTTTTATACAAAGTTTATTTCTTTTATACAAATTTTATGATTTTCACACTGGGTGATTGGCTCCACAGGGTCACTTGGACCCAAGTCGATGGAAATACCACCATCTTGCAATACTGACATAGCAACAGTATGAGTGGCAGAGGGTAGAGAAGAGTGTGAAAAACTCAAAATGGGGGACTTCCTCCCTCAAACAGGAAGTGACAGAGGCACTGCTACTCACAGTCTATTGGCCAGAATTAGTCACATGACCCCAGGGGGCTGGTGAGGGAATGAAGGGGAGCTTGGACAACCATTGGTAAACAAGACTGTCTCTTCCAAGGGATTGGAACAGTTGTTCCTTATCTCTGGCTTCTTTGATCTATTGACAAAGTATTATCTTTCTCAATCAAGCAAGCATTTATTAAACTTTAATTCCAGGATCAGCACTGTGCCAGAGAATATGGAAGTTAGGCTCCAAAAGAAATAAAAGATAGGCCTTCCAGTCTTCCAGATTCTTTAGGGAGATAACACTCACAGATAAGAAGGAATTAGTGAACAATAGACAATATTGATGGCCATATTACGTGGGCGGCTCTGATGCTTAGAAAAAGTGTAATCAAGAGGATGGTCAGGGAAGGTTTAATCCAGGACTTGGAACCTGGACTAGGACTTGAAGGATGTTGTTGTTTAGTCACTAAGTCATGTCTGACTCTTTCGTATCACCAGGCTTCTCTGTCCATGGGATTTCCCAGACAAGAATACTGGAGTGGGTTGCTACTTCCTTCTCTAGGGGATCTTTCTGACCCAGGAATTAAATCCACATCTCCTGCATTGGCAGGTGGATTCTTTACCACTGAGCCACCAGAGAAGCCCCTTGAAGGATGTTTAGGCAACAGCTTAGAGGTCTGGGAAGAACTGAAGATAAATCCACAGAGAGGAAGAAGGTGTTAGATGTCCACAGAGCTCTGAGCTACTCCTGAGCTTATTTTGGTTTCAATTAAAGCCCATATCTCACTGAATTCAGTGAGTATAGGTCAGTTGGTATAGGTCAATTGTTGGCAAAATGTAAATTCTAAACAGTGGCTTATAAGTGGACTGGCTTACACCTGTTCCCCCATTGAAGAGAGGAATGCCTGGATACAGTCTTTGGACCTGGAGAAGCTACAGAAAGGAACAACCTGGAACAGTCTTTCCAACATCCCCCAAATGGTGCTGTCTTCTCTGGGGACCATAAGAGGCCCTGAGTGCTTGGGGTTCACACTGTCACATACGATGTGAAGCCATCCATTGAGATTCCAAGGCCTCCTGTGTGCCATGTGGCTGCTGCCACCACCACTATCTTTCTGGTTTCAAGAACAGCAGTATCAGCGTCCTCCAAGTTTTCTCACCAAAGGTAGGACTCAGACAGCCCAATAAATCAGCAGAAAAATAATAAATAGATGCTCTCACTGGCCCTCCAGAGGAGCCTTGCACAATCCCCGCCCCCCTTCACCTGTGCTCCTGTCACCACTCTCACCTGGGATCAGAGAAACTTAGAGGGTGTTGGGCACCTCCATCCCAGGAGACAATGAGCCAAGTCTCTGAGAGCATGAGCAAGGTGCTGGAGGCAGTGCCTGCGGTTGGGGTGGGCCGGGAAGATTGGATCTGTGTGGCTGTGTTGAAACTGAGTCTCGTGCTGGGCCTGGAAGAACAAAGCTGTCTGCAGATGAGTGAGCTGGGCTGCAAGTCTGGGTCAGGATGGAGCTCATCTCTGAAAGCAGCCTGCTTGGCGGTGCTGTGAGAACCAAGGTTTGGACATGCCTACTTTGCTTGTGGCTTTGCCGCCGCCCCCCCCACCACCACCCGCCCAGCAAGGCGGGGGGTGAAGGAGGAGAAAGTGTTGAAATATCAACAGGGAGGCAGAGGTAGTTCTCATGGGTGGCTGCCTCGGGGTGGCAACAGGAGAAGATAGGGAGGACTTGGACTTGGGGTCTGGGAGATGCTGCTTATCAGTTCAGTCCAGTTCAGTCACTCAGTCGTGTCCGACTCTTTGTGACCCCATGAATTGCAGCACGCCAGGCCTCCCTGTCCATCACCAACTCCCGGAGTTCACCCAGACTCACGTCCATCGAGTCAGTGATGCCATCCAGCCATCTCATCCTCTGTTGTCCCCTCTCTTCCTGCCCTCAATCTCTCCCAGCATCAGAGTCTTTTCCAAGGAGTCAACTCTTCACATGAGGTGGCCAAAGTACTGGAGTTTCAGCTTTAGCATCATTCCTTCCAAAGAAATCCAGGGCTGATCTCCTTCAGAATGGACTGGTTGGATCTCCTTGCAGTCCAAGGGACTCTCAAGAGTCTTCTCCAACACCACAGTTCAAAAGCATCAATTCTTCGGTGCTCAGCCTTCTTCACAGTCCAAATCTGAAAGGGGAAGTCCTGTGTCACCTCCTATTGTTGTTGTTTAGTCACTCAGTCATGTCCATCTCTTCTGATCCCATGGACTGTAGCCCACCAGGCTCCTCTGTCCATGGGATTCTCCAGGCAAGAATACTGGGGTGGGTTGCCACTTCCTTCATCAGGGAATCTTCCCAACTCAGGGATTGAATCCGCATCTCATGGGTCTCCCACACTGGCAGGCAGGTTCTTTACCACCAGTGCCACCTGGGAAGCCCCTGGAGATCCTAAATTCTGGGTGAAAACATGTCCAATTCCTATGCCTTCTGAGTTAACCACAGCAAGGCCCAGAGAGGGAAGTTGACCAATCCAAAGTCACACAACTCATGGGGGGAAAAGTAGAATGGCTCAGTTCACTCCGGTCATAGTTCAAGCCACGTTCCTCCACACTGCTTGTCATAGCCACATATATATACACACAGATATCTGCAACACACACACACATCTGTACATACACTATCTGGAAAGTGAGATAAGAGAGTCCAGGTTTAACTCGGCGTGGGAAAGTACTGCAAGGTGGGAAGAAAGCCCCAAGGAATCCCCAACATGAGCTCCTCAGCATCTATTATTTCCCACTGTGGTTGCACAACCAGTCAGTGGAAAAGTGCCTTCTGGCAATAAATTCTTAATTTTATGTGACGAACTTCTTATTTTTAGTTAAGGTTCCTTTTGGTCATTTAAGAGATAACTCACTGGCATGACTCTGATGTGACCACAAGAAATCTCTGATACCTTTGAATTACCCATAGGAACTCTTGGCCCTGGATTGAAGTCTTCCTGAAATTATTTTGCGGGAGTGAGGGTGAGGAATCCTGCTCACAGTGTAGGCATCACCCAAGATGGACACACATTACGTACATTGTACAGCACAGGGAAAATAGCCAATACTTTATAATAACTGTATATGGAGTAGGGCTTCCCAGATGGCGCTAGTGGTAAAGAACCCACCTGCCAGTGCAGGAGACTAAGAGACGTGGGTTTGATCCCTGGGTTGGGAAGATCCCCTGGAGGAGGGCGTGGCAACCCATTCCAGTATTATTGCCTGGAAAATCCCATGGACAGAGGAGCCTGGTGGGCTACAGTCCACAGGGTTGCAAAGATTTGGACATGGCTGAAACAACTTAGCACACACGCACAATGGAGTCTAATGTATAGAAACTTTTAATCACTATGTTTCATACATGAAACTAATATAATGTTTTAAATCAATTCTATCTCAAACAAAACAAAACAAAACACAACACATTATCATTTTAGGACTCTCTAAATCCCGTGGACGGAGGAACCCGGTGGGCTGCAGTCCATGGGGTTGCGAAGAGTCGAGCACGACTGAGCAACTTCACTTTCACTTTCACTTTTCACTTTCATGCATTGGAGAAGGAAATGGCAACCCATTCCAGTGTTCTTGCCTGGAGAATCCCAGGGGTGGTGGAGCCTGGTGGGCTGCCGTCTATGGGGTCGCACAGAGTTGGACACGACTGAAGCAACTTAGCAGCAGCAGCAGCAGCAGAAGAGTTATATGTGGGGTAACACTCCCTGAAAGGAGTTGAGAAGTCACCCCAGGGAGAAGCCCCAGGGGAGGTGGGGATGGGGGACATGATGCCCACACCACAGTCAGCCCCCTAAGGACGGGCACCATAGGCAGTCTTGGGGGCATCTTCTCTGTGTGGGCTGCGCTGGGGAAATGGCACATGCTCCCTGACCCTACACTGGTTTCCTTGCTGGTTCCTTCCATGTTTCACTGCACCTATGTCCAAGACTGTTCCTGGGATCTTGACAGAGAAAATATGTGCCTGGTGGTCAGAAATGTAAACTCTAACCCTGACTACCTAGTGTGGTTCTCAGTTTCACCCCTCAGTTGTGTGATCCTAAGTTACATGAACTTTATGCCTCAGTCTCCTCATCCATAAAATGGGCATATTAATAGTACCTCCCTCTGAGGCTAGTTATTGGGGCTTACAGTCATCATGTAAAGTACTTAAAATAATGCTGCTGCTGCTGCTGCTAAGTCGCTCAGTCGTGTCCAACTCTGTGCGACCCCAAGACGGCAGCCCACCAGGCTTCCCCGTCCCTGGGATTCTCCAGGCAAAAGTACTGGAGTGGGGTGCCATTGCCTTCTCCGTAAAATAATGCAGAGTTGCTTTATTATAGTCAGTATTCTCTCTTCTAGACAGAAAACCAATTTTCTCTGTTTCATGAAGTGGGGCTAGAATGAGAGACAGAATATGGGTTAAATTAGTAAAAACTTCTCATGGGCTTCCCTGGTGGTCCAGTGGTTGGGGATCCACTTGCCAAGGCAGGGGACACAGGTTTGATCCCTGGTCTGGGAACAAAAATCCCACGTGCTGCTGAGCAACTGACCCATGTACCACTGTTACTGAGCCTGCACTCTAGCGCCTGTGAGTGCATCTACTGAGTCCATATGCCACAACTAATGAAGCCTGCTTGTGTGCCCTACAGCCTGTGCTCAGGTCACCGCAAGGAGAAACCAGAGCACCACAGTGAAGAGTGCCCAAGGATGGGCACCACAGGCAGTCTCGGGGGCACCTCCTCTGTTGGGCTGTGCTGGGAAAATGCCACATGCTCCCTGACCCTACGCTGGTTTCCTTGCTGGTTCCCTGCTCCCTGTAACTAGAGAAAGCCCGAGCGTAGCAACCAAGGCCCAGTGTGGACCAAAATAAATAAATAAAATTTAAAAATCAAACAAAAAACTTCTCAACCTCATTCATTCATTCAGCATGTATCATGGCTGTAATTTTTCTTCTTCTTTTTTTCAAAGTAAAAAAGGTACAGGTGAAATGAAATGAAAGTCCCTCAGTCTTGTCTGACTCTTTGTGACACCATGGACTATACAGTCCATGGAATTCTCCAGGTCACAATACGGGAGTGGACAGGCTCTCCCTTCTCCACAATACTGAAGTGGACATGCTTTTGCAACCTAGGGATCGAACCCAGGTCTCCCGCACTGCAGGTGAGTTCTTTACCAGCTGAGCCACAATATAGCTTTAGGCACAGCTTAGCTTCCTCTCGCTTCTCCCAGTTCTCCAGTTGTTCCCCCACAAACCTATAATTGTCCCAGCTGCTTTCTGATGACATCAGTCCCCGTGCCTCTCCCAGGTGAATGAATGGCAGCCACCTGGCATGCCTGGGTCCCACCTGGGCACCCAGCAGGAGCATTTGCATATTTCCTAGGCTCTTCTTCTAAAATGCCACACCAGTAATTAAGGATTTCTAACTCTCTAGTAATTGAGTACCATTTTGGACTGATTAAATAGATACTACCTAAATAATTATCTATTTATGGCATTGCTTTCCTTTGTGTGGGCTCTGAATAGCTTGTCACAAGCACAGATAGAATGTTCTCCCACCTGGCTCTTGCGATGTCTGATACGTCCTCTCTCCCTTCCCCCTCCGTCTACCCTTGCTCTGCTCTTGTTCTTCTTTCCTTGATCCTTCTTTTGCCATGCTTTGCCACAGTGCCATACCACCTGATCATTTTGGTAATTCAGTGACACAGCAACCCCCACCGCATGCTCTACGGAATTCCAAACCAAGGAAGTGATAGAGCTGCTTTCTGTTTTAAATGCAGGAATGACTGACCCTCTTTGTTTCATGTCCAGAGTCAGGTACTTTACTAAGGCAGTTTAAGCTGCTATGTCTAATTTAATTAAACCATCACCACATGGGACTTTCTTGGCAGTCCAGTGATGAAGACTTCACTTTTCAATGCAGGGGGTGGAGGTTCAATCCCTGATCAGGGATGTAGGATCCCACAAGCCTAGCGGCCCGAAAAGTCAAAACAAAAAACAAGCATCATTTTAACAAATGCAATAAAGACTGTTTTAAAAAAAGTTCCCACTAAAAAACAAAAAACCAACAGAAAACATCAAAACCATTCAGCAAAGTAGATGTAACTAGTATGTATAGTTCACCAGTCAACCAATAGAAGCAGAGAATTGTTAAGTAGCTTGCCCAGGTATGATTCACATGTATCATACATTAACATGGAGAAGAAAATGGCAACCCACTCCAGTATTCTTGCCTGGGAAATCCCATGGACAGAGGAGCCTGGTGGACTACAGAGTCAGACACGACTTAGAGACTAAATCACCATGATAAGATATGTATGGAAAAAATGAGCCCTCTTTTCATTCTGTGTCACTCCTGGAGTGATGTGAGCCACAGAGACCCCTCCCTACCCTCAAGCCCAGAGGTTTTCTTCTAATTTAAGACTATCAGCTGTAGTAAAACTTCCCTGTATCCAAAGGCCCCAAGGTGCCTCTCACCTCCAGTAATAGCCTCCAGCTCCCTGAAGGCAGGGACCACACCCTATTCACCTCCATCCACTTCTTCAGCTCTCAGGCCTGCCTGCAATACAAAGTAGGTCCTCAATGCTCACTTCACAGATGCACTGAAGGATTCCTAAGGGTCTTTAGTCTTTAGAGTTGCTTTCACCAATTTTGATGGACTTCCCTGGTGGCTCAGTGGTTTAAAAAAAAAAAAAAGAAGAAAGAAAAATCCACCTGCCAATGCAGGAGACGTGGGTTCCATCCCTGAGTTGGGAAGATCCCCTGGAAGGAGAAAATTGCAACCCACTCCAGGATTCTTGCCTGAGAAATCCCATGGACAGAGGAGCCTAGCAAGCTATGGTCTGTAGGGTTGCAAAGAGTCGGACATGACCTAGTCACTAAACAACAACAACTCACTGATTTTGACACCAGCAGGGAGCATACATCCTGTATCACCTTTCTTCCTGTCTTGTCTAACAAGATGGCACATATGCCCTTTCTCAGACAGTATGATTCCTAAAAGTGCTGGGGATACAGCAGATACTCAAGAATTTCTTGCCAAATTAGACGGAATCACTAATAGACCGCAACTCGAGGGCAGGTGTTTAAAGAAAAAGAAGGGTGCTCGTCTGGTTTCTGAGCTGACTGCCGTAAAGGACACCCAGCCCGCCACCCACCTGTCAGACTCTCCTGTCAGTGCAGATCAGTACAGGTGAGTCATAGTTTCTGCAAAGTACACATAGTTAATTAAACAGCTGACAGGCCCGCTTATCTCACATTTTAGAGACTCCAAGAATTCCTAGGCTGTGGCGAGTTGATTTGGGCTCACCAAATACCCATAAATTTCCAATTATCGAAATCATCCCTGGAGCAGGGGCGAAAATGTACCAAATATCTTGTTTGAGTCAATATCTGGCTTAGAGCTGTAGCCTTTGTCCCTGTAAATATAAGACAGGTTACGTGCACATGCCTGGATCTCAGGAGACCAGATTCTCCAGAGAGATTCCCTTCAAGCTCTCTCTGCCTCTTGGGAGGGTTACTTCATCTGTTCAACCTTTTTTTTTCCCTTCTCCATTTGTAAACTGAGTTTTGTTCCCCACCCCCACCCCTGAGGTCCCAGCCACAAATCTAACTTAGATTCTCTGACAGTGGAAAAGTGAAAGTCTCAGCTCCTTAGTCGTGTCTGAGTCTTCATGATGCCATGGACTATATATAGTTCACTAGGCTCCTCTGTCCATGGGATTCTCCAGGCAAAAATACTGGAGTGGGTAGCCATTCTCTTCTCCAAGATCTTCCCAACCCAGGGATCTAACCCAGGACTTCTGCATTGCAGGCAAATTCTTTACATTCTGAGCCACCTGGGAAGCCCAGGACAGTCAGTGAAGGTGGTGCATAAATGGGTCATGAGAATATTGATATAGTGATGGGCCGGAAATTTGATTACATAGAAATCAGAATGATGTTAGGAGAGAAAGCCTGGGAGGATTCAGCTCTGGGGTGGGGAGAATAAACAAGAAATGGGTTGAACGGGGACTTTCCTGGTGGTCCAGTGGCTAAGGCTCTGTGCGCACAGTGCAGGAGGCCTGGGTTCCATCCCTGGTCGGGGAACTAGATCCCACATTCCTCAACTAAGAGTTCAGATGCCACAACTATTTTAGAAGACCCCACGTACCACAACTCAGACCTGATGCAGCCTAAAAAAAAAATACAAATATTTTCAAAGAGAGAAACGAGTGGAGGAAATAGGCAAGGATGGAAAAGACTAGAAAGGATTCAAGGTAACAAGGGAGACGGCAGGTCCTGGAAGATGGGGTGCGTGATGTAGGGAAAATTTCCTGAGAATGGACAATAGCATCAATAGCAGCTCTAAACAGTGGTCATCAAACCTGGGCACCCAATAGAACTACCCGGTGAGCTTATTAAAAATGCAGATGCCCCTATCCCACCTCTGAAGATTCAATTCTAGCAGATCTGGAATTGGCTGATGAAACTTCTAGAATATATGCCTCAGGTATTCTCAAGTCATGGCCTGATTTTTTTTTTTTCATGTGTTAAAGCAAAAGTGTTGAGAGGGCATCCATGGGAACGGGGTGGGTAGCTTTCTGGAATTCTGGGAATGACGGCAGCTACTTGTCTAGATGTGAAGCTGGGTTTATGCTTTAGGACAGAAAACCTGGATCCTGTTACAGGGCATCTGTAATTGGTTAGTTTGTATACAGTGTGTACTCCCAGATTCTTCATGCTCTGGTTGATATCCATGCGTTTGAGTTGAGGACTTGGGGTGGCATTGAGGAGAGCTGCAGAGTTCCAAGGAGGTGCTTCCTCATGTCTTGGAACATAGCATCTAAAATTACCTTTCTCTTTCGTTGTTGTTCAGCCGCTAAGTCACCTCAACTCTTTGAGACCCCATGGATTGCAGCTCGCCAGGTTTCCCTGTCCTTCACTATCTCCTGGAGTTTGCTCAAACTCATGTCCATTAAGTTGGTGATGCCATCAAACTATCTCATCCTCTGTCACACCCTTCTCCTCCTGCCCTCAATCTTTCCCAGCATCAGGATCTTTTCCAGTGAGTCAGCCCTTCACATCAGGCGGCCAAGTACTGGAGCTTCAGCATCAGTCCTTCCAGTGAATATTCCAGTTTGATTTCCTGTAGGATTGACTGGTTTGATCTCCTTGCTGTCCAAGGGACGCTTAAGAGTCTTCTCCAGCATCACAGTTTGAAAACATCAGTTCTTTGGCACTCAGCCTTCTTTATGGTCCAACTCTCATATCCATATATGACCACTGAAAAAAACATAACTTTGATCACAGGGACCTTTATTGGCAAAGTGATGCCTCTACCTCTGCTTTTTAATATGCCGTTTAGGTTTGTCATAGCTTTTCTTCCAAAGAGTGTCCTCTGCTGCTGCTGCTGCTGCTGCTCTTGCTAAGTCGCTTCAGTCGTGTCCGACTCTGTGCGACCCCATAGATGGCAGCCCACCAGGCTCCCCCATCCCTGGGATTCTCCAGGCAAGAACACTGGAGTGGGTTGCCATTTCCTTCTCCAATGCTTGAAAGTGGAAAGTGAAAGTGAAGTCGCTCAGTCGTGTCCGACTCTTAGCGACCCCATGGACTGCAGCCTACCAGGCTCCTCCATCCATGGGATTTTCCAGGCAAGAGTACTGGAGTGGGTTGCCATTGCCTTCTCCGAAGAGCGTCCTCCAAGAGACAGCAAATAGAGACAGAGTACAGACTCTGGAGCCAGAATGCTTAGACTTGTGTCTCACTTAGGGTTGTCAATTTAGCTAATAAAAATACAGGGCACCCAGTAAAAATCGAATGGATTTTATCTGGCAGCCCTAATTCCAGCCCCAGCAAATATTAGCCACGTGGCAGTGGGCACTGCTGAACCTTTCTTATACCTCAACTTGCTCCTCCATAAAATGGGGTAATAGTGGTACCCGCCTCATGGCATTGCTATGAGGGTTAAAACATGTTCAGTGCTTAGAACAACGTTTGACATAGGCTAAGTGCTAGATAAATATTAGCTGTTACTCTTATTTGATGAAACCCCTTCAATGTTTTTATCCCAACATCAGTTGCAATAATATCATTCTTTTTAAAAAAATATTTATTTTGTTAAAGTATAGTTGATTTACAATATTGTGTTAAATTCTGCTGTATAGCAAAGTGATTCAGTTATAAGCATATATGCACACTTATACATTCGTTTTTGGACTTCTCAGGTGACGCTAGTGGTAAAGAACCTGCCTGGCAGGAGACATAATGAGACGTGGGTTCAATACCTGGGTTGGGAAGATGCCCTGGAGGAGGGCATAGTAACCCACTTCAATATTCTTGCCTGGAGAATCCCATGGACAGAGGAGCCTGGCCTGACATAGGGTCGCAAATAGTTGGACACAACTGAAGCACCTTAGCATGCATGCATGCATATTCTTTTCCATTATGGTTTATTACAGGATATTGAAAATAGTTCCCTGTGCTATATGGTAGGACCCTGTGATTTACCCATTCTCTCCATAACAGTTTGCACCTGCTGATCGCAAACTCCCACTCCATCCTTCCTCCATCCTGTAATCTCTTGGCGACCAAAAGTCTGTGAGTCTGTCTCTGTTTTGTAGATAAGTTCATTTGTGTTATATTTTCAATTCCACATATAAGTGATATCATATGGTATTTGTCTTTCTCTTTCTGACTTAGTATGATAATCTCCAGGTCCATCCATGTTGCTCAAATGGCATTATTTTATTCTTATGCTTGAATAGTATTCCACTGCATGCATATATCTTTATCCATTCATCTACTGATGGATATTTAGGTTGTTTCCATATCCTGACTGTTGTCGAATAGTGCTGTTCGTCTCATTCTTACCTTTACGCTTAAATAATTAAATCCAACGTTCTCTTCTTTTACGGGCCAATAGGAATCAAAGAGCAGGAACATTCATGGTCTAAAGCTGCATTGCTAATTCTGACTGGATGTCTCTCTAATAGTCGCTCTTGGGCACAAGGTGAAATTACCAGCTAAAAGCTCACTGTACCCGCCTCACTGGCAAAGATCAACCAACCCTAGAGAACATCTCGCAGCTATGAATAGTGACTGCTCATGTATCAGAAACAAACAAAGCATAGGATTTAAGGGTTCAAAGAGTTTTGAGTGTGTGTGCTCAGTTGCCCAGTCATGTCCGACTCTTGGCGACCCCATGTACTGTAGCCCACCAGATTCCTATGTCCATGGGATTTCCCAGGTAAGAATACCAGAGTGGGTTGCCGTTCCCTCCTCCAGGGATCTTCCCAAGCCAGGGATCAAACCTTGTCTCCTGCATTGGCAGGTGGATTCTTTACCAGTGAGCCACCTGGGAAGCCCCTCAAAGGGCTTTAGGATTAGCTAATTCGAGCACCAGCAGCACCTCCTTACAGAACTTGCTACAATAAGAGGGATGTCTGACATGTGCACCATCCAGTATGACCGTTGTCACCTGCTACACATGGCTGCTGAGCACAGGACATGTAGAGAGCGCAGGTGGGAAAAGGAATTTCCACCTTAGCTACACGTGGTGCAAGCTACACCAGGGAAGGAGCAGCCGGAACCCAGGAAGGTAAAAGTCATTTCCGCAGGTCTCGCAATCAACTATTTATAAGGCGAGGGCTTAGGACCCAGACCTCCTGACTCCTTTTTCAGTGCTCTTTCCATCTGGACAATTTCAGAGCAAGTGCTGTGGGGTAGGAAAATAGCTCCTCTGCCTAGAATGCCATGGGACATTAAACTAGATTACAGGGCATTCTTACCACCAAAGCCCTGAGAACACTGTCAGGAACAAGAAGAATGAGATGCAGAAATGCAGCCTGGAGAGTTACAGACACTTCTTAAGGCTCTAATCCTCAAATAAATAGCTCTGCTCTTTCATCTTCTCCAGATGACACCTCCTTTGTTAAAACTGTCAAATTCCCTGACACCTTAAGCCCGACTGGCTACATTAGGGAGGATGTTACAGAGAGGCTGACCTGCTGGGTCAGAGCTCTGCATGCGCTTGGCTTGCTGGGCTCCATCAGCACAGACCCTTTTTTTCTTTTCATATTGGATTAGATTTTTTCTTGGAGTATAATTGCTTTATAATGTTATGTCAGTTTCTGCTATATAATGAAGTGAGTCAGCTATATGTATACATATATTCCATTTCTCTTGAGCCCCTCTTTCACCCCACCCCCCATCCCACCCCTCTAGGTCATCACAGAGCACTGAACTGAGCTCCCTGTGTTATACCACAGCTTCCTGCTAGCTAGTTATTTCACACATGGTAGTGTATATATGTCAAGGCTACTCTCCCAGTTTGTCCTAGCCTCTCCTTCACTCACTGTTTGCACACATTCATTCTCTACATCTGTGTGTCTATTCCTGCCCTGCAAAGAGGCTCAATTGTACCTTCTTTATGCCCATCTGAGTTGCTACATTCCTAGGGACCTCATCCTGGTGGGACAGGAGGAGCCTATCATTGAGAGCAGGGAAGGCAGTAAAGTGTGGTAGGCTCTGGAGTCAGATGGGCCACCTATGTTCAAATCCCAGCTTTGCCACCTACCAGCCTACAAACTGGGTGACCTTGGGCAAGTCATTTAACCTCTCTGGGCTTCAGTTTCCTCATCTGTACAGTGGGAGATGAAAGCGATCCTCATTTCACAGGGTTGTTGTAGGAGTAAAAGAGTTAATATCTGTAAAGTACTTAGAACAATATCTGGCATGGAGGCAAAACACTTGGTAAATGCTAGGTGATTTTTAGAGCGGGTCTTGATGAGGATGTTGTCTGACTCTGGCAGATAGCTTTGAGCAAGTTACTTACCGTTTCTGTGGGTCAGCATTTTTTAGGTCTAAATTATAATGAGAACAATGAGGTGCCCTGATTAAGAGGATGATAGAGAAGAGCAAGGAGGGAGTTAAAGGAACAATGATATTTTTGTGTGACTACCAGGTGTTCAAAAAATTGTCTCTCCTAATAATAATTTCTTAGAACTTCAGAAAGCCGTACTTTTCTGTCCCAGGGCTTTGGCCACATTTCTGTCAATCTCACAGGCTATTTCAAGGTAAGATGAGATCTTGGAGTTTAAAGAATAAACTAGGAACCACAGGGCAAATCCAGGTGGTAGATGTGTTGTGCTTGCCCTATAGTGAAGACCCACACAATGTTTTTGAAATGTCTAACTAGTTCCCAACACTTAAAACACAGAAGACTTCACATTTTAAAAACCTAGGTTTCCAGCTTCTCTTGCAAAACCAGATAATATAGCAACAATCTGTCCCCAGTTCAGGCCAGGTGACATCTGGCTGGCACAGAGCACAGGCCCTTTGGGGTGTGACATTACCTACCTGCCCCCTCTCACCCTGTGTAACCTGCCTGATTCCATCCACCAGGGTTCCCTGATCTGGCCCCACCCTTCCTTTACTGATGGGAGAACTGAGGGTCCCAGCCCCAGAGGTCAGTGCCCTTCCTTTGTACCAGGGATTCTTGAACTTGAGCCGGCATCAGAATCACTTGGAGGAGGGCCTGCCCATTGCTGAGTCAATTGATTGCCAGGGTCAACCTGATTCAGATGATTTACCTATTTAACAAGTTCCCAGGTGATGCTTTTCACAATGGCCTATTTTCCAGGAGGTCCTCTCCAGAAGTGTCTCTAGCCTCCTCCCCCACAATCTGCCTCAGCACCCCCAAGTTACCTCTTCCAATGCTCATCCCCTCCACTCTCAAGCCCACTTTCATGAGAAGCGAAGCTCCCGCGAAGAGCCCAAGGGTCTGCCAGGGGGACCAGCCGCACCCCGCCTGCTGAGACCTCGAGGGCCTCCGACCTTGCCAAGGGCGAATGTCCAATCGTCTGTCCAGCCCCGAGGCCCTGGTCTGGGGGCTGAGAACCTCTACCCTCCCCCTCCCCGGAGCCGCGCCACCTCCCGGAAGCCTCTACACCTAGGCCACCACAGAGAAGAATCGGTGCCCGCATCTCCGCGAATATCTGCCTCCTGAAATCACGGCTGTCATTCAGTTGTCATTATCTCTTTTCAAGCCCATTCTGCTGTTTGGAGAATTTTGAGCCATTGGGAGTGGGTGCCAAGCTACAACGTGCGGAAGGCCGACCCCTGCTACCGCCCCCTCCCCGGGCGCCCGGCAGCCTCCTCCCAGCTCGGAGTGTGTAAGGACCGCGGCTCTGCAGGAAGAGGAAGGCGATCGTCATCCTCAAAAGGCGTGTTCTCTTACCCTGAAAGAAACAGAAATGTGCAGGTCGGCGAGGCGTTGGCCCCCTCCGCCCCGCCCTGCGCCACAACCCCAGCGCTCTGGGCCCCCCGCGCCTTTGATGTCGCCTCCCCACCCCCAAGTTTCTGTGGATCAGGCGGCTCTAGGCCCTGCTTGCCGACCCGCAGCCGCCGCCTGCCCCGAGGCTGGCCCCATTACCGGCTTTGCACCTGGAAGGGGCCCCAAGCAGGCTTTGGTGAGACTCCCTCCCCAGGTGGTTCAGGAGTGGCTGGGCCATCTGGGTCCCGGGGAAGCGCCTGATAAACTCTTGAGGAGCGAAGCAGGCAGGCGAGAACTTTTCTCCAGAGGCCAGAGCGGAGAAGCAGGCAGAAAGATGAAAGTTGTTACTGGGGACTTAGCGTCTTCTCTTGTGGTTTCTGGGGCATCGCTCAGAGACGAAGAAGGAAATGCGTCTTGAGCTCCACCGTGTACCGAGCTCGTCAGTGGTGGAGCTGGGCTTGGAACCTTCTCCATTCTCCTTTTACCCTCAAGGGAGGCCTCCACTAGATCTGGTGTGTTCACTTTGGCCCTCCCCACCAACCAAGGATGAATAGGGAGGATTTCCAGGTGGAAAGCACCAGGGCCGCTGATTGCCATGAGTTTCTTTAGGTTCCATAAGCTGCTCTTCCGTTCTGTCTGCGGCTCCGCACATTTCCTTGTAGGGGATCAGAATGATCAATCCTATTTTTTAAAAAAAGGGGGAGGGGTGCTGTGGGCAGAGGAGTGGGTGGCAGACTGAGGTCTAGGGGGAGAGGCGGGGTCTCTTGCCATAGAATTTAATCCAGGGAGATTCAGTATAACAATGGCTGGTGTCTGTTGAGCACTAGATACTCTGCTAGGGGCATGACTTGCTTTCTCTCATTTAAATCTAGGGCCTATAATATAGGAACCCATTATACAGATGAGGAAACTAAGGTTTAGAAATGGTTAAGTATTTGCCCATAGCCCTGCAGGTAAGTAGTGCGAGGAGACTCAGACTCAAGCTGGCTGACTTTGGAGTCTGCACTTGAATCCCTTAACTGTCTTCTTCTCTAAAAAAGTGACTTAGTCTTGGTGGGCAGGTAAGATCAAGAGGCCAGGAAGAAGCCAGTGTTTCCAGGGAGGGGGAGGCTGGATGAGCTTCATTTACCTTGAGTAAGACAATAAAATTTCCTATTGCCTTCTTCCTATTTCTCTTTTTCCTCTATTTCATCTCCTCCTCCTCTTCCTCAGAGTAAGAGCCTATTTAGAGCCTATTTAATAGCTAAATGTCCCCCAAATCTCAGGCCCATTCTCATTTCCAAAAGTTTGTCCTGGCATGCTTATTAATCATTAAAATATCTTGAACAAATTGCTACCTGAGACTTAAATTGCCCCTCAGACTCCTTACATCTGAAAGTAAACTGAAACTCACCAGTTGGTCTGTGAGCTCCACTTTTTGACATATAGGTGACAGTTTCTTGTATCACAAGAGCTGTTACCCTGTCAAGAAAAGGAATTGGAGAAAGGATTGGTCCCATTGTCATTTCACCATAACTCAAATGAAACTTTATGAGGATACATTGAGGTTTCCTAGGAGCCTATAATTTTCCTTTAGATGCTTGCTTGTTTTTGGTGGTCCCTATTTTGCTGCTTCCCTTGTGGCTCAGACCATAAAGAATCTGCCTGCAATGCAGGAGACCTGGGTTGAGAAGACCACCTGGAGAAGGAAATGGCAACCCACTCCTTGGGCTTCCCTTGTGGCTCATCTGGTAAAGAATTCACCTACAGTGCGGGATACCTGGGTTCAGTCCCTGGGTTGGGAAAATCCCCTGGAGAAGGGAAAGGCTACCCACTCCAGTATTCAGGACTGGAGAATTCCATGGGCTGTATAATTCATGGGATTGCAAAGAATCAGACACAACTGAGCAACTAAGCACAGCGCATTTTGCTGCAGTGATTTGTAGAAACACCTTGAAAGTTAAGGGCTTCCCTGGTGGCTCAGAGGTTAAAGCGTCTGCCTGCAATGCTGGAGACCTGGGTTCGATCCCTGGGTAGGGAAGACCCCCTGGAGAAGGAAATGGCAACCCACTCCAGTATTCTTGCCTGGAGAATCCCATGGACGGAGGAGCCTGGTGGGCTACAGTCCACATGGTTGCAAAGAGTCGGACACGACTGAGCAACTTAACTAACTTGAAAGTTGAAAGATCCTTTACAGGATAGATCATCCAATTCTTAGTTTTACACGTGAAGTCAATGAAGCCAATGGAATAAGGGATCTAAGATGGCTCACTTGAGTAGTAGTCGAGGTGGAGCTAGAACCTGGAGTTGGAGCATCACCATCTTGGGGAATTTGGACCCCAACAAAACGTAAATGGTCCTTAGGCTTGATGTAAGAAGGTGGGAGTGTTAGGGTAAGCTGTCCATAGAAGTAGAGCAGGAGTGCTGGGAAAAGGGAGAGGAGCAAAGGAGCTGGGCTGGGTTCCAGAGGGCACCGGAAGCCTTGTGCATCCTCGGCAGGTCGACTGAGATCCCTGAGGGTTCTCATAAGAGTGGTCTCTCCATGGGGACTTCCCTGGCAGTCCAGTGGTTAGGGCTCCATGCTCCCACTGCAAGAGGCATGGGTTCTATCACTGGCGGGAGGATTAAGATCCCCTCATGTCCTGTGGTGTTGCCAAAACTTTTTTTTTAATTAAAAAAAAAAAGAATAGTCTCTCCTTGTTCAGGTAACTTGGCTCAGGTATAAAGCACTAAGCAAACCCTTCAAGGCACTCCTTGCCATCCATCCCCTTTAGTCTGAAGATCCTTCCTTTCTCAAGACCCTCACCGGAGGTTATATCCTTCTACTGACAGCCCTTTCATCCTCCTGTTGTAATGACAGGGCTGCTGGCAGCCTCCCTTTGGACTCTGGAGAAGAGAACTACATTTCTGTTGGAACCCTGGACAGAACCTCTCTGGCTTCAGTCCTCAAGTTTTTCCTGTCTGTAGTGACACTAAGGTCCTGTAGAACCACGGTCCTTCACAGGGGCTGGAGGTGATGATCAGAATCAGGGAGGAAGGATGTCACTGCTTACAAAGCAGAGAATAAGCTGATGCTGAAAACAAGCCAGTGTACTATTCTCCACCTGAAAGGAGAGTTACTGCCCACACTGATAAAATACAAAACTAACTAAAAAAAAAAAAAAAAACAACCAAAGAAGTGCCCCTTTCAAAGTAAAAACAAAATTTTCTTCAGAAATTATTATAGTTTTGATTTGTTTGAAACTTAGTAAAGAACAAATGATTTACATTGTAGACATTAAGAATGGTATGTTTAAAAAATATGCAGAAGACTTGAATAGACATTTTTTTTCCAAAGAAGACATACAGATGTGAAAAGATGCTCAACATAGTTAGTTATTAGAGAAATGCAAATCAAAACCATAATGAGATATCACCTCATACCTGTCAGAATGGCTGTCATAAAAAAGTCTACAAATAGCTGAT
Source organism: Bos mutus (assembly GCF_027580195.1). Classification (NCBI taxonomy): domain Eukaryota; kingdom Metazoa; phylum Chordata; class Mammalia; order Artiodactyla; family Bovidae; genus Bos; species Bos mutus. The sequence continues at coordinate 59,037,420 of NC_091627.1, forward strand.
GCTGGAGAAGATGGGAAGAAAGGGGAACACTTGGTAGGGATGTAAATTGGTGCAGCCAATTTTGGGGAAGGAAATGGCAACCCACTCCAGTGTTCTTGCCTGGAGAATCCCAGGGACGGGGGACCCTGGTGGGCTGCCGTCTATGGCGTTGCACAGAGTCGGACATGACTGAAGCGACTTAGCAGCAGCAGCCAGTTTAGAGAAGATTATGGAGGTTCCATAAATAGCTAAAAGTAGAGCTACCATATGATCCAGCAATTCTACTCATGGGTATATATCCAGAAAAAATGAAAATACTAATTCAAAAAGACACATGAACCTCAAAGTTCATAGCACTATTTACAATAGCCAAGACATGGAAGCAACTTAAGTGCCCATCAATAGATAAATGGATTAAGAAGAAGTGGCATATGTATATATATGAATATTACTTGACCATAAAAAAGAATGAAATAATGCCATCTGCTGCAACATGGATGGACCTAGAGAATATTGTGCTTAGTTAGATAAGTCAGAGAAAAACAAATACTATATAGTATCACTTATATGTGGGATCTAAAAAATAATACAAATGAATGCATATGCTAAACAGAAACAGACTCATAGACACAGGACATAGAAAATAACCCAATGACGACCAAAGAAGAGAGGGAAGAGGGGAGGGATAAATTAAGGATATAGGATTAACTGCTATGTCTAAAATATATAAGCAATAAGGGCCTACTGTATAACACAAGGAATTGTGCCCTTTATCCTATAATAAACTATAAGAGAATATAATCCACAGAAATACTGAATCACTATGCTACACATCTGAAACTAACATAAAATTGTAAATTAACTATACTTCAATTTAAGAAAATGATGTGTTTTAAAATATATGATAAAGGAACATGATGAAATTTATTTATTTATCTGTTTGGCTGTGCTGCAAAGCATATGAGATCTCAGTTCCCTGACAAAGGATCGAAGCCAGGCCCCCTGCATTGGTAGTAAGGAGTCTTAGCCACTGAACCAGTAGGGAAATCCCAGTCAGTACCACTCTTCACCTCACTTAGCGTCATACAAAATGTGTACAATGCAACTGGAAACATCCCTTTCTCCTGTCCATGTCTTGAGATGCTTGGATGCCTTTTAATCCATAGGTATTTACATGAATCAGCAATTTCATTTTTAGGAATTTGTCCTAACCATGAGTGTGAACACAGATTTCTGCAAAGATACTCCCTGCCCACTGTTTATAACAGCAAAATACAAAACTATAAACATTAATGAGAGCTTAGATAATAATTCATGGTCCACCCGTAGTCTGGAATACTACACATGAGAAAGTGTGATTTGGATAGATAACTCAATGGTACTGGAAAATAGTTAGCCTCTGTTTCTAAGTGTAAATCAATGGAATAAAAAGACAATACAAGGTGTTTGATCTTAATCTTGGGAAGGAACAAATATGCATTTTAAAAAAGATTGAAGGAACTTCACTGGTGGTCCAGTGGCTAAGACTCTGAACTCCCAATGCAAGGGGCCCAGGTTCGATCCCCTGTCAGAGAACCAGATCCCACATGTGTCAACCAAAATATCCTGCATGTCACAGTGAAGACACAGCACTGGTCATGTGGATCACAGCCTTGTCTAACTCAGTGAAACTGTGAGCCATGCCATGTGGGGCCACCCAAGACGGACGGGTCATGGTGGAGAGTTCTGACAAAACGTGGTCCACTGTAGAAGGGAAGGCCAGATCACTTCAGTATTCTTGCCTTGAGAACACCATGAATAGTGGTGGTGGTCATCGTTGTTTAGTCGCTAAGTCGTGTCCAGGTCCCATGGACTGTAGCCTGCCAGGCTCCTCTGTCTATGGGATTCTCCAGGCGAGAATACTGGAGTGGGTTACCATTTCCTTCTCCAGGGGATCTTCACCACCCAGGAATCGAACCTGGGTCTCCTGCATTGCAGGCAGATTTGTTACTGACTGAGCTATGAGGGAAGCTCCTCCATGAACAGTATGAAGAGGCAAAAAATATGATACTGAAAGAGGAACTCCCCAGGTCAGTAGGTACTCAGTATGCTACTAGAGAAGAGTGGAGAAATAATTCCAGAAAGAATGAAGAGGCTGAGCCAAAGTGGAAAAAAAAGCCCAGATGTGGATGTAACTGGTGATGGAAGTACAGTCTGATGATATAAAGAGCAATATTGCATAGGTACCTGGAATGTTAGGTCCGTGAATCAAGGTAAATTGAAAGTGGTCAAACAGGAGATGGCAAGAGTGAACATCAAGATTTTAAGAATCAGTGAACTAAAATGGACCAGAATGGGCAAATTTGATTCAGATGACCATTATATCTACTACTGTGGGCAAGAAATCTGTCTCTTGAGAAATCTGTATGCAGCTCAGGAAACAACAGTCAGAACTGGATGTGGAACAACAGACTGGTTCCAAATAGGGAAAGGAGTATGTCAAGGCTGTATATTGTCAGACTGCTTATTTAACTTATATGCAGGGTAAATCATGAGAAACTCTGGGCTGGATGAAGCATAAGCTGGAATCAAGATTGCCTGGAGAAATATTAACAACCTCAGATGTGCAGATGACACCACCCTTACGGCAGAAAGTGAAGAACTAAAGAGCATCTTGATGAAAGTGAAAGAGGAGAGTGAAAAAGTTGGCTTAAAGCTCAACATTCAGAAAACTAAGATCATGGCATCTGGTCCCATCACATCATGGCAAATAGATGGGGAAACAATGGAAACAGTGACAGACTTTAATTTTGGGGCTCCAAAATCACTGCAGATGGTGACTACAGCCATGAAATTAAAGATGCTTGCTCCTTGGAAGAAAAGTTATGACCAACCTAGATAGCATATTGAAAAGCAGAGACTTGACTTTGCCCATAAAGGTCTGGCTAGTCAAAGCTATGGTTTTTCCAGTAGTCATGTATGGATGTGAGAGTTGGACCATAAAGAAAGCTGAGTGCCGAAGAATTGATGCTTTTGAACTGTGAGCTGGAGAAGACTCTTGAGAGCCCCTTGGACTGCAAGGAGATCCAACCAGTCCATCCTAAAGGAAATCAGTCCTGGGTATTCATTGGAAGGACTGATGTAGAAGCTGAAACTCCAATACTTTGGCCACCTGACACAAAGAGCTGCCTCATTTGAAAAGACCCTGATGCTGGGAAAGATTGAAGGCAGGAGGAGAAGGGGATGACAGAGAATGAGGTGGTTGGATGGCATCACTGACTCAATGGATGTGAGTTTGAATAAACTCTGGGATTTGGTGATGGACAGGGAGGCCTGCCGTGCTGCAGTCCATGGGGTCACAAATAGTCAGACATGACTGAGCGACTGAACTGAACTATGGGCAAGAATAGGAGAAAAAGAATTAGAAGAAATGGAGTAGCCATAGTCAACAAAAGAGTCTGAAAGGTAGTACTTGCAAAACTGACAGTATGATCTCTGTTCGTTTCCAAGGCAAACCATCTAGTCAAAGCTATGGTTTTTCCAGTAGTCATGTATAGATGTGAGAATTGGACCATAAGGAAAGCATTCAGTTCAGTCACTCAGTCGTGTCCGACTCTTTGCAACCCCATGAATCGCAGCATGCCAGGCCTCCCTGTCCATCACCAACTCCCGGAGTCCACTCAAACTCATGTGCATCTAGTCGGTGATGCCATGCAGCCATCTCACCTCTGTCATCCCCTTCTCCTCCTGCCCCCAATCCCTCCCAGCATCAGGGTTTTTTCAAATGAGTCAACTCTTTGCATGAGATGGCCAAAGTATTGGAGTTTCAGCCTCAGCATCAGTCCTTCCAATGAACACCCAGGACTGGTCTCCTTTAGGATGGACTGATTGGATCTCCTTGCAGTCCAAGGGATTCTCAAGAGTCTTCTCCAGCACCACAGTTCAAAAGCATCAATTATTCGGCACTCAGCTTTCTTCTCAGTCCAACTCTAACATCCGTACATGACCACTGGAAAAACCATAGCCTTGACTAGATGGACCTTTGTTGGCAAAGTAATGTCTTTGCTTTTTAATGTGCTATCTAGGTTGGTCATAACTTTTCTTCCAAGGAGCAAGCGTCTTTTAATTTCATGGCTGCAGTCACCATCTGCAGTGATTTTGGAGCCCCAAAAATAAAGTCTGACACTGTTTCCACTGTTTCCCCATCTATTTCCCATGAAGTGATGGGACCAGATCACATGATCTTAGTTTTCTGAATGTTGAGCTTTAAGCCAACTTTTTCACTTTCCACTTTCACTTTCATCAAGAGGATTTTTAGTTCCTCTTCATTTTCTGCCATAATGGTGGTGTCACCTGCATATCTGAGGTTATTGATATTTCTCCCAGTAATCTTGATTGCAGCTTGTGCTTCATCCAGCCTAGTGTTTCTCATGATGTACTCTGCATAGAAGTTTTATAAGAAGGGTGACAATATACAGCCTTGACGTGCTCCTTTTCCTATTTGGAACCAGTCTGTTGTTCCATGTCCAGTTCTAACTGTTGCTTCCTGACCTGCATACAGGTTTCTCAAGAGGCAGATCAGGTGGTCTGGTATTCCTATCTCTTTCAGAATTTTCCACAGTTTATTGTGATCCACACAGTCAAAGGCTTTGGCATAGTCAATAAAGCAGAAATAGATGTTTTTCTGGAACTCTCTTGCCTTTTTCGATGATCCAGCAGATGTTGGCAATTTGATCTCTGGTTCCTCTGCCTTTTCTAAAACCAGCTTGAACATCAGGAAGTTCACGGTTCACATATTGCTGAAGCCTGGCTTGGGGAATTTTGAGCATTACTTTACTAGAGTGTGAGATGAGTGCAATTGTGTGGTAGTTTGAGCATTCTTTGGCATTGCCTTTCTTTGGGATTGGAATGAAAATTGACCTTTTCCAGTCCTGTGCCCACTGCTGAGTTTTCCAAATTTGCTGGCATACTGAGTGCAGCACTTTCACAGCATCATCTTTCAGGATTTGAGATAGCTCAACTGGAATTCCATCACCTACACTAGCTTTTTTCATAGTGATGCTTTCTAAGGCCCACTTGACTTCACATTCCAGGATGTCTGGCTCTAGGTGAGTGATCATACCATCATGATTATCTTGGTCATGAAGATCTTTTTTGTACAGTTCTTCTGTGTATTCTTGCCACCTTTTCTTAATACCTTCTGCTTCTGTTAGGTCCATACCAAGAGCCAAAGAACTGATGCTTTTGAATGGTAGTGTTGGCAAAGACTCTTAAGGAGATCAAACCAGTCAATCCTAAAAGAAATCAACTCTGAATATTCATTGGAAGGACTGATGCTGAAGCTGAAGCGCCAATACTTTCACCACCTGATGGGAAGAACTGGCTCATTAGAAAAGACCCTGATGCTGGGAAGGATTGAAGGTGAGTGGAGAAGGGGATGACAGAGGATGAGATGGTTGGATGGCATCACCAACTCAATGGACGTGAGTTTGAGTAAACTTCAGGAGTTGGTGATGGACAGGGAAGCCTGGTGTACTGCAGTCCAAGGGGGCACAAAGAGTCAGACACAACTGAATGACTGAACTCTCTAGTGTACTACGTTTAGTATAATGAATGTTTCTCAGAATTTGTGTATATTTTTTGTAAGTCAAATTCTATTTTCATTGCCCTTCACTATGCTATTATCCAAAGGCATACTCTAAGGCAGTGGTCCCCAACCTTTTTGGCACCAAGGACAGGTTTCATGGAAGACACTTTTTCCATGGAGCATAGGTGGGAGTGGGGGATGGTTTCAAGATGATTCAAATGCATTACATTTATTATGCTACCACTGATCTGACAGGAGGCAGAGCTCAGGCAGTAATGTGAGTGATGGGGAGTAGCTGTAAATACAGATGAAGTTGGCCCACCGCTCACCTCCTGCTATGTAACCCAGTTCCTAACAGGAACTGTACCTGTCCATGGCCTGGGAACTGGGGACCCTTGCTCTAAGGTACTTCTGTAGTGTGAATAATACTTTGTAATCCATCTCTTTTTTTTTAAGATTTATTTATTTTTGGCTGCACTGGGTCTTCATTGCTGTGCACTGTCTTTCTCTAGTTTCAGTGAGTGTTTGCCCTTTGTTTGAAGTGTGCAAGCTTCCCATCACAGTGACCTCTCTTGTCACAGAGCATGTGCTCTAGGACACAAGGCTTCAACAGTTGTGGCACATGGGCTCAGCAGTGGTGGCTCCTGGGCTCTATACTGCAGACTCTGTAGGTGCAGACACAACTGGAGTTGTGGTGCATGGCTTATTTGCCCTGTGCCATGTGCAGTCTTCCTGGACCAGAGATTGAACCTGTGCCCCTGCATTGGCAGGTGGAGTCTCAACCACTGGATCACCAACAAAGTCCTGTGATCCATCTCTTGTTTATATGATTTGAAATTTAAGATTTTGTAATGATTTTCCTAAACTTAACCCTTTTGTATTTTCTGAGTTCCTCCTAGTTCTCCTGTGCCTTCCATCTAACATCTGAACCAGGTTCCTGGTATCTGTCAGTGAATGGTCTTCTGGTCAAAGAAGGAGTCAAAGAAACTGGAACCCTATGGACAGAATCCAGTATGCCAATTCTTCAGCCATGTGACTTATATTGCATCCTTCTTATTACAATGGTTTTAAAATCCTGGAGTCTTAGCCTTCTTCTGGACACCCTGACTCTGTAGTCTTATGGTTCCTTTGCAAGAGCAAGGTTACTGGGGGTGGGGAGGGGAGTCTAAAAAAGGCTCCTTAGTAAGTTGATAGCATTTACCTTGTGCCTGATGGCTCAGAGAGTAAAGAGTCTGACTGCAGTGCAGAAGACCCGGGTTCAATCCCTAGGTCAGGAAGATTCCCTAGATAAGGGAATGGTAACCCACTCCAGTATTCTTGCCTGGAGAATCCCATGGACAGAGGAGCCTGCCAGGCTACAGTCCAAGGAGTCACAGAGAGTCAGACACGACTGAGCCACTAACACTTTCACTTCACTTTCATCAGGGTGATAATAAATAAAAGAAAAAGTACATTGCTTTAAGAACTTATGAAGAAGCTTAAGAAAGCTTCTGGCTGAAACAACCAAAGATGATAAAGGAGGTAAAATTTGAAGTGGAAGTTAAAGTTTGAAAAAAAGTTTTAAAGTTGGTGATTAGGGCTAGAGGGCTCTTTGGCAGAGGGAATGGGTGAATGGGATTATGAAGGTAGCAAAGGAGCTTTCCTCCAGATGAAACAGCAAATAGTTGACTCTACATGGAGCAGAGTCCAAAGCAGGCAATTCTGGAAGCTTCCACGGAAAATGAAGACTTCACCTATGCATCTAAAAATATCTTCCCTAATTTTACAGTGACCTTTCTAGGTCTTTCCCTTCTTAATAACCTTACCTCCCCAGTGCTAGGGCTTCCAAGGTGGTGATAAAGAATCTGCCTGCCAATGTAGGAGATGCAAGAGATTCAGATTCTATTCCTGGGTTGGGAAGACCCTCTGGAGAAGGAAATGGCAACCCACTCCAGTATTCTAGCCTGGAAAATTCCATGGATAGAGGAGCCTGGTGGGCTTTAGTCCATGGTGTGGCAAAAAGTCAGACATGACTGAGCAGGCACACACACACTTCAGTCCTACATAGCTAAAATATGACCAAATTGGATTAGAACAGATTGCCTTTGACCTAACCTCTATTTTTTTTTTTTTTTTTTTGGCAGTGCCGCAGAGTGTGGGGTGTTGATTCCTCGACTAGGGACCAAACCTACACTCCCTGCATTGGAAGCAGAGTCTCAACCAATGGACTGCCAGGGAAGTCCCTGACTTTACCTTTTTAATAAGCACTTCTTCCCCCTTCACCTCCTTAGTTATGCTTACTTCCCACCCCACCCCCCGCCCCCCAAGATCTAGGAAAGAACTACCCAAGGGGATCACTGTATTATTTCTACAAGGGGTGTATCCTTGTTACTCAGATGTGAGTCTTCACATGATATTTTCCAAAGAAAAGGAAGATGCCACCTGGGAGAGGAGCCTGGACTGGTGCTGAGGCTGAGAACCTGGGCTGAGACGGGTTTGTGCACTCACTGGGATCTGGCTGATGTCAATAATCTCTACTATGCAAATGAGCAAAAAAAAAAAAAAAGAAGAAGAAGAAGAAGGGTCTTGTCTAGACCAGAAATCAGAACTCAGTGGGAGGTCGCCAAAGGGTGTGGTACAGCTGGAAACAGAAAAATTGTTTCATCTGGCCTTGAACAGGATATTCAGCAGACTAGCTCCAGGGAGGCGGCTAACAATGAAGAGCCCAGAGGCCCCATGAGTAGAGGCCAAAAAGTTGCTAAGAGTGAGTTAAAGACCGAATGCTCACAGCCTCTGTCAGAAGAATGTGAACGGGGAATTAGAGATCTAGCATCAGGGGAAACCTGCCCTTTGCAGATCTATTTTTAGTGATATTTTCCACTTTATTTCCCTTTGGAAGTAAGTGAACCTTAAGTGGGTCTTGAATGCTGCCTGGCAGTTATTCTGTGCTTCTCTCATCCATGGCTTCCCAGGTGTCTCAGTGGTAAAGAATCCACCTGCCAAGGCAGGAAATGTGGGTTCAATCCCTGGGTGGGGAAGATCCCCTGAAGAAGGAAATGGCAACCCACTCCAGTATTCTTGCCTAGGAAGTCACCTGGACAGAGGAGCCTAGCAGGCTACCGTCCATGGGGTCACAAAAGCAGCAGACATGATTTCAGTTCAGTTCAGTTGCTCAGTCGTGTCTGACTCTTTGCAACCCCATGAACCACAGCACGCCAGGCCTCCCTGTCCATCACCAACTCCCGGAGTCCACCCAAACCCATGTCTATCGAGTCGATGATGCCATCCAACCATCTCATCCTCTGTCGTCCCCTTCTCTTCCTGCTCTCAATCTTTCCCAGCATCAGGGTCTTTTCAAATGAGTGAACTCTTTGCATGAAGTGGCCAAAGTATTGGAGTTTCAGCTTCAACATCAGTCCTTCCAATGAACACCCAGGACTGGTCTCCTTTAGGATGGACTGATTGGATCTCCTTGCAGTCCCAGGGGCTCTCAAGAGTCTTCTCCAACACCACACTTCAAAAGCATCAATTCTTCCGCACTCAACTTTCTTCACAGTCCAACTCTCACATCCATACATGACCACTGGAAAAACCATAGCCTTGACTAGATGGACCTTTGTTGACAAAGTAATGTCTCTGCTTTTTACTATGCTGTCTAGGTTGGTCATAACTTTCCTTCCAAGGAGCAAGCATCTTTTAATTTCATGGCTGCAGTCACCATCTGCAGTGATTTTGGAGCCCCCTAAAATAAAGTCTGTCACTGTTTCCATTGTTTCTCCATCTATTTGCCATGAAGTGATGGGACCAGATGCCATGATCTTAGTTTTCTGAATGTTGAGCTTTAAGCCAACTTTTTCACTCTCCTCTTTCACTTTCATCAAGAGGCTCTTTAGTTCTTCTTCACTTTGTGCCATAAGGGTGGTGTCACCTGCATATCTGAGGTTATTGATATTTCTCCCGGCAATCTTGATTCCAGCTTGTGCTTTGTCCAGTCCAGCATTTCTCATGATGTACTCTGCATAGAAGTTAAATAAGCAGGGTGACAATATTCAGCTTTGACGTACTCCTTTTCCTATTTGGAACCAGTCTGTTGTTCCATGTCCAGTTCTAACTGTTGCTTCCTGACCTGCATACAGGTTTCTCAAGAGGCAGGTCAGCTGGTCTGGTATTCCCATCTCTTTGAGAATTTTCCACAGTTTATTGTGATCCACACAGTCAAAGGCTTTGACATAGTCAATAAAGCAGAAATAGATGTTTTTCTGGAACTCTCTTGCCTTTTCGATGATCCAGCGGATGTTGGCAATTTGATCTCTGGTTCTTCTGCTTTTCTAAAGCCAGCTTGAACATCAGGAAGTTCACGGTTCACATATTGCTGAAGCCTGGCTTGGAGAATTTTGAGCATTACTTTACTAGCATGTGAGATGAGTGCAATTGTGTGGTAGTTTGAGCATTCTTTGGCATTGCCTTTCTTTGGGATTGGAATGAAAACTGACCTTTTCCAGTCCTGTGCCCACTGCTGAGTTTTCCAAATTTAACTACACCACCTTTTCATGCCGTTTGCCATTCTCCTAGGTAATTATTCTACGTCTTCTCTCTCTCCAGACCTCCTCAGCCCTGGCCCCACCTTCTACCTCACTAAGGAGATGACACAAACAGAAGAGAAATCATAGACTCCTGGCAAAATTGCCACACAGCTTCCTCCAATAACACCCAAGGCTCTGCTTTTCCATCTGTTGAACTTCTCTTTCCAGAAAAGCTGATTCAGCTTGTTCTCTTCTCAGAAATAGCCCTCCATCTAGTCTCCCCTCTCTCTTTATTTCTCACTTTCTCTCTCACTCCTACCAGCTTACAAACATACTGCTTCTTCTCCCATTTTATTTATTTTTATTTCTTGGCTGTGCTGGTTCTTCATTGTGGTGCTCGGGCCTCTCTCGTGGGGCATGGGCTCTAGAGCATTCAGGCTCCGTAGTTGCCATATGTGGGTTCTTGAGTGCACAGGCTCTGTAGTTGTGGCATGGTGACCTCACGTGACTGCTCTAGTCACATGGGCTTAGGTGCCCCACCAGGAATCAAACCTGTGTTCCCTGCATTGGGAAGTGGATTCTTAACCACTGGACCACCAGGGAAGTCCCACTGCTCCACTGAGAAAAAAAGTGACAACAAATATCTCTTAAATTTCATCCCATGTCTTTGTTCCCCTTTGCAGAAAACTCTTCAGAGAATTACACACCACATTCCTAAGTCCAATGGCAGCATCTCTGTTTTCTTCTATTAGACTGATCAGCATCACATGGCCCAGACTCCTGCTACCTCCTTGGTTTCTGGGACACCATCTTCATTGGTTTCCTCTTATCCACCTGGCTGCTTCTCAGTCAGAGGTCTCAGCTGCTTCTTCCACCCCTTCATGTAGGAGCTGCTACTCAGACGCTCAGTCGTCTGACTCTTTGTGATCCCATGGACTGTAGCCCGCCAGGCTCCTCTGTCCACTGGGGTTTCTCAGGCAAGAATACTGGAGTAGGTTGCATTTCCTCTGCCAGTTATAGGGTGAACTGACATCAGGTTGGCTCATCGGTTACTCAGGAAACCAGCAGAGGGGTATGCCCCTTACCACCCCTTTGATAAGTGGGTGGTATCTCTATCATAGTGGAGATATTCTGATCTAAAAGTTCAAACAATCACTAACTGGGCCAGGGCAAGTATGTAGTAAGGTCAGTCATGTGAGTAGGCTGTAAGTGAAGCAGCCACTGGTCAAGAAGGGGATGTATGGAAAGCAAGAGAACAGCCATCTTGAGTGGCCTGACCATACAATGTGATTAGATTGGACTCATCTGGATAATTTAGGATAATCTGACACTTCCTTGGTGGCTCAGATGGTAAAGAATCTACCTGCAATGCAGGAGACCCGGATTCAATCCCTGGGTCAGGAAGATCCCCTGGAGAAGGGAATGGCAACCCATTCCAGTATTCTTGCCTGGAGAATTCCATGGACACAGGAGCCTGGCAGGCTACAGTCCATGGGGTTGCAAAGAGTCAGAATGACTGACACTTTCACTTTCACTTTCATTCACTTAGGACAATCTCTCCATGTAAAGGTTCTTAATTTTAATCACATCTGCAAAATCCCTTTTGCAAGTAAAGTAACATATTCACAGGCTCTGGGGTTTGGACCTTCTTTGCGTGGCACAGTGGTAAAAGAATCTGCCTACCAATGCAGGAGATACAAGAGATTCAGGTTCATTCCCTGGGTTGGGAAGATCCCTGGAAGAGGACATGACAACAACTCCAGTATTCTTGCCTGAAAAATTCCATGGACAAAGGAGCCTAATAGGCTACATTCCATAGGGTCACAATGAGTCAACACGACTGAGCACGCACACATTCTACTGTCCACAGAGGCCATGAAGCTTGGTCTTTATTCTACCTACACTCATTTCCTGATGATATCATCCAAGCCTGTGGATGGGATAAATCAGTGGTCCCCAAATTTATGCCTCCAGGCACTTACTTTCTCTCAAACTCCAGGTCCATTTATTTTACTGACCCCTAGACATTTGCACTTAACTGCCTAACCAATCACAGAGTCAACCTGTCCAAAAACAAATGTTTCCTCCCAAACCTCCCTCACCCCTAGTCCTCTCCATCTTAACTGATGCCCACACTAGCCTTTCAGCTGCCCAGTCCAACAATCTCGGAACAGTCTTTGACTCCTCTTTTTCTCTTACATGCCTCATCCTGTATGTTAGGAAATCTTGTCTCTACCTTAAAAATATATCCAGACGGCTTCAAAATAATCCAGTGTGTACTGGGGGTGGAAAGAAAGAGAAGGGGGAGGGTATTTAAATGAAACAAGATTGTTCATGTTCTGATAATTGCTGAGGCAGCATGGTGGGTACATGGAGGTTCATTATATTATTATCTCTATTTTGTGTATGTCTGAAATTTCTCATAATATAATATTGTAATTGCATGTAACATTGAGCCCAGCGGTACTATTCTTTTGAAATCTATCCCAATAAGTAAAAACAGTTGTAATAATAATATGTATATAATCTAGCATTTTTCAGAGACAAAAATAGTGGAAATGAAGTGAATACCTATAAATATAGATGACATTTAACATTCATAGTTAATTTACATTCAACCATTAACAGTTGAATACATTTCAGTATTTTCATCAAGGCGTATCGCACCGCCACCCCTTGATTAAAATCAATTAAAATTGATTATTTTAAATCAATTTTTTATTAGGAAATTTGCTGGAGTTTCCACAATTCATTGATAAGTGATAAAAAAGCAAGATGCATATATTATCTAAATTTTATAAAACTGATAATAAGTCAATATATGCACAAGAAAAAAATGAAATAAGCAATCAAAAATATCCAAGATCTAAGAGCTTCTAACCACCACCACTCTCTCCACAATGGTGCATCCCTGTCTCCACCATGTGTTACCTGGGTTGCTATGATGGCCTTCTGACTGGTTTCAGTGATTCAAACTCTTCCTCCCCTCCACACCCTCAAGCTGTCTTACCCCAAGTCTGATCTTAACAGTGACCAGAATGCTTCCATTTATTTCTTTTTCCTGTAGGATTGCTGTGGTTAGAACTTCCAATACTATGTTGAATAAAAGTGGTGAGAGTGGGCATCCTTGCTTTGTTCCTGGTTTTAGAGGAAATGCTTTCAGCTTTTCACTGTTGAGTATGATGTTAGCTGTGGAGCTTATTATATATGGCCTTTATTATGTTAAAGTGTGTTCCCTCTATACCCACTTTCTGAGGAGGTTTTTTTTTAATCACACCTGGATGTTGAATTTTATCAAAAGTTTTTACGCATCTTTTGAGCTGACCAAATGTTTTTTATCTTCAGTTTGTTAATGTGGTATATCACATTGATTGACTTTCAAATCTTGAACCATCCTTGCATGTCTTGGATAAGCCCCATTTGATCATGGTATATGATCCTTTTAATGTATTGTCAGATTTGGTTTGTGAATATTTTGTTGAAGGTTTGTCCACTGGTGTTCATCAGAATTGGCCTGTAATTTTCTTTTCTTGTGATATCTTTGGTTTTTTGTATCAGGGTAACTCTGGCCTCAGGGTGAGTTCGAAAGCATTTCTTCTTCTGCAGTTTTTTGAAATAGTTTGAGAAGGGTATATGTTAACTCTTCTTTAAATGTTTGGTAGAATTTATTGTGACGCCATCTGGTCCTGAACTTTTGTTTTTTGGGAATTTTAAAATTATTGATTCAGTTTCATTATGGCCATTGGTCTGTTCATATTTTCTATTTCATCCTAGTTCAGTCTGGGGAGATTGTACTTTTCTAGGAATTTGTCCCCTTTTTCAAGACTGTTTTTAATTGGCATTTACTATTTGTAGGAATCTCTTATGATCCTTTGTATTTCTGTGGTGTTGTTTATAACTTCTCCTTTTTCATCTCTTATTTATTGTCTTGGGCCCTCTCTTTTTTCTCATGATGAGTTTGGCTAAAGGTTTGTCAGTTTTGTTTATCTTTTCCAACAACCAGCTCTTAGTTTCATTGATATTTTCTGTTTTTTTTTTTTTTTTTTAGTCCGTATTTCATTTATTTCTGCTCTGATCTTTATTTTTCTTGTTTCCTGAGGTAAGCTTGTATCTCTATAAACTTCCCTCTTGTAAATTCAGCATGATATTTTAAAGTTCATCTATGTTGCATTATGTATCAACATTTCATTCCTTTTTGTAACCAAATAATATTCCTTTGTGTGAATGTATCACATTTGTTTATCCATTCATGAACTGATGAACAATTTGGATACTTCTACTTTTTAAAAATATAATCCTGCTATGAATATTTGTGTACCATATTTTTATGGATATATATTTTCAATTTTCTAGGAGTGAAATTTCTGGGTTGTAAGGTTTGACATTTTGAGAAACTGCCAAATGTTTTCCAGAGTGATTGTACCATTTCACAATCCTACCTACAATGTATGAGAATTCCATTTCTCCCCATCCTTGTCAACATTTACTGTTGTTTAGCTGGTTGATTATAGTCATCCTAGCAGGTAGGAAGTGTTATCTTATTGTAATTTACATTTCCCTAATGACTAATAAGCCAAGCTGAGTGGTAAAGAATCTGCCTGCAATGCAGGAGCCACAGGAGACTAAGGTTCGATACCCGGGTCAGAAAGTTCCCCTGGAGGAGGGCATGGCAACCCACTCCTGTATTCTTGCCTGGAAGATCCCATGGACAGAGGAGCCTGGTGGACTACAGTCCATGGGGTCACAAAGAGTCAGATGTGACTGAAGCAACTTAGCACACATGCACACAATGACTAATAACTTGAGCATCTTTTCATGTGAGTATATTTGATTGTCTTCTTTAGAGAAACATATGTTCAAATCTTCTGGCCATTTAAAAACTTAGGTTGTTTGTCGTTCTTAACTTCATTTTGAAGGCCCATTTGAGCATCCATCTCCATACCACTAACTCTTGACTGCCACTCAACTCTTGACTCTGAAAGCTCCCCCAATACTGACATCACGAGAAGCTTCAGGATTAGACTGATGGTCCCTCTGCCAGCATTAGCACCAAAAATCCCTACTGGTAGTACTATCCCTTGCCGCTCCCATCATCTCTGCTATTAAAGAGAGAATTGGAATATTTATGCAACTTTCTGGAAACACCACCAGGAAGGGCTCTGATTCACCATAAAAAGTAGAGGTCTTCCAACTATGCTCACAGAATCCAGGCACCTCAAAGTGGACCAAGATTTTCTGATGCTCAAGCACTATAAAGATGGTCATTTTCTAGTCTTCAGGGGGGGAAAAATTAATGAGTAAATTTTTAATTTTAACTTTTTCTCCTGGGATTTTTATTTTAATTCAAAGTGTCTGTTATAATTTGCTTATGCTAGGAGTTAATATAAAATGGTGCTTGATTTATCACAGTATTATACATTTCACTCTCAAGGTACAAATATTAATATTTCATTGTGTTCTGCAGAAACAGAAGGACTACTAAATGCTAAACAATTTTGAGGGCCATAGATGCAAGAGACAGAAAGGACACAGAAGATAATATTATTCTCCACAGAGGGTGGCACCACTGGCTCCCCCGGCACTCTGGCTAAAGACATCAGTGATGATTTGATCTCTCTTCTCCTCGACTCATCCAACCAACAATTATTACCTCCGCACCCCACTCCAGTACCCTTGCCTGGAAAATCCCATGGATGGAGGAGCCTGGAAGGCTGCAGTCCATGGGGTCGCTGAGGGTCGGACATGACTGAGTGACTTCACTTTCACTTTTCATTTTCATGCATTGGAGAAGGAAATGGCAACCCACTCCAGTGTTCTTACCTGGAGAATCCCAGGGACGGGGAAGCCTGGTGGGCTGCCGTCTATGGGGTTGCACAGAGTTGGACATGACTGAAGTGACTTAGCAGCAATCATCCTTAATTTCATCCTTTCTTCTTCCTCTTGCCTACCACTGCCCAGGACCAGGCTCTCTAAATAGTCCCCCAGTCCAACTCTTGTACAAAGCCCTAACTGGTGTGCTTGCCTCTAGCAGCTACACTCTACTGGAGTAATGTATCATGATGGATTAATCAGTAGCTTCAGTGCCTGCTTCCTCAAGACTTACTCCATTAAAAAAAGGACAGTGCTTATCTTTTTCAACACTAGTAGTGCCCAGGACAATAACTGGCACGGCATTTAAAAGTGAATTGGTCAATGAAGTATGAATTAGAACAAATAAATGAATGATTTTAAAATGTGCAATCACATACCATACAACTCTTTGGCGACCACCATCCCCCATGCCTACTGCAAACAAGATCAAGTCATACCACCCACTGTGGCAGTCAAGACCCTCCTTGACCTGACTCTGTCTAGACTGCTTGCTTATCTCAGCCACTCCCTTCTTGAACTCAGTGTAGCCACAATATCTCAGGAAACACCATACTATTTATCTCCTTTATGTTGCTGCTCACTTCCTTATGCCTGTAACATCCTTAACAAATACCTCCATCCTCAATCTTCTTTTCACCAAACTCTTCTCTCTCTTTTAAAAGAATAAATATTGAATAATATCCACCATGTTCTACCATGCATGTTACCAAAGCTAAATATTTTGCCATATTTACTTCAAATTGTCTTTAAGAAATAAAGCATTAGAAGTACAATTGAAACTCGTATATGAGTCTTTCTTCAATTTCATTTCTTTTCTTCTCTACTAGCATCTGCTACCTTGATTTTAGTGTTTACGCCATATATGTGGGCTTCCCTGGTGGCTCCGATGATAAAGAATTTGCCTCCAATGCAAGAGACCTGGGTTCAACTCCTGGGTCAGAAAGAGCCTCTGGAGAAGGGAATGGCTACTCAGTACAATATTCTTGCCTGGACAATCCCATAGACAGAGAAGCCTGGCAGGCTACAGACCATGGGGTCACAGAGTTGGACATGACTGAGTGACTAAGCAGCAGTCATGTATATTTCATAATTTGTATTGTATTATAAAATATCCTTTCCCCCACCTCCATGATTCTAATGCTTTAATGTAGATGCAGACTCAGGTCCTGAGAGGTCAAGACTTGCCCAAGGTCACACAGCAAGATGAGGTACATGAGTCCAGGACTCCTGACTTTTTGTTTATTGTCTTTCCCAATATGCTATGTTGCATGTTTTTAAAATACATGTAAGTGAAATATATAACATCTACTATGGAGGGATGGGTGGGAGGAGCTATCCCACACCCCTAAGCCCGAGGCCAAGGGTGGCGGTGGGGAGGACCAACCCCATGTCCAAGGAGCCGTGACTGCACGGGCGCAGGAGGGCCTAGAGGAGCTATCCCACATTGAAGGTCAGGAAGGGCGGCGTTGAGGAGATACCCCTCATCCAAGGTAAGGAGCAATGGCTTCGCTTTGCTGGAGCAGCCGTGAAGAGATACCCCACACCCAAGGTAAGAGAAAACCCAAGTAAGACGGTAGGTGTTGCAAGAGGGCATCAGAGGGCAGACACACTGAAATCATACTCACAGAAAACTAGTCAATCTAATCACACTAGAACCACAGCCTTGTCTAACTCAATGAAACTAAGCCATGCCCGTGGGGCCACCCAACACGGGCGGGTCATGGTGGAGAGATTTGACAGAATGTGGTCCACTGGAGAAGGGAATGGCAAACCACTTCAGTATTCTTGCCTTGAGAACCCCATGAACAGTATGAAAAGGCAAAATGATAGGATACTGAAAGAGAAACTCCCCAGGTCAGTAGGTGCCCAATATGCTACTGGAGATCAGTGGAGAAATAACTCCAGAAAGAATGTAGGGATGGAGCCAAAGCAAAAACAATACCCAGCTGTGGATGTGACTGGTGATAGAAGCAAGGTCTGATGCTGTAAAGAGCAATATTGCATAGGAACCTGGAATGTTAGGTCCATGAATCAAGGCAAATTGGAAGTGGTCAAACAGGAGATGGCAAGAGTGAATGAACATCGACATTCTAGGAATCAGCGAACTAAAATGGACTGGAATGGGTGAATTTAACTCAGATGACCGTTATATCTACTACTGCGGGCAGGAATCCCTCAGAAGAAATGGAGCGGCCATTGTGGTCAACAAAAGAGTCCGAAATGCAGTACTTGGATGCAATCTCAAAAATGACAGAATGATCTCTGTTCGTTTCCAAGGCAAACCATTCAATATCACAGTAATCCAAGTCTATGCCCCAATCAGTAATGCTGAAGAAGCTGAAGTTGAATGGTTCTATGAAGACCTACAAGACCTTTTAGAACTAACACCCAAAAAAGATGTCCTTTTCATTATAGGGGACTGGAATGCAAAAGTAGGAAGTCAAGAAACACCTGGAGTAATAGGCAAATTTGGCCTCAGAATACGGAATGAAGCAGGGCAAAGACTGATAGAGTTTTGCCAAGAAAATGCACTGGTCATAACAAACACCCTCTTCCAACAACACAAGAGAAGACTCTACACATGGACATCACTAGATGGTCAACATCGAAATCAGATTGATTATATTCTTTGCAGCCAAAGATGGAGAAGCTCTATACAGTCAGCAAAAACAAGACCAGGAGCTGACTGTGGCTCAGACCATGAACTCCTTATTGCCAAATTCAGACTTAAATTGAAGAAAGTAGGGAAAACCACTAGACCATTCAGGTATGACCTAAATCAAATCCCTTATGATTATACAGTGGAAGTGAGAAATAGATTTAAGGGTCTAGATCTGATAGATAGAGTCCCTGATGAACTATGGAATGAGGTTCGTGACACTGTACAGGAGACAGGGATCAAGACCATTCCCATAGAAAAGAAATGCAAAAAAGCAAAATGGCTGTCTGGGGAGGCCTTACAAATAGCTGTGAAAAGAAGAGAAGTGAAAAGCAAAGGAGAAAAGGAAAGATATAAACATCCGAATGCAGAGTTCCAAAGAATAGCAAGAAGAGATAAGAAAGCCTTCTTCAGCGATCAATGCAAAGAAATAGAGGAAAACAACAGAATGGGAAAAATTAGGGATCTCTTTAAGAAAATCAGAGATACCAAAGGAACATTTCATGCAAAGATGAGCTTGATAAAGGACAGAAATGGTATGGACCTAACAGAAGCAGAAGATATTAAGAAGAGATGGCAAGAATACACAGAAGAACTGTACAAAAAAGATCTCGTGACCAAGATAATAACCATGGTGTGATCACTGACCTAGAGCCAGACATCCTGGAATGTGAAGTCAAGTGGGCCTTAGAAAGCATCACTACGAACAAAGCTAGTGGAGGTGATGGAATTCCAGTTGAGCTATTCCAAATCCTGAAAGACGATGCTGTGAAAGTGCTGCACTCAATATGCCAACAAATTTGGAAAACTCAGCAGTGGCCACAGGACTGGAAAAGGTCAGTTTTCATTCCAATCCCAAAGAAAGGCAATGCCAAAGAATTCTCAAACTACCGCACAATGGCACTCATCTCACACGCTAGTAAAGTAATGCTCAAAATCCTCCAAGCCAGGCTTCAGCAATATGTGAACCGTGAACTTCCTGATGTTCAAGCTGGCTTTAGAAAAGGCAGAGGAACCAGAGATCAAATTGCCAACATCCGCTGGATCATCAAAAAAGCAAGAGAGTTCCAGAAAAACATCTATTTCTGCTTTATTGACTACGTCAAAGCCTTTGACTGTGTGGATCACAATAAACTGTGGAAATTTCTGAAAGAGATGGGAATACCAGACCACCTGATCTGCCTCTTGAGAAATTCATATGCAGGTCAGGAAGCAACAGTTAGAACTGGACATGGAACAACAGACTGGTTGCAAATAGGAAAAGGAGTTCATCAAGGCTGTATATTGTCACCCTGCTTATTTAACTTATATGCAGAGTACATCATGAGAAACGCTGGACTGGAAGAAACACAAACTGGAATCAAGATTGCCGGGAGAAATATCAATAACCTCAGATATGCAGATGACATCACCCTTATGGCAGAAAGTGAAGAGGAACTCAAAAGCCTCTTGATGAAAGTGAAAGTGGAGAGTGAAAAAGTTGGCTTAAAGCTCAACATTCAGAAAACAAAGATCATGGCATCTGGTCCCACCACTTCATGGGAAATAGATGGGGAAACAGTGTCAGACTTTATTTTTCTGGGCTCCAAATCACTGCAGATGGTGACTGCAGCCATGAAATTAAAAGACACTTACTCCTTGGAAGGAAAGTTATGACCAACCTAGATGGCATGTTCAAAAGCAGAGACATTACTTTGCCAACAGAGGTTTGTCTAGTCAAGGCTATGGTTTTTCCAGTGGTCATGTATGGCTGTGAGAGTTGGACTGTGAAGAAGGCTGAGCGCCGAAGAATTGACGCTTTTGAACTGTGGTGTTGGAGAAGACTCTTGAGACCCCCTTGGACTGCAAGGAGATCCAACCAGTCCATTCTGAAGGAGATCAGCCCTGAGATTTCTTTGGAAGGAATGATGCTAAAGCTGAAACTCCAGTACTTTGGCCACCTCATGTGAAGAGTTGACTCATTGGAAAAGACTCTGATGCTGGGAGGGATTGGGGGCAGGAGGAGAAGGGGACGACAGAGGATGAGATGGCTGGATGGCATCACTGACTCTATGGACGTGAGTCTCAGTGAACTCCGGCAGTTTGTGATGGACAGGGAGGCCTGGCGTGCTGAGATTCATGGGGTCGCAAAGAGTCGGACATGACTGAGCGACTGATCTGATCTGATCTGATCTGATGTCCCAAAGACAGTGCTAGATTCTTTTTAAAATACACTGGCTCATCTAACCCTCATTCTACAGATGAGGAAACTGAAGCTCAGAGAGATAAAGTCTCCTTTCCACTGTCACACAACTAGTAGGCAGCGGAGGTAAAATTGGCCCCCAGGGCGGCTGGACTTCTAGTGCTGCCCTCTAGTGGGGAGAAAGTGGGGCAAGCACAGGTTCTGAAAGCAGAAATGTCTAGCTTTCCGGTTCCCCCTCTTGCTGACCCGGTAATCGTGGGTAAGGTAAATTGATTTAAATTAGCATTTTTGAATGTTTCACAAGCACCAGTAATTTTTACAGTTCACCATATTAGTCCCTCTCAAAGATAGATATTTTTTAACTATCTTAGTCCATATTAGTCCATAATTAGTCCATATTAGTCACTCTCAAAGATAGATATTTTTTAATCTTTATTTTTCAGACAGAGAAACTGAGTCCCCGGAAGATACACAGCTAACAAGAAGAAAAGCCAGAAGCAGAAGTCAGGATTACCAGCTCCAGAAACCATGCCCCTGCTTCCTTTTTTCTCCTTACTCTTAATGTTCTCTTTATTCTTATTTAAAAAATTATCTTATAGTAGTTTGTAATCAATTACCCAATAAAAAGCTTGTATAAAAAAATACAAAACCCTTAAAACTTAACAATAAGAAAATAACACTCCAATTTAAAACAAGCAAGAGAGCTGAACAAATACTTCTTTAAAGAAGATATACAGATGGAAAATAAACATACCAAAAGATATTGAGGACTTCCCTGGTGGTACAGTTGATGAGAATCTGCCTACCAATGCAGGGGACACAGGTTCGATCCCTGGTCTAGGAGGATTCCACGTGCCATGGCGCTACTAAGCCTGCATGCTAACAACTGCTGGAGCTCATGTGCCTAGAGCCTGTGCTCCAAAACAAGAGAAGCCACCACCACGAGAAGCCGCTGCACTGTAAATGAAGACCCAGAGCAAGAAAGGAAGAAAAATATATTGAATATCATTTGCCATTAAGGACATTCATGTTAAATCAACAATAAGATACCATTACACACCAATTAGAATGTCTAAAATCAATAAATCTTAAAATATCAATTTCCAGTTGGGATGCAGAGAAACAGCTACTCTCATTTCTTCCTGATGGGAATTCAAAATGGTGCAACCACTTTGGAAAACATTTTGGCAATTGTTCAAAAAGTTAAATATAGTTATGACCAGTAATTTTACTCCTAGGTATATATACAAATGAATTGAAAATACATATTTACAAAAGCAGTATGGAGTTTTCTCAAAAAACTAAAAATAGAACAACCAAATGACCCAGAAATTCCACTCCTGGACATATATCTGAAAAAAACAAAAGCACTAATTTGAAAAGTTAGACACACTCCAGTGTTCACAGCAGCACTATTTTTGATATGGAAACAACCTAAGTGTCCATCAAGAGATGAATAGATTAAAAATGATGTGGGCTGTATGTTTATATTCCAAGATGGAATGCAGACTATGACAGAAGAATGAATGCATGAAGTGTCTGAATATATAAAACATATTAAATAGCCTCATTGATTGGAGCAAGGGAAAAAGTGCTGACCTAAGTGACTTTGAGGGCAGAAGAAGGGGACGACAGAGGATGAGATGGTTGGATGGCATCATTGACTCATTGGACATGAAGGACAGGAAACCTTGGCATGCTGCAGTCCATGGGGTCACAAAGAGTCAGATACAACTGAGTGACTGAACAACAAAGTGACTTTGAAAATGAAGAGAGGCTACAAGACTAAAGGCAAAGGGAAACTTACATAAGCTCTGTATTCTAGTTGGTAAAATTATTTCTCAGTGGGATATGGACAAGTCTAAAACCATTACACAGTATACACATGAGAAATTAAACAATTAAGTAAATGGATAGTAGATATTGGGAGCTGGATTTCTCACTGGTAGGGGGTTACAGACAAGTGAGGGAAGAAGGCCAGAATGATCCTTGCAGTTCTGAACTAGTGTTGGAGACATTAGTATAAACTCATGTTTAGTGTAATAGAGATGGACACAAATAGAAATATTCATAGATACGTGTACCTATATAGAGCTTCCCCAGTGGCTCAGTGGTAATGGATCTGCCTTAAATATAGGAGACACAAGAGATGTGGGTTTGATCCCTGGGCTGGGAAATATCCTCTGGAGGAAGGCATGGCAACCCACTCTAGCATTCTTGCCTGGAAAATCCCATGGACAGAGGAGCCTGATGGACTACTGTCCTTAGGGTCACCAAGATTCAGACACGACTGAAGTGACTGAGCACGCACACATACCTATATGAATTAGTATAAATACATCTCCTCATTCTGTCAGCTGAGAGAGCCCAGAAGTAAAAGCACACCAGTAGTATAGTAAGCACATGCAGTGCCCGGATCTTGCTTTCTAAAACCATTATCCAGTAGGACTTCCTTGGAAGCACACTGGATAGAAATCTGTCTGCCAATGCAGGGAGCATGGGTTCAATCCCTGGTCTGGGAAGATTCCCCCATGCTGCAGAGCAGCTGAGCCTGTGCACCACACTACTGAAATCCACGCTTTAGGGCCACAACGAAAGAAGCTGCAATGAGAAGTTCGCACATCACAAGGAAGAGTGGTTTGCCGCAACTAGAGAAAAGCCCGCACACAGCAACGAAGACCCAATGCAGCTGAAAAGTAAATAAATAAATAAATAAATTTTTAATTTAAATAAAAAGAGACGTTCAAAAAATAAATAAAAATAAAACCATTACCCAATAGAAGGGACAGGCTTAGAGAACTGGCTAAATGTAGGGCAGGGGCAGAAAATACACAAGATGAGTGTGGAGCATCTATAGTACCAGAAAGGAAAGAAGTGCCAAAGACCATCACGTGCAGCAATGGGGATATGTTAAAGGGACACGGGCACCAACTGAAAGAGTTCCCAGTGGCACAAGCTGGGAACAATAAGAAAATAAATTATGTTATTGACTTATAACCACAATATAAATCTCCATCTGTCCATCCTAATATAAATAAATGTCTAAGTAAATAAATGGAAGGGGAGGACAGATAGACGTCCTGCACAGAAGAACTCCAAACTAGACGTTCATCTCTCAAGACAGCAGAGAATGGGGACTTCCCTGGTGGTCCAGTGGTTAAGAATCCACCTTCGAAGGCAGGGGATTCCGGTTTGACCTCTGGTTGGTAAGCTAAGACCCAACATGCCTTGAGCCACATCTAAAGAAAGCCCGTGTGAAGATATAGTGCAGCCAAAAGAAAGAAAAGCCAATGGAGCATGGTGGAACGCTCTTTAAGGATGCACTACGTGTGCTTCCTTCCTCCCGAGTACCAAAGGGGAGAAAAAGGGGTAACTTCGCAGTGGAGAAGCCTGACAAGCACGACCTCAGCCAGGTGGTCAAAGTCAATCAACAGTGATGAAGGACGTCGACAGTCCTTCTTGCCAGGAATTTTGCAGGCAAGAATACTGGAGTGGATTTGCCATTCCCTTCTCCAGAGGAACTTCCCAACCCAGGAATTGAACCCTGGTTTTCTGCATGGCAGGCAGATTCTTTACTGTTTGAGCTACAGGGAAGTCTACCCTCAATATGATGTGCTGAGAAAGGCACTTCCTCTGCCGCCTTACTCCCCCAAACCCCAAATCCCAGCCTAATTATGAGAAAGACACTAAACCCCAATGGAGGGACATTCTACAAAATAGCTGACCTTTCAATCTTGTCAATGAAAGTGAAAAGTGAAAGTGTTAGTCACTCAGTTGCCCCCGACTATTTGTGATCCCATGGACTAGTCGTAGCCCACCAGGCTCCTCTGTCCATGGAATTCTCCAGGCAAGAATACTAGAGTGGGATAGCTGTTCCTTTTTCCAAGGAATCTTCCCAACCCAGGGATCAAACCCAGGTCTCCTGCATTACACACAGATTCTTTACCTTCTGAGCCACTTATCAAGGTCATCAAAAATAAGGAAAATGAGAAACTGTTACAGGTGGGAGAGAGGGGCTAAAAAGACATAATAACAAGATACAATACTGTATCCTAGATAGGATCCTGGAAGAGTAAAGGACATAGGTAAAAAAATAGGTTAAAAAAAAAAAGTAAGGAAATCTGAATAAAGCAGGGACTTAGTTGATAATACATAAATAATTGGTTCATTAATTGTGACCAAGTTACCACACTAATGTAAGATGTTAACAGTGGGAAGAACTGGGTGTGGGTTATATGCACACATGGTTATACTATGGTTATAATTTTTCTGTAAATTTAAAACTTTCTAAAACTAAGTGAGCGAGTGACGTTGCTCAGTCGTGTCCGACTCTTTGCGACCCCATGGACTATAGCCCACCAGGCTCCTCCATCCATGGGATTCTCCAGGCAAGAGTACTGGAGTAGGTTGCCATCTCCTTCTCCAGGGCATCTTTCTGACCCAGGGATCGAACCCAGGTCTCCCACATTGTAGGCAGACGCTTTACCTTCTGAGCCACCAAATAAAATTTTAACGTAAAAGATAGTATTAAAATTCACTTCTTTTTGTGTACAATTCTATTAATTTTAGCACACATACAGATTCATCAGAATATAGAATAGCTTCATCATTTCCAAAAACTATCTCCTGTTATCTCTTTGCATTGCTACACTGTCTTGACACCTCACCCCCTGACAACCACAAATCTATTTTTCATGACTATAATATTGTCTTTTCAAAAATATCACATAACTAGAATCAAGTAGTACATGACATTTTGAGACCGATTTGCTTCACTTAGCATTGTGCTTTTGAGGTTTATCTAAGTTGCTGAGTGTGTTAATAATTTGTCCCCTTTTATTGCTGTGTAATATTCCACTGTGTGGATAGATTAATATTACAGTTTGCTTATTGATTCACCTACTAAAGGAGTTTGGGGTTGTTTCTAATTTGCAGCCATTATGAAAAATGATGGTATAAACATTTGTGTACAGGTCTTTGTGTGAACATCAGTACATTCATGTCTCTTGGATAAATACTGAGGAGTGAAGTGGCTAGATCAGATGATAGGTGTATGTTTACATTTATAAGAGAATGTTGAACAGTTTTTCAGAGAAGCTGGACCATTTGACCATCCCTCCAGCAGTGTGTAAGGGCTCCAGTTTCGAAATTCCCTGATGGTCAGGTGGTTAAGAATTCACCTGCCAATGTAAGGGAAACAAGTTCGATCCCTGATATGGGAAGATGTCACTTGCTGCAGGGCAACTAAGTCAAAACTACTGAGCCTGAGCTCTAGAGTCTTCAGCAGCTGCTGAAGCCTGCATGCCTAGAGCCAGTGGTCCACAAGAGAAGCCCCCGCACCACAGCAAAGAATAGCTCCCGTTCTCTGCAACTAAAGAAAGCCCACCTGCAGCAAAAAAGACCCAGAGCAGCCAAAAATAAATAAATAAATAACTAAAATATTAAAAGAAAAAAGAATTCCAGTTGCTCCACAGCCTCACCAGCACTTGGCATTGTCAGAATTATTATATGATAGCCGTTTATATCAGAGAAGGCGATGGCACCCCACTCCAGTACTCTTGCCTGGAAAATCCCATGGATGGAGGAGCCTGGAAGGCTGCAGTCCATGGGGTCGAGAAGAGTCGGACATGACTGAGCAACTTCACTTTCACTTTTCACTTTCATGCATTGGAGAAGGAAATGGCAACCCACTCCAGTGTTCTTGCCTGGAGAATCCCAGGGATGGGGGAGCCTGGTGGGCTGCCATCTATGGGGTTGCACAGAGTCGGACACGACTGAAGTGACTTAGCAGCAGCAGCAGCCATTTATATTTTATAATTTAATTATACCTGTATGTATCCAAAACAACAAATAGAATGGACTTATATCTCTTCGTATCATATATAAATGGAATAATGCTAAATATAATTCCTTTAATACTTCATTTTTATTCATTCAACATTGATTTTGAAGTTTTTAGTGTTGATTCACATTCATCTGATTCATTCAGTTTAACTGTTGATGGTGTGCTACTTTATAAATATACCATAAAGTAGTTATGCAAGTCCCACACAATCATTCAGGTTGTTTCCTATTTCTAATGATCAAAACTAGTCCTGGGGATTCCCTGGCAGTCCAGTGGTTAAGAGTCGGTGCTTGCATTGCAAGGGGCCTGAGTTCAATCCCTGGTCGAGGAAGTGAGTTCACACAAGCTGCACAGTGTCATCAAAAAAAACAAAAAAAAAACAAAAAAAAAAACCCACAGTGCTAAAATAAACATCCTTTTCTATGTCTTCTTTCACACCCATGTGAAAAATTCTCTAGGATAGTAATTCTCAAATCTTTTAGTTTGGGGGCTCTTTTCACTCTTAAAAATCATTGAGAATCCAAAGAATTTTTGTTTATGTATATCATACCTTCCACTCTTTACCATATTAGAAACTAAATTGAAAATGTTTTCTTGGTGGCTCAGATAGTAAACAATCTGCTTGCAATGTAGGAGACCTGGGTTTGATCCCTGGGTTAGGAAGATTCCCTGGAGAAAGGAATGGTTACTCACTCCAGTATTCTTGCCTGAAGAATTCCATGGGCAGAGGGCCTGGCGGGCTACAGTCCATAGGGTCACAAAGAGTTGGACACGACTGAGCAACTAGCATTACAATACTAAATTTTATAAAATAAAATTACTTTAATTTTAAAAAATGACATATATAAGATAAACATTTTCTTTTCAAAAACAAAAAAAATAGAAGATAAAATTGTTTTCTATTTTGCATATCTCTAATGTGTGGCTTAATAAAAAGAGTCTGGATTCTTTCTATCTGTGCATTGAATCTGTTGAATGAGAGTGAAAGAGTAAAATAGTATTTTAACGTTATTATGAGAATAGCTTTGACCTCATAGAACCCTGAAAGGGTACTGGGGAGAAAACTTTGAGAACTGTTGTCCTAGGTCATATACCTAGATGAGGAATTGCTGGGCTATATAGTTAATATTTTCAATATCTATTCCACCATCAGCCTGTGTGAATTTCCATGTTCTTACATCCTCAGCTATGCATAGTGTTGTCAAGCCTTTTAATACTTGACCAATCTGACTGATGTAAAATAGTGTTCCATTCTTATTTTAGTCTGCATTTCTTTGATAACAAGCAGACTGATTCTTGTGTCATCTTTGTACACTTAGTCATCATCTCAGAAGCAAAGCCTTTCCTCATCTTCTCCATTGATGGGCTGCCATTCTGTGCAAAGAACAAACCAGTGCAAAACAAGTCAATCCTAAAGGAAACCAGTCCTGAATACTCATGAAGGACTGATGCTGAAACTGAAACTCCAGTACTTTGGGCACCTGATGCCAAGAACTGACTCACTGGAAAAGACCCTGATGCTGGGAAAGATTGAAGACAGAAGGAGAAGGGGACAACAGAGGATGAGATGGCTGGATGGCATCACCAACTCAATGGACATGAGTTTGAGCAAGCTCTGGGAGTTGATGATGGACAGGGAAGCCTGGAGTGCTGCAGTCCACCAGGTCTCAAAGAGTCAGACATGACTGAACGACTGAACTGAACTGTACTCTCTTTGAGAGAAGATAAGAGGTCTATGCCCACCTACTTTACAAAAGCAGCCCTAGAATCAGCACAGGCTTGGCACACAGTAGGTGCTTAATAAATGTAAAAAAAAAAGAAACACAACAAATTATTCACTGTTTATAGAATCACACAGGCACAATAACACTTCACTCTGTTAGATTTATTACACCAGTCCCCTTGGTTTTCATTTCCTGTATGTGTTTACTTGCCTCACAAGGCTATATTTCAAGGAAAGGATTATTTCATTCTCATTTTTTTTTATTCCTGTAGATTTGCCTCTGAGAAAATTTTTCTAAGACAATTATATTTAAATATAATAAATATGTACATATTAAATTACATTTAATATAATTTAAATATGTAAATGTGAGTATGTAAATTGACAGTCTTCTCCCTCAAGTCCTGGACAGCCCCAGGAGGAGGAACACTCATGTCCACTCCATGAAGACGTTCCTTCTGCTCTTGATCCATCCTTTTGCCAGCAAGCTGCAGGGTCAGCTTGGTCATGTTGGGTTACTGCCCTGCCCCCACAGATGGCAGTCACCATCAAGGGCAGAGATGCAGTACTGCATTCCCTACCAAGAAAGGGACAGCCACTTCAGGCTTTGTCCCAGACACATTTCCCATTGTGATGAGCAATAACGGCTCACACAACGTCCACATCAAAGGCAGAGAAGATGTGATAGTGGAAGCAGAGGTCAAGGTAAAGAGAGCCTTGACTTAGTGAAAGTATTAGTCTTTCTGTTGTGTCCAACTCTTTGCCAGCCCATGGACTGTAGCTCACCAGGCTCCTCTGTCCATGGGATTCTCTAGGCAAGAATACCCGAGTGGGTTGACATTCCCTTCTACAGGGGCTCTTCTCAACCCAGGGATTGAACCCGGGTCTCCTGCATTGCAGGCAAATTCTTTATCGTCTAAGCCAAGAGGGAAGCCAGACTACTACCTGAGCCACCAGGGAAGCCACACTTAAGGAACACAGCAACCTCTAGAAGGTGGAAAAGTCCAGGAAACAGATTCTCTCCTGGATCCTCCAGAAATGAAGGCAGCCCCACCAACTCATGTGTACTTCTGACCTCCAGAACTACAAAATAACAAATTTGTACTGTTTTAAGCCAGTAAGGCTTATGGTAATCTGTTACAGTAGCAACAGTAAACAAATATATTGTATATCCCCAAAGATAGCATTTGTCTTCTTGTAATGCATGTCAAGATATGGAGGCAACCTCAGTGTCCAATAAAAAAGATGTGGGATGTATGTTTGTATTCCAAGATGGAATGCAGACTATGACAAAGAAAGGAAAGGTTAGTCGCTCAGTTGTGTTTGACTCTTTGCAACCCATGGACTGTAGCCCACCAGGCTCTTCTGTCCATCGAATTCTCCAGGCAAGAATATTGGAGTAGGTTGCCATTCTCTTCTCTAGGGGATTTTCCTAACTCAGGGATTGAACCCAGGTCTCCCACATTGCAGGCAGATTCTTTACCAAGTGAGCCACCAGGGAAGCCCAAACTGAAATTATGTATTTCAATTTCTAAACCATGTCTTTGGATTAAAACATCATATTGAATGCTCCCCAATATTGATATTAATCAGCACTCTTCCCTCGTGCCTGGAGCTCAGAGGAGGAAGTTGGAAGGACTGTAAGGATCCTGAGGATGCTGATCTGAGGCTGTTAGGAATCAGGACATGCTGTGTGTGCTGCCCCCAAACGTCTGACAGCAAGCTGGCGATCACAGGAGACAGCACTCAGCCTGGATGCGCCAGGCGGGCCGACCTCAAAGTCTGGAGTCCAGCTCCTCCCTGAGGCAGAGGTCAAGGTCTAGGAAGAGCCACAGATGCGGTCTCCAGGGTGGGCTGCACCAGCTTGCTCATTACTCTGGTGGGTCAGGGTTGGGAGAGACCCAACTTCATCCTAGGTTCTGCCCCGTAAGGTGGATGGTGGGCAGTGTCCCTTGAACATTCTGCATGGATTGTCCCCAGAGAAGAACAAGAGAAAGCCATGTCCCCGCCTCCCCACACAAATCTGTCTGATGACTGGGCCCAGTGGGGAGGGGATTTGCCCAGCAGGCTGGGTGGAAGTTGCCCTGCCAGATAACCCCAGCTCCAATTAAAGCCATTAACGAGGAATGAGGCCAAGCACCATTATCCCTTATTAGACTCCCTCCAACCAAACGTCTGAGCTTTAAGACACAGAGGGTCACTCTAGGAGCAAACATTCCATGACGTACATTACTTTTAAATATAATCATTCCCAAACAAATGCCATGTGGCCTCTACGGCAATCAACCATCCATCTTTGCCAGGCGTTTCCCAGGACCGAAGACTTGTCCTATAAAAACTGGGAAAATCCAAGGCAAACTGGGACGAGCTGGTCACCCTACTTTCTGCCTCAGTGCGGCTGCTTTGTGCAGTCCTTCAGCTGAGAAGCCAAAGCACAGGTCAGCAGGACTATTTTTCCTGAGCTCTTTAACTCTTTATGAATCACCAACTTATACCTAATTGTCTTCGGAGTAGGGCTTTCACCCCAATAACAACAACTTTCTTGTAACAACAGCTACTGTTTATTGAGCGCTTACCACCTGGAACTCTAGCTCTCCGTTTATTATTTCTGTTAATCCTCTTACTAATTCTAAGAGACAAGCAATTTTTTTCTTATTTTATAGATGATGAAACTCTGGCAACGAGAGCTTAAGTAATTGCTCACGGTCACACCAAAAGTATGTGGCAGAACCAGGAAGGTCTCAGGTCACTCCAATTGCAGAAAACATGTCGTTACCATGACGACATCCTGCCTTTAAAGGAGACTGATCCACAGGGCAACCAGTACCTGTTTTTAGGGGAGGGGTCATGGTCCCAAACAGTAATATGTCCACCCAGGAGGTGCTATTCTGTGCCATTTGTGACCTCCTGCTGCTGTAGCCTTTTGGCTAAGCTTGCCAGGTGGCACAGTGGTGAAGAATCCACCTACCAATGCAAGAAACCCAAGTTCAATCTCTGGGTGGGGAAGATCCCCTGGAGGAGGAAATGGCAACCCACTCCAGTATGTCTTGCCTGGGAAATTCTATGGACAGAGGAGCCTGGTGGGCTACAGTCCATGGGGTCGCAAAGAGTCTGACACGACTGAGCAAGAGTTGCTGTAGCTTATTTTCTGCACAGGCTTTTCCCCAGCCAGAAGTCATGTTTCTGAGAACTGGAAAACCAGAGCCCGCGCAGGGGGTCAAGATGGCCCGTTTCAGCCCCCGCGGTGCTCGGATGCTATGTTGTGAAGCACAGCAGTCTCTATTCTTCCCTTCTGCGATCCGACCCTTTGCGGTCTGAGGTTTGAGGCGACTGCGGGTTCACAGCTGCTTCCGCCTCCTCCGCCTCCTCCTCGTGATCCCCCGCCGGCAGCCCCCGTGGCAGCTCCAGGCACCTCTGCTTGCAGTAAACATGACCTCTGCCTTCCGCCACCAACATGACATTGGCATGTCGCTGCTGATCTGTAAACACAATTGTGTTTTCGGTCTTCTGACCGAATTTTGTTACTGGGATCCTAACAGGCAGCAGGTCTCTGTTTATCTGTAAACAGCAGCCCCATTCCCCGGCAAAGAGGTCTGGATGCTGCTTGTTTTTACTACTTTACAGTAAGAGGAAAGGAAAAGGTGGTTAGTGACAGGCGTCCACACTGCCCCTCCCTCTCCCCACTGTCTGAGATTTTCGTCGCTCTCTCCACATAGGTGCATAGCCCAGACCAACAGAAGGAGTAGGACAAGGTCTCTCTCTGCTTTTTAATATCTCTGGCAGTGACGCTGAAGAATCTAGTGTAAATAAATGGCCAGGACCAGAGGTAACAGCCAACATGCTTCCCTACATGGAGGAAGGAACAAACATGAACAGCTCCCCAGGAGACTGAGCTTAAGGTCCCAGAATCAAGGTTCTGCTTTTGAAGGGCACTCACGGTGGGCATTGATGTGCCTTGAGAAACTTGTGTGTTTCTGCCTGTCTGTCTTGAAACCACATGAAGTCTCTTTCTGTAAAACTCAAGTTTTCTGTTAAAATGGGAGGATTTCTTTCCCCCTCCCCAAAGTTGTGTTCTAGCTAAAAGAATATAATCTTTAATGGAATACAGAAACAAGCTGGTGAGTTGAAGTTTTCTTAGAAAATTTCCAAAGGATTGATTGGCCTATAAAATATATCAGTTCAGTCGCTCAGTCGTGTCTGACTCTTTGAGACCCCATGAATCGCAGCATGCCAGGCCTCCCTGTCCATCACCATCTCCCAGAGTTCACTCAAACTCACGTCCATCGAGTCGGTGATGCCATCCAGCCACCTCATCCTCTGATATCCCCTCTTCCTCCTGCCCCCAATCCCTCCCAGCATCACAGTCTTTTCCAATGAGTCAACTCTTTGCATGAGGTGGCCAAAGTACTGGAGTTTCAGCTTTAGCATCATTCCTTCCAAAGAACACCCAGGGCTGATCGCCTTTAGAATGGACTGGTTGGATCTCCTTGCAGTCCAAGGGACTCTCAAGAGTCTTCTCCAACACCACAGTTCAAAAGCATCAATTCTTCGGCGCTCAGCTTTCTTCACAGTCCAACTCTCACATCTATACATGACTACTGGAAAAACCATAGCCTTGACTAGACAGACCTTTGTTGGCAAAGTAATGTCTCTGCTTTTCAATATGCTATCTAGGTTGGTCATAACTTTTCTTCTAAGGAGTAAGCGTCTTTTAATTTCATGGCTGCAGTCACCATCTGCAGTGATTTTGGAGCCCCCAAAATAAAGTGTGACACTGTTTCCCCATCTATTTGCCATGAAGTGATGGGACCAGATGCCATAATCTTCGTTTTCTGAATGTTGAGCTTTAAGCCAACTTTTTCACTCTCCTCTTTCACTTTCATCAAGAGGCTTTTGAGTTCCTCGTCACTTTCTGCCATAAGAGTGGTGTCATCTGCATATCTGAGGTTATTGATATTTCTCCCGGCAATCTTGATTCCAGTTTGTGCTTCTTCCAGCCCAGTGTTTCTCATGATGTACTCTGCATATAAGTTAAATAAGCAGGGTGACAATATACAGCCTTGATGAACTCCTTTTCCTATTTGCAACCAGTCTGTTGTTCCATGTCCAGTTCTAACTATTGCTTCCTGACCTGCATATAGGTTTCTCAAGAGGCAGGTCAGGTGGTCTGGTATTCCCATCTCTTTCAGAATTTTCCACAGTTCATTGTGATCCACACAGTCAAAGGCTTTGGCATAGTCAATAAAGCAGAAATAGATGTTTTTCTGGAACTCTTTTGCTTTTTCCATGATCCAGCGGATGTTGGCAATTTGATCTCTGGTTCCTCTGCCTTTTCTAAAACCAGCTTGAATATCTGGAAGTTCACGGTTCACGTATAGCTGAAGCCTGGCTCGGAGAATTTTGAGCATTACTTTACTAGCTTGTGAGATGAGTGCAATTGTGCGGTAGTTTGAGCATTCTTTGGCATTGCCTTTCTTTGGGATTGGAATGAAAACTGACCTGTTCCAGTCCTGTGGCCACTGCTGGGTTTTCCAAATTTGCTGGCCTATTGAGTGCAGCACTTTCACAGCATCGTCTTTCAGGATTTGGAATAGCTCAACTGGAATTCCATCACCTCCACTAGCTTTGTTCGTAGTGATGCTTTCTAAGGCCCACTTGACTTCACATTCCAGGATGTCTGGCTCTAGGTAAGTGATCACACCATCATGATTATCTGGGTCATAAAGATCTTTTTTGTACAGTTCTTCTGTGTATTCTTGCCATCTCTTCTTAATATCTTCTGCTTCTGTTAGGTCCATACCGTTTCTGTCCTTTATCAAGCCCATCTTTGCATAAAATGTTCCTTTGGTATCTCTGATTTTCTTGAAGAGATCTCTAGTTTTTCCCATTCTGTTGTTTCCCTCTCTTTCTTTGCATTGTTCGCTGAGGAAGGCTTTCTTATCTCTTTTTGCTATTCTTTGGAACTCTGCATTCAGATATTTATATCTTTCCTTTTCTCCTTTGCTTTTCGCTTCTCTTCTTTTCACAGCTATTTGTAAGGCCTCCCCAGACAGCCATTTTGCTTTTTTGCATTTCTTTTCCATGGGGATGATCTTGATCCCTGTCTCCTGTACAATGTCACGAACCTCATTCCATAGTTCATCAGGCACTCTATCAGATCTAGACCCTTAAATCTATTTCTCACTTCCACTGTATAATCATAAGGAATTTGATTTAGGTCATACCTGAATGGTCTAGTGGTTTTCCCTACTTTCTTCAGTTTAAGTCTGAATTTGGTAATAAGGAGCTCATGATCTGAGCCACAGTCAGCTCCCGGTCTTGTTTTTGCTGACTGTATAGAGTTTCTCCATCTTTGGCTGCAAAGAATATAATCAATCTGATTTCAGTGTTGACCATCTGGTGATGTCCATGTGTAGAGTCTTCTCTTGTGTTGTTGGAAGAGGGTGTTTGCTATGACCAGTGCAAAACTTTATTAGCCTTTGCCCTGTATTCCAAGGCCAAATTTGCCTGTTACTCCAGGTGTTTCTTGACTTCCTACTTTTGCATTCCAGTCCCCTATAATGAAAAGGACATCTTTTTTGGGTGTTAGTTCTAAAAGGTCTTGTAGGTCTTCATAGAACCGTTCAACTTCAGCTTCTTCAGCATTACTGGTTGGGGCATAGACTTGGATTACTGTGATATTGAATGGTTTGCCTTGGAAACGAACAGAGATCATTCTGTCATTTTTGAGATTGCATCCAAGTACTGCATTTCGGACTCCTTTGTTGACTATGATGGCTACTCCATTTCTTCTAAGGGATCCCTGCTCGTGGTAGTAGATATAACGGTCATCTGAGTTAAATTCACCCATTCCAGTCCATTTTAGTTCGCTGATTCCTAGAATGTCAATGTTCATTCACTCTTGCCATCTCTTGTTTGACCACTTCCAATTTGCCTTGATTCATGGACCTAACATTCCAGGTTCCTATGCAATATTGCTCTTTACAGCATCGGACCTTGCTTCTATCACCAGTCACATCCACAACTGGGTATTCTTTTTGCTTTGGCTCCATCCCTTCATTCTTTCTGGAGTTATTTCTCCACTGATCTCCAGTAGCATATTGGGCACCTACTGACCTGGGGAGTTTCTCTTTCAGTATCCTATCATTTTGCCTTTTCATACTGATCATGGGGGTTCTCAAGGCAAGAATACTGAAGTGGTTTGCCATTCCCTTCTCCAGTGGACCACATTCTGTCAAATCTCTCCACCATGACCCGCCCGTGTTGGGTGGCCCCACGGGCATGGCTTAGTTTCATTGAGTTAGACAAGGCTGTGGTCCTAGTGTGATTAGATTGACTAGTTTTCTGTGAGTATGGTTTCAGTGTGTCTGCCCTCTGATGCCCTCTTGCAACACCTACCGTCTTACTTGGGTTTCTCTTACCTTGGGCGTGGGGTATCTCTTCACAGCTGCTCCAGCAAAGTGCAGCCACTGCTCCTTACCTTGGACGAGGGGTATCTCCTCACCGCCACCCCTCCTGACCTTGAATGTGGAGTAGCTCCTCTAGGTCCTCCTGCGCCCATGCAGCCATTGCTCCTTGGACATGGGGCAGCTCCTCCCAGCCACTGCCCCTGACCTCGGATGTGGGGTAGCTCCTCTCAGCCACCGCCCCTGACCTCGGATGTGGGGTAGCTCCTCTCGGCTGCTCCTGTGTTGTCCCAGCCTGGCACTCTTGGCCGCTGCCCCTGACCTCAGATGTGGGGGTAGCTCCTCTTGGCTGCGCTGAAATATATATGTGTGTGTAAATAAAGTATATAAATTGTATATAATTATAATTTTGTATATTATATAGTACTATAATATACATAATTATATTGTATTATAATACTATATATCATATATGTACTATAAATATATACTCTAAGTACAAACATTATATGATATATGCAAAATTATATATGTTAAAGTATATAAAATTTGTGAATTTCGGCTTTCATTACCTCTAGTAATGGAACTAAAGTGACGTGAGTGAAGTGCAAGTCACTCAGTTGTGTCCCACTCTTTTCGAGCCTATGGACTATAGTCCATGGAATTCTCCAGGCCAGAATACTGGAGTGGGTAGCCTTTTCCTTCTCCAGGGGATCTTCCCAACTCAGGGATTGAACCCAGGCCTCCCACATTGCAGGCGGATTCTTTACCAGCTGAGCCACAAGGGAAGCCCCTAGCAATGGAAGAGAAACGCCAAATCGGAAGCTTCTATAAAGCTGAGTTATTGGGAGCATTGTGATTTACGAACATTCATAAGGTTTCACAATGTCAAATGTAGAGAAAGAGGTGATTTCTCTCATTTCTGCTACCTTTGGGAAAGCGGAAAAAGAATTTTAAATATTTATTCTGATTGATGAGAAGAGAAAGAAAACTTACAACTCAAAAAGGAAAATGCCGGAAGATGTGGCAAGATTTATGACTAATTAAATTGAAATGAAATATTCAAAATAAAGCCTGTTAATAGAAATAATTATTCTAATTAGTATTATTACAATTATATAATGTATATATATTATTATTCTAAAATTACTGTAGTTAAAAAGAGAACTTTGATACTTATTTTTCTTCTACTTTGTTCTAAAGAAAACATCTTTTTATTTGTTAAAGGAAACATCATTTTAATATAGAATTACTACAATAATTTAATATAGTTATCAAAATGGTTCTTTAAATAGAGTTATATTTTGTTGAGGCAGAGAAATGGAATGGACAATTTACTGTAAATTCAATTGGAATCTACAAATCTAAACTTAGTGATAAAATATTTAGTTCAACATGATGGACTGAGCATGTGTTTAGGTGAAAAAATGGAATGCCTAATTTTATTTTTTAATTTAGTTTTTAAAAATTATTTATTTATTTTTGGCCACATCAGGTCTTAGCTGCGACACACAGGATCTTCACTGCGGCCTGTGAGATCTTTCATTGTGGCTTGTGGGCTCAGTAGTTTCGGCATGCTGACTTGGTTACTCCACTGCTTGTAGAATCTTTTTTCCGTGACCGGGGATTGAACCCATGTCCCCTACATTGGAATGTGGATTCTTAATCACTGGACCACCAGGGAAGTTCCCCGATTTTAAAATAATAAATATATACCAGTTCTGAAAAAATAAGACTTGGTGCCATCAACAGCACAAAAATTTTAAGAGCTAGTGGAAGGAGGGGGTGGGATGATTAGGGAGAATGGCATTGAAACATGTATAATATCATATATGAAACGAATCACCAGTCCAGGTTCGATTCATGATACTGGATGCTTGGGGCTGGTGCACTGGGATGACCCAGAGGGATGGTAGGGGGAGGGAGGAGGGAGGGGGGTTCAGGATGGGGAACGCGTGTATACCCGTGGCAGATTCATGTTGATGTATGGCAAAACCAATACAATATTGTAAAGTAATTAACCTCCAATTAAAATAAATAAATTT
Source organism: Bos mutus (assembly GCF_027580195.1). Classification (NCBI taxonomy): domain Eukaryota; kingdom Metazoa; phylum Chordata; class Mammalia; order Artiodactyla; family Bovidae; genus Bos; species Bos mutus. Next base: position 59,075,198 of record NC_091627.1, read on the forward strand.
ATATTTTAAAAAAAGAGCAAAAAGAAAAAGAAAAAAAAGAAAACAGATCTGATGAGGTTCATAGAGAAAACACATCTGAAACAGATATAGTAAAGAATGCTCCTCTAAAAGGGTCCCCAAGGAAAGCAATTCTCAAAATACAGAGACCAGGGTAAGTGTCCAGTGATTATGTCTGCAAGAATGAGTTAAATCACCTGTGTAGCCCCTTCTGCTCAGAGCAGCCAGTGGGGAATCATTTGCATGTAAAATCCTTAGAACAGCAACTGAATTAGCTGAAGGGTGTGCCGTGGGCAGTATTAGTGCCAGAAGAAGCAAAGAAATGCCCAGTAACTGCGTGTCCATGATGGTTGTACAGAAGCTGAGAGATACTTATCTTCCCAGAAATAAAACACACCACAGTGCTTCTCCTGTGGAGTAACCTTCCTTTCTCTGACAACCATGGGGGCTCCTCCTTGCTTGCTGGCCTGCTGTTCCCCAAGCATCGGCTCTTACAGGCAGTGGTTGCTCAGCCTCCCTGTTCAAGAGTAAGGTCTGTTGGGGAAACAGACTTGAACAATGGCAGAGGAATTTGTCATAGCCACAAATACTTATCAAGAGTTCTTCATTTAGAAATGTGAACAGACAAGCAAGGATCACCAGATACTTGACAATAGCCGACAACATAAACAGAAGGATCAAGATGAACAAATAGAACAACCAGTCTTGAACCGAATGGATGTGATACTGAAAACACAAGAAATGAGAAGCATTCTTGGAAATTATAAGCACAAAGACAAACTTCAAAAATGGCAGAAGATTACAACAATTTCTGGATCAGTGAAATGGTGCTTTATGGTTCAAACCTCAAGCCTAAAGAGAAAGTAAAAGGAATTTAAAAGATATACCAGACAAATACTAACCCAAAGAGAGCAAGCATGGCTACACTAATATCACAGTGTGATTTATGAAAAGGAACATCACTAAGAATAGAGTTCCTGGGACCTCTCTGGTGGGCCAATGGTTTAGAATTCACCTTCCAAGGCAGGGAATTCAGGTTCGATCCCTGGTCAGGAAATTAAAATCCCACACACCAAGAGGCAACTAAGCCAGAGTGCTTCAACTACAGAGCCCACGAACTCAGGAGGCAGAGCATCCAGCTAGAGAGAAGCCCACGCACCACGACTAAGACCTGATGCAGCCACAAATAAATAAATATTTTTTAGAAAGATCACTACTTTCCTTTAAAAAACAGTGAGTAGAAATCACTATATATCAATATGTACATCAGTATGTAATGATAAAAAGTTTAATTCAGCAAGAGTATAAAACAATTCATTTATAAATACCAGAATATATGCAGTAAAAATTGATAGAACTATAATGAGAAATTGAGAAATCATTACTAAATTGGGAAGTTTCAATACACATCTTTCAGTAAATGGTAGTTCAGGCAGACAAAATCAGAAAATACATAGAAGCTTTGAACAACACAGTTAACAAGCTTGGATGAAAGGATACATATGGAAATCTACACCCAATTATCATAGGATATACATTATTTCCAGCATAAATAGAACACTTATCAAAATGGATTATGCAGTCATAAAGCAAGTCTCAGAGTATTTGAGAGAGTAGGTATCCTATAGACCACTGCTTTTCAAAGTGAAGGGTACACAAATCACCCAAAAGTGAAGTTGCTCAGTCGTGTCTGACTCTTTGCGACCCCATGGACTGTAGTCAGCCAGGCTCCTCCATCCATGGGATTTCCCAGGCAAGAATACTGGAGTGGGTTGCCATTTTTTTCTCCAGGGGATCTTCCCGACCCAGGGATTGAACCCAGGTCTCCCGCATTGCGGGCAGACTCTTTACTATCTGAGCCACCAGAGAATCCCAAAGTAAGGGGAACACAAATCACCCAAAGATTTATTTTAGAAAAGAGTATAATTCAGGAGGGTTGTGATGGTGACTCTGCTTTTTCATTAAGCCCCCAGGTGAAGTCTGGTATTGCTGGTCTGCAGACTACACTTCCGGTAGCAAGGACTATAGGTGATGTTCTATTGTGGGCAAAATGCTGTCAAACAGTAATTAATGCACGTGCATGTGTGCTCGGTCGTGTCCGACTCTCTGCAACCCCATGGACTGTAGGATACCAGGTTCCTCTGTCCATGGGATTTTCCAGGCAAAAATACTGGAGCGGGTAGCCCTCTCCTTCTCCAGGAGGTCTTCCCAACCCAGGGATCGAATCTGGGTCTCCCACATGACAGGCAGCTACCTGTCTGAGGCAGCTACCCGCATGTCTGAGCTACCAGGGAAGCCTGAAATAAAGATACTCCTTTGTTACATCTGATACGACTAGAGTCCTTATGAGAGAAGACCTGGGAGAATTCACATTCTCTCTCTACCACGTGAGGAGCAGTAAGAAGATGGCTGTCTGCAAACCAGCAAGAGAGTCTTCACCAGGAATTGAACTGGCCAGCCCCTTGCTCTTAGACTTCTCAACCTCCAGAACTGTGAGAAGATAAATTTCTGTTGTTTAAACCACTAAATCTATGGTATTTTGTTACGGTTCCCAAGTTGACAGTACATGAGCTATATGCTTTGTTTTTTAATTAGAATTAGTTTAAAATACTTTTAAAATTCAAAATGTATTTATTTATTTATTTGAATTATAACTGACCAGCAGTATTATATTGGTTTCATGTGTACAGCATAGAGAGTCCATATTTTCATACATTACAGAATAATCACGATAAATCTACCATCTGTCAACATACAAAGTTATTACGATATTATTGACTGTATTCCTATGCTGTATATTACATCCCCATGACAATTACTTTATAACTGGAAGTTTGTATTTCCTAATCTCCTTTATCTATTTCCCCAGGGTGTTCTCAGCTGTGAGATCTCTATGAGTCCATTTCTGTTTTGTTTTGTTGGTTCATTTGTTTTGTTGTTTAGATTCCATGAATGAGATCATAGAGTATTTGTCTTTGTCTGCCTGGTATAGTTCACTTAGCATAATACCCTCTAGGTTCATCCATGTTGTCACAGATGGTGAGATTTCATTCTTTTTTATGACTGAGTAATATTCTGTCATACGTGTATACCACATCATCTTTATCCATTCACCTATTGATGGACACTTAGTCGTTTGCATGTCTTGACTATTGTAAATATTCCTTGCTGTGATGAACATAGGGGTGGATATATATTTTCAAATTAGTGTCTTTTTCTTTGGGTAAATACCTGAAATGGAATAGCTGGATTGTACAGTAGTTCTATTTTTAATTTTTGAGAAACCTCCACAATATTTTCCACAGTGGCTGCACCGATATACTGTTCCACCATCAGTGCACAAGAGTTCCCTTTCCTGCACGTCCTCACCAACACTTAGCTTATTCTTTCTTATCTTTTTGATAACGGTCATTCTGACAGGTGGAGGGGATCTTTCATTGTGGTTTTGATTTGCATCTCCCTGATGATCAGTGATGCTGAGCAACTTTTCATGTGCCTGTTGACCATCTGTATGTCTTTTTTGGAAAAATGTCTTTTCAGGTCTTCTGTCCATTTTTTTTCCTATTCTCTGGCCCTGGCCTGCCGCATGTGGGATCTTAGTTGCCTAATCAGAAATCAAACTTGTGCCCCCTGCAGTGGATGATTGGAGTCATAACCACTGACCACCAGGGAAGTCCCATTCTGCTCTTTTTGTTTTTTGGGTTTGAATTTTGTAACTTTTATTTATATTACTCAAAGTTTTTTTTGTTTTGTTTTAAGGTATTCTCTTTTTAACATTTATTTATTTATTTTTGGTCGTGCTGGTCTTTGTTGCTCTACATGGGCTTTCTCTACTCACTCAGCTGTGTCCGACTCTTTGTGACCCCATGGACTGTAGCCTACAGGCTCCTTTGTCCATGGGATTTTCCAGGCAAGAATACTGAAGTGGGTTGCCATTTCCTTCTCCAGGAGATCTTCCCAACCCACAGACTGAACCCGGGTCTCCCCCATTGTAGGCACACGCTTTACCATCTGAGCCACCAGGGAAGTCACATTTATTTTTGGTCGTGCTGGGTCTTTGTTGCTGTACATGGGCTTTCTGGAATCAAGATTGCCGGAAGAAATATCAATAACCTCAGATATGCAGATGACACCACTCTTATGGCAGAAAGTGAAGAGGAACTCAAAAGCCTCTTGATGAAAGTGAAAGAGGAGAGTGAAAAAGTTGGCTTAAAGCTCAACATTCAGAAAACGAAGATTATGGCATCTGGTCCCATCACTTCATGGCAAATAGATGGGGAAACAGTGTCACACTTTATTTTTGAGGGCTCCAAAATCACTGCAGATGGTGACTGCAGCCATGAAATTAAAAGACGCTTATTCCTCGGAAGGAAAGTTATGACCAACCTAGATAGCACATTGAAAAGCAGAGATAATACTTTGCCAACAAAGGTCTGTCTAGTCAAGGCTATGGTTTTTCCAGTGGTCATGTATGGATGTGAGAGTTGGACTGTGAAGAAAGCTGAGCGCCGAAGAATTGATGCTTTTGAACTGTGGTGTTGGAGAAGACTCTTGAGAGCCCCTGGGACTGCAAGGAAATCCAACCAGTCCATTCTAAAGGAGATCAGTCCTGGGATTTCTTTGGAAGGAATGATGCTAAAGCTGAAACTCCAGTACTTTGGCCACTTCATGCAAAGAGTTGACTCATTGGAAAAGACTGTGATGCTGGGAGGGATTGGGGGCAGGAGGAGAAGGGGACAACAGAGGATGAGGTGGCTGGATGGCATCACTGACTTGATGGACGTGAGTCTGAGTGAACTCCAGGAGTTGGTGATGGACAGGGAGGCCTGGCGTGATGCAATTCATGGGGTCGCAAAGAGTCAGACACGACTGAGCAACTGAACTGAACTGAACTGACTGATGGGCTTTCTGTACCTTCAGCTACTCGACAGTTGTGATGTGCAGGCATCTCCTTGTGGTGGCTTCTCTTGTTGCAGAGCACAGGCTCTAGGGTGCTCGGGCTTCAGCAGTTGCAGGACCTGGGCTCATTATTTGCAACTTGCTGACTCTAGTGTGTGAGTTCAGTAGTTGTGGCACATGGGCTTAGTTGCTCCTCGGCATGTGGAATCTCTTTGGACCAGGGATGGAACCTGTGTCCCCTGCATTGGTAGGTGGATTCTCATCCACTGCACCACCAGGGAAGCCCCCAAAGTTTATATTTTTTTAGTGCACTGTTTTTACTTAGTCCAATAAGAACTATTTTCCTCTCTATGAGACATGTTGAATCCAAGTGAAAATAAAGTGGGTTTTTTTTAGTCTTTTTGTTGTTTTTTATTAACTTCTTATTTTATAGTTGATTAACAATGTTGTGATAGTTTTAGGTATAAAGCAAAATGATTCAGTTATACATATACATGTATCTATTCTTTTTCAAATTCTTTTCCCATTTAGGTTGTTACATAATACTGAGGAGAGTTCCCTGTGAACATATGTATGTGCCTGTATATGTATATGTATACATGTGTGTTACATTACATTATATATTAACTATATTTGTTACCTTTAATTGTTAATTTGGCTAGAATTTTGTGCTTCCCTTTCACTGCCACCCCACTCTTACTTCCCTCTGGGTCCCCACAGCTGCTTATCTCTGTTGCAAGATCATAGTTAATTTAACAGTGCACACTCTTGCATGCACACACAAGACATCCAGGCAGTAACATTTCTTCATATTTGCTTCCTAGTCTGGTCTATCAGTTACTGTTAAACAGTCAAAATATTGCCCCATTCTGGGCTTCCCTGGTGGCTCAGTGGTAAAGAATCTACCTGGCAATGCAGGAGATATGGGTTCGATCCCTGATTCAGGAGGATTCCACATGCTGCAGAGCAACTAAGCCCATGCACCACTACTATTGAGTCTGTGCTCCAGATCCTGGGAATCACAGTTACCTAGCCCAGGAGCCGCAACTGCTGAGGCCTGAGCACCCTAGAGCCTGTGCTCTGCAACAATAGTAGCCACCACAATGAGAGGACTGTGTACCACAACTAGAGAAAAGCCCTCACAGCAACAAAGATCCAGCACAGACTAAATAAATAAACAAAAGTATTAAAAAAATATATATTGATCCTTTCAACTTTTTGTTGTTTGTATCTACCAACATCATTTAACCTACCAACGTTCTATTTTCCTCTTTTTATAGATGAGGTACCAGGGGAGTCTGGCGTGCTGCAGTCCATGGGGTAACAAAGAGTCAACTTAGAGATTGAACAAAGACTACCTAGGTTCAAAGAGTCAGTGGACTTTGTCCAAATTCACCATTCACTAGCATGCATCCTAACCTAGGTATCCATAAACTGCATGCTGGATTTTCTATTCCTTCACCTGACCAAGGCTTGTCTTCCTTAGATATTCTAAAGCCTTATTTATTTTCTTCATTAAAATCTCTCTTTCCTAGCTAATTTCTATCAAATGTCTGTGTGCTAAGAAACCAATTAAAGTTAACAGTATAATGAGTTTCGTGTGTATTTTCACATGAGGATGTTATACAAACCCCAGGAAGCTGAGAGGCAAGGCAGATTGCTGATTTCATTACAGGTGTAGGTGTTTGGGGGCTTCAAGGTGGACAGAAGAGATCCTGTCGCCTGGGGACGAGCAGTCCTGCAGTATCCAGTGATCACACATTTAGGCCCCTGGGAGTCATTGATGCTGCAAAGTCCCAGGTGGTCCCCCTCCCTTTCTTCTCCTCCAGGAAGGCCCAGCTCCATAGCCAGACAGCTGTTACCCAACACCCAGCCCAGGAGCAGCCAGCCGCCGTTTATGCTGTCGGTGATCTCATTAGAATGAACCAGATGAGTCAACATTCACACAAAGACCTTCTGGCCTGCAATCTGAGAACAGGTTTAGGAAGAACAAAGCAAAAGGGAGAAATGTAACCAAGAACTATCTCTTTATTGCTTTTGAGTTGTTTAAGGGGGTTTTAAAGGATTAAGGCTAAAGAAATGTTGACTGTAGAGAGAGGAGCAGGATATCAGTTGAACAGAATACAGGTCTTTGTGCTGACTAAGGGGGAGGCACATTAAAAGAAAATCTCATTAGCCTGCCTGCTCACAGGGGATGGGGCTGGACGGCAAAGGTGAATGAGTTAGGGGGGTTGGAACTGACATGTACACACTGCTGTATTTAAAATGGATAACCAAAAAGGACCTACTGTATAGCCCAGGGAAATCTGCTCAATACTGTGTGGCAGCCTGCATGGGAGGAGAGTTTGGGGAAGAATGGAAACATGTATTTGTATGGGTGAGTCACTCTGCTGTGCGCCTGAAGCTATCACAATATGGTTCATCAGCTATACACCAATATAAAGTAAAAAGTTTAAAAAATGAAAAACAAAATGGATAACTAATAAAGACATACTATATAGCACGGGGAATCTCTGCTCAATATTATTCAACCATCTAAATGGGAAAAGAATTTGAAAAAGAATTGATACATGTATATATATAACTGAATCACTTTCTGTACCCCTGAAACTGTCACAACACTGTTAATCAACAGTACCCCAATATAAAATAAAAAGTTTAAAAAAAAGAAAATGTGCTGCTCAGATAAAAGAGGTCTAAAGCTTTTGTTCCCATATTGCTGATAGAATTACTTATTCTGGCAGGGCAGACAATTACAGAACACTTTTGCTCCCTAGTCACCCAAGTTGAAATCAACACTATCAACTCAATATTACTATTTTTAATATTTTCAACCAGAAAAATTAATTATCAAACTGTGGGTTCAATATGACTTTTTAGAATACATACAATGAGAAACATCTTCCTAAAAGCTCGATTTTCATAATAAATGCATCTATTGAAATGATACAAAAATTTAAAAATAAAAAGTTTTTTTTTTTTAAAGTGAATGAGAATACAGGTTTCCAGCCTAGGGGGAGAAACCAAGATATAGGGGATTTTTGGGGTCTCCGTTGATGATAAGTAGACAACCAAGGATTACCAGAGGTCCTCTGACACCTCCTGCCAGTCCCTTCTCATATTCTCAGTTGAATCCCTAGGAGGCATCTCATCATAAGCACTGGACACAGAGACAGGCCAAGCCCCAGGCATTATGAAAGCAGTGTGCTAGGGTGTTAGCAGCTGAAGGGCTGGGACTTCTCTGATGATCCATTGGCTAAGACTCAGAGCCCTCAATGCAGGCACCCAAGGTTTGATCCCTGGTTGGGGAACTAGATCCCATGTGGCACTACTGAGACCTGGAGCAGCCAAGTAAATAAATAAATATTTTATTTTTATATTATATATATATGTATATAAATATTGTTGTCATGGTTCAGTCACTAAGTTGTGTCTGACTCTTGCAACCCCACGGACTGTAGCTCATCAGGCTTCTCTGTCCATGGGATTTCCCAGGCAAGAATATTGGAGTGGGTTGCCATGTTGCCATTTCCTTCTCAAGGGGGTTTTCTCTACCCAGGACTGAACCCATGTCTCCTGCATTGCAAGCGGATTCTTTTACCACTGAGCCACCAGGGAAGCATACCCATTTATAAATATATATAATGGTTCTTTTTTAAAAAAAAAAAAAAAAAAAACCTCAAAGGGTCACAAAAAGCCTCAAGGAGGCATGTAAGATGAACCTGGACTATGATAGGCCCCGTCCCATTCCTTTCTTCTCCTTTTCTTGTGTTTCTGTTACTGTTTATCAGCCAGCATCTGTCTGTCTTTATCCTCTCCCTGTGGCTCATTCAAGTCTGTTTTTCTATTATCTCTGGAGAGTTTCCCCTACATAGATACTATGGATACAACCCCCCATTTCCCTCCAATGGATGCATGACCACCAGGGGATTTCCACTGAGGAGAAACTTCCTCACCACCCACTTCTCTATCCCCACCTGCTATACACCCACAGTCAAAGGCACAAAGAACAGATAAGGGCTCTGGGCAAAGGAATGATTTATGCTCTTCTTTCAAGTAAGCAGCCTCAAAAGCCCAATAATACTTTCTATTTTTGTCCCTCACCAGATGTTACCTTCCCATTTTTCCAGAAAGCCTGAAGGTAAAGTCTGCCTTCTTTGGGAAAATCCATCATAGTTATAGAGTTAAGGGTGGGGTGGGAATTGCCTTTGCTTCTCCCTTCCATCCTTACCTTCCTTAGGCCTGTCTTGGCTTCCACCTATCCACATTCATTTCCTCCTTTAAGTCTTCTTCAGAATTTTCCTTATTGCTGGAAGTTTAATCTTTCTCTGATTGGGAAAAACTTACCATGATGAATCCTGCACCACTCATCCAGTGACCTGGGTTGAGGCACTGATTCTGCCTCTAGCAAGCTGTGTGAACTGGAGATGATGGTTACTCACCTATCTTGGCCTCTTTTACTTGACATCCAAATGAAAAGATGTGATAGGTGATGTGAAGTCTATGATTCTAGGTGGAGTTTCATGTGGGGACTTTGATGGCAGTGACTTTCTTTTTTTAAATTTTATTTTATACCAGAGTAGATTTGATTTATGAGGCTTCCCTAGTAGCTCAGCAGGTAAAGAATCCATCTGCAATGCAGGAGACCTGGGTTCAAGTCCTGGGTGGGGAAGATCCCCTGGAGAAGGGATGGGCTCCCCACTCCAGTATTCTTGGGCTTCCCTGGTGGCTCAGACAGTAAAGAATCCACCAGCAGTGCAGGAGACCTGGGTTTTATCCCTGAATTGGGAAGGTCCCCTGGAGGAGGGCATGGTGAACCACTCTGGTATTCTTGCCTGGATAATCCCCAGGGACAGAGAAGCCTGGCATGCTACAGTCCCTGGGGTCAAAAAGATCTCAGACATGACTGAGCAACTAAGCACAGCACAGCACAGAGTTAGTTTACAGTGTTCCATTAGTTTTAGGTATGCGGCAAAGTGATTCAATTATACATATACATATAACTATTGTTTTTCAGATTCTTTTCCCACATAGTTATCACAGAGTGTTGAGTAGAGTTCCCTGTGCTACACAGTAGGTTCTTGTTGACTATTTTATATATAACAGTGTGCATATGTTAATCCCAATCTCCTAATTTAACCCTCTCCCTCCTCTTTCCCCTTTGGTAACCATCACTTTGTTCTTTAAGTCTCACAGATTCCTTGAGAAATGTCTCGTATCAGGTGGACCCTAGCTGGTCCTTTGCTGAGTGCGAATCATGTCATTGAATGAGACCAGATTTGGCAACAGTGGCAGACTTTATTTTCTTGGGCTCCAAAATCACTGTGGATGGTGACTGCCCCTATGAAATTAAAAGACACTTGCTCCTGGGAAGAAAAGCTATGACAAACCTAGACAGCATATTAAAAAGCAGAGATATCGCTTTGCCAACAGAGAACTGTATAGTCAGAGCTATGGTTTTTCCAGTAATCATGTAAGGATGAGACCATAAAGAAGGCTGAGTGCCAATGAATCGAACATCAATGAGATCAAACCAGTCAATCCTAAAGGAAATCAACCCTATTCATTGGAAGGACTGATGCTGAAGCTGCAGCTCCAATACTTTGGTCACCTGATGCAAAGAACTGACTCATTTGAAAAGACCCTGATGCTAGGAAAAATTGAAGGCAGGAGGAGAAGGGAATGACAGAGGATGAGATGGTTGGATGGCATCACCAACTCGATGGACATGAGTTTGAGCAAGCTCCAGGAGTTGGTGATGGACAGAGAAGCCTGGTGTGCTGCAGTCCATGGGATCGCAAAGAGTTGGACATGACTTAGTGATGGAACAACAACAAGGTTTGGCAAAGCAGATCAGCAACTTTATTTGTTAATCAAGGAATGAAGAGCGAAGAGCGAAGAGCTCATGCTCTAAAGACACCTTCTCCCAGAAGGGAGGAAAGTGGAGGACCTGTATGGAGTAAGAGGCAGATGTGTCATAAGAAACTACGAAAAGGGTGGAGATTTCAGGAATAGCTGGGGCATGTGCACTCCCTCAGGCTCCCTTATACATGGCACTAATTGTACCTAGCAAAGTACAAGTCCCCTCAAGGCAGGGACATTTAAATCACCCCTAACAGGACTTCCCTGGTGGTACAGTGATTAAGAATCTGCCTTCTAATGCAGGGGATGAGGGTTCGATTCCAGGTCCTGAAAGATCCCACATGCTGCAGGGCAACTCTTGAACTCATGCACCACAATGTAAGATTCTGCAGGCCACCACTAAGACTTGACACAGTCAAATAAATAAATATTTTTTAAATAAAATTGAAAAAAAGTAAAACAATCCCAGGAAGCCTTGTAATGCATCCAATTTCATCCAAATTATTCAAGTTTTAAAATTTACTTTCATGTAACCATCTCTTTGGCCCAGGAAATTCTGATGCCCTGGTTTTGAAGCAGAATTTGAAGATTTTTCTTTTTTTCCCCCTAACTTCCCTAACACTTCCTTGTTGATTGACAAACCATCTGACATAGATCTCCTTGCTCATATCTCCAATACAAAGTAAAACGGATGTATCTAGTTATTATCTCATTATTAAGTTCACTTGAACAACTACAATTACCAAAGAGGATAATTCTTGACAGAGAAAAGAAACCCACAGGCTTTCTTGTGTGCCCTGATCTTCTAGGTAAGGTTTCAAATTGCAACAGTCAGAGCCAAAACAACCTATGCTAGAACTCAGAGTTTAGTTCATTCATTCTGATGCAGCTTTAATGGCAGAAGTCAGGGGAAATGGAGTATGACATAGGGCATAGACAAGCAGCTCCTGTTTACTCTGTGTCTTCATTCCCTGGGAACTGGCAGAAGGAGACTCTGTTAGGTATTGAGAGTCTGTGATAAGGTGCTATGGGGTGAATGGAGGTAGGTTGGAGAGTGTCTGATCTCTTAAGAGCCAGAACATTTAAAGATGACTGCGGGTCCAAGTGGGGATGGATAGCACAGCAGTTCATTGCAACCAGGGCTAACAGCTTATGGAAAAAGCAAACTGCTGGTTGTGTGTCAGTCACTTAGTTGTGTCTGACTCTGCGACCCCATGGACTGGGAGCCCGGGGCCCGCCAGACCCCTCTGTCCATGAAATTCTCTAGGGAAGAATACTGGAGTGGGTTGCCATTCCCTTCTCCAGGGGATCTTCCTGACCCAGGGATCGAACCCAGGTCTCCTGCATTGCAGGCAGATTTTTTACCATCTGAGCCACCGTGGAAGCCTGGAGAAAAGATTGGAACTGGAGAAAAAAGTATTTGTCACATCAGTAGCTACAGACCTGCTACCAGGAGCTGTGTTGATTATTTTTCTAGTAAAGTTCTTATATGTAGATTTCAGATACACAGTGGAAATCACTATGTGATAAAATTTTTGATAATCCACAGTCATTCTGCAGCATCCACCTGCATTCTACATGGGCAATGGGAAAGTCAAATGGAGTTTTACCAGCCCTGAGTCTTTTAAGTCCACAATTCCCTTAGGGATAAGATATTATTTTTATGTCTACTATCCTGGTCATAAAGGAAGTTCCAGTGGCTTCCATTTGATCCTTCCACTCAACATGCTGGTTACTCCATGGGTCAAACAGCCAAGACTGGTATTCTTCCAGTTAGTAAGTATGCGTATCCAATTAACATTCATGAAATGGGGAAATAACTATATAACTGATTTATGGATCTATTGAGCCCCATATGATCTGAAATTCACCTAAGATTCCATATATCACCAGACCACCAGTAACCCCCATTTCATTGGTGACATAGTCGCATTTTGAGTATCCAGAAATTAATGTAAATTCAGATCCAGTACCTAGTATTCCTCAAAAGTTCTGGATGATTCCTTTTCCTCAGGTTTATAACCATTTTAATAAATGGTAGCAAATCCCACTAGGGGAAGTCTTCAGTAGGTGCTTCATCACAATCTGACACAAGTGATCATTTGATTAATCGTGATGCTACTATGTGTTCAAATGCTAGCATCTCATTTCCCCCACTGGCAAGAAACTAAAGGATATGACCAAATCAGTCCCCAAACAGCATCTCTGAGAGCTTATTTTCTGAGACTACCTTAGTTGAAGCTCAAAGCTCTAAGAATGGCTCATCTGGTGCTGGTGCCTTTGAACTCAGAGGAGGGTCCCTGTGATTGGGAAACTAAACCTTTAGAAGGGGGACCAGCCCACTGACGTTGGTGTTTCCAAAGTGGGCATTTTATACTGTTGGTTCTGCAAGTGTTGGAAAATTGCAAACTAGATTCCCCTGCTGTTATTAAAATAATTCCTACCTCTTCTGTTTGTTATTGCAGGCCTGGAGTTTTCCCTGTTTCATAGATTAAGTAATATTTTAGTTGACTGTTCATCCCTAGGGATACTGTGATGATTAATGTTATCTTTCAACCTGACTGTACTACAATATGCCCAGATATGAGGTTGCACATCATTCTAAGTCTGCAAACCTGTTTCTTATGGGGTTGAAACTAGAACTGGCAGACTGAGTAAAAACAGATTATCCTCACCAACGTGGATGGTCCTAATCCAATCCAGTCCAGGATTGGAATAAAAAAAACTGAGTAAGAGAGAATTTGCTCTCTCTGCTTGACTCTTTTTGAGCTGAGACATCGCTCTTCCATCTTCAGTCTCAGACTTGGACTAGAATTTACATGAGCATCAGGTTTCCTGGTTCTCAGACCTGTGGACCTGGACAGGCACCACACCACCAGCTCTCCTGAGTCTCCAACTTGCCCACTGCAGATCTTAGGGCTTTTCAGCCTCCATGGTCCCATAAGCCAATTCCTTATAATAAATAAATAAATAAGGACATCTCCGGGAGTCCAGTGGCTAAGACTCTGTGCTCACAGTGCAGGGAGCCCAGGTTCCATCCCTGGTTGGGGAACTAGATCCCACATGCTGCAACTGAAGATGATGCATGCTGCAACTAAGACCCAGTACAGCCAAATAAATAAATAATGAATTAAAAAATAAAATATTTTAAAAATAGATAAATAAATATCTGCTTTATCTATCCATCTATCTACCCTGTTCTGTTTCTATGGAAGAACCAGGCTAATACAGATACTGTAATCAGAGAACATGAAGGGTCAAAATACTATAATCATCACCCCACCCTTGGTAGCCCTTATTATCAATGTGCCAATCTCATCTCTGGTAGTTAAAGGCTGCCACTTGGTATCTTTTACACGCACATCCCATCACCTTACTGAAATTTCAGTGGTGGCAAATTCTATGGTCACACCTACTATTAAGTTAAAAGAATACTGGTACTGCTCCCAGTAATGAATGAATTACTAAAAAATTACTAAAAGATGAATCTATTTCTCAGTTTCATAATGAAGATGGTGTTCTCTGGGCCTTCTAGGAGAATGCAGAAGGAGGTGGCGGGGGTGGGTTTATGCAGATCATGACAAAACTAGCCTGAAATTCTCATCCTTTTTATATTGCACTCTGCCTTATGCCTTGGAAATTCTGGAATCTCAAACTCATTGGAAGAGCTCTTGTTGAATCCAAAATTCAATGACTTAAGTAAGTGAACTGTTAGAACCACTTCCAGCTACACAAGCTAACATGTTAAATATGAAATCTCTGGTATATTCCCTCATATCAGTTTTGACATGATCTAAATTTGCAATCCATTCCTTAGAATCCACTCCCACCCCAGGTTTTTACTGATTTTAATTCACAAACTCTTGCAAGTTTTTGGAGTTATAAACTCACGAGTCAAATTTGGTATTTGTTGCTCAGGAGCAGACAGAGATCTGACCCTAGTCATGGCAGGAGGAAACAAAAGATAATTGGGATGGATTCTGAGATTTTTATAAGATCTTCAGGCAAGAATGAGCAATTATTTTCAGCCATGAAAGGACAGATCATTTTGACTGCCAGGGAGGATTCAGAAGTTCAAGATTCTCAGCTTCCTCTGACTCTACCCAGATATCCCTCTTCCAAAATGAGAGTCCTACTCCTCCATAACCAACACCCTCACATTCACACAAGACAGGTAGTTAAGCTGTGACTTATACTTACATAATGATTCTACAAACCACATCAGTTCAGTTCAGTTCAGTGGCTCAGTCGTGTCTGACTTTTTGCAACCCCATGAACTGCAGCACTCCAGGCCTCCCTGTCCATCACCAACTCCTAGAGTTCACTCAAACTCACGTCCATCAAGTCAGTGATGCCATCCAGCCATTTCATCCTCTGTCGTCCCCTTCTCCTCCTGCCCCCAATCCCGCCCAGCATCAGAGTCTTTTCCAATGAGTCAACTCTTCGCATGAGGTGGCCAAAGTACTGGAGTTTCAGCTTTAGCATCATTCCTTCCAAAGAACACCCAGGACTGATCTCCTTTAGAATGGACAAACCACATACTTCACTTTTATACCAGTTTCAGAGAAGTCCATCCTGTGATTGCAAGAAATGATACTCTTTTAAGTCTGCCACAGAAATCGTCTAGTTCTCTGACTGTAACTTGAACAGAGAATATATAGACGTAAACCTATTATTCTCTTTCTGTGGCAACCCACTCCAATATTCTTGCCTGGAAGATCCCATGGATAGAGGGGCCTGTCCAGCTACGGTCCATAGAATCGCAAAGAGTTGGACATGACTGAAGTGACTTAGCACACACACATAAGCACTCCAGTATACTCAGAAGCAAACATCTTACCCCACAGTTCTTGTGAGTATCTTACTTTTCATGGCAAAAGGAACTTTGCACATTTGATACTTTAAGGGTATCAAGATGGGGAGATTTTCCTGGATTATGCAGGTAGGCTGCTATGGTGTAAATGTTTGTGTTCCCTCACCCCACCAAATTCATATGTTGAAATCTACCATCCAAGATGATAGTATTGGAGGGTAAAGCCTTTGGCTCCACCCTCATGAATGGAATGAGCCTCCTTATAAAAGAGCCTAGGGACCTCCTTGGTGGCCCCATGGTTAAGATTGCACGCTACCACTGCAGGGGGTGCAGGTTCAATCTCTGGTTGGGGAACTAAGATCCCACATGCCATGTGGTACAGCCAATAAATAAGTTAACTTAAGTTAATTAATGGTAAGAGAACCCAGAGAACTCCCTAACCCCTTACTCCATGTGAAGACACCATGAGAAGTCTTTGACATGCGAGAATGTCCCCACCAGATCCTAACCATGCCTGTGCCCTGTTCTTGAACTTCGAGCCTCCCAAACTGTGAGAAGTAGATTTCTGTTCTTTATAAGTCACCTGGTCTGTGGTATTCTGTTACAGCAGCCTGAAGGGAATAAGACATGCATGCTAAGTTGCTTTAGTCATGTCTGACTCAGAGCGACCCTATGGGCTGTAGCCCGCCAGGCTCTTCTGTCCATGGGATTCAGGCAAGAATACTGGAGTGGGTTCCCATGCTCTCCTCCAGGGGTTCTTCCTGACCTGGGGATCAAATTCGCATCTCTTACATCTCTTGCATTGGCAGGCAGGATCTAGACCATTGGTACCACCTGGGAAGTCTGAATAAGACATGGGCCCAATCTAACCATGTGGGTCCTTCAAAGCAGAGAACTTTTTCTGCCTGTAGTCAGAGAGAGATGCGATGACAGAAGAATCTGAGAGACGGCAACATTGGAAGGACTCAATCTGCCATTCCTGGCTTTGAAGATGAAAAAGGGGGCCACAAACCAAGGAATCGTGGACTCCAGAAGCTGGAAAAGTCAAGGCAATGAATTATCGAGAAAAGCTT
This sequence comes from Bos mutus, assembly GCF_027580195.1. Lineage (NCBI taxonomy): Eukaryota > Metazoa > Chordata > Mammalia > Artiodactyla > Bovidae > Bos > Bos mutus. The sequence goes on from NC_091627.1 coordinate 59,091,842, forward strand.
CTAGAAAGGATCTCAGCTCTGCCCACATCTACCCACATCTTACCCAGCAGGACCCATCTCTGACTTCTGACCTCTAGAACTCTAAGACAATAATGTATATTGTTTCAAGCTACTGAGCTTGGGCTTCCCAGATGGTACTAGTGGTAAAGAACCTATCTGCTGATGTAGGAGAGGCAGATTTGATCCCTGGGTCAGGAAGATCCCCTGGAGAAGGTCATGGCAACCCACTCAGTATTCTTGCCTGGAGAATCCCACGGACAGAGAAGCCTGGTGAGCTAGAGTCCATGCGGTTGCAAAGAGTTGGACGTGACTGAGTGACTAACACTTTCACTTTCACTTCAACTTATGAATTTGAAAGTGAAAGTGAAGTCGCTCAGTCGTGTCCGACTCTTTGCGACCTCATGGACTGTAGCCTATCAGGCTCCTCCGTCCATGGGATTTTCCAGGCAAGAATGCTGGAGTGGATTGCCTATGAATTTGGGGAGGGTACAATTCAGTCTATAACATCATGTGACTAACCTACTCTGAGCTTTGCTTTTCTTGCCTGTAAATCAGGGACGGTTACTGAAAACATTAAAAGAGGTTAAGGAACAAGTGTGTCTTCCAATTATCTGATATTGTAAGGAAATGGCAACCCACTTCAGTATTCTTGCCTGGGAAATCCCATGGACAAGGAGCCTGCTTGTCTGTAGTCCATTGGGTCAAAAAGAGTCGACAAGCCTGAAGTGACTGAGCATAGCACGTGCAACAAGCCACTCTAAAACTGAATGGCTTCAACTAACATGTTTGCTCATGAGTCTGCAGTCCGGGCAATTTCCAGATAGCACCCCCTGGCCCTCTGTGATCCCTCTTCTCTTCATGAGAGCCATAGAAACCTCACAGCTGCCCCTTGACCAAGTACCCACCGGGGCTCAGAAGATACATGGAAAGGTTTCTGCTTCTGGAATTAAAGTGATCACTTTGGTTGCTTCTGTCTGCATCCTTGAAGCTCTTGTGGTTTGTCACATTGCTGTTCATTCAGAAGCCTTCCACAGATGGGAAAGGTCTAGCATCATTTTCTAGGTGAAATTACTTATCCATGATGTCTTCCCCTTCTTCTCATAGTGGAGCATACACATCCCAGCTGGACACAGCTGGACACTGGACTGGCCTGGGGACCACAGCTATAGCCCAGGATCTTCTACATCCCCAGAGGGAGGCCCATGTTCAGCCACAAGCGAATCCCTCCCTCCCCTGCTTTAGTGAGGGACCTCCCCTGTAGTGTTCAACACTGCCATCCCCAACCTGCTCACCACATCTCACAAGTTCAAAGACATGCTCCTCTAATGAGAGGTCTGGTGAGGATCTATGGCCATCCTGTCTCCTCCTCCCCGCCTTTCCTCTCTCTTTTTGCTGCCTCTCCTTATTTGTTCTCCCCTTCTATACCAGTCCTTTTTAAAATACATAGCCTTGAGACTTCCCTGGTGGTCCAGTGGCTAAGACTCCATGCTCCCAATGTAGGCGACATGGGTTTGATCCCTGGTTGGGGAACTAAGATTCTGCATGCTGCTTGGCATGACACAAAAAATAAAATAAATAAAGGGAAAAAAAATACAGCCTTGACTCTTTCTTTTTTAGACCCAGTGGTAGTGAAACACACCCTCCCCCGCTTCTAAGAATGGTGGTCCAGGCCCAGAGGGGCCTACAGGCCTCCTTGGTTTTCTCCATCCCTGGGGTCTTCTTGAACTGTTGTCACAGATTCTGCCAAGGACTCTTGATCCCTGCATGACAGCTCTCTCCTCTTCTTGCCCTGTCCCAGAAGAATAAGATTCCCTTTGTCCTCACTTCACAGAGAAAAGATGAACTTTCTAGAAGGATATTCACTGTAGATCTAGAGACTCAACTTTACATGATGTATAACTTTAGCTCTTATGTTGGCTGCCTTCTGTCTGAGGGCTGGCCTGTCTTGGGGCCAATATGCTCACGGTCCTCCCATTCTGGAACAGCAGCTGATCCAGATAAGAGGCAGGGAAAGCCACATCTTCTTCCAGATGGAGCTGGGGCTGCTTCAATCAAAGAATATCATACCATTTCCATCTAGTCACTTAGATCCGCCAGGCTTCTCTGTCCATGGGATTTTCCTGTTAAGAACACTGGAGTGGGTTGCCGCTTCCTCCTCCAGGGGATCTTTCTGACCCAAGTAGCGAACCTGTCTCCTGTCTCCTGCATTGCAGGGGGATTTTTTTACCACTGAGCCACGGGCGAAGCCCTAACGTATCATGCTGCTAAGTCACTTCAGTCGTGTCCGACTCTGTGCAACCCCATAGACGGCAGCCCACCAGGCTCCCCCGTCCCTGGGATTCTCCAGGCAAGAACACTGGAGTGGGTTGCCATTTCCTTCTCCAATGCATGAAAGTGAAAAGTGAAAGCGAAGTCACTCAGTCGTGTCCGACTCTTCACGACCCCATGCACTGCAGCCTACCAAGCTCCTCCGTCCATGGGATTTTCCAGGCAAGAGTACTGGAGTGGGTTGCCTAGCTTTCTATCATGAGAAGTTTCCAAAATAGTGATTGCTGTTATGAAATATCAAGTCCCCTGCATATGAACCTTTAAGTTATGAACTTTCAAAGATGCAAACGTGTGCATTCCAGCAACATCAGCAGTGAGTGAAATTGAGGCTTACCCTCCATCTCCTATTGCAGATGATCCTTCAGCTCTACCATCTCCCACCTCCTCTCCCTGCAGTCAGCAACTCTTCTTGCCTGTTCACTCAGTGTCAGCCCCTGTATGCCAGCTGTTGTACTCTAAGATTAAAGTGCACTCTAAGATTAAAAATATTTTATTCTTTGTGTTTTTTTAATGTATTATTTGTGTGACAAGTACGGCAAACCTATGACAGTGTAGTACTATATAGCCGATTGTGTTAGCTGGGTACCTAGTTTGACTATGTTGCGCTTAGGAACATGCTCTCAAAACAGAGCTCTTTTGTGTGTAGGGGACTTATTGTAATCCTGACAGAACAGTTTATAGAAAGGAAATAAATACTAGTGCGGGCCCCCCACGAATCAGCTAGAAAGCTAGGGCCATCATTTAACTTCTCTGGGGTTCAACCTCACATTGTCAGCTTGGGAGCGAGGGACTCCATGGGCAAGACTCAAGCTGACAGGATCCAAGGGCCTGACTTCACACACTCTGCGGTCCCTTCCACCCTGTAAGCCGTTGAGGAAGTCTGTCTGCAAACGATTCCTTTCTTTCGGGAAAGCTCTGTTTCCCATGGGTCTGGCGTGGGGGAGGGGTGGGAACTGCAGGTGAGGAGACATAGGAAGGCTCTTGGGGGGATCTCTAAAGATAGGTAGGCGCCCCACCTCTCCCCCGGTGGCCGCAGACTTGGCGGTCCGGGTGGAGTCGTCTCCCTGAGGCACAGCTGCCAAACTCCCACCCACCGCCAGAGGGAAGCCCCCAGGAGACCGCGGAGCTGGAATTCAAAGGAGCCTTCCCAGGTCCAGGTGTGTGCATTCCGGGGCCTGACAGCCGCCTACCCCGCCGCCTTTCAGGGCCCGTTTGACCCCAGGCATTATGCAAAATAAAGCCGCCTTGTTTCCCGCGCCTGGCAACCCTGGGCTTCTGGGAGGCTCTCTCGGTGAGACGGAGGTTCAGAGAAAAACAGCTGGCAGAGCTGGGACTTCGCCACGGAAAGCAAAGGAAAGAGGCTTTTAGCTTCTTCCTCTGCAGTGTGACCCCCATAACTCTCAGAGCAGTTCCGAACCAGAGGACTCCGCCTCAAGCCCAGGCAGCGCCTGGGAAGGTCTCACTAGAGGCTGAATTGGAAGGCAAGCCAAGCACAATTTCATAGGGAAAGAAGTTCCTCCACTGGCCTCTAGGTGGCATGATTCTTCTCAAGGACTATGGATGAAAGCCTCGCTAGGTGTGGGCAGAATAGTGGGGTAGAGTACAGTAAGCTCACAGAGTGGGCTTCCCAGGTGGCTCAGTGGGTAAAAAATCTGCTTGCAATGCAGGAGAAGGCAGGCAGATGCAGGTTCGATCCTCGGGTTGGGAAGATCCGCTGGAGAAGGGCATGGCAAACCACTCTAGTATTCTTGCCTGAAGAATCCCATGGACAAAGGAGCCTGGTGGGCTACAGTCCATAGGGTCCCAAAGAGTTGGACATGACTGAAGCAACTGAGCACACACAGGAAGCAGAGTGGCATTTTTTCAAGTTGATAAAGTCCCCCGCTTGAGCTGTCAGCAAACATTCCTAGAGACAACATGTCCCTGAAGTGTAGCTCAGCATCGGAAGGCATCCTGTGGGGCAGGGAAGCCATGGTCCTCCATCTAAATTCCGGTTCCAGTTCTTCTTGTACGAATGGGCTCCCTTGTCTATTCATTCATGTCTTTGTTTTCTCTTCCCTCAATATTTATTTATTTGGCTGCACTGGGTCTTAGTTGCAGCACTTGGTATCTGTGATTTCTTTGTGGTACTTTGGATTTTTAGTTGTGGCATATGAACTCTTTCTTGTGGCATGTGGGATCTAGTTCCCCGACCAGGGATTGAACCCAGGCCCCCTGCATTGGGAGTGTGGAGTCTTAGCCACTGGACCACCAGGGAAGTCCCCTCCTTTATGTCTTAGTGAGCTTACTCAGTTTATATATCAGGTACTCAACTGCAGAGAAAGGAATACTCAGATGAATGGAAGCATCATCCTCTATCATCCAAATAGAACTTTCCCAACTTTACTCGGCCTAGAAAAGAAATGTGTGCTTCTTCGAGTGTCCTGGGGGAAAGCAGCTTTATAAGAAGATAATTATAATGCAAGATGCTATGATTATAAATAAAGGCACCTGCAAAGTTTTATGGAAGCTTGAAGAGAGGGAAATTAACTCTACCAGGGAAGTTGAAAGAGGTTTCACAGAGATATTGAGTCTTGGTGAAGAGTAGGTTTCTGGGAGATCAGAATAATGAAAAATCAGACAGGAACAGCAAAACCTTGAGGCAGAAAAGTACAGACCACATTTGGAAAACATGTATGTGCATGCTCAGTCATGTATGACTCTTTTTCTATCCCATGGACTGTAGCCTGCCAGGCTCCTCTGTCCATGGGATTATCGTGGTAAGAATTCTGGAGTGGATAGCCATTCCCTTCTCCAGGGAATCTTCCTAGCCCAAGGATTGAACCTGCATCTATCTTCAGCTTCTATACTGGAAGGCAGATTCTTTACCACTGAGCACCATGGGAAGCCCTTGTATCAGAATATTATACCTGTATTCTCAATGAAGAGCAGAGGGATAAATTGGATAACCATTTGGAATAATCATAAGATCTCCATCTCATATCATACTCTAAAATAAATTCCAAAAAGGCTCCACTTTTTCTCCTCTCTTCCCTGTAATTTCAAATCTACTTGCCAGAATCCTGGGTGAGCCAGTCCTTTAGATGAGATCCTCAGTAAGGACCAAACCCCCATGGACTCTGATGCTGGAAAACCGAGACTCTATGTGAATACATTAGTGAGCAAAACCTGGAGAATTTCTTTTACCTTTTTGAAATTTGGACTGTTAAATCTTCAAACACGGAGGCCTAGAATACGACTGAGGTTCAAAATAGCAGGCAATAGATTACCGAGAAGCGAATTTTTCAGCACAGTTGTTATAGATCTTTTGTTTGCATTTTCTCCTTCTGTCATGAGTTGAATTGTATCCTCCCCCCCGCAAAAAGTTGAAGTCTTACCCAGACAGCACTTCAGAATGTGACTTTATTTGAAACCAGAATCATTGCTGAGGTCATTAGTTAAGCGAAAATGAACTCATACTGGATTAGGTGGGTCCATGATCCAGTACAATCTGTGTCCTTATAAGATGATGGCCGGGAATTCCCTGATGATGCAGTGGTTAGAGGAGCTTCCCAGATGGTGCTGGTGGTAAAGAACCCCCCTGCCAATGCAGGAGCCACAGGAGACATGGGTTTGATCCCCAGTTGGGAAGATCCCCTGGAGCAGGACCTGGCAACCCATTCCAGTATTCTTGCCTGGAGAAGCCCATGACAGAGGAGCCTGTGGGCTTCAGTCCATAGGGCCGCAAAGACTTGGACACAACTGAAGCAACTTATCACTCACACACACAGTGGTTAGAACGCCATGCTTTCACTGCTGAGGGTGCCACAGGTTTGATCTCTGGTCAGGGAACTAAGTTCCCACAAACCTCGCAGCACAGCCAAAACCAAAAACAACAACAACAAAGAAAACAATAAAAAAGATGGCCATGTGAAGACAGACATAGGGAGATGCCTTGTGAAGACAGACGTAGAGGTGGGAGGGATACATCTGTAAACTGATGGACCACAAGAATTGCTGGCAACATCTGAAGCCAAGATGAGGACATAGGATAGTCTCCCTCATTGCTCTCAGGAAGAACCAAACCTGCCAGCAACTTTATCTGGGACTCAAACCCCCTAGACTTGTAAGTATGTGAGAAGACATTTCTGTTGTTTTATATCACCCAGTTTGTGGTACTTCATTTTGACAGGCTACTAACATGGTGTCTAAAGAGGGAGAAATACTATTCAGGTGTTATTTGAGTGAGTTCTTCCAAGGTTGCTAACCAACAAGTATATGAACTTTCATGGAGTTGTTTAACTTGTATTCTTAATTCTAAAGAGATGGCTGGTGGCAGACGTATACACACAGTTGTGTACAGAGGTATACACAACACAAGGCTATTGGCAGACACACGAAGGGAGCCGAGCCCTCCCTCTGCTCAGCCCCTCGCCCCAACCTGTACCCTGGCTTCCCCCTCACAAAACCAAGAGGCAACTTGGCTGGTTTCCCAGGCAGCTGCCCCCCAAGGGGAAGCCACCCAAGCTTCCTCAGCTACTTTGGGGCTGGAGGTTCCTGATTAGAAAAATGCCTCCCAAATAGCACAAGAAAAGGAAAGCAAGGCATTTGAGAAAGGTAATGCCAGGATGTGGTATTTGCCACCCACACTAGCCCATTTGCTCTAACTAAACGGATGGGAGAGTCCCATCGTTCAGGCATGAATCTGAGCTTATTCAGAAGCTTGTGGGCAGTTTAATAGGTTTTCCAGCCACAGTTCTGATGGTATGGTGAGAATAGCATCAGTTGCTGGGGGGTGGTCGGGGAGGGGGGTAGATCTTTGTACTTCCTATAACCTTGGTAGAGGCTTCCCAGGTGGTGCAGTGGTAGAGAACTCACCTGCCAATGCAGGAGACATGGATTCTGTTCCATCCCTGGGTCAGGAAGATCCACTGGAGAAGGGAATGGCTACCCACTCCAGTATTCTTGCCTGGAGAATCCCATGGACAGAGGAGCCTGGCAGACTACCGTCCATGGGGTTGCAAAGAGTTAGACACAACTGAGCACACGTGCATACATGCAACCTTGGTGAAAATAAGGGAGCCTAGGTGGTGAAATCACAGCAAAGATTTAAATTGCAGTGGGAATCTCACTGCCACAAGCTAGCCTCTCCGATTAGGTCAGATAGAGCAAGTCTTTCCCTCCAGCCCATTCTGGGTCCCCTGCCATTGCTCCTGCTCGGTGTCTTCCCTCTCTGCCATGAAGATTTCCTGCAAGTGCTTCCTCTGCTGGCCTTCCCATCTCCAGACCACTGTCTTCTCCCTGCTCTTCACCTGGCTGCCTCTTGCTCATCATCAGGTGGCAAGTTTAACACCATTTCCTGGAAGAAGTCCCCACCAAGCATCCCAGTCTTCCTGCTCAAAATTCTAGATAAGGGATAATTAAAAAGAATTCTTAGACTTCCCTGGTGGTCCAGTGGTTAAGAATCTGCCTTGCAATGCAGGGGATATGGGTTCGATCACTGGTTGTAGAACGACGATCCCACGTGTGGTGGAGCAACTCAGTTCATGTGCCACAAGTAGAGAAGCCCACGTGCTCTGGAGCCTGTGAGACATAACTAGAGAGTCTGTGCGTTGCAACGAAACATCCCTCATGATGCAATGAAGATCCTGCATGCCCCAACCAAGACCTGACACAGCCAAATAAATAAATACTAAAATAATAATTCTAAAGTTGCAGGATTATCTCTGATTTCAGGGTTTCCAGAAACAAAGCAACTGAAAAATATTGATACCCTCCAATATCAAGCAGTTCCACTTTTTATTATGCATGGGTGAGATTTCAACAAGGAGCAAAGCAACAACAATAACAACAACAAAAAAAAAGGGAAAATCTTGGGACAAGAGGCAGTGCAAGATAATCACTATCTAGAGCTATCAGCTGCCCAGATGGCATACAGTTAACCCAGGTACCTAGAGTTCAGGTCACATGCAGGCAACTGGACAAAGATGTTGCAATCCAGACCAAGGAGTAAGATCAAAGACCTCTTTTAAAGCTGGACCTTTACAAAGGGTTGGTTTCCCAAGTGGCACTAGTGGCAAAGAACCCACCTGCCAATGCAGGAGACATAAGAGACCTGGGTTTGATCCCTGGGTCAGGAAGATGCCCTGGAGGAAGTTATGGCAACACACTTCAGTATTCTTGCCTGGAGAATTCCATGGACAGGGGAGCCTGGTGGTCTACAGTCCATGGGGTGCAAAGAGTTGGATTCAACTGAAACGACTTAGTATGCATGACTTTACAAAGCATATACCTTAGTGACTCAGATGGTAAAGAATCTGCCTGCAATGCAGAACGATTCTCCAAGATCCCCTGGAGAAGGGCATGGCAACCCACTCCAGCATTCTTGCCTGGAGAATCTCATGGACAGAAGAGCCTAGCAGGCTACAGACAGTCCATTGGATCACACAGAATCAGACACAAGGTCACACACAACTGAAATGACTTAGCATGCACACACCCTAGGGAAATAAGAATTAGAAAAAACAACAATCTGGCGCTGGAAGAAGAAAGCATGGAGAAGAGTTTGTCTTGGCCTTGACTGTTGGTCAAGGCAAGGAGGGGTGCCTCAGAAAACTCATAGTAAAAGGCCTAAGCTCTTGTGGAATGGGCTTGTCTTCATATTATTTATAAGGTTAAAAAAATTAAGATAAGCATTTTGATTTAAAATGAGATACTGAAACAGGAAGGAAGGGGGCAGGGCACAACCTTTGCAGGAATGATGTCATAGCCTGAGGACATACTGCTACTGCTGCTAAATCGCTTCAGTCGTGTCCGACTCCGTGCGACCCCGTAGATGGCAGCCCACTAGGCTGCCCCGTCCCTGGGATTCTCCAGGCAAGAACACTGGAGTGGGTTGCCATTTCCTTCTCCAATGCATGAAAGTGAAGTTGCTCAGTCGTGTCCGACTCTTAGCGACCCCATGAACTGCAGCCTACCAGGCGCCTCCATCCATGGGATTTTCCAGGCAAGAGTACTGGAGTGGGTTGCCATTGCCTTCTCCATAACATCTGCCTGAGGACATACTGTAAACTCATTTGAATCAAATGGGTCCAAGATGGCTGATGAGTCAACTGACAAGACCTTGATCCTCAGTATACACTCAACACATCAGCAAGCTAAATGACACATCCAGAGGCATCGTGACAGTTCCAAGGCCAGCCATCAAAGACCATAAAGTGGGCAGTGACCCAATTCCTAGAAATCTCCTCACCTTTCTCAAAATATTTGGAATAATCCTCCCACTCATTAGCCTATGAAATTACCCAGCCCATAAAAGCTAGCAGTTTGTCTCTCAACTGAATTCTTCCTGCAATGAGACGTCAAGAACCTAAACTTCATTAGGTTCTGAAAGCAGCTCTGTGATCTCAGTTGGAAGACCTTGGGTTTTAGCTGGGTTCGAGTTCCAGCCATGTGGGTTCAAGTCTCAAGCAAAGTTTTGGCTGGTTTGAATCCTGACCTCTTGGATTCGAATCCCGGCACTCTGGTTCAAGTTCCAAGATGAGGTAAACAGTTTCAGTACCAAAAAAAGAAAAAAATCAAACTTGAAGCTAATCAAGTTTCTAAAACTCATGTCACATAAAACACCAGAGGGATGCATTCAGCAAACTCTAGACTGTAAGAAACTATAGAACAATTTCTTTTCTTTTTTAGAACAATTCCAATGAAAATTACAAGGGGTAAAAAAGAGATGGAGATGAAGGGGAAACTTTTAAGTTAATGGACTTAATATGTGTATCAACCAATTACAATGTGTAGACTTTATTTGGATCATGGTACAAATAAATATACAGTAAAAAAAGTTCAATTATATTGGATAAGTTTTAAAACTGATGAAATAATTATATTGTTAAATCACATGCTTGTGTATATATATGTACAGGACTTCCCTGGTGGCTCAGAAGGTAAAGAATCTGCCTACAATGTGAGAAACCAGGGTCGGGAAGATCCCCTGAAGAAGGGAATGGCTATCCATGCCAATATTCTTGGGGCCTCCCTGGTGGCTCATATTATATTGGATAAATTTGAAAACTGATGAAATAGTTATATTTTTAGATTACATGCATGTGTATATGCATATATACTTAGAAATCACATTTTTCCAGCTAAATAAATTTTAAAAGTTTAATGTCAACTTAAAAAGTATACCCAAAAAAAAGTATATGAAATAGTACATCATTTTTTTCAAAAATTTTTTCATAAGGGACATGAGCAAAAAAATGTTTGAAAACCTCTCCTCTAGACAACCTGGCTTGAGGACAGCATAGAATCTCAGGAACTTCTCTCCTATAGCCATCTGAGCCACCAGGGAAGCACTCTTCCATAACATCTGCCTTTAAATATTTTGTTCTTTTCCCCAGAATTTCATACAGAGAACCACACCATCTACTCAATTTCATGTTCCCTTCCCTTAGTGCAAAGGAATTTCTCTCCCCTTCTCAAGCTCCCTTCAAACCATACCAAAGCCCGTGGCCCTCTCAGCCTGGTTAGAGCTCTGAGCTGCCAGGAAACTTCAAAGGCTTAGTGACCCCATGACTTCTCTGCAATTCACAATGAACTTTCGCTGCCATCATCTGAGTCATTTAATTGGAAAGTATTGAAACCTTGACTCACTCATGCTATCTCCAGAATATCCCACATAGTCCTTGTATCTTTTTTTGTCTTTGTGTCAATGAATGACCTGGTTTTGACTTTAAGGTGATTGCCTCAAGGCACCATGTAATCAGAGACCGCTATCAATATAGAGCCTTCCCTGGTGGCTCAGTTAGTAAAGAATCCGCCTACAATGTGGGAGACCTGAGTTCGATCCCTGGGTTGGGAAGATCCCCTGGAGGAGGGGATGGCAACCCACTCCAGCATTCTTGCCTGGAGAATCCCCATGGATAGAAGAGCCTGGCAGGCTACAGTCCAAGGTCGCAAAGAGTCAAACACGACTGAGTGACTAAGCACAGCACTTCAATAGAGCCACTTTTGTTTAATACTCTTCAATGGCTCCAAATGGGCTTCCCTTGTAGGTAAAGAATCTGCCTGCAGTGCAGGAGACCCAGGTTCAATCCCTGGGTTGGGAAGCTCCCCTGGAGAAGGAAATGGCAACCCATTTCAGTATCCTTGCCTGGAAAATCTCATGGACAGAAGATTCTGGTGGGCTATAGTCCATGGGGTCGCAAAGAGTTGGGCACAACTGAGAGACTAACACTAACTAACTAACTAATGGCTCCAAATAGCACTTAAAATAAAATGCAAACCCCCAATGCCTCTACTTGACTTTGCCAAGCCTATGTCACTTCTTCGTCACTAAACACAGTCACAGCACCTTCCTTCACCTCTGGAACCTATAGCTCTCTTCTGCTTCAGGGCCTTTGCTTTCAAAATATCTTAGCCTGGAGTGTTCTTCTCCGTACCTTTCAAATGCATGCCCACTTCTTTCTCTTCACTTTGGTCACAGTATGACAATTCCTATCAAAATGTAAGATATCTGTCTAATGACCCACGAAAAACAACTTTAGAAATCCATTCTGAAAGAATATTCACATACAACTCAACAATACACATAAAGGCATGTTTACTGTAGCACTCATAGGAGTAAGAAGTCAAGAATTTAAACATCCTTCAAGAGTTGATATTGCTTAATCATGTACAAGTCTTCTACAATCCCATGGACTGTAGCCTGTCAGGCTCCTCTGTCCATGGGATTTTTCAGGCAAGAATACTGGAGTAAGTTGCCATTTCCTTCTTCAGGGGATCTTCCCAGATCAAGGCTAGGAAGGGTCTCCTGCATTGCAGGCAGATTCTTTACCACTGAGCCACTGGTGGTACATATGCGTGTGTGTTAAGTCACTTCAGTTGTGTCTGACTCTTTGCAACCCCATGGACCATAGCCCACCAGAGTCCTCAGCCCATGGGATTCTCCAGGCAAGAATACTGGAGTGGGTTGCCATGCCCTCCTCCAGGGGATCTTCCCCACCCAGGGATCGAACCTGAGTCTCTTATGTCTCCTGCTTTGGCAGGTGGGTTCTTTACCACTAGTGTCACCTGGGAAGCCCAGTGGTACTTATGCAGAATAAGGTAGGGGATGTCTCTGGAATACTCTGTACTTCTACTGCAGGTGGCATGGGCTTGATCCCTGGTTGGGGAACTAATCTGCCTCAATGCAGGATACCCAAGTTCAATACTTGGGTCAGGAAGATCCCCTGGAGATGGGAATGGCTACCCCCTCCAGTATTCTTGTTGTCAGCCAAAATCTTGGTCTTTCTTGCCTGGAGAATTGCATGGACAGAGGAGCCTGGCAGACCACAGTCCATGGGGTTTCAAAGATTCAGAAGCAACTGAGCAACTAACATGCACTGTGGTACTAAGATCCTATAGGCTGCATGAAAAATGAAAACGAAGTCACTCAGTTGTGTCCGACTCTTTGCAACTCCATGGACTGTAGCCCACCAGGCTTCTCCATCCATGGGGTTTTCCAGGCAAGAATACTGGCATGGTTTGCCATTTCCTTCTCCAGGGGATCTTCCACACCCAGGGATTGAACCCAGTTCTCCCTCATTGCAGGCAGATGCTTTACCCTCTGAGCCACAAAGGAAGTCCTATATGCTTCATGGTGAGGTTAAAAAAAAAAAAGGTAGGAAATTCACACGTAGTCCAGTGTGAAAGCTCCGTGCTTTCACTGCCCAGGGCACTGGTTCAATCCCTGGTTGGGGAACTAAGATCCTGCAAGTTGTGTGGGTGGCCAAAAAAAGAAAAGAAAAAGAAAGATAGATTAGGAAGTCCTGGCATGGATAGTGGTCCATGGTATGTTGTATGTGATAAGAAGTCACAGCACAGGCTGTAGCATGTAATCCTATTTCTGTAAATAAAGTAAGTCACAACACCCGTGCAATATAGAAAAAAGGTCCCCAAGGTCTCACACCTACCAAGAGTAGGAGGATAGAGCAAGGAGGACATCATTCTTTTACACTAACTCATTCTAATTTTAGGGCTTCCCAGGTGGGTCAGTGGGTTAAGAAACTGCTGCAATGCAAGAGACACAGGAGATGCAGGTACAACTCCTGAGTTGGGAAGATCCCCTGGAGGAGGAAATGGCAACCCACTCCAGTATTCTTGCCTGGAGAACCCCATGGATATTCTTATTTTGTGTGAAAATTTTACCGCAACCGTGTGCTTATGTAATTGCTGTTGTTGTTTACTCGCTAAGTCATGTCTGACTCTTTGCAACCCCATGGACTAGATAGCCCGCCAGGCTCTTCTGTCCTTGGCTTATGTGATAAGATTTATCAAATCTCTTAAATGTTAAAGTAAATTCCACAATTAGGAACTATCAAGAAATCGGTGTCATGCTAGGGAAACGAGATAACCAAAAATTGGAGGCAACTTCTCTGGCTACTCCTGACGCTGGAATTTGCAGTCAGATGCTTGTGGTCCAGCCTGGGATCATATCTTTTGACAAGATGTTTGGCTTTTTGTTTGTTTGGGTGAATGGGTTCTTAGTTGAGGCTCGTGGGATTTTCAGGGCAGCGCTCTGGCTTCTCTCTACTTGTGGCATGCCATCTCCAGAGCACACTGGCTCAGTAGTTGCAGTGTGTAGACTTAGTTGCTCCACAGCATGTGGGATCTTAGTTCCACAACCAGGCATTGAACCTACGTCCCCCACACTGCAAGGTGGATTCTTATTCTTAACCCCTGAACCATCGGGGAGGTCCCAACAAGAAGTTGTTTGATGATGCAGGCTGGTTCACCACACCCATGAATGCCATCCAGGTTAGAAATGCTTCATTTCTTCTTCTTGGAGAGACCCAGCCAAGGGGATGCTTGCTTTGCCAGGGCCCTGGGAGAAGGGCTAGAAAGGTGGATAAAATGACGGAGAAGGTGAGAGAGATGAGAGAACATAAATGAAAGGATAAATGAACCAGGAGAGAGAAAAATAAAGAAGACAGATGGCAGGAGATGGAAGAGGGAAGATGAGAGAGGAGAGGGAGGAGAGGAGAACAGAAGAGAGGGAAAGAGAGAAAATAGCTGATATTGTTGGATGTTTGCATACATGCTGGCTAAGTCACTTCCTGACCCAGGGACTGGGTCCACCCAGGGATCGAACCCTTGTCTTTTATGTCTCCTGCATTAGTAGGCTGGTTCTTTATCACTAGGGCCACGTGTGAAGCGCTTGTTGGATGTTTACTATGTGCCAGTCACTAAGCACTGAATGTATTTTTATTTTGTCCTCTCTAATGAGGGTGGATATATTATTAGCTCTGTATTACTGCTGAGGAAAATGGGGCAGCAAGGCTCAGAGATTTATATAAATTTTCCCAAGTTCACTCAGTATGTAAGTTCTTTTTTTTTTTCCCCCTTAAATTATTTTTATTTATTTATTTGGCATGTGAGATCTAGTTCCCTGATCAGGGATTGAACCCAGGTCCCTTGCATTGGGAGCACAGAGTCTTAGCAACGGGACCACCAGGGAAGCCCCTCAGCTTATAGGTTCTGATGCAAGAATTCAAACCCAGGTTGTCTGATGTCAGATCACCTATTCTAATCTCTATAACTTTAATGAGAAGAGCATTGGTGATAGAAGGAGGAAGGAAGCACAGAAGGAAAGGGAAAAAGAAAGGAAAATGGGAGACTTTCTTGGTGGTCCAGTGGTTAAGTCTCCACCTTCCAGTGTAGGGGGTACAGGTTCAATCTCTGATTGGGGAACTAGATCCCATGTGCCACAACTAAGACCCAATGCAGCCAAATAAATACATATTTGAAAAGGAAAGGAAAATAGAAAAAGAATAAAAACTCTGTTTGATGGTGACTGCTACTTTAATTTCTAAACCCTGCAAGTGGGAAGAATAAATATACACTACAGCTTCTAAACAGTTGATAATTGGGCTTTTTTCTTTCTTTCTTTCTTTCTTTTTTCTTTTTTTTAGCATAAATCTCAAAAACAGGCAAAACTAACCTATAGTGTAAGAATGTCTACTGAAGTAGTGAAACTATAAAGAAAGCAAGGAAGTTATTAGCATAATAGTCCGGGTGTGGTTACCTTTAGAGATAAAGGAAGAGACTGGGATCAGGATGGGGTAGGATGGGTCTTCTAGAAAAGTTGTTTCTTTGCTGAATGATGACTACAAGCATTCCCTTGTTCATAATACCTTAAGCTACATATTTATTTATGCACTTTTCTGTGTATTTGTATTTATTTCACAGTAAAAAATTTTTTTTAAATATATTGTGGGGACTTCCCTGGTGGTCCAGGGGCTAAGACCCCATGCTCCCAATGTAGGGGACCTGGGATTCCATCTCTGGTGAGGGAACGAGATCCCGCATGAAGCAATGAAACATACCGTGAGCCTTAACTAAGACCAGGTACAGCCAAATAAATAAACAATAAATATTTTTTAAAATAATAAATAAAAATATCTTCAGAATGGTTTTAGTGATAGATGCCAGGTTGAGCACTCTAAGATCCTGTCTCAGAAAGCAAGTGATCAGGAATTCCCCGGTGGTCCAGTGGTTAGGACTTGGTGCATTCAGTGCCATGGTTCTAGGTTCGATCCCTTATTCGAGAATTAAAATCTCCCAAACCATGTGGTGCAGCCAAAAAACAAAACCAACAATCAACAATGATGTTAATAGTAATTAGTGTGGATAGGCACAGTGGGTACTGTTCCCGTACTGATGTGGGTGATGGGTATTAATAGTGAGTATAAGAGATGTAGGGAAGCTTCTTCCCTTAGACCAGTAACACTTGGCAATGCCCAAGATTGATGAGTTTCACATTTGGACACTAGAGTTGTTCAGTGGTTAAGTCATGTCTGACTCTTTGCAACCCCATGGACTTCAGCACACCAGGCTTCCCTGTCCTTCGTTATCTCCTGGAGTTTGTTTACTCAAACTCATGCCCATTGAGTCGGTGATTTCATCCAACCTTCTCATCCTCTGTTGCCCCCTGCTCCTCCTGCCTTCAATCTTTCCCAGCATCAGGGTCTTTTCTAATGAGTTAGCTCTTTGCATCAGGTATCCAGAGTATTAGAGCTTCAGCTTCAGCATCAGTCCTTCCAGTGAATATTCACTTAAGAGTCAACCCCATTTGTCATGGACTCTGATCTTCTCCTTATAGCAAGCTGGGTCCTGGAGAAATTTTAGTCCAGTTCCCCTAGCATGGGTGTTCCGATCCCCATCCTTCCTTGTCTGCTCCCTCCCAGCCCCTTCCTAGTCTAGCTTTTCTGAATTTCTTTTATTAAGCTGGCAGAAGCTATAATTGGACCCACTGACAAGAGCTGGACTGTGCTTTTCTCTCTCTCTCTTTTCTTTTTCTGCAATCTACAATGAGCCTTCCAAGTTCATTACTGCAGATGGTCCCGGGCAGGACCCAGAGGCCAGTGGCAGAAGCTTATTATCCAGCCTCAGGGACAGTGAGAGCTGGCCAGCAGCCGCAGTCATTCTGAAGCAGTCATGTCCAATTAGAAGAAACATTAGGCACTTTCCTTCTGGAGCCCCATTAACAAATTAGTCCTACCACAAACTGAGAGGGACTGGATGGGACCAAATACCTTTTGACCATGGGATAATTTGATAATTTGGAGAAGAAACAGTGCAGAACACTGCTGTGTATGTGTGTGTGCGCGCTTGGAGCAGGGGTGGAGGGCTAGGGTGGGGGGATGTGGCAGGTGGTTAGGGAGCAAGATTTTATCCTGTATTTCCGTCCCACCCAGGAATGAAAATTTTCTCATACTGAGCAACATCTATTATTGAATTAAAATGGCCAGGAAATTGGGAAGAATGGCGGTCTTTTGAAGAGTATTTCCCATCCGGTTGACTTGCTGGGTTGAAGCACGTGTTCTACATGCCTTCAACCAGTGCATTGATCCTCACATGTTTCTGCAAAGTTTAGTCCCAGGAAGTTCATGAGGAAAGAGCTGGGGAAACCTGTGACTCATGCATTGTCCCCGCCGTGGTAAAATAACCTGAACTCTTTTAAGGTTATTTTTTTAATACTTACTTTATTTATTATCATTTATTTGGCTTCACCAGGTCTTAGTTGTGGCATGTGGAGTCTTTAGTTGCAGCATGGGAACTCTTAGCTGTGTCGTGTGGGATTTAGCTCCCTCAAAGTGAAAATGTTAGTCTCTCAGTCGTGTCCGACTCTTTGCAACCCTATGGACTGTGGCCTGCCAGGCTCCACTGTCCACGGAATTTTCCAGGCAAGAATACTGAAGTGGGTTGCCTCATTGACTCAGGATTAAACCTGGGCCCCCTTCATTGGGAGCACAGAGTCTTAGCCACTGGACTACCAGGGAATTCCCTTAAGGTTTTGTTAAGTTTTCAAAACAATGGTTAAAAATGATTTGCTCAGCAAAATGTACTCATTAGACCTCTAAACATCACAAAATTTTGTTGCTAAGGAAGCATCTGCATTCGAATTACCATTGCAAATTCAAATAGCCATTTGAGGTTACTTTATAAGAGAGACCAAGACTGGAACAAGTACTCTCAAAAGGAGAGCAGGAAAAGAAAATGAAGTAAGAGGAAAGATGCCTCAGGTAAGAAAAGTATTCCTGTTTTTGATTTAGAGCTGAAGAACTAAGAAATCTAGCAGCTGAGGACCATAGAAAAGACTCAAGACTTTCTTCCTGTGATAGTTTATTAATCCTGGAATTTTCCATCAGAAAGAAGAGTCTTGGAGATTTTCTGCCAGCTCCTATTCAATGCGGGAGTGTTCTCTTTAGTTCTGATAGATCCTAGAGTTATAAAGAAAAATGTGAGGATCTTATGAACAACTTCAGGCCAATGCAATAAAAAACCTAGATAAGGGACCTCCCTGGTGGCTCAGTGGTTAAGAATTCACCTTCCAAGTGGGGGCTGGGACTCCGCTACTGGTGGGGTAGCGGGCGGGGAATCCATTTCAATCCCTGGTTGGGAAACTAAGATCACAGGTACCTCAGGGCAACTGAGTCTGTGTGCCACAATTGCTGAGCCCATGTATTCTGGAGCCTGAGTACAACTAGAGAGAACCCCGCACACCACAACAAACAGACTATGAGTTACAACGGAAGATCTGGCATGCCACAACCAAGACCTGATGTGGCCACAAATAAATACATATTAAAAAAAAAAGACAAGGTGAAATGGATTAATTTCTCCAAAATGTAATTTATCAAAACTTACTCAAGAGGAAATTTTTAAAAAGTGGTAAAGCATTTGCCTGCAATGCGGGAGACCTGGGTTCAATTCCTGGGTCGGGAAGATCCCCTGGAGAAGGAAATGGCAATCCACGCCAGCACTCTTGCCTGGAAAATCCCATGGACCGAGGAGCCTGATAGGCTACAGTCCATGGGGTCACAAAGAGTCGGACACAACTGAGCGACTTCTTTCTTTCTATTAAGTATGCCGGATTTATCAATAAAATCCACAAAGAAATCTCCAGACTCATATGACTTCAACTAGTGAATTCTATCACACTTTAGAGAGAACTAATATCAGTCATACACAAACTCTTTCCAAAAAAATAGAACAGAGAAAAATGCTTCTTGATTGGTTTTATGAGTCCAATGTAACCCTGGTACTAAAACCTTAATAGATGTGCAGAAAGCATCTGTGGAAATTTAACACTTTTTCGCAATCAGAGCAAACTAAGAGAAGGGAACTTCCTCAGCCTAATCTAAGGAATTACAAAAATGTACTGCTAAATATCATAGTATTATGATAACGGTGTAATACTGAAGTATTTCTTACTAAGTCTGAGAACAAAGCAAAGATGTCTATTCTAAGGAGTTTTGCTCAAAATTGAGGCATCAAAAAAAAAAAAAAAAAAGGCAGAGGATCTGGAAAAGAAAACTGATATTTGCAGAACAACTTGATTGTGTACATAGAAAGCCTTCATATGGTTCCATAGAACAACAACTACATTTTATAAGTGAATTCAGCAAGACTGAAAGATACATGGTCCATATACAAAAACTAATTGAATTTCTAAATATTAGCAACAAGAAATTGAGAAACAAAATTTTTAAATGTACCACTTACAATAACATTAAAAAATCACCTATTTAGGATGAATTTAACAAAGTACGCATGAGACTTCTACGCTGAAAACAACAAAACATCGCTGAAACTAAAGCCCTGAAAAATGGATAGGTATGTGATGTTCTTAATTTTTTTTTTTGTCTGTGCCACGAGGCATGAGGGATCTTCTCCAAACAGGGATCAAACCCATGCCCTGTGCATTAGGAGCTCGGAGACTTAACTGCTGGACCACCAGAGAAGTCCTGTGCTATATTATTTTGGAAGCACCTAATGTTGCTAATATTTCCATTCTTCCTACAAAACTGAACAGAGTCCAGAAATGAAACTACTTACAGATGATCGATTAATTTTCAACCAAAATGCCAAGTCAATTCAATGGGGAAAGGGTAGTCTTTTTAACAAATGATGCTGAAATAACTATAGATCTTAAGGGAAAAAATGAGCTGCAACCCCAATCTCACCCCACACATAAAATTAATTTGAGATATATCACATACCAACATAAAGCCAAAATTACTAAACTTTCAGAGGAAAAAGAAAAAAAGCAATCTTAGCTTTGGCAAAGAATTCTTGGAAATAAAGCAAAAAATATCAATCACTAAAGAAGAAAGAAATCTGATTTTATCAAAACCTTTACTCTTCAACGAGGAATGAGAACTGGAGGAGAGTATTCACAATGCATGTATGTGATAATTTTCTTGAATTTCAATATAAAAAAGATCTACACAATTCAATAATAAGAAAATCAACCCAATTTTTTTTTAATGGCCAAAATCTAGACCAGGAATTTCACCAAAGAAGATTTTCAAATGGCTAAGAAGTACATGGAATTGTATTCAACATCATGAGTTATCAAGGAAACACATATGAAAACATGATAGTGAAATTTTAAAAGGCTGATAATCACAAGACTTGACAAGGATTCCAAACAATCAGAACCTCTTACAAAGATAATAAAACATAAAATAGTACAACCCCTTTTGAAAATCAGATTGTGACTTTGTTATAAAAAGTATAAATTTGCCTCTCTTAAATGCAGGAAATTCCATTCCTAGGTAGAAACATATCCACAAAATGACTCATAGAAATGTTTATAATTGTTTTTTTCACAGTAGCCCCAAACTGGAAACAATCAAATGTCCATCAATAGGTAAATAGATATAGCTTATAGATATAACTTAGATATAGCTACACAATGAAATGACTTAACAATGAAAAACAATGAACTGTTGATACAGGCAATGACATGGAAGAGCCCAACTAAAGGAGTTCAAACTATTAATATATATACATCCCTTTCATATAAAGTTCTAAATTAGGTAAACCTGCTACATGGTGATGGAAATCAGATCATGGTTAGTTGGCCAGCAGAGGTGGGGGGTGTGGTGGGGGGTTAGGTGTGACAATGACTGCAAAGGGGCTTGAGACTCATGGGGAGTTCTTGGTTTCATATGAAATAGGTCCTTTTTTTAAAAATTGGCTGCACCAGGTCTTAGTTGCAGCACTTGGAATCTTCAGTCTTCACTGAAGCATGTGGGGTCTAGTTCCCTGACCAGGACTGAACACCCTGCATTGGGATTGCAGATTCTTAACCACTGGACCACCGGGAAGTCCCCTGAAATGAATCTTGGTGGGAGCCTTTCAGGTGGTGCCACGGGCCCAGGGAAATACATTCAGGAGGACGTAACAGGAAAACAGAGTGTTTAGCACCCCACACTAGTTATTTCCATCTTTAAGAACTTCAAGCTTCCTTTCCTCCTCCCTCCCTCCTCTCCTTTCTTCCTTCTCCATCTCTCTCTTACCGTTTTCATCTAACTGAAACTGTGGGAAATGCTGGTATCCTCTTGAGCCGAAACCTTTTAAAAATTTTTTTAATCTGATTTCAGAGAGGCATCTGTTGATCCCTCCATTGTCTGTGATAGAGAGAATATCGCAGACCCGTAATTATCTCTTCTCCTGGCAGGCCTTAAGATGAAACAGACAGGAAGACCTGAGCGGATTCTTCTCAGATGCCACCTCTTAGCACTGGGCTTTGCGAGCCTGTTATTTGGGGTGCTGCAGAAGGCAAGGCCCTATCCCGCCAAGGATCAATGGGAAAATAAGCAGTTGCTGCTGAATAGACTGCGGTCTCCTACAGTTGTCAGGCCTCCTTGGTAATGGCTATTTATCCCCACATAATTGCTACCTGGGCTCCCCTCGTTCTGTGCTGGCTGGCACTTCCCACCACTGCCACCCGGGCAAAGCCAGGGCAGCCTGCAGAGGAGTGGTGTGTCTGCCCGACCCTCATTCAAAGGTCGAGGGATGTCCACGTTGACCTCAGCCAGGTTGATTGCCATGCCACCTACTCTGATTCTCTCCATCAGGTGTCACCTGATCTCCAATGCCTGGTGACAGCTGTGCTGGCTCAGCCATGGCATCTGCTAGCTAAGTGTCCAGGCGGTTTGTGGGAGGTAGTTTTCTTTGACAACATGCAGGCTGAAGCTTAATAAAGAAGCCCCTGTCCTCAAAGAGTGGAAAAGCCCAGAAAACCTCCAAGATAGGGAACCTCAAGCTCATTTACATCTGGACTTCTTGTTGTACGGTAGGGTAAATATTCCTTTTAAAAAAGGAAAATTAAAGAAAAGCAAAAAAAGAAACACTTTAGCATAAAAGCAGGAGTGTTAGTCGCTAAGTTGTGTCTAACTCTTCATGATCCCATTGACTGTAGCCTGCCAGGTTCCTCTGTCCGTAGAATTTTCCAGGCAAAAATACGGGAGTGGGTTGCCATTCCCTTCTCCAGGGGATCTTCCCAACCCAGGGATTAAACCTGGGTCTCCTGCAGGCAGATTCTTTACTGTCTGAGCTACCAGGAAAGCCAGCATGAAAGTAAAAATCTGACCACGGTTTTGTGATCTAAATTGAATGCTATGTGGGGAAATTCCCTGGTAGTCCAGTGGTTAGGTCTTGGCACTTTCACTTCTGGGGCACTGGTTTGATCCCTGGTCAGGAAACAAAGATTCTGCAAGCTGCACAGCCTAGCCAATAAAACAAAATGGAATATATAAACTGAGTGCTAAATAATAAGCACATTATATCATGAACAAATTTGACAAATGCAGACTAGTTGCAAACTTAGAAAATCAAATACTATAATTCATAACCTAACCTAATTAAAAAAAAAAAAAGCTTAAAAAAGGTCTTTGTTCACTTTCAGAGCTACTTCTGGGAGAACCACATAATCACATAATTTGCCACATTGGGAATAGGAATATCTTTGATTTGGCCACATAGGGTAAACAAGTTTTTTTCTGTCCAAATTTCGATTGAGTGCCTGGTCTGCCTGGAGTCCAGTGTTGGAGAGGGTTGTGAGATGCACTGGGGCTCAGTGGGGAAGAGGGTCAGGTTCCATCTGTGATGTGTGCTTGGGCACGAGGGTAGCAGGTGATGGCACCCGGGACCATATCTGCTCACCCTGGCAAGACTGCCTGTACTGGAGAGTGTAAAACTTTCCTAAAGTCTTCTTGGGAAAGAATCACCTTGTTAGCTCAATTCTGCACACTGGAAAGCAGAGACCAAAGACTCTAAACCTCATTGACTAAGCTGTCCTCTGGTATTTCTGATTAGATTTTGTCCAGCCCAGGAGTCAATGGGAACTTATTACAGTGTCATGTATTCAAACTCCTGAAAAGTGTTACCCCTTTGAGTAAAGTCCTCTGTGAAAGCTTTAGCTTTTAGGTAAAAAAAGAGTTCAATTACTCAGAATTCCACTGTAATTAAACAAATCAATTTGCTTGCTCAACAGGTGAAAGGAACTGTACTCAGTCCTACAAGGAATAAAATTTTCAAAGTCTAAGGCATTATGCAGAGGTGCTGGGACCATTGGATATCCACATGCAAATCAATGAATTTGGACCTCTATTCACAATACACACAAATTTACTCAAAGGGAATCAAAGACCTAAATGTAAGAGCTAAAAGTACAAGACTCTTAGAAGAAAACAGGTATCAACCTTTATGACCTTGAATTAGGCAATGGTTTCTTTGATATGATACCAAAAGCACAAGCAACAGAAGTAAAAATTAGGTATATGAAGTTTATCAAAATTAAAACCTTTTGTGCTTCAAAGAACACCAAGAAAAGACAGCTCACAGAATGGGAGAAAATATTATATATCTGATAATAACCCAGTATCCAAAATGTATAAAGAACTATTACAACACAATGGTAAAAAGACAGGAACTTCCCTGATGGTTCAGCAGCTATGACTCTGCACTCCCAATGCAGGGGCCTAGATTCGATCCCTGGTCAGGGAACTAGATCTCACATGCTATAACAAAGACCCAGGATAGCCAAATAAATTTTAAAATAAATGAATCAGTTCAGTTCAGTTCAGTTCAGTTGCTCAGTCGTGTCTGACTCTTTGCAACCCCATGAATCGCAGCACACCAGGCCTCCCTGTCCATCACCAACTCCCGGAGTCCACCCAAACCCATGTCCATCAAGTCAAGTGATGCCATCCAGCCACTTCATCCTCTGTCGTCCCCTTCTCTTCCTGCCCCCAATCCCTCCCAGCATCAGGGTCTTTTCCAATGAGTCAACTCTTTGCATGAAGTGGCCAAAGTATTGGAGTTTCAGCTTTAGCATCAGTCCTTCCAATGAACACCCAGGACTGATCTCCTTTAAGATGGACTGGTTGGACCTTCTTGCAGTCCAAGGGACTCTCAAGAGTCTTCTCCAACACCACAGTTCAAAAGCATCAATTCTTCAGCACTCAGCTTTCTTCACAGTCCAACTCTCACATCCATACATGACCACTGGAAAAACCATAGCCTTGACTAGACGGACCTTTGTTGGCAAAGTATTATCTCTGCTTTTTAATATGCTATCTAGGTTGGTCACAACTTTTCTTCCAAGGAGTAAGCGTCTTTTAATTTCATGGCTGCCGTCACCATCTGCAGTGACTTTGGAGCCCCTCAAAATAAAGTCTGACACTGTTTCCACTGTTTCCCCATCTATTTCTCATGAAGTGATGGGACCAGATGCCATGATCTTCGTTTTCTGAATGTTTAAGCTTTAAGCCAACTTTTTCACTCTCCTCTTTCACTTTCATCAAGAGGATTTTTAGTTCCTCTTCACTTTCTGCCATAAGGGTGATGTCATCTGCATATCTGAGGTTATTGATCTTTCTCCCAGCAATCTTGATTCCAGCTTGTGCTTCTTCCAGTCCAGCGTTTCTCATGATGTACTCTGCATATAAGTTAAATAAGCAGGGTGACAATATACAGCCTTGACATACTCCTTTTCCTATTTGGAACCAGTCTGTTGTTCCATGTCCAGTTCTAACTGTTGCTTCCTGACCTGCATATAGGTTTCTCAAGAGGCAGGTCAGGTGGTCTGGTATTCCCATCTCTTTCAGAATTTTCCACAGTTCATTGTGATCCCCACAGTCAAAGGCTTTGGCATAGTCAATAAAGCAGAAATAGATGTTTTTCTGGAACTCTCTTGCTTTTTTGATGATCCAGTGGATGCTGGCAATTTGATCTCTGGTTCCTCTGCCTTTTCTAAAACCAGCTTGAACATCTGGAAGTTCACGGTTCACATATAAGTAAAGACAAATAACCCAATAACTCTTCTCTCTAAAGAAAATATATAAATGGCACATGAAAAGATGCTCA
This sequence comes from Bos mutus, assembly GCF_027580195.1. Classification (NCBI taxonomy): domain Eukaryota; kingdom Metazoa; phylum Chordata; class Mammalia; order Artiodactyla; family Bovidae; genus Bos; species Bos mutus. The sequence continues at coordinate 59,116,850 of NC_091627.1, forward strand.
ACATCATTAATCATTAAGGAAATGCAAATCAAAACCACAATGAGGTATTATTTCACATCTGCTAGGATATGCAGATGATACCACCCTTATGGCAGAAAGCAAAGAGGAACTAAAGAGCCTCTTAATGAAAGTGAAAGAGGAGAGTGAAAAAGCTGGATTAAAACTCAACATCCAAAAAGCTAAGATCATGGCATCCAGTCCCATCACTTCATGGCAAATAAATGGGGAAACAATGGAAACAGTGACAGACTTTATATTCTTGGGCTTCAAAATCACTGCAGATGATAACCACAGCCATGAAATTAAAAGACACTTGCTCCATGGAAGAAAGGCTATGACCAACCTAAACAGCATATTAAAAAACAGAGACATTACTTTGCCAACAAAGGTCTGTCTAGTCAAATCTATGGTTTTTCCAGGAGTCATGTATGGATATAAGAACTGGACTGTAAAGAAAGCTGAGCGCCGAAGTTGCTGCTTTTGAACTGTGGAATTAGAGAAGACTCTTGAGAGTCCCTTGGTCAGCAAAGAAATCAGTCCTGAATATTCATTGGAAGGACTGATGCTGAAGTGAAACTGCAATGCTTTGGCCACCTAATGCAAAGAACTGATTGATTTGAAAAGACCCTGATGCTGGGAAAGATTGAAGGCAGTAAGAGAAGGGGACGACAGAGGATGAGATGGTTGGATGGCATCACTAACTCGATGGACATGAGTTTGAGTAAACTCCAGGAGTTGGTGATGGACAGGGAAGCCTGGCATGCTGCAGTCCATGGGGTCACAGAGTCGGATACGACTGAATGACTGAACTGAACTGAGGATGACTATCATCAAACAGATGGACAATAACAAATATTAACAAGAATGTGGAAAAGTTTGAACCCTCATACATTGTTAGTGGGGATATAAAATAATTTATATATTTGAAAAAGCCTGACAGTTTCTCAAAAACTTAAACGTGAAAGTGACAGAAAGTCAGTCATAGCTGACTCTTTGGGACCCCATGGACTATACAGTCTATAGAATTCTCTAGGTCAGAATACTGGAGTGGATAGCCTTTCCCTTCTCCAAGGGATCTTCCCGACCCAGGGATCAAATCTAGGTCTCCCACATTTCAGGTGGATTCTTTACCAGCTGAGCCACAAAAGAAGCCCAAGAACACTGGAGTGGGTAGCCTATCCCTTCTCCAGTAGATCTTCCCAATCCAGGAATTGAACTGGGGTCTCTTGCATTGCAGGTGGATTCTTTACCAACTGAGCTATCAGGGATCAGCAATTCGACTCCTAGATAAATACCCAAGAGAACTAAAAATGTATGTTCACACAAAAACTCACATGAATATTCATAGCCACATTATTTATCACAGCCAAAAAGTAAGAATAACTCAAATGTCTACCAACTGATGAAGGGATAATCAAAATGAAAGATATCCAAACAATGGAACAATAGGTAACCCTAGAAAGAATTTGTTACTGATATATGCTACAACATGGATGAACCTTAAAATGTGCCAAGAGAAAGAAGTTGGACACAAAAGACCACATATTGTATGATTCTGTTTACATGAAGTGCAAATCTATACAAATAGAAAGCAGGTTAGTGGTTGCCAGGGGCTGGAGGAAGGAGGGAATGGTGAGTAGCTACCAATGGGTACAGGGCTTTGTCTTGGGGGTAATAAAAATATTATGGAATTAGATAGTGGTGATGGTTGCATAACTTTGCAAATATACTAAAAGCCACTGAGTTGTCCTGGTGTGTGAATAATATATCAATTTTTAAAAGGCTAAGGTATAGTCCCCACTCTCAAATAGCTGACAATCTTCAGTATTCAAACATTCGTGTTCAACACCACATAACTACCAATACCATGTGTTTTTATCTTCTAAAGTAGCCATAAATCACATGATTCTTGATGAATTAATCAACTCATAACCTAAACAAGAAAGATATCAATCGGTCTGGAAAATATATTGCATTCATTATTCAAATTTTAATTAGTAAGAATAGAGCATTTTACAACAAAATGCTTTTCTAAGCAACAAGGAAAACAATAGTTGTTGCAATGGAACTGGAGATGCCTCCATTTGATGGTGTTGGAAGTGACTCTGAGACTCAAGCATAGCAGAAAGGCTCCTGTGTTTTGATTTGTTCATTCATTCCTCAGAACTCTACTGGTTAGAATTATCTGCTGGGTCCTAGGAGATATACTATCCCTCAAGGAGCTCGGTGTCTAAGGGAGGACGAAAACCTCCCCCACTAGGAGGGTCATCACAGAGCCATGTCTAGCCCAGCTGTGGCCCATCCATGGGGCAATGCTTTTGCACACAGGTATCTCTAAGGGGCTCAGGATCAGCTCAGTGTTTGACTGCATTTCCTCTCTCATCACCAGCATTTCTCCAAGCATATGTCATTACCAAAAGTCAGCAACTGACAGCATAAACTTTTTTTTTAACTTTTTATTTTATATTGGAGTATGCTGCTGCTGCTGCTGCTGCTAAATCGCTTCAGTCGTGTCCGACTCTGTGCGACCCCATAGACGGCAGCCCACTAGGCTCCCCTGTCCCTGGGATTCTCCAGGCAAGAATACTGGAGTGGGTTGCCATTTCTGTTGATTAACAAAGTTGTGACAGTTTCAGATAAACAGCAAAGGGACTCAGCCATACATATACACGTATCCATTCTCCCCAAACTTTCTTCCCATTTAGGCTGCCACATAACACTGAGTTGAATTCCCTGTGCTATACAGTAGGACCTTATTGGTTGTCCATTGTGTACATGTTGATTCTAAACTCCCTAACTATCCCTTACACCCATCCTTTCCACCTGGCAACCATAAGTTCATTCACTAAGTTTGGGAGCACATTTTGACCTCTACGTTGTGTTAAAAATTTAAATAAATTGCCAACATAGAAAAATCAGGAGGCCTTAAGTAAAAATCAAAATGCCTGGCTTCTTTTAAAAATCTGGCACTGATGGCTCCATGTCCTGGCCTATCACTCCTAAGTGGTCTGGAACAGTGCCTGCTCCCACTCACCAGGGGCAGAAATGAACAGGGACCCCTATAATTGGTGAGGGATGACGTGCTGGGTGATGAGCTCATGGGCTTCACTATACTCTTCTATTCTGTTTTGTATTTCTTAATGTCCATAATAAGAAGTTAAAAACAAACCAAAAAAACGGAGGTATACATTCTCCAACTGGCCACAATCTCCAATGTGCTCTCTTGTCTTTGAGGCAGGAAGATAGTTACAATTCACTGGGCTTGTGCTACTGTTTTCATTAGTAGTATTTTTAAATTTTTAGTTGTGCTGGGTTTTCATTGCTGCATTTAGGCTTTCTCTAGCTGTGGCAAGGGTGGCTATTCTTCGCTGCAGTGCACAGGCTTCTCACTGCGGTGATTTCTCTTCTGGAGCAGGGTGTCTTCAGTAGTTACAGCACATGGGATCAGTAGGTGGGGTGCACGGGTTTAGTTGCTCCGCAGCATGTGGGATTGTCTTGGAGCAGGGATCGGATCCATGCTCCCTGCACTGGCAGGTGGATTCTTAACCACTGGACCACCAAGGAAGCCCCTTTTTCTTAGGAGTATTCAAAGGCAACTGAACTGTTATTCATATCTCACTTGTTTGCCCAAGACCTCTCTTGACATTTGAGTACAATCTCCAAAAGAAGCCTTAACCAGAGATCACAGTCTGGCAGAAAATGGCCAAATTGGACCACAGACATGGTTTTTTTGTTTTGTTTTGCCTTTTTTTGGTGGGGCGTGGGGGTGTGTAGGGGGAGGATGTTTTCCTTAATAAGGGTTCAATGTCACAGGTAGGCATGACTTGCCAATTCTCCTGTCCTCACCTCCCATTACATTATATTATCTGGCCCAAAAAACATTTATGTTCCTTACCTAGCCATTGTAGGCATCTGAATGGTGCAATCTAAGACAAGAAAGACAGTGGTTGTATTCAGTATTTCTGCTGGCATGCAGGCTGACACTGTTAAGCTTCGAAAGTCTTGAAATCCTGTCTGCCCCACTGATCCCTTCCTGTTGTGACGATGACCATATCTTCCACTTAGTGGTTTTGTAGAAATCTTCTATTTGGGGAGTTTAAAATAGCTCTTTATATTCCCTAATGGTTTATTAAATGATTAGCTCTGTATTATGCCTGGTATTGTCATTAACATCATTTCCACTGTGATTATGTCTAATTGCTATTAAGTGTTCAACAGAAAAGGGTAACTCATTCTGTGGCCAAATATAGTTTATATTTAAGGAAATGCAGATAGTATATAATCTGAAAAATTCATTAGCTTCCTAATAGAGAAAAAAAGGCAACCCAAAATAGGTTTAGGAGATGATTATATCTCTATCAAGTTGAGCACAGAAATGAAAAGAGTAACACTCTGTGATCATGAAAAAAAGGTACACTTATATGTGACTTGGTAGATACAAATTGTTTGGCTAAGTGATGTGCAAATATTACAAGAACTGTGGTCAGATAATTCTACTTGTAAAATATATTTTCAAGGAAATAATGAAAATGAAAGGCATAAAGATAGTCCTACTAGTGCCCTTTATAAGACAGAAAAAAAATGTAAACAACTCTAAATAACAACAAAAATCAACCAAGAAAATTCTTGTTTATTAGCAAGATGGCAAATGATAAATTCTTCAAATAACACTTATGTAGGTATGGTCCATATAAATGCAGTGAACACGTGGGAGATAAAGAAAAATAAAATGAAACAGAATGGGTACATGATGAATTTCAAATGACTAAACAAGAACTATGTTCGAAACACTATGTTCAATCATCAAAAAAGATCAGAAGAGAACACACAGAGATGCAAAGAGTTTTGGTTTCAAGTTCATATATAGTACCAGTGAACGATTTTATTTTATTTTTCACATTTTCTTGGCTGTGCTATGCAGCATGTGGGATCTTAGTTCTCTGACCAGGGATCAACTCTTGCATTGCAAGTATACAGTCTTAACCACTGGACTGCCATGAAGTCCAATTGATTAACTTTATTTGTGCCCTCCAAGACTGGAGTCTCTGTTTCCCCTAGTCCTGTGGAAATCCTATAATCAGATCCCACTAGCCTTCAAGGTTAGATTCCCTGGGATTCCCAGTCCCTTTGTCGGATCTCCAGACTGGGAAGCCTGACATGGGGTTCAGAACCTTCACAACAGTGGGAGAACTTCTTTGGTATTACTGTTCTCCAGTTTGTGGGTCACCCACCTGACAGGTATGGGATTTGATTTTATCGTGATTTCACGCCATCTACCTGCTTCCTCTTTGTCTTTGGATATGAGGTGTCTTGTTTGATGGGTTCCCAGTGCCCTCTTGTTGATGGTTGTTCAACAGCTAGTTGCAATTTTGGTGGTCTGACAGAAGATGAGGCACATCCTTTGACTCCGCCATCTTGAACTGGAAGAAGCCCAAGGGAAAAATTTTAAAGGGAAGGATGGGATTGGGTTAGTGAAGCAGATGAAGAGGATATAACAAGCTTGATAGTGTTTTCCTTGTACTCATGTTAGACGAGAGGACAATAAGACAGAATATGCTCGGGGGAGAGTAGCCCACAGCACGGAAGTGTGCACAGTTTGAGGGAACATGCTTATTACTGAAACGTCTAGAAGCTGAAAATCCCTGTTTTTTGTACAGTTTAAGCATGGATTTCACTTGTGGACAGAACTTCCTAAGATCTATTTGGAGAACTGATCAATAAATTCAAGGTGGCCCAGCACTGAATCTCACTCAGGGAATGGGTAGTGTGTTGATTCAGGTTCGACTTTGTAAACAGCCCCTTGATCAGGCTGGAGAAAGGCTTGATGGTTGCTGTGATATTTTGGATAGTGAATTACTCAGCCTTTGTCAAGCATGGGATTGCTGCTCTGGGGCAGCCCTGGGAATGCCAACTCTGTAAATACCAGGACCACTTTTCCAGTCAAGACAGCCCAACCCACAGTAAATCCTGACTATTAGTGTCTCTCTCCTATCAGACCATATGGAGGTAAGATTTACTAGGTTCCAGGAACTTCTCTGGAAGTCCAGTGGTTAAGACTTTGTGCTTCCAGTGCAGGGGGTGAGGGTTCAATCCTTGGTTGGGGAACCAAGACCCCACATGCCAGGTGGCCACAAAAACAGACAAACAAACAAAAGAGAATTAGTAGGTTCCAAAGTTGTCCAACCATTGATGACAGAAACATGATACTAATGCTTCCCACTGCCTTTCCGTTCCCAGATAAATTAGCACACCGTCTCAACAAATGAACTGGGCAGAGGTAGCTCACTATGAACAAAGAAGAAGAAACGGCTTAGGGATGAAAGAAATAAAAGATGCATTTATAATTTAGTCATTAATAAATCATTTTAAGCAAGTAAGTACTACTGGTAAATATTTGATAGTTTTCCTAGAATTGAAAATAAACATGGAGATATATTCTCAAGAATATTCTGAGAACCCCCTGGCAGTTCAGTGATTAGGACTTGGAGCTTTGCAGAATTTCACTGCTGGGACCTGGGGTTCAGTACCTGATTGGGGAACTGCAATCCTGCAAACTTTATGGTGTGGCCAAAAAAAAAAAAAAGAATATTTTCCTTGAAGCATGATAAGCAGTTCTCTTTTGGAACAATGCAAAGCAGAAATATATCCTACCTATATATCATCTCCCTTAAATGTCAGCATCATCTCACTATTACTGTTACCTTTACTGTAACTATTACTAGTCCCATTTTAAAGGAGGAAAACTGAAGCTTAGAAAAGGTTAGTAACTTCCCCAATGTTATAGCTGTTAATGGGAGAGCCCCTAGATTTTGAAAGCTCCCCTATCTGACTTGAAGTACATAACCATTGAAACTTCTCTGGTGATCCAGTGACTAAGACTCCATGCTCCCAATGCAGGGGCTCAGGTTCCATCCCTGGTCAGGGAACTAGGTCCTACATGCCACAACTAAGAGTTCACATGCTGCAACTAAGACCCAGTGCAGATAAATAAATGTTTTTAAAATTTTAAAAATAATAGTAAAGCACATAACCATTTCCCTCTCTTGCTTTTCATATAAGCAGTAGCAGTCTCTGTTACAAAGTGCTACTGGTACAAATACAAGGGAACAGTGAATTCTGCCATGGCAGGTGAATGCCAAAGTGAAGTCTAAGGACACCACAAAGAAGAAGTGATGTTGGAACTGGGCCCTGAAGGATAAATTGCAGTGCTTCAGGAAGTCCAGAGGAAGGGTGATTTAAGTAGATTCAAATAGAGGGAACAGCCTGGGCGAAGGCATGGAAGTAGAGCATTTGACCAAAAATTGGTAATATGCAGAAAGTGAGCGAGTTTGGAATAAGGTTTTATTACATAAACATTTTATGAAACATCCATATTTACTCTCTGTCATCCAAGGACTTGTTTGCACCCCATGAGGTCAGCCAAGGATCATACAAACAGTATACACAATATACCAGAGCTTGAACCACAGCACTCCCTGGCATAGACAACAACTACAAACTATCTTTGATTGGTCTAGAATTATTTCTGTATGTTTGTCTTCTCAACCCAACCCAACTGTAAACACTCTTCTTGGAAACAGTGAATGGTGCCCCAATAATTTGTGCAGTGCATAACCTGTACAACTGTTCCTGCCTATTCTGATTAATTTTGGTATTATATGTGGGTGTTAAAAAGTTTTGCTGATGCTCTTGCTGTAGGAGTTCTCTTAAGAAATATAAAGAAACATCTCACTTTTCAAAATAACCTGAAACTGTCCCACCACCTTTTAAGTAGATTGCTATTGATTATTTAATGTACTAAGTAATTCATTTAACAAATATGATTTAAGTAGCAATGATGGACCAGGCTTTGTGCCCAACCAATGGAGAGAATCAAACAAACAATAAGAAAACACAACATGAACTTAGAGAATTAAAGTAAAAAGGATCAAATGTCTTTCCTTTATTTTCTATTTGAAACAGTGCACAAACTTCCCATAACCTCTTTTAACTTCTCACTTCAGTCAGTATCTATTGTCCCCTCTCTCTTATCTACAAAAATGAGGGTAGAGATGTGAATGCTCTACATCTCCAGGTCATCACAGATGGGATGAGGAGGCTCTGGAGGGAGGGTATATGTGTTTAATTATGGCTGATCCTTGTTGTATGGCAGAAACCAACACAACACTGTAAAAATTAAAAAAATAAATAAATATATATATACAAAAAAATTATCCACATCTCATTAGCAAATAGCTTCTTAAACACAAAACAACAAACCAGGGAATGGAGGCACTTCATGACTGAATAACTTTGAAAAAATGACTCAAGTCACATTCCAGAAGTGGAAATCCACACTCACATTCATGTATTAAAGAGTCTGAAGAATAATGTGTCTGCTCCGGCTAGCTAGTCCAGGACTTTCAAAACATACCTGCCCATGAAACATTTTTTCGTAGATATTTCAACACTAACGTTAGAAAATTGCTCTCTGAATGTGAGCAAGTCGTAGATGTTATTTTCATTTTCAATTAAAAAGAAACATTTTACTTGGCTGCACCAGGTCTTAGTTGGGGCATGCAGGGTCTTTTAGGTGCAGTACGTGAATTCTTAGTTGCAACATGTGGGATCTACTTCCCTGACCATGAACTGAACTCTGGCCCCCTGATTTGGGAGCACAGAATCTTAGCCACTGGACCACCAGGGAAATCCCTGAGTCACAGACATTCTAACTTGGAGTTGTGTGAGGGTTACATTATCAAAATCTTGCAGAAAGACTGAGAAGGATCTAAGCTAACATTTTAGATCATTAATTGCTTATAGGCAATAGTGAGTTAATGGTCAGCAGGACTGGTTGCATCAGGACTGGCATCCAGCAAGAAATGAGCAGGGTTGTGTGTGGGCAGCAACCCTAAGCAACTTTGGACTGGTGACATTTGGGCTGAATAAAGAACCAAGTATCTAAGTTCCCATCTTGGTGTCCGCTTGGACTCATGTGTCATCTTAGGGGAGCCACTTCTCTCCTAGGGCCATCTGTGATGGTCTAGGGTTTTGGATTATGGAAACGTATGAGAGCAGTTTTATTCGTTAGTGATTGGGTGTCATGACTATATGGAGGATATAAGCAGTATAGATGCTAGAGATTTTTCAGGTGTGGGGAGTTCCTCACCTTGAATAACTGCACTGCCTGTCCCAGAATTTTCTGATTTTCCTCTGGACATTCATGCAGGAGGAGAAAAACCTCAGATGAGGTTGATCAGAGCCTAGAACCGAATGTTGAATTGCACATAAATGGTTTAATGTGCACTGAAATTTCCAGAAGTGCAACTGCATTAGGAACCAAGAGAAGAGCTTATGTATTCAAAATTTTACTTAGAACTTTACCATAATTTAGGGGCTTTCCTAATGGCTCAGACAGTAAAGAATCTGCCTGCAATGCAGGAGACCTGAGTTCAATCCCTGGGTCGGGAAGATCCCCTGGAGAAGGGAATGGCAACCCACTCCAGTATTCTTGCCTGGAGAGTCCCATGGACTAAGAAGCCTGGTGGGCTACAGTCCATGGGGTTGCAAAGAGTCGGACACAAATAAATGACTAACACTCATTATAATTTGGGGAAATCACATCATTAGTGATAATAGTACTCAGGCTTTACTGACACTGTCAATGTTATATGCCTGTATCAGTCTTTGCTTGTGGCTGTCATGTTCATGTTGACTTGAAATATGAATGCAAGCATCTGATTGCTTCATGATATCATCTAGAGCAATGCTATTTGAAAATGCCTGGTGTGCTGCTAGATAAGAAACTTGCATCAGAATGGAGACCAGCATCTTGTTTGCTTCATCAGGAAAGTCTTGCTATGGAAAAAATGTCCATTGAGCTACACAGTATGCTTCAATATAGTTGACTTTCATTTCTGGTATAAGCTGTTTTTATCACTGCAGATCAGTAACAGTTTATATTCATGGCATGTGATTTTTATCTAGTCATGTCTGGAAGTAGGCTTTCTTTTTAAAATATTATTTATTTATTTATTTGACTGCACCAAGTCTTAGTTGTGGCACGAAGGATCTTTGTTGCGGTATTCAAACTCTTAGTTTCCTAGCTATGGCATGTGGGATCTAGGTCCCTGACCAGTGATGGAACCTGAGCCGCGTGCATAGCGAGCATGGAGTCTTAGCACCGGGGAAGTCCCCCTGGAAGTAGGCTTTATTATCAATACTTTTTATTTCAGGAAAGGAAAGGGAACATAACAAATGTTAGGGATTTTTAAAAAAGAAAGAAAATTGGGTCCAACACATTTAATGATTATTGGATTGAATGTTTGCCAAGAGGGGATGAACTTTCCTTTGTCCATAGCATCATCAGCTGCCTCACCTAGTCCTCTGATGAGACAGTTGAAGACGTCTCAATCTTGCATAAAGTGAATGTTTATCCATTGCCATCCAGGGACATCTCTTTCTATCAGAACATAGTACCTAAGCCCCACCTATGTAGAAAGTATGAAGCACCCTGCTAATGATCTCTAAAGTCTTTTTCAGACTTTTTTTTTTTTTTTTAGTTTATTTCTGTATCTTGCAAGTTTTGCAGCTTGGTGCCTTAACTCATCTGTATGGCTGCCGAAGTCACAACTGATGCTGGATTTCCCTGGTGGTCCAGTGGCTAGGAATCCACCTGCCAATGCCGATGCAGGGGACACAGATTTGGCCCCTGGTCTGGGAAGATCCCACGTGCCATGGAGCAACTAAACCCATGCGTCACAACTACTGAAGCCCACATGCCTAGGGCCAGTGCTTCACAACAAGAGAAGCCACCACAATGAGAAGCCCACGCACCGCAACTAGAGAGTAGCCCCCACTTGCTGCAACTAGACAAAGCTTGTGGGCAGCAATGAAGACCGAGCACAGCCAAAAATAAGTAAATTAAAAAAAAAAAAGGAATTAATGGTGCTCTAGCAAGGAAGAAATTCAAACTCTTCTCTCCCATAAAACAAGAACAATTACCTCCTTTATTGCTCTGTGCTTTAAATGTGTAATAGATACTTGCTGCTGCTGCTGCTAAGTCACGTCAGTCGTGTCCAACTCTGTGCAACCCCATAGACGGCAGCCCACCAGGCTCCGCCATCCCTGGGATTCTCCAGGCAAGAACACTGGAGTGGGTTGCCATTTCCTTCTCCAATGCATGAAAGTGAAAAGTGAAAGTGAAGTCGCTCAGTTGTGTCCGACTGTTCGCGACCCCATGGACTGTAGCCCACCAGGCTCCTCCGTCAATGGGATTTTCCAGGCAAGAGTACTGGAGTGGGGTGCCATTGCCTTCTCCGAATAGATACTTGGTGAGAGTAAAATTTCTCTGCTTCAAGCAAGGCAATGCAGTCCAGCAAGGGTTAAAGCTGGCTTCTTGTCTCTGCTGGGGAGCCAGGCAGGATGGGGTTCCTCCTGTAATGGGCCCAGATGCCGCCATGCTTTGTTGATTACAATCTCCCACACCAAGGAAGCTTTGACTAGGTTTGACATAATCAGCTCACAGCCTCTGCCTGCACTCTTTCACAAACAGGCCATTTTCACATCTTTTTCATGGAATCCGACAAGCGGAAAAATAATTAATGTTACCTCAGCCCAACAATGACCCTGGCTCTGATTCAAAAAGGAGGCATGTTGCATAAACTGCCCTTTAATTGAGGGTTGGGGGCAGACCCCACATACTCCTATATCGGTTCTGCCTCCCTGACCAAGGCTGATTAAGGCTTTCCTAAGACTGCAGACCCCTGGTCACTGAGTACTACTCAGTTTCAGGTTCAAAGAGTTTCCGTGAAAGAATTCTGTTCATGGTATTTAGCAAGCACAAACCAGTTTCTTCTGTCAGAGAATTTCAGATGATACTGTTGGTTGTTCCCATTTTATAGATGAAAACAAATGACTTGCTCCTTGCAGGAGACATAAAATTAGAACTCACAACTACTTTTCAATATTATTTCTTTCTTTTGAGGAAGAGAATTATTGTTGTTTTTCAGTTGCTAAATTGTGTCCGAATCTTTGTGACCCCAAGGACTGCAGCATCCCAGGCTTTCTTGTCCTCCACTATCTCCTGGAGCTTGCTCAAACTCATGTCCATTGAGTCGGTGATGCTGTCCAACCGTCTCATCCTCTGCCGTCCTCATCTCCTTTTGCCTTCAATCTTCAAGCATCAGGGTCTTTTTCCAATGAGTCGGCTCTTCGCATCAGGTAGCCAAAGTATTGGAGCTTTGGAGAAAGAAAATACAAATGTTATTTTATTATAGAAGTCTACATGGTCTTTTACACAGTTTTTGTGAATGCTGCGGCCATTCAAGTGGCAAAAAAACCACTTTGGAAAAGAATCTGGTGGTTCATTTTTTGTTTTATTTATTTATTTATTTGGCTGCTTTGGGTCTTAGCTGCAGCACATGGGATCTTTGATGTGGCTCACGGACTCTCTAGTTGAGGCATGCAGGCTTTCTAGTTGTGGTACACTGTAGTTGCTCCATCTATGTGGGATCCTAGTTCCCCAACCAGAGATGGAATCCACGTCCCTTGCATTGCAAAGCAGATTCTTAACCACTTGACCACCAGGTCAAGAGTTACCTTTTGACTTAGCAATTCCACCACTAGGAATTCCCCCCAAGAAATGGAAAACATTTGTCCTAACAAAAATGTGGAGATGAATGTTTGTATAAGCATTATTCATATACCCAGAAAGTGAAAATAACCCAAGTGTCTCTCAGTTGACAAATGAATAAACAAAAATGGTATATTCATATGATGGAATATTATTTGGTCATAAAAAGGAATGAATTATAAACTATAACCTGAACGAATCTTGAAAACTTTATCATCAAAAATAGTCACACACAAAAAGCCACTTGTTATAAGATGCCATTTATATGAAATGTCTAGAATGTGCAAATATAGGTAGAAAGCTGATTCATGATTGCTTGGATCTGAGAAGGATGGGAACTGGGGCTGGGGAGTAGGGAAGGAGAGTGTGAATAGTGGAAGGATGCCGAGATTTTCTCTGAGGTGATGAAAAATTCTAAAATTGATTGTGATATTGGTTGCACAATTCTATATACATACTAAAAGCCATTGAATTGTACACTTCTATTTTTAAAAGTGGATATTACATTAATTTTACTCCAGAAAAGCTGTCTACTTGTGAGCCAAGAATCATGGCAATTACCAACGTCTTTTGGGGTGTCTGTAAATACCTACCTTTCCAACTACACAACCACGTGAGACTGGATTTTTCTTTATGTAACTGAGCAATACAATATAGCACAACAGACTGAATGTAGAAGCAAATGTAACAACTGAGCTATTTGTTACCAAGCCATAAAAAAGTTTTTTCAGATCAGATCAGATCAGTCACTCAGTCTTGTCCAACTCTTTGCAACCCCATGAATCACAGCACGCCAGGCCTCCCTGTCCATCACCAACTCCTGGAGTACACTCAGACTCACGTCCATCGAGTCAGTGATGCCATCCAGCCATCTCATCCTCTGTCGTCCCCTTCTCCTCCTGCCCCCAATCCCTCTCAGCATCAGAGTCTTTTCCAATGAGTCAACTCTTCGCATGAGGTGGCCAAAGGACTGGAGTTTCAGCTTTAGCATCAGTCCTTCCAAAGAAATCCCAGGGCTGATCTCCTTCAGAATGGACTGGTTGGATCTCCTTGCAGTCCAAGGGACTCTCAAGAGTCTTCTCCAACACCACAGTTTAAAAGCATCAATTCTTCGGCACTCAGCCTTCTTCACAGTCCAACTCTCACATCCACACATGACCACAGGAAAAACCATAGCCTTGACTAGACGAACCTTTGTTGGCAAAGTAATGTCTCTGCTTTTGAACATGCTATCTAGGTTGGTCATAACTTTCCTTCCAAGGAGTGAGTGTCTTTTAATTTCATGGCTGCAGTCACCATCTGTAGTGATTTTGGAGCCCAGAAAAATAAAGTCTGACAGAAAAAAAAAAAGTCCCAGGAATTCCCTAATGGTCCAATAGTTAGGACTCAGCACTCTCACTGACAGCCCTGGTGTTCAGTCCTTGGGTGGGAAAGGAAGATCCCACAAGCCACACAGTGCAGTCAAAATCAAAACAAAACAAAACACACTCTATATTTTCACTGCAGAAAATTTGAAAAATACGGAAGAGACAGTGAATATCATCTGTGACCTGACCAATCATTGCTAGTGTGTCGGACATTTCCCTCTGTTCTTTGTTCTGACCTCTGAGTCTTATGAAGGATGAAGCTCTGGAAAGATGCCCACTTTGAATGACTCCCTGTTCTCTGTTGTTCCTTGGTTCTCTTCAGAGTAAAGCAACCGGGCTTCCCTGGTGGCTCAGTGGTGAAGAATCTGACCTGCCAGTGCGGGAGACATGAGTTTGATCCCTGATCTGGGAATATTCCACTTGCTTCAGAGTAACTAAACCAGTGCCCCACAACTTTTGGCCCTGTGCTCTAGAGACCTTGAGCCGCAACTACTGAGCCCACGTGCTGCAACAAATGAAGCCCACTTGTACCCTGGAGCCCTTGCACTGCAAGGAGAGAAGCCACCACAGTGAGAGGCCTGAGCAACGCAACCTAGAGAGTAGCCCCCACTCCCCACAACTAGAGAAAAGCCTGCACACCAATGAAGACCCAGTGCAGCCAAAAATAGATGAATACATACATATATAAAGCAACCAATCCTCATCTTACTGGGGTTAGGGGAAGGAATCCCAATTAGACACCTCAAGGCCATGATCACTTATTGATTACAAAAGTAGCACATGGTCATTGTTAAAAAACATTTTGTATGTGTGTGCATGCACATGTCTGTGTATCTTGTGAATATGTGAAGCAGAAATAATGGATCCGGGCTGTCACATCAAGATGGCAGATGAGAACACACATCGTCAACTCTCCAACTCTTTTTTTTTTTTAATTATTTATTTATTTAAATTGGAGGCTAATTACATTACAATATTGTAGTAATTTTTGCCATACATTGACATGAATCAGCCATGGGTGTACATGTGTCCCCCATCCTGAACCCCCCTCTCACCTCCCTCCCCATCCCATCCCTCAGGGTCGTCCTAGTGCACTGGCCCTTAGCACCCTGTCTCATGCAATTCTCCAACTCTTAAAATGAAAGAAAAGTGGCTTAGATAAAGAATGAAATTATCATAGAAAATTGGAGAGATACCACTAGCAGAGAAGAAATCATGAAGAATTCCCAGAAGACTGAATAAAGAGGGGAACCAGATGAATGAGAAAAGAAACTCCAAAAACACTTAGGCAAAACTAAGGTGAGGAAGAACAAATTCAAAGCCACACCAAACTCCAAGTCAAATAATAAAGACACAGAATTTCATATCTTCAATTCCAAAATCCCAAAACTCTTAAGACAGAGAGGTTTTTGTCCCTAAGTTTGGCACAAACATTTGCAGCAAAACCCAATGAGAACTGAGGTGGAGCAATTTTTAGACTTTATCTCATTTTGTATGAATATGCATTCATTTCTTTGAAAAAAAATTAATATATCTGATTACATGATGCTGCCCCAGATATTGCTGGGAGTGTTATGAAATATTCAATAAGTGCAATGAACCACCTTTTTTAAATTAAAAAAAAAAAAATCAGAATTCCAAGAAAGACTGGCTCCCAGGGACCTGAATAAAGAATGTGGACATGTACAGGTATCAGAAAAGGTGCTTGGGATAAAGTAAGAACTGGGTTTCCATTAACAAGAGAATGAATAAGTAAGTCAGGGTAAGTTCCAATGAATGAAAAGGAGAACAGAGGAAATAGAAGTTGGAAAGGGAAAAATAAACTATCTCGATTTACATTATCGTCTAGAAAATCCCAAGAAATCAACGAGAGAACTTCCCTGGTGGTCCAATGGTGGAGAATCTATCTTCCAGTCCAGGGAACACCGGTTCGATCCCTGGTCAGGAACTAATATCCCACATGCCACGTAGCAACTAATCCTGCATGTCACAACAAGCGAGCCTGTGTGCCGCAACTAAAGAAAGCCAGTTCACTGCAATGAAGCACCCATGCAACCAAAATATTAATAATAATAATAATAAAAGGGAATCAATCAAAAACAAAACAAAACCAAAATCCTCAAATGCCTAGAACTAATAAGTGAACTTAGCAGATTCTCAAGATTCAAAATCAACACCAAAAAAAAAATCATGCTAACAACCAATGCTAGAAATGAACAATTGGAAATAAAAATTAAAGCACACTACTCTTTATAATTGGAGAAGAAAATGGCACCCCACTTCAGTATTCTGGCCTGGAAAATCCCAGGGACAGAGGAGTCTGGCAGGCCTACAGTCCATGGGATCAGAAGAGTTGGACATGACTTAGTGACTAAACCACCACAGCTCTTTAAAATTGCTTTAAGAATAAAAAGGAAATATTGGGTATAAATCTAACAAAGCATGTACAGAATCTAAAAACTAATCTAAATGTGCTAAAAACTACAAAATGAGTTAAAAACTGATTTTAAAAAAGTTTTTAAAAATCCAAATAAATAGAAATACTATTGTCATTAACTGAAAGACCAAACATAGTAAAAGTGTAAATTTTCCCTAAATTGATTTATTCAAGTCCCAGCAGGATTCTTTGTAGATATAGACAACCTGATCCTGAAATTTATATGGAAAGACAAAGAAACTAGAATATTAAAACAATCCTGAAAAAGAATAATGTTTGAGAACTCGCACTATCTAATTTGAGGCCTATATATTTACTGAAATTGTTTCAGTAATTAAGACAGTGCAGCATCAAGAGGGAAAGACACTTAGATCACAGCACAAAATAAAGTCCAGAAATAGGCACACACAAAGTTTTGCCAGTTGAATTTTAACAAAGGTACAAAAGCAATTCAATGAAGGAAGGATAATCTTTATAGCAAATGGTGTTGAGAATATTGATATTCACAGGTAAAAAAGAATGTTCACCTGAATCACACAACAAAAGCTAGCTCAAAATAGATCAGCAAGGTAAATGCTAAGCTTGAAACTATAAAACTTCTAGAAGAACACACTGGAGAAAATCTTCGTTACCTAGGGAGAGGTGAAGAGTTCTTAGATATGATAACAAAGGCATGATCCACAAGAGTAAAAAAAAATTGATAAACTGCTCTTCATCAAAGTCTAAAAGTTTTGCTTTGTAGAAGACTCTGTTAAGAAGATGGAAAGAACCCACAGATGGTGATAAACTGTTTGTAAATCACACATCCAACAATGAACTTGTACCCAGAATGTATTAAAAACTCTCTAAACTCGAAAGTAAAGGGTGGGGTCGGTCGGGGTGGGAATGCAATTAGAAAACGAGCAAGGGCCTCCCTGGTGGCCCAGTGGTAAAAGAATCCTCCTGCCAGTGTAGGAGACCCGGATTTGGTCCCTAGTCTGGGAAGATCCCACATGCTGCAAAGCAACTAAGCCCATATGCTACAATTATTGACCCTGTGCTCTACAGCCCAGGAGCCATGACTACTGAGCCCGAATGCTGAAACTACTGAAGTCTGAGAGCCCTAGAGTCTGTGCTCTGCGACAAGAGAAGCCACCGCAATGAGAATCTTGAACACGGCATCTAGAATGTAGCCCACCCAGCAACGAAGACCCAGCAGAGACAAAAATAAATAATTTTTTTTTAAAGAGTTAATGAAGAAAAGGGATTTTAATAGAAAGCTCTGAAACAGTATATGCAATAAAAGCCAGTTAAGATTTAAAGACCAAAAAAACCCCTCTGTTTCTATATGCACATATATATGTATAAATGCACAAGAAAGAGCAGAGAGAATGCAAGAGCAAAGATGGATGGTCAAAAGCTCTGGTGAGGGTATTGGGATTATGTACAGACAGGAGAAGGGGAAAGTAAGGGATGAGAGTAAATTGAATTTTCCCCTTTACTTGCTACATTTTGCATTTAAATTTTTTTCCCAAGAGACTATAAAAAGTAGGCTGTCATGTATTCTTTCTGAACTACACATTCTGCCTTCGGGCATGCTTTGCTGCCCACAAGCCTTGTGCTAAAACCATCCCTTGGGGACTTACCGAGTGTCTTTTAAAAAAATATTTATTTATTTGGCAGCATCAGGTCTTAGCTGCAACACATGGAATGTTTTGCAGAGAGCGAGCTTCTCTCTAGTTGCAATGTGCGAGTTTACCTGCCCCATGGCACATGGGATCTTAGTTGCCCTAACGAATGACTTCTCGTTAGAAGTCAGATTCTTAATCACCAGGCCACCAGGGAAGTCCCCAAAGTGTCTTATTCACCTTTATTCACATAGCATTTCTTCTGACCAAGGAGTTTCTTTTATAGCAAATGAGAACAATGGACTTAGGATCACAGAGTTCATTTCTCTTATCATGTTTCTTATTGTCCTAAAGCAAAGCCTTTATACAATAGTTGATGGCCTTTTCAGGACTCAGTTACGTATGCCATCAAATGGGTGGCAATACCTGGCGGGGTTTGAGCCATGTGTGCTATAAATCAGTGACCTACATACACTGTTGTTCCTCCGGGATCCGTTGGCCATGGACCACGGGGCAAGGACATGAGTGGTTCCTCTCACTGTTAGCCCTGCAGATCCACAGCCAGCATTTGGCTTCCTGCCTTCACATCTCCGTGCCCTGCTGGTGGAGAGGTCTCAGTCACCAAGGTCGGGGGGCGGGGAGCTGTCCCACAGGGGCACAACTGGGGAGGCCACTGAAGAGGAAGCTGGGATGGCCACCTGGCCACATTGCCCCATCCCTCCAGTGAATCAACAGGCGAAGAGGTCACTGTAGTGTTTGGGGTGACTGATCCTGACTCTCAAGAGATAATTAGGCTGCAGTCACACAGTGGAGGTCAGGGAGTATATTTCTGGAATGCAGGGGTTCCCTGGGGTCCTCTTAGAACTCCTGTTGCTGCTGCTGCTAAGTTGCTTCAGTTGTGTCCGACTCTGTGTGACCCCATAGACGGCAGCTCACCAGGCTCCCCGGTCCCTGGGATTCTCCAGGCAAGAACACTGGAGTGGGTTGCCATCTCCTTCTCCAACGCATGAAAGTGAAAAGTGAAAGTGAAGGCGCTCAGTTGTGTCCGACTCTTAGCGACCCCATGGACTGCAGCCTACCAGGCTCCTCCATCCATGGGATTTTCTAGGCAAAAATACTGGAGTGGGTTGCCATTGCCTTCTCTCTCCTGTAAGCTATGGTAAAATTCAGTGGAAAACTACAATAGACCAAGTGCATGCAGGTCTGCTATTGGCTCAGATCCTTCAGGAAGAAAAAGGTTCAGGTCACCCTCCCAAGCAAGGAACTGGACCAACCAAGGTGTTTGCCCAGGGCATAGTATCGAATGGCCAGAGGATGAACTGACACACACCTGGCATGGGATTAAGAGAAGCTGGAGGAGATCTAGAGGGAGCTGGACCAGCTGCTGGCTCGGATAATGTCAAGTTCTTCTGGGGAAACAAAGCCATGAAATCCGCTAGCACAGCTAGCACAGCGGTTCTCAAATTCTGGCATGCATCTGAATCACTAGCTGGGGGGAAGTGCTTTTTAGAAATGTTGGGTCTAGAAGCTTCCCAGCCTAAGCCTCCTGCTCAAAACCTTACAGTAAGGTCAGGACATCTCCTATTAATTTTTCAGACAATTCTAGCACACAACTATAGGCAAGACCTTTGTGTTGGAAGGTGGGTACTTGTGGAACATTCTTGTATGGCCCCTTTGTTACCCAGTTGCCCAATATAATTATTTTATTTTCCAAATGAATGGCAGCCCCCAAAGCATTAGCTCCATGGATCTTAAGATATACAAAGCTGCCCAAATTTTGAAACTCTGAGTTTCCCTTATTTAATTCTCATGAATTTAGCTTCAATTAATAAAATATGAAATAAATTTAGAAAAGAAATTTTCTTATTTCCTTCTTCAGGGAGTCTTCCTAATGCAGGAATTGAACCCAGGTCACCTTCATTGCAGGCAGAATCTTTACCAACTGAGTTACAAGGGAAGTCAGTCAATAAAGCTTTGTGAAAGTGAAAATTGTTCAGTGGTGTCCGACTCTTTGCGACCCCATGGACTTATACAGCCCATGGAATTCTCCAGGCCAGAATACTAGAGTAGGTAGCCTTTCTCTTTCCCAGGGCATCTTCCTAATCCAGGAATCAAACCCAGGTCTCCCGCATTTTAGGTGGCTTCTTTACCAGCTGAGCCACCAGGGAAACCCAAGAATACTGGAGTGGGTAGCCTATCCTTTCTCAGGGGATCTTCCTGACCCAGGAATCAAACTGAGATCTCCTGCATTGCAGGCAGATTCTTTACCGACTTAGCTACCAGGGAAGCTTTAATAAAGCTTTAAATGGTCATTAAACCTCTTACCTGGGCCGACTGATTTATCTCCAGAGAGACTCCATGAGAGGATATGAGATCTTTGTTATATATGTGTACATCTACATGTGATTAAGAGGAGTGGTCAGGACATCTATTCTAGTCATGCTCAATTGCTAGATGGGAAGAACCTTGATATCATGATGGTGTATCTTATCAAGGTCTATAATGATGAGACCTCACACATGAAGGCAAAAGTCCAGGTCTGTCCTGAAGGGTAGAATAATTTCTGGCACCATAGGTTGATGAAAAAGCCAGTCTTTTTTATGCAAAGACTTTAGCCACCTGATTTGAAGAGCCGACTCATTGGATAAGACCCTGATGCTGGGAAAGATTGCAGGCAGGAGGACAAGGGGATGACAGAGGATGAGATGGTTGGATGGCATCACCAACTCAATGGATATTAGTTTGATCAAACTCTGGGAGATGGTGAAGGACAAGGAAGCCTGATGTGCTGCAGCCCATGAGGTCACAAAGAGTTGGACATGACTTAGAGACTGAACAACAGCAATCATTACTCCCAAAGATCAGTGGGCTCGATTCGTTCATTCCAGGGTTTCTTTCAATAGTGGTAATAAACTTGTGATTGTTCATCATCAACTCCTCTGCGGACTACTGTTGGCTTTTTAAAGAGACAAATCTTGTTAGAGCTGCTTTCCTAAGGGATAAATTTTTACCTGCCCAAGACCCTCCAGTGTGTTGCTCTGTCTCTGGAAATCTGCTTCCATTTAATCAAAACTGACCATACTATTGAAATTTCCCAGGGTCTGACTTTCTATCCTCCAAGGTGACTGGCTGATAAATCAGTCCTATTTATGTTGTGCATGCGTGCTCAGTTGTGTCCAACTCTTTGCACCCTCTGTGGACTGCAGCCCACCAGGCTCCTCTGTCCATGGGATTCTCCAGGCAAGAATTCTGGAGTGGGTTGCCATTTCCTCCTCCAGGGGATCTTCCTGATCCAGGGATCAAGCCCATGTCTCCTGCAGCTCTTGCATCTCCTGCATTGGCAGGCAGAATCTTTACCACTAAGCCAGCTGGGAAGCTCATTTATGTGGTTTGCTGCTGTTCAGTCACTAAATTGTGTCTGATTGCTGTGGTACTAAATGATAAGTTAAGCCATGCCCGTGGGGCAACCCAAGACGGGCGGGTCATGGTGGAGAGATTTGACAGAATGTGGTCCACTGGAGAAGGGAATGGCAAACCACTTCAGTATTCTTGCCTTGAGAACCCCATGCACAGTATGAAAAGGCAAAATGATAGGATACTGAAAGAGAAACTTCCCAGGTCAGTAGGTGCCCAATATGCTACTGGAGATCAGTGGAGAAATAACTCCAGAAAGAATGAAGGGATGGAGCCAAAGCAAAAACAATACCCAGCTGTGGATGTGACTGGTGATAGAAGCAAGGTCTGATGCTGTAAAGAGCAATATTGCATAGGAACCTGGAATGTCAGGTCCATGAATCAAGGCAAATTGGAAGTGGTCAAACAAGAGATGGCAAGAGTGAATGTCGACATTCTAGGAATCAGCGAACTGAAATGGATTGGAATGGGTGAATTTAACTCAGATGACCATTATATCTACTACTGCGGGCAGGAATCCCTCAGAAGAAATGGAGTGGCCATCATGGTCAACAAAAGAGTCCAAAATGCAGTACTTGGATGCAATCTCAAAAATGACAGAATGATCTCTGTTCGTTTCCAAGGCAAACCATTCAATATCACAGTAATCCTAGTCTATGCCCCAACCAGTGACGCTGAAGAAGCTGAAGTTGAACGGTTCTATGAAGACCTACAAGACCTTTTAGAACTAACACCCAAAAAAGATGTCCTTTTCATTATAGGGGACTGGAATGCAAAAGTAGGAAGTCAAGAAACACCTGGAGTAACAGGCAAATTTGGCCTTGGAATACGGAATGAAGCAGGGCAAAGACTGATAGAGTTTTACCAAGAAAATGCACTGGTCATAACAAACACTCTCTTCCAACAACACAAAAGAAGACTCTGTACATGGACATCACTAGATGGTCAACACCGAAATCAGATTGATTATATTCTTTGCAGCCAAAGATGGAGAAGCTCTATACAGTCAGCAAAAACAAGACCAGGAGCTGACTGTGGCTCAGAGAAATAACAACAATAATAATATACAAAGTATACTTTCTATGACATTAAGGTGAATCATCATAGCTCCCCTGTGAGATGGGTTGAATTGTCTCCATTTCAAACATGAGAAAACAGAAAGTAAGTGACCACAGAATTCAAAAGCAGAAAATCAGGATCAGAACCCAAGACCAGCTGCTCCCAAATCCACTTTTGTCTGAGTGTCCCTGATGAAATATTTATCCCTTATTGCAAACTCTGCTCATCCAAACCACCATATGCTTTATATTAGATATCTCTGGAAAATACAATCTTAAGTCATTTTCCCCAAAATTTGGCTAATGATAATCCATATGGATTCATCCCAGGTGGCTTCATCTTGGCTTCATCCCAGATGGCTCAGTGGTAAAGGATCTGCCTGCCAATGCAGGAGATCAAAGAGATGCAGTTTTGATCCCTGGGTAGGAAAGATCCCCTGGAGGAGGAAATGGCAACCATCTCCAGTATTCTTGCCTAGAAAACTCCATGGACAGAGGAGCCAGGTGGGTTACAGTCCATGGTGTCACAGAGAGTCAGACATCACTGAGCATGAGCACAAGCATGAAGAATCCATCTGTAGATTCTTTTAAAAATACAGGTTCTGGAATCCTAGCCCAGACCACTGAATGTGGCCCTTTAGCACAGAGGCCAGGGAAGATGCAATTAAAAAAAAATTTTTTTTGGAGTATAGTTGCTTTACAGTGTTTTGTTAATTTTAGCTGTACAGCAAAGTGAATCAATTATATGTATACATATATCCCTTCTTATTTGTATTTTCTTCCCATTTAGGTCACCATATAGCATGAGTAGAGCTCCCTGTGCTGAACAGTAGGTTCTCATTAGTTATCTACTTTGTACATAGTATAAAGAATGCATATATGTCAATCCCAGTCTCCCAATTCATCTCACCACTCCCCTTCCCCACTTAGTGTCCATTTGTTTCCATGTCTGTGTCTCCATTTCTGTTTTGCAATTAGGTTTGTCTGTACCATTTTTCTATGGCACCCCACTCCAGTACTCTTGCCTGGAAAATCCTATGGACAGAGGAGCCTGGTAGCCTGCAGTCCATGGGGTCGCTAAGAGTTGGATACGACTGAGCGACTTCACTTTCACTTTTCACTTTCATGCATTGGAGAAGGAAATGGCAACCCACTCCAGTGTTCTTGCCTGGAGAATCCCAGAGACGGGGGAGCCTGGTGGGCTGCCGTCTATGGGGTCGCACAGAGTCAGACACGACTGAAGCGACTTAGCAGCAGCAGCAGCAGCAGTACCATTTTTCTATATTCCACATATATACAGTAAAATACAATATCTGTTTTTCTGATTTACTTCTCTGTATGACAGTCTATAGGTCCATCCACATCTCTACAAATGGCACAATTTTGTTCCTTTTAATGACTGAGTAATACTACACTGTATATGTGAACCACATCTTCTTTATCCATTCCTCTTTTGATGGACATTTAGTTTGCTTCTATGCCTTGGCTATTGTGAATAATGTTGTGATGAACACTGGGGTGAAGATATCTTTGGGAATTATGGTTTTTTCTAGATATATGCCCAGGTGTGGGTACTGGGTCCTGTGGTAGGGAAGGTGCATTTTTAATCGGGCAAGCCCATTTGCAAATGACCACTATAATTCAGACAATTCCCCATCAGTAGAATTTCTACCAGCTAGAGTGTTGGGAGAAGTAAATTATTGGAGGCAGGGGAGTTCTTGCATGAGAGCTAAGTTACTTCAGTCATGACTAAGCCTGTGGACTGTAGCCCGACAGGCTCCTTTGTCCATGGGATTCTCCAGGCAAGAATACCGGAGTGGGGTGCCATAAACCTCCAGGGAATATTTCCAATTTCACCTAACACAGTCCTCCAGGGAGCACCCTGGAAGAAAAGAGAAAAATGAGAGCACAAGGATGTAGGCTTCCCACCTGGGGCTTCGTCTCGGCTAAAGTTTCCCAGATGCCTAAATAATGATATTTTCTTTGAATAAGAATTCTACAATCATACTGCTTGAGTTTGCATTTTGACTTCTCAATTTCTAAACTCTATGAGTTTAGATCAATTACCTAACCTCTCCATGCCCCAGGTTTCTCATCTGTAAAACTGGGGGTGGTAATTGTAACTACTACCTAAGGATATTGTCAGAATTAAATAATATAATATTAAGATAATTGTCCAGTACATAGTAAATATTCTACAAATACTATTAGTTATTATGATGTTAGATAATAATATCAAATAATACTACTAATAATTAAGTTCAAGTTTATATAATTCTTATGACACAAAAAACTTTGACCTGTCCACTTAATTTTTTAACCTACCATATATAAGTTTCTAAAATATGTCAGGCATTGTGTCAAGAGCTTTATATATAATTTAATTTTTTTTGGGGGGGGTAGTAATTTAGACTCACAGAAAGTTGAGAAAATGGTGCAGGGAGATCCATGTACCTTGCCCTCAGCTTCCTCTAATGATAACATCTTACTAAAAGTAAAAGTGTTAGTTGCTCAGTCGTGTCTAACTCTTTGCAATCCCATGATTGCTAAATAGCCCGCCAGGCTCCTCTGTTCATGGACTTCCCCAGGCAAGAATATTTGAGTGGGTAGCCATTCCCTTCTCCAGGGGATCTTACTGACTCAGGGATTGAACCCTTGTCTACTGAATTACAAGCAGATTATTTTCTGTATCCATACATATAATTTTGGTTTTTAAGATGAAACTTTCCTGATGAAGAAACTGAAGCTAGGTCAAACAGCTTACCAAAAGACAGAACTCAAGATCTTCAATTAAAGAAAAAAAAAAAAACTGTCCTTAATTTTGTGTATGGGGAATTCAGGACAAAGAAGGGACATTCAGAAAATCAGGTTTCTTCTTTTGAAGTGGGTTGAACACTCCCACAAAGTGCTTCCTTTTTCAGAGACAGCTACATATTTCATCCCATTTACTTCCTGAAAACAGCCCTAGGAAGTAGCAGGGCAGAGACCATCTTATTCTAATTTCACATTTGAGGGAAGAGCTGTTAAACCAATTTGCCTAGTCACAGGACAAACTCAGATATGGGAAAATTTTTAAAAATGTCTAGGATTTCGCTAGACACAGGGCAAACATTAAAAAATGTCTAGGACTTCACTGGTGGTCCAGTGGTTAAGTGTCTGCCTGCCAATGCAGGGGACACAGGTTTGATCCCTGATCTAGGAAGAGTCCACATGCCACAGGGCACCTAAGCCACATGCCCTAGAGCCTGTGCTCTGAAACAGCAGAAGCCACCGCAATGAGAAGCCCATGCACCACAGTTAGAGAAGAGCCCCTGCTCCCTCAACTAGAGAAAGCCTGTGCCTAGCAACAATGACCCAGTGCAGCAAAAAATACCTTGTTGTTGTTCAGTTGCTCAGTCATGTCCGACTCTCTGTGACATGGACTGTCACATGGACTGCAGCACGCCAGGCTTCCCTGTCCTTCACTATCTCCCAGAGTTTGAGCAAACTCACATCCATTAAGTCGGTGATCCCATCCAACTATCTCATCCTCTGTTGCCCCCTTCTCTTCCTGCCGTCAATCTTTACCAGCCACAGGGTTTTTTCTAATCAGCTGGCTCTTTGCATCAGATGGCCAAAGTATTGGAGCTTCAGCTTCAGCAAAAAATAAATAATAAAAATTTTTAAATACGTATTTTCAAAAAATGTCCAGAAGAATGGTTGTGGAAACAAGTCCTTGTCTTTTTATTGTATATCAATGTCCATGGGAAATAAACAAGGGCGTTGGGGAACTGTCATCTCCAAATAAACAGTTTGTAGGGAGAAGAGCACTTAGTGTGCTGAATATATGGAAACCCTTCACCATTTCTTTCTAAACTCCTCTGAAATGATAGGAACCTTGCAATGAGACAACAGACACATGAACTCAGGCTTTCAGCCTGGAAGCAAAGCATAGGGAAGGAGAGAGAAGGAGAAATTGTGCAGGCCTTTTCATTGCCCAAATACCTCCAATGAACCCTTTATGCTGAAAAGCATAAAAGTGAATTTGGCTCCCTCTTTAAAACCCCTGGACCAAATTGGATTTACTGTTTGAGTGCAGGAAACTTTATCAAGATTATGGAAACAGAAAAGAATTTGAGATTAACACACACTGTACATTTCAGTACAGGTGGCAGGACAATTAGAAATCTAGTTAAGCTATGGAAAATCTCCATAAATCTGGGAAGGATTTAGATCTTGGTGTGCTTTGGTGCAACCCATCATCAGATGCGTGTTGTACTCGGTCTCCCTGCATCCAGACTCCCCAGGTGCGGGGGAGATGATGTAAAGGAGAAGAATAAAGAAGTGATTTTTCTCTGATCCACCTTTTGTGTGGGGCAAACGATTAGGTGGCACTGGTGCCTGCACGGGGAACTGAGCGAGTCCCTGAGTGCTGCCTCTGTCACTGTTTCACAGGCTTCACATTTTCCTTTTAACAGTAACTAAGAAAGATAGGGACTTCCCTGCTGGTCCAGTGGCTAAGACTCTGGGCTCCCCATGCAGGAGGCCGGGGTTCGATCCTTGGTCAGGAAAATAGATCCCACATGCTGCACCTAAGAGTTCGAGTGCCACAACTGAAAAAAAAGATCCTGCATGCCTAAACTAAGACATGGTGCGACCAAATAGATAAAATAAATATTTTTAAAAATAGATGGTGAATTTGTCAATGCTCATTCACTGGCCTGTCTTTTCTTAAAGTCCTTGAGGACAGGGACCAGTGACAATGGCCATTGAATCTGAATGCCAGCACAAAATCCAGCTCTTAGGAGGTAGTATGGAGAAGGCGATGGCACCCTCTTCCAGTACCCTTGCCTGGAAAATCCCATGGACGGAGGAGCCTGGTAGGCTGCAGTCCATGGGGTAGCAAAGAGTTGGACACGAGTGAGCAACTTCACTTTCACTTTTCACTTTCATGCATTGGAGAAGGAAATGGCAACCCACTCCAGTGTTCTTGCCTGGAGAATCCCAGGGACGGGGGAACCTGATGGGCGACACGACGGAAGCGACTTAGCAGCAGCAGCAGCAGCAGCAGCAGAAGGAGGTAGTAGGAGTAGTGTTAGCTGCTCAGTCATGTCTGACTATTTTCGATCCCAAGGACTCTAGCCCAGCAGTCTCTGTCCATGGGATTCTCCAGGCAAGAATGCTGGAGTGGGTTGCTATTTCCTTCTCCAGGGGATCTTCCTGACCAGGGATTGAACCCAAGTCTCCTGCATTGCAGGCAGATTCTTTGCCATCTGAGCCACCAGGAGGTTATCTGTAGAATTAATGAGTTGTACTTTAATGGAGAAAGAATAGCCATTATACTTTCTTACACTTTGAGATACACTAAAGTTTTGGCATATTAAAAAAAATGAAAATAACAAAAGTAACAGGTAACTACTTATATGCAGATGCTTGATTTTAGAATTTGAAATAACTGATGCACCTTGGTATGTTTACCTTGAATTTCATACACTTTAGATTCTTGCAAAAGTCTTTGGTGGCTTTGTCTTGTGTGCAAATGCTATTTATTTAGCATAGATATTAAAGAAAACTTTCTGGGGGAAAAAAAAGTAACTAAGAGCATTCCCACAAAATTTTAAAAGCAGCTTAAAGAAATGGCAAAAAAATGCTCAAAAGCAAAGACTACCCTTGACCATGGCTGCTCTGGCCACTTCATTATTATATTCCCAAAATAAGAAGAAGAGAAAAAGGAGAAAGAGGAAAAGAAGACATTGATTTTAACTGACAAAGAATTGAGTAAAACTACTACGCTTTAATTTGGCTCAGCAGTAAAGAATCTGCCTGCTAGTGCAGGAGATGGGTTCAGTCTCTGGGTCGGAAATATCCCCTGGAGAAGGACATGGCGACCCATTAAACAGGATTCTAGCCTGGAGAATTCCATAGACAGAGGAGCCTGGCAGGCTACAGTCTATAGGATCAAAAAGTTGGATGTGACTTAATGACTAAACAACAGCAACAGCAATGTCAAATCAAGGGCTTTATTTATCTATGATCTTAACTAGTAGTGAGCACGCTTTTTCTGTAAAGTGTCAGAGATTAAACATGTTAGGCTTGGAGGGTCACATTGTCTATGTCCACTACTCAGCTCTGCAGTGGCTGCCTAAAAGCAGCCTGGGATAATATGCAAATGAATGGGAGGAGCTGTATTCCAATAAAACTTTATTTATGCTGAAATTTGAATTTCATATAATTTTCATGTGTCATAAAAGAGGATTCTTCTGATTTCCCCCAATATTTAACAAAGAAAAAACTTTTCAGGGTCTGCACAAAAGCAGGCCTTAGGTGGGACTTAGTCCAAGGGCTGTAGGTTGCTGACTCCTGATCTAGGTCTATTCTGCCCCTTAATCTTTTTTGGAGAGAGCCTTTTAGAGTGAGGAAGATGAGAGCTCCTCAGATCTGTATAGGGGTCCGTGTCCCAACTTGCTCTCGGTTAGTCGTTAAGTCATATCCGACTCTTTGCGAACCCATGGACTGTAGCCTACCAGGCTCCTCTGTCCATGGGATTTCCCAGGCAAGAATACTGGAATGGGTTGCCATTTCCTCCTAAGGGAGATTGAACCCATGTCTCATGCACTGGCATGTGGATTCTTCACCGTTGAGCCTCAAAGAAGCCCTTGTCCCAAATTGCTGGGTCACAAATCCTTTCTTCCAGATATTCTGAGCTTCTGTTCCAGTCTTCGGACTCTGACAATCAGATGCCCGTTTCCAATGTTACTTGAACTCTTTTGCTAGGATTCTGTCTTACTCAGTGATTACTGTTACCAAGAATGTGTTTCCCAGGTGGCACAGTGATGAAATAATATGCCTGCAATGCAGGAGATGCAAGAGACAAGGGTTTGGTCCCTGGGCTGGGAAGATCCCCTGGAGAAGGAAATAGCAAGCCACTCCAGTATTCTTGCCTGGGAAATCCCATGGACAGAGGAGCCTGGTGGGCTACAGTTCATGGGATCACAAAGAGACATGACTGAGTGACTAACACTTCATTCACCCTCTTTTTCAGTGATTAGACTTTCCAAGAATGGATAAAACAGAACACAGATTTAAAGGTAGCTTACAAGGCAGCTTTAAAATCTGGACCTTGAAATTGTTTCCCAACACCAGATCTCTCAAGGGGTGTCTATAGTGGCTCTACACTGGATATTGCCAACCCACATCTTACACAGGGTGAGGATGCCCTGAAAATGTGCTTGGAGAGGTCAGGCTGAGAGAAGTCCTTTCTCCAGCCCAAGAGCACTGAGGAATGAAAGCCCCTTACCCTCTTTATCATGGACTGCATGTGGTTGGAATGAAA
The DNA here is from genome assembly GCF_027580195.1 of Bos mutus. Lineage (NCBI taxonomy): Eukaryota > Metazoa > Chordata > Mammalia > Artiodactyla > Bovidae > Bos > Bos mutus. Next base: position 59,146,658 of record NC_091627.1, read on the forward strand.
CACTGCTTTAGGGTACTTTGGAAAAAGATTTTTATCTGCTTGGGCAGTCCTCCAAACGAGATGCCAGAAAACATACCTTCAATGTCAGAGAATGGAGTTTTCTACAGGGAGAATTTGCAAATCTTAGGAAATTCCAACCAAGTCCTGGAGATTCAGCCCTGGTACTTAGAACAGACATAGCTCCAATCTTGGGGTGTCTGGGCTAGCAGCAGCCTTTACTGTACCCTTAAGGGCCAAACTAGAAAAAGAAGAGAGAATTTTGCCTCATATGGGAGTGACATCATCAATGACAAGAAGGCTCTGGATAGAGAGTGAATAAAAAAGGGCTTCCACTCTGATGCTGGGAAAGACTGAGGGCAGGAGGAGAAGGGGGTAACAGAGGATGAGATGGTTGGTTGGCATCACCTACTCAATGGACATGAGTTTGAGCAAACTCCAGAAGATAGTGAAGGACAGGGAAGCCTGGCATGCTGCAGTCCATGGGATTGCATACAGTCGGGTAAGACTTAGTGAGTGAACAACAACAAAGAGATTGAGAGTCTAGGAGAGGGGAAAAATACAGTGACAAAGCCCAGAAAGCATCAGTGATAGGGCTTCCTCCCAACCAAAGAGCACACAGATTTACTGGAAGTTGCTTCTAGAGTTCAGTTCAATTCAGTCACTCAGTCGTGTCCCACTGTTTGCAACCCCATGAACCCGCAGCATACCAGTCCTCCCTGTCCATCACCAACTCCCAGAGTTTACCCAAACCCATGTCCATTGAGTTGGTGATGCCATCCAACCACCTCATCCTCTGTTGTCCCCTTTTTCTTCTGCCCTCAATCTTTCCCAGCATCAGGGTCTTTTCAAATGAGTCAGCTCTTCGCATCAAGTGGCCAAAATATTGGAGTTTCAGCTTCAACATCAGTCCTTCCAATGAACACCCAGGACTGATCTCCTTTAGGATGGACTGGTTAGATTTCCTTGCAGTCCAAGGGACTCTCAAGAGTCTTCTCCAACACCACAGTTCCAAAACATCAATTCTTTGGCGCTCAGCTTTCTTTATAGTCCAACTCTCACATCAATACATGACCACTGGAAAAACCACAGCCTTGACTAGATGGACCTATGTTGGCAAAGTAACGTCTCTGCTTTTTGAAATATCAATAACCTCAGATATGCAGATGACACCACCCTTATGGGAGAAAGTGAAGAAGAACTAAAGAGCCTCTTGATGAAAGTGAAAGAAGAGAGTGAAAAAGTTGGCTTAAAGCTCAACATTCAGAAAACTAAGATCATGGCATCTGGTCCCATCACTTTATGGCAAATAGATGGGGGAACTGGCTGACTTTATTTTTGTGGGGCTCCAAAATCACTGCAGATGGTGATTGCAGCCATGAAATGAAAAGACGCTTACTCCTTGGAAGGAAAGTTATGACCAACGTAGGCAGCATATTAAAAAGCGAGACATTAGCCCCAAGCTCAAATTCCTGTGCTTTAGGGTGGAGTTCAAGGGCACATTCTGTCTCTATCTGCAGGCTAGGACACTTGTGACTCTGGTGTAATCAGAAAGAGAAGGGGAATCAAGGCAGCCCTGCGTAGGAGGCTGAACTGATGTCTGGGCCCAGGTGAGGCTGAGCTCACAGTGAAGCGGTTCCCTTCAGGCTCTGAATTGGTGTGATCACCCCTGTGACCTTCTCTGCCTAGCTCTGCCAGAAGTTAGGCGATTTTGTTTAGTTGGTTGATTGGGTGTTGTCTACTTGTTCTTGTTGTAGAAATGTTTAAAGCTTCAAAAGCAAACCAAACTGTGCACTCCTTTTTCCAAGCAAAAGCCTGGCAGGCAATCAGGGCTGGGAGTTCACTGTTCTGACAAGAAGCAGTTACCAACAGTAAGCAGAGGGCAGAGAGAAGCCAGAGAGAAAAGGGTCTTCTCTCCCTTGAAGACTGACAAGTTGAAGTCAGAAGCCGATAAAGAATTGAGCCTACTTGGGGATTCCTAGTTGGTGCAGTTGGTAGAAAATCCACTTGCCAAGGCAAGAGACCTAAGAGACTTGGGTTCAATCCCTGGGCTGAAAAGATTCCCTGGAGTAGGAAATAACAATCAACTTTAGCATTCTTGCCTGGAAAATTCTATGGACAGACGAACTTAGCAGGTTCCAGACGAGTTGTCAGGAAGCAAAGATGAGACCCCATGAGAGAGTAAATAAATATTAAACTTTTCATTTTGCAGAAGATGAAAAAGACCTAGAGAGTAATCAAAAGAACTGGATAAGCAAAGGGCAGGGAAATAAAAGAAGAAAATTATAGTAAAATGTAATAAGAGTTTAAATTTACATTTTCTTCATGGGTTCCAAGTGCTCTAACTCTTTTAGTGTGTTTTCCTTTTTCCACTGATTTAAAATGCCTTCAGAATATTCTAAATGTAGGTGGGTTCCTTAATGAAATCTGAAGACTGTCTCCTAGAGCCACCGTGTTTTCATGCACTGATACATGCTGTTTTAAATTTTGTAAATGCTATATCTTAATAGCTAATAAGGGGAGGAAGATGCACACATATGTATTTTTTCTTTTTCCAGAATTGTCTCATACATTATTTTCTGCTCCAGATAAGTGCTGGAATTTTTCTTTCTTTCTTTCTTTCTTTTTTTTTTGGCTTCTTGGCATATGGGATCTTAATTTCCTGCCAGGGATTGAACCCAAGCGCCCTATGATGGAAGTGTGGAAGTCAACCCCTAGACTGCCAGGGAAGTCCCTAAAATTCTTCAGTTACATTAAAAATTCCTTGGGAACATCAAGTGGTATTAAATTATATTTACTAATTGTTTGGGGGGACAGTGACATCATTATATATTGTTTTCCTATTCAAGAGCATGTTTTTCTTTTTATGACATTCAGTGAGATTTTAGGAATTGTTAAAAAAATCTGTATATGTAACATGGAGCTTGCCTTTTCCTTGTTAAACTTATACCTAGAAATTTTATAGATTTTATTGCTATTTAGCATGAAATATTTTTTCATTTATATTTTCTAATTGATTATTGATTCTATAAAGGAAAGCCATGGATTTTTGTATATAAATCTTATATCTGATCATGATTGTGTTTCTGAAATATCTCATTAGTTTTAATAGTTCTTTAGATGATTCTCTTGCATTTTTTAGAGGATAATATTACCCAACTGCAAAATGGCAAATCTCTGTTCTTTCTCAATTATTTATTCCTCTTGTTCATTATTCTTACTGCCTAGTTAGCTCTGGCTCAATGTTGAAAAGTATAGGTAATAGTGTAAAGTTCTGCCTTGTTCCTGTCTTTAATGGGAATGCTTTGAAAGTGCTGTTGTTTGTTCCTTATAAAAACATTTTCTTAAATTAAGCAATGTTTTTTTTCTATTCCTAGCTTAGTAATGGTTTTAATGATGTTCATTGTTTTATTTAATTTTAATAAGAAATAAGTAATAAATTTTAATGAACAATTTTTCAGCATATACTTCATTTTCTTGTTCTTTTAATACAGTCGATTATATTAACAGATTTCCTAATGATGAATCATCTTTGAACAACTAGAATAAACCCTATTTTCCATGATATATGATCTTTTCACCCATTGAATTCAACCTGATAATAGTTATAATAGTTTCAGACTTTATTGAGAACTGTGAAAGTTAAGAGATTTTTTTTTTATGCGTACTTGCAAGCTAGGAAGTTAACCATAGTATCATATAAACTAACAGAATACACAAGACCTTGGGTCAAAGACAGACAACTTTATTATTCACAGCACAACAAACAGCATAAGCATCAAGTTTCCATTGGTTTCCCTTGCTCCATAAATCCCACAATACAGGCAGGTGCTATACAGCCAGCAGGATTATATCACATTTGAAGAACTCCAGGGTTTAGGAACCTGAATCTTTTATATAGAGAAGTAAGCAAAGACAAGCTTCCCTGGTGGCTCAGTGGTAAACAATCTGCCTACCAATGCATGAGACATGGGTTCAATCCCTGGTCCGGAAAGATCCCCTGGAGAAGGAAATGGCAACCCACTCCAGTATTCTTACCTGGAGAACCCCATGGGCAGAGCAGCTCAGCGAGCTACAGTTCAAGGAGTCAGAGTCAGACATGACTTAGCGACTGAACAACAACAAGAAAAGACACTGGAGAGAGACATCATTTTTATCATACAGTAAGCAATTTCCCCTCTATTCCAGCTGGAGGTTCTATCACTGTCTTCCAGGGTTTTGACTATACAAGCATCCTTGAAATCATAGCCTGGAACAAAAGGGCAGTTATTACCTCTGTTTGCAAGATGTGTGGAAACACAAGAGTTCCACAGAGCCTGTCTCTCAATAAACTTTTGTGTATATTGGCGTATATTTGTTTTTGGCAGCACTATATGGCTTGTGGAAGTTCCCTGACCAAGGATCAAACACGTGCCCCCTGCAGTGGAAACATGAAGTCTTAACCACTGGACCACCAGGGAAGTCCTATATTGGCATATATTTGCAAGTGAAATGTGTCTGAAATTTTCTTTGGAGAGCTAGCCAGTTTAGGAGCTGTCTGGATTTTGCTGGCTTCATAGAACAAAAGAATAAATTTTTATACTTACATGTGTTTAAAGGTCTCCTTGGAGTAATATGGTCTTTGAAACACCAGTAGAGCTTACTCAGAAGTTTTTCTCTGTCTAGTGCCTTTTTTAGGTGTAGATTTTTCATTGTCATTTAGATTTCTTCTGTGGTTATCATCTGTTCAGGGCTTATTCCTATTATGTGTGAGTTTTATTAATTGACATACAGTATTCCTAGAAATGTTTCCATTTCATCTATATATAATTATTTACTGTTGTGTAGCATTCAAAATGCAGGAATTTACTAATGTGAGGTTTTCATTTTATATATATATATATATATATATATATATATATTTCACTGAAAACTTTTTATTGACCTTTTGGATAGAAATGGGAATTTATTTTGCCAAGAAGAATGATCCCATTGTACTTCTGCTAGAACCAGCCAGTGGCCGCCTCTTTGCTGATTCTGTGTTTGGCCCTAGTGCAACCTGTCCTGTGGTGCTGAAACCTAGCCTATCCAGCACCAAGTAGAAGCCCAGGCTATAGATTTCAACTCTTGTGCCATATTTTATCCCCAGATTCATCTGTTCTTGGATCCCCAGAGTTTCCACTATCTGAGAAGTTATTTTTTCTTGCACTTTCAGAACTTTCTCCAGGATTTCTTCTGCCTTGAGTGAGAGTAAGCTGAAATAATAAATAGATTTTTTTTTGCATATAAAAATAATATTTATTAACTTAAGATTGTACCATATATGGATTTATTCAAACCAAGAGATTTACACAAAAACTTAAGTAAAATCTTTAGACTCCATTCAGCCTGAATTTCATATTATGGATAGGGCAGAAGACTGTCTTTTGCTTAAAACAAAACAAAAATGCAAAATGGCTTCAATTACATTTTGCAGAGTTCAGAACTGTGGGGAGCCAAGGCTGAGTCAACCAGGCACTGTGCTGAAATAATCAATAGATTTAAACTTCCAAAGACTTCAAATATTGAAATTATCAGATCCAGAAGATAATATACAGAAAATACACGTTTTTTATATATTTACAACATGTTTACAAAATAAAAGATGGATTGTTTCAAGCTGGTTTTAGAAAAGGCAAAGGAACCAGAGATCAAATTGCCAATATCCACTGGATCATGGAAAAAGCAAGAGAGTTCCAGAAAAACATCCATTTCTGCTTTATTGACTATGCCAAAGCCTTTGACTGTGTGGATCACAATCAACTGTGGAAAATTCTGAAAGAGATGGGAGTACCAGACCACCTGATCTGCCTCTTGAGAAATTTGTATGCAGGTCAGGAAGCAACAGTTAGAACTGGACATGGAACAACAGACTGGTTCCAAATAGGAAAAGGAGTATGTCAAGGCTGTATATTGTCACCCTGCTTATTTAACTTATATGCAGAGTACATCATGAGAAACGCTGGACTGGAAGAAACACAAGCTGGAATCAAGATTGCCGGGAGAAATATCAATAACCTCAGATATGCAGATGACACCACCCTTATGGCAGAAAGTGAAGAGGAACTAAAAAGCCTCTTGATGAAAGTGAAAGAGGAGAGTGGAAAAGTTGGCTTAAAGCTCAACATTCAGAAAACGAAGATCATGGCATCTGGTCCCATCATCACTTCATGGGAAATAGATGGGGAAACAGTGGAAACAGTGTCAGACTTTATTTTTTGGGGCTCCAAAATCTGCAGATGGTGACTGCAGCCATGAAATTAAAAGACGTTTACTCCTTGGAAGAAAAGTTGTGACCAACCTAGATAGCATATTCAAAAGCAGAGACATTACTTTGGCAACAAAGGTCCGTCTAGTCATTGCTATGGTTTTTCCAGTGGTCATGTATGGATGTGAGAGTTGGACTGTGAAGAAGGCTGAGTGCCAAAGAATTGATGCCTTTGAACTGTGGTTTTGGAGAAGACTCTTGAGAGTCGATTGGACTGCAAGGAGATCCAACCAGTCCATTCTGAAGGAGATCAGCCCTGGGATTTCTTTGGAAGGACTGATGCTAAAGCTGAAACTCCAGTACTTTGGTCACCTCATGCGAAGAGTTGACTCATTGGAAAAGACTCTGATGCTGGGAGGGATTGAGGGCAGGAGGAGAAGGGGACGACAGAGGATGAGATGGCTGGATGGCATCACCGACTCGATGGACATGAGTTTGAGTGAACTCCGGGAATTGGTGATGGACAGGGAGGCCTGGCGTGCTGCAATTCATGGGGTCGCAAAGAGTCGGACGTGACTGAGTGACTGAACTGAACTGAACTGAAAGCTAAGCAATTCACAAGAGACTATCTGAAATGCTAGGGTACATTTGGAAAAGAAACAAATTGGACTTATTGAAATGAAAAGTGTGATTATTCAAATTTAAAGATCAATAGTAAAAAAGTTAAGCAAAGTCCAGGGAGAAATGAAGAAAGATTGAGTAACCTGGAAGATAGAACTGATAACATGATGGAGGATACAAACCAGAGAGACAAGGTGGTGAAACATATGGTAGGGAGAGAGGTAACATATGTAGAGTGAGAAATACGATATACATTAAATCAGAGTCCCAGAAACAGAAAATGGAGAGGATAAAGGAGAACCAATATTTAAAGAGACAGGGGCTTCCCTGGTGGTCCAGTGGCTAAGACTCTGCACTTCCAATGTAGGGGGCCCAGGTTCAATCTCTGGTCAGGGAACTAGATGCTACATGCCACAGCTAAAGATCCTGTATGTCACAATTAAGACCCACTGCAGCCAAAATAAATAAATAAATAAATAAATACATAAGAATAAAAGAGAAAGATCTAGGGACTTCCTTGGTGGTCCAGTGGTTAAGACTCAGTGCTTTCAATGCAGAGTTTTGATCCCTGGTTGGGGAACTAAGATCCCTGCATGTCACGTGGTATGGCCAAAAAAAAATTGAAATGAAGTGATAATGACCATGAATTTTCCAGGACATATAAAAGACAAAAATCTACAGATACAAGGATAGCATATACCAAGCAGAGTAAGCAAAATCAAATCCATACCTTTACATATATTAGTGAAACTGTAGAACACCAGAGGCAAAGAGAACATGTTACTAGCAGCCAGAGAGTAAAGACGGATCCTCTCCAGAGGAATGAGAGTTATTCAGACAGCTTATAATAGGAACCAGAAGTTATGAAATAACATCTTTAAATAGTTGAGGGAAACTCATGTCAACCATGATTTCCATATCTTGAATATATTCTTTCAAGTACAAGGGGTAATGGTGGATTTCTCTAGAAGTAAGAATTAAAGGAGTGTGTGGCCAAAAGAGGGCTTCCCTGTTGGCTTAAACAGTAAAGAATTTACCTTTTATGCAGGAGACCCAGATCCCTGGGTTGGGAAGATCCCCTGGAGAAAGGGAATGGCTGCCCACTCCAATATTCTTGCCTGGATAATCCCATGGAGCCTGGTGGGCTACAGTCCATAGAGTCAGAGTGAGTTGGACATGACTTGGCATGCAAACAGAAATTGTCTTAATAAAATAATAAGAACACTGTTTAAGGACAAGGATACTACTTCTTCAGAACTTATTCTATTTCATTACTGGAGAAAAGAGGTCAAGGGGCTGACTTTATTTTGCGTCAATCCCCACCCTCCACACCAGAATGTAGGCTCCGTGAGAATAGGGTCTCTGTCTGTTTTGTTCACTGTTTCTGTCCAACACACAGAACAGTGCCTGGCACATAGAAGGACTCAATACACATGCATTGACTGTATGAATTAATGTGTGGTTTGACTGGAAATTCATCCTCACTATTCTAGTAACTGTATCCTCTCAATGCAAGATGTCCCACTCCCCTCTCTGTCCAGGTCAATCAGAAACTTTCCCTTGGAATTTGCATCTTATGCAGAGTGACACAAATACTACACTTGGCTATAGCTCCTTCTTGTCAGTGATGGGGTCCAGAGGATATCTCCTGCTGAGACCATCAGAGCTAATATGTCTTCCCCCAGAAGACAGTTTTTCGAGTTTCCTTTGATTCTGTGAATTACCACATACACTCCTAGTATATTCCTTTTCTTTGCCTCACTTAGCTGCAATCTGTCCTTCTGTCCTTTATGTCCCAAGAAGTCCTCAAAGGATGCGGTGTTGTTGGGGGAAAGTCTGCTACCCATCTGATTCTCCTTCCTTAGTAGGTGTTATCCTTGGATTTCTAGAGTTTTACCAGAGTGTCCAGTCAGTTTAGTTCAGTCACTCAGTTGTGTCCGACTCTTTGCAACCCCATGAATCACAGCACGCCAGGCCTCCCTGTCCATCACCAACTCCCAGAGTTTACCCAAACTCATGTCCATTGAGTCAGTGATACCATCTAACCATCTCATCTTCTGTCATCCCCTTCTCCTCTTCAATCTTTCCCAACATCAGGGTCTTTTCAAATGAGTCAGCTCTTCGCAGCAGGTGGCCAAAATTTTGGAGTTTCAGCTTCAACATCAGTCCTTCCAATGAACACCCAGGACTGATTTCCTTTAGGATGGACTGCTTGGATCTCCTTGCAGTCCAAGGGACTCTCAAGAGTCTTCTCCAACACCACAGTTCAAAAGCATCAATTCTTCAGCATTCAGGTTTCTTTATAGTCCAACTCTCACATCCATACATGACTACTGGAAAAACCATAGCCTTAACTAGATGGAACTTTGTTGACAAAGTAATGTCTCTGCTTTTTAATATGCTGTCTAGGTTGGTCATAACCTTTCTTCCAGGGAGTAAGCGTCTTTTAATTTCATGGCTGCAGTCACCATCTGCAGTGATTTTGGAGCCCCCCAAAATAAAGTCAGCCACTGTTTCCACTGTTTCCCCATCTATTTGACCTGAAGTGATGGGACTGGATGCCATGATCTTAGTTTTCTAAATGTTGAGCCAACTTTTTCACTCTCCTCTTTCACTTTCATCAAGAGGCTCTTTAGTTCTTCTTCACTTTTTGCCATAAAGGTGGTGTCATCTACATATCTGAGGTTATTGGTATTTCTCCTGGCAATCTTGATTCCAGCTTGTGCTTCCTCCAGCCCAGTGTTTCTCATGATGTACTCTGCATAGAAGTTAAATAAGCAGGGTGACAATATACAGCCTTGATGTATTCTTTTTCCTATTTGGAACCAGTCTGTTGTTCCACGTCCAGTTCTAACTGTTGCTTCCTGACCTACATACAGGTTCTCAAGAGGCAGGTCAGGTGGTCTGGTATTCCCATCTCTTGAAGAATTTTCCACAGTTTATTGTGATCCACACAGTCAAAGGCTTTGGCATAGTCAATAAAGCAGAAATAGATGTTTTTCTGGAACTCTCTTGCTTTTTTGATGATCCAGCGGATGTTGGCAATTTGATCTCCGGTTCCTCTGCCTGTTCTAAAACCAGCTTGAACATCAGGAAGTTCACAGTTCACATATTGCTGAAGCCTGGCTTGGAGAATTTTGAGTATTACTTTACTAGTGTGTGAGATGAGTGCAATTGTGTGGTAGTTGGATGTGTAGGTCTTTTTTTTCCCCTCTCAAAAATCCTGCTTGGCAGTGGGTGAGCTCCTTCCATCTGAAGATTATAAATATCAACTAATTAATTGTTAAAAATACGAAATGAGAGATAATGAAACCTAGAAAGACTCCAGTCTTTTTTTTAACCTCTGGAAGCATTTCTTCTGTTAGCACTTTGGTTTATCTTCTTCTGTTTTCTCCTATTATAAACCTTTAGTCTCCCTTGTGTGGGGGGTTGGTTTTTCTAGTTTCCTTTTCTATCTTGTTAATATTGTACAATGGAAATGAAATATGTTTTCTATATTGATTTCATAACCAATGACTTAATGGAATTATCTTACTATGTCTCTGTACTGTAGCATGAATAAGGGTCTTGTAAACATGATACTTTGTGCTCAGTTGCTCAGTTGTGTCCAACTCTTTGCAACCCCATGGACTGTAAGCCTGCCAGGCTCCTCTGTCCATGGGATTCTCCAGGCAAGAATACTGGAGTGGGTTGCCATTCCCTTCTCCAGGGGATCTTTCTGACTCTCCTGTGGCTCCTGTATTGGCAGTCAGATTTTTTACCACTGAGCCACCTGGGAAGCTAGTCATGTCATTTCTCTACTTAAAACCCTTCAACAGCTTCCCAGTGTTCACAGAACAATGTTCAAAATCCTCTTCCTGGCTGACAGTGACTCTCCTGTGATCAGCTCATCTCTTTGGCCTTCTTCCCTCTGCTTTCCCATTTTCCACCTGACTCAAGAACCCGAGTCCCAGTGATCTGCCCCCTGTCCTTTCTCACCTTGGTAGCCTACTCATACTCTATCTTTTGTCTGGAATATCTTCTCTTTATCCATTTGGCCAGCCCCGCCATACACAGTCTTCAAAGATTCTCCAGACCTAGGGTTATTCCATTGTATCTATTTCCTTCATGGCATTGTAGTTATTTATGCCATTCGTTGCCTAAAGACTATTTGTATTTATGACTATGGCAGGACAACAGGTTTTATTTGGGGTATAAGACAATTATTGTTAATAAAAGAATGATAGTGGAGATTTTCAATAGAGATAACAAATCTGAAAGAAGTTTAGTGAAGGCAACAAAGAGCAAAGCAAATCCAGGTTCCCACGTTGTTGCCTGTTAGGACTGCCTGTAATGCTCCAAGATGCTACTTGTAACAGGACCTAAGGGAAGGGACCCATCCCATAAATAATGATACCTGCCTCATAGTTGGTTCAGGTGGTTAAGAATCTGCCTGCAATGCAGAAAACCTGGGTTCAATCCCTGGATTGGGAAGACCCTCTGGAGAAAGGAATGGCAACCCATTCCTGTATTCTTGCCTGGGAAATCTCAAGGACAGAGGAGCCTGGTGGGCTACAGTTTATGGGGTCACACAGAGTCAGACATGCCTGAGTGACTTTGACTTTGAAAGCACTTCTGAAATAATGTCTAGTATATAGTAAGCAGTGTGAAGTAAAAGTGAAAGTGTTAGTCATTCATTCATGTCCAAGTCTTTGTGAACTTTGCTCCCAGTAAAATGTGATTCTCAGTGTTCATCATTCTTTCCAGTTTGGGGGACCAATTCTCTGATGAATCTAAGAAAAGTTGTTGATTTTCAGTTTGCTCAGCTTTTTCTTAGTGTGAGCATGGAACTGATAACTTCCAAGATCTTTGCTTGTCAAAAACCAGAATTCTCTTAATTAATAGTTCTACACCAATGACTCATAATTTAAATTTCCAGCCTAGGCTTCTCTGAGCTCCAGAATCATATGTGTTCTCACCTGAATGTCTCAAAGGCATCTCAACTCAATATATTTTACCAAATTTATGATCCCCCATGCATGTACACACACATCAAATAACAGCTGATCTTTTGATTTTCCTCATCTCCGAAAGAGGAAAATTACCAGCCAGTTTCCCAGGCTATAGACCTCATCCTTGACTCATTTCTCTCTTACACATCCAATGCCTCATCAAGTCTTGTTGATTTTATTTGCTGTATACCTTTCACAAGAATTGATGTCTCTGGACTTCCCTGGCAGTCCAGTGGGAAGACTCTGCCCTCCCAGTGCAGAGGGTCTGGGTTCCATCCTTGGTCAGGGAACTAGATGCCATATGCAGCAACTAAAACAAACAAAAAAACAACAAAGAATTCGTCTCTTCCTCTATTGTCACTAGTGGTTCAAGTCGCTTGCCTGAACTGCAATAATATCCTACTTTTGTCTGCTTCATTACTAAAGACCCACGACCTCAAACAACCATTCCTAATGCAAATCTGATTATGGCCTCACATACTGCTCTACACAGCCCCCAGCCCTGATCAGCGCATCCAGCGTGCTGGGTCCTCTTCATCGCAGAGACTTTGTCAGTTCTGTTCTGTCTAGGATGTGCTTTCCTTCCCCTCACCTGGTCCACACCTGCCCACTTTCTCAGATCTCAATTCAAGCCTCTTGCACTCAGGAAAACCCTTCCTGATGCCCCAGGCTCAGATTGCCATCCTTCCTTTTATGCTCACAGAATTTACCCTGCCTCCCCACCCTGCCTGGACGTGCCTTCACAGCGCTCAAGCCACTTCATAATTACCTACGGATCAGACAGTAAGGAATCTGCCTGCAATGGGGGAGGCCAGGTTCAATCCCTGGGTCAGGAAGATCCCCTGGAGAAGGGAATGGCTACCCAATCCAGTATTCTTGCCTGGAGAATCCCATGGGGGGTGGGGGAGGGCATGGCGACCACAGACCAATGGGGTTGCAAAGAGCTAGACATGACACAACTGAGCGACTTTCACTTTCAGCAAGATTATTTCCTCGTTGTTGGTCTCCCCTACTAGACTACAAACTCTAAGAGAGAGGGGAAAAAGTCTATTTTACTCATCACTGAATCTCCAGCCTGCCCAGGACTTGGCACAAAGTAACTGCAAAGTCCATCTAGTCAAGGCTGTGGTTTTTCCAGCGGTCATGTATGGATGTGAGAGTTGGATTGTGAAGAAAGCTGAGCACCAAAGAATTGATGCTTTTGAACTGTGGTGTTGGAGAAGACTCTTGAGAGTCCCTTGGACTGCAAGGAGATCCAACCAGTCCATTCTAAAGGAGATCAGTCCTGGGTGTTCATTGGAAGGAATGATGCTAAAGCTGAAACTCCAGTACTTTGGCCACCTCATGGGAAGAGTTGATTCACCGGAAAAGACTCTGATGCTGGGAGGGATTTGGGGCAGGAGGAGAAGGGGATGACAGAGGATGAGATGGCTGGATGGCATCGCCAACTCGATGGACATGAGTTTGAGTGAACTCCGGGAGTTGGTGATGGACAGGGAGGCCTGGTGTGCTTCAATTCATGGGGTCGCAAAGAGTCGGACATGACTGAGCTGAACTGAACTGAACTGCAAAGAAATATTTATTAAATGACTAAATTAAATCTCTCACTCACATTCCCATACCTTCCAGATTTACATAGTGAACCTGGTCCTCACTCATAATCAATCTATGGACTGAGATCCTGCTGGAAAGTTCCTCCTGGAGAACCCACAGACAGTCCCCCCTCTTCTGTATTGTCTTGATCTGGTGAATGGTACCACCCTTTACCACGACTTGGGGCAGAACCCTGATGTCATCTTGGAGTCCTGCTTCTTGCTCAACTACCACTTTCCGGAAACCACAGTCTGTCCCTTCCTACCTCCTAAATGTCCCCCAAACCTCTGCTTGTTTTCTTCCTTATTATCCCAACACCATTTCAGATTCACATCACTTCTTTCTTGCTACAGTAACTTCCAGAGAGGTCTCTCTAAGAATATCTTGTCCTCTCAAAGGATTCTCCACGAAGAACTCTCTATGAAATAGAAATCTGATTCATTTCTATTCCATTCTAGTCTGCCCAGTTTTATTCTATTGAAGGGTTTCCACCCCCTCCACTGCCCTGCTTGCCTAAAAACTCTGCTGTATGTGCCCTGCCTCTGAGGGCAGCTTCTCAGTTCCCATAGGAGCCATGAACTCTGGTTTCCAGACCTCCATTCTACTTCCTTAGGCTCCACCTGCCCATACCTCTTCCCTCCTTCCTGCCCTCTTGGCCTCACCAGCTCTTACTCTGGTCAGGGGTGGGGTCTCTCCCAGAGATTCCCACAGCACCCTGCACTTCTCCCATCAAAGCACTTTGTCTGTGCTGTTACCCCTTCTTGTCTTCTCCTCCTTCCCTGGAATGTAAGCGCCATCCTTACAGGGACCTTGATTTTCACCAGGTCTTCAATCTTTCGGTTGGGAAGATCCCCTGGAGGAGGAAATGGCAATGCACCCCAGTATTCTTGCCTGGAAAATCCCATGGACAGAGGAGCCTGGCAGACTACAGTCCATGGGGTCGCAAAGAGTCGGACACAACTGAACTCAACTTAAATAACACAATGAGTAGGTATAGAAAACGATTAGTAAAATAAAAATTAAAACAACAAAAACTGAAAACAAAATAAAGAAAAAAAGAAAGTGGTTAGTAAAAAAAGTGCTGAATGAAGGGCCACTAGATTTGGGAGTATCAAAATGAATTATAGTGCTGCCCTTTTGGAGGAATCTTAGCATGTAAGACGCTGGAAAGGAAGATCATTATCTCACAAGTGTCAGCCCCACCTCTATGTTAGCAATGGCAACAGTCCTATTATTAAGACATGTATGTTCTCAGTAGTTCCTGAATCAAGAAACTAGACACAGCAGGACATTGGGCACACAGCCTGGAAAGACAGTGGAGGGGCTGGGTTTCCTCGGCTAACGTTACTCTGCTGAGCGGCAGCCATCGTGTGTCGGCTGCACGGAAGTTAATCCCATCGAAGGAAGGCTTTTTAAAATCTCTGCTGAAGTAGCAATTCCTTGGCACTTACTACCAGTAGGCAAAGAAAGGTGCAGTGTAACAGCTGCTACGGGTGTTTTGTTTCGTTTTTTTTTTCCTTTCCCATTCCTAGTGAAGGGGGAGAACTTGAAAGTCTTCTAGCTGAAGCGAGTGCTGGGGGGCAGCTGATGGGTAAATGATCAAAGACTCCAGGTGTTTGGCTGATACTCCGGTCCCCAGGAGAACACAGGGAGGTATGAATGCAGAAAGAAGGAAGCGATGTGTGGGGAGATGGGGACGGCTGCCTTCTAAATCCAGGCTAAACATAGCGAAAATTCTTGGGGTTTTGCCCACTTAAAACTGGAGGAGAACAAGAACTTTTCTTTTTTATGTACCGAGTGGTGATACCCCAAATGGACAAATGAGGTGTATCATCAAAATTGGGGCAAAAGGAATGCTCTGTGCCTCAGTTTCCCCACAGAGGAAGGCGGGAAAACATCCTTTTGTTTTTAGATCAATAAGACAATCATTTTACTTTAAAATAGGAAGAGGGACTTTCCTGGAAGTCTAGTGGTTAGGACTCTGTGCTTCCACTGCAGGGGGCACGAGTTTGATCCCTGTTCGGGGAACTAAGATTCTTGCATGTGGCACAACTCAGCCAGAAAATAAAAATAAAAAATAAAATAGGAGGGATACACATAAGGGGTTCAGTGAAGATGGAAAAAACAATGTATAAAGGGCATCTAGAGGGGACTTGTGATTCATGGGGTCGCAAAGAGTCGGACACGACTGAGAGACTGATCTGATCTGATCTGAGAGGGGACTTGGTGGAAAGAGGGGAGGGGAGGGTGACATGCTCAAAGGACAGTTGCTCCAGAGATGAGCCTCTGAGAGAAAGCCTGAAGAGATCCGAGGAACTGAGCTCTTGTGGCAGAAGGAATAACTGCAAAGACCCGAAAACAGAAGCGATTGGAATATGTGAGGGGCTGCAAAGCAGTAAGTGTCTGGAGCCAAGAAAAGAGGGTACTGAGGGATAAGGGTTTAGTTTAAGCCTTTAGTTTAAGGGAACTAGTTTAAGCAACGCCAAAAAGACCTTTGGAGTTTGCTGGTAAGGAAAGTTACCCAAAGATTCTAAGCAGGAAAGCAATATTATCATACTCTTGTTTAAAAGATTACTCTGGGTTCCAAAGAGAAAAGGAGCTCAGAAAGGTAGGGATGGGTGTGAGGTGCAGAGTTGGGAGCCAGGAGTGGAGGCTGGGAGGCCAGTTTGGGGCTGCTGTGACCTCCAGGCAGGAGGCATGGTGCTGGCCCAGGAGCCTGTGGGAAGTCGTGGGCTGGAGACTAATTTTGAATCCTAGAGCCAATAGTCCCCTTTTCAGTCACGAATGTGGAGTGTGAGGGGAACACAGGAAGCAAAGTAAGAGTTAGTAGGTGTTTGGAACGTTTATTAACTGACTCACCGGCTCATTGGAGGTGGGAATAAGTGAACTTCCCATTCCTGTGGGACTTCTATGGCCCCTAACAGCCAATTGTTTGCCAAGATTCCCACTCTGTTTTTGCCTTTCTATGCATGCATGTGTGCTAATACATATGTGTTCAGTTGTGTCTGACTCTTTGCGACCCCAAGGACTGTAGCCCACCAGGCTCCTCTGTCCATGACATTCTCCAGGCAAGAATACTGGAGTACGTTATCATGCCCTCCTCCAGGGCATGGCAAGAGACCTTTTGGGACCCAGGTCTCTTGGGTCTCCTGAATGGGCAGGTAGGTTTTTTATCACTAGCGTCACCTGGGAATCCCTTGCCTTTCTATAATATGAGGCTAATAATACTCTGCAAAACTGTTGGGCAAACAAATAGATAACATTTACCTCAGACTTTCTGAGAAGAAACAAGCGGAGCCTCTGTGAGTGGATGCTGAGGCCCTTCTGGAAGTTGGGGCTTCCCTGATGGCTCAGATGGTAAAGAATCTGCCTGCAGAGCAGGAAACCCAGGTTCAATCCCTGGGTCGGGAAGATACCCTGGAGAAGGGAATGGCTATACACTCCAATATTCTTGCTGGAGAATTCCATGGAGAGAGGATTCTGGTGGGCTACAATCCATGAAGTCGCAAAGAGTTGGATACACAGATTCAATATAAAATAGATGCATTAACCTTCTCAATAGCCCTATGATGGAGGTGTCACTATTATTGATTTTATCCAGGAGACTGAGACCCAGGGAGTTTGTATCAATACGTTTGGGCCCCAGTTGCAGTCCCTGTGGGTCAGTCCAAGCTGGGGGAGTTGGAGGTGAGCAGTGATGTGATGGGGTGAGTTGGCATCATCTTTGGGGCTGAGAGGGAAGAAGTCCTTGTGCTTATTAATGCCTGGCTTGCTGATCCCAACCTGGAGCAGAGGCACCTGCCTTGTGGTTTGCTTAATACATTTCAAGAGAGTGAACTTCAGACTCAATGGACATGAATTTCAGCAAACTTCAGGAGATAGGGGAGGACAGAGGATCCTGGTGTTCTACAGTCCATGGGGTCGCAAAAAGTCGCACATGACTTGGTGGCTGAACAACAAACTGGGGAGGAGGAAAGCTTGTGGCCTTGAACCTCCTTTGAAGAGCAGGGGACCTGGAGCCAGGAGTATCTATGTTGATGTTGGCGTGGCTGGAATACGGCTAGTGCTGGAAGGGCAAGGGCGTGGGGGAAATGACTCTAGTCGTGCACCACGGCCTGAGGCCTTGAAGACAGCTCTGCTTGAAGGTGGCTGCTTCTGTTCTTCTGTCAATCCAGAAGCACCAGGGCTTTGAACAAGGTGCTTGACTCCTTCCATTGACTCCTCCCAGCAGGAGCACAGCAGAGGGAAGGGGTGAAGGAGCCCTTGGTGGGGCTGCAGCCTCTCAGCCCAGTGCTGGGAAACGACCTGCTGCTCTTCCAGGAGGTAAAGCCATTCTGTCTCCCTCACGGGAGGCTGGGAGCGGGTGGGGGAAGTTAAGCCCCACCCTGTGGATCCTCCCTTGTTGTTGTTCAGTCGCTCAGTCATGTCTGACTCTGTGACCCCGTGGACTGCAGCCCGTGAGGCGCCTCTGTCCTCCACTATCTCCCAGAGTTTGCTCTGATTCATGTCCATTGAGTCAGTGATGCCATCTGAACATGTTATCCTCTGTTGTCACTTTCTCCTCCTGCTTTCAATCTTTCTCATGGTCTTCTCCAATGAGTCAGCTTTTCAAATCAGGTGGCCAAAGTATTAGAACTTCAGCTTCAACATCAATCCTTCCAATGATTAGTTAAGGTTGATTTCCTTTCAGTTCAGTTTAGTCGCTCAGTCG
The DNA here is from genome assembly GCF_027580195.1 of Bos mutus. NCBI lineage: Eukaryota > Metazoa > Chordata > Mammalia > Artiodactyla > Bovidae > Bos > Bos mutus. The sequence goes on from NC_091627.1 coordinate 59,164,797, forward strand.
TGTCCGTCTCTTTGCTACCTCATGGACTGTAGCACACCAGGCCTCCTTGTCCATCACCAACTCCCAAAGTCCACCCAAACCCATGTCCATTGAGTCAGTGATGCCATCCAACCTCTGTCGTCCCCTTCTCCTCCTGCCTTTAATCTTTCCCAGCATCAGGGGCTTTTCAAATAAGTCAGTTCTTCACATCAGGTGGCCGAAGTATTGAAGTTTCAGCTTCAGTATCAGTCCTTCCAGTGAATACCCAAGACTGATCTCCTTTAGGATGGACTGCTTGGATCTCCTTGAAGTTCAAGGGACTCTCAAGAGTCTTCTCCAACACCACAGTTCAAAAGCATCAATTCTTCAGCACTCAGCTTTCTTTACAGTCCAACTCCCACATCCATACATGACTACTGGAACAACCATAGCGTTGACTAGATGGACTTTTGTTGGCAAAGTAATGTCTCTGCTTTTTAATATGCTGTCTAGGTTGGTCATAACTTTTCTTCCAAGGAGTAAGTGTCTTTTAATTTCATGGCTGCAATCACCATCTGCGGTGATTTTGGAGACCCAAAAACTAAAGTCTGCCACTGTTTGCACTGTTTCCCCACCTATTTGCCATGAAGATGGATTGATTGATCCTTCCTACCCTCTGCACATCTGTTTTCAGCCCCTGCCCTGCTTGCTAAGGATCTGGGTCTAGTCATCTTGGTATCTTCAATGCCCAGCACATGGATGCCCAAAGGGAATTAGAGAGTCAGTGGGTAAATTTCCAATTTTATTTTCAAAGTCTGAGGTTTCAAATCAGCATCTCCATCTGGCTTCCCTCGGCAGCTTCAAAGCCTGAGACCCGAGCTTCTGATCTGCTGCAGGCCAACCCTGTAAAGGAGGAAATTTCAAGGAAAAGTGTCTTCTCTCTGCTTACCTTCCTGTGTCCCTGAAGAGGAGCTCCAAACACAAAAGCCAACCTCAGGGAGCTTACAAATGAGGTGCCTAAAGAGAAGTGTGTAGGTGGCAGGGCAGAAACCTGGGTTCTAAGCCCACATCTGCAACCAGAAAGCTATGTGACCTTGGGCAAGTCACTTTTCTGTTTCTCCTCTTCAAAATGGAGAGGTATTACAGTATTATAGATTAAGGGCAGGTAGGCTGTGACATCAGATGGCCTGATTTTGAATCTTATTTCAACAACTTACCTGCAGCAACTGTTTAAATTTTTGACCTTGGCTCGGTTATACAAACTTTCTGGGTCTCAGTATTCTCAATAGTAAAATGAGTTATAGTGTCTACTTCAAAGAGTTGCTATCTTAAATTTTATATATATATATATATATAGTATGCTGCTGCTGCTGCTGCTGCTAAGTCGCCTCAGTCGTGTCCGACTCTGTGCGACCCCATAGACAGCAGCCCACCATGATCCCCTGTCTCTGGGACTCTCCAGGCAAGAATACTGGAGTGGGTTGCCATTTCCTTCTCCAACGCATGAAAGTGAAAAGTGAAAGTGAAGTTGCTCAGTCGTGTCCGATTCTTCGAGACCCCATGGACTTCAGCCCATCAGGCTCCTCCGTCCATGGGATTTTCCAGGCAAGAGTACTGGAGTGGGTTGCCATTGCCTTCTCTGATATATATATAGTATATAGTACATAGTGTATACTATAGAATATATACATATAGTATTATATATATATAGGCTTCCCAGGTGGCGCTAATGGTAAAAAAAAAAATCCACCTGCCAATGCAGGAGAGGAAAGAGACAAGTGCGATTCCTGGGTCGGGGAGATCCCCTGGAGGAGGGTTTGGCAACACTCTCCAGTGTTCTTGCCTGGAGAATCCCATAGAAGGAGGAGCCTCACGGGCTACAGTCCACAGGTAAAGAGTCGGACATGATGGGAGCGGCTTAGCACACAGTATATATATGTGTATTTTAGGGCTGTGCCTGGCACCCAATACTGAGTTATTGTAATGCTTACTTTTTTTTAAATGATAAAGCACTGTCCTCCAGGCCTCCCAGGGGTTTGGCGTTGATCCCCAGACATTATGAATTAAAAGGCTGGGAGGAATTCCGTAGGTATCAAGTCTTTTTTGACCTTTTGTTTCGTTTTGTTTTCAGACCTGATAGGAAATTCCTTCTTCCTTCTGCGGTGCCAGCCACCCAGCCACGAACCCAGCTGACTGCTTTCCATGACAAAAGGCAAGGCCGCAGGCCCCCGGGTCTCTACCCCAGAACCAGCAAATCCCTGCCTCAGGAAACAAGCACAGGTTTCTTTTTCATTAAAAACCTCAAGGTTTTAGCTACTGGGACAGCTCAGGAAGACAAAGGGGGAAAAAACAACAGATACTAAAGCTTTAGGCTCTTTCCAAGTTCGGGAAAGTCTGAGGAAGGCAGAGAGCTTCCTCTGAAGGTCAGTGGCGGTCTTTCTTCCTCGAGGTGGGGGGGGGGGAGGGGCGGGAGGGGGGCAAAGTTTGGCCCCGCCTTTTTGCCCTGAGCGCAAGGAGGAGCTGGGGGAGGGGGTGGGGGCAAAGGCGCACAGTTTTCGAAGCCTCTGGGCTCCCCGGCTGTCTTTTTCCAGTAAGCTCTAGAACGAGATGAAGGATCTAAAAGTATCAAGAAGGAAACCTGAAACCTACTTATTAGTTTTTCAAACTCTCCTTTGCCCCTTTCTTATTCTTAAAGATATACTAGGTCCTAGAAGGCAGAAACAGTTAGTTGCTCAGTGGTGTCTGAGTCATGTCTGACTCTTTGCACCCCATGGACTGTAGCCCACCAGGCTCCTCTGTCCATGGAATTCTCCAGGCAATACTTTAGTGGGTAGCCATTCCCTATTCCAGGGGATCTTCCCGACTCAGGGATCAAACCCAGGTCTCCTGCATTGCAGGTAGATTCTTTACTATCTGAGCCACCAGGGAAGCCCAAAGAGCTGAAAGGTAGCTGCTTCAAGTTAGCCATGTGCCCAAAGGTCCTCAGCTTGGTCTGCAACTTGACACCAGGCTCTGGTCTCTGGGAGAACCCTGAAGAAAGAAGGTTGCTTTAACTTCATGAGGTAGGGATGGGGGTAGGGAGAAAGGGACATCTTTTCCTCTGTACTGTCTCAAACAACAGAAATCACAATCTAGCTCAGGTCCAGAATTTCTAACCTGTTTCCCAGGGAGAACATGTCACAGATGCAGGAAATCGGTGCCAGTTGGAGTGCTGGTGCAGACTTTGACCTGGAAACATCACAGGCAGAGGCAGCTCTTTCCCTTTAATCCCAGGCCCAGCGGGAGGCACAACTTGCCCCTCAGCACAGCTTCTTTGGTTCCTGTGAGGACTAAGCCACCCTGCTGCCCATTGTGGTTTTTTGGGAGATCATCAGAAGTGGATTCTTGTCTTTGCCTTTGTTCTCATAAATGCCATCTTTCTGGCATTTCATAGCTATCAAACACCCAGATCTAGATGCTTCCAAATACAAGCTCATCACATTCTTTTAAAATGTCTTTCTTTCCAAGATATCCTTAAGCCTGTCCTCCCCACCACCATCCCTATCAAAGAGTAATAACCCAAATAGTTTACTATTGTTTGGTCAGAATTATTCCCAGTCTAGGCCTCTATTAATAGAAATAACCAGATGCCAAGGAGGCTACCATAAGCCTTTCTATAACAAGCAACTAAAATATGGCAGGTGTCTACCTCCAGTGTGACAGGCCTCAGTTCTGTTCTCATTTCTGAGAAATGCCTCAATGATTGGGCCGATCCTGCTCACAACTCATTTAAAAGTCATTCTCCCCCAAACTCCCCTCCCATCCAGACTGCCACATAGCATTGAGCAGAGTTCCATGTGCTATACAGTAAGTAGGTCCTTGTTGGTTATTCATTTTAAATATAGCAGTGAATGGATACATATTTATATATGGCTGAGTCCCTTCACTGTTCACCTGAAACTATCCAACATTGTTAATCGGCTATACCTCAATAAAAAATAAAAATTTTTTAAAAAGAGAGAAAAGCCATTTCGCAGGACAGAAACTGTCTTGTACCAGAGTCCTTATTCACTCCACTATTAAGAACTCTGTGTGGGGAAGTGAGGGAATTCCATCTTCTCATTGGCAAATTAGGAGGGTGCTGGTCTAGATCAGTGGCTCTCAATCAGATCTAATTTTGCACCAATATCTCAGGGCCTGGGAGCAGAGGCTGGGGGGTTTGGGGCAGTGTGTGTATTGGGGGAAGGAAGAGGGGAAATGCTTCCAGCCTGCTACTAAACATTCTGTGATGCACAGGGCAGCTTCTACAATGGATTATCCAGCTCCAAATATCTACACTGCTCATGTTGAGAAACCCTAGGCTAGAAACCTTATCTTTCAGGTATTTTCTAGTTGGGGCCAAATTCAAGTTTCCTAGCTACTTCCTTGGAGACGATGGGCTGCCTGTACCCTCCATGAGGACCACAGCATTGAAAGCCAGAGTTCTCCCCGAGGAGTGTTGCCAGCTGGAGAGGTCTTGTTGTTAGTTGCTCAGTCGTGCCTGACTCTTTGCGACCCCATGGACTGTAACCCATCAGGCTCCTCTGTCCTCCATGGGATTCTCCAGGCAAGAATACTGGAGTGGGTTGTCATGCCCTCCTCCAGGGGATCTTCCCAACCTAGGTCTCCCGCATTCCAGGCAGATTCTTTACCAGCTGAGCCATCAGGGAAGCGCAAGAGCACTGGAGTGGGTTGCCATTCCCTTCTCCAGGGGATCTTCCTGACCTAGGAATCAACCAGGAGTCTCCTGCATTCCAGGATTCTTCACCAGCTGAGCTAGACAGAAACATTACTCTGTTAAAATACAAACAAGATGCTCATGTCTAGAGATCCTCCAGAACTGTTTCATTCCAATCCCTTAAGATGTGGGCAGGTAGAACAAGCCCAATAAAGAAACTGGGATTGGGGGAGAATATGTATATATATAACTGAGTCCCTTCGCTGTTCACTTGAAATTATCACAACATTGTTCATCGGCTATACCCCAATGCAAAATGCTTTTGGTGTTAAGAATAAAATTTTATAAAAGAAAAAAAAAATCAATTGCTTGCTCTCTCAACACAAAAATCCGGGAGCAGTTTCTGTGCCATGCTGCTTACAGCTCTATTCCTTTATAGAAAGAAGTTAAAGCTAGGAGAACAAGATGCCCAAAAAGGAACCAGAAGTCATCCCACTTCAAGTTTATTTTATGTGATTTCCAGCATGCAGTGTGCTTTCTTGGGGAAAAAAAAAATCATCCCAGTTCACATTATAAATTAATTTACAAATATAGAATTGTGTTAGAAACAATATTTATAAAAGTCCATACAATTTTTCACATACAAAAATATCCATAGAAAGTGGGGTTTTTGTACATACAGTATGAGGGTAGGTAGTTTCTTTGGTTGTCTTCCTGTATAATATTTAAAAAGTAATGTTGACATTATTTATACCTCAATAGACTATTTTAAAAAAAAATAATTTTCTATATGTATTATTTCAAACTTCCAATTTAACGATAATGCTGTGAATCTCAAATAATATACAGGGAAAAGTTAACAATTTTTTACAATTAATTTGTGTTCCTTTTCCTAAAAAAATTAAAAACTAGCAATGTTCCCATCAAAGACCAAACATGGTACAAGGGTAATTCATAGAACATTAACTTCATCTTAATGCATCACTATTCCAATAAAATCACACTTTCTGCACTAACACTTTTTGGATAAGTTCAAACTGTGGCTGAGTGTCTGCCACATACAGACATTCTCTTGGGCACCAAGACGGTGACCATAAAAAGTATTCAAATGATGACACCTCCTGAGAAGTAAAAGGGAGTGTTAAAATATATTACATTAGAAAAATTTTTGACCACAAATGTTTTCTTTTAAAAATAAAAATTCCATTTAAAAACTATTTTTAATAAAATACTAAAACTTGGTTTCAAAGATGAAAAACCCAGGACATATGCTAAAAAAAGACAGGATACCAGTTAACTAGGACGGTCACCACAGATCTCAGAAATATGGCAGCAAAAGTGAGGCAGAGCTGGTGTCCATCCTTGATGCTCAGAACATCCCAAGCAATACTGGTTTCAGCCAGAATCTTTGGTCAGATGAAACCTAGCTCATTCCTACTCTTTAGACACTACTTACTCTGCCTATGCATGTTAATGCCTTTGTTTTTCAGGGACTAGAACACAAAGGTTACAAGCACAGACTCTGGAGCCAGATTGCCTTAAAACTGGATTCTGGTGAGAGTTCCCTGGTGGTCTAGTGATTAGGATTTGGTGTTTTCTCTGCTGTGGCCTGGGTTCAATCCCTGATCCAGGAACTGAGGTCCCACAAAGCACACAGTGCAGCCAAAAAACAAAACAAGACAGAAAACTAAACACACACACACACACACAAACAATAAAATCAAAAAACTAGATCCAGGCTTCATGACTTACTGTTTGGACCTAACATCTTGGCAGTTTACTGCCACCATACAGAAAACGAGGGGGAGTAACAATACCTTTGTCCCAAGGTTGTTGTGAGGATTAAATGAACTAATATGCCTGGCACACAGGGTGTGTCTGGGCATTTCTATCGCTATTAATGTCTGACACATCCCTGACACTAAGCATAAATAGAGGTGATCTGTGAGCTGGGTAGAGAGCTCAAAGATTTGCGGTGCTTTCTAGCACAGTATTTGAAAAACTTTCCATTAGCCACAAAGAGGACAAATGGAGGTTTCCTGGAAAAATGCAGGTCTCTGACTTTTCTAGAAAAAACAGAAGGCTGCCAGGCAGAGAAGACCAGTTGCCCACAGCAGCCTGCAGCTGGTCGGTCCCAACCATTCCCTGCTGCTTCCAGTGCCAACTGTTACTTTTTTTGACCCAGTAACTTCATTCACTTGTTTTTGCATCTGAAGTCTGTGCCCACTGGACCCTGTGACCCTGATATACAGTGATGAACAGACAGACATGGTCCCTGCCCTCACAGGGCTCTCGGATTCCATCCCAGGACAGACTGGACTGGATTTCTCTCCAGGGAGGCCCTTTATCCAGAGAAAGCTTGTCGGGTAAAGAAAAAGTTTGCATCCACACGCTGTTCCGAGTGTGTTCAGTGGATCTTGCCGGGAGCTCTGGAGAAAATGCAATCTCAGTTCCTGCCCCAGACCTACTGCCTGGAGATCTGTATTTTCATGAGATCTCAGGTGTCCAACAGTTGAGTCTGGGAATTGGGGCTCTATACTTCAGAGCCCTCCCGAGGGTAGATGAGGCTGTTGACCATGCTGAAGTTGTAGAAAGGGCTGCCAAAGGGGCTGCTCGGGGCCCCGCTGGTGCTGGCGGGGAAGGGGCCGTAGTAGGAAGATCTCTGGCTGCTGCTGCTGCTGGAGCTGTGATTCAGTTGCAAGGGGTCTGATGAGGGCTCCGGGACGGAGCTGGGGGGAAACACGCCGCCTGAGGGCACCTGGGGCCCCTGGATCCCTAGAGGACGGCTGCCAGTGAGTGCCCGCTGCGTGCTCCCACTGCTACTACCGACGCTTAGGGTGCTGAGGCTGCTGAAGAAGCTGTTCAGGCAAGGGGTGGAGGAAAGCATGGACACTCCCGGTGAGGAGGCAGTACTCTTGGTGTCCTCAGGAGGCTCTGGGGACTGGGAGGGTCTCAAAGATGCAGGGGCACTGTCTCCGTCTGGCTTCCCACCCACTCCAGACCCCAGTCCCGGGGAGAGCCCTTCTTCTGATTTTGAAGTCCCCACGGCCACTGAGGGGGTGCTGCTGGCTTCCGAGCGGCGCTTTCGCTTCCGACGGAAGTTTCCGTTGTCAAACATTTTCTCACAGTTTGGATCCAGGGTCCAGTAATTACCTTTCCCTGCAAAGATGAGAAAGATGGGTTAGAAGAGGAGGTATACGTGCCCATGTTATCATTTAGTCACTAAATCATGTCCAGTTCTTTGGCAACTGCATGGACTGTAGCCCTGCCAGACTCCTCTGTCCACGGGATTCTCCAGGCAAGAATACTGGAGTGGGATGCCATTTCCTTCTCCAAGGGATCTTCCCGACCCAGGTATCAAACCCGCGCCTCTGATATTGGCTGACGGATTCTTTACCACTGAGCCACCAGGGAAGCCCCACATGCCCAGCTTTGGGTCTGAGATGAGGGAGGCAGGCTCTCATGAAACTTGACAGAGATGCTCAATCCACTCTGTTGTCCTTTTGGGGGAACTGGCACTACTTGAACTTGAGCCTCTGTTTATCTATAAAAATAGGGATAAGACAGTACTCACCTCACAGGTTGGCCGTGAGGGGTAAATGATAGATCTCCGCAAAGAAGCCATACACAGTGAGCAGTGAAAAGAAAAAGGTATCTATTATCATTATCATTTGCTGAAAGGGTATAGTATTTGCCCTGAAAAAATACTCCACTGGAAAAATGCAACCTCCAATACCCAACCCTCCGCCTTGTCCAACAGAAACGACAAGTTATTACTGAGCAATTGACTGTTTTAAACACACCTTGGATGGCATCTATTTGAAAGTACAAGGAAGCTCCACACCCATCCCTCGCCTTGGGCAAGAGGCACCCTTGCACATCTTCCCAGCTTTTCCTCCACCAGGCTGATCTCAGACCAGGACCCCATTTAATGCAAGCAATGCTAGTCTTCTGCTTAGAAAAACTCCCTCACTATCTAGCACAGTTGAAGTAAAAAAGATCTGTCATCCTCGAGGATTTTTTTTCTCCCAACGGCTCTCATCACTTCTGGTAAAAAGAATCTTTGGCATTTGCAAATACCGTAAAGCACTTATCTTGTAGTGAGTTCTTCACATTGATAACTCTAGTTACTCCTCATGGCTCTGGAGACGAGTGATATCATCGCCTCCATTCTTCAGATGGGGAAACTGAGGTGCAGACTGGTTAGCAACCTGTCATTCTCCCAGTTAGCCACCGGTGTGTGCGTGCTTAGTTGCTCAGCCCTGTCTGACTCTTTGTGACCTGTGGACTGTAGCCCACCAGGCTCCTCTGAGCATGGGATTTCCCAGGCAGGAATACTGGGTGCCTTTTCCTTCTCCAGGGGATCTTCCCGACCCAGGGATCGAACCCACGTCTATCTACTGCATTGGCAGACTGATTCTTTTACCACTGCACCATCTGGGAAGCCCAGTTAGCAGTGGCAGGGCCAGGATATAAGCAGGTTGTCTCTAGAGTCAAGCATTCTTAACCACTACCACACACCCCTCCACATCCATTACCTCCACCAACACATTTTCTGCAAATAGTTGCAGAATAAAAACCTAATTCACGTAACTACCATCTAAACAACCAATCATACCTACTCCTACCAGAATATTTATATTGTGTCACCTTGCTACCAAAAGCTTTGACAAGACACTGGCTTGAGATCCTTGACCTTTTTAGAAAGTCCGGGAGTGTACGTGACAATTGACATGATCACCTCAGGTGATTTAGAGGCCAAATCTGGGCAGATGCATCTTGGAGAGCTGCGTGCCTTGTCCAGTAAAGTAACCACTAGCCACACGTGGCTGCTGGGCACGTGAAAAGTGGCTTGTACCAAGTGAAATATGGTATAACACATACATAGGATTTTGAAGACTTAGTACCAAAAGAATAATGTAATTAGCTTATGGATAATTTCTTATATGTTCTACATGTTGAAATGACATTTTGGGTTGCTTTAAAAAATAAATTCCCACCATCTTTTTACTTTTTTTCACATGGCTACTAGACAATTTTTCAACTACGTGTAGTTTGTACAGCATTTCAAATGGAAAGCACTGCTCTTCATTGGAAGGACTGATGTTGAAGCTGAAGCTCTGATACTTTGGCACCTGATGCGAAGAGCCAACTCATTAGAAAAGACCCTGATGCTGGGAAAGATTGAAGGCAGGAGGAGAAGGGGACGACAGAGGACGAGATGGTTGGATGGCACCACCTACTCATTGGACATGAGTTTGAGCAAGCTCTGGGAGATGGTGAAGGACAGACAGGCCTGGAGTGCTGCAGTCCATGGGGTTGCAAAGAGTTGGACATGACTGAGCGACTGAACAATAACACAACTACTTCAGAGCATTTACATAATTTACAAAGAATCCTGTATCCCTCACTGATCCTTAGCCATTTCTGCACCAGGGGCTGGTCTCCTGCAAGACAATATTTTCCACCAACGCAGGGGGCTAAGGGATGGGGGGGAGTCTGAGTGCATTACTTTTATTGTGCACTTTATTTCTATTATTGCTACATCTACCCCCCCTCAGATCATCAGGCATTAGATCCCAGAGGTTGGGGATTCCTGCTGTAGAAGGCAAGGAAACAGTTTTCTCTTTTCCCTAACCGGATTCTCACCCCACACCCCTAGTCCTGAGCGCCTTCAGAAAACCTCCAGTAAGAATCTGTTTCTGAGATTTTTGAGCTTTTCTTCACCTCATTCCTCAGCTAAGAGGGAAACCATTAACAAGCCACTATCACCCAGCCCTCCTCACCTCAGGGGCTTAGATCCGCACGAAGCACATTTGGGATTTACACTATTACGTTTCTAAACAGGTAAGGTTCGAAACGCATCTACGTACAGCGGGTACCAACTCCCCGTCTCTCCCCACCTCACTCTCCTGAAATGTGATGGGATTCTCGGCTCATCTGAATCTCTTTACAGCCATCCGTTATCTGAGAGCCCACCCGTGTTTTTATTCCTAATCCGTTTACCGGTAACTCGACCCTCCCTTCCAACCGCCTAAGGAACACCACTCAGGACTGACTTTCCGCTTAAAGATTCAGGCTTTTTACCTTTATCCCACCCTGGCCTGCCTCTGCGTGTGCGTGAGTTGCGGGGTGGGCGTAGTGGGGGGCGGGTGTGGGTAAGGGACCGGCCGGGAAGCACCTGTCCGCCCTCACCTGGGTCGTCCTCGTCGCGGGGCACCTTCTTGAAGCAGTCGTTGAGAGACAAGTTGTGGCGGATGGAGTTCTGCCAGCCGGCCTTGCTGCGCTGGTAGAAGGGGAAGCTGTCGGCCACGAACTGGTAGATGTGGCTGAGCGTGAGCTTGCGTTCGGGCGCGCTCTGGATGGCCATGGCGATGAGCGCCGAGTACGAGTAGGGCGGCCGCACCATCTTCATCAGGTCCTCGCGGCTGGCCATGGACAGCCAGCCCAGCTCCCCTGGCGCCGCGGGCCCGGCGGGTGAGGCGGGCGCGGCGGGCGCGGGCTGTGCGAAGGGCCGCTGAGCGCAGGCAAAAGTGCCAGCGGCGGTCGGCGGCTGCAGGAAGGGTCCCGGCGCGCCCCCCGGGGGCGGCGGCGGCGGAGGGGCGCCCAGATACGCGGCGGCGGCGGCGGCGGCGGCAGCGGCGGGGGGACCGCCCACGGCCGGCCCGTTGAGCCACAGGTAGGGGTTGGCGGCGGCGGCTGGCGGCGCGGCGTAGTCGGTGAGTCCGTAGGGCGCCCGGGCGGGTGCGGGGGCGCCCGGGGCGGCGGCGGCGGCGGCGGTCGAGGGCAAGCCGGGCTGCGAGTACACGCCGAAGTTGTCCCCACAGTAGAGAGCCATGTCGGCGGCCGTCGGCTGGCGCGGCGCGGCGGCGGCGGCGAGGGGCGAGCGGGGCTGACCTCGCCGCTCGGGCAAGAGCATCCCTTTGGGGGCCAACCCTGCGGCCCTGGCTCGGCGACTCGTGTCTTCGGCGAGGAGGGGCGGGGACTGATGGGTGAGCGCGGAGCGCCGACGAGCTAGCCTCTTATAACCGTCGGCGGCTGGGCTCCTCCCGGGCCGGTCCCGGGGCTGGGCGGCTGCCCGCGGGCTCCGGCTCTCCACGCCCCCGCCACGCCCCACCTGCCCGCGCACGCATCCCGGCCCAGCGCGCGGAAACCTCCGGCCTCCCGCCGCGCCTGCCCGGCCGCTGCAACCCCTCCTCTCCGGGCCGGGGTGGAACGGAGGGAGGTCGGGAAGAACCAGGGAAGCCCGGGGGAGGCCGGCGCCTCCGATATTCAAGCAACCTGTTCCCCATTCCTAACCATTGTGTCCTCAGCACAAGAACGAAATAAAATAACGAATATCAAAACAAAGAGAAAATCTCCAGGACGGTCCGACTGTTCTAAAAAGTCTGTGAGTTAACTCTGGGTGGGCGCTCAGCCCACCTGCCTGCCCCCGCCCCAACCTTTGATATTTCGACCTGGAGCCTCTACATCTTTTGTGATCAGTTGCAGGATTCACGTCCGGTCTCGACTGGTCGGCTCCCAGTCGAGAATAATAGACGCGATTTACAAGTCTTTGGAGGTACACCGTAGATATTAAGGAGCATTCTTGGTGCGTCCCCTTGTCCTAGGGAATTCTTTGAAGGGAAGGACCGAAATCGGTTTTTTAATTTCTCTAAACATAGCGATAGGTTCGTTCCTATCCGGAAAATAGACATGCATTTTAGGTCCAGTTTGCGCAGACTTTTGGTGTCATTTGTTGTCTTCGAAAACAGAAGGGTAAACGTTTTCAAAGACACATAAATAAGTGGGTTCGGAATTAGCATTTTAAAGCCAACTGTAATTTAAACTGTGCTAGAAGCGCTCGTTTACAAAAAACGATCTCAACGAATTATGGCAGAAGACTTGCCCTCTACTTCTGTTAAGTTTTCTAATGCAGCTCCTGCCCGGAAAAACAAACAAAATCAGCAAAATACTGTGGAGACTCAAGTGCCACGCCATCATTATTTATTGACTCCGAATGATAAGAAAAAAAAATTTTTTTAACGGTTAAATTGAGTTCTAAATATTTTCTTAAGCGGTCACAGGTCTGAGATTCTCTTTTAAAGGAGAGGGGAGAGGAAAAAAAAATTTTTTTTTTCCTATTTGTCAATTGCAGATTGACGATTCAGAATACTTAATAATTCGGAACCCACCTCCCGCATTTATTTTCGTGACAGTTCCTTATGTACTTTCAGGAAAATGATCCTCTTCTGTTTTAGCACTTCTTAAAAAGTAAAATCCAAAGATCTTAGCCAACTTGGGTACCTAAAATGCAACTCACACTTCAAATGTAACATTTTTTTCTCGTCTTTTGTGAACCCGGCAAGGAATTCTTGTCACACAGTTTCTTTCCGTCTCCTTGCAAATGGTATAGAATGGAGTAGTGTTTGCCTTAGTTGTATTTTGAGGGAAGGAAAACTGCTTTCGTTTTCCTTCCCAAATAGCCCAGATGAAGTTGTTATTTTTCTTGGGATGTTAATAAGGATGACAGCTGTAAGTCAAGAAATTGGAAAGCAATTTTTAGTAACTTAATAAATGCTCAAATTTAATATTTTTTCCTAAAGTTTAAACAAAAAAAGAGAAAAAGTTCAAAAGAAAAGCTGGCAAACTAGATGGTAATAAATTAGGAAAGATTTGAAACCATCCCTCCCTTAGTAATTGATGTCCTTAAGAATATACTTTTCTTTAGCAAATTGATTACCCATACATACTTTGCAGTCTTGCAGATTTTTTTTTTTAGTTCAACTCTTAATCCTATATTCCAAATTATTCTGAGTGAGAGGCTATGATTAAAGATCATTGTTTCTTTGGTTAAAGGTTCTGCTTAAAAGAGATATTTTGCTCCTTGACTATACATTATCTTTTCCCAACTTTAATTTTATTAAATTAATGGAGCCACCTAGCGGCTCTTTGCTCTGTTACAGCAGATATCCAGATAGGGACCTGTGAAATGAACAGTTCACCCCTGCTAAGGGTTTGGATATCATACTTTTTTCTATTTGTTTTTAAATTACATATTAATTAGCCAAGCTTAAGACTCATTGGTCACAGTCTTGGTTTTTAATGTCAAAATTTAAAATAATATCTTAAATCCGTGTGTATGTACTCAGTTGCTCAGTCCTGTCTGATTCTTTGCGACTCCATGGACTGTAGCCGGCCAGGCTCCCCAGCCCATGGGATTTTTCAGGCAAGAATACTGGAGAGGATTGCCATTTCCTCCTCCAAGGGATCTTCCCAACTCGGGGATGGAATTCGAGTCTCCTGTGTCTACTGCATTGGCAGGTGGATTCTTTATCACTGACTGAGCCACATGGAATTTTAAACAAAATTTTAAAACATTCGGTACACTTGAAAAAAAACAGAAAAGCAAATAGAATAAAACCTAGGCATAAAATGCAAGTTCTCTGTAATAATGTATTGTTAAATTGCCTTTTCACAAAAGAATATAATTGAGGCAATTGATCAATGTACCTATACCAGTGTAAAATTATGTAAAACAAAGGTAGATGTTGCATGTTTTCATCACTGGAAAATAAAACATTTTGGGAAACCTTTCAACCTGAAGAAAATCTCTCATTTATTTTCCACTGACATTTGGTAACATTCTAGATGCTTCCTTGTGCAACAACAGTAATTTACAATGGAATGTAGTCATTTTTAACAAATACTATAATAACATGTAAAATTCTTTACACTCATTGATTTATAGCATAGAAATGTTTGCACTATGGCATTTGCTAGTATTTGTCCATATTTTTTTGTTGTTTAGTTGGATCTAACTCTGCGACCCTATGGGCTATAGCTTGCCAGGCTTCTCTGTCCATGGGATTTCCCAGGCGAGAATACTAGAGTGGGTTGCCATTTCCTTATCCATTTCCATATTTACTGAGGAAGAAAAAGGTAATATACATTGGAAATAACCTCAGTGCTCTTAATTCCTGATAGCTGCAACTTATTTATGTGTTTTTGCTGTGCTGGGTCTTAGTTGTGGCTCACAGGATCTTCCTTGTGCTTGCATGGGGGACCTAGTTCCCAGACCAGGGATTGTACCCAGGCCCCTGCATTGGGAGCGTGGAGTCTTACCCACTGGACCACCAGGGAAGTCCCATAGTTGCAACTTAGAACAACAGAGGAGGTGAGAAGAGAAGGCAAGAACTGAATCAGCTATATGTATACAGCAGAAACTAAGACAATGTTTTAAAGCAACTATACCCCAAATGAAAAAAAGAAAACACACCCAAGCATACACACACTGTAGCTCATCAATAGGGGATATGGATTGTTGTCAATTTTTAATGCCAAAAGTAATTAGAGACAATTGTTGTTGTTCAGCCACTCAATTGTGTCTGACTCTTGGTGACCCCATGGACTGTAGCCTGCCAGGCTCCTCTGTCCATGGGATTTCCCAGGCAAGAATACTGGAGTGGGTTGCCATTTCCTTCTCCAGGAGATCTTCCTGACCCAGGGATCGAACACATGTTTCCTGCATTGGCAGGTGGGTTCTTTACCATTGAACCACCTGGGAAGCCCAAATAAAGACTTAGCAGCTATTAAAAAATTAAGAGAAAGTGGGAAAACTCATTGTAATCAAAGAATACAGTTTAGGGGAAAATGAAGTAAGAATAACTACCACATAGGCTAAAATATGTAAGATTTTTCTGGTGAAGAAAAGATGGATTCTTGAAGGAAAGATATTGCATCTATGGGGGCTGGACCCACCACCTCATTCCTTACTTTTTCCAATTGCTGACCACTTAATTGGTTCTCATTTAGGGGTTTCCCTGGTGGCTCAGACCATAAAAATCGGGCCACAATGCGAGAGACCTGGGTTCGATCCCTGGTTAGGGAAGATCCCTGGAGAAGGGAATAGCGACCCACTCCAGTATTCTTTTTTGTTTGTTTGTTTGTTTCACTCCAGTATTCTTGTCTGGAGAATCCCACGGACAGAGAATGATGGGCTACAGTCCATCATGATGGGGTTGCAAGGAGTTGGAAACCACTCCTATATATATAGATATAGTATGTATATATATAATATATATATATATATATATATATATATATATATACACACACACACATATAGCAACTGGTATATATATAGTGTATATATATGTATGTATATATAGTATATATGTGTGTGTGTGTGTATATATATATTGTGTATATATATATACATACACATAGCAACTGGTAGTGTCATTAATCAGAGAAGGCAATGGCACCCCACACCAGTACTCTTGCCTGGAAAATCCCATGGATGGAGGAGCCTGGTAGGCTGCAGTCCATGGGGTCGATAAGAGTCGGACATGACTGAGCGACTTCACTTTCACTTTTCACCTTCATGCATTGGAGAAGGAAATGGCAACCCACTCCAGTGTTCTTGCCTGGAGAATCTCAGGGACAGGGGAGCCTGGTGGGCTGCCATCTCTGGGGTCGCACAAAGTCGGACATGACGAAGCGACTTAGCAGCAGTGTCATTAATGAGGAGCACACTGAAGAGCCTCTGTCCCCTCCCAGTGCATCACTGCAGATGCAGCAGATGTCAGAGGTGCTGTCCATCAGTTTTTAACAAACATTTAGGCTCTACTTACTGAATCTAAGAGCTGATGGGAAACTGAGATGGCTCTTTTCCACTAGGAGAGCAGGTTTTTCACCAACTTAGCCTCTGTTTTCTTTTCCAAGAACACATTTACCTGTGAGCTGTTCATGTTAACCTTGGCCAAGTTGCCCCTTTGGTCCCCCTACTAAGCCACCTGGGAGTCAAAGACTGGAGTGAGCTGTAAATACAGGTGTTGTGTATGCTCAGTCACTCATTGGGTCTGACTCTTTGTGACCATACAGACCATAGTCAGCTAGCTTCTCTGTCTATGGAATTTTCCATGCAAAAATACTGGAGTGAGTGGTCATTTCCTCCTCCAGGATCTTCTCAATCCAAGGATCAAACCCACATCTCCTACATCTCCTATATTGGCAGGAGGATTCTTTACAACTGCTGCTACCTGGGAGGCTCAGATACCGGGGGCAGAGTGCAAAAATCATGGGCAGGGAGGCTCAGAAGCACTACCAGGCCATAGGCCAGCTGACCCCCATGGCTTATGGCGCTCTTCCCACTGCCAACATTAGGCACAGGATGCCTAGCACAAAGGATGACTCCTTGGGATTCTTGTGGGTTGAAGCCTCTGAAGATACCACCGAAGTTCTGTGTACTTAGTCCAGAAGAATAAGAGAAAAAAATTATCAGCCCAAACCATGGTGATCCAACAAATCCTTTGAACAAAGTTACTAATACATCACTGCCTGCTTGAACCTTAGACCTCTTCCCAGTGCTTCACTCTCCCCTCCCCAATCCTCTGGAATGCTTCACTGGCCTCTGGCTCTAGCTGATTAGCCCCATTCTTGAGCTTCCTCAGCTAACTTGTCAGACCCTTCCTTGTGCTCCAGACCTGCTCCCAGAGTGTCTTCAGCTCTCCTAGAAGACTTGCCTGATAGTGTCTCTCCGTGCTCTGAAAGCATCCTGGCTCCCCGGGATCCTCCCATGGTGCCCTGAGGCTACTTTTCCCCCAACTCCTCCCTCCTCAGGGCACAAATGCCCTCCAGCCCTCCTGTCTTGCTGGATGGCTTCAGCATCGGCTTGGTAGGTTATCCAGTTCTCTGGACTCTCATTTCTAATAACCAGTTCCTCCTCTCCAGTTCAGCTACTCACTATACTGAGTGTTCTTTGAGGCTGGGGACTGTGTCTCCGTGACTCTGTGGCTCACTTTTTTTGAGTGCTTACAATTAAGGAAACATGTACTAAATGCCTGGCATTGTGCTAAGCATCTTCCATGGGTTATCTCATTTACTTCTTACAGCAATTCTGTGAGATAAGAACTCTCAGTCTGCATTCTACAGATGAAGTCTCAGAGAGAGAAGTTAAGTAATTTCTAAGTGTGCAGCCAAGATTCAAAGCTGATTCAGAGCCAGGCAATCACACCACGAAGCCCAGGCTGGGAGCTCTCGGCAATAATTATATATGCTCTGCTCAGACACTCAGTCGTTTCTGACTCTTTGTGACCCCATGGACTGTAGCCCACCAGACTCCTTTGTCCATGGGATTTTCCAAGCAGGAATACTGGAGTGAGTTGTCATTTCTTTCTCCCAACCCAGGGATCAAACCTGGGTCTTCTGTGTTGCAGGGGGATTCTTTACCAACTGAGCCACCAGGGACACCATCATTAATTGCCTCCTCCGGTATTTCCCCAGTGGCTGGTTCAGTGCCTATCATTGGTGCATGCTCAATTATTGTTTGTTACTTAAAGAAATTAAAGTTAAAAAGCATTAAATGATGTAAAATGGAAATTAGAAGTCTCACCCCTTCAACTTCCTATCCCCTATCAGTTTCTTATGCTTTCCTCCAGAAAATGTTTGGAGGTACTTAACCTGCACAGATATATGCCTTTATTTATTTATTTTTTTTTAAAGCAGAATCCATGCCATTGACATAGCTTTGCACCTTCTAGTTCCATTAATATGTTTTGGAGAACTTTCCAAAGCAGTCCATATGTCCAAACGTCTACCTCATTCGTCCTCCTGGTGTTCCCCTTCATGAGATGTTCAGTGAAGACCCACCAGTATTGTTTTGTAAGAGTGGTTTACAGCCTGTCCCTGTTTTAATTTGGTGGTGTCCCTCCATATTTGTTAGGCAGTATTTTGAATTTGGAGAAGGCAATGGCACCCCACTCTAGTACTTTTGCCTGGAAAATCCCATGGATGGAGGAGCCTGGTGGGCTTCAGTCCATGGGGTCTCGAAGAGTCGGACACGACTGAGCAACTTCACTTTCACTTTTCACTTTCATGCATTGGCGAAGGAAATGGCAACCCACTCCAGTGTTCTTGCCTGGAGAATCCCAGGGATGGGGGAGCCTGGTGGGCTGCCGTCTATGGGGTCGCACAGAGTCGGACATGACTGAAGCGACTTAGCAGTAGCAGCATTTTGAATTTAACCTACTTTAGATGGATCTTACAACTACCTCCTTTAAAGAAAATGGCTTAAAAGCAGAGGCATTACTTTGCTAACAAAGATCCTTATAGTCAAAGCTATGGTTTTTCTAGTAGTCATGTACGGATGTGAGAGTTGGCCCATAAAGAAGACTGAGCACCGAAGAATTGATGCTTTTGAATTGTGTGTGGTGCTGGAGAAGACTCTTGAAAGTCCCTTGAACTGCAAAGAGATCAAACCAGTGAATCCTAAAGGAAATGAATCCTGAATATTCATTGGAAGGACTGAAGCTCCAATACTTTGGCCACCTGATGTGAAGAGCCAACTCATTAAAAAGACCCTGATGCTGAAAGAGACTGAGGGGATAAGGAGAAGGGATAGACAGAGGATGAGATGGTTGGATGGCATGATCGACTCAATGGACATGAGTTTGAGCAAACTCCAGGAGATAGTGAAGGACAGGGAAGCCTGATGTGCTGTAGTCCATGGGGTCACTAAGTCTGGGACAGGACTTAGTGACAGCAACCACAACAAGTAAATTTCTAGCTGGGATTTTCTGGGTCAAAGAGGACATACCTTTAAACATGTGATTCTGACAAATGGTTCTTCAAGAGGATGCCCCAGTTTATACCACTAGCAGGTTCATGTTGGACGCCTATTTTCCTTCCCTTTTGCTAAAGCTGGATGTGTTCCAAGTTTTTTTATTTACTGATCTTAAAAGCACAGAAGGATATCTCAAATGTGTTTCGGTTTGTTTTCCCTGATGAATGAATAACTAGTCACATGTCATGTTAATTTTTTCGTTTTGTTAACTTCCTGTTCTGACCTTTTGCTCATTTTGCTCTTTTTAAAAAAAATGGATGTGTCTGAGCTCTTTGTGATTAAAGATATTAATTTTCACCCCCAGGTGTTGCAAATTGTGGTTTCTTTGTTAACATTATCTCTTCTGTTGGATCTATGATAGCGCTCTGTCCTGACTTTCTTCCTTTATCTTCTGCATTTTCAAAGGATGTCTATCTATTTTTTATCTCATCCTTTGAATATAGTTTTTTACCCCCTCAGGTTCCTAATTCAGTCCTCTTCTTTTCCTCGAACACATTCTTCATGGGCTGCCACATCCACTCCTGTGCCTTTAGTTGTAATGGTTCGTTACAGCTATTACTGCCTGTTTAATAGCTCTGTAAAGAAGAGCTATACTTGCGGGCTTGTAAGAATTGTGTGGGATTGGCCACTGGACAGGGAAAAACTGGAGACTCAGTCTTGGCCCTTGCCCAGAGTTACTCTTTCCTACAGCAGTGATTTGTTTGACGTGAGTGAATGATTTAAGATAGGTCACTTAAGTCAGAGAAGGAGAAATATCACATGGCATCCCTTATATGTGGAATCTAAAAAGAAATGATACAAAGGAATTGACAAAACAGAAACAAACTCACAGACATAGAGAATGAATTTATGGTTGCCAGGGGGAAGGTTGGGATGAAGGAATAATTAGGGAGTTTGATGTAGAGTTTGCTATATTTAAAATGGATAACCAGCAGGGACCTACTGTATAGCACATGGGACTCTTCTCAATGTTCTGTGGCAGACTGGAAGGGAGGGGAGTTTGCAGGAGAATGGATACATGTATATATATGGCTGAGTCCCTTCGTTGTTCACCTGAAATTATCACAACATTGTTAATCAGCTGTACTCTAATACCAAATAAAAAGTTAAAAAAAAAGATAGGTCACTTAAGATCATCTTCAGAATTTCTCTTGGGATTATCAGGAAAAAGTTCCTTTCTTCACAAGTCTTGGTTCCTGTACAGAGGATGTGGCCCTGAAATGACCATCATTGGTACCATGACGCTGCGGGTGACATCATGTAAAGCTGAATGACAGGAATGAAGACATGTCCTGGATCCAAGATTTGAATCCCTTTATTCAGAATCTTCCTTCAACCTTTTGAACTTCCTGTTTTCATTAGCCAGTTCCTTTCTTCACAAGTCTTGGTTCCTGTACAGAGGATGTGGCCCTGAAATGACCATCATTGGTACCATGACGCTGCGGGTGACATCATGTAAAGCTGAATGACAGGAATGAAGACATGTCCTGGATCCAAGATTTGAATCCCTTTATTCAGAATCTTCCTTCAACCTTTTGAACTTCCTGTTTTCATTAGCCAACAGATTTCCATTGTGATTTAACAAGTTAGGATGTGACATTATGGGCTGCATTGCATTCCTGCCAAACCACAATGTTGACTTTCTACCTCTTTATACCTCAGAATGTGACTATTTGGTCATTACAGAGGTAATTAAGGTGAATTAGGTTCTTAGGACAAGGGAGCCCTAATCCAAAATGACTAAAGCCTTTATGAGAAGAGATTAGGACACAGACACACACATGCAAAGGAAAGACCATGGGAAGATAGGGAGAAGACAGTCATCTAAGCCCAGGAGAGAAACCCTCAGAGGTTACTAACGCCACTGACACTTTGGTCTTGGACATCTAACACCCAGAACTACGAAGAAATAAATTTCTGTGGTTGAAACCACTCAGTCTGTATTGAGTTGGCCAAAAAGTTCATTTGGGTTTTGCTGTACCATCATATGGAAAAACCCAAACAACATTTTTGGCCAGCCCAGTACTTTGGCAGCCCTAGCAAACACACACAGGTAGGATTTTATCCATTGCAAAAGAAATATTAAATGCTGGTAACTCCCTGTGCGGGACAAGGAGGCCTGGCATGCTGCAGTCCATGGGGACGCAAAGAGTCAGACATGACTTAGCAGCTGAACAACAACAGCAACTCCTATCCAGTTCACTCATATGAGGTCCTGGCCCAGCCACCAGCTCCTACTGAATATTTATTTCCTCTTCATTTTCATACAAGTCACCTTCAATATATATCTAAGCATCTCATCATTATCCTCTTAAAATCCACTTCTCCTCCATATTCCCATGACCCATTGTCTAAGCCAAGAACCAGAGGTTCTTCTACTGAAGGACCAAGTCAGGCCATGGCAGTTCTTTGCTCTTTGTCCTGCTGGCAACACCAAGAATCAGACCACCATCATCCCTCCCTTGGATTTTTGCAGTTGACTCCTAACTGAACTCCCTGGCTCTTTTTGTTACTTCTAATCCTCTCTCTGCCCCATAATGATTTTATATTGATAGAAGAGCAAATGTCATCATGACACTGATTTTAACTCTTTAGTCATTCCCACTGCTCTTAGGATAAAGTGTAACCTCCATAGCATGGTGTAGGGGATCCCAGGAGAGGCAGCTCGTCTTGTTAGCCAGCCTAGTCTCTACTCCGTGCTGGCTCTGCTCTCAGTGTTTCCACTAAATCTAGCCCTTCTGATGTCCTCTTCATGATTCTAACCCACTTATGCTAATTATTAGTATTTTCTTTTAATTGATTCAACTTTTAAATTCCATCGTTTGGAAGGAAAATCATATAGCATTATTACTAAGTATATACATATATATACTTAATTATATGATCATATGATAATTATATGATTATTATGATTGTATGATTTATATATCACTGCCATAGAAGGAACAAAATTTAAATTAATTTTGTTCACTAATATTGCTGAAAAAATTGTTGCCTTCAATAATGTTAAATTTCAAAAAGATTAAAAATAAAAACATGAATAATGTAATATAAGTAACTGTAAACTTAATTCCATTAGCAAAGATTGAAATCTGAAAATAAATTCCTCAGTAGAAAGAACGGCATGACTTATGATCAGTTTAGTAACAAAGTGATGTTCAGTATAATGATGTTTATTTTTAAATCAAAATTAAGAACAACACTGTAAAATAAATAAATGGAACATTGTAAATTAACTATAATTCAACTTTAAAAAATTAAGGGGAGGGAGGTTTAAGAGGAAAGATATCTGTTTATATCTATCTATATATATATAGATATGATCGTGGCTGATTTGTGTTGTACGGCAGAAACCAACACAACATTGTAAAGCAATTATCCTCCAATTAAAAATAAATAAGATTCAGACAAAATTATATATTAGTAGGAGAAGGCAATGACAACCCACTCCAGTACTCTTGCCTGGAAAATCCCATGGACGGAGGAGTCTGGTAGGCTGCAGTCCATGGGGTCGCTAAGAGTCGGACACGACTGAGCAACTTCACTTTCACTTTTCACTTTCATGCACTGGAGAAGGAAATGGCAACCCACTCCAGTGTTCTTGCCTGGAGAATCCCAGGGACGGCGGAGCCTGGTGGGCTGCCGTCTATGGGGTCACATAGAGTTGGACACGACTGAAGCGACTTAGCAGCAGCAGCATATATTACTAGGGCTCCCCCGATGGCTCAGTAGGTAAATAATCCGCCTGCAATGCAGGAGACACAGGAGACTCGGGTTCCATCCCTGAGTCAGGAAGATCCCCTAGAGGAGGAAATGGCAACCCACTCCAGTAGTCTTGCCTGAAAAATCCCATGGACAGAGGAGCCTCGTTGGCTACAGTCCAAAGGGTTGCAAAGAGTCAGACACAACTAAGCGTGCTAGCACTCTACATTAAACACCACACTTGTTTTACAGTAATAAAACAAATTTTGTTTTTTGAATTTTTTTTAACCAGCATGAAGAATTGCAGCTTACATGTGTTAGCATGGGAATGGAAAATGCTATTTAATTGACCCATTTGATAGGTTTGGCTAACTTATATTCAAAAATGTTTGATTTAAGAAGCCATCTTAAGTAATTGTTAGAATCTATTATAAATTTGTGAAGGCATAATCCAAAAAGGAATAGAGAAATGATTTCTTGGGCTCTGACCATTGTTGGATTATGCTTATAAAATCCTTTTTATCAACACTGACAAATATTTCTTCATCCCTGCAAAATACTTTCAGCAAGTATTTTGGGTAAGTTTATAAACAGGCTCATCTATGAATTCAAGAAATACTTATTGAGCATGACAGATCCTGATTCCGGCTCCAGATAAACTTTATAAACTATAAATTTTTGCTCCCATGTAGCTTCAAATGATGAGAATTTTCCCACCCAGATGACCAAGAGACCCAGGGGACCCAGACTACGAGTTTATAATCCCCAAGGTCAGTTTATCTGGCTTGGGAATTCTGAAACAAGCTTGTCCTTTAAGGATAAATTAGGCTTTCAAATGAGGAAAACTTATCTAAAGATATGCTAATTTGCAATTCCTCACCCAATCATGCATATGATGTCCATGAAGATAGAATTTTCTTCTAGAAAGACTTAATTCTTCTCCTATCTTAAAAGACAAGAGTGGAGCTTCAGCCTGTGTCTTTCAGTCTCAAAAGGTTGAGACTGTAGTGATATATGTCTAATGAAAATTGAAAGTTGTTCAGTCATGTCCGAGTCTTTGCAACCCCATGGTCTGTAGCCCACCAGGCTCCTCTGTCCATGGATTTATCCAGGCCAAAATGCTGGAGTGGGTAGCTATTTCCTTCTCCAGTCCCAACCCAGGGACTGAACCCAGGTCTCCCGCATTGCAGGAGGATTCTTTACTGTCTGAGCCACCAGGGAAGCCTGTGCCTAATACATTTGACAATTTTAATTGTCTCCTGAAATCTTCCTGCCTATTTCCTGTGGCTGAGAGTTCCCCAGTGAACACAAGATGAATAGTTTTGGGAGTTTGGGGAAACAACCTGAAGGAAGTCCATTCACTTGTTAACCAGCCATGCTCCTAGAACCCTCCAAGCTTTTCCCAATGCATTGCTCCCAAGCTTTATCATGGTTTGCCATGAACTGGTCAATAAATTTAAGTATATTTATCTTATTTTATTTATTTTTTGGCTGCACTGTGCAGCATGCAGGATCTTCCCAAGCAACCAGAGATCGAACCCCTGTCGCCTGTTGTGGAAGGGCAGATTCCTTACCCTGGACCACCAGGGAAGTCCCTAGTCAATAAATGTAAAACCCGGTTCTCTTCTTTAGATGTATGAGTAGACAGGTCAAGATGTAACCATGGCCTTAATTCAGCCTGTGTCTGACAAATACACAAAGATGGGCTGGTTTTGTAATATCAGTGGCTTCCTCAGTTTGCTAGATTTCATTATATATAAAAACTTTGGATCAGATATATCTTACTGACTTACTACACCTCTTCTTAACCAACATCCAATTGAACCCAGATTCACTCTTCTAATTACAGTTCTCATAGCCTTTCTATCCTAGGGCCCTTTGCTTTGCTTGTACCTTTTGAGGTTGGTAATTGCCATAAAGAAGTCTCAGACTGAAGAATTGATGCTTTCAAATTGTAGTGCTGGAGAAGACCCTTGAGAGTCCCTGGGATTGCATGGATATGAAATGAGTGAAATTCTGAAGGAGATGGGAATACCAGACCACCTGACCTGCCTCTTGAGAAACCTGTATGCAGTTCAGGAAGCAACAGTTAGAACTGGACATGGAACGACAGACTGGTTCCAAATAGGAAAAGGAGTACGTTAAGGCTGTATACTGTCACCCTGCTTATTTAACTTCTATGCAGAGTACATCATGAGAAACACTGGACTGGAAGAGGCACAAGCTGGAATCAAGATTGCCGGGAGAAATATCAATAACCTCAGATATGCAGATGACACCACCCTTATGGCAGAAAGTGAAGAATTAAAGAGCCTCTTGATGAAAGTGAAAGAGGAGAGTGAAAAAGTTGACTTAAAGCTCCACATTCAGAAAACTAAGATCATGGCATCCAGTCCCATCACTTCATGGCAAATAGATGGGGAAACAGTGGAAACAGTTGCTGACTTTATTTTGGGGGCTCTCCAAAATCACCGCAGATGGTGATTGCAGCCATGAAATGAAAAGACGCTTACTCTTTGGAAGGAAAGTTATGACCAACCTAGATAGCATATTCAAAAGCAGAGACATTACTTTGTCAACAAAGGTCCATCTAGTCAAGGCTATGGTTTTTCCAGTAGTCATATATGGCTGTGAGAATTGGCCTATAAAGAAAGCTGAGTGCAGAAGAATTGATGCTTTTGAACTGTGATGTTAGAGAAGACTCTTGGGAGTCCCTTGAACTTCAAGGAGATCCAACCAGTCCATCCTAAAGGAGATCAGTCTTGGGTGTTCACTGGAAGGACTGCTACTGAAGCTGAAATTCCAATACTTTGGCCATCTGATGAGAAGAGCTGACTCATTTGAAAAGACCCTGATGCTAGGAAAGATTGAGGGCAAGAGGAGAAGGTGATGAGAGAGGATGAGAGGTTGGATGGCATCACCAACTCTATGGACATGGGTTTAGGTAGACTCCAGCAGTTGCTGATGAGGCCTGGCGTGCTGTGGTTCATGGGATCACAAGGACACGACTGAGCGACTGAACTGAAATGAGTCAATCCTAAAGGAAATCAACCCTGTATATTAATTGGAAGGACTGATGTTGAAACTGAAGTTCCAATACTTTGGCCATCTGATACAAAGAGCCAACTCATTGGAAAAGACCCTATTCCTGGGAAAGATTGAGGGCATGAGGAGAAGGGGAAGACAGAGGATGAGATGGTTAGATAGCATCACTGACTCAATAGATATGAATTTGAGCAAACTCTTGAGACAGTGGAGGAGAGAGGAGCCTGGCATGCTGCAGTCCATGGGGTCACAGTCAGACACAACTTAGCATCTGAACAACAATTGCCTTTCATATAATAGGCACTCTGTGGATAGTTTGGGAGGGTGATGATGATGATGAAAGTGTTGGTTACTGCCTTGGTCCTTTGGCTTCCTCTTGACTGTAGATCCACTCACCTGGGGCTGAAATTGGAGAAGCTGTGCTGACCTTTTTCCATCCAGTGTTTCCTTGTCCTGTGGCAGAGTCACCCTGGAAGCATGTTAAATGGAGATTCCTTGGCTCCACCTCATGGAGACTGAGTTTCTATAATAGGGTGCCTGCAGGCTCTATACTTCTTAACCCCCGCCCCTATTGATCCTCACACTGGAATTTGGGGGCATACTCACCTATTCAATACTTTAAAAATGAGGGCAAACATTCCTTTATATTTTTAAATTTAAAAAAAATCAAACATTTTGGCCACACCACACAGCATGTGAGATCTTAGTTCCTCGACCAGGGACTGAACCCTGTGCCTTCTGCGGTAGAAGCTCAAAGTCTTAACCACTGGACCACCAGGGAACTCCCAAATATTCCTTTGTAGATACACTTAAGTGATAAAGCAATGATTCTCAAGTTGGGGAGATCAGAGAGAATTGTCAGAATCAATCAAATTATTTTTCAAATTATAGGCATCCTTGACCTTATCTCCATTTGGAGATGACATTAAGAGCCACAACTAGCAAGCATGTGCCTATATCATCCCTCAGAAGTGGAGAAGCAGAGGCACAAAGTTGGGATACAAGATATGGAAATAATCAGGCAATCAGGAGCACTTCATATGAATGTGTTTATATATATATAAAAGTGAAAGTGAAGTCACTCAGTCATGTCCGACTCTTTGTGACCCCATGGACTGTAGCCTATCAGGCTCTTCCATCCATGGGATTTTCCAGGCAATAGTACTGGAGTGGGTTGCCATTTCCTTCTCCAGGGGATCTTCCCGACCCTGGGATCGAACCTGGGTCTCCTGCATTGCAGACAGATGCTTTACCCTCTGAGCCATCAGGGAAGTCCTGTTTATATATATATACATATATATATAGTGGTTTCTAAAGACAAATTTATTGAATATAGTTGATTTACAACATTGTGTTAGTTTACAGCAACACGATTCAGTTACACCTATATACACATATATTAATATATCTCTTTGTTTTTAGACTCTTTTTCCATTATAGGTTATTAGAAGATATTGAGTATAGGTCTCTGAGCTATATATAGTAGGTCTTTATTGGTCATCTGTTTTATATATGAGTGCTAAATTGCTTCAGTCGTGTTCAACTCTTTACGACCCTATGGACCGTCATAGCCCACCAGGCTCCTCTGTCCATGGGATTCTCCAAACAAGAATACTGGAGTGGGTTGCTGTGCTCTCCTCCAGGAGATTTTTCCAACCCAGGGATCGAACCTGGGTCTCCTGCACTGCAGGCAGATTCTTTACCATCTGAGCCACCAGGAATATATAGTAGTGTGTATATTTTCATCCCAAACTCCTAATTTATCCCTCCTCACCTTCCCCTTTGGTAATTATAAGTTTGTTTTCTGTGTCTATGGGTCTATTTCTACATAAATTTTGGGGGGAAAAGAAGAGGTGGTCTTAGAAGGAAAGGAAATCTCCCAAATAGAGTTGAGAGGTGAGAATGGAGTGAACTTGAATACAGAGGGCACAGGTCATTGTGGGATGCTAGCTGCATCTGCCCCTGTAAGGCAGAGGCTCTCATGAACTTCTGATAAAGGGCCTCAGAAGCTTTTTTGGTGACAGAGCAGAATGTTTCATCTCTCTGGTTTCTGTAGCCTGAGAGATCTCAGTTCTGGTCTCAACTTAGCAGCTTATTAAGCTTAGAGAGTGGTACCATCAGTTAAAGAACTACTTGAAGCTCTGAATCTTGATTTTCCCAGGTATAAGATGTAGATGACAATACTAAAATCATTCCAAGGACTTCCCTAGTGGTCCAGCGGATAAGAATCTGCCTGCCAATGCAGGGGACACAGATTCCACATGCTGTGGAACAACTAAGCCCATGTGCCACAACTATTGAAGCCCCTGTGCTCTAGGGCCCACAGACCACAACTACTGTGTCCGAGTGCTGCCACTTCGGAAGCCCAGACACTCCACAACAAGAGAAGAGAGCCTGTGCTCTGCAAGAAGAGAAGCCACTGCAATAAGTCCATGCACCAAAACGAAAAGTAACCCCCACTAGCTAAAACTAGAGAAAGCCCGTGTGCAGTAGCCAAGACCCAGTGCAACCAAAAATCAATAAATAAATGCATAAATTATTTTTAAAAATAAAATCGTTCCAAGGATTGTGTGTAAAATACTAAGCAGTCAATAAGTGGTAGTTTTTATCATTGCCTATTTTTTTTATTTTCTGAATTGATAAACCTGGGAATGAAGTGCACTGCCTTCGATCATGGATAAGACACAGCTCAGAAACAACAAAGTAAAGATCAATGGACACTTCCCTGCTGGATAATTTTTTTTAATATTGTTTTTTTATTTGGCTGTGCCAGATCTTAGTTGTGGCATGTGGGATCTAGTTCCCTGACTAGAGTCCCCTGGATTGGGCGCATGGAGTCTTAGCCAGTGGACCATCAGGAAAGTCCCCTAGAAAAATTAAAATATGAGGTTTCCCTTGTAGAGCATTATTTGGACCAATCTTAATGTGGGAGACCTGGGTTCAATCCCTGGGTTGAGAAGATCCCTTGGAGAAGGGAAAGGCTACCCACTCTAGTATTCTGGCCTGGAGAATTCCGTGGACTATGTATTCCATGGGTCGCAAAGAGTTGGACATGACTGAGCAACTTTCACTTTCACTTTCACTTTATTAGGGGAGACAGTATCTGGCCAAATGGTTGCAAATGCAGTATATAACTTATGAAACTTTTTAATTTAGGGGAAATTTTAATTTAGGGGAAAAACAAAACCCTAATGAAGTGACAAAGATGTGCCAGGTTCTGGACAAGGCAGAAACAAGAGTTTCTGCCCTCAAGTTACCCCTGCCTAAGGAAAAACAGGCAAAAAAATGGAAGTGATTAGGTTGAATCTGTGGGAGTTGTGATAATACTTTCCTCTAAGATACTAGTAACTTTCTTATCGATTTCTAAGTACTCCATTTGTTTTGGGGAAACTGAGCCCCTTGTCTATAATATGAGTTACAATGTTTTTTCTCATATTATCTTTTAACTTTGTTTCAGTGATTTTTTTGGTTTTTGTTTTGTCTTTTACCATTCAGGTGTCATTTTTATATCATCAAATATCAGTATCTTCTTTAAGGGCTTCGAAATTTCATGTCATAGCTGTCAGTTCTTCCCTATTCTGAGATTATAAAATAATGTTTTCTTCTGTTTTTTCCGGAAGGCCACTTGGATGTCCCAACATCATTTATTGAATATTCCCCTTAATTTATTTGAGCCTGTAGGTAAATATAAAACCGTTTGATGTTGAGTTCTGAGAAGACAGAGTCATTGATTTTCAATAATGATGACACTGAGTCTTCAATAAAAGATTAAACGATGTTATATAGTCTCTGTCAAGAGGCAAGAGGAGGAATGATTTATACAGAATAATTGTAAACACTCATGTTAACATTTTTTGTTTTGTTGCCTCCCCCTCCACCATCTTTGGCTTCCCAGGTGGCACTAGTGGTAAAGAACCCACCTGCCAATGCAAGAGACATAAGAGACGCTGGTTCAGTCCCTGGGTAGAGAAGATCCCCTGGAGTAGGAAAGACAACCCACTCCAGTATTCTTGCCTGGAGAATCCTATGGACAGAGGAGCCTGTTGGGCTGCAATCCATGGGGTCACAAAGTGTCAGACATGACTGAAGCAACTGAGCATAGCCAACCATCTCACCTTAGTTCCCAGGCCAGGGGTTGAACCCACGTCTCCTCCAGTGGAGAAGTAGAGACTTTTAACCACTGAAGCACCAGAGGATTCCCATTTTGTTGCCTTTTCAAAGGCAATTATTTCAGAAGTTTACATCTTATTGACCCAAAGCCAAGATAAATTCAGTACAAAGTATACAATGAAGCACTTTTTTTTTTTTTAAAAGGAAACTTAAATTTTAATTTCTACTTTTTTTATAGTTATTTATTTGGCTTTGCTAGGTCTTAGTTTTGGCACTCAGGATCTTTGATCTTCGTTGCAGCTTACAGGATCTCTAGCTGTGGATCCTGACCTGGGATCAAACCTGGGCCCTCTGCCTTGGAATTGAGGAGTCTCAGCCACTGAACCACTGGAGAAGTCCTGAAGCATTCTTTTTTTTTAAGTTCTGAAACAATAAAAATTTCTTAGAATCTAAACTTCCTGGAGGAGTGCATGGCAACACACTCCTGGCTTGCCTGGAGAATCCCCATGGACAGAGGAGCCTGACGGGCTGCAGTCCCTGGGGTTGCAAAGAGTCGGACACGACTGAGCGACTAGGCACAGCACAGTATCTAAACTTAAATATGAAAACCTCGGAGAAAACCTTGTAGTGATGAGCCACTGACCACCAAAAGCTTGCCCGTGTCCAAGATCAACTGACCATTATCCTAGATCAGAAGCCCTGAGTATTTAAGGCATTGGAATTCAATGATTAGTTATGAAACTCGGGGTAGGAGGAAGCCTCCCAGGATAACTTACAGGCCCATCAACAGTGCGAGAGACTGTTTCCTCTCAGTTTTATTCAAGACTGAATGTAACCCATGTTTACTAATCTAAGAGATGAAAAATGTCTCATTTACTGTTTCAACTTTCACTTCCTTATTTTATTCATTTATTTCTGGTCTTGCTGGGTGGTTCTCCATTGCTGCATGCGGGCTTTCTCTAGTTGCAGTGAACGATGTCTACTCTTCATTGAAGTTCTCGGGCTTCTCATTGCAGTGGCTTCTCCTGTTGTGGAGGATAGGCTTTAGGTGCCCGGGCTTCAGTAGTTGCAGCACTAGGGGCTCAGTAGTTGTGGCTGGCACACAGGCTTAGTAGCATTCGGAACCCAGACCAGAGATCAAACCTGTGATCCCTGCTTTGGCAGGCAGATTCTTATCCACTGTACCACCAGGGAAGTCCACATTTCAGTTCTTTAATTATGAGTAATTTTGTATGTCTTTTCGTATGTGTGTTATTTTTTTCTGTGAAGGGTGTCCTTTACCTATTTTTTTTGGATTGTTTGTCTTTTTGTTATGCAGCTATAAGAATGTCTGAGTTCTGTGGTAGAGAAATCACTTAGCCTGCCTAAGCCTGTTTTCTCATCAGGAGAATGAGAACAATGTTCCTGACAGTTGTTAACTTGTCCTGAGCAGCCCCTGCTCCCCTGCTGACTGGTTGGTCTTCCCAGGGAGCATTTCCTAGCATCTCATTTCAGGGCCACTAGTCCTTAAGGCATCTTTGTGAAAATTAGAAAAAGGCACTCGTTTCTCAGGCTGGCATCACCCTGCACTAAGGCACCTGACTTGGAGAGCAGGCACTGGGTATCAGACCTAATTATCGCCTTAGTAGTTTGTCCTTATACAGGGCACCACCTGCCCGCCCCACTGTTCATAGCAATGCTGTAGCATCTAATTTTCATAAACCCTAGGAAGAAGGTACTATTATTATACCCATTTTAGGTCACTTCCCCAAAGCCGCACAGCAAGTCAGTGATGAATTTGGAGTCCACGATTAATCACTGTGTTGTATTGCACCTTCACACAAGGTTACAGTCTTTTGTTTTTTTAGTATTTATTTATTTGGGTGCACGGGGTTAGTTGTGGCACTTTCATCTTTGTTGCAACTTTTGAGATCTTTAGTTGCAGCCTGTGAGAGCTCATTCCCTGACCAGGGGTTGAACGTAGGTCCCCGAAGTTGGGAGCATGGAGTCTTAGCCACCGAGCCACCACGGAAGTCCCTATAGTTAGTCTTAATCAGGACAGTCCTTATAAAGCACTCAGCACAGAGCCTGATAGGTAGTTAATACTTAATAAAATGTATGTGGAAATCCCCTGGCAGTCCAGTGGTTAGGATTTGGCACTTTCACTGCCAGGGCCTAGGTTCACTCCCTGGCCAGCGAACTAAGATCCTGTAAGTCAAGAGGCACAGCCAGAAAAAAAAAAGTATTTGAAGTTAGTCTTTCATCTATCCTGTGTTGCAAATACTGTTTTCCAGTTTTGGCATTTGGCATTTGATTTGACTTGTGTTTGCTAACCTACAAAACTCTTAGATAATCAAATTTCTTCATCTTTTCCATCATGATTTTGGTGATGACTTTTGTCTTGGTTGGCATTATGAAGACCAAATGATTAAGTAAGACAACCACTTCTCTGTTAATTAGGGGACAGGCTAACTTAAGGAAACCCCCAAATGCAATATTACAGTGAACTTCTGTCACATGGAACAGTCCTGACCTGGGGTGTGACTGTGCACCAGAACCTTCCCAGTGACCCAGGAACTTTCTCTGTCAGAAGAGAGCATGGTAGACCTTACTTCCTTCGTGATCCACTGGTTAAGAATGTGGCCATGGGGAGGGAAAACAAGCAATCTCCCTTAAAGGAAGCAACTTTTATTTCCACTAAAATCCCATTGGAACTTAGATGGACACCTCAGGGCTACAAAGGAAGCTGGGGACTGTAGTCTGTGGGAGGTCTGTGCCCTGCTAAAACAACAGATCCAGTGGGCGGGGCATAGCTCTTGTGCTAAAAAGAAAGAAGGAAAGGATACCAGGGTATAGCTGGTAGTCAGGATCACACCTCCCCAAGTCCTACATCCTCATACATTAAACCCACTGGTAAAGAATCTGCCTGCAATGCAGGAGACCTGGGTTCTATCCCTGGGCCAGAAAGATCCCCTGGAGAAGGGAATAACTACCCACTCCAGTATTCTCACCTAGGGAATCCCATGGACAGAGGAGCCTGGCAGGCTATAGCCCATGGGGTCTCAAAGAGTCGGACATGACTGAGCCACTAAGTTTCATCCTGAACTTACTTCTGGATAACTTTTGTTCAGTAGCAAGAATTTCAATTCTTACAGATGCAGTTCCCCCCACCTCCACACTCTTTTGTTGGGGATAATTATAAGAGGTAACTCAGAGTTAGGAAAAGAAAAGAGAAATAATACGCCTTGCCTCCTGAGGGTCTTGGCAAATTCTCCTTCCTGGGCCTGGACCACTTTCCCGTCTTTCAGCCAGTTAATTGCTACCTGTTCTTAGGATGCCAGCTCAAAGCTTCATCCTCAGAAAAGCAGCTCTAGCTCCTTCCCCCTTCTCCCTCCCAATGTAGGTGAGGGCTCCTTTATAATCATCTCATATTACTTTTTTTTTCCATTTTATTTATTTATTTTTGGCTGTGCTGGGTCTTTGTTGCTGCGCGGGTTTTTCTCTAGCTGTGATGAGCGGGAGCTACCCTCTAGTTGCTGTGCGCAGGCTTCTCATTGCAGTGGCTGCTCTTGTTGTGCATCATGCACTGTAAGGCATGCAGGCTTCAGTAGTTGCGGCTCCCGGGCTGTTGAGCACAGGCGCCATAGTTGTGGTGCACGGGCTTAGTTGCTCCGAGCCATGTGGGATCTTCCCAGAGCAGGGATTGAACCCATATCTCCTGCAGTGGCCGGTGGATTCTTTACCACTGAGCCACCAGGGAAGCGCTAATATTACTTGTATTCATAGTACTTTCACAGCTGGTAACTAGTGTGTAATTGTGTGACTATTCGGTTGATATGTCCTTGCAGTGCTGGACTCTGGACTTCCAGGGGCAGGAGCCATATCTATTGCGCTCACCTCCAGAGATGGAGCTCCATAAATATTTGCTGGATAAATGAATGAATGTTGAGAGAGGAAGGCAGTGGAGCTGTGAGAGAGAGGAAGGAGAGAAAGAAGTAGCTGACATCTTAGGATGTAATGAGTGACCTGGCAGAGGGGAAGCGCTGAACTTGGGGAAGGGGCAAACCTATTGGTCGCCAATGAGTTTGATGAGTTCCAGTTCTGTAGTCTGGTTTGAAGTTGTCCACACGCAGGGTTGAGAAGATGAACTCCCTTCCTGGGCAAGTGAGTGCTGATGAGAAATGCTTGCTCAACTCTGGTGCCAGGGTTGAGGCTTCTGTGCCTCCATCCAGCAGAGGCTTGGACCCTTAAAAACTGTTGAATTAATAAAACATTATATATTGGAATTTTCCTAGCCTTTTCTGTGAAATAAAATTACTTATTCCATGACTTCATTCATTGTTTTTGGAAGGAAGCTAAATTCTCAGTCAGAGACTCATTTATACAATTTGCTATTTAGTCTAAAAGTGACACTGACATTTCTTTTTTGCCTTTTAAGTTTTTAAAAAATTATTTATTTTAATTGGAAGATATTACTTTACAATATTGTGATGGCTTTTGCCATACATCAATATGAATCGGCCGTAGGCATACATGTGTCCCCTCCATCCTGAATCCTTCCTCCCACCTGCCTTCCCACCCCATCCCTCCAAGTCATCACAGAGCACCTGTTTTGGGTGCCTGTGTCATACATCGAACTCGCACAGGTTATCTATTTAACATAGTTGTAGCAGTGTTAATTGCTCAGTTGTGTCAGACTCCTTGTGACCACATGGACTGTAGCCACCAGGCTCCTCTGTCCATGGAATTCTGCAGGCAAAAATACTGGAGTGGGTTGCCATGCCTTCCTCCAGGGATCTTCCTGACCCAGGGATCGAACCTGGGTCTCCTGCATTGCATGCAGATTCTTTAACTTAAGACCTACAGGGAAGTCATCTATCTTACATACAGTAATGTATACATTTCAATGCTATTCTCTCAAATCATCCCACCCTCTCCTTCTCCCACAACACTGACATTTAAGGAAAATCTGTAATAGGAGTGGTGGCAAAACAAAGGTAATTAGGATTCCATGGTTTCCTATTGATGGTATACTTTTTGATACTATTATTGACATTTGACAAGTGTCCTAGTCAAAAAGTTATATAGCCTATTGACTATCAAATTAAACTTCTGAGATATAGATGTGAGCTACATTATATATCATATATCTGTGTATCTATCTTTTTTTAAACCTAGATTACTCAAGTTTCTGCCTCTTTTGTAGGAATGGTAAGTCCTCTATGAGCAAATATTTTAATTAAACATTAAGAAGGAAACAGCAAGGGTTTACTGAATAGCACAGAGAACCACATTCAGTATCTTATAATAAACTATAATGGAAAAGAATTTTAAAAAAGAATGTAGAGGGGGTTTCCCAGGTCCACGCTAGTGGTAACGAACTTGCCCGCCAATGCAGGAAGTATAAAAAAGAACATGCTGCTACGTGGCTTCAGTCGTGTCCAACTCTGTGCGACCCCATAGACAGCAGCGCATCAGACTCCCCCGTCCCTGGGATTCTCCAGGCAAGAATACTGGAGTGGGTTGTCATTTCCTTCTCCAGTGCATGAAAGTGAAAAGTGAAAGGGAAGTCGCTCAGTCATGTCTGACTCTTAGCGACCCCGTGGACTGCAGCCTACCAGGCTCCTCCATCCATGGGATTTTCCTGGCAAGAGTACTGGAGTGGGGTGCCATTGCCTTCTCCTAAAATAAAAGAACATAGATGCATATATATATACGTATAGCCAAATCACTTTGATGTTCACTTGATGCTAATACAATAATATAAGTCAACTACACTTCAATAATAAAGTGATTAATTAATTAATTAATACAAAAAAATATTATGGCCAGTGGAACACTTTGAAAGCATGCCATAAAGGTAGTTGCTGTTGAATCACTTGTAAAATGAAACCACAGAGAATCTGAAAAAGTGTATTTTCAGTCTTCTGCTTTTTGAAATTTCTCATTTGATGTCTCAGGAAAATAACAGCGAGGCATGCAGTCAAGAAGACTTCTGGAGAATCAGAGGTTTGGGGTTATACTCTGGTGGTTTCTTTTCTTTCTTTCTTCTTTTTAAAAAGATCTTTTGGCCTCGCCTCAGGGCATGTGTACTCTTAGTTCCCTGATCAGGGATTGAACCCCTACCCCCTGGTACACATTGGTAGCATAGAGTCTTAACCACTGGACCACCAGGGAAGTCCAACCCTGGAAATTTCTTGATCTTCTCTTCCTTAGTCTCATTTCCATCTCTCACTATCACCATGGGGTGTGCAGAGCCCGTGGCAACCTACTCTGTGAAAATGCCTCCCTATATCCAGGGATCTATCTATTAATGACCAATGAAGAATTTTTGCACTTTATTTTTGAAATATGAAAGCACTTTATTTTTTTAAAAAGTAATTTTATTTATTTATTTTTGGCTGGGCTGGGTCTTCATTGCTGCACGGAGGCTTTCTCTAGTTGCAGTGAGCAGGGAGTTGCTCTAGCTGAGGTGTGCGAGCTTCTCATTGCAACAGCTTCTCTTATTGTGGAGCCCAGGCTCTAGGGTGTTCAGGCTTCAGTACTTGTGGCATGTGGGCTCAGTAGTTGTAGCCCATGGGCTTAGTTGCTCTGGAGCATGAGGGATCTTCCTGGATCAGGGATCAATCCCATGTGTCCTGCATTGGCAGGCAGACTCTTTACCACTGAGCCATCAGGGAAGCCCTGAAAGCACTTTATAATAAACTGCCTTCCTGCCCATTTTCAAGTTTTCTCCTTGCAGATTACCTCAGCTTCAAGGAAGTGAGGGGGAAAGGCAGCACAGAATCACAGCCCCTCAATCGTCAGTCTGTTCTGTTGCACTCCACACAGCGATGGCTCCTGCAAAAATTATTAGAAGAGAGAGATATGATTCTGACTTTCCCATATGACACATCTGCTTGGTTTTATTGCCTGAAATTAGTCCATTTTTATTGTGGACATTATTAAAGGAGAGTACTTGGAGGAAAGTCATTTGAAAAAAGACTTTCATATCACTTATATCCAGTGATATGCTTTTCAATTGTGGTGTTGAGGAAGACCCTTGAGAGTCCCTCAGACAGCAAGGAGATCAAATCAGTCAATCCTAAAGGAAATCAACCCTGAATATTCATTGGAAGGACTGATGCTGAAACTAAAGCTCCAATACTTTGGCCACTTGATGCAAAGAACCATCTCATTGGAAAAGACCCTGATGCTGGAAATGATTGAAGGCAAAAGGAGAAGGGGGCAGCAGAGGATAAGATGGTTGGATGGCATCATTGACTCAATAGACATGAGTTTGAGCAAGCTCTGGGAGATGGTGAAGGACAGGGAAGCCTGGCATGCTGCAGTCCATGGGGTCACAAAGAGTCGGACACAATTTAGCGACTAAACAGCAGCAATATCCAGAGATGCTTTGGTACTGTTTGCTGAGTAGTCTCTTGGGGAACATTTACATTGCAGCTACTTTACAGTAGGTGGTATCCCTGCTACCAAGCATCCGAAAATGCATCTCAGTGTCCTGACATGTTTAATTCTTGTCTGGCGAAAAAGTTAGGTCTGACAAGAGACCTACTTTCAAGTTTATGATTTTTTTTTAGCTGCGCCACAGCACATGGGATCGTCCCCAACCAGGGATTGAACTTGTGCCCCCTATATAGTGGGAACACAGCATCTTAATCACTGGACCACCAGGAAGGTCCCCTAATTTCAAATTTAATAAAGTGTGGAAGTAATGTCTGGGAGCCCCAGGGCTAGAAGCACCAGCCTCAGATGATGAGTCCCAAAGCCATCTTTCCAATGTCTGTGTTAACACATTTCCAAAAGAAACTGAAATCAGGGGCTTGTCTTGGTCTGTGCCTCCAGCCTTGGAGGAAGCGTGAAGATGAAGCTTCCCTGTGAGCCCTTCACAAAGCAAAGAGGCCCTGGACAGGAGCCCGACACCTTTGTCAGATGTGCTTTCTCTATTGTTCTCCAAATGGCAAGGGATTAAGATGAGGGGGTCGGAGTGGCAATTTTTTTATTCTTCCTAAGCCAGAAGAGACACTTTTCTTAGAGAGTCGTGGAAAGGAATGCAGAGCGCTGAGTGTGTTGGGAGAGTTATCTCAAAACACCTGGAGTGTGTGTCTAATCCATCCTTTAAAACATCTGAGTGCTGCTTCCTCATAGCTGGCTCCCCTGGCCTGGTCCGAATCCCTCCCTTTCACGGCACTGTTCCCCTGGCCTCCAAAGCCTTATTCTTTTAATTTTGGGAAGGAAAGGAGTCTCATGCCCACAGCTACAAGTGGGATTTGTTCTTGTTGTTGTTGTTATACATACATTCTCACAACACAGGCCTTCCATTCCCGCTAATCCTCTTCTCAGGGCCAGAGCTACTGTCTTTACTCATACTTGGTGGTGGAGGTCCGTGCTCATTTGTGTCTGACTCTTTGCAACCCCATGGACTGTCGCCACCAGGCTCCTCTGTCCATGGGATTCTCCAGGCAAGGATACTGGAATGGGTTGCCATTTCCTACTCTAGGGGATCTCCCAACCCAGAGATCGAACCTGAGTCTCCTGCTTTGAAGCCAGATTCTTTACCATCTGAGCCACCAGGGAAGCCCTGTATAACACACAGAGGGACAACGTTTCCACCAACTTGCAAGATAGCTGTGGCAGGCAAAAGAATGCTGCTCCAACCTGGCAACTGTGACTGTGTTTCGTCACTTGGTAAAATGAACTTTGCAAGGAATTCCATGGCAGTCCAGTGGTTAAGACTCTGAGTTTGCACTGCAGGGGGCGCTGGTTGGATACCTGGTCTGGGAAATAAAAGACTTCCCTGGTGGCTCAGACAGTAAAGAATCTGCATGCAGGAGACCTGGGTTCGACCCTGGGTCAGGAAAATCCCCTAAAGAAGGGAATGGTAAACCACTCCAGTATTCTTGCCTGGGAAATCCCACAGACAGAGGAGCCTGGCGGG
Organism: Bos mutus; assembly: GCF_027580195.1. Lineage (NCBI taxonomy): Eukaryota > Metazoa > Chordata > Mammalia > Artiodactyla > Bovidae > Bos > Bos mutus. The sequence goes on from NC_091627.1 coordinate 59,203,830, forward strand.
GGCTACAGTCCATGAGGTTGCAAAGAGTTAGACATGACTGAGAAATTAACACACACACACACACTGGGAACTAAGATCTCACATGCCATGGAGCAACTAAGCCAGAACACCACAAACTACTGAATCCCCTGCTCCAGAGCCCATGCACCACAACTAAGATCTCGCATGTTGCGACTAAGACCCAAAGCAGCCAAATAAATAAATATAAAATAAAAGGGAGGCAGGAAGATCAGAGTCAGAGATGTGACAGCAGAAGCTGAAGCTGAAATGATGTGCTTTGAAGATGAAGGAAGGAGCCATGAGCCAGGGAATATAGGTGAGCTGGAACAGGCAAGGCAGTGGGTGAAATTCCCCCCTGAAGCTTCTAAAGGAATGTAGCCCTGTCAACACTTTGATTTTAGGACTTCTGATCCCCAGAACTGTAAGATCATAAATCTGTGTTTTTTTAGGCCACTCAGCAGCAATGGAAAATCAATACAGAGGATGGGTTAACAGCGCTGCTTGGCTGGATTCTATTCTCAGTGCTTCTTCCCACAAAGCAACAGAGCTCCCTCTCACAGCCACGCCATGAGTGGCTGTTATTACTAACTGCATTTTACAGATGAAGAAACTGAGACAGAAGGATTTCAGGGCCAAGATCCTGTGGCTTGTACGGTCAAGGTCAGTGTTTTTAAAGCGAGTCTCTCGGTGTTGAGAACTTGTGTACTAAACTACATACTCTTTTGTTTCCCAAGAAAGTGAAAGGCTTCAGGGATGGTCAGCAAGAGGAAGGTGTATGAGCCATATGTCACCCCGAAAAGACGTTTTACTCTATAGCTTTACCATCATTTCCCACAAAATATCATAGAAGACGAGACAAAAATGAAGACCCCTCTCATGGTATCCTTTTGCCCTCTGCCCAAGGAACCAACTTACCCAGATCACAAAATGTGTGCATGTTAGGTCACTTCAGTTGTGTCTGACTCTTTTGGGACCTCAAGGACTGTAGCCCGCCCAGCTCCTCTGTCCATAGAATTCTCCAGGCAAGAATACTAGTATGGGTTGCCATGCCCTCCTCCAGGGGATCTTCCTGACCCAGGAATCAAACCTGCATCTCTTAGTCTCCTGAACTGGCAAGTGGGTTCTTTCCACTAGCGCCACCCGGGAAGCCCAGATCACAAAACAGCCAAGTGTAAAAGAACAAACACATGAGATGGGTTGTGAACTATTTTTTAGCAGAAGGTGCCTACACTATAACGTGCAATAAGAGATCCTTTACATGTGAAAATGAGCTTTTAATTTTCCTTTAAAATTTTATTTTGAAGCTTATTGAGTGAGTAATGATCACATTTTCTGTTAGAACAAAATACACAGATGTGTCATTTAGAATATTGATGACCATTTTTATATGAAAACACACATACATGCTACTTTAACAGAAAGGTTAGAAAATGAAGTTAAAAGAATGTTCTAGAAACTATAATTAAAAGAAATGAAAAGTAGGAGAGGATAAGAAAGTATCAAGCCAGAAGATCCAACATCCAGTCATACGAATTAAAAAAAATAGTCAAGAAAATGGAAGAAAGGAAAGTATAAAGAAATCATACAAGAAAATTTCCCAGTTTTGAAGCCTCAGGTATCTCAGTTAAAAAGTTCCATTGAGCGATCAGGGCATTGAATGATAAATTCAAATTCCACCAAGGCACATCATCATGAAATTTCTGCATTAGGAATGATGAGAATATCCTGAAAGTTATAACAGTAAAAGTCCAAGGTCACACACAAAGGATTGCATTAGATAGTAATGATAACTGGATAATTGGAGAAATATAGAAGTGTCTTCAAAACTTGGAGAGATAGCCAAAAATGGGAAACAACCCAGGGATCTATTAACTGATGAGTAGAAGGCAATGGCACCCCACTCCAGTACTCTTGCCTGGAGAATCCCATGGACGGAGGAGCCTGGTAGGCTGCAGTCCATGGGGTCACTAAGAGTCGGACATGACTGAGCGACTTCACTTTCCCTTTTCACTTTCATACGTTGGAGAAGGAAATGGCAACCCACTCCAGTGTTCTTGCCTGGAGAACCGCAGGAACGGGGGAGCCTGGTGGGCTGCGGTCTCTGGGGTCGCCCAGAGTCGGACACGACTGAAGCGACTTAGCAGCAGCAGCAGCAGCAGCAGATGCGGAAAAGTGGGATAGCAATACAAGGGCGTATATTTGGCAATAAAAACAAATGAGATACTGATACATGCTACAACATGGATCAACCTTGAAAACACGATGCTGAGAAGTTAATTACAAAAGACCATATATTGTAAGATTCCATTTATAAGGCGGAAGTGAAAGTGAAAGTGAAGTTGCTCAGTAGTGTCCAACTCCTAGCGACCCCATGGACTGCAGCCTACCAGGCTCCTCCGTCCATGTATGTTCCAGGCAAGAGTACTGGAGTGGGTTGCCATTTCCTTCTCCAGGGGATCTTCCTGACCCAGGTATCGAACCCAGGTCTCTCGCATTGTAGACTGACGCTTTACTGCCTGAGCCACCAGGGAAGTCCTGTCTACAATGCGGGAGACCCGGGTTTGATCCCTGGGTCAGGAAGATCCCCTGGAAAAGGAAATGGCAACCCACTCCAGTACTCTTGCCTAGAAAATCCCATGGACGGAGGAGCCTGGTTGGCTGCAGTCCATGGGGTCGCAAAGAGTTATAAGGGGGAGGGAGGCAGGAAATGGAAGTGACTGCAAAGGGATATGGAATTTCTTTTGGGATGATGAAAATTGTTTCAGCTGGTATCTTGAAGCTATTCTGTGTTCCAAAGTATCATTTCCACTCATTTGTCTGTTACAACTTTGCTATTTTGTGTGCTAAAATCTCTTGTTTTCAAGAATCATCAGAGTAAGACTTCTCTCATGGTACAGTGGGTAAGAATCCACCTGCCATTGCAGGGGACATAGGATCAATACCTGGTCCGGGAAGATTCCACATGCAGCACAGCAGCTAAGCCCGTGTGCTACAACTACTGAGCCCATGCTCTAGAACCCATGTGCTGCAATTACTGAAGCCCACGTACCTAGAGCCTGTGCTCCATAACAAGAAAAGCCACCACAGTGAGAAGCCGGAGAGTACCAAAGGAGAGCAGCACAACTAGAGAAAGCCCACACACAGCAACAGAAAACCCAGAGAAGCTAAAAAAAGAAAAAGAATCATCAGACTAAATGGCAGTGTCTTTTGGAAAGGGTATACTTTATTATTAACTAACATATCAGTTATCAGTTAATACTGTTACTAGGGTTTAGCTGCCTTATGATATATAAGAATCTCCCAGACCCAAGTTTGTCAATCATGGGTGCTTGTACCTGCTCACTGTCCTTCAGAGGCCAGTTATGACAATGGAAACAAGTCTTTCCAGGTGACCAAGGAAGGGGTCAAGGCACACATGTAGGGAAGGCACAAGCTCTACTTGCAGTGGAGGCAACAAAGAGAACAATGTATCTCGTATTTATCTGTGCATGCAAAGACATTTCAAAAATCATTTGATTCATTTATCTCCCTATCATTTTGCTTAAATGATATAGGATAATGATAACTGGATACAGGCACTCTGCCAGGTGCAGGAATACAGGGGTGAACAAGCCATCACCCACCCCTGGCCAGCTCTTGGTCTCTTGAGAAAAGTAGAAAGATGTTTCAGATCCAATTCCTCATATATTTGCCAAACTTGATCCATCCCAGATCACTCTTCTGTCAGTCTACCCCTTTAGTGCCATTAACTGAATATTTTTAAAGTAGCTGTATGAGGTGTTAGTTGTGGCGAGTGGGCTTAATTGTTCCATGGCGTGTGGGATCTTAGTTCCTCAACCAGGGATCAAACCCAGGCAGGGCAAGGCAGATTCTTAACACCAGGGAAGTCCCACCATTAATTGAATATTAAGGCAGCTCTTCTTTTCTTGGTAAAATATGTTAGATGGGAGGGTTACATGAGCTGTAATGGGCACCCCTTTGACCGTCTGGAATGATACAGCCCATAAAGGCTGGCTAAGCCTGCATCATTCAGCAAATACTTTTTGAGCAGCTTCTATGGGCCAGGTTTATGGAACAATACAGAAGAGGTTCCTTTGCTTTTTCTGGAAGGGTGGGTGAGGGGGAAGGTGAAGAGCAGGCCTCCCTCTGAAGAATGAGAACAAGACAGCCAGGCAATGAGCTGGGGAAAAGGTATTTTTCAACACACTGCATTGGAGGCTGGCTTTATCAAATTTCCTTCACAGAAGACGAATCTAGCTCCCAGATGTTGAGGTCCTGAAGCCTTCAGTTGGCAAAGAAGACATTCAGCCCACCCCGGCCCCTCCACCTTTGCCATTCTGCCTGCCAACCCACTGTGTCAGCTGGACGTGAAAGTGTAGAGGACCACGCCATCAGACTGCGGGGTGGGGAAGAGGTCCAAATTGAACATTAAAGCATGAGAAGGAGGTAGAGGGGACCCAGAGCAACAGGGTGAGGAGTCTCCTTCCTTCTCTGCTTCTCTCTGGCCATTTTCTCTGAGCACTGCACCTACTCAGGGAAAACGACCTCTGCTAAGAATGGAGTCTTATTCTTGCATCAAGAGAAGGCACCAATAAAACATTTGCACTGTATTTTTTTAATGTAATTATTTTTGTCTGCACTGGGTCTTCATTGCTGCACACAGGCTTTCTCTAGCTGTGGTGAGCAGGGGCTACTGTCTAGCTGTGCTGTGAGGACGCATTGCAGTGGCTTTCTTTTTGTGGAGCACAGGCTCTAGGGGTGCGGGCTCAGTAGCTGCGGCACACAAGTCTATTTGCCCCGCAGCATGTGGATTCTTCCCAGACCAGGGACCGAACCCATATCCTCTGCATTAGCAGGTGTGTTCTTAAGCACCAGACCACGAGGGAAGTCTTGCACTGGCTTTTGAGCATTGGAGAAGAGTGTGAGAATCTCCCGCAGCCAAGCTTGCCAGCCAGGGATGCTTATATCTCCTTACCTGGCCTTCAAAGGTCAGTGACAGGTGATAGGAATGCATCTTTTCAGGTGGCCAGGAAGGGAGGACAGAGGGAAAACACACAGCTCTCTGCACGGGAGAGAGGATGGCTCTCGTGTTGTGCCTGCAAACATTAATGCTCATTCATAAAAAGCTGGGCTTTCACAAAGTGCGAGGCCCTCAGTCTGTCATCAGGTGGGTGGGGAAACAGGGTTCCCACCTGAGCCATCCTTCTTCTTCAAGATGCTTCACCAACCGGGCCTCTGAGAACCATAAATAAAGACCACTGCGAATGGCTTTTCTGTCTGACCCTTTAACCTGAAATAAAAATAAAGCTTGGAGAATGTCATCATGACTCAAGGTTCCTTTATGGGCTCCTCCTTCCCTTACCTGTTGACAGGTGGCTGCCAGAGACCTCACAGTTACCTTTGATTTAGCTGTAACAGCATCTCCACACTTAGCCAAGGTCTGCCCTGTAATCCTCTCTGGAGCTTAAGTCAATCTGTATGGTAACCTGAGAGCCATCTCTCGGCTGCGGATGATGTCACTGTCTGTTAACACAGAACTGGAATGACCAAGAAACTCATGCTTAGGGCAATGGAGCAGGAGGTCACTCTCAAAGCCAGAGGTCGGCTCAAACAAATGTTAAGCAAATTTTCAAAGTAAAAAGGAAGATTTATTCCTATACACCCTTTTATAAACTCCTGAGGTAGTTCAATGCTTGCTTTCAGAGAATTAAGAATGGTTTTATTCTGAATCAGAAATCCATATCTGAGAAGTCTTGAATGTATTATGGAGATAAAGGTGGAAATTTTGAAAACTGAAGCAGAAAATTATGGACATAAATGATCAAAACCTCCAACTGGATTTTAAACCATTATTTGTCTCCACTCAAGCCCTAAAATGAGTTTGTATTAGTAAACGTTACCTTCGCGTTTGTTTTTCTGAGTACAATTCTGAGTAGAAAAGAACCTTTTTAAAAAAAATTATTATTATTTTTTGGCTGAACCCCAAGGCATATGGGATCTTAGTTCCCTGAACAGGGATTGAACCCACTCCCCCTGCATTGGAAGCTCATTCTATTAACTACTGGACCTCTAGGGAAGTCTGGAAAAGGATTTTATTTGTCCTTAATTTATTTGGTGTCCTGGAGGGAATCATATAACAATTTCTTTGTGTTAAATAGTATTAATTTAACTTATTAAATTTAATAATTTAGATAAATAATTATTATACTTATATAATTTATATAATTATATTGTATAATTTATTACTATATAATTATTTTATATTTATTATATTATATATTATATATAATACTTTATATTATATTTATTTTTATATTTATTTTATTTATATATATTATATATGATTTTATATTTATTATATTATTATATTACATAATTTATTATATAATTATTATTTTTATATTTATATAATTTTTATAATTTTATAATATATATAATATTTATTATATTTATATAATTTATATAATTATAATTAATATATTATAATTTAATTTATTTAGTGTTAATAGTATCTGCTAAACACAGCAAAACTAAGGTCCTTTTTTTATAGGACAAATGAGCTACTTTGCTTAAGCCATCAACAGGGATGTGTGTGTGTGTGTGTGTTCACATTTTGCTTTGTTTTAAATGTGGGGCAAGTATTAAACAATTTCTGGCTTTACATTTTGTAAACACATCTAATTCTGAAATATCAACGTTCTCCTTCCCTACCGTATGTCTATTAATGCTATAATAAATTACCACAAATTTAGTGACTTAAAGCAACACAAATTTTTTCTCTTAAAATACTGGAGGTCAGAAGTGTAAAATCAAGGTGTCACTAGGGTTGCATTCCTTCTGGAGTTTTCAGGGGATAATTCATTTCTTTGCCTTTTCCAGTTTCCAGAGGTCACTTGCATTCTTAGGCTTGTGGTCCCTTCGCTCCATCTTCAAAGTGCACCACTCCAACCTCTGTTTCCATCCTCACACTTTTTTTTTTTTTTTTGACTGACCCTCTAGCTTCCCACTGACAAGGACCCTGGTGATTACAATGGACCCACCTGGATAATCCAGGGATAATCTCTCACTTCGATATCCTGAACTTAATCACAGTTGCAAAATCGCCTTTAACATGTAAAGTAACATATTGTCAAATTCTAGAAAGTAGAACCCTAGTATCTTTGCAAGGCCAGTATTTGGCCTACGCACCGTACGCACCAACTATCGCAAGTATTTACGAAACTGGGAACTGAAAGTAGGGCTTTCAGAAGCAATAGGTAAGATGCAGACAAAGAGTTGTGTATGCACCTGGCACGCTCTCCTTAGCTCACTGGAGAGAGCAAGCTTTTCTGTCTGAACCTCAGCCCAAAGCCTTGTACCTAGCAAGTCACCACTGCTCTGCCCCTCGCTGTGGGATGGGTGAAAGGGATAGGACTTAATATGACTTTAAGTGAGACTGTTTAACAGTTTCATCAGATGTAAAGGGGGAATAAGAAGACACAAGAGACTTGGGTTCGATCCCTCGGTCGGGAAGATCGCCTGGAGTAGGAAATGGCAACCAGCTCCAGTATTCTTGCCTGAAAAAATTCCCATGAACAGAGGAGCCTGAAGGGCTACAGTCCAGGAGTGACAGAGTTGGACGCAAGTGAGCACACGCAAATGGTAACAACATGCATTCCACAGCACCTCCAGGGGATGAATGAGGTTGGTGCTAACAGCGCTTCATAAACTAAAGACTGGGTAAAAGTATATTGCAGTCAGACTCAGGATATAAACTACATAACTGGAAGACTGTTAGAGGAAGAGGCTTGAGAGCCATCATTACTAACCCTCATGACAGATGTGATGTCTCTGGTTTATCTGGCTTCACCTGGCTGGAACCTAGATATCTGGACTCCTGGCTCCGTGTTCTTTCCATTGCATGCTGACATAATGGTGATGTGCTAAACTCTGTACATAGTGATCCATCCACTGGGCTGCTCTCTCCAGGGTTGTCCTGGGTCCCCCTCCATCGTTACTGCCAACCAGACTTCAGCCACCACCCTCCTGCTGTGTTATTTGAAGAGTGAGTAAGGCACCATAGAGTCTGCCTGCAGTGCGCGAGACTCAGGTTTGATCCCTAGGTCCGGAAGATCCCCTGGAGACGGAAATGGCAACCCATTCCAGTATTCTTGCCTGGAAAACCCCACGGACAGAGGAGCCTGGCAGGCTACTGTCCATGGGGTCGCTAAGAGCCAGACACGACTGAGTGACTTCACTTTAAGGCGCCGTGTGTCTCCTCTTCTGTTTCTCACATTGAGTGCTTGCTTGATTATCTCTTCTCCAGCTCCTACTTTGTTTCAAATCCTTTAGTGAGTTCTTGCTTTTCACCATTTTCAGCCTCTCCCTAGTTGTCTCTGCCTCCAAACTCAGTGCCACTGCATTTGTCACCTGCAGGATGTCAGTTCCTAATAAGCTTTGCATAGTATTTAAAATGTGTCAAACTTTTATTTTACATTTGATTTTTTATTAAGTAACAATTTATATACATTAAATTCACCATGTTTTTAGTGTACAGTTTTGTGAGTTTTGACAAACATATATAGAGGAGTAACCACCCCCACAAACAAGAAATAAAACAAGTTCCTTGTGGACATGTTTTTTTAGTCTTGTATCTGAAAAATCTTTGCTTATCCCAAAGGTTTGCTTCTATATTTTTTTCAGGAAGTTTTATAGTGTAAGATTTTACATGTTAGGTCTGTGATTCATTCTGAATTAATTATTACAAGGTATAGAATGAGATTCTATTGTTTACCTTATATACTATAATCTTGCCAAATTTTAGTTTTTGGAGCCCTTTTGTATATTCTTTTTTATTTTCTACATAGGTAATTCTGTTCTCTGCAAAAAGTGACAATTTCTTCTTTTCCAGTATCTATGGATTTTGCTTCTTTTTCTTGACTTATTGCATTAGCTAGGACTCCAATGACATTGAATAGGACTGGTCAGAGTGGATATCCTTGCCTTGTTTCCAATCTTAAGGGGAAGGTATGTAGTTTTGTACCATTGAGGAAGATGTTAGCTGTAGGTTTTCTAGTTGAGGAAGTTCTCCTATAAGTCTACCTGACTAAGAGTTTTTGTCAGGAACATGTGTTTAATTTTGTAAATACTTTTTCTGCATCTTTTGAAATGATGATAGGGTTTTTTTTCTTTAGTCTGTTAATCTGATGAATTATTAACTGGTTTTCAAATGTTAAACTCTTCACTCCCAGAATAAACCCCATATAGTCCTGAAGTATTATCTTTTTTAAAAGAATATTTCTGGATTTGATTTTCTATTTTGGTAAGAATTTTTATGTCTATGTTCATGAGAGATATTAGTATGTTTTCTTTTCTGGTAAGGTCTTTATGTGGTTTTGATATAAGGATAACATCACTTCACAAAATAAATTGGGAGATGTTTCATTGTCTTCAATTTTCTGGAAGAGTATGCATAGAATTGATATATTCTTCTTAAACACTTGATAGAATTCACCAGTGGAGCTAGGTAGGCCTGAAGTTTTCTTTGTGGGAAATTTTTAATTATGAGTTCAATTTCTTTAATAAATATAAGACCATTCAGGTTATTATTTCTTATTAAGTATGTTTTAGTAGTTTGTATCTTTCAAGGAATTTGTCTATGTCATCTAAGTTGTTAAGTTTACTGACATAAAGTTGTCCACTTTTGGTTTTTTTATTGGCTGCGCTGGGTCTCTGTTGGGTTTGGGCAGGCTTTCTCTAGTTGTGGCAGGCAGAGGCTACTCTCTGGTTGTGGCGCGTGGGCTGCTCACTGCGGTGGCGTCTCCTGTCGTAGAGCACAGGCTCCAGGAGCTCAGGCGTCAGTAGTTGCAGCACTTGGTCTCAGTAGTTGTGGCGCTGCAGCTCCGAGGTATGTGGAATCTTCCCGGGCCAGGCATCAAACCTGTGTCCCCTGCATTGACAGGCAAGTTCTCATCTACTGTACCACCAGGGAAGTCCTGTTCATAGTTTCTTATTATCCTTGTTATATTTCTAGGATTTGTAGAGGCATTCCCTCTCTCTCATTCCTGATGTTTGTTTGTTTTTCTCTTCTTCTTTTTAAAATCTTTTAACCATGTGGCATGTGGGATCTTAGATCCCCAAACAGGAATTGCCCTATACTGGCAGTGTGGAGTCTAACCACGGGACCACAGGGGAAGTCCCGTGATATTTGTAATTTATCTCTCTCATGAATCTAGCTAAAGATTTATCAGTTTTATTAATCTCCAAGAACCATTTTTGGTTTCATTGATTTTCCCTATTGTTTTCTTGTTTATTTTTGCTTTGAACTTTATTTTTCCCCCTTTTCCTAGTTCCTTTGACTTTAATTTGACCTTCTTTTTCTACTTTCTTAAGGTGAAATCTGAGAGCATTAATTTAGATAGATTACTTGGTGAAATATAGGCTGCTCAGTTAAATTTTAGCTTTACATAAAAAATGTTTTAATTTATCTTAAATATCGCATGGGACATACACTAAATAAAATTTTATTGTTTATCTGAAATTCAGTTGGGTATCCTGTATTTTTATTTGCTAAGTCTGGCAATCCTAACTTAAGACATTTCCTTTCTACTGTAGGTATTTAAAGTAAAAAATCTCTCTCCAAGTGTTATCTGTATCATACAAATTTTGATGTTACATTTTTGTTTTCATTCCATTTAAATACTTTTTAACTTCCCTTTTTTTAATTTCTTCTTGAGTTTTTAGAAGTGTGTTGTTTAGTTTTCTGATGCTTGGAGATTTCCCAGAGAGCTGCTTAATTTCTAATTTAACTCTATTGTGGTCTGATAACATGCTTTGTATGATTTAAATCCTTTAAAATTTCTTAAGACTTGGAAACTTCCCTTGCAGTCCAGTAGTGAAGACTCCACGCTTCCACTATGGTGGGCATGGGTTCAATCCCTGGTAGAGGAATTATTCCTAATGACGCATGGCATGACTGCCCCCCCCCCAAATTTTTTTTTTTCCTTTTCTTGAGACTTGTTTTATGGCCCGGAACATAGTCAACCTTGGTAAATGTTCTATGTGAATTTGAAAGGAATGTATATTTTGCTACTGTTGGACACAATATTCTATAAATGTTAAGTAGATTAAGTTTGTGAATTGTATTAGTCAAATCTTCTATGTCCTTACTGATTTTCAGTCTACTTGTTCTATGCAACATTGATAGATAAGAATTGACATTTCCAACTTTAACTGTAGGTTCATCTGTTTCTCCTTGTATTTCTCTCAGTTTTTACTTTATTTTCAAAGCTGTGATATTAGATGCACAAATGTTTAGGATTGTTCTGTATTCTTCTTGAAGTGACCTTTTCATTATTATCTTTATCTCTGGAATCTGAAATCTTTATCTGATATTCATATATCCATACCAATCTTTTCATTTCAGTGTTAGCATGGTATATATTTTTCTATACTTATTTTTATTGTATCTTTATATTTAAAGTGGATGTCTCATAGGTAACACCAACTTTCTGACAAAAGTCAGAAATCGAATAGTTTCTGACTTTTGTGGTGTTTAGGTGTTTATCATGTATTTACACGTCAGACATTTAAAGTAGCTCTTTTGCCTGAAAGAAGGAATACCAAGATACATATATTGAACAGAAAGGCTGGTCTTGAGTCCTGTAAAAAAAATTAAATGTTTTCAAGATTCGCATTTCAGTCTTGGTGTATTTATTTATTTGCATTTAATCTCAAACTTGAATAAATAAAATAGCACCAGGTCTTAAAATTCAGATTCTTGGCTCCACCCCTGAAGAGACTGATAGGAGTCTGGGTCTGTTCCTGGAGCCTGTACTCTATGAAACACACTACCCCTCCCTCTGCCATCACCATGCAGAAGATTCTCAGATCAAGGCTCGAGGAACACTGGAAAGCAGGCAGGTGCACTAAGCATAATGTCATCTATTGTTCTTTTTGAGGTTACCAAAACTACTGAACAAATATCCTGGAGTTCACTTCATACCCAGCTGTGTGACAGCATGAGCTAACTTCCATTTAACTCAAGTCCATTTCCACTGAGAGAAGTTGAACCTTTAGGGAGGCAAATTTATTCTTCACGGCTAGATCTCCATCCTTTAGCAGAACTTATATCACCAAGAAATAGAAGAACAGAGGCAGCTACTAAGCAAGATCTGGTTTTTCCAGTAGTCATGTGTGGATGTGAGACTTGGACCATAAAGAAAGCTGAGCACTGAAGAATTGATGCTTTTGAACTGTGGTGTTGGAGAAGTCTCTTGAGAGTCCCTTGGACTTCAAGGAGATCCAACCAGTCAATCCTAAAGGAAATCAACCCTGAATATTCATTGGAAGGACTGATGCTGATGCTGAAACTCCAATACTTTGGCTACCTGACTCGAAGAAATGACTCATTGGAAAAGACCCTGATGCTGGGAAAGATTGAAGGCAGGAGGAGAAGGGGATGACAGAGGATGAGATGGTTAGATGGCATCACCAACTCGATGGACATGAGTATAAGTAAGCTCTGGGAGTTGGTGATGGACAGGGAAGCCTGGTGTGCTGCAGTCCACAGGGTCACAAAGAGTCGGACACAACTGAGTGACTGAACTGAGCTGAACTAATCTAATGAAGACAAAAGGTTTGGATGACTTATTCATTTGTATTTATAATAGCATACATACCCACAGGGAAGTATCCTGTACTTGGTGAACAATCATCTATTTTAAAACTATTTTTCCCCTTTTCTTTCTTTTTTTTGTTGGAAATTTTTTTGCTCTTGCTGGTTCCTTCTTCTGGAATGTGCTTTTTCTTCCCTCCCTTATCATCGTTCATCTGAATTCTGCCCATTCTCTAAGATCTAGCCTAAATAATTCCTTTTCACAAGTCTGCATGGACTGTATAGTCCATTGAATTCTCCAGGCCAGAATACTGGAGTGGGTAGCCATTCTCTTCTCCAGGAGATCTTCCCAACTCAGAGATCGAACCCAGGTCTCCTGCATTACAGGCAGATTCTTTACCAGCTGAGCCACCAGGGAAGCCCAAAGATAGGGCTGGTTCAGCTAATTGGTCGTTTGGTAAATTGATTTTCACCCAGTGGTATGCTGGGCCCGTGACATTATAACAAATCAACAGTCTTAGAAACCAGATGTGAAATGAAGAGAAGAACATTTTTTAAGTTCTCCAGTACTGGTTCCCTGGAGGATGCTGGGTTAGGGAGAAATCTCACCTGCCAGAGCAGGTACTGAGAAGGAACAACAAATATAAGAAGAGAATATTGCTGAATGCAGTGCATTAAAGCTTTTTTTTTTTTTTAATTTCCTGGTGCTAGTAATTATATATATAATAAATTCAATAAGCTTTACCATTCCAGCAGCAAGGAATCATTCAACATCTCCCACACCTGGATTTTCAAATATAGTCTCAGCCTGTCTGAGATAGGAGTTGGGCGCATAAAGAGAGTGCTGTGAAAATCTGGGGCAATCAGAGAAGGCTTCTGGGCCAGGTGGCATTTGAGCTGGCTGATTGCTGAGGAAGGAAGAATGAGCATTTGGGACAGAATTTTAAGAAAGGAAGATGACAGATGGTAAGGAGAAAAAATCATCTTGGAAAATGAATGGAAGTGGTAGATGAAATTGGAGAAGTGGAGAGGCAAGGTTGGGACCAGGCCAAGAAGAGCCTAAGATGTCCAAATTTTCTAATCTGTAAGAAGCCAGGATGCTTTCAGTTGGTGATGAGACCTCATCAGTTCACTCAGGGTCTAAAGGGAGCCATACAGAGATACAGAGACAGTATCTTGCATTTGTAGAGCAATTAAGTCAGCATTTGATTTTTTAAAAAATGCTTGTTGAAGTTTCTAGGCCACTTCACCAAGGATAGGCAGTGATCCGTGCACAAACCAAGCAGGGCAAGAAGATAGATCACCCAGAGAAGGACTCTGTTTATCCACAAACACCCTGACAACTTGCAGTGATGGAAGAGGAGACACAGCCAAAATGTCAGGTGGACTAGGCAACAGTCAAACTGGCAGTGCTTCTCATAAACCTCTCGGCTTTATTTGTTCTTCTCCTAACAGTGCTTCTGGCCCCTTGTGACTGCTCAGTTTTCTATGTGAATGACACTAATGCAGAGATCTCTTCAAAGTCTTCCTTCAAGCAGATGTTTATGTACCACTGAATACAACCCAGACAGTTTCAAATCCAGGAATAAACCCAGGAAGACAAAACAGGGATGTCAGACTTCCCAAATTGTATTATTAAAATATGTGCCACTATGTAGCATCTCCCCAGCTATCATTCAAACTGTGTCCAAGCCCTTTTTGGTCCTCATGCAATTCAATGTATTTCACACTCAATATTCCATATAGAATAGTATCTAGTATAGACAGTAGACATTCAATTAAAAAAGGACTTCTCCTGGTGGTTATTTGAATCTATACTTGATAGTAGGAGTCTCCTCATAGAAATAAAACATGAGAAAGATTATGAAAGGAGCACTGGACAGATGGAACTTGCATATTTTAAATACTAATTCAGATCATTGGTAAAAATTTCTTTAGAAAAAAACAAATTTATGTAGGCTGGCATCCGGACTGGAGTCTCTGTTGGTCCCTGTACGTTTATCTTCTTAGCATCTGACCTTGTTCTCTGGTATAGGCAGCATTGAAAGTTAGTTGGGGACTTCCCTGGTGGACTATTGGTTAAGACTCCACACTCCCAATGCAGGGGGTCCAGGTTCCATTCTGGTCCAGGAACTAGATCCCATATGTCTCAACTGAGACTTGGCACAGCCAAATAAATAAATAAATATTTTTAAAAGTTAGTTGGGGGATAAGAGTCAATGTGGCTATAAAAAAAACTTGAAGGGAAACATATGTTTTGACCTTATAGATGTCAGTATCTTGTTATGCTATCATGCTATAGTGTTTTAAATTTAATTTTCATTTTTTATTGAAGTGTTGTTGATTTACAATATTGTGTTAGTTTCAGGTGTGCAGCAGTGATTCAGGTGTATACATATATACACATCTATTCTTCTGATTCTTTTCCCTTGTTAGTTATTACAAAATATTGAGTATAGTTCTCAGTGCTCTACACTTAGGTCTTTGTTGGTTATCCATTTTATATATCCTGGTTGTTATCTATTTTACATATACATGTGCTGTGCTTAGTCGCTCAGTCATGTCCGACTTTTTGCAACCCCATGGACTGTACCCCGCCAGGCTCCTCTGTCCATGGGGATTCTCCAGGCAAGAATATCAGAGTGCCATGGGTTGCCATGCCCTCCTCCAGGGGATCTTCCCAACCCAGGGATCGGACCCAGATCTCTCACATTGCAGGCTGATTCTTTACCCTTTACTGTCTGAGCCACTAGGGAAGCCCATTATGTATACTGATCAGTTATCTATATTATATATGCTCAGATGCCCAGTGGTGTCTGATTCTTTGCAACCCCATGGACTGTAGCCCACCAGTCTCTTCTGTCCATGGGATTTTCCAGGCAAGATTTTACACATACTGGTTATCTATTTTATAGATTCTGGTGGTATCTATTTTATATAAAATGTTAATCCCGATGTGCTACAGTTTTTTACCATGTTGTTCTTGGGAGAAAATGGGGAAGGGTACACAGAATCTACATATTTCTTTTCCTTTCCTTTCTTTTTTTTTTGTTTTTGGCAATACTGTGTGGCTTATGGAACTTTCCCAACCACCCAACCAGAGACCGAATCCATGACCCTTACAGTGGAAGCTCAGAGTCTTAACCACTAGACCACTGGGGAATCCTCTGCATATTTCTTAAAACTATGCTAGTCTATAACTATCTCAATAAATTTAATTTTTTAAAGCTCAAAAAAAAGTTTATACAGTATTATAAACTAATACATGTATATCAGAAAACTTAGAAAATATTCAAATGTTGAAAGCAAAGAAATAACACAGAGTTCCACCAATCTAAGACAATTACCGGTAACATTTTGGTGATTTCTTTCTAAACTTTTTTTTCCCTGCACACGGTTTTGAAATCTTTCTTAAATAAGAAGAAAATAAACTTCTGTCCAAGTGTTTAGGCACAGAGAAGCAGTTCAAGTCTCTGAGAATTACTTCTCACGTGCAGAGCACACCCTTGGACTGATGTCACCCAACTTCCAGATGTGCCAAGAGGAACACCTGGATCCTGGAGGCTTTAATATGAAACTGAACCCAGCCCTCTATTTCCTTAGTCAACAATGAGCCCCTCTTCTGTGCCCTGCGCAGTACCTGCCAGGCACAAGGTAACCTAAAAAACCACCCAGTTCTCCACTTAAAAAGCCACTCAGCTGGCTGAGTGTGAAAGTCAAGATGAGCTAAACCAAAACTTACAATCTCTAGAACCCAGGAGCATTCATTAGTCAACAGAGAATTTGACTGACAGCAAAGGCAGTGCCCAAGTCTGGAGTATAAATGGAAATCACAGAGAGAAAACACTTTTCTCAATGAAACAAAACCATAGGGGCTTCTCTGGTGGTCCAGGGGTTAAGACCCTGCACTTCCACTGCAGGGGACACAGGTTCAATCCCTAGTCAGGAACTCTCTTGCATACCATGCAGTGTGGCCAAAAACAACACCCACGTGTGGTCAGTGCTCAGAAGATGCAACAGGATGTTTGGCTATAAGAGCATGATTGAATTGCCTCCTCAGGTAAACTTCCTCCAGTTTCTGGATCTTACTTCTTAAAAAGTAGGATCTACTTTTTCCTACTTCTTCCCCAACAGGAACAGACCAGTAGTGGAGACAGGTAGCCAGATGGCTCATCCATTTCCATGTCTCTCCCATGTCTCTTAGCTCCCCTGGACACTAATAACACCACCATAATTTATTGATGGCAGCTGAAGTCCAGAGAGGTCCTGGAACATCTACAAGTCCACACAGCCCAGCAAGTGATTTTTTTTTTTTTTTTGCTTTTCTGTTTGTTTTCTTTTGTCCATACCACTAAGTTCCCTGACCAAGGATTGAACACCTGCCCCCTGCATTGGAAGTGTGTAGTCTTAACCACTGGACCACCAGGGAAATCACCAGCCCAGGAAATGTTGAAGCCTGTGTCCAAATGGTCCTTGAATAAAGAAATGCCTTGTCTCTCGGAGCAAAATCACTGCCCTATTGGGGATGGAGGGGCATAGGGAAACATAGCTATCACCCTATCAGCCTTTCAAAAAGCTGTATCTACACATCAAAAGGGCTTCCCAGATGGCTCACTGGTAAAGAATTGCCCACAATGCAGCAGTCTAAGGAGATACAGGTTCGATCCCTGGTCAGGAAGATCCCCTGGAGCAGGGCATGGCAGAATCCCATGGACAGAGGAGCCTGGCGGGCTACATATAGTCCATAGGGTCACAAAGAGTAAGACATGACTGAAGCAACTTAACACTCACACACATATCAAAAAGCAGTAGCTCCACATTTTAGTCTGCCTTCAGTAGCCAATCACTTGCATCATTGTCTTCTTCAAATTGTAATGGCAGATAGTTTATTTCACAGTTGCACAGGGTAAGAAATGAAACCCTGGAGTCCTAGGGAGCCCATGTTTTTGTCTGCAGGCTATGGCTTTGACAAGGATGCTAGTGACATCCCTGCTCTTTTCTAGGACTTCTGATTTCTAAAATTGAGATTGAAAAAAATAAAATAAAATCAAATTGAGATGAAAGTAATTTTGATGACTGTGGTGGAGTAGGGTGGAAGGCGTGGGGGTAGGGGACGACTTCTCTGGTGGTCCAGCGACTAAGACTCTGGGCCCAGGTTCCATCCCTTGTCAGGGAACTCGATCCCACGTGCCACAACTTAGATACAAGATCCCAAAGGCAGCAACTAAGATCCAGTGCAACAAAATAAATAATTTAAATAAATATTTAAAAAAGAGAAGAAGAAGGAGGGTAGGGTCAGCATTCCTGGGATAGTGGCTCTGCTTCCCTGGTCCCTTATCTCTGCTCTGTCTAATCATTTTGAAATTAACGGAGCCTCAGGGTTTTGTGGTTGGGGGTGGCACAAAGATGTAAAGAGAGAGAATTCCAAATTTTACTGCATCGTTGATGGTATGAAGACATAGGAGCAAAAAAGATAAGAAGAAAGCTTTAAGGCTAGAAAAAGTCACTGGAAATCTTTAACCTTTCCCCTCAGCCTTTCAAACCAGATAAAAGCCCTCTTTTTGCATATGTGTGTCTGTAGGGCCCTCAGTGTGAGGTAATCTTCATGGAATAAGGGATAAAAGGAGAGTTGTAATTGAGGGGTTCAATAAAATGCTGTGACTCTTACTTAAATTCTTATGATGACAATTTTCAGTAATTCAGAGATGTTGTGTTTAGATTCTGGCCACAAAACACTTTCTGCATACAAGAACAAAAAACTCAGAGAAGCCTCCAAAAAACCTCACAGAGTGTTTTAGAATACACAGCTTTCATGGTATTTCAGAAAGCAATAACTTCATTTTGAGCTTCCTAAAGTTTTGGGAAAGGCAGCTGAAGAATGCCAGGGTGGGTTCATTAAGGAGTATGGAGGGTAGATTTTCACTAGAGAGGAAGTGAGATGAGATGTCTGGTGAAAAGCAAACACTTCACACTTCAAGGTGGACTGAAATTTCTCTCTTGCCCTGCCCTCTTCTCCCATGACCCCTAAGATCTGTGATGCACCTTAGCTGAAGTATAGATCAAAGGGAGAGGGTGACTCTTGACACAAACTGAAACTGTCCAGTTGCTTAATTATCTCCTGATGCAAAAGGCCACGTCTTGCTTTGCTTGTCCATCAATGAAAGCAGGTGGTTGTCTGGTACCATAGACTTTTTTTTTCTAGGACAGGTTTATGTTACCTAACAGAGAAAAAGTGGGCCAATGGGAGAAAATCTTGGATTTAATTATCCACTTGGGAATGATCTTAGAAGAAAACAAATTTTTTAGGCATACATGGAATTGAGACTCTGCTCTTTCAGTTCAAAATCAGCCTCTAGCCCTGCATGAGCTTAGGTTTAAAAAAAAAAAAAAAGTGTTCTGAATTAAATTGCCAAATTCCTTGCTTACTCTAAAAATAAACAGGTTGTATGGTAGTGCTAAAGACACCAACTTAAAAATATTCTATGCTAGTTCCGTTGAAGGATCTGTTTTGTCAGTTTCAAGGGTTTTTTGTTTGTTTTGTTCTTGTTTTAGATTTTTTTTTTTTATGTGAACCATTTTTAAAGTCTTTATTGAATTTGTTACAATATTGCTTCTGTTTTCTGTTTTGGTTTTTTTGGATCTTAGCTCCCTGACTAGGGATTGAATCCTCAGTCCCCGAATTCGAAGGTGAAGTCTTAAACACTGGCCCACCAGGGAAGTCCCAGTTTCTAGTTTTAGTGCTGTAAGACATTTCAGTAGAGGACTATTCAAGGATAAAATGAACACTTCTACTTCCAAGGGGGTATACTCTATAAACATGTGTCCCCGTCCAAATTGAAGCCAAAACCAGAGAGGCAACATGGTAGCTGAAAAAGAGTGGCCTTTTAAGCCAAACAAACCATGGGTCACTTCCTAGCTATGTGCTCTTGGGCGAAGTCCTTAAATTCTCTGGTCCTCAGTTTCTTCATCTGTAAAACTGGCATTCTCATCCATTACAGGATTGTCATGAGGACTAGTGATAATATACATGGAGTAGGTAGTGCATGATCACTTTTTAAAAAAAATTTTTTTGGTCATGCCACATGGCATGTAGGATCTTAGTTCCCTGTTGTTGTTTTGTTGTTGTTTTAGTCGCTAAGTTGTGTCCGACTTTTTGAGACGCCATGGACTGTGGCCCACCAGGCTCTTCCATTCATAGAATTCTCCAGGCAAGCATACTAAAGTGGGTAGCCATCCCCTTCCTGAACCCGTGTCTCCTGTGTCTCCTGCATTGGCAGGCAGATTCTTTCTCATCTGAGCCACCAGGGAGGCCCCTTTAAATTCCAAGTCCCCTGCAAATAGTAACCAGAAGAGATGACTATATTATCAAGAGTCTGTATTTCTCTTATATGAACAAGTGGCCTACTTTTGTAGCAAAGATGTTTCCTATCCCCCGATTGCTTCCTCAGATGGATTTGGTTCTGTAGCTCTAGGACTATAGCAATACTGAACATATTTTGCAAGAAACTTACAAATCAATTCAAAGGCAAAATCAGTTTGAAAATTAAAGATCTACAGTATCAGTTTAGCCAAATGATGTAGCTTAAATTTTGCTTAATTAGTGTTTAGTGAGATGGAAGAAGGGCTTATTATGATAACATGGGTTTGCAATATAGTATATAAAAAAGGGAAAAGTACTCTGATAATGAATAAAGATAATAGTGGACAATTCATGAGCAAATATACAGTGATGTGTATGTGTTTAGAGGGAGAGATACAGAGTGAGAAGGAGAGAGAGAGTTATAAAATGCAAGTCAGAGGAAGAATATTTGCTTCACAAAGGATTTGCCTATTTGTAAATCTGTAGAACAATGTCTTATCATTGGGGTCAATGGATGGGCCTCAGGGGCTCTGAGAAGTCCTTGATGGTGCAGATAGGATTTTTTGCACATAAAATCCACATTTTTGGAAAAAGTTTCCATGGCTTTCATCCGATTATCCACAAAAAAAAGTGTGGAAGCACTAACTGTTGCTTTAAACATTGAACTTTTAAACCATTTCAAATGGGTTTTTATTACCTGTTTATGGGAAATGTAGTTAAAGTTGACTGTTAATCATCTTTGTATTTGGGCTTCCCTGGTGGCTCAGACAGTAAAGAATCTTCCTGCAATGCAGGAGACCCGGGGTTAGATCCCTAGGTTGGTAAGATCCCCTGGAGGAGGGCATGGCAACCCACTTCAATATTCTTGCCTGCAGAATTCCATGGAGAGAGGAGCCTTGCAGGCTACAGTCCATGGGGTTGCAAAAGGTTAGACACAACTGAGCAAGTAACACACACACGCACACACACACACACACACATGTACTCATTTTCATTTTCTTTTCCTTTTTTTTTTTTCATTTATTTTTTACTGCACTGGGTCTTTATTGCTTCTGGAGGGCTTTCTCTAGTTGTGGCAAGTGGGAGTTACTCTCTAGTTTAAGTGTACGGGCTTCTCATTGCGGTGGCTTCTTTAGTTGCAGAGCATGGGATCTAGCGCACACAGGCTTTAGTAGTTGTGGTGCACAGGCTTAGTTGCTGTGAGACATGTGGGAGCTTAGTTCCCAGACCAGGGATCAAACCCACATCCCCTATTTTGGCAGGTGGATTCTTAACCACTGAACTACCAGGGAAGTCCTCTATTATGTTTTATCACAGGATATTGATATAGTTCCTGTGCTATACAGGACCTTGTTGTTTACTCATTCTGTATGTACTAGTTTGCATTTGCTGATCTCAAATTCTCAGTCCTTCATTCAGTTTCTGGCTCAGAGAAAATGCTCACAGATGTCTGCTGTGGTCCCTGTGAGTCAGGAGACAGAAGAACCATGTGCAGAAGAAGCACCCAGGCATTTTCCCCTTACTACTGTGAGCTCCAGGGTCTTTTGAGCTGGGCCTTACCAGTTGTTCTAGGTAGAACCAATAAAATTCACTAGGTGGTATGTAAATATAAACGTCCTTTGTTAGTACAGACACTGCCATCTGCCATCAGCAGTCTTGGAAATATGCCTCATGGTTGGCTTTCTCAGCTGCAGGGCAGAGCAGTGCCCTGGGCCAGCACAGAGCTGGCACAGACAGCAGCTGGCAGAACCCAGTAACTGAACTGAATTCAATAGCAGTGTCAGAGGCCATGAAGCAGAGTGGCAAAGTCAACCGAAGTTTGACCCTCAGTGCCTCAGTTCTTTAACTTTGCAATTTAAGGCAAGTTACCTTTTTTTGTCCAAGCTGTGTGACCCACGGGGAAGGACAAAAAGAAGTGAGCCTTGCAGAGTGTTTTGTAAAATGTCTGGCACGTCATAATAAATGATGTTAAGTGGCATGAATTAAGCATTGGTTGCTGAGACTTCTCTGGTGGTCCAGTGGTCAAGAGTCCATCTGCCAGTGCAGGGGACATGGGTTCAATCCCTGGTCCAGGAACTAAGATCCCTCATGCACAAAGCAGCCAAGGAAAAAAGAAGAAAGAAAGAAAGAAAAACAACTACAACAAACGAGTAATAAGTGCAGGTCAAACCTGTGAAATCTTAATAAACTCCATGGATTATATCCATGTCAATTTCCTGGTATGACAGCATAATATAGTTACACAAGATGTTAACATTGGGGGCAACTCGAGAACACTCTGTACTTGTAACTTCCTGTGAATCTGCAATCATTTCAAATAATAAGTTTTTTTAAGGAGTTCCTGGTCTTTGTGTTGAAGAGGAAGAGTGGATGTCAGTGGTAATGTTATCCACAGAGACTTGATGGAGGTTGGATGGAGTAGTGACAGTGGAGGTGTGAAGCTTGGAGGGAAAGGAGAAAACTTTTGAGGCTGTGATGGAGTGGATGTAGAGGTGGAGGAAAGGGAGGAAAAGAGTCAAGAATAAGCCCCCAGGTCTTAGACCTTAGTAACTGGATGGATGGTGGTGTCACCCATTACTGAAATGGTAGAGAAGGGAAGAAGACCAGGCTTGAGTGAGCAACACAACTTTTCCTTTTGTTGATTGTGGAAAAAAGTTCATATAAAGAAAATTGCTTGGGGCTTCCCTGATGGCTCAGTGTAAAGAATCTGCCCGCCAATGCTGAAGACACGGGTTCAATCCCTGATTCAGGAAGATTCCACATGCTGAGGAGCAACTAAGCCTGTGCACCACAACTACTGAGTCTGTGCTCTAGAGCCTGGGAGCTGCAACTACTGAGCTCACGTTCTGCAACTACTTAAGCCCATGTGCCCTAGAGCCTTGTACTCTCAACAAGAGAAGCCACTGTAATGAGAAGCCTGCGCACCGCAACTAGAGAGTAGCCCCCATGCCTCGAAATTAGAGAAAAGGCTGAGCAGCAACAAAGACCCAGGACAGCCAAACATAAATAAATAAGAAAAAAGGAAAATGCTTAAAATGTACATGAAAATGTTAGTCATTTAGTCATGTCTGACTCTTTGTGACCCCATGGACTATAACCTACCAGGCTCCTTGGTCCATGGGATTCTCCAGGCAAGAATACTGGAGTGGGTTGCCATTTCCTTCTCCAGGGGATCTTCCCAACCCAGGGATCGGACCCAGGTCTCCCACACGGCAGGCAGATTCTTTATCTTCTGAGCCACCAGGAAAGCTCTAATGTACTAATGTAATGGATTATTCTAACATATGTAAGTAATCTCTACCCAGATTAAGAAATGGAACGCTGCAAATCACTCAATCCATCAGCATCCTTCCTGATCACAAATATCCCTCCCCACAGAGGTAACTGACATCCTGATTTCAAGTGTATTGCCTCCTCGGTTTTCTTTCCATGTATCCCCCCCAAATATGCATCAGCCACGTTCAGTTTGAGATGCCATGAGACGTTCAAGTAAATGTCTGAATTCAAAGAGCTCTAAACTTCTAACACCTTGAGGCTTGGAATATGGTCAAATCTTCATATCCTTTAAGGCTTTTATTTCCTTTTTTGAGGCTGGAAGGAGGAGAGCCATTCATGACAACATCACGCAAGCTTGGATATTATAAATACTTGAGGAAGACAGTAAGAACTTCAGGGCTTGCTGCAAAGATATCCTTTTTGTCATGCTATTTCCTTTACTACTTGTAAAGTCTTAAATGTCAAGTTACTGGGACTTCCCTGGTGGTCCAGTGGCTAAGACTGTGCTCCCAATGCAGAGGGCCCGGGTTTGATCCCTAGTCAGAGAACTAGATCCCACATGCCACAACCAAGACCCAATGCAGCCAAATAAATAAGAATTTGTTTTAAGTCAAGTTAACTTCCACACATATTTCCATAAAATAGCTTTGTGGGGAGTGCCCTGGCAGTCCAGTGGTTAGGACTCTTCACTGCTGTCACCCAGGGTTCAACCCCTGGTCAAGGAACTAAGATCCCAGAAGCTGCCCAGCACAGCCAAAACAAAACCAAAAACTTTCTAATGTAATTCAAAAGATCAGTGGGAGCATAGAACATTTGTTTCTGCAAAAGCGTGTGTTCTTTTAGCTCTCAGGACCAGGAGGTATGAACAGCTAAAATGCTCTGTCTATTCTGACGGCCCTGGGATGGGAGCCTCCTGTCCAGTTCTGGCAGCACTGGCCTCATTCAAATGACAAGACCCATCCATGTGGCCAAATGAAGGGCTCTGTAGGTGAGTCCTTTTCACTGATATTGACATTAATAACCATAAAGATAGGATTGTTGGGTGGGTGGTGTCGGAAGTCCAGGTCCCCTAGTGTTAACTCAGAGGGCACTGATTGGGCCAGAGAGTCAAGGCAGGGCCAATCTGGCTGCAGAACAGGGTGAGTGGGGGGTTGCGGGGGGACCTGACCTGCCATTCTAAGGCAGCTCCTTCAAAAGTTCCTTCAGACATCGGCCTAGGCCAACCAATACCCTGAGGTGAGACCCTAACCTCAGTGCTACAGGGTATCTTTATTCCTCAAAGGGCTCTGACCCTCTCACCACAGCCACTGACAGCATCAGTTCTGACTGGGTTCCTCCAAGCACACTGCTTCTTGGAAGCTCTTCTGTGTTGGTAATCCTTCATCAGTGTTACTTGTGTTTCTGTCTCAGAACCCACAGGCTTGAACCCACATAATAATACCAGAGCCCCCCAATAAATGGATCCCAATCATCAAATGATCTATTACTATGCTCATAAATCACGACCTATGCACACAAATATTTTCTGAAGCACAAATGTCTTATGTACATATTTCTATGTGTCCACACACAAGACCCTAGACAAACCTAAGACATTGCTGTTTTACATCCATTTTGTGAGTTCTGAGTAATCTACTCAGTGGTCTAATGTCTAAGACTCCATGCTCCGTGGCCTGGGTTCAATTCTTGGTCTGGGAACTAGATCCCAATATCACAAGTAAGACCAATGTCGCAACTAATTACCAAAGTAATTAATTAATTAATTTTTTTTTAAAGATACAGAGCTGTTCCATCACCACAAGATCTTCCTTATGTTACACTTCATAGTGTCACCCAGTCTTCTTCCCCTGACCCCTGGCATCCACCCTATATGGGTGCCTGCTAAGTTGCTTCAGTCATGTCTGACTCTTTGCAACCCTATGGACTGTAGCCCACCATGCTCCTTTGTCCATGGGATTCTCCAGGCAAGAATACTGGAAGTCCACTCTATAATTGTCTATAAACTCCTTGTCTATCACGTTGTCATTTTGAGAATGTTGTATGAATGGGATCGTGCGGTTTGTGACCCTTCAAGATGGGCTTCTCTTTTTCATGCATCATTTATATCCTTGGGATCCATCCGAGTCATTGCATGTATCCATAGCTGTTGCTTTTGCATTCAAAGTGGTATTCAATGGTATGGCTGTCATCTTCAGAAACAGAACCTGTCATTTCTGGTACAAGAGGGGCTTTCCCATTGCACTGAAACCAAAATCTACATACCTGGCTGACACATCTCTGCAGGCCTGCTGCCCTTCCCCTCCTCCTCACACACCATCCTTCTGCCCCTCCTGAAACCCACCCAGCCTGTTTCTCTGTGCTTCTCCCCTGGGCTGGCCTCTCCCACCTCGCCTTGTCCTCCAAGTCCCTGCTTAAGTGTCAGTCCTCAGAGAGGCCTTGCCTGCACCTTCCTGGGTAAATGCTGCCCTCCTTTCCTGTTTTACTGCTTATTTCCTCCTTTGCACTAATTCTATCTGGTATCAATTTTCTCTCTTTGATTACTTGCATAGCGTGTGTTGCCCTCCCCCTGGCAGGGTGACCAGTGTGTTATTCATTTGCTTAGTCATGTCTGACTCTTTGCCACCCCATGAACCACAGCATGCCAGGCTTCCCAGTCCTTCACCATCTCCTGGAGTCTGCCCAAACTCATGTCCATTGAATTGGTGATGTCATTCAACCATCTCATCCTCTGTCACCCTCTTCTCCTCCTGCCCTCCATCTTTCCCAGCTTCAGGGTCTTTTCCAATGAGGCGGCTCTTCATATCAGATGGCTAAAAGTGCCTTGAGAACCCTACGAACAGTATGAAAAGGCCAGTGGGTAACAGACACTAACAAAGGAATGAGTTGAATCAAGCAGTTCAGTGGTCTCCAAAAGAGAATGCTGATGATCAGTAAGGTACATGTGTGTGCCTGGCCTTATTCTAGAAGGGTTCAGGGTGATTTGCAAAAATACAGACAACATAACAAGATACAAAATAATAAGGAAGGAAAAAAAGGATAAGAGACAATGAAGCCAGGGTGGAAACGCCCACGGTCTGCAGATGGGAGTCAGAGCTGGCTGGACTCCTGGAAGTGGTGTTACAGGTGTGAGAAGAAAAGAACAGCTTCTTCTTATCTCCAAATGAGGTGCTAAGGCACTATGTCCAACTGAGGCAGACAGATTCACCAGCAAGGTGTGAGGGTTATGAAGAAAATAAAAGTTAAACATGGTCACAGGATCTGCAGTACCCTTGAAATTTAAAATAAGTCTGGTTTGGGATAAATAGCAAAGTCCCACTATATAGCAACAGGGAACTGTATTCAATATTCTATGATAAACCATAATGGAAAGGAATATGAAAAAGAACATATGCACATATGTGTATAACTAAGTCACTTTGTTGTACAGCAGAAATGAACACAAATTGATGATACTTCAATAAAATAAATTTAAACAAATAAAACAAGTTGAGTTTGTTATTCCTGATTCAGAGAATCGAGGGGAAATTTTACTATAGATCCTAACATTTTTATTTTGAGGATAATTTTTTTTTTAAGACACAGTATAGTCCAACCCTAGAAGTATAATAGACAATAAAATGATGAGAGCTTTGGAACTTTCCCTGGTGGTCTGGTGATTGAGAATGCACCTTCCAATGTAGAGGATGCAGGTTTGATCCCTCGTTGGGGAACTAAGATGCCACATGCCAGGGGGCAACTAAGCCCATGCACCACGACTGAGACCGGACACACCAGATAAATAAATAGTTGTGTTTTTTTTGTTTTTTTTTTTAATGACAAGAGGTTCTTGTCTTCTAGAAGTCTGTGTCATGGGGAAACAGGTCCCAGGTACCAATGATGTCTCTCTCTCTCCCTTTCTCCTCACTAGGTCCTGTTGCTCCTACCCCATTCCTGCCCCCTGAAAAATTAAATGACCAGAGTGACACAGCTGGTTAGTGGCAAGCTGGGCCATGAAAACAAGTGTTTGGCTAGTCGGTCCACTTTCTTTCCACAACATTCACCCCTCTCATCAAGTGTTGAAGCTATTATAGTCTCAGCCTTGGCTGGCCTTAGGCCCCGTGTAGACTCCACAGCTTTTCTTTGTTAGTTCAGTTCAGCTCAAATGAATACCAAAGACAGCCTCAGATAAGGGGGTTGATTCAGCAAAAACCAGCTTACCTGCTGAGAGGTGTGCTTGTGTGTATGTATGTGAGTGTGTGAAGGGCAGAGCCCTAGCCATTCCCACACCTCACCTAGGGCTCAGCTCCCCCAGGAAGCCTTTGTCACCCTCAGCGTCCCCTTCACACACTGATTCTGAGTTCTGAGCCCTCCTCTGTGTCTCATAAGACAGTGAAGTGAAGTGTTAGTTGCTCAGTCCTGTCTGATGGAAACTGTAGTGTTTTCCAGAGGAGGAGAAAGCCTTGAGTTCACAGTGGGAGGTGTGCAGTGTTGGTGTTTAAGGTTTAGAAGGTGAGACAGATGGTAGATGGGACATTGAAGCTGACGTAGAGGACGGGAGAACATCCCTGGGATGCAGGAGGTGACGCAAGGCTGAGACGGGGCTGTGGGATGGACCTGGTAGGGATCTGGGATCATGCCTGACTTGGAAGGAGTGGGATGGAGAGGAAAACCTGTGCTCAAGTCTGATGGAAGTCAGGAACTGGGTAGATGTCTGGGGCACATCGGGGCTTTGAGAGGCAGAGCCAGGTGTTACTGCCTTACTGAGCAGGGACCATCTACAAAAGCAGACGAGGAATGCTTCAGACACACTGTCCTGGAGCTGGGAAGGGGCCTTCCCTGCCTAGGACATTCTGGTATGTGAGGCCTGGAAGAGTGAAAAGTCGTCACTGAAGGTTTGGCGCCTGTGTCCACGATACTTTACAAATAGACATAAACAGGGAGGAAATCTCAGAACTAAGGGTAAGTATTTCAACTTTTAAAATCTTTCTTTTTCATAAATTTGTATCTCTATCTCTGAGCTGTTCAATAAATGTTTGCTAAGTATCAGTAAATGGCATATTGGACTTGCCTGGCAGTCCAGTGGTTAAGACTCCTCACTTCCACTGCAGGGGGCATGGGTTCGATCCCTGGTTGGTGAACTAAGATCCCACATGCCATGAAGTACAGCCACACACACACACACACACACAGAGTAAATGGCTTGTATCTATACAATATGTCTTGAAATTTTCTTATTTCTCTTCCTAACATTGTTTTTGGTGTTATCTTCCGTCTGATATTTGCTGGAATATACACAGAGGCACCCACTTAAATCAAGCTTCATTTGTTTCTTAAAGATTTTTTTTTTTAATGTGGACCATTTTTAAAGTCTTTATTGAGTTTGTTACAATATTCCTTCTGTTTTATGTTTTGGCTTTTTGACCCTGAAGCATGTGGGATCTTAGCACCTGGAGCAGGGATGGAATCTGTACCCCACTGCATTGAAAGGTGAAGTGTTTATCCCCGGACTGCC
Organism: Bos mutus; assembly: GCF_027580195.1. NCBI lineage: Eukaryota > Metazoa > Chordata > Mammalia > Artiodactyla > Bovidae > Bos > Bos mutus. The sequence goes on from NC_091627.1 coordinate 59,232,552, forward strand.
AGAGAAGTCCCAAGTTGCATTTTTTACTTCTAGTTATTCTCTACCGCAGGATAATCGAGACATAAGGTCACTTGACTGTCTGCAAATGCTTCACACAAAGATATGATCAATCATCATGGGTTGCTGAAAGACTTGCCTATGGGCAAAATATCACCAAAGTCTGTCTAGGTTGTCCTCAAGCTTCAGGGCACAAAAGAATCTTCTTGAGAACTTGTCTAACATGCTGACTCCCATGCCTGACTCCAGCTTCTCCCATCAAAATCTGATTTGGAAGATAGGGAATGGGATTTTGAGACTGTTTTTAGCAGTTACTTGTGGAGGTCCAAGGACCACACTTAAAGATCCACCAGCTTACCCTGAAAGTGTTTGTGCTCAAAAAAGTCAGTCTTTTTTCCCAACCTCTCGTGGCCAGGTTTGTGGTATGAGGTATGAGGGGGTCTGACCTCAAGGTGACTGACCAATCTGTCAACGGGGTTCCTTGGGAAGATGCTCCTCTCGGCACTTCATTCCAACGTGATGGCATAAAGGCAGATCCTCTCACAGATTACGGTGCCAGTGCCAGGTCAGGTAGGGAGGGGATGGGAGTGTGACTTACTGATCACCTTGCCCTTTCAACATCTAATAGCCCGACCCACCACTGACCCCAGACCCATGGCCCAAAAAGCACTGGAAAGAATTTAGAGAAGGCAACAGAGATAAACGGAGACAAAATAAGGGCTGCTAATATGCTGGAGTAACTGTTAGGCAAAGTAAGATCTTTTAGGGATAGTAGTGTTCTAATTCTTTGGGGCATAGAATCTTTACCACTTCTTTCTTCATCATCAACCATCACAATAATCACTAGTTACTGAGCAGTCATGGGATACAGTTTAGATTTACTATGGAAAAGAGACCCCGAGAGGTGTAATTCTCCATTTCACCTCCAGGTCTTTAGGCAAAAGGATTTTATCCAACCATCTCTAAGGTTATCACAATTATTCTTTAATATCTTCTCAGAAATAGTATCTCCTTCTCATGGACATGAACATCCTCTCATTTCAGTTCATCTGAAGGTCTATTGTATTTCCTTTAAAGGTGTGCTAATATTTCAGTGTGGATTTTTCTATGTTTATTTAATCAGCTCCTGCCAATGTAGATTTCATTTGTTGCAAGTTTTTCCTGTTTCAAGCAATTCCGTAATGAACCATGCTATGCCTGTCTTGGTACATGTGAGTGATAATTGATGTCAGACCAACATCCAGGAGTGTAACTGCTAGGTCAAAGAGTACAGCCTTCTGATCTTTAGGCAGGTAGCTCTAACTGCCTTTGAAAAAGCTATGGTCGTTTATACTCATGACTATCATGTATGAAAAAGTGCCTGTTGCCTCATGCCAGTACTGGACATTATACTTATTAATAAAACTTCCTTTTGGCACTCATAAGTAGGAAATTTCATATTTATTTGCATTCCTTTGATTTGAAATGATACATTTATTGGTCATTTGTGTATTTTTATTCTGAGAAATGCCTAATCTTGTGCTAAACACAAGAAAAAGATTGTTTAATATGACACAGTTTAATTTTTGTAATATTCAATTTTTAGAAGAGTAAGCTTCATTATTGGGAAAAACGTATGATATAGGGGCACTCAATACCTCATTCTTCACCTATATTCCATAACTTAAGCCTTGTTTTAATACAGAGAAGCCAATAATCTGGATGAATTTTTTAAAATGCTTTTGAGCACTGCTGAAATAACAATAAAATGAATTAAGAATTGCAGTCTAAGCTCTTTCTGCCAGTCACCATGCTAGACATGGCTGCATGTTCTGCTGTTGAATTTTCTTTAATAAAAAAGTGAAAGTAGCTCAGTCGTGTCCAACTCTTTGCAACCCCATGGACTATATACAGTCCATGGAATTCTCCAGGCCAGAATATTGGAGTGGGTAACCATTCCCTTCCCCAGGGGATCTCCCCAACCCAGGGATTGAACCCAGGTCTTCTGCATTCCAGGCAGATTCTTTACTAGCTGAGCCACCAGGGAAGCCCTATATATATATTTGGCTGGGTCAGGTCTTGCTTGCTGCACACAGGCTCTCTAGTTGCAGCTCATGGGCTTAGTTGTCCCAGGGCATGTGGGATCTTGGTTTCCCGATCAGGGATTGAACCCTTGTTGGAAGGTGGATTCTTCACCACTGGACCAAAGTCCCTATTGAATCTTTTTAACAATTTGTTGATGTCAATATGATCCTCACTGTCACTTTAATGAAGAATTCTTTCTCTTTTCTTTAAAGGAGATTGTGTGTGTGCTCAGTCCCTCAATTGTGTCTGACTTTTTGTGAGCCCATGGACTGTAGCCCACCAGGTTCCTCTCTCCATGGGATTTCCCAGGCAAGAATACTGAGGAAGGGGTTCTTCCTTTTTGTAATTTACTTATTGTAAATTACATTGTAATTCCATTTACAAAAGGGGTTGCCATTTCCTTTTTCAGGGGATCTTCCCAACCCAGGGATCAAACCGGAGTCTCCTGCATTGGCAGGTAGATTCTTTATCACTGAGCCACCTGGGATTACTACTACTACTACTACTACTACTACTACTACTATGTCGCTTCAGTCGTGTCCGACTCTGTGCAACCCCATAAACCGCAGCCCACCAGGCTTCCCTGTCCCTGGGATTCTCCAGGCAAGAACACTGGAGTGGGTTGCCATTTCCTTCTCCAATGCATGAAAGTGAAAAGTCAAAGTGAAGTCACTCAGTCATGTCTGACCCTCAGCAACCCCATGGACTGCAGCCTTCCAGGCTCCTCCATCCATGGGATTTTCCAGGCAAGAGTACTGGAGTGGGGTGCCATTGCCTTCTCCAACCTGGGATTAGGGGAACACAAAGATAATTATAGTGACTCTTTCTGAGGCCCCAGTCATGGCATAGCCTGACCAAGATCCCACTTCTGACAGGGAGAGGCAATCTGGGAAACAGCTTGGATATTGAAACACTGGGATTTCCAATGACTTGTCAGTGACTTCCATCCAGGAACCTGCCTGGGACTGAACAGCTGGGTTTTTGTCCAGAGAGAGAAGACACACAAGGGGGAATTGTTAGAATGGGGTGTCAGGAAGTACTGATCATAGGATTTGGCCTTGTGTTAGGGTTTTGAGGGAGAGTTCGAGGAAGCGGGGCTTTGGTCTGTATTGGACAATGTTGGGAAGCAGGTGTAACTCTATAATTGGGTATCACAATAATTTTTGTCTATCAGGAAGGAGGGTTAAGATGAGAAGCAGGAGTGGCTTATTAGCCAGAATGAAGCTTTTTGGTCATTTTTGTGTGTTGGACAGGGTTCCTCCTTTGTCTGGGTTCAGACATAATTACAGAGTAGTCTTGTTTCTGCCTTGATCCGCTGTAGTCACAGGGGTCTTGTCGAATGTGTGTGTTATGTGAATCTTCACATTTAGCAGGAGGACACCACAGCCCAGCCATGGGTGCCAGTCTCTAGATTAGGAACCACTTTTCACTTTCTCAGGCAATTTCAGGACACTGAAAGGAAGACCATCCCCTGCAGTGCAGCATACAGGTTGCCCTATTCTAGAACCCTGTCCATTGTTTCTCCGGGTGTGTGGAGGCCGTACGGCCCTCAGATGGAGAATGTGGACTCTGGCCCAAGGCAGCTGGGGCTGCAATCCTGATTCTGCCACTTACTAGGCACAAGGGACCCTAAGCAAGTCACTTAACCTCTCTGTGCCTCATTTTCCGCATTTACAAAATGAAGAGAGGGATGAAAAGGGCTTCGTGTAGGGACTTCCTTGGTGGTCCTGTGGCTAAGACTCCGCACTCTCAATGCAGTGGAGGCCTGGGTTGGGGAACTAGATCCCTCAAGCCACGTCTAAGACCCAGCACAATCAAAAAGAAGAAGAATCTGTGTTGTAGGGTCACGATGATGCTGTCAGGACAGTGACCAACACAGGGTACATGCTCTGTTTGTTACCAGCATCTCCAACCGTCCAGCCAATTCTCAAGTGCCCGGCTGATTGTAGAGGCTCCAGCTGTTGTCGTTTCTCCAGCTGTGTCCCCTTTCCTGTCTGTGCTGCACACTCATCCACACTGACCTCTTTAAAATGTCCCCTTCATCATGTTACTATTGAGTGGTATCTACCACACTCGTTCTTCTTCGCTGAGTATATCCCATTTGCAGTATATGTTGGGCATCGTGCTGAGCAGGACCAACACAGCACTTTATTCCTTTCTCCTGCCAGCAAGGCATTTTCAACCCCCATTTGACCACTTGAGAACGTAAGTAACTTATCCAAGGACACACTGTTGTTAAGTGGTAGTGCATGGGTGCATGTTCAGTCATGTCCCACTCTTTGTGACCCCATGGACTGTAGCCTGCCAGGCTGCTCTGTCCATGGGATTTCCCAGGCAAGAATACTGCAGTGGGTTGCCATTTCCTTCTCTGGGTCTTCCTGACCTGGAGATCGAACCCACATCTCCTGCACTGGCAGGCAGATTCTTTACCACTGAGCCACCTGGGAAGCCCAGTAAGTGATAGAGCTGGGTTCAAATGCAAAGTCACCTGACCCTCAAACTCTTTCCTTTTCGAACTCAGCCTCTTGTCTGAAAGTCCACACTCCTTAGCATTGAAGGCCTTCACTGTCCTACTGCAGCCTGCCCTTCCAGCTTGACCTTGAAAAATTCCCCAGACAATCAAAGAGTGTCATGGAAGACCCAGCATTTACAGGTCTAGTCTAGGCTCAGAGGGTGTGGAGAGGCAAAAGGCAGTTCAGATCTCTTGAGGAAGTAAAAAATGCATGAGATCAGATCAGATCAGTCTCTCAGTCGTGTCCGACTCTCTGTGACCCCATGAATCGCAGCACGCCAGGCCTTCCTGTCCATCACCAACTCCCAGAGTTCACTGAGACTCACGTCCATCGAGTCAGTGATGCCATCCAGCAATCTCATCCTCTGTCGTCCCCTTCTCCTCCTGCCCCCAATCCCTCCCAGCATCAGAGTCTTTTCCAATGAGTCAACTCTTCGCATGAGGTGGCCAAAGTACTGGAATTTCAATAGCATCTATAAAGTGACAGGTATCTGCCGGAGTGTCCTAAATGTTCAGAGAAAAGGAGGGTGGGTGAGCAGGGGTGGACAGGAAATGGAACCTTCAGAGAAGGGCCAGTTTCTGGCAAAATAAAGCTCGTCATTTAAGACTTGGTTTCACCACCACATCTCTGCTAGGTCTCCGGGCCCCATTCTATACCACATGGTCCTGCCTCCACACTTCCACCTGTGCTGGTTCATTCTTCCTCCTCCCCCCGACTCACCAGGTTATAAAGTGCTAGATGGCAGGAACCTGGTGTTTTTTTTCTTTTTCTTTTTTTGGTTGCACCATGTAGCATGTGGGATCTCAGTTCCCTGACCATTGAAAGTATGTATGCGCATGCTCAGTCATGTCCAATTCTTTTGTGACCCATGGACTGTGGCCCACCAGGCTCCTCTGTCCATGGGATTCTCCAGGCAAGAATACTGGAGTCGGTTGCCATGCCCTTCTCCAGGGGATCTTCCACACCCAGGGATCAAACCCACATCTCTTGTGTCCCTGCCTTGGCAGGCAGATTCTTTACCACTGCGCCACCTGGGAAGTGCATTACCATTGGAAGTGCAGAGTCTTAACCACTGAACCATCAAGGAAGTCCCATGTTTTCCATTTTTTATCATCATTCCAACAACACACCCTTCCTACTACTACTACTACTATTACACACACATACACACACAGCAGCAGCAGCAGCAGCAGCATTTAACACGTCTCGCTCACCAAAGGTGGTCATACATGTGTGTTGAACAAATGGAGCCAAATGCCCCACATTCTTGTCCCAATTTAACAATTTCCCCAGCTCTTTTGGCATCATTTCTGGAGTACCCTACACATCCACCAGTGTACCAATCGCAGCCAGTCGATTGACTGCCCTTGTACAAGATCCTGGAAGGCTCTGGGTCTCAGCTTCCTCCTGCACAAAGGCTGGGGGGGTGGCCCAGCCAGGATTTCCTTCCAGAGGAGTGTAGGAATCCTAAGAATCACCGGGGAGGCTTGCGAAAAGGTAGATTCCCTAGTTGGCTCCCCCTCCCAGAAATTCTGACACTGAAGGTGGCAGCAGAAATCTGGTTTTAATACGCATCCCAGGCGACTCTGAAGCAGTCACCGCGCTGCCCTTGAAGAAATCCATAGCTTGGCGACCCAGGAATTTCCCAGGAATCTGGCGTGGAAGGGGCTAGCAGACCGTGTTGGGAGCTGGCGAAAGCATCCGTGTGGAGACAGACCTCGCTGATGCACAAACACAGCTTAATTTTCAGAGCCGTCCACTTCAAAGCTAATGACCCGGTGGTGAGCGTACAGGGAAAACCTAGAAGAGCGAGGCGGTGGGACCGTCCCGCGGCCCCTCCCCCTCCTGAAGATGCTTCCGCTGCTGCTGAACTCCACGGATCGACTTTTGTTTGTTTGTTTGCTCTTGGCGTGAAAGGGTTTCTATTTCTACTGAGGGCCTTCCCGGCTCAGATACCCAGTTTGGGAAAAGCAGCGTTTGCTAAACCCTCCGAGACTCCGGGCTCCCGGAGGGGGATCAATATCCCCACTGCTCTGGGAGGAGGCCTTTGTAGTGTCGACTCGCTGTTTGTGCTTCAGGCTCTGGGGGAAGGTTTGCTCCTAATTAAAGGCGTAAATGCTTTAATCCCCGGCCTGAGGGCTTCCCAGAGCGCATTAGGCGAATTAGGAAGGAAATGGATTGTAATCCCTTTAATATAAGCCTGGAGGAACTCGAGGGCTTCCAGAAGAATTTCCTCCTGTGATTTAACAACATTAGCAAGCTGAATTTGCATAGACAGAAACTGCGGGCCCAGGTTTTTCTTCAGAGAAAGCCAATAGGAATTTCTCTCAGATGAATGAAGGTTGCAATAATTAAACTCCTACAGCATATCAGATCAGGTGCCAAAGCATTGTGCGCGTTTTTCTCCTTTGTTTGCCTAGTCGCTCAGCCCTTTCAGACTCTTTGCAACCTTAAGGACTCTATTCCAACAGTCTCCTCTGTCGGTGGGACTTTGCAGGCAAGAATACTGGAGTAGATTGCAGTTTCCTTCTGCGGATCTTCCCCACCCAGGAATGGAACCTGCTGTCTCCTGTGTCTCCTGCATTGCAGGTTGATTCTTTACCGGCTGAGCCACTGGGAAAGCCCTTTTCTCTTTTAGCCTTCCCTTCCAATTTATGAATATGTATTTTGTCAATAAGGAAACAAAGATGATTTGCAGCAACAGGGAGGGACCTAGAGATGATCACACTAAGTGAAGTAAGTTTGGACAGAAAGACAAATATCATAGGATATCACTTACATGTGGAATCCTAAAAAAAATAGATACAAATGAACTTTACAAAATAGAAATGGACTTACAGAGAGGGAGAAAAACAAATTCATGGTTTCCGAAAGGGAAGGGGAGGAGGGATAAATTGGGAATTTGGAATTAATAGATACACACTACTATATATAAAATAAACAGCAAGGACCTACTATCTAGCCCAGGGAACTATAGTCAATGTCTTCTAATAACCTAAAATGGAAAAGAATCGGAAAGGAATGTGTGTGTGTGTATGTGTAACTGAATCACTTTGCTGTACACCTGAAACAGTGTAAATCAACTGCACTTCAATGTAAAAAAAGAAAAGAAATAAAGATGCAGAGGTTAATCTCCTCCCAGAGGCAGGAGGGGAGGATTTTTTGAGGGCCTTTGCTGTGCCCTGTGCTTTGTTACTGGAGAAGGAAATGGCAACCCACTCCAGTATTCTTGCCGGGAGAATCCCATGAACGGAGGAGCTTGGTGGGCTACAGTCCACGGGTCGCAAAGAGTCAGTTTATTGAATCCTGTCCACACACTGTCTTTTGGTGTGTGCTTTTTAAACAACATTTACTTCAGGAATACACTTGTGTTGGTGTATTATGAACTTATGTTGGTGTATTATGAAATTTAGTTTATCTTAGCCCACACAATTTGAAGCCAGCACTTGTATGTGATTTAGGCTTAAAAATAACAACCAGGATTTGCTTTCTGGTTTCTTTTTCATACCTAATGAGTGTGGACAAGATGCCCCCTGCCCCCCTGCCCCGCCACACACACGTGCTGTTGAAGGAGAAGGCAAGAACCATGAGAAATTTACCTGTGTTGTGTATTTCAGAAAAATAACATGTATCGCACTATAACTGTTGTTTTTATCAGACCCAATCTGGCCCTGTGCATGCATGCATGCTCAGTCATGTCTGACTCTGCAATCTCATGGACTGTCAAAACAGTGAAGGACAGGGAAGCCTTGCACGCTGCAGTCCATGGGGTCTCAAAGAGTCAGACACGACTTAGCAACTGAAAAACAATCATCACACTGTACAAACTTAAAAATTGGCACCACGTGATATTTTGCATGGTCCATCACAAGCTTTACAAAAATCCCTGACTATTTGAAGTCTGGTTGGAGGAAGTCTGAAACATAACACAGTGTTTCAACTCTCAGTGAACAAATAGGGACCCTGAGGTATGCTGTCTCAGAAAGAGAGATCCTCTTCCCCAAGAGCTGGGGATGGTACTCACCAGCCCACCTTGGGTCACCATCCTCTCCCTGAATGGCAGCCTAGAGCTGGAATTTTCTAGGGACAACAACACCCATTTAGAGCTGGGGTAGGATCAGCACCACTTAAACAACATGATTCCTGAAAGGGAGAGAAACAGCTCTCTAAAGGGAAGCTAGAATGAAAAATGGGACAGTCACAGATGCACAACATGCTCCCTCTCTTGGTTTCATGCCCTCACCCACTCCTTTCCTTGGCTTTTCTTGTTCCACTCTTGATCCTGTCTTCCAAGCTTTGCAGTCCTGACCCCTGTGCTAGGAAGCCCTTTTCTCCAGGTCTTTCCCTACTGAATTATTGGGAAAGCCTTTTCTCCTTTAGTTTTCCCATCCAATCTATGAATATATGTTTTATCAATAAGGAACTAAAGATGATTTGCTGGCAACAGGGAGGGATCTAGAGATGATCATACTAGGTGAAGTAAGTTTGGAAAGGGAAAAAAGATATATGCTATCACTTACATGTGGGATCCTAAAAGAAAAATAGATACAAGTGGACTTTACAAACAGAAATAGACTCACAGATACAGAAAACACATTCATGGTTAACAAAAGGAAGGGGAGGAGGGATAGATTGGGAATTGGGTATTAACAGATACACACTACTCTATATAAAATATATAAACAACAAGGACCTACTGTATATATGGAACTATACAGTTGCATGGCTGGTTCTTTCTGTGCTTAGATTGCTGCTTTAATATCTCTCTCCTTTTTGGACAACTTCCACCCCAATCTGAAGTGCCTCAGTCATTCTGCCATCTTGCTTCTTTAAAAAAAAAAAAATTATTTATTTGGCTATGCTGGGTCTTAGTTGTGGCATGTGGGATCAAGTTCCCTGACCAGGAATCAAACCCAGGCCCTGGACCACCAAGGAAGTTTCCCTCATCTTGCTTCTTTGCTGGATCTAATGGAGGCTGAATCACTTAGTACTTGGTTTACTCTGTGTCTTGTTCACACCAGAGTGTAAGTCCTATGCAAGCAGGAATTTCCATCTGTTTTGTTCACTGATGAATCTGCAAGGTTCAGAACAGTGCCCAACACCAAATAAGTCCTCAATAAATATTGGTTGGGTCAATGAAAGGAGTCTATGGTGTATCTAGAGAGAAACCAAGGAAAGCTTTGTGGAAGAGGTGGCCCTTAGAGTGGAATTTGTGTGTATGAGAGTAAATATATTAACATTTATGCAAATGGTATATATATGTAAAGTTTATCATTTGAACCATTTAAGTTCACAGTTTGGTGGCATTAGATACTTTCACAACATTGCACAATCATCACCACTCTCCATTTCCATAACTCTTTCCTCTTTCCAAACTGAAACTCGACACTCATTCCTCCCAGCTTCCTGGCAGCCACCGTTCTACTTTCTGTATCTATGAATTTGACCACCCAGGTGTTTTATGAAAATGGAATCATACAATATTTGTCCTTTAAGGTCTAGCTTATTTCATTTAGCATGTTTTCAAGGTTCTCACATGTAACATGTGCCAGAATTCCTTTCCTTTTGAAGGCTGAGTAATATTCCATTGTGTGTCTACATCACAGTCTGTTTATGCATTCATCCACCGATGGATTATTGGGTTGTTTCAACCCTTTGGCTATTGTGAATAATGCTGCCAGAAACACAGATGTATAAATATCTGCTTGAGTCCCTGCTTTCAGTTCTTTTAGGTACATATTCAGAGGTGGAATTGCAGGATCAAACAGCAAATCTATCAGAGAAGGAAATGGCAACCCACTCCAGTATTCTTGCCTGGAGGGACCCATGGACAGAGGAGCCTGGTGGGCTACAGTCCATAGGGTTACAAAGACTCAGACATGACTGAAGCAACTTAGCACGAATGCACACACGCACGGCAAATCTATGCTTAATTTTCTGAGAAACCGTCAAGCTCTTATCCACTTACCCACAGTGGCTGCATCATTTTACATTCCTTCCAGCAATGCACAAGTTTCTCCCCATTCTCATCTATACTTACTATTTTTTGTTTTGGATTACAACCATCCAAATAATTGTGAAGGAGAGTGGAATTTTGACAGACAGAGGAGGGATAAGCCAGGCTTTCAGGCAACAGACGCTTGGGAGGGCTCTGGTATGAGATGGATTCAGTCACAGAAAGTCTAATGTCATAATCCCCAATGAGATTCTTTTTAACCTGCAAATAGACTGATTCAGCAGAGCGTTGGAAAGCCTTGCATTCTGGGTACCTTTCGATGCTGCCAGGGTTCATGTTGGCTCAGGTGTGCTGGAATACCATCAGCTCTCCGTGAGAAAGGGTGGGGCCAGGGATAAGGGGACAGACACACAGGAGGTTGGCCAGTCACCCCATCACAATGCCCAGGGACTGTGACCAAAATAGCCAACATTGTATGGGTCAGGGTTCATCTCACAGACTGCTGTGGTGAGGGACACAGCAGCAAGCCTGTCCAGGTGGCAGGGACACTTGGAACTGGCAGGGCTGAAACATCATTATCCTCTCGGCAGAAGGAAGGGTAGGTGCTCTTTGCATTGAAGTTGGCTTCCTGTCTGGGAGAGGAGCTGTCTATGCACAAAAAGGAAGGGACACAGGGGCTATTTGAGGTCTCTCAACCACCCTGATGGTCCACGGACCCTGAATGGAATGGCGCTCAGGGCAGGATGCCACGGGAATGAAATGGAGGAGCCATCCAGAACCTAGAGAGCCAAGTACGTGAGATGGAGTGGGCTCAGAGAGCTCCCCCAAGCCCAGGTAGAAAGGCCTCCCCACTAAGATATCAGGATTAGGGAGTGATTGGACCCATCCACAGCTGTTGTCCACCAAGAATACAGAGCCTCAAAACCATCACCCTGGATCCCTTCAGTCTCCACTAGAAACATAGTTTGTGCTTCCACATCAGGATGCCTCTAAGTTCCAGGCCTGACCATTGCTTTCTCAGGGCTGTTCAGAACCCTGGCTCCCAGGGACCCCATGCACTGGAGTTATCCCGGCTCTGGGAGCACATTCTGTTTGCATGAGTGCTAAGTCGCTTCAGTCGTGTCTGACTCTTTGCGACCCCATGGGATTCTCTGTCCATGGGATTCTCCAGGCAAGAATACTGGAGTGGGTCGAAATGGGCCAGGGTGGAAATGACTTAGCAGAACTTCGCAAATGCTATAACCTGGGGTTTATTTGCCTCCCCCGCCCAAAAAGGAGATTGCTAAACATTTACTAGCACAGCACTTGCTATCAGGTTCACCTCTGCCTGAGGGGTAAATCTGATGTTCTCAACAACGGATTCCCTCTGAGTCCTGCTGTAGCCCCTGTGCCCCAGGACCCCTGTCCACCAACCCATTTATCCCTGCTGCCATCACCAATGCCTGGCGATTGAGTCATGTGATTGGTTGGTGGAGCTTTAGACTATTTTCCCTGCCTGTGGCAGAAACGGGGCTAATCATCTTGTCTGTGTCTAGGTTGTCTGCTATGTCAGGTGTGGTGTTCCCCGGACAGGTGAGTGTTGTGGGCTTCTGACCACTGTGACCACCTCAAGATCCGCAGCATTGACAAACAGCCCCAGGGAGGGCCAGGCTCCTTGAAGCTCCCTCTGGTTACCAACCCTGCATGGCGTTCTTTTTTTTTTTAAATAAGCAGAAGAAAGTTAAGAGTTTATAGTTTTCTGGAGATTCCTTTACTTGCTTAGTGTACATTTATTGTTCACCCACAGTGTGTCGGGCAGTGCATTGGGCTTTAAGGTTGAAAAGATGCCTAAGATTAAATCCTAATCGAGTATCCTTCACTAAGTCAGTGATAGCACACCGTGATAACTGCTGTAGTGAGGGATGTAAAATGTGCCGTAGAAGCAGAGGAACAAGAGTTTAATTGTTGGAAGGTAGAGAGAGATGGGAGGGAGAAATTTGGGGGGAAGGGATTTAATATGGGTTTTGGAGGATGTGTAGGAATTTGCCAGCAGGTGAAGAATACAGCTCATGTTTTCAGCTGGAGATAAGAATATGTGCCAGCCACCTGGGAAGAGTCAAAAGCAGTGAGGCTGGGGTAATGGGCATAGAGTTGGGCCAAGGGGGTTTAGATGGTAGAATCAAGTAGAAACCAGATCATGAAGAGCTCCAAATTCCAGGCTCAAAAGTTAACCTTTGTCCTACAAACAATGAGAAGTCACTGAAAGCCTTTAAGTGGAAGAACGACATGTTGAAATCTCTTGTTTAGTGTTCTCCCTTAACCTTTAGGCCCCTGTGGATTTGGACATATACCAAAGCTCCTATATGATCGACTACAGACCTTATGGGAAGCACAAATATGCCAGGGTCACATCAGAAGAGGTAAGAAGTCACTCAGTCCTGCCTTCCATTCAACGGCCCACTGAAATCCTCTTTATCCATTTTTATTGTGAGTGTGGACATTGAGGGCACTTACTGAGAACAGTGTCTGAAGCCAGGAGATCTAAAGAGGTATTCTGTCTGTACATGTGTGTACTGTTTTATTTCTTTTTTTGGCCATGCCTCGGGGCATGCGGGATCTTCCCAGACCAGGAAGGAACCAGTGCCCCCTGCAGTGGGAGGGCGGAGTCTTAGCCACTGGATCACCCGGGAAGTTTGTGTGTATTGTTTTCAAATATACACCAAGTAGGTCACCCATACAACACCTAGTAAATAAAAAACATTTACAGTTTAAATAACGTTGATAAACTCCAACGTACCTATTATCAGCCAGCTTAAAACACAACACATTAGAGCCCTGCGTGCCCCTCCCTGTTCCCACCCCTCCCCCGACTTCCAGAGGTAATCATTCTTCTGAGTTTTGGGTTAAGCACTCCCTTATATGTGTGTGTGTTTTAAATAGTTTTACCTTTATGTATGTATCTCTTTAAATGGGAAGCTTGGCATGCCGCAGTTCACGGGGTCTGGAAGAGTCAGACAAAGCTTGGTGACTAAACAACAGCAATCTCTTTAAATAAATTATTTAGGGTTGCTCTTTTGGAACTTCATTATATAATTGAATCATATTATTTGTCCTCTTCTCTGACTTCTATTGTTTTGCTGAACATTATGGCATGTTATTCATTTTCTGCGATATAAATATTATATTGCACAAAGATGCCATGACACATTTGTCCCCTCTCCTGTCAGTGGACATTGGGGTTATTTATTTTTTGTGACTCCTCCCACCCACAAATACTGCAATGAAGATGAGGCAGGGCCTCCTGTGCAGGCGTTCACCCCTCCCAGGAGTGGAATTACTCGTTGGAGGTGACATCACTGTTCCAAAGTGGATGTAACAATTTACTTTCCCACCAGGACAGTCAGGTAGCTCTCCAATCTTGTCATTCCTTGGGAGTGGTAGACTTCTTTTCAGTTCAGCCGTTCAGTTGTGTCTGACTCTTTGCGACCCCATGGACTACAGCATGCCAGTCTTCCCTGTTCATCCCCAACTCCTGGAGTTTGCTCAGACTTATATCCATCAAGTCGGTGATGCTGGGCTTGAAATAATATTTTCTTGTGGTCATAATTTTCATTTCAGTGATTTCATCTTTCATTTGTTCATGGCTGTTTATTTTTCTGCTTATGTCACTTGTCCACTTTTCTATTGAGTGGCTTGTCTTCTTCTTATTAATTCGTATGGGTTCTTTAAACATTCTGGACTCTTACATGTGTCAGTTATATAAGTGGCAAAATTCAGTCTGTGACTCGTCATGTCACTCTTTCACTGAATAGAAATTCTTATTTTAATATAGGTAGATGTGTCAGTCTTTTCCTTTATCATTTGCTCTTTTCATTGTTGTTTAGTTGCTAAGTCGTGTCCAACTCTTTTGAGACCCCATGGACTGGAGCACCACAGGCTCCTCCATCCATGGGATTCTCCAGGCAAGAATACTGAAGTGGATTGCCATTCCCTTCTCCGGGGGAATCTTCTTGACCCAGGGATCAAAACTGCAACTCCTACATTACAGGCAGATTCTTTACTACTGAGCCACCTGGGAAGCCCTTGCTCTTTTTAAGCCTTGTTTAAAGTTCCTATCTTGAGGTAACCCCACTAAAATTAATAAGATCTATACAAACAAAGGTGGAACCGTTTCTGAGATTATTTAGGAGAAGCAAAGTGCAGACTGGAATAATAATATGTATCACTTGTGTACAGATGGAAGGCATCTGGATATATACGTGTAAGTTTACATGTACATCAAATATTTCTAATAAGACACAGAACACTCTGTGACAGTGGGTGTCCCTGGAGAGGGGACCTGAGAAAGAAGGAGGGTAGGAAATAGACTTACTTTTCGCTATAAACCCTTTTGTACTATTTCAGTACGTCCTTCTGTTGTATATATTGCCACTCAAAAACTAATCTCTAGAAAGTAAAGAAAAGTATACCCTGTCTCATTTATTTATTTTTAAATTTAATTTTCTTTTTTTGGCCACCTTGCGGTATGTGGGATCGTAGATCTCCAACCGGGGATTGAACCCACGCCCCTGTAGTGGAATCATGGTGTCTTAACCACTGGACTGCCAGGGAAGTTCCAAGTGTGCTCTGTCTTGGAGACTACCTAGGAAGAAGCTTCACTGTTGCCTCGCTCAGCCCTCTTTTCGTATATGATTTATTTCCACAGCAAGCAAAGCTGGACACCCAACTCCGGGACAAAGAGTTCTACAGACCCACCCCCAGCCCCAACCCCAAGCTAGAAGATGGATACCCTGCCTTCAAAAGGCCCCACATGACCGCCAAGGACCTGGGGCAACCTGGCTTCTTCCCACCCCAGGGCCGTGTGGGCCCAGTGGAGGATGAATGGAGGTTCACCAGCACCTGTCCATCTGTGTACCCAGCTTCCCACACTCTGTACCTGGCCCACGGCGACCCAAACCGGATTCGACAGAGCGCCGACTTCCCCTGTCTTCTGGAGCCTGAGCACCAGCCCGCCCCAGACGTGGGCAAAGGCTACTTTCTACTGCCCGGCTGTGCCTGTACTTATCACTGTACAGTCAAGGTTCCCATATTGAACCGATGGGGCCCCTTGATGCCATTTTACCAGTAGGTAGGCTGAGAACACCTTCCAAGGGCCCTGTGGAAATTCCTTCTTCTCACAAGGAAATCCCTTGAAGTACGGATTGGAGAACTAAAAATAAAACTCTGGAAAGACGATCCAGTGGCACCAAGACTGTGCTTGTTTGACTTGGCCTGCCTGGTTTGACTTGACTCCCTGGCCTGCCCCGGGGCACAGCATCCCCTCCATAGAAGGAAGATGGGAGGGAGGGAAGAAGGGAAACTGGTATGTATGAAGGGTGGAATATGTGTGTTTCAGGATAAGTAAGAACCTTGCTGTAAGGAGTCTTACAAAAGGGAAAATAATCATGTTTCCCATAGTCATTGAAAGTTGGGTAAGATTATAAACCTTAAAATGCTGTTGGATAAGTTTTAACCTCAATGCTCTTAATTCATTCCGCACTCCCACCCTTGTAGCAATCAACAGTAACCATTTAGAGGGCTTCATTTCCTGTATTTCTTCTTGCTCAGTGGACCTTGGGGAACAGAAATGTAAGGGTCAGTTAGGAAACAGGCTAAGGTGCTGTAACAAAGAGAACCAAAGTACAAAGTCTTGAAAAATGTACTAGTTTGTCTCTCATCTAACAGTTTAGAGGTAAGCAGGTGAGAGAAGAGGAAAGGGCGTTCTTTGTAGCAGTTTCTGGCTCTGAGTCCCAGGTGACTGCTGTGGAGTCCATTGTGCCCCCATCCAAATTCATATGTTGAAATCCTAACCTTTAACGTGACTGTATTTGGAAACAGGACCTTTCAGTTCAGTTCAGTCACTCAGTTGTGTCCGACTCTTTGTGACCCCATGGAGTTGGGGGTAATTAAGGTTAAATGAGGTCAAAAGGGTGAAGGCTTAATCTGAAAAGACTGGTGGTCTTTAAAAAGAAAAAGAAAAAAGTAAACACACACACACAATGAGAGCTCTACACACACACACACACACACACACACTCCAAAGAAAGGCTATGGGAAGATACACACACACACACACTCTCTCTCTCTCTCTCCAAAGAAAGGCTATGTGAAGATGTAGCAAAACGTTAGCCTGGGAGCCATAAAGAGGTCTTACCCTGCCAGATCTTAATCTTAGATCCTCCAGCCTCCAGAACTGGAAGAAAGTAAATTTCTGACTGTTGTACTTTGTTATGGCAACTGAACAAACTCATACAGTGGCTGATTTTGTGACTGATAACTTTCAGTTAGCAGAGAGTTAGAAACAGGGCTTCCCTGGTGGCTCAGTGATAAAGAATCCACCTACCAATGCGGGAGACATGGGTTTGATCCCTGGTCCAGGAAGATCTCAGTGCCATAGAGTGGCTAAGCCTGTGTGCCACAGCCATTGAGCCTGTGCTCTAGAGCCCAGGAACCACAACTACTGAGCCCATGTGCTGCACCTGCTGAAGTCCGCATGCCCTAGAGTGGTTCTCCACAAGAGAAGCCACCACAATGAGAAGCCCTTGCACCACATCAAAAAGTAGCCCCTGCTTGCCACAACTAGAGAAAAGTCCTCATAGCAACAAAGACCCAGCAGAGCCAAAAATAAATAAATAAAATAAGTGCACACTTAAAAAAATGTAAGTAAGAAACCACCAGGGGGATTCAGTCAATGTCCCTTTTAGGGGCAGAAGTGACCCTCTTCACTTCCAGTCGTGTCCTCTTGGCCAGAGCTCAGCCACATAGTCCCACCCAACTGCAAGAAAGGCTGGGAAACATAATCTTTGTCCCAGGTGGCCATGCACCCAGCTAAAAGTGAGAAGTTAATGTAGAACTAAAGGTCGGACTTTGGTAGATCAGATCAGATCAGTCACTCAGTCATGTCTGACTCTCTGCGACCCCATGAATCCCAGCACGCCAGGCCTCCCTGTCCATCACCAACTCCCAGAGATCACTCAGACTCACGTCCATCATGTCAGTGATGCCATCCAGCTATCTCATCCTCTGTCGTCCCCTTCTCCTCCTGCCCCCAGTCCCTCCCAGCATCAGAGTCTTTTCCAATGAGTCAACTCTTCGCATGAGGTGGCCAAAGTACTGGAGTTTCAGCTTTAGCATCATTCCTTCCAAAGAAATCCCAGGGCTGATCTCTTTCAGAATGGACTGGTTGGATCTCCTTGCAGTCCAAGGGACTCTCAACAGTCTTCTCCAACACCTCAGTTCAAAAGCATCAATTCTTTGGCGCTCAGCCTTCTTCACAGTCCAACTCTCACAACCATACATGACCACAGGAAAAACCATAGCTTTGACTAGACGAACCTTTGTTGGCAAAGTAATGTCTCTGCTTTTCAATATGCTATCTAGGTTGGTCATAACTTTCCTTCCAAGGAGTAAGCGTCTTTTAATTTCATGGCTGCAGTCACCATCTGCAGTGATTTTGGAGCCCAGAAAAATAAAGTCTGACACTGTTTCCACTGTTTCCCCATCTATTTCCCATGAAGTGGTGGGACCATTTTTGCCATGACACATGAGAAGGCATCCCCTTTATAGGATCGCACTAAACACTGGTGTTTCTGTAGGGAATCTTGTTAAAATGCAGGATGGAGACGAGGGACTTCCCTGGCGATCCAGTGGTTAGGACTTCTCCTTCCAGTGCAGAGGATGTAGGTTCGATTCCTGCTCAAGGAGCTAAGATCCCACATACCTCGCAGCCTAAAAAACATTAAAAAAGAAGCAATATTGTAACAAATTCAATAAAAATTTTTAAAATGGTCAGTAGTCCACATCAAAAAAAAAAAGAAAAAGATTAAGAAAAAAAAAAAGAATGAGAACAAGATTCTGTATTTCCAAACAAGCTCCCAGATGATGCCAGTACTGCTGGTAGATAAATCACACTTCAGTAGTGATGCTATACACAGTACTCTATTCCTTTTCACACTCCATTACTTACAGATCCAATTCTTTTTCATGACAGCCTGATAATCCATTGAATTGATAGATTTTGATTTATTATTTTCATATTGGTGGATAGTCATGCTTTTTCCAATTCCCTCTCTACAAATAATGCCACAATAATTATTCATAAACATATATCTTTACAAATGGTGCTTTGATTTCTATTAGGCAGAATTGTACAAATGGGATTTCCAGGTCAAACCATGTGAGTATGTAGTGTTAATAGATCCTACCAGAACAGCCTCCTTCCTGCCAGCAGTGGGTAAGAGTGCCTCTTTTCCCATCTCCCCACCAGCTTGTGGATATTATGAATCTTTAAAAATTTTGCTAATTTGATAAGATGGAAAATGGTATCTCATCATGTTTTTGTTTTGGCGGTTTTTTTTGTTTGTTTTTGGCTTTTTTTTTTTTTTTTGGCCACACCACAAGGCATGTGCGAACTCAGTTCTTGGATTGAAACCAAGTCCCCTGCAGTAGAAGCATAGAGTATTAACTACTGGTTCATCAGAATGTACCAGCATAGTTTTAATTTAACTTCTAGCAATATATTGAATCTTTTGGCTACTGAATCTAACCATTGGGTTTCTGAGTTGCATCTTTCTCCCTTGAATTATTTATCTTTTTTCTCATCAATTTATAGGAGATTTTTGTACATTGGTCGATATAAACATTTATCTAGCACATGCTCCAAATATGTTCACTATTTAGTTTCAAATATAAAAGTTTAAATATGTAATCTGCATATATTTTCTCTGGAATATGTTGCAAAATGAAGAAAAGTGTGAAGAAGAAAAAGAAACCACCTGTAATCCCACTGCTCACTGACAACTTTGGTTGACTTTTTGATGCCCAGGGAGTCAAGGTAACTCTTAAATTATTGTGCAGTGGAGCCAGACAAAACTGGAAATCCACCGGTTTGGGGGAGCCAGGCAAAACTGGGGTTCCTGAGTTCACAATTTACCAGCTGAGGAGTATTCTAAAGACTTATTTCATCTCTCTGAACAGTAACTTACTCATCTGTAAGGGGTATTAATAATGCTCATACCTTTTGAGTGAACATAACACCTGTGATACAGTCTGTGTTTAGTTATATGCACATTTTACATGTTTATATGCATATTTACAAATCTCACACTGAACACATTATTTTACATTCTGCTTGGTCTTGTTGCATTAAGTATACACACTGTTACTCAACCTTAAACCTTCATAAATATTATTGCACGGACTAATTATTGCATAATTAGTATTGTTCAACATCCAAGTTTCCAATGATGTATTTTCTCTTATAAGTAACGTCACTGAATAAACTTTTTTCTCCAGTTAGGTAGAAAAAGAAAGATGAAGTTACTGGGTCAAAGTGTATGAATATGTTCTTGATGTATATCACCAAATCACTTACTAAACGGGTTTGGTTTTAAATTTTTATTGAAGTTGATTTACCATGTTGTGTTGTGCCTCTTAGTCCCAAAGCCCAATCTCTGGCCCCTCCCCCTTTCTTCTTCTCACAGGTAACCTCCAGTGTGTTCTCTATGTCTGTGGTGTGTGTGTGTGTGTGTTTGTCGCTCAGTCGTGTCCAACTTTGTGACCCCATGGACTATAGCCCACCAGGCTCGTCTGTCCATGGGATTTCCCAGGCAAGAATACTGGAGTGGGTCGGCATTTTCTTGTGTGTGTGTGTGTGTGTGACTGAATATATGTATAATGGAATATTAGGCTTCCCTGGAGGCTTGGATGGTAAAGAATCCACCTGCAATGTAGGAGACCTGGGTTTGATCCCTGGGTTGGGAAGATCCCTGGGAGAAGGGAATGACAACCCACTCCAGTATTTTTGCCTGGAGAATGCCATGGACAAAGAAACCTAGTGGACTACAGTCCATGGAATCGTAAAGAGTCAGACACGACTCAGCAACTTACACTAACTAATAATGGAATATTACTCAGCCATAAAAATGAACGAAAATTTGCCATTTGCAACAACACAAATGAATCTGGAGGGTAATATGCTTAGTGAAATAAGTCAGACAGAAGAAAGACAAATACTGTATGCTTTCACTTATATGTTGAATCTAAAATGTAAATGAATAAATATAACAAAACAATTGGACTCACAGACATTTGTCTCCTCATCAGTTGTGAAATGCTTCCTACCTAGTATGTTCCCTTCTCCCTTACCTGTTATATTCTTCAGTGAATCTCTTTTATCCATGATGCCTTCCAACATGTCCATAAAAAAGGTGTCTAAGAATGAAATTGCACTACTTCTCAGTACTTGTTAATAAATAACATTTTCCCCAGTGTTGTCATGTGAATCAGCTGTTTGAACATATAGTTTCTTCCACAAAATGACTTAGTTGAGGTGAAAACATGAATAATATTGTTTTCTTTCTTTTTTTTTTTATGTCTCCCTCTCTCTTTACATGTTTCTTTTTAAAAATATTTATTTTTGACTGTGCTGAGACTTTGTTGCTGTGCACAGGCTTTCTCTAGTTGCTGCAGCAGGGGCTACTCTCTAGTCGTGGTGCTTGGGCTTCTCAATGCGGTGGCTTCTCTCCTTGTGGTGCATGGGCTTGGTTGTTCTCAGGCACGTAGGATCTTCCCAGACCAGGGATCCAACCAGTGTCGCTTGCATTGCAAGGTAGATTCTTAACCACTGGACCACCATGGAAGCCCCCTTTCAGGGGTTCATCCTAGCGTTACAAGGGGTATGACTGGCTCTGCTTAAGATAGACAATTGAGCGTCCAGACGTACCTGGACAGCTCCAGGACTGGACAGGGCAAGAAGACTAGCTGAGCCCTGGGTCACATGGAGCAGGAGAGGACAGTGGAGGGGAATTCCAGGAGGGATCCGCTCAAAAGAGGAGGATGAGACCCCAACACGTTGCATATGAGGCACTAGCTTCACGTTCTCATGTCTGAAGGCTGATAAATTGGGCTTTCTCTGAGCAACAGCCACTAAAGTCCCAAGTTTCTGCCTCAGAAATCTCTTGACTTGGCTCTTCCTCCGGACGCCGCTGCAGCAATGTCCTCTGTTGGCACAGGAGCGCCCCCTGCAGTTCCTCCTTGTATTACCCCTAGAGGAACCTTAGAAAAAAGGTCGGATTATTTCTCATCTCCCTGAAGAACCACACCTTTGGGGTCGTCACTGTAAAGGCCTTTCATATGTGGCATCAACCTTTCCAACCCCACCTCCCTGCCTTCCCTATACACACACACACACACACACACACACACACATTTCACACTTCTGTGCTTTGCACTTGCTGCTTCTGTCTGTCTGCTAGAAAGTCCTGCTTTCTCCCAACTGCATTATCACCTCCTCCAAAGAGCTTGCCTTGATAATCTCATGTCCCAAGCAGTTTGGGTTCCTAGGTCCTTTCATTTTTCCACACTTTATAGGGATGCTGTGAGGGTTACATGAGTCAATGCCTAGAGCCTGGCAAACAGTGAAGGCTCAATAACAGTAAGATATTTTTAATTTTTATTTTTATTATCTTTACAATTATTAGGGCTTCCCTGGTGGTTCAGACAGTAAAGAATCTGCCTGCAATGCAGGAGACCAGGTCAATTCCTAGGTCGGGAGGATCTGCTGGAGAAGGGAATGGCAACCCACTCCAGTATTCTTGCCTGGAGAATCCTATGGAAAGAGGAGCTGGCAGGCTACAGTCCATGGGGTGGCAAAGAGTTGGACATGACTGAGCAACTAACACTTAAGATTATTACTTAAAATATAAAATTGTTTTATTTATCTTGGTGGCTCCTGAGACCTGGCACACAGCAGGTGCTAGATAAACACCGAAGGAATGAATGGCAGAGGACAGGCTTTCCAAGCCGAGACATAGAAAGGAGGTGGTCCCAGGCCTGACCTCCAGACATTTCTGTAGCTGCTTTCCATGCTCTGGCCTCCAGCTGCATCAGGCTCCAGACAAGGTGGTCTGTCCAACTTCAGCCAGCGAAGCTCTCTGTACCTGGCCATGTCAAGTGAAATTACCTGGGCAGACATTCTCGAAGATGGCTCGCACCTTTGCCCACTGAATTCTACTCTCTACCAATCAGAGTCATCTTTGGGAAAAGCAGGATGGTGAGAACTTCAAATAAAGTTTGTCAACCCCCCGTGCCACCCCCCTACCCCCAATATCCCTGGCCCCATGCCTTCCCAGTCCTGATCCTAGCCTGGACTGGTTGATCAGTGGATCCAGGAGAAGCCTGCTATGGCCAACAGACATGGCAATTTTCTCAGCAGAAGGCTTTTAGCTCCATGCCTGGTTATTCCTGCAGCAGAACATGGCTGGGTACTAGTAGCCACCCCATCTGTCTTCATTGCTCTCCATGTTTAGAGCTCCCTGAGGTCCCCGGGGAATAGGAGTAGAGCACAGAATAGGGAGCAGGGGCTATGGAGGGGACCCATGTGCCAATCCCAGTGTCAGGCCAGGCACATGCATTATAAAATACCCCTCATAACCATTGAGGAGATAATCTACCTCTCACTCTGCTTTATAGCCGAGGAACCTGAAGGATCAGGTGATTTAGCCAAATGTCACAGGATCTGAAGCTTGGCTTCTTTCTTTCATGAAATCCCATTTCCATGAAAACCTTCAGTTTTCTCATCTGTAAAATGAGGATAATTATACCCATCTTACAAGGTGCAAATGTGCACGTTAGTTGCTCAGTTGTGTCTTTGTGACCCCATGGACCGTAGCCCGCCAAGCTCCTCTGTCCATGGAATTCTCCAGGCAAGAATACTGGAGTGGGTTGCCATTTCCTTCTCCAGGGGATCTGCCCGGTCTAGGTATCAAACCAGGGTCCCTGCACTGCAGGTGGATTATTTACCATCCAAACCAGTACATGAAACATGATAACACAGGGAACTATACTCAGTACCTTGTAATAATCTATAGGGGAAAAGAATCTGAAACAGAATATATATATATATATATATATATATATATATATATAATAACTGAATATATATATAACTGAATATATATATAACTGAATATATATATAAGTGAATCATTCTGCTGTATACCTGAAACTAACACAACATTGTAAATCAACTATACCTCAATTTAAAAAAATAAAGAGGTGTACTTAAAAGAAAATAAAAAGAATGTACATTAATGGATATTTAAAAATTTTTGGTAAATGTTAGTAAAGTGTTTTACTTCATTTGCTTAAGACATGACACATGAACTGAGCTCCCTGCCCCCACCATGATGTCAATCTGATGGGATGTTTTTGTCATTCCTTGGCCTGGGGTGGGGCCTTGATGATGAGACTGCAGAAACAGGACTGGGAGGCTTCTCTGAGATAATACTAACAGCCCTTACATGTGTATATTCTTCAGCGTTTACAAAACACAATCGCAGATGCTATCTCCCAAGATGTTCATCTCATCTCTGTGACTTGGGAATTCTTAGCCCCATTTCACAGAAGGATAAGTACCTAAGGCAGGGCGGGGCTGCAGACCTCAGGCTTGTGCTGCAGTGTGCCCTCTTCTGGATCAAGTGGCCATCCACTGTGGATTGGAAACTCTGAAGTCACGCCTAGCAGGCAATACTATCTGAGCACCTTGATAAAATGCTGATCCTCAGCCCCACCAGGTGTGGGTGGAAAGTCGCTAGGTCTGGAGCAAATGTCAAGCATCTGCATTTTCATCCAGTTTACCTGGAGATTGGCTCCCTGGTGCTCTGAGAAGCAGCAGAAGAGAATGCCGAGTTCCTGGAAGTCTTGACAAGATCAGCCAGTAGTAAATCTCTGATGGAGCTAAATCACAAAGTGGGGTGCAAGAGACAGCATGGAGGGGTGGAGATGGATCAGAGTAGCAGCTTTTTTTTTTTGACCGAGACACACTGGCTTATGGGATCTTCCTTCCCTGATCAGAGATTAAACCTGGACCCTTTGCAATGAGGGCTTCCCCTAGTGACTCAGCAGCAACCCGTTCCAGTATCCTTGCCTGGGAAATCCCATGGACAGAGGAGCCTGATGGGTTACAGTCCATGGAGTCATAAAAGAGTCGGATACTACTTACAGACTAAACAACAAACAACAGCAATAACCTTGGCAGAGAAAGCCCCAAGTCCTAATCACTGGACCATCAGGGAATTTCAACACCTATTTAAATGTCTCAAGAGTATTTTGGCCACACAACAAGCCAGAATGTGTGCATTAATTTCCAAACATCTCCCTTGTGGCTCAGCTGGTAAAGAATCCACCTGCAGCATGGGAGACCTGGCTTCTATCTCAGGGTTGGGAATATCCCCTGGAGAAGGGAAAGGCTACCCACTCCAGTGTTCTGACCTGGAGAATTCCATGAACTATACAGTCATGGGGTCACAAAGAGTCAGACACAACTGAACGACTTTCACTTTCAAAACGTGTGTATGTGTATATACATATGTATGTACACACATACACATATGTGCACATACATGTACACATATGTGTATGTGTATATATGTATATGTTTCACTTATAAGAAGTACTTGGAGTAGTCAAACCCACAGAGACAGAAAGAGAAATGGTGATTGCCCAGGGATAGGAGGAGGTGGAAAGGTGGTGACGTAAAAGTTCTGGAGAGGGATTGGTGATGGTTACACAAAAGTCTGAATATACTCAATGCTATTGAACTATACACTTAAATGTGGTTTGAATGGTACATTTTATGTTATGTGTATATTTTATCACACACAAAATATATAAATATGTGTGTGTGTTAACTCACTTAAGTCATGTCTGGCTCTTCATGTCTGGCCACCAGGCTCCTCTGTCCATGGGATTCTCCAGGCAAGAATATTGGAGTGGCTTGCCATGTCCTCCTCCAGGGGATCTTCCTGACTCAGGGATCGAACCCACATCACTTTATGTCTCCTGCATTGGCAGGCAGGTTATTTCCCACTAGTGCCACCTGGGAGGCCCATGTATATATATACGTGTGTGTGTGTGTGTGTGTGTGTGTGTGTGTGTGTAGAACACAAATGAAAGAAGCATCTGAGTCCCTCACATACCAAAAAAGAAAAAAGGCCGACAGTGCAGGAGAAAAATTATTTTTGAATTCAACTCCTTACTTGTTTGCAAATATTTGTTTAATGGTATATGCCAGGCACAAGTCTAAGGGCTGGGAGTACAGCAAGAACAGTAAGACAAGGAGATTCCATACCAATTGGAAAAATGATAATAAACTAAAAAGGAAAGCAAGAAGGCTGAGCACTGAAGAATTGATGCTTTTGAACTGTGGTGCTGAAGTAGATAGACTTCAAGAGAGTCCCTTGGACAGCAAGGAGATCAAAGTAGTCAATCCTAAAGGAAATCAACCCTGAATATTCATTGGAAGGACTGATGCTGAAGCTAAAGCTCCAATCCTTTGGCCACCTGCTGCAAAACGCTGACTCATTGGAAAAGATCTTGACACTGTGAAAGACTGAGTGCAGGAGAAGAAGGAGGCGTCAGAGGATGAGATGGCTGGATGGCATCAATGACTCAATGGACATGAGTTTGAGCAAGCTCCCAGAGTTGGTGATGGACAGGGAAGCCTGGTGTGCTGCAGTTCATTGGGGTTGCAAGAAGTTGGACATGACTTAGCGATTGACCAACAGCAGGAGATGCTGGTAGAATTAACCATGGCCCAGTTGTTTATGCTACTTGTAGGTGGCTACTCATAGTTCCAGTCTTCTCTCCACACTATCATTCTGAGGCTAGGCTACTGGAGGAGTGCTGAAATAAATGGAAAACCTCACCCACATCTACCTCAAACGTTAATTTGCTTATGAATCATTTGGGGGCTCCAGTTAAAGTGTGGATTCTGAACCAGCCAGTCTGAGGTGTTGAACCTGAGATTCTGCATTTCTGCCCACACTCCTGGGCCAGCAGGACTATGACTGTTGAGGCTTGTGGTTCCCAGCCTTGATTGTATCTGGGAATCACCTGGGAGCTTAAAAAAAAGCCTGATGTCTGGATGTCACAGACAGAGAGTGTGGGTTTTTAAGGCTGGAGTGTGGCGGGGGGTTAATGGCATTTTTAAAGGTCCCAGTATTCTAACCTGCTGCAGAGATAGAAAAGCAGAGCTTTAAAAATCATCCAGGGAGTTTTTGTTTGTTTGTTTGTTTTAATGTAGGTTCCCAGGTGGCTCAGTGGTGAAGAATCCGCTTGCCAAAGCAGGAGAGGCAGGTTCCATACCTGGGATAGGAAGATCCCCTGGAGGAGGGCATGGCAACCCAATCCAGTGTTCTAGCCTGGAGAATCCCATGGACAGAGGAGTCCATGGGGTCGCAAAGAGTTGACAAGGCTTAAGGACTAAACAACATGTTCTAGGATAACAATTCCTAAAGCCTTTGATTTTTCAAACCTTAGAAAAGGTTCCCCCAAAAATGTGCGTTTTAGCAGGCACCCCTAGAGACTCCACTGCCCATGAATCGCATTCACGCGGGAGCGCTCCCCCTCCCCCGCTCCAAACGATGCCCAAGGCCAGCGATTATCTGAATCAGATACAGCGGGTTTGGACTCCAGGCTCATTCAATAGCTGCATAATTGCAGGTAAATCACCTTAAAACAAAACAAAACAAAACCTTATTTGCCTTTCCCACTAAGGTTAATATAGTGTGTGGCTATTTCTGAAGAATAGATTCCACAAGGGGAATTTCTGCATCAAGAAGAATTTGCTTGCAAATTTCAACAGATACCAAAATTCATTCAAATGCATTCTTCTTTGCATTCCTAACACTGTGGAGAATTCTTTTTATCACACACGCACCCCCACAGGTGAATCTTTCAAATTCTTGCCATCGACGAGTGGAAAAATGGGATCCCCGTTGTTGCTTTCGTTCGTATTTCCCTGTTGAGCAGGGAGGTTGAGTTCTCTTCATTCATATATTTATTTTAAAATATTTACAATCCGTCTGATGTGCCTGATTATCCCTATTGTGGGTAAATCCTTCGACTTAGTTTTCCTTTCCTCCGCTATAGAATGGAGGCAATACTATCTCCCAAGGCGGTTGTGAAGATTAGAAGAGATCTCATGAATATACAGTGCTTAGTATAGGAGTGGATGTACAGTAGGCGTTCCAGGAATGTTTGCCTTTGAAACTCGCGCAGGAGCCCACCCTACCGCGGGCAGCAGGTCTGAGCCCCAGGCAGGTTCATTCTACCCAAGGGAGGGGAGAGGGAAAGAGGGCGGGAGGTGGGAGGTAATTAACAACGCGGAGGTACCAGCTCCTCCGCGCAGTGCGCACCATTCGCGCAGCGTCCGCGGTCCATCACATCCCCACTAAAGTGCCCCCTGTCCAGTTCGCCTTCCTGCATCTGCCCCACATAGGGACAAGCCACTGGACCGACTAGGTACCACCCAGTCAAACCCCACGGTCCGCGGAGCTCCAGCCTTCCCTCGGTGTCTTATCGCCCCCACGTGGTCAATCTGAGCTCTCTTCCTCCCGGGCCGGTCTTTGCACCAACAGCAATTCCTGGCGCCACTCCCGGCTGCGCAGGAGCCAGACATCAGACCGCGGGCCAGAGAATAGATGTCTCATTCACATACCTTTGGTCTTCAAACCCTCTGGCCACCCTGCGCCCCGGCTCCCCGCGGAGTCAAACCGAGGAAGATTCTCAGGCTGCCCTATTGACCTGAAGCTTAGGGTCAAAGTTCTGAAAGAAAGGGGGACTTTTCAGCACTAACCCCCACCTGCCTGGCCCCACAGGGCAGCCCCACACCCCTCGGGTAACAAAGGGCGTCTCTTGATTACTTTAATAATAACCACACTTTCATCTTAACCTAACACATTATCCTCGTAACATCAACTGTCAGCCTCTGGTCTTTGTCATATGTATATTCAATGTCTGTAGTTTTGCAGAAACAGTATGAAATTTATAAGCTACATATTTTACTTTGGGATCTTTCCTGCTTTCGTCTCCTGTTTCCTTCTTTTCTACTCCTTGAGGGCAGTTAACAGCCAGGGGTTCTTTCTCTACCTTCCTCTCTCCCCGATCAGGTAATCGTAGATTTGCATATATGCACTTTTGTGTGACTCTTTAACTGAAATTATGTCACTTAATCCTCATAGTAACTCTGCAACAAATTATGCCCATTTTATGTATTTAATTTTGACTGTGCTTGGTCTTCGTTGCTGCTCCGGCTTTTCTCTAGTTGCAGGCAACAAGTGGGGATTAGTGTTCATTGCAGTGTGTGGGTTTCTCATTGCAGTGGCTTCTCTTACTGTGGAGCATGGGCTCTAGGGCACTCTGGCTTCAGTAGTTGCAGCTTGCAGCCTGGGTTGCTCTTTGGCAACTGGGATCTTCCCAAATTAGGGATTGAACCCCTGTCTCCTGCATTGGCGGGTAGATTCTTTTCCACTGAGCCACCAGGGAAGCCCTATTTGTTTACTTCTATTGTTGTTTAATTTTTTGGCCATGCTGCACGGCATGGGGGATCCTAGTTCCCAGATCAGGGATGGAAACCGAGCTCCCTGCATTGGCAGTGGGGAGTCTTAATCACTGGACCACCAGGGAAGTCCCAAATTATACCCATTTTAGAGTTGAGGAAACTGAGGTTATGATTTTGTTTTCATTTCTATTTATTGAGTGTTTACTACTTGTAGGATTCTGTGCTAAACGTTATATATCTTATCCCCTTGATCTTCAAAACCTGTTACTTGCAGTTGTGGAAACAGATTAAAGAGATCAAGGAAAATTATACTAAACAAGTAAATAGTAATACAGCTGATTGTGACTACAAAGCAGTCTCTCGTTACCTGTCACTCTTCGAAACTGCCCTCTGGATTGAAAGAAATCAGAAGTGAAATTGTGGGTGGTGGGATGATAAGTGGATTATTACAAGCTTCCTGCTTTGTGACTGTAGTTATTTTAACAATGGTGTTGGTTCCTTATGGATAAAACTGCCGTGAAAATATCTGAGTTGCAGAGGGCCCAGCAGAATTAAATGAGACCATATCACGTCTGTCTAAACTATAAGCAGCAGGATACAAAGATGAGATCAATTAAAATAGTGGAAATAGTTTATTGGTTTCCTTTTTCTTGTTTTATTAATTGATTATTCTTTGATCTTTTATAATTTTATTTTTATTTACTTGTTTAGTTTTGGCTGTGCTGTGTTTTCATTGCTGTACAGACTTTTCTCTAGTTGTGGTGAGCGGGGGCTGCTCTAGTTTCGGTGTGCTGGCTTCTCATCGTGGTGGTTTCTTTTGTTGCAGAGCATGGACTCTAGGTCTCACAGGCTTCAGTAGCTTCGGCTCCCAGGCTCTAGAGCACAGGCTCAGTAGTTGTGATGCATGGGCTTAGTTGCTCCGTGGCATGTGAAATCCAGACCAGGGATCGAACCCATGTCCCTGCATTGGCAGTCAAATTGTTTATCACTGAGCCACCAGGGAAGCCCTTGAATATTGTTAATCCTGAAAATAGTGCCTCTGTTGAAAGAGGTCAAAGGATGGGTGAGATGAAGATTGGAGTTAATAATCTCTTCCTTTGACCCTCCTCCCCTATTCCTCTCTCCTGAGATAAACAGTGTGGTGTTTGGTGTAGGTACTTCTAAACTTTATCCCAATGAAAATATTCCATTTAAACAGATATAGAAGCCATTCCATTTGGCTGCAATCATACTACTCACACTCCTTTGCAACCTGGAGATTTGTCACTTATCTGCTTTAATCATTCCATCTAGGCTGCTGACTCATTTGCAACATATCAGAGTACAAATGTATCTTCATCTATTCAGCCTTTAGTCTGAGTATTTCTTCAAAAGATACTTTTGAAGAAAGAACACCCTTTCCCCTTCATTACTTCTCAGAATCAAAGCCTCTCTCTGCCACTGGGCAAATTTCTGACCTTTCTGGGGAGTGCGGATTTCCTCTGTCTCCTGAAAGCACCTGAGTTCTGACTAGTGAACTCTGCATTGTCTGGGCTCCTCTTCCTACCCATGTTCTTTCTGCTTGCAACAAAGCAGATGCCAAGGTTGAGCTGATCCCAACCTTGCTGTTATCCTTCCTGACATATTCTCTGAGTGAGCTCTTGTTGTTCAATAGCTCAATCATGTCTGACTCTTTGTGACCCCATGGACTGCATCACACCAGGCTTCCCTGTCCATCACCATCTCCCAGAGTTTGTTTATTTCATGTTTACTGAGTTGATGATGTCATCCAACTATTTCATCCTCTGTCACCCCCTTCTCCTCCTGCCCTCAATTTTTCCTAGCATCAGGGTCTTTTCCAGTAAGTTGGCTCTTTGCATCAGGTGGTAAGGATTGGAGCTTCAGCTTCAGCATCAGTTCTTCCAATGAATATTCAGGGTTGATTTCCTTTAGAATTGACTAGTTTGATCTCCTTGCTGTCCATGAACAGTATGAAAAGAGTGAGTTCTAAAAGTCCTTATCTCCCAATTCATCCCACCCGCTTCCCTTCCCCATTTGGTATCCATACATTTGTTTGTTTGTTCTCTGTGTCTCTATTTCTGCTTTGCAAATAGGTTCATCTGTACCATTTTTCTAAATGAATTGTGAGATTGGGAATGACATATATATACACTATTGATACTGTATATAGCAAATAGACAACTAATAAGAACCTACTGTATAGTTCAGAGAACTCAGTACTCTGTGGTGACCTAAATGGGAAGGAAATTTTTAAAAAAGGAGGGATATATGTATACATATAGCTGACTCACTTTGCTGTACAGTAGAAACTAACACAACATTGTAAAGCAACTATACTCCAATAAAAATTGATTTTAAAAAAGTTAAAGTAGAACTACAAAAAAATCGTAAAATAAAAGCTCCCTGGACTTCCTTGATGGTCCAGTGGCTAAGACTCCAGGCTCCCAATTCAGGGGCCCCAAGTTCAATCCCTGGTCAGGGAACTAGATCCCACATGCTGCAACTAAGACCTGGTGCAGTCAAATGAAGAAATAAATAAATATTAAAAAAAAAAAAAAGCTCCCTTCTTTTCAGGAGGCAGAAGACAGGGAGCCTCCCACTGCAACAGCGCCTGGAGAAATCCTTCCATACCCAGCACTAAAGAGTGATGACAGAAGAGTGGCCCTGGGCTCCTGGGAGCCAGCCCAGGCTTAATCACTGGACAAGAGGTGTCTTCTGGCTCCCACAGACCAGGCTCAGGCCCTTTGCCCACTCTGCTGGGTGAAGGCCTCTCTCTCCAGTCCATTCTCTTCCTCACTTGCCACAGGGATCTTAAGGATCACATCACATCTGAGCCTCCCTGGCTCAGAAACTTGGAATGGTTTCCCATTTTCTCCTGACTAAAGCCCCAGGTTTGTTTTTTTTTTTTTTTACCACAGAGACCTGGGAAATCCATTATTTTCAAAAGGCAGCAAACCAAACCATCTCCTCCTTCTTTTAGATTCTATGGAAGTTTCTGCGCTAGAAATCCAAGAGCCTGGGAAAGGAGGTGGGAGGGAGGTTCAAGAGGGAGGGGACATATGTATACCTATGGCTGATTCATGTTGATGTTTAGCAGAAACCAACATAGTACTGTAAAACAATTATCCTTCAATGAAAAATAAATACATAATAAAATAAACCTTAAGAAAAAAAGAAATCCAAGACTCATCTTTTTCTCTTCTACCATTTATTCACTGACTTTATTTTTTTGGGCTCCAAAATCGCTGCAGATGGTAATTTCAGCCTTGAAATTAAAAGACACTTGCTCCTTGGAAGAAAGTTATAACCAACCTAAACGGCATATTAAAAAGCAGAGACATTACTTTGCAGACAAAGGTCCATCTAGTCAAAGCCATGGTTTTTCCAGTAGTCATGTATGGATGTGATAGTTGGACTATAAAGAAAGCTGAGTGCTGAAGAATTGATGCTTTTGATCTGTGGTATTGGAGAAGACTCTTGAGAGTCCCTCAGACAGCAAGGAAATCCAACCAGTCCATCCGAAAGGAAATCAGTCCTGAATATTCGTTGGAAGGACTGATGCTCAAGCTGAAACTCCAATACTTTGGCCATCTGATGGGAAGAACTGACTCATTTGAAAAGACCCTGAAAGGGTCGGTGATGCTGGAAAGATTGAAGGCAGAAGGAAAAGGGGAAGACGGAGAATGAAGTGGTTGGATGGCATCACCAACTTGATGGACATGAATTTGAGTAAGCTCAGGGAGTTGGTGATGGACAGGGAAGCCTGGCGTGCTGCAGTCCATGGGGTTGCAAAGAGTCAGACACAATCGAGCGACTGAATTGACTGACTGACTGACTGAATTATTCACTTAATTCCAGTGTCCCTGGCCTTCCTGCCTCAAAAATAATTGTCAAGTTCTTTTATTTCTCTCCACTCCCATTACAGAGAGCTCACTTTCTCATTCCTCCCCTCCCCACCAAGCCTTTGATTGGGCTGTTCCTCCTGCCTTCCCCATTTTTCTTATCGCACCAGCCCGAGCAGGGGAAGCAGCAACAGAAGATACTCTCTTGCTCTAAAGAGGGATGCTGAGCCAAGATGAGGGATGCTAAAGCTGTTGGAAGTAGCCAGTACATATTGCCCTAGGTTTATTATTTTAAGTCATTGTCCACTTGAGGAATTTAAAAGTAGCTCATGGCAGAGGCATTATGGGACTTGTGATGGTTGAATTTTTTTATGTCTGGCATGTTTAAGTCAGTCACTGTGGACCTGCTTGTTATGGTGTTCTCATGATGTCTGGAGGAGGGGCGATACCTTTACAGGTGGAAGAGTGTTTTCTATTCCAGCTCTCAACTTACCATGGAGTTACAGACCCATACGCCGCTAAGTCGAAAACGCATTTAAGTCAGCCAACCTTCTGAATCTTATAGCCTCACCTATTTTAAATGTGCTCAGAATATTAGCCTCAGTTCAGTTCAGTCACTCAGTCGTGTCCAACTGTGCGATTCCCATGGACTGCAGCACACCAGGCTTCCCTGTCCATCACCAACACCTTTAGCTTACTCAAACTCATGTCCATGGAGTCAGTGATGCGGTCCAACCATCTCATCCTCTGTCATCCCCTTCTCCTCCTGCCTTCAATCTTTCCCAGCATCAGGGTCTTTTCCAAGGAGTCAGTTCTTCACACCAGGTGGCCCAAGTATTGAAGCTGCAACTTCAGCATCAGTCCTTCCAGTGAATATTCAGGACTGATTTCCTTGGGATTGACTGGTTTGATCTTCTTGCACCCCAAGGGACTCTCAAGAGTCTTCTCCAACACCACAGATCAAAAGAATCAATTCTTTGGTGCTCAGCTTTCTTTATGGTCCAACTCTCACATCCATACATGACTACTGGAAAAACCATAGCTTTGACTAGATGGACCTTTGTTGGCAAAGTAATGTCCCTGCTTTTTAATATGCTGTCTAGGTTGGTCATAGTTTTTCTTCCAAGGAGCAAGTGTCTTTTAATTTCGTGGCTTCAGTCACCATCTGCAGTGATTTTGGAGCCCAAGAAAATAAAGTCTGTCACTGTTTCCATTGTTTCCCCATCTATTTGCCATGAAGTGATGAGCCCAGATGCCATGATCTTAGTTTTTCAAATGCTGATTTAAGCCAGGTTTTTCACTCTCCTCTTTGACTTTCACCAAGAGGCTCTTTAGTTCCCCTTCACTTTCTGCCATAAGGGTGATGTCATCTGCACATTAGTCAGGCAAAATCTTCTAATACAAAGCCTATTATTATTTTTAATTGCACTGGGCCTTTCATTGCTGTGGCAGGCTTTCCTAGCTGCGGTGAGCGGGGACTACTCTCTAGTTGCGGTGCGCATGCAGGCTTCTCTCTGCAGTGGCGTCTCTTGTTGCTGAGCACAGGCTAAGTGCACGAACTTCAGCAGTTGCAGCACACGGGCTCGGCAGTTGTGCCACTGGAGCTCTAGAGTGCGGGCTCAGTAGTTGTGGCTCACAGGCTTAGCAGCTCTGTGGCATGTGGAATCTTCCTGGATTGGGAATTGAACCTGTTCTGCTGCTTTGGCAGGTGGGTTCCTATTCACTGAACCACCAAGGCAGAGTTCCAAAGAATAGCAAGAAGAGATAAGAAAGCCTTCTTCAGCGATCAATGCAAAGAAATAGAGGAAAACATCAGAATGGGAAAGACTAGGGATCTCTTCAAGAAAATCAGAGATACCAAAGGAACATTTCATGCAAAGATGGGCTCGATAAAGGATAGAAATGGTATGGACCTAACAGAAGCAGAAGATATTAAGAAGAGATGGCAAGAATACACAGAAGAACTGTATAAAAAAGATCTTCACGACCCAGATAATCACTATGGTGTGATCACTGACCTAGAGCCAGACATCCTGGAATGTGAAGTCAAGTGGGCCTTAGAAAGTGTCACTACAAACAAAGCTAGTGGAGGTGATGGAATTCCAGTTGAGCTATTCCAAATCCTGAAAGATGATGCTGTGAAAGTGCTGCACTCAATATGCCAGCAAATTGGGAAAACTCAGCAGTGGCCACAGGACTGGAAAAGGTCAGTTTTCATTCCAATCCCAAAGAAAGGCAATGCCAAAGAATGCTCAAACTACCACACAATTGCACTCATCTCACACGCTAGTAAAGTAATGCTCAAAATTCTCCAAGCCACACTTCAGCAATATGTGAACCGTGAACTTCTTGATGTTCAATCTGGTTTTAGAAAAGGCAGAGGAACCAGAGATCAAATTGCCAACATCTGCTGGATCATCGAAAAAGCAAGAGAGTTCCAAAAAACATCTATTTCTGCTTTATTGACTATGCCAAAGCCTTTGACTGTGTGGATCACAATAAACTGTGGAAAATTCTGAAAGAGATGGGAATACCAGACCACCTGACCTGTCTCTTGAGAAATTTGTATGCAGGTCAGGAAGCAACAGTTAGAACTGGACATGGAACAACAGACTGGTTCCAAATAGGAAAAGGAGTATGTCAAGGCTCTATATTGTCACCCTGTTTATTTAACTTATATGCAGAGTACATCATGAGAAACGCTGGACTGGAAGAAACACAAGCTGGAATCAAGATTGCCGGGAGAAATATCAATAACCTCAGATATGCAGATGACACCACCCTTATGGCAGAAAGTGAAGACGAACTCAAAAGCCTCTTGATGAAAGTGAAAGTGGAGAGTGAAAAAGTTGGCTTAAAGCCCAACATTCAGAAAACGAAGATCATGGCATCTGGTCCCATCACTTCATGGGAAATAGATGGGGAAACAGTGTCAGACTTTATTTTTCTGGGCTCCAAAATCATTGCAGATGGTGACTGCAGCCATGAAATTAAAAGACGCTTACTCTTTGGAAGGAAAGTTATGACCAACCTAGATGGCATATTCAAAAGCAGAGGCATTACTTTGCCAACAAAGGTTCGTCTAGTCAAGGCTATGGTTTTTCCTGTGGTCATGTATGGATGTGAGAGTTGGACTGTGAAGAAGGCTGAGCACCAAAGAATTGATGCTTTTGAACTGTGGTGTTGGAGAAGACTCTTGAGAGTCCCTTGGACTGCAAGGAGATCCAACCAGTCCATTCTGAAGGAGATCAGCCCTGGGATTTCTTTGGAAGGAATGATGCTAAAGTTGAAACCCCAGTACTTTGGCCACCTCATGTGAAGAATTGACTCATTGGAAAAGACTCTGATGGTGGGAGGGATTGGGGGCAAGAGGAGAAGGGGATGACAGAGGATGAGATGGCTGGATGGCATCACTGACTCGATGGACGTGAGTCTCAGTGAACTCCGGGAGTTGGTGATGGACAGGGAGGCCTGGCGTGCTGCAATTCATGGGGTCGCAAAGAGTCGGACACGACTGAGCGACTGATCTGATCTGATCTGAAAGTGAAAAACAGGATAGCTGTCTGAGTGCAGAATGATTTTAAGTGTACTGGTTGTTTCTCTTCCTAACTGTGTGGCCGAATTCCCAGCATCGCTAGAGAATACATCACGCAATATATCACTAGCTCAGGAAGAGATCAAAATTTTAAATTCAAAGTACAGTTTCTACTGAATGTATATCATTTTCACATCAATATAATGTCCAAAGATCCTGTTTGAAAGGTCTGTGAAAGTGAAGTGAAAGTTGCTCAGTCGTGTCCGATTCTTTGTGACCCCATGGACTGTCCATGGAATTTTTCAGGCCAGAATAGTGGAGTGGGTAGCCTTTCC
The DNA here is from genome assembly GCF_027580195.1 of Bos mutus. NCBI lineage: Eukaryota > Metazoa > Chordata > Mammalia > Artiodactyla > Bovidae > Bos > Bos mutus. The sequence goes on from NC_091627.1 coordinate 59,269,155, forward strand.
CTTCAAGGGATCTTCCCAACCCAGGGATCAAACCCAGGTCTCCCACACTGCAGGTGGATTCTTTACCAGCTGAGCTACAAGGGAAGCCCCTGAAAGGTCTGTACTACTACTACTACTAAGTCATTTCAGTCGTGTCCGACTCTGTGTGACCCCATAGACGGCAGCCCACCAGGCTCCCCCGTCCCTGGGATTCTTCAGGCAGGAACACTGGAGTGGATTGCCATTTCCTTCTCCAACGCATGAAAGTGAAAAGTGAAAGGGAAGTCGCTCAGTCGTGTCCGACTCGATTTCTTGGGAGAAAAGGTGAAAATGAGCCCCCTGGTGGCAGTTACGGTAGTTGCAGGACTAGAATCTGGATGGGGAAGTCTCCTTAGGCAAAGTGCCTTACAAATCTAGTTCTCAAAAGAGCAAACGTCCCTGGAAGTGATCCAGAAAACATCCAGAGTTCCTGCTTTGCCCTTGACTTACTCCAAGAGTAAGACTGAGTCACTCCATGATCCCTGATTGCACTGGAAACTTGTTCTGTCTCCACTTCCTTGGAGAAATACAATCACTTTTGGTGTAAATGCTTCCATAGGAAAGTATCAGTGAGAAACAATCTGGAAAAAGAAAACTGCCTGGAACATCCTAAGTGTCCGCTTTTCTGTTCTTCTAGGAGGCAAAGGGCAGGCTAGATAGCTCGTTTTCAGAATTTCTCACAGTCTTCCTGACCTCTGGACCAGTACTCACTGCCAAGGTATTGCTTTCCTGAGGGAATCTGGAAGCTGGAAGCTGTGTGCATGTGCTTACTCCCAGCACAGAGTCTATAAGCTGTGTGGCTTCCCTATGGGACCCCACCCCTGCAGGGGTGGGGGATGTAACCCACTTCAGTGAAAAATGGAGAAGGTAGTAGGCTAAAGCAACAGCATCAGGCAGAGCCAAATGGATGCTCAGGGTCCCAGCCCACTTTTCCTCTCATTTAAATTAAACCCTAAGATCTCATTCCTTTAGAAAACTTCCAGGATTTGAGATTTTTAAATCTGTTTTTAACATTAGGATTGTTGAACCATCTTTTCTCCTTCACTTTGCAAATAGTTATTTATTGCCATGACTGGTACATTTCCTTTCTTCCTCATTTGGCTATTTTCTGAGGGCTGCAGCTATGTCAATTACATGTTATGTTCTCCAAATCCAGTTTGACAAATAAGCGATCAAGTACCACACCTTATGCTGGATGCTGATGGGATTACAAGAAGGGGTACCCATACCTTCTGAGATCTCAGCTATTAAGGAGATTGGTTTGTACCAATTACTGGCTCAACTGCATCCTGTGGGGCAAGTCTGGAGGGAGAGGGCTTGAAAAGATGTCAGAAAAGCAACAACTTGAAGGAGGAGGAGGTAGGGTTTGGAGTCCAGAAAAAGAGCTCTGGGAGACAATGCTGGAGACTCCATTCTGGCGACCCCTGAGGAGTTGTCAGGTTCTTGTGGCCCAGCCCCTGAGCTTCCAACACTGCTTTCCTACTGATAGCCAGCAGAGGCACAGGCAGAATTAAAATGAAAGAAGGGGGGCTTGCTTCCCTGCTGATCCATTGGCTAAGACTCCGAGATCCTAATGCAGAGGGCCAGAGTTCCATCCCTGGCCAGGGAACTAGATTCACATGTGTCGCAACCAAGATCACAGACCCCGTGTGAAAGTGTGTTAGTCTCTCGGTCATGTCCAACTCTTTATGACCCCATGGGTTGTAGCCCACCAGTCTCCTCTGTCCATGGGATTTCCCAGGCAGGAATACTGGAGTGGGTAGCCATTCTGTTCTCCAGGGATCTTCCAGACCTAGGGATCAAACCCGGGTCTCCTGCATTGCAGGTGGATTCTTTACCATCTGAGCCACCAAGAAAGCCCAGGTTAGACACTTGCAAATCCTTAAGACAGCTTGGTATGAGGGAGTAGGCAAGAACCTTAACTAGGGACTGGAATTCCTGGGATTTGGTCCCAGTTCTGCTCTGATTGGCTGTTAATAAGGGGCAAATCACAGCATCTTTCTGGACCTGAGTTTTACAATAAGAATGGTAATAATAACATCTGCCATGGTATTTTTTATAACTTTAAATTTTATTATTTTACTATATATTTTTATTTATTTGACTGCACCAGGTCCCAGCCTCAGCAAGCGAGATCTTTTTTTTTTCAGTTGCTGCATGTGGAATCTGCAGCTCCCTGACCAGGGATCAAACCTGGGCCTCCTGCATTGGGAGCCTGGAGTCCTAGTTACTGGACCACCAGGGAAATCCCTAAATAGCTAGCTCTCAGGGTGGTTGTGAGGGTCAAAGGATCTGCAGCTGGAACCGAGTTGGCAGAATGGGAAGAAATCAACAGGATCCCTCGCTGGGGTGAAGAGGAAAATAGTCACTGAAGCAGGCTAAGAGAGGAAGAAAAAAAAGAGTTGAACTGTCTAGGAGCCAAGCTGAACAGGGAAGAAAGACAGTTGGAGCCTCATTAAGCAGTGAGAATCTGGGAAGAGCACACAAAGACCTGTGACGTGTGCCCAGCTTACAAACTGCTCAAACTCTATGGGGCAGACATCACGTGTCTGTAAGATGGAAACAATCATTACAACCCTGAAGGCTGTGTCTGGCGAGTTTGTGCCTGGCAGCTCTGCACGCCAGATGCCTCCATCAGACACATCGTGATCGCAACACAACTGGCTTTGCCATAGCCTTTGCTCTGCGCAGCCTCCCTTTAGGGTAGAATGGTCTTTATGTCTCTGGCACAGAGTAGAAACTGAGCTAATGTGTTTGGATTATGAGTCCAGTGAATTTTGAAAAGGACTTGGTCCTGTGAAGTCTTTGGGAGAGGACGAGAAGATGCCTGTTTAGAACAGGTTCAGTTCAGTGTCCGACTCTTTGCAACCCCACTGAACCCACAGCACGCCAGGCCTTCCTGTCCATCACCAACTCCTGGAGTTTACCCAAACTCATGTCCATTAGAACAGGTTAGGAATAAGTTTTCTTTCTATTGTCTTAAATTAATTTTTATTGAAGTATAGTTGCTTGAAATGTGTTAGTTTCTGCTGTATAACAAAGTGAATCAGTTATACACACATGTATATCCCCCTTTTGGGGTTTCTTTCCCATTTAGGTCACCACAGAGCACTGTAATAGAGCTCCCGCTATACAGCGTGTGTGTATGTGTGTGTGTGTGTGTGCTCAGTCATGTCTAACTCTGCGACTCCATGGACTGTAGCCCACCAGGCTCTTCTGTCCATGGAATTTTTCAGGCAAGAATATTGGAGCAAGTTGCCATTTCCTACTCCAGGGGATCTTCCCAATCCAGGATCTGAACCCTTGTCTCTTGCGACTGCAGCATCGTCAGGCAGATTCTTCACCACAGAGCTACCTGGGAAGCCCTGTGCTACACAGTAGGTTCTCATTAATTATCTATTTTATACATGGTATCAATAGTGTATATGTGTCAAGTCCAGTCTCCCATTTCATTCCCTGGCCCTTGATGTCCATATGTTTCTTCCAACATTTGTGTCTCTATTTCTGCTTTGTAAATAAGATCATCTATAAGGAATAAGTTTTCTTGAGAGTAGGGTTATGACTCTTTGGAGACCTATGATCCCATTTTAAAATCTGAAAAATTCCATTTTGGAGCTAGTTCCCTCAAATAAGAATCAACCATATATCATTTCTAAAAGTTTTATTAAACCATTTAGACTTGAAAGAAGTCACAATAGTTAACACACTTTTAAGTGCGTTCTGTACACCACCAACCCAAATGGATTGAGTTCAGAATTTTTATAAATAAAAAATAAACTTATTTACAGTGAAAAATAAAAACGTTAGCAAGTTAGATGATTAAACTGTTATCTACAATCAGTTCTGAGACAGTATCAACCTACAGTATTACATTTAAGACATTTAAGATTTCATTAGATTTAAAAAGTCCATAATTGAAGCAGTTAGTTGTAATATATGATTTGTTTCTTACTACGGCTTTTTTTCCTTCTCCAAGCCAGAATTTTTGACCAATTTACACAAAAAGCTTCATTTTCCTTTTATTGGAGGTAAAAGTACAAAAAACCCTTAAAAACCTTTCTCCCTAGAACTATCTGAGGAATAAAGCTATTTAATGCTACAAATGACCCTAGAAAACTAGCTATATAATTTGTGCTACTTGTCCTCCAAAATAATGCAGCTTCCTAATTCACCCACCAGGGACAAAAATGGGAGTCAGCTTTGTTTTGAAATCAGTCTTAAAACTTCCACTATCTCTCTAGAAAGCATCTTTCTATAACAATATGGTTACCACCATGTAGGGACTTTCATTTTTCTGTACTATAAAAATATTTCCATTTCGTAATTCTCTCTGTACATTTTAGGGATTGCTTCTACCTCCTTAGGCAAAACGTGAGGACAGAATGCTTGGCCAGCCAGTTTCAACAGACCAACGAGGGAAAGGACCGCATGTGACAGCCCTCCCCTCGACTGGAGCGAAAATCAAAAGTTGGCTCAGATGAGGTGTGAGCTCCAAAATCCAGTTTAAAATCTGATTTAGAAAAGGCAGCCTAAAACAAAATCAAGTGGAGAACCATATTTTCAAGTCTGCGATTTTGGAAAAGCAACATTCCTCTGAAGCAGGCTATTCTGACGTCACTTGTTAGGGGCGAGAGCGGAACTTAAGGCTAATTGCTGGGCAAAGGGCTGTGGGGGCTGCTGGAGTGTCTTGAATGTTTTGCTCCGGGCGAGCTCATGGAGCGAGACCTCTGTCTGAGGAGTGTCTTTTCTGGAAACTCCAAGTCCTCGAAGATCGCGTTTTCAATGATGCTCGCCGCTTCTGGCCGTTCAGTAGGGGATGGGGACAGCATGTCTTGCACCATGGCATACTGAAAGATAAAAATTGTTTTGTGATGGCCACTAAACCATTGCCTAAATCAGGAGTCCACTAAATATTATGTTTCCGTAACTATGTTAAGTTGGTGAGCCAGTTTCTCTTTTTTTCTCAATTAATTTTTATTGGAATACAGTTGCTCTACAATGTTGTGTTAGTTGTGCTGAACGTTGTCGAACCTGGGTTTCTGGCATTGCAGGCAGATTCTTTACCATCTGAGCCACTTGATTCCATAGGGAATCAGTTATAGGTACACATATATCCCCCCTTTTTTGGATTGCCTTCCCATTTAGCTCACCACAGAGTACTGAGTAGAGTTCCCTTTGCTATAGAGAAGCTTCTCGCTGGTTATCTATTTTATACATAGGATCAGCAGGGTATGTATGTCAATCCCAATCTCCCAAGTCATCCCACCCCATCCCACCCACCTCACCTCACCCTCCCTTGTCCATATGTTTGTTCTCTACATCTGTGTGTGAGCAACTTCTCAGCTCTGCCACTGAAATACAAAAGCAGCCACAGACCGTACGTAAACAGGTGGGCCTGCCAGTGTTCCCATGAAATTTTATTACCAAAACAGGTAGCAGGCTGGATTTGGCCTATGGGTCATAGTTTGGCCAAGTCTTGCTCCAAATACACATGGACTATTCCAGGTTAATTGGTTGTTTCCTAATATAAAGGGCCTTAAATCACATCTCTGAAACACAGTCTGACCCTTAAAATAAATTCATCTTACAACTGCATGTGAATGTACAATTACTTCAATAAAGATGTCAATTAAAAAATAATCATACCAAATAGAGACACCGAGAAGGGACATGTGGACACAGAGGGACGGGGAGGATGGGATGAACGGGGAAAGGAGTGTTGATGTACATACACTACCATGTGTAAAAGAGACAGCTAGTGGGAAGCTGCTATATAGCACAGGGAGCTCAGCTCAGTGCTCTGTGATGACTTAGATGGGTGGGATAAGGAGGCAAATAGAGGAAGATACGAGAGGGAGAGGATATATGTAAATGTATAGCTGATTCACTTCATTGTACAGCGGAGACTAACAACACTGTAAAGCAATTATACCCCAATAAATAAAAAGAAAAATAAATCATGCCAGTGGTCAGTACCTAGCCCCTTTTCCTGATTTTTTTCCAACCACTTTAATATAACACAGATTCTTGTGAGTCCCCCAGGAACTGATTCACCACTTTGCAAAATATACAACAAACTAATTTTTAGTAAAATAAACTTCACTTTAAGTTAGCATATCTCTATATTGTTATAAAGTTCATTTTTAATGCAACCCTTCAATATACTTAAAATACTGAAAGATCAATTAGACTTTTTCCAATTTGATAATTAGCCACAAATTTTAATTTTCTTCAACTGAATTTACTAAGAAAATCCAAGAACCATCAGTGTGTAAATTTTAAAGTGATGTGCTTGTGGACATAATATAAATAAACAAAAACTGCAAAAAGAAACTTCAAACGTTCATTACACAGTTTTCACTATCAAGACCATTTTAACTTTCCCTTCCCACTATTCTGAATCATTTACTGTTTCTCTGAGGGGTATAATTCCAACACACAAAATCAGGGGAAATGAGTGACTTTTTTTTAAGAAGCTGGTTTTTAAGATCTGTGTCAAATTCATTAAGATAAAGAAATTAATGGCCTGATTATAATGGCAACTTGATTCCTATGAAGGTGGGGTCTTTAGGTTCAGCCTTACTGAAAGGTGTGCACATGCTCAATTGCTCAGTCATGTCGGACTCTTTGTGACCCCATGGACTACATACAGACTGCCAGGCTCCTCTGTCCATGGAGTTTTCCAGATAAGAATATTGGAGTGGTTGCCATGATCGAACCTGCGTCTCTTGCATCTTCTGCATTGGCAGGAAGGTTCTTTACCACTGAGCTACCTGGGAAGCCCTACTCAAAGGCAAGGTTGTTACAATCCCTGAATGGGCTATCATGCAGCATGGAGCAGACTCCTAGCTGCCAGAACAGGGACTAAACTCACAACCCTGCAGTGGAAGGTCACACTCTTAACCAGGGAATTCCCCAGCCTTTGGTTTAACAAGTTGTATGTTGTTGGGATCAGGTCACTTTCCTCTTTAGACCTTAGGCCTCCTCATCTATAAAATGTGGAAACTGATGAGCTGACTGCTGACTTCACATCCTAAGTAAGATTTTAAAGAAAATAAAAGATGAGAATTATACCAACCTCACGAGGATATTTTTGAGCAAATAGTGGTGGAAATTTGAGATCTCTTACATCAGTTAGGATCTGCAAAGAAAGAAAAGTGTTACTTATCTTTAAATCCATTTTGATATGTTAATCTATTTAAACAGAGATATTTTTTGATACTGTAAGAAAGGCTGAACATTAAGTAGATAGAAAATTTATCAATAGCTTTTTCTGACTTGATAATCTACACATCAGTGCTTCCTGGGCACAGATTTATCTGCCACCAAATCACCATATAATTTACATATATTAGAACTGTACATGATCCTGACATCTGGATTTTAACTGAAAATGGACTGATCTGCATAAAAAATAATTCAATCATTCATGAACACACATTTGTGTTCTTAAGTGGGTAACTTTTTCTACTAGTCACTGATCACTTGTATTTGATATAAAAGGACACAGTGTTCTTTTTGAGTGAAGTAAACTAAGTCAATTGTGCTAAATTCTGAATATAAAAAATAAACTAGCTTTTTGGGAAATTTTCATACAAACAGGATAACAGTGTCTACTTTGTATGATTGCTTTGAGACTTAAATGAGGTAATTCAGGCAAACTATTTGGCACAGTGCCTTAAACTCCTTTAAAACATTTTTATTACTTATTTATTTTCGGTTGCTCTGGGTCTTCGTTGCTACACTTGGGCTCTCTCTAGTTGCAGCAAGTGGGGGCTATTCTCTAGCTGTGGTGTGTGGGTTCCTCACTGTGGTGGCTTCTCTTGTTGCAGAACACAGGCTCTAGGCACATGGGTTTCAGTAGCTGTGGCACATGGGCTCAGTAGTTGTGGCTCCCGGGCTCTAGGCACAGGCTCAGTAGTTGTGGCTCAGGGGCTTCGTTGCCCCACAGCATATGGAATCTTCCTGGACCAGGGATTGAACCCATGTCCCCTGCATTGGCAGGTGGATTCTTTACCACTGTGCCACCAGGGAAGTCCCTGATACTCCTTTTGTAATGAATTAGTTTTGAGAAATGAAATAAAGCAAGTATGTCTTCATATTTCTTGAGAAATAAGCTAAAATGTACTTAAACAAAAACATGAACTGGGCTGGCATTTGTCACTTCCCACTAAAGGAAAACAGAAACTTCACTAGAAGAATCTATGACACAAGCCATAGAAGGGAGTGTTTCACCTGCTAATAGGTAGGTCCTACCAAATAATGTGCAGATAAATGCTTGAGTCTTGAATCACAGAATTTTTAATCCCATAACATGTTTTTTTTTTTTTTTTTAACCTGCTGCCCTTTCATTAAGAAAATGAAATGGGAAGCCACTGGCTGGAATAAATTAGTCGTAATACATAATACATATACTTGGCAAAGGACTTGAAAAGATGGTCAAGGTCATTAGTCATCAGAGAAATGCAAAGTGAAACCACAATCTGATTGTACTGTACTCCTATCAGAATACCCAAAAAATGTAAAGACTAAAACCTAAGTGTTGATAAGGATGCCGAGGACCTAGAACTCGCCTACACTGTGGGTGAGAATATAAAATGGCACTTTCTTATACAGTTAAACCATTTACACATAATTTACCAATCCTACCTCCTAATTACCCAAGACTAATGAAAAACAGATGTGTGTCTACAAAGAGACCAGTTTACAAATGTTCACAGCAACTTCCACTTTATTTACAGGTGTTTCCAACAGGTAAATGGACACAGGAACTACGTATAGATACCATGGCATGTTACTTAATAAAAAGGAGAAACTGCTGACACACTGAGTAATGAATGAACCTTAAAACCTTTAAGGCGAGTCAAAGAAGGCAGACACAAATGTATATACATGTATGATTCCATTCATATGAAACTTTCTAAGACAAAATAGATGAGTGGTTGCTTGGAATCAGGATGGGATGAAAGAACAGGAGACTGACTGGGAAGGAACAAAAGGCAACTTTTGGGGATGATAGAAATATTCTGTATTTTGAATGTAGTGGTCATTACATGAAGGTTTAAAAGTATCAAAATCCCATAAAAATGTAGAAAGTGGGTACACTGTACTGTATGTAAATTATACCTCAATAAAATTAGTTTTTCAAAAAACATCTTGGTCAAATCACTGAATAGTCTCTTTTACATTCACTAATAGAATCTCAGAGGGGTTCTGGCTAAACAACGCAGATTTTCTGGAATTCCTTGATGGTCCAGTGGCTAGGACTCTGCCCTCCCACTGCCGGGGGCCTGGGTTCAATCCCTTGTTAGGGAACTAGATCCCACATGCCACAACAAAAGATCAGAGATCCTCTGTGCTACAACTAAGATCCAGTGCAACCAAAAAAAAAAAAAAAAAAAAACATGGCAGATTTGTTTTTTTAACTATATTTCAAAGTAAACATTTTCACTAAAACAACTCCAAAGAAAGGAAAAACATTTTAAATCTTTAAAATGAGTGCAATGGAAGAAAAGATCACATCTTTGGAAAGAGAGAGAAAGTAGATGGAAACATAGTGTAACTACTTTAGCTCAACAGAGAAAGGTAAACCAGGGTGCCCACGGGGGATAAGGCCAACAGATGGGGAACTGCTTAGCTGTGTGGAACCTGCAGGAAGTGGGGGTGAGGGATGAAGATGGCTGTAGGAGAGCTGTGGGAAGTTCTGTATATGAAGTGATATTATAAACCCCCATAGGACACAAAGGGCTTCCCCGATGGCTCAAACAGTAAAGAATCTGCCTGCAATGCGGGAGACCCAGATTCAATCCCTGAGTCAGGAAGATCCTCTGGAGAAGAGAATGGCAACCCACTCCAGTATTCTTCCCTGGGGAATCCCATGGACAGAGGAGCCTGGCAGGCTACAGCCCATGGGATAGCAAAGAGTCAGACAGGACTGAGCAACTAACGCTTTCACTGTTCACAGGACACAGAGGTTTGTCCTTTGAAGAAACTGAACCAAGGCATTCCAAACAGAGGCATGAGGATGAATTGGGGGGTGGGGGGCATGGAAAACAGAACGAGTGAAGATCTTCAACAGTAAGACACTCTCCACCCCCATCCATCCCAATTCTTTCTCAAGCAGGAGAATGAAGCTTCTTCTCTGGAGAGAATGAGGAAAGTCCGAGATGCTAACGTGGGGATGCTAACATGTGGGAGATGCTAACATGTGGGAGATGCTAACATGCTAACACTCGTTCTCCCCCACCTCCACCCTGAAGAAAGCACTGGATCATAACACTTAACAGTCATGTCCACTTCAGGTTTTTTTTCTTTTGGTTGCATGGCTTGCAGGATCTTAGTTCCCTGTCCAGGGATGGAATAGGGATCCACAGCAGGTGAAAGCTCTGAGTCCTAACCACTGGACTGCCAGGGAATTCCCTTTTTTGTTTATTTTTTAATGTCCACTTCTGGTTACCATTTTAGAGCACCATTCTTAAATATGAACAGTCAGGATTGTCAACATGTGAAACACACACACAAATCATTAGAAAACTCAGAGATATTAGTAGGGAGAAAGTAAGTGTGACTATAAAGGGGTAGCAAGAGGGATGGAACACTTCTGTATCTAGACTGCAGTGTTGGTTACAGAAACCATAAAGAGATAAAATACCCAGAATACAAAGTACCAATGTCAAATTTATGTTGTACTATAATTATGTAAGACATAACACTTAGAAATTAGATGGAGGGTATTTCTTATATTATCTTTGCAACTTTCTGTGCATCTATAATAATTTCAAACAGAAAGCTAAAAAAAAAAAAAGAAAGAGACAGTATAGGGGAAGAAATACATACATACATATAATTGAGATTCTCAGCAATATGAAGAGACTGAATTCATGTAAAAAGAGTGCAAATACTACAAAAAAGGAACAATCTTAGACGATAAAAACTGAATTGTCAAAGGAATTACGAAAGTTAGAAGAACAAGTTAAGGAACTTCTGCAAAAAATAGTACAAAAAGACAATAATAGAAAATAGGAGGGAAAAAAATTAGACATTTTTAGGAATAAGTCAGGAGTCCCAGAAAAAACAAAAAAATTGAAGAATTTATCCAAAAAAAATATGAGAAACTTACTAGACTGAAGGATGAATCCTTCTAACTCAAAGAATCTACCAAGTGCTAAGTACAGTAAGTGAGCAGGGGGTGGGCAGGGTTGGTGGGGAGATCTGAAAGGATCTGAGAGGACTAAATTTCACAACGGCACTGATAAAAACTAAATCCCTAAAGCCCTCAGAAAGGAAGATATAACAGATCCAAAATACCCCATATAAAAAAAAAAGACACATCAAAATGGTATCAGCTTTTCAACAGCACTATTGGAAGCTATAAGAGAACGGGGCAATGCCCTCAAGGTTCTGAAGGAAAGTTATTTTCAATCTAGAACTAGAACCTAGTCAATTTATCAATTATGTATAAGGATAGGGAAAAAAAATACATTTTCAGATACCCGAGGACTCTAAAATTTTCCCTCATACATTCTTTCTGAGAAATTTACTGCAGAATGTGCTCCAGCAAAATAAGAGAGTAATAATAATGAGAGTAAACAAAACAAAACATGAAATCTAGGAAACAAGGGATCCAAGCCAGGATCCAAGGTGATTAACATCTGGGTTGCTCCTACCTACTAGTCATTATGAAAATGCTACTATGAACATCTGTGTACCAATTTTTGTGTGGACCTATGTTTTAATTTCTCTTGGAGAAATAGGAGTAGAACCTAGGAGAAGAACACGGTCATTCCATGTTTACCTTTTTGAGGATGGGTCACACTGTCTTACACAGTGGAATGTACCACTTTACACTCCTACCAGCAATGCACAAGAGCACTAATATCTCCATATCCTCGCCAACACTTATTTTCTGCTCTTATTTTATTCTATGATAGCTATTCTGGATGGTGTGAAGTGGTATCTCACTGTGATTTCAATTCACATTTCCCTGATGAATAGTGATGCTGTACCTACTGGCCATCTGTAATCTTCAGAGAAATATATATTCAAGTCCTTTGCCCATTTTTTAACAGGGTTGTTTGTTTCTTGTTGTTGAACTCTAGTCATCCTTTATATATTCTAGGCACTATTTTTAAGACTTTCAGTACTATACTCCTTAAAGGCAATAGTCATGGTTTAGTTTGAGAGGGGAAAGAAAACTTAACTACGCTTAGTTTTTCAGCTTTTAAGCATATGACTGTGTGGTCATTTGTTCTCTGGAAAATTCTCTTGACCACCACCATCGCCCCACCCTGTGGTTCCCCTAGCTTTGCCCTTATGACAAATTTGAGTGCAAAATATGGTTAAGTTATGATGAATTTAAGCAACAGCAAGAAAACAGACAATTCACCACAATAATTTTTGAAGACTGAGCTTTAAATGGAAGCAAAGAGTCTACAAATTATTTCTCTTCTACTTGCAGTCAACCAAGTTGTTGGTATTAAGAATAACTTATTTTTCTCTTACAACTCATTCTTTTGTCAATTGAAGAGTATTTTCTTCTGCCTTTTTGGAGGGGAGGGGAAGAACTTACCCTGACCCTTTCCATCTGAGTGCCGAACGGGTATAGTAATTCAAACAGAATGAGCCCCAAAGAAAAGATGTCCACTTTATGAGAGTAGCTGTTGCCATGAATCTGAAATCCCAAATAAAGAAGATTAGGAGAACAGTCACAGAGACAGTATCATAGATGATCATATAGCGTGAGTGAATCCCAACAATGACTTAGTCCCTACTTGGTTTAAATGTAATCCTGCAGGTAAAAATGTTAGCAAAGAGTTAATCATCTCTGAAGCCTCTTTTCTTTAAGTCACCCACAGCAAGAGTAATTAAACTACTCAGCATCACAGAAGGAAGCCCAGGTATAGCACTGAGATATGCATCAGTAAAATAGGCCCAGCGGAAGCCAGGAGCCAGGAAAAGCTGCCCCCATACCCCTGAGGTGAAGTTTTTCAAAGCCGGCACTATCTAAAGCAAATCTCTCATTTCTGACTATCTTAGTCCTCACCTATTTTCATGAGAAAATCTTCCAAACCACTCATCAACTGTGGTTAGCCCTCATTACGGCACTTAATTATGGACTTCTCTGCATTCTCGGCTGTATTTTTCATGTGTGTTATTTCTTACTCTTCACAACTAGATTATAAAGACCTGGAGGGAAGGGAGCTGCTTCTTTTGTATTCCTACCATCCAGAACTGGGCAAAGTAGAGAGAAGGCGTTAACAAGAACTTATTTGCTAAAAGGAACAAACGAATTACAACCCAACAGACTCTTAAAAAGTCTCATTCAAATTAAAAGTGACCTCCTAGGACTCATAAGAAGCCTTTCATTTGGGAAAATGAAGCTAGCCACATAACTTGACACTTGGCAAAGGCCAACAAAGGCCGGAACTTTGAGAATACTCACATCAATATTTCTTTTTATTTAGTTAGAGGTATGCAGAATCTTAGTTCCCCAACCAGGGATCAAATACCCAAAAGTGAAAGGATGGAGTCTTAACCGCTGGACCACCAGCCAATGCACCAAGATATTTTTTTAACTCTTATTTACCTAAAAATGCCTATTTTCTTTTACACGAATGACTTTTGTCCAGAAACATGATTTGCAGGTCATAGCTATTTTTCATCAAAACTGTACTTATTGGTTTATTGTCTTCTAGAGTTGAGTGTTACAGAAAACAAGCTCTTTAAGCTGTAACCTCTTTTTTTCCCTACCTAAATACTTTAATACTATTTTTCCTTTATCTTGAAATTCAAGATGTCTAAGTATAGGACTATATAAAAAAAAAACCAATTAAATTAAAAAATGAAAATGTTAAGCATGAAAAATAACACACTTAAATAATGCAAACAACTCAGGCAGTCTAGAAGGATATTGTACAACAGTAAAATAAAGGCTGATTCCTATGACTGGTCTCTGATAAAACCTTCCAAAGATAATCTAATCCATTGGTTCTTAAAGTGTGGTCTATGGATCCCTGGGGATCCCAACATCCTTTCAGGAGGTCTACAAAGTCAAGACTATTTTCATAATAATTCTAAGATATGATTTGTCTTTTCACTGTGTTGACATTTGCTCTGCTGAATCTTAGCACAAATTAAGGCAATGGCACCAAACCATACTAGTAGTAATTATGTTCTTCAGTTTACATACTGGGGGAGTAGGGTGGGAGCAAAAAAAAGCAAGAGAAAAGGAGAAAGCAAGAGAGCCAGTGAGAGAGAAAGAGAGAGAAAGAAAAAGCAAGAGAAAGAGAAACAGAAAAAAGAGAGATAATGAAAGTAAGAGATACAAAGAGAGAAAGAGAGAGAGAAAAGGAGAAAGAGAAAGCAAGAGAGAGAAAGAGAAAGAGAGAAAAGGAAAAAGAGAAAGCGAGAGAGAAAGCAACAGCAAGAGAAAGAAAAAGAGGGAAAGAGAAAGCAAGAAAGAAAAGAGAAAAAGAGAAAGAGAAAGTGGAAGTAAGAGAGAGAAGGACAGTTTCACTTAAAATATCCTTGCTGAAGCAGTAAAACTGATTAATTTTATTATGTCTTGCCCCTCAGGCACGCATCTTCTTAATATTTTGTGTGACACAGTGAGCAGTGTTCATAACGCAGTTCTGCTCCACGCTGAAGTAAAATGCTGTCTCAAGAGAAAGCATTTATGCAATTGTTCGAGTTCCTATGTGAACTTCTCACTGAGCACTTCTCATCGAGCACCACTCTGACTTGAAAGAAAAACTGGTAGACCAACTGTGGTTATTCAGACTTGGAACTTGACAGTATTTTCTCAAAGATGAATGAAGTGAGAATGGCACTTCAAGGAAAACTGACAGTTGTTGCCAAAGATAAAAGCTGAACTTTGAAGTGAACTTCAGAATTTTGGAAAATTTGTGTCCATCACTGGGAACCTGACAGCTTTCCTAATACTTAAAAGCGCTTTCTGGTGAGCTTGGTTGGTGATATTAAAATATTGATGATTTTTAAAAATATTATATGAGATTGAGAGGAATAGGAGAAGGGGGTGACAGAGGATGAGATGGTTGGATGGCATCACCGACTCAATGGACATGAGTTTGAGCAAACTCTGGGGGATAATAAAGGCCAGGGAAGCCTGGTGGCTACAGTCCATGGCATTCAAAGAGTTGGACACGACTTAGCAAATAAACAACAACAATACTGAATTGTGACAATTTTTGGAAGACACATAACGTAGAGACCCAATAATTTCCAAATGACCAACGCACAACTTTAAAAACTCATGCATGAAAAAGAGGTCCATTCAAAGTGTGAAATGGGTGTTACAGTAACAGAATACAGAATGTCCACTGCTATGGTTTTAGATTCCACAGGGCAAATGATTCTTCAGAAACTTTTGCTTATTGAGTTTTGGTGATGCCCATATCTACCTGGAAATGGTATTAAAATGTTCCTCCCTTCCCCACTGCGTATCTGTTTGAGGTCAGATTTGCTTAATATACTTGAACCAAAATAACATAGTTCAAGGGATTAAATGCAAAAGCAGATATGAAATCTAACCCTTTTAAGTCAGAGAGTAAAGAGCTTTAAAAAAATGGAAATAAATACCACTATTCTCACTAGTTTTCTTTGGGAAAATATTTATTTTTCAGAAAGTATCTTGAAGATTTGATAGATTTAAGACAGTTATTTTTAATTGAATTACTAAAATTTTATAAATTTCTGCTTTCATCTCTAATGTGGCAAATATTGATAGATATAATCTCACAAGAAAAATTATTAAGCTCTCAATCATATTTAAGTATAAACAGGCACTGGCCAAAAAGTCTGAGAACCACTCATCTAAGCATCTATAAGCTTGTGAATATCATCAGCTCTGGGGATGCTACACTGAATCTCCCAGGATGCCCTGCTCTGACCACTTCCGGTCTCTGTTCCATTTACAGTTTTTCCCACAAGGCAACACAGCTCAGCCTGTCTGCCTCTGTTTCCTGCCATGCCTGTGGATGAACACAGAGGGCAGTTCACTAAACTACCTCCAACTGTCTCTGAAAACAGTTCCTACCTAGTTCACATAAGGGGAAATGAGAGTTAGGTTTGGGAGGAGGACATTCAAAGTCTCCTCTAAATTTCTGGGACTTCCCTGGTGGTCCAGTGGTAAAGAGTCTGCCTGCCAGTGTAACAGACACAGGTTCGATCCCTGGTCTGGGAGGGTGCCACCTGCCACAGAGCAACTAAGCTCGTGGGCCACAACTATTGAGCCAGTGATTCAGAGCCTGGGAACTGCAACTACTGAGCCCATGGGCTACAACCGAAGCCCGCTGCCTAGAGCCTGTGCTCTGCAATAAAAGAAGCCACCACAATGAGAAGCCTGCGCACCACAACAGAGAGCAGCCCCTGCTCGCCACAACCAGAGAAAAGCCTGCAGCAATGAAGACCCAGCAGAGCCAAAAATAAATAAACACTAAATTTCTGGCTGTTGTCAGGTTCTGGTTCAGAAGGCAAGCACATTTCATGCATTGTGAATATTTTTCTTTATCCACCCCCAATCCAGGTTGCAGGAATTGCACCCTAGCTGTGTTGCCTGTGGAACACTACTGTCAGTTTTCATCATTTTCAGATTTTTATTTTATTGGGTATTTGAAATGTAGCACAGATGGAGATTCACAGGGGTACATCTAGCTTGCTGCCATCCTCATTAATAAATTATTTAGGGACTTCCCTGGTGGTCCAGTGGTTAAGACTCTGTGCTTCCAAAGTACGTGGCATAGGTTCGATCTATCATCAGGGAACTAAGATCCTGCAGGCCAGACTTCATGGCCAAAAAAAAAGACAGAGCATACCTAAAAAAACTATTTTAACAAAAATCTATTTATCCTCAGAAGGAAAAGGAAGAGCTCACCTGTTCCGGGCTCATATACAGCTTGGTCCCCACTTGCCCCGTGTGCCTGGCATAGCCCGGCATTGGGGTCAGAACCATCTGATCTTCCTCGTCTTGGTCCATTGCTGTCACCAGTCCAAAATCCCCAACCTTGACCACATCATCCATTGTAAAGAATATGTTGGAAGGCTGGAAAAAAGCAGGTAAAAGCACAGTGGGTGTGTATGGAGGAGAGACAGGGACGAGAACTATTTAAATGACTACAGAAAATAAATACAGGACACTTGATATTCTCAGGCATCTTTCCCTTTACAATGGACTAATGTGAAAATGAAAACAACCCTTCATTCTAGACAAGTACTGTGAATAAAGAAAAGGCAAGGGGAGCAAGTGTTCATTGAACATCTGTCTAAATAAATCCTTAGAGATTCACATTCCCTAGTGTCTAGGTACTTAATCCTCAATCTCCTTATTCTTTTCTTAATTTTTTATTTTGTATTGGGGGTACAGCCAATTAACAATGTTATGCCAGTTTCAGGTGAACAGCAAAGGGACTCAGCCACACACACACACACACACACACACACACACACATACACACACACGTATCCATTTACCCCCAAACTCCTTTTCCCATCCGGGCAGCCACATAACAACTAAATCTCATTATTCTATACACTCGGCAAGCTCCTCTACATTCTGACCTAAAGGATGATTATAATAATAACAAACACACACAGAGCACTTGCAATAGGCCAGAAGATGATCTAAGTGGTTTATTACTGTTTATTATTATTAACTCATGCAATACTCATAACCCTTTTAGTCCTATTGGTCCCTCCTTCCACAGATATGAAAACTGAGGCCCAGAGAAGCTAAGTAAATCACCCAAGGTCACCCAGTTAGTAAGGAGTGGAGCAGGTTCAAACCCAGGCAGTCTGGCTCCATGAGAAAAGGGTATCTGCTCCACTGCCACGTGTCCAATTCTTGCCCTACTGTAGCAAATCACTACTACATGGTGAATGAATGAAACAGACTGACCTTTGGGCTTGTTATAAAAGGGAAATGTAGGCTGTCAAGGAGAATAATAAGAGCTCTTAACAACAATCTTTATATATATATATGTGTGTGTGTGTGTGTATATATATATATATATATTTTTTTTTTTTTTTTTTTTTTTCCTGGCTGTGCAGCTTGAGGAATCTTGGTTCTCTGATCAGGGATTGAACCTGGGCCCCACATTAGTGAAAGTGCAGAGTCCTAACACTGGACTGCCAGGGAATTCCCTTAACTACAATCTTATGTTGTCTCTTCTAATACAGGGTCCCATATACCTTGTCCCAAATTCTAAACTTTGTCCCGAATTCTAAACTCTTATATGCAGCTGCTCATTGGATATACCTGACCATGGGCTCCTCACATTCAAAATCCTGCACAAGAAATATATCACCCTGGGACTTCCCCGGCAGCCCAGAAGCTAAGACTTCGCCTTCCAATGCAGAGAATCAGGTTGGATTCCTGGTCTTGGGGAGCTAAGATCCCACATGCCTATTGGCCAAGAAACCAAAACATAAGTCATAGTAACAAATTCAATAAAGACTTTAAAAATGGAATGGTCCACAGCAAAAAAAAAAAATATATATATATATATGCATATATAATATTATCATCTTTTCCTACAGCTTACTCTAACCTCAGCTAACATGACCACCATTCATAGGCCTTTGAAATAAGGGGGAAAAAAAGCCATTTAGCTCATAAAATTTACTTTCGTTGGGCTTCAAATGGGGCTTCCCAACTGGTACTAGTGGTAAAGAATCTACCTGCCAATGCAGGAGATGCTGGAGATGCAGTTTCAATCCTTGGGTCAGAAAGATCCCCTGGAGAAGGAAATAGCAACTCACTCCAGTATTCTTGCCTGGAGAATCCCATGGACAGAGGAGCCAGGTGGGCTACGGTCCACGGGATCAAGAAGAGTTGGACACGACTGACTGACTTAGCATACTTTTCAACTGGGAATATATATATAACTGAATCCCTTTGCTGTTCACCTGAAACTAATACAACATTGTGTTACTTCAATAAAAATAAATAAGTACTGGAGAAGGAAATGGCAACCCATTCCAGTATTCTTGCTTGGGAAATTCCACAGAGAGAGGAGCCTGGCTGGCTACAGTCCATGGGGTGGCAAAGAGTCAGACGTGATCAAGCAACTGAATAACAACAACAAACTGAGGCTGAGATGTGCAGTCACTCAGCTCCCAGGGGGCTGGCCCAGATGGGCCTGACTCTGAAAAGTGGTTCAGAAAAGTCAAGTCCATCTTCTAAAAAGAAAAATAAATAAGTAAAGGACTTCCTTGGTGGGCCAGTGGTTAAGAATCCACCTGCCAATGCAGGGGACACTGGTTCAATCCCACGTGTTGGGGAGCAACTAAGCCCATCAGTTCAGTGCAATTCAGTTGCTCAGTCATGTCCAACTCTTCGCAAGCCCATGGACTGCAGCATGCCCATGCACCACAACTACTGAAGTCAAAGCACTCTAGAGTCTGTGCTCTGCAACAAGAGAAGCCACAGCACTAAAAGATCCTGTGTGCTGCAACAAAGACCCAATGCACTCAAATAAATAAGATCAATTTTTAAAAAGTAAGTAAATGAAATAAATAGAAAAATAAAACAGGTTGAAACCCTCGGGTGACAAACCACAGATAACAGACCTTGAGGTCCCTGTGCATGAGCCCTTTGCTGTGCAGAAACTCCACCGCCTCTGCAATCTGCAGAAAGACGTGCAAACATACGCTCCTCTCTCTCGCCTCAATGGTGCAGCGGCTGTTCAGCCAGTCTTTGAGGTTTTCCTTTCTGCACAGCTGCATCTGGATGTACAGATACACCTTGGGCGAACTGGGCTGGAGTTTCCCCACCGAGCTTTTAGTGAGGTCTAAACTTAAAGTGGTTGGTCTTGACGGAGAAACAGACACAGTAGGTTCCGAAGATTTGCTACCGGAATGCCGGAGTGCAGACAGTTTATTCGAATAATGGTTGCCCACAGGGGGTTGGTTCATTCTGGGCTCCTCTTTGCTGGACGCGTTATCACAGCCAGAATCTTCAAATACTATAGACGAGGAGGTTCGCTCCCTGGACCTTATGTAAGGAGAAGCTTCCGAAGGACAAAGTTCAAAGGAGTGCCCTTCATCATTACCATCCATGGTACCATCCTCCCCCTCGCAGTCTGTAAGGCAGCTGTCCTGGAGTTGGCATACTGCATCTGCTGACTTGCTCACATTTCCGTGGTCCATCCCGGAAAACTCCAGCGGAGAGAACTGGCTCTCGGATGAACTGGTCTGGCTGCAAGAAATCCCAACTGAAAAAGACCTGCTGCTGTGTGGCGAAGGAGCTATGATTTCAATACATTCCTTTGTAGAGAAAGGATCCATTCTGCGTATTTTAACAGAAGGCGCGTCCACGGGACTAGGAGAGCTGAGCGGCCAGTCTGTGCTAAGAATGGGAGAAGTAAAAGGCACAAGAGTGAACATGTGCAGATTAAATTGCATGAACTACATCCTCTGTCTGCTTGTTTATTAAATTTTTTTAGAGTATCTTTTTTTAAATTTATTTTTTTACTGAAGTACAATTGTTTTACAATGTTATGTTCTTCCCAAGTGGCACTAGTGGTAATGCAGGAGATTTAAGAGACGTGGGGTTGATCCCTGGGTCGGGAAGATCCCCTGGAGGAGGGCATGGCAGCCCATTCCGGTACTCTTGCCTGGAGAATACCATGGAGGGAGGAGCCTGGCGGGCCACGGTTCATAGGGTTGCAGAGTCTGACACACTGAAGCGACTTAGCATGCATGCTGTACAACATGAATCAGCTATAAGTATACATATATGCCCTCCTTCTTGAGCCTCCCTCCTACCCTCTATTGATTTATTTTTATTGAGGTATAGCTGACTTACAATGTTGTAACTACACCCTTTGCTTCCAAAGCTTCAACTATAATAAAGCCAGTTACCAAAGGAGGACACAGAAATTCAATGAAAACATGCCACAGGAGACAAAGCGATCAGTCGGGCCATTCCTTAATTGGAAAGCTTGATTTCATACCAGAAACTGTTATCTGGGACTGTCATGCCCAGAGCAGCCAGGTTCTATGTAAAACACAAGGCACAAAGGAAGATCAAGGCCAGGAACCCTCAGTACCTGTGATTTGGAAGCCCCCATCCAAATCAGGGCTTGACATACAGAGCCACTTCTCCTGGTCCTTCTGTGGTTGGGCTATAGACAATGGTCACTGCAGCTAACTAGGTACCTCATGTGGACCTAGGGCTGTGTTAGGTACTTTTAGGCAGAAATTTTATTCCAGCTGAATACAATGTAGTTTATTTAGTAGCTAAGTGGTCTACTTAGTAAGTAGGCTTCCTAGGTGGCTCAGTGGTAAAGAATCCACCTGCCAATGCAGGAGACACAGGAGATATAGGTTTGATCCCTGGGTGGGGAATATCCCTTGGAGGAGGAAATTCCACTCCAGTATTCTTCCCTGGAAAATTCCACGGATGTAGGAACCTGGTGGGCTACAGTCCACTGGGTCACAGAGTCGGACACAACTGAGTACGCACGTGTTCGCACACACGCATGTACTCATGCTATTGAGTAAGTAGTCTATTTTTACTCCAGCCCTTTGGTAAGTAACCTGTTTCCTTTTTCTTTTTATTTAGTAGTTTTTAAAAGGACCTTCTCTCCTAGGGAATAGCATATTTAACATAGGAATTATCTACAGGTTGCCTGAGTTCATATATTTTTAAATGCAAGTAGTTTAAAACTACTTCAGAAAGGAGTTGTAAAATTGCTAACCATCAGTCCTAAGAAACTAAATGAAAATTGAAAATAAAAAATGGAGACAAAAGTCAGACAGTGTCTCTCATTGAGAAAGGCTACTGTAAATCCCTCAGTGAATTATAAATCATAGAGCCCTATCTACCAATGAGTTTAGAAATTCATGTTCTGGACAAACAAAGGGAAAAAAAAGTTCATGTTCTAAAAACTAAACCAACTTAAGTAACTAAAGAAGATTCTAAAACATGATAACAGAATCAGTAATGTGCTATTCTTTTGTTGAAAAAAAAAACCAACCTCTAAAGTTATAGTAATAGAAAGGATATTTTATTCATGTAAATCAAAGATTAACCTGAAAGAAACACTCATTTTTAAGTCTATGTCAAACCAAGTTACCTGTCATCTTTCAGCCAAATTTCATCCATTTTTTCTTGCCACTTTTCTGGTGGCGCTTCCAACCAAGCATTGAAATATCTCACAATTCCTGGGTGTTCAAGCTTGGCTAAGGCTTTCACTTCTCGCATTACCTTCTCCCGAGCCAGTTCCCTGAAACAGAGAAACAAAGAAGACACTGAAGGTTGCTCTGAAGAAGCAGTTATATCCAACAGTGCAAAATACTAAGAAAAGAATTCTTGCTTGACTCTAAAAATCAGAAACAGAAAAATCAGCCTAGTAGCATAATTCTAAAAACCAACAAAGTGTTGTATTAAAAAAAAATGTATAGTATTTATTTTCTCTTCTAGAAATAAGTGCTACAAGTGTACCCATCCACTCAAATAAAGAGTTCTTAACTGACGAAAAATGAATGACTACAGACCCTTAAAGGTAATTGCTTAATGCTCATTCCTTAATAGGGAGATGAAGAGGTGGAAGTGAAGTATTCAGAAAAGAGGGCTCAGCCTGGCAGCTCTGGAAGACAGAGAAGAAGCACCCTGACAAGGTATACGCAAGAATCCAAAAGGCTTGTATGTGTGTCCTTCTTTGTTTAAAGCCTCAGGCTTCTCTGGTGGCTCATACGGTAAGGAATCTGCCTGCAACAAAGGAGATCCAGCTTTGATTCCTGGGTCAGGAAGATCCCCTGGAGAAGGGAATGGCAACCCACTCCAGTATTCTTGCCTGGAGAATTCCATGGACAGTGGAGCCTGGCAGGCTACAGTCCATGGGGTCGCAAAGAGTAGGACATGACTGCGTGACTAACACTTTCACTTTCACTGAATATCACGGCAGTAATGTTTAGCCAGAAAAGCATCTGGAGTTGATCTGCTCTGACACCTTTTCTGATGGATCTAAGCTCACATTCAAGGGATTCCACCATCACCTGAAACAACATAATATTAATGAATATGTTATATCCTCTTCCCTCCCTAAGAGTCAGCTACTCCCACTTTTCTCGCTGGGCTTTATTACTGTTAATGGTCCTGCCCTGAAAATTCCAATAGATTTCTGAATTCTTCACATTCAGTGACCAAATCCTATCAGCTCCTCCTTTTAATTCCTGACACTCATTTCTTCCTCACTTGGAGAACAGATGGGGGAACAATGGAAACAGTGACAGACTTTATTTTCTTGGGCTCCAAAATCACTGTGGTGGTGAATCGACTCATGAAATTAAAAGATGCTTGCTCCTTAGAAGAAAAGCTATGACAAACCTAGAAAGCATTTAAAAAGCAGAGACATCATTTTGCTGACAAAGGTCCATATAGTCAAAGCTATAGCTTTACCAGTAGTCATATACAGATGTGAGAGTTGGATCATAAAAAGACTTAGTGTGGAAGAATTGATGCTTTTGAACTGTGGTGCTGGAGAAGACTCTTGAGGGTCCCTTGAACTGCAAGGAGATCAAACTAGTCAATTCGAAAAGAAATCAACCCTGAATATTCACTGGAAGGACTGATGCTGAAGCCCCAATCCTTTGGCCACCTGATTTGAAGAGCCTACTCATTGGAAAAGACCCTGATGCTGGAAAAGACTGAAGGCAGGAGGAGAAGGGGGCGACAGAGGATGAGATGGTTGGATGGCATCACTGACTCAATGGACATGAGTTTGAGCAAACTTTGGGAGACAGTGAAGGATAGGGAAGCCTGTTGTGCTGCAGTTTATGGGGTGCCACAGAGTTGGATGCGAGTGAGCGACTGAACAATTCCTTCCTCATCTGTCTCTACTTCTGCTGCACTAATGCTCTGCATCTTAGGATTGAACTTCTAAAAAAAAAAAATCTACTGAACATGCTTACATGCTTGTCTCTTACTACATACCACCTCCACTTTGATCATGTCCTTCTTCTGCTCAAAGGCACAAAGTTGACTGTCTATGGAATAAAATCTAAACTCCTTGCCTGGCATTTCAGGTGCTGGAAGCCACTTTTCCCATCTTTCTTCCATACTCTCCTCCATTTTTTTGGCCATGCTGCAAAGCTTACAGGACCTTAGTTCTCTGACCAGGGATCAAACCCATGCCCTGAGCAGTGGAAGCATGGAGTCTTAACCACTCGTTCACCAGGGAAGTCCTACCCCTCCATTTTTACCCTTGCTTCACTCCTGCCAGAATCCTTACTAATATTTACACCTCTGCGAGTGTTTGCCCAGAGACTACGCTCAGCCCATTCAGTGCATCTGGCTGTCCTTCCCCTACGTGTGTCCACCAAGGGACAGGCTCCCCTTGAACATGGTACAGACATCACCACCATCATAAGGCTTGCTTTCTTTGACTGCTTTTTGGCTATATCTGTGCTTTCCTCATGAGAACCTATTTACTAAGCTAAGCCATGGGTGATAATCTCACTCGCTTTGCAGTTATTTGAGTACACATACAAGGGCCTCAAATAGTTACAGGGTCTGGAGGGCAGAAGCCTTTCTTAATTTTACATCCTATCCAGAGCCTAATATATAGGAATATTTAAACTACGCAAAAATTATATACCAAAGAAAAGAAAATTATATATCAAAGCACTCATGTTACCAACCACGGTTCTTGGCTTCCTTAATCAATAGAAATTGATCAGAAGCCAGATAAGAAATTCAGGCAAGGCTTTACGGGGGCCCCTGCTATAGCAGAGGCAGCGAGAATAAACAACAGGTTCCCTTGCTCACTCACTGCCCGAGGAGGAGCAAGTTGGTTCCTTACATGGGGTGAGTGTAGGCATGTGTCCAGGGGTTGTGCCAGAGGGGTGGCTTAGGTGGTCTGCCCACCCCTTAGGTGGTGTTGTGTGCAGAGGGCATGCGCAGTACCCTGCTCTTGCTCCAGGATCTTCAAAAGAGGCAGTTGGGTTTTTTGATCTCTTTGTATCTTTTGTCCACAATTCGCCACAACTGCACATGCATGCACTATTTATTAGTCCTATGTATTAATAGTTTCTTTGTATTTTGTTGCTTGAGGAGAAGTGTGTCCAGGTGCAAGCATCGCAGCAAAGGGTCCCAGGTTCCAGCCTGTCTCACTCAGACCGTCTCATTCCTGTGTCTCTATCTGTTGGACAGCACGTTTAACTATTCATTAGAATGACAGTCCAGCAATTAGTGAACGTTTAATCAAGAATCCAAAGGAGAGGATGTCCCTGGCGGTCCCTGGTTAAGAATCCACCTGCCAGTGCAGGGGACACAGGTTTGGCCCCTGGTCCAGGAAGATCCCAGATGCCCGGCTGGAGCAACTGAGCCTGTGCGCCACAACTATTGAACCCATGTGCCCTAGAGCCCGTGCTGCGCAGGAACAGAAGTCCCCTGCTCGTCACATCTAGAGAACGCCCTCGTGCAGCAACAAAGACCCAGCACAGCCAAAAGTAAATAAATTCATTATTTAAAGAAAAGAACCCACAGGAGGCTTCCACAATAGATGGCAAGAAAGGTATCTGAAAGCCAATCATTTTAAGCAGCACACGTTTTGAGCCCAAAATTCTATTTTCAGGAATCTATCCTAAGGAAATAGATGTGATCAAAATTTTCTATAAAAGACGAACACTGCAAAGTTATTTTTAATTTCAACAAATTGGAAACCTAAGTATTTAATAACAGCAAACAGTTAAATAAGATATGGTACAAGTATTCGTTGGACTATTATCCAGGCATAAAACATCTTCAAAATATTTTAGCATTTCAATAACAAACCCTTAATTTCAAGGAAAATACTGAGCACACAACAAAGGAAGCAATAGATACACTGTATTATATTGATAACTGTGCTACCAATGAGGTAAATTTATGACCAGTAAAAAAAATCAAAAGAAAATACCCTAAAATGTTAAAAGTCTTTATTACTAGGTAGAGCAGACATGGATTGGTCTTTATTTTAATACTATTTCTTATTTTCCACAATAAATATAGATTATTTTTCAATGGTGATATGTACTAGAAGTTTGTAGTTACCAAAATTCACTGTGGGAATGCCCTGAGTTGTTAAGAATCAAAAACAGGGCATATTTGTTAAAAGGATACAAAGCGGTCAGCTGATTACCTGGTGGCACTTAGGACATAAGATTCAGAAACTATGTTTTCTATAGTCTCTATGGGGTACAGTAAGAAGGACATATTGCCTATGAGATTAGATAATACAGTTCCAACTCCAAGTTTACTAAAAGTATCATCCATTACCTGTTGGGGAGACGGATTCTCTTGATAGCATAATTGCAGTCATCAACCTTGTTTCTAGCTTCAAAGACAACTCCAAACCCCCCACGGCCCATGCACTGAATTGGTTCAAAGTCTGTTAGATACCTAAAAAAAAAAAAGTAAATTTCTAAAAGTTTGCAATAGTTTTAAATTTTGCTTTATATAAACTAAATCTAGAAATTATCTTAATAGACTGTAAATAAATTCTTATTTAGCTTTCTTTGCTTTTCTATTTGTATAAATGAAGCAAACACATTTTAATTTTTTCCTTGGGAAATTTATAAAAAGTTAAAAAGCTTCTGCTTCATGGGGAATCACTTATTAATCATTTATTCTTACAGCAATTTTTTTCTTAATTTATTTAATTTGAGGCTAATTACTTTAGAATATTGTAGTGGTTTTTGCCATACATTACCATGAATAAGCCATGGGTATACATGTGTTCCCCAACTCCCCTCCCACCTTTCTCCCCATCCCATCCCTCAGGGTCATCCCAGTGCACCAGCCCTGAGCACCCTGTCTCATGCATCGAACCTGGACTCAAATCTGTTTCACATATAATTATATACATATTTCAATGCTACTCTCTCAAATCATCCCACCCTCGCTCTCTCCCACAGAGTCCAAAAGACTGTTCTATACATCTGTGTCTTTTTTGCTGTCTTTCATATAGGGTCATTGTTACCATCTTTCTAAATTCCATATATATGCGTTAGTATACTGTATTGATGTTTTTCTTTCTGGCTTACTTCACTCTGTATAATAGGCTCCAGTTTCATCCACCTCATTAGAACTGATTCAAATGTATTCTTTTTAATGGCTGAGTAATATTCCATTGTGTATATGTACCACAGCTTTCTTATCCATTTGTCTGCCAATGGACATCTAGGTTGCTTCCATGTCCTGGCTATTATAAACAGTGCTGTGATGAACACTGGGGTACATGTATCTCTTTCAATTCTGGTTTCCTCGGTGTGTATGCCCAGCAGTGGGATTGCTGGGTCATATGGCAGTTCTATTTCCAGTTTTTTAAGGAATCTCCACACTGTTCTCCATAGTGGCTATACTAGTTTGCATTCCCACCAACAGTGTAAGAGGGTTCCCTTTTCTCCACACCCTCTGCAGCATTTATTGTTTGTAGACTTTTTGATAGCAGCCATTCTGACTGGCGTGAGACGGCACAACACTGTGGCTTTGATTTGCATTTCTCTGATAATGAGTGATGTTGAGCATCTTTTCATGTGTGTGTTAGCCATCTGTATGTCTTCTTTGGAGAAATGTCTGTTTAATTCTTTGGCCCATTTTTTGACTGGGTTGTTTATTTTTCTGGAATTGAGATTCAGGAGCTGCTTGTATATCTTTGAGATTAATTCTTTGTCAGTTGCTTCATTTGCTATTATTTTCTCCCATTCTGAAGGCTGTCTTTTCACAGCAATTTTAAAACTCTTCTGTCCTATCCAATACTTTCCATCATCCATCAAAATAATTAATCCTTAATTCTGTAACCTTTTATCTCCTGTGGCATTCTGTACTCAAGTAGAAAATGTATTTTACTCTTATGTCAGTGCCTGTATATTTTATGGAAAAGATTTAATCAGTCCTATTATATTTAAGTAACTTTTTTTTTTTTGGCTGCACCATGCAGCATGTGGGATCTTAGTTCCGCGACCAGGGATCAAATCCGTGCCCCCTGCAGTGGAAGCATGCAGTCTTAACCATGGACTGCCAAGAAAGTCCCTTAAGTACATTTTTATCCAGAAATCTCTCTAGGAACCAAAGCTATCTGAAATTTGCTGAGATGCCTCAGGAGTCAGTGTGCTCATCACCAAAGGTATTTGGACAGAAGCTAACTCACCATCTGGCACTTACAGGCAGACCTCCACTTTGTAGCCTATTTCCCCATTACTGTCTGGCCTTGCTTCTCTGCTCTGTATATTCCAGTCAGCTTGCACCAGGTTTTCTCAAACTTGAGGGCTTTTGCTTCCACTATTGGCTCCAATGGGAACTTATTTGGACTTCATAAAATTCTATTCTTCATTCATTCTGTTTATCTCACCACCTCTGTAAGGCCTTCCTAGACCCCTGTCTTAATGATCTTATAGCACTTTGCACACAGTACATGGAATATTTAAATTAAGTCTTACTATTTTGCAGTTATTTACATGCAGCTTTCTCTCTCCACTGCCACTGAACTGTAGGGGACTTGACTACCTGGTGGCTCAAACAGTAAAGAAACTGCCTGCGATGCAGGAGACCTAATTCAATCTTCTTGCCTGGAGAATCCCATGGACAGAGGAGCCTAGCAGGCTACAGTCCACGGGGTCGCAAAGAGTTGGACAGGACTGAGTGACTAACAGACTGGACTGCAGGAAAGCATTCTTTTTTCTCTCTGTATTTCCATAGTCTGGTTTTACTTGGCAAATAGAAGGTCCAACAAATATCTATCAAATAATGCATGAATTAATAAATAAATGAATGCATGCATGTGTGCTGTGGAAGATATTCTTCCAGCCACGGAAGGGAGTGTTGAACTAGATTACCTTTGGTGTCCCTTATAAGGCTAAGTTTATTACTTTATGACTTGCACACTCATATTAATTTAGCAGTTGGCTCAGCTGGTTAGAGCGTGGTGTTAGGAGGAGAGACAATACATCCCAACCCTCCATGGGCCAATTACTGTCCAGAGAATGAAGAGTCATAATCTGTATGCCTAAAAATACCTACTCAAGGTAATTCAGTACAAATCCATCTCCCCAACTGCAAAAGCCCATGAAGTTCACATCCTCCTCCTGGAGGGCCAACTGAATTATCTTCCTACATTAAAGAAAACACTAACATGAAAATAGATATATCTTTTGAAAAAGAGATATATCCATTATATATAAAATCATATCCTATACATGATTACAGACTCTATAAACCTAAGTATCACCTTGACTCAGGTCCCAACTTAGGACTTAAATTCATGACTAAATCCAGAGTTCATGCTCTTAATGATGCTTAGAACATAGTAGGCACTCAATAAACACCAGGTATTACACAGAGCTCCGGTATTTTAAAAACAACAGCATTCTCTTCATACTGAATAAAATGAAAGGAAAATTAAGTCTGATTCAATTTTAGAGTACATTATTCCAATTCTCTTCAGAACAGCCTTACAAATATATGCTTATTCATCATACCCCACTCAACCTCCATCTCCACCTGTCACTTACTCATGATTTATGCTTTAATTAAAATGTGACCTCATTTATGACACCTTGAATCATCAGGGTCAGGATTAGTCACTTAGCTCGTGGGTTTTTTTCTTATATGTTTTATCTAGTATCACCTTCCTCCACAGATTTTAAGCTCCTCCAGGTGATAAGCCCAGTCTTTTTATTGATATTTCCCCCAAAGCCTGAGTTACTGTCCTGTACATAGTTCCGCAGCATAGATGTTGAATGAACAATGAATGGCTTGGGTAGTGAATTGCCCATGGAGCTGGTGGGCCCGTCTCCTCTCCCTCCCTGCCTGCTGGTGGTGTTGGCCACTGACATGTAAGTCAGCATCTCTATTAGCAAGGGTATTAAAGCCTTTACCACTTGCTGGTCACCCAGTACGTCTTGCTAGAACATACTGATTACAGTCAATTCTCAATTTTTGAGGATACAGTATGAATGCAGCTTAGATAAATCCACAGATGATCAAAATAACACACATTTTAGTTGTAATTATCAGTCTTTTCTGTCATAAAGCTGTTATTATCCTGGATATTAAGCAATAAGTTTCATACAGAACTTCCCCTTGTCCCCACATTATGGAAGTGCTAGGCACAATATCAAAACCAAGGGGAAATGTAGCAATAATCCATGGAATAAGAAAACCAAACCACAGCATCATTTCTAGTCCCACAAAGCATTAAAATCTGTACACCTGACAGATCTGCTAACAGATTCTCTACTTATATTTTACTTGCAAATTATTTGAATTGGCTGCTTTTTAAGTAACCAATCTCTTTTTTATGCTTTTAACAATGATCTATTCTATTGGTGTATTTCTCCCATTTTTCTGCTTTTTATTTTAGACAGAACAAGGATAAGATAAATGAGGATTAAGTAACACAGATTTACATCATACTCTAATAATATAATAATTAACGTTATTATTTATATCATATTTTAGTAATGTAATAATTATCAATTATTAATGTCAAGCCCAATACATGGTAAACCCTCAATAACTAAGTTATCTGAATAACAACTCAATTTGATGGCCATAATTCTTTTTTTAATTTCAATTTTACTGAGATGTAATTGACATACATGGTGGCTGTAATTCTAAACTTTTGTAACACTATGCATCTATCCATCTTTTATGCCACTTTGAATGAGTTTAAGTCATTTGAAGGATAAGTCTGTTTCAGGGCTTCCCAGGTGGCGCTAGTGGTAAAGAACTCGCCTGCCAATGAAGGAGACATAAGAGAATAGGGTTTGATCCCTGGGTCTGGAAAATCCCCTGGAGGAGGGCATGGCAACCCACTCCAGTATTCTTGCCTGGAGAATCCCAAGGACAGAGAAGCCTGATGGGCCACAGTCCACAAGGTCAAAAAGAGTTGGACATGACTGAAGCGACTTAGTACACATACATTAAAAAAAAAAAAGTTAAACAAGATCTTAGTTTAGAGGTTGTTTCTTCTTTTTAATATGAAATATAGTTGGCATATAATATGTAAGTTTCAGGCGCACTATATAATGATTTGGCATTTGTATACAATATAAAATGATCACCATGGTAAGTCTAGTAACCATCTGCTTCCATAGACAGTTACTGCAGTATCATTAACCATATTCCTTACACTGTCTATTATATCCCTGTGACTTACCATATAACTGGAGGTTTAGAGCACATGTCAAATGAACAACTACTCTAGTCTTCATCTATTTCGCTCACCAGTCCCACTCCTCTCCATTCTGGCAATCCATTTGTTCTCTATATCTAGGGCTATTCCTTTCTGGATTTGAACAGTTACCAGCAAAAGCTACAGCACACACACACTTTAGCATAAGACTCTTACCGTGACACGTATCCAGAATTTTTTATGTCATTCCAGCTACTGTCGTTAGCTTCTCCACTGACAGCATCATATTTATTTTCAGTTTGACACTGAGTTTCAGATTCCTTCCTTTGCTGAAGAGGTGGGGGAAAAGAAATCACTCTCAGTACAAAAGCTGAACTGAAGTTAGCTAACAATATTAGGCTGTAAAATAACATGGAAGAACAAATAATACTGAAAAAATGTATTAGAAGAACACAAAACAACAGCATTTTCTTTGTCAAAGGGAAGGGAAATGATCAGGGTGGAGCTAGGGTTGAAGAGTGAAGGAGGAGTGACAAGCACATGGAAACAAAAATATAGGCAACAGTGATTTCAGGGTGAAATTTAAGGAAATGTACCCTTTGCCCAGCACATGGGCACGTCAACACACACACACACATAAAGTTTTCTAGAGTCCCAACACTCTGAAATAAATGAGATTCCAAAAAATGTCTTACTCTGTGAGGATGAGGATGGAAGAGTCTGCGTACAATGAAAGTTGTTGCTACAATACAAAACACGATGGTTCCAACTATTTCTTTCCACCAGTGTAAGAGAAGAACAGGGTCCTTCTTGCGGATGTTCTTGTAATTCGGGTTGTCAAGAAATCTGACCGTGATCTGCGTGCTCCGTTTGTTTCTTTCCCTCTTATAGTATGGCAGATAATAACCATTATCTTCAAAAAAATAAACATTAGAAGTGGGTTTCTTTAAAAAGATAAACCAATATAGTTCCACCATTAATTGCTAATAATTATCTAATTTCCTATGACTTATAACACTTTCAATTCCTTTTTTCAAAATATCATCTCTTTAGCAAATTTCCACAGCCTCATTTACCGTGCTTTTTCTTCCTTCTACACAGATATATTTTTCTTTATTCCATAACACCATACATTTTCTTTCTACTGAATAATAATAAGACTAAAAAAAAAACTCTTATTCATTTTCTCATTAATAATTCAATCCTTTAAGTGGAAAATAAAATTAGTATTCAAACTTCCTTCAAGAACTTTCCTTTCATTTAGCCCCAACAAAATACCAAAATACCAAATTTTAGCATGACTCGTTCTTCACAAGGAAAGGAAAACATTTCCACTGTGCTCTCTGGTTCATTTCAGGCTGTCAAAATGAGTCTGTCCTAGAAAGCAGCTTTCTTTTTAACTTCTGTTTTACACAGTATGGGCAGATTACACAATTCTCTTTTGCGTTCTATGTTGATCAATAACAGACTTTAGCACCTTGTTCTGTTTTGTTTTTTTTTAAATGAAATCAATTTAAATTCTACAATAACCTCCCAGTTCTATCATCTAGGGTAACTAACTGATGAGGAGCCTATGTTTTTGCCTAATACAGATTTGAGGATTTTTTTTTTAATGTTCAACTGTTCAAAAGATGTTCAACTTTCATATCTGAATATACCCAGCTTTCCCGGTGGCTCAGATGGTAAAGCGTCTGCCTACAATGCGGGAGACCTGGGTTCAATCCCTGGGTCGGGAAGATCTCCTGGAGAAGGAAATGGCAACCCACTCCAGTATTCTTCCCTGAAAAATCCCATGGACAGAGGAACCTGGTAGGCTACAGTCCATGGGGTTGCAAAGAGTTGGACACAACTGAGCGACTTTACTTTCACTTTCCTAAATAAACAGGAATGTGTTGCATGCCAAATTTCACCTATTTTTGACTTCCATGCTAATTTTCCTTGTCTTAAAACAAAATTAAAATAATCCCATTGTATAGCATTTTCACATAGCTCTTATGGGAAACATCTATTTTCACTATACAGATGGATATTACATAGACTACATTATATAAGCTGATCATTAAACAAGAGGTAATAACAAGAACTAATGCTTACTGAACATTTACTATTTGCCAGACTTGGTGCTAATTAAGACTAAGCATTATTGGATTTCCCTGGTGGAGCACTGGATAAGAATCCATCTGGCAAGTTCAGGGGACATGGGTTTAATCCCTGGTCTGGGAAGATTCCACATGCTGAGGGGTATCTAAGCCCATGTGCCACAACTGTGTTCCAGAGCCTGTTCAGTCACAACCATTGAGCCACAATTACTGAAGCCTGTATGCTTTAGGTCCCACAAGCCACAACTAATGAGCCCGGGCACCAGAACTGTTGAAGCCCTCGTGCCCTAGAGCCTGTGCCCTGCAACAAGAGAAGCCAACACAATGAGAAGCCCTTGCGTACTCATGGTGGGAAGCCCCTGCTCTGCATAACTAGAGAAAGCCCACATGCAGCAATGAAGACCCAGGGCAGCCAAAAACAAATACATTTTTTAAAATAAATAAATACAGCAGTGTGTACGTGTCAAAACAAAAAAAGACTACATTATTTCATTTAGACCTTAGAACAATTCGATAAGTAGATATATAGGATTATCATATCTTTGTTTTACAGATGAAGGAATAGAGACATAGGTAAGTTAGGTGTGTCCAATCTAGCATGTGACAAAACCCCTGCAAACAGTCTCTGGAACCTTGGCCACCATATACAACTTTTGCTTCCCAAGATATTTTATTTTTTACCCTCCAACTGATTACCGTGCATTTGAATTCTATTAATTAATTTCAAATTAATAAACTAAAATAAATAGAAGAGTCAGACACCATTTTCAGTTCAAAGGTAATCACACTTACCATAAGGATACTGCAAGATTGAAAGCGCACCATTACTGTACTCTTCGTGAGAAAACTTATCATTACTAAGACATTTGTCAAATTCATCAGAGCCCACCAAGACAGGAGTTCTAGAAGGAGAATCTAAAAGAAAACGGTGAAATCTTCACTGTTATGATTTTAATGAAAATGTGCATGCCTCATTCATTCAAAACACAGATATTCAACCACAGTTCAGTTTAAATATGTTAGTCAAACAATGGCCCAAGATTTTTTCCCTTGAAAAGCAGTCTTGTAGAGAAGATGAATCATTTATACAAGTCATTAAAATCTGATGTGGTGTATGTGATAAAAAAACATATACAAGGTACAGAAAGACAGCCGAAGAAAATAGATGGCTTAATATTTGAATTCAATTCATTTGAGTGTCTCAAAGAATATGATGTGATAGCCAGATAATGTTTCACAAATATTCTTAACATAAATATAAACTAAATGATACCAAGGCATGGTCAGAGAATGATTAAAAATTTTTCTAACCTGTCTAGAGAAACATTTTATTAACACTGATTTCTACAGAAGCAGCTGTTGCTTCGATGAAATCATGTTGTAAATGATAATTAAAATTCATTAACTTCTGAAATACCTTCCCCATTTATTAGAAAGTACGAGCATGTGTGCTCAGTAGTGTCCTACTCTTTGCGATCCCAAGGACTATAGCCCACCAGGCTCCTCTATCCATGGGGTTCTCCAGGCAAGAATACTGGAGTGGGTAGCGATTTCCTCCTCCAGGGGATTTTCCTGACTCAGTGAGTGAACCTGTCTGCATTGGCAGGCAGGTTCTTTACCTGCTGAGCCATTAGGAGGGCCATTAGAAAGTACAGAGTATATAATAGTTGTGATCCTCGTGATACTCAAAACTAGGGCAAAGACAGTCATGATCAAGCCTCTGAACATCTTAATAACATTTATAAAAGTTCACAGTTCACTTACGAATTAGAGGTTTCCATTTGATGGTTGGCAAAGGAATAATAGCATTTTCACTATTGACAGATTCCAAGGCCTTGGGACTCGTAGGAAACTTTTCTGAAATTCTGACTGATGATTGCAGATACAGCTGGCCTCTGTACATTCCTAAATCAACCAGAACCCTGTCAATTACATTTAGAATCAAGTGCCAATGATTTTTTTTTCCAAAAAGGTTCATTTTGATTTAATAAAATTAGACGAATTTCAGTTATTTATTCATGTGCTACACAGCTCTTTTCAAAGACTCATGCCTGAAGCACTCAAATTTGACCCAAAGGTTATTCAACAAAAACAGGGCAGGAAAGTTATGTACACGTTACAATGTTTCTCACTGAATAATCTTTGGTAAAAACTGGAAAACCCCTCTGGCAGGAAAACTGAAAGAAATAATTGTAATCTTAGGAAACTAATAGCTTAGATGAAGTAACCTTTTCTTTAAGAAAACCTAAACACCTATCATTCACAAGATACTAACAATTCAATTAAATACTGTCATATCATGTGTGTGACATGTTACTCTTTCAAATTCTTGCATTTCACTGAGATTGAGGGGTGGGTAGCACATTGATAGCACTAAAAGAATTTTATGAGAATTTGGCCACAAAATTAGTTCAAATAATTAGATTTTAGGGTCTTCAAAATGTATTATATTAAAGGCTTTCAATTGCCCAGTAGCACACAAGAATTTTGTTTTAATTTTTCAGATAAGCTATATAGATGTATCAGTTCAGTTCAGTCGCTCAGTCGTGTCCGACTCTTTGTGACCCCATGAACTGCAGCATGCCAGGCCCCCCTGTCCATCACCAACTTCCAGAGTTCACTCAGACTCACATCCATTGAGTCAGTGATGCCATCCAGCCATCTCATATAGAAAAAACTAAATATAATCTTTAAGAGGGTGCAAGTTGATAGGGATACAAATACAAATGTATAAAGTTTTAGACTTTGAGGATACATAAGTAACATGAAACCATGCTATGTAATGGCAACACTGTTAAGCATTTTAAATAAAGGTCTCTGAGAAAAAGAATACACTATGGTAATTAGAAGTTTCAAAACTGAAAGAATGAGAAAACACTGCAGAACAGAAATCAAAGTATAAATCTTAAGGCCAGAGAATGTACTAAGAAATTAAAACTCCTATAGGCACACCTGAAGTAGGGAGAGACCATGTAGAAATAAAACCTGGATTCAACATGTACTATCTTGAGCTAAGAGACATCCACTCACCCAAGTAAACACTGTTTTCTGTGGCTCCCCGGGCAGCTTCTACAATATCTTCTTCATCTTCTAAAACTCCATCATTGGGCGCGTAACTTGTATCATCAAAAAGACTGATGGGAATGACTTTGCCATCCTTAACCAACCAGGCAGATGCAATGGGAGTACAAAACTAAACAAACAACAAAAGGAAAAGAAAATTTAAATATCTTCAAGCAGTATTTATATGTATCCCAACTCCTGAAATACCATTTAAAGACACAGATTTATTTAAAATTTTTTCATTTTCCAGCTTTTTTGTTATGGTTCAGCTTTACTGAGGTATAATTGACAAATAAAAATGTATGTACTTATGATATTGTTGTTTAGTTGCTAAGTCATGTCCAACTCTTTTGTGACCCCATGGGCTATAGCCTGCCAGGATTCTCTCTCCACGGAATTTCCCAGGCAAGAATACTGGTGGGGGTTGCCATTTCCTTCTCTAGGAAGAAGATCTTCCTAGACCCAGGATTTCTCTAGGATCTTCCTGACCCAGGGATTGAATCTGTATCTTTTGCATGGCAGACGGGTCTATACCACTGAGCTACCTGGGAGGCCATTTATCGTATAGAGTATGATATTTTGGTACATGTACACACTGTGAAATAATTAGCACAATCAAGCTGATATAGCCATCATTTCATAGTTACTTTGTATGTGTGTTGTAAGAACATTTAAGATCAACTCTTCACTTCTGTTTAATATTATAAGGATCCTCCATGCTGTTTCCCATAACATCTAGGTCAAAGAAACGCTGCTATAAGCTGTTCACCTCACCCACACTTGCTATCTTCTGTCTTTTTCATAATAGCCACATTCTAACAGAGGGCTTCCCTTGTGGCTCAGCTGGTAAAGAATCCACCTGCAATGCAGGAGACCTGGATTCAATCCCTGCGTTGGGAAGATCTCCTGGAGAAGGGAAAGGCTACCCACTCCAGTATTCTGGCCTGGAGAATTCCAAGGACTGTATAGTCCATGGGGTCACTGTATAGTATAGTCCAAGAATCAAATACAACTGAGCAACTTTCACATTCTAACCGATGTAAAATCACAAATTTCTTAGAGCACAGAGAACAAGTTGAAAAATTGCAAAATGGCAGTCACCTCCCCTTACCCAACGTGTCTGGTCAGACTGAGAAGGAAAGAAACACATTCATAAATTCTCAGCGGTTCTAGGTACCTGGTATTCCCACTCCAGGTGTCCTCCCTTCTTATTAAACGCCATAACTTTCCAATCTGCAACGGAGACCTTTATCACTGTATCCATCATGACAGCTTCCTGCTCTTCCACGTCTGAAATAATTTTAGACTGTTCTTTGTTTCCACTGGGCTTTAAGGTGCTTTCAATAAATCCGGCTCTAGTTTCCATGTCTGGAATATACCGAAGTTCAAAGTGGCCAACACTGAAATTCCACCTTAAATTTACAAAGACGTGTTTTAGAAATTTACATTTTAAAAAAGGGACCAAATAATAAAGAACTCTTGTAGAGTGAAGAAACAAACACTAAAATTTGGGTGATGAGAAAAGGAACAATTAAACACAATCTTCTGGAAAAGAGCACACTATACTGATTTCAGCCACAAGAGGGCATAAGTTGGGTCCTGGCCCTTTAGAAACTGGTTCCGAGAGCTGTGATCTGACAACAGCTATGGGATAGATTTTTCTCTCAAAGATTAACAAATGTTCACATTTCTAAATCAAGGCAATCTTCTCAAAACACATCAAAGTCACATCAAAATGACACAGCTTGCAGTCGGTCCTACTTCTTAATTAAAGTGTGGAAACATTTCACTCAAGTGTAGAGAAATTAACCCTTATTGGGATATCCCAATAAGCCAATGTAAAAGGCAAGATGAATACATCAAGTTTAGATTTTTATGAAAATAGAGCCTTGAAAGGCAATGTGACCCAGTATACCAAGTCTGAAGGTCATAACACCTCAGTTTCAATCTTAGTTCTCTTTGGTTAGCCTTAACCTTGCCTGAGTTTCAGTGTCCGTATCTGTAAAGTGGTAGCAGTAATGTTCCTCTATAATTAACATACAGAAAAATCACATATCTATTGACACTATAATGGTCTTGACACTTAGATATAAAATGGCCCTAGAATTCTGACATCTGTTAAAAAGTAGATACTCAAGGAATATGGATCTCAGGTGGCAGACTCTTCCCATTCTGATAATTCAAATTCTGTTAAGTTGCACATCTGCTCCTATGGTGGCTGAACACCCAACAAGCACTCAACATTTAGGGAAACAAAATCTCATCAGGATAAAGGAGCTCCGGTTGCCAGCAAAGCCCTCGACTTACAGTCCAGGGAATGAAGAGAGAATACATTCTTCACTGAACTTGAGAAACGTTTTCAGGAAACAATGATTGTGCATCAAATTAGACAAAATCTCAAAGAATGGTTCAAAGTCCGGTTCACTTTCAAAAAGATAAACATGGGCTCTCAAATTCTTTTTATTGCATGGCAATTTAGAATTTAAACATTAGGTTTAAAAAAACTCAAGCATGTAATTTATGACCACTAGCATATCTAATCCAATCACATAATTTTATCTTAGTTTTTTAAATATTTATTTTATTTGGCTGCATTGGGTCTTAGTTGTGGCAAGCAGGATCCTTTGCTGTGGTGTGCGGGCTTCTCTCTAGTTTTGGCTTGTGGGCTCAGCAGATGTGGCATGTGGGCTTATTTGCCCTGTAGCGTGTGGGATCTTAGTTCCCTGTCAGGGATTGATCCCAGATTCCCACCCCCACACTGGAAGGCAGATTCTCAACCACTGGACCACCAGGGACGTTCCTAATCACATTATTTTAAATGTAAAAATTTACATTATTTGAAAAAGGAAACAAAAAAGTATTTGACCAAATAAATTATACTTTAACACTTTAAGAAAATAGATTAAAATATTATTTTAAAATTGAGGTGGTAGTCAGACAAACCACAAAACTATCTACCAGAGAGAACTTCAGAGTCCAACAGGCCCAAGTGAAACAAAGCACATCAGCTTTGTCTGTCTGTATTCAAAGAACTTTGACCAGTGAGGTTGCTGTGAAAAGTATCATAACCTAAAACTAAGCTAATATATGGGCTTCCCTGGTGACTCTGGTAAAGAATCTTCCTGCAATGCGGGAGACGCAGAGATTTGGCTTTAATCCCTGAGTGGGGAAGATCCCCTGGAGGAGGAAATGGCAACTCACTCCAGTATTCTTGCCTAGGAAACCCCATGGAAAGAAACACCTGGGGGGCTACAATCCATGGGGTCGCCAAGAGTCAAACACAACTGAGCGACTAAGCAATCACAACAACAAAGCTAACATACAGTCATCGTATGGGACTCCTCCTGGTTACCATATCCAAAAGCACATGGTGAGAAGTTCAGCTCAAGATTTGTTAATATTAATAGTCATGAAGCCGTTTTAAATTTAGGGGCTACAGGGAGTTCCCTGATGATCCAGTGGTAAAGAATCTGCCTTCCGATGCAGGGGACGTGGGTTCAACCCTTGGTGGGGGAACTAAGATACCACATGCCACACATCACAACTGGAGAAGCCTGTATGCTGCAGCCAACACCCAGCACAGCCTAAATAAACAGATAAATTGAGGGGCTACATTTCTCTTTAAAAAGTAGTATGCTTTTGGGGAAACAAAAACAGTTCAGAAAATCTCAACAAAGAAAAAGCCGATGAACTCTGGTCTTACTGTACTTCTAAACATCAACAGCAACATCATCTAAATACACACTTCTCATTGCCACTGCGAGGTCCAACGGCTCTCACAGTTTTCTGGGTGCGCTGCAGAAGCAAGATGTCTTCTTCTTGTTCCATTTCATCATTATCCCACTGGCGACAACCCAGAGCTGAACAGATGTACCTCACCTGAAAAGACAGGTGTAAAATTAGTAAAGAGAATACATTCCAGGAGATCAGAGACAGTAAAAGACTCTCGATAATTTATAAAAAGTGAAAGGAAATTGAGGAAATGTATAAAAAGTACCCAAGGATTAAGAAGCAACAGCTGTACTGTTTAGCACAGGGGCCTCTACTCAATACTCTGTAATGGCCTATATGGGCTTCCCTGGTGGCTCAGCAGTACAGAATCCGCCTGCCAAAGCAGGAGACATGGGTTCAATGGAGAAGGAAATGGCAACCCACTCTAGTATTCTTGCCTGGAAAATCCCATGAAAGCTACAGTCCAAGGGGTCGCAAAGAGTTGGACACCACTTAGCGACTAAACAACGATGACAGTGGCCTATATGGGAAAAGAATCTTAAAAAAGAGTGGATATATGTACAACTGATTCACTTTGCTGTATACCTGAAACTAACATAACACTGTAAATCAACTATACTCCAATAAAATTTTTTTAATAAATTTTTAAAAACTGGAAAAAAAAAAAAAGCAGCAATAGCTAGATTACCACCAGTTCCTAAAATGAAACATTCAGAACCATAGAAGTGCCAGTGAATATTTACTTCAGGAACGAGTTTCAGAATTTAGACAATTTCAGTCTTACTGTGAGCATTTATTTCCATGAAGAAATGGAGAGCTAGTTGTGATCTCTTAGTAATAATACCATGAATAAAATCCAAGGTGAGCTAAAAAAAAAAAAAAAAAAAAAAACCACCTCGGAGATTCCATATAGCAGATGCATTTAGTTCTAAAAAATTCAAACCTTCTCTAACAGCTGTTAGCATTTTCAAGTACCTCTTTCAAATCCTCATTCAAAGGAAAGGGGAAATTCTTTGAATGGTGTGACCAAAATCCTCACAGAAAGAAGCGTACCTGCTAGGATACCAGAATTTTGGAGCAGCACATCAAACCACAAAACTAGCTGCCCAGGTTCAGTCCCACTGCTTCACAAATGAGAACACTGAAGGAGAGAGAGGACCATAAGGCCTCCTCAGTACAATACAGATGCAGGTGGCTGGAGAAGGCAAAAAAAAGCTTGCGAGAACAAGAAGGGCCTATGGGCCGAACACTCAGACAAGGGATCATCAAACTTGAAAAACTCAAGGATCAAAGACCTTTTCTCTATTCTTCCTTGTTTTCAAGTCTATATACAAGTATTCAAGTATCAATGTGTTCAGGGGTTAGAAAGAGATTTTTACCTTTCTAAAAAAGCGTATTTTTAGTTATTCCCAACAATGGATTTATAAGACCCAATCTTAACAGTCAGATTATTTCCTAAGAGCTAAGAATGGAGAAAGCATAGGTCATTAACAGCATGACTTTTTCATCAGACAGATTTAAATCAAATCTGACCTTGGAAGTTTCTGAACCTTTGAAAGCCTCAATTTTCTCATCTTAAAATGAGCACGAACTTGCCTCTTAGATTCTCTCATGACAGGCTCAAACTAGAGAAATAAATAAGTAGTAGCGCTTATTCTTATCATCAGGATTATTATTAATCCTTGGAGCATTCCTCATCTATCCAAATAAAAAATTTTAAATGTAACCATTAGAAATATTGTGATAATTTCAAAATGATGCATGAAAAATGCATCTGACACACAGCAGACCAGTTATTCCTTCTCTTCCTTCTGCTGTTCCTGGCTCTGCTGTTTGACTCTGTTGTTTATTCTGTTGTTTTGGATAAATTCAGTTTTTCTTAATAGTACTTCCCCCTTTCTACTTCACAGTTCTTTTATCAAAAGAAATGATATCCTTGGGGAAAAATTATAACAGACCTCAACCAGTAATAGTACAGTTTAAGAAATTATTTCTTCTATTCTTGTTTAGTCTGACTGTGTTCTTGCCTGGAGAATCCCATGGACAG
The DNA here is from genome assembly GCF_027580195.1 of Bos mutus. Classification (NCBI taxonomy): domain Eukaryota; kingdom Metazoa; phylum Chordata; class Mammalia; order Artiodactyla; family Bovidae; genus Bos; species Bos mutus. The sequence goes on from NC_091627.1 coordinate 59,311,250, forward strand.
GGGAGCCTGGTGGGCTGCCGTCTATGGGGTCGCACAGAGTCGGACACGACTGAAGTGACTGAGCAGCAGCAGCAGCTCCCCAAACAAACTAAACATTTTTACTCACCTTTCCACTATATGCACTGAGTCCATATGTAGTGAGAGACTTTCCTCCAACCAAGACAACATCATCTCCAAACTTATAAGACGATTCGAGAAGTGATTCAACTGTAAACGGAACTGTTTCCATGCTCTCACGGTCCCGGTCCCACTGGAAGAGGTCTCCATCCAGGGAAGGAATGATCATCTTGTTCCCAAATACCTAAAATAAAAGCTAACTTTTAAAAGGATTCTATGAATGAATAAAGAAGATGTGCTACACATATACAATGGAATATTACTCAGTCATAAAAAAGAGCGGAACAATGCCATTTGCAGGAACATGGATGGACCTAGAGATTATCACGCTAAATGAAGTAAACCAGACAAAGATAAATATCATACATATCACTTATATGTGGAATCTAAAACACAACACAAATGAACCTAACTACACAAAAGAAACAGACTCACAACAGACACTGAGAATATACCTGCGGCTGCCAAGGGATGGAGGGTGGGGGAGGGATGGATTGGAAGGTTAAAACTAGCAGATGTGAACTATTATACGTAGAATGAGTAAACCAACCACAAGGTCCCACTGTTTAGCATAGGGAATTATATTCAATATGCTGTGATAAATCAAATAGGAAAAGAATATGAAACAGGATATATATATATATATAACTGAATCACCTTGCTGTACATAGAAATTAACACGACATTGTAAATCAACTATATGTCAATAAAACAAATAAATAAATAATAAAAATAAAAGGATAAAAATAAATATAAATATAATGTTAATAGTTAAACAATTGACAAATTAATTAATAATTAAATAATTACCAAATTAATGATTAAATAAATAATAAATAATTTTTAAAATAAATAAAAGAATCAGCAGGAACTAACAGCCATGGTCTCATGCCTGATGTACTTTGGCCTCTGGAGCAGCATACAAAGTTGTACAGCTTATCAACCAAAAGCAATTTAAAAGAACCACCCGTCTCTCCTGGGGCCCACAGGTACACTCCAGTATGGTTTTCCTCAAACTCTGTTCACCAGGAGCCAAGAGTGCTCCATAACAAGACCAAATGAGAGTTCTGTGACTAAGTGTGTTCAAGCAGAAGTTACTGTAGGAGTTCTTATGGTGATTACTATGCTAATGGATAATGTAATTTTCTAGTAAAGGGACAGTTTATGCAGCACTTTCCAGGCCTATTTTATCCAAGCCAGTTACCATCAATGATTCAGGTCTAAGGAACATAGGTTGATTTAAGCAGCATCCCACTCTTTCTTTCATTCAATTTCTCAGATCTGCTATGAGCAAGAAGCCTGGTAACCAAGCTTAATGATTTCATGCTCTTAGTTGTCCTTCCTTCTTTTAACAACGTTTATGGAGGGCCTATTACATGTCATAGGAAATACTGCCGTGGTCTCATGCCTGATGTACTTTGGCCTCTGGAGCAGCATATGAAGTTGCACAGCTTATCAACCAAAAGCAATTTAAAAGAACCACCTGTCTCTCCTGGGGCCCACAGGTACACTCCAGTATGGTTTTCATAGGAAACAGAATAGGAAAGACTAGAGATCACTTCAAGAAAATTAGAGATACTAAGGGAATATTTCATGCAAAGATGGGCTCAATAAAGGACAGAAATGGTAGGGACCTAACAGAAGCAGAAGATACTAAGAAGAGGTGGCAAGAATACACAGAAGAACTATACAAAAATGATCTTCACGACCCAGATAATCAGGATGCTGTGATCACTCACCTAGAGCCAGATATCCTGGAATGTGAAGTCAAGTGGGCCTTAGGAAGTATCACTAAGAACAAAGCTAGTGGAGGTGATGGAATTCCAGTTGAGCTCTTTCAAATCCTAAAAGACGATGCTGTGAAAGTGCTGCACTCAATATGTCAGCAAATTTGGAAAATTCAGCAGTGGGCACAGGACTGGAAAAGGTCAGTTTTCATTCCAATCCCAAAGAAAGGCAATGCCAAAGAATGCTCAAACTACCGCACAATTGCACTCAGCTCACATGCTAGTAAAGTAATGCTCAAAATTCTCCAAGCCAGGCTTCAGCAATACGTGAACCATGAACTTCCAGATGTTCAAGCTGGATTTAGAAAAGGCAGAGGAATTAGAGATCAAATTGCCAACATTCGCTGGATCATCGAAAAAGCAAAAGAGTTCCAGAAAAACATCTATTTCTACTTTACTGACTGCCAAAGCCTTTGACTGTGTGGATCACAATAAACTGGAAAATTCTGAAAGAGATGGGAATACCAGACCACCTGACCTGCCTCTTGAGACATCTGTATGCAGGTCAGGAAGCAACAGGTAGAACTGGACATGGAACAGACTGGTTCCAAATAGGAAAAGGAGTACGTCAAGGCTGTATATTGTCACCTTGCTTATTTAACTTCTATGCAGAGTACATCATGAGAAACACTGGGCTGGACGAAGCACAAGCTGGAATCAAGATTGCCTGGAGAAATACCAATAACCTCAGGGATGCAGATGACACCACCCTTATGGCAGAAAGTGAAGAACTAAAGAGCCTCTTGATGAAGGTGAAAGAAGAGAGTAAAAAAGTTGGCTTAAAGCTCAACATTCAGAAAACTAAGATCATGGCATCTGGTCCCATCACTTCATGGGAAATAGATGGGGAGACAGTGGAAACAGTTGCTGACTTTATTTTTGGGGGCTCCAAAAATCACTGCAGATGGTGACTGCAACCATGAAATTAAAAGACGCTTACTCCTTGGAAGGAAAGTTATGACCAACCTAGACAGCATATTAAAAAGCAGAGACATTACTTTGTCAACAAAGGTCCGTCTAGTCAAGGCTATGGTTTTTCCAGTAGTCATGTATGGATGTAAGAGTTGGACTATAAAGAAAGCTGAGCGCTGAAGAACTGATGCTTTTGAACTGTGGTGTTAGAGAAGACTCTTGAGAGACCCTTGGACTGCAAGGAGATCCAACCAGTCCATCCTAAAGGAAATCAGTCCTGAGTGTTCTTTGGAAGGACTGATGTTGAAGATGAAACTCCAATATTTTGGCCACCTGATGCGAAGAGCTGACTCATTTGAAAAGACCCTGATGTTGGAAAAGATTGAAGGCAGGAGGAGAAGGGGACGACAGAGGATGAGATGGTTCGATGGCATCACCAACTCAATGGACATGAGTTTGGGTAAACTCCAGGAGTTGGTGATAGACAGGGAGGCCTGGTGTGCTGCGGTTCATGGGGTTGCAAAGAGTCGGACACGACTGAGCGACTGAACTGAACTGAACTGATTACACGTCAGGGACTATTCAGTTGCTTAGGATACACAAGTAAGCAAAACAAAAAGAAAACAAAAACACCTGCCAATGTGGCTCTCAAACTCTGGACTGGGGAGTTAAATAACATAATAAATAATTACAGACTATGTTAGGGGATAAATGCCATAAGGAAAAAAAATAGAACAAGATGAAGGAGGAAGGGAAAGTATATGCATAGGAGAGGAAGGGACTGTCATTAATGGTTAAGTTCAGGGCAGGCTCCCATACAGAAAGTAACATCTGAGCAAACTCTAAACACAAGTACTAACTCTGATGATATAGGGGAACAGCCCTTGCAAAGGTCTTAAGCAGGAAGTACACGGTGACAGCGGAGGGGAACAGGCTGGAGAGGCAAGGATGGAGAGCAAGCGGAAAGCCCAAAACTGTGGTGGTTGTGGACAGTGGAGGTGATGCCGGTGGTTAGATTAGGGATGCGATTGGAAGGTAAAGCCAGTAGGATTTCATGGTGGATTCCCTGTACACACGAGCGAAAGAAAAGAGCCCAGGATGACTCTAAAGGAGCCCAGGATGACTCTAAAGGTTTTGGCCAAGAACACCTTGTTTCTGGAGAAAGAGTTTAAATTAGTACATGCCTTTGTGACACTGGCCTTTCAGCATTAACAAATAGACGCAACTCAGGAATTCCCTGGTGGTTCAGTGGTTAGGACTTGGTGCTGTCAGTGCTGGGGTCCAAGTTCAATTCCTGGTCAAGGAACTAAGATCCTGCAAGCCATGTGGTGCAAAAAAAAAAAAAAGGACACAGCTTGACTTATTTCAGCTAATGCCACAACTATTTTCCTGACTGTGAAGGCTCAAAACTTTGGAAAAGGGGCTATGAAAGAAGTATGAGTTTAAAAACCAAAAGCCTCCAAACAAATGTCAATATAAATGTAAAAAAAAATTTTTTTTTCTCTATGGACTTCTTTGTTCCTTAAGCAGCAGAATCTTTTCTTTAAAGAGATACTTACAGGGATATTTTAAAGAGATCCTTTTCTGTCACAAAGAGTTTTAAGTGTTGTTCAGTTAATATGTTCTTTCCCCCACCCCCTACCCCCAGGTTTGTCCCACACTCCTGGAGTTCTAGAAAACAGGTTGAAAAACACGACTCTAATCCACTTCTTTCCTTCATTTCGTAGTTCAAATCCTTATATCTCTGGTTTGAACTATTATAATAATCTCTTCACAGGTCTTAGCTGGAAATTTCCTCAACCTAACCTCTGTGTATCTTCTAGATTAATCTCTAAGTCAGTTAAGCTTGTTATGACACTATTCAAAAATCCTCAATAGCTCTCCATTATCTTCTTACTAAAGACCCCAAATGCTAAGTCCAACATTCAAAGTCCTCTAAACACAACCTCATACAACCTTCTCCTCCTTGTCTTTCTTTTTTTAATTTTTTAATTTTTTTTTTCTCCTTGTCTTTCACCTTTCCCCACGTGGGTGGAAATCAGGCATCATTACTTAGGCAGGATATTTAATGTTATTACTGTTATTGTTCACTTATGTCATTGTCAATGTCATTCATTCTCCCTGGAACACCCCAGTACCAACTCTGCCCACTGAAATCCCATTCGGCCTTCAGGCTAGCATCGCTTATATTTTTCCTTTGAAATCCAAGAAAATTTTAGCAGTGGAAGTTCACTGACCGAAGTCTTCCTACTATACTTTTTGCTGTGACTATACTGAGGCAATATTACAGTCTCCAAAAGTGTTCACTGTACTGTTAAATGTTAAATATGTTAATGTGTACGTGTTTATGCTTATACAGTGGCTGTAAAATTAATGCACTCAAACCTAGTGGGCAGACTCTATCAAACTCCGTTCCCTCAGCAAGAGAACAAAGGCCTCTGAGAGACATGGCTGACTCTTGGGCTGGGGCAAGGCAGGTAGAAGGTGAATCTTTAATATCTTATTGGTCTGAAAAGTAAGAATATATACAAAAAAAAAGATGGAAACATGTCACTGACCACATCTGGAACTGAAGCACCAGAATGATTAACTACTGAATTATAAAGCATTGAAAAAAAAATAAGGAATTTATGAGTCCATATTGTTAACAAACAGATAAAATAAACAACATATGGGAGAGAAGGGAATGCTTTTACTGCAATAAAATGCCAAGAGTCTACTGATATATTTGAAGGGAGGACTGCAGTTGGAAAAATTAGCATCTTGCAGTCATCACAGTTAAGACTGTGTCAGGCAAAAATCAGCCATGGTGTGAAATCTAGGGGTAATTTTGACGAGGAGCAGGATATCTGCATGGTCCTAAAGTATCTTCCTGCGCTTCCCTGGTGGCTCAGTGGTAAGGAATCCAACAGCCAATGCAGGAGACGCAAGTTCAATCCCTGGGTCGGAAAGATCCCCTGGAGGAAAAAATGGCAACCCAGTCCAATATTCTTGCCTAGAGAATTTCATGGACAGATAAGCCTGGCAGGCTCTAGTCCATAGGGTCGCAAAAGAGTTGGACATGACTTAGCAACTAAACAACAACAAAGTATCTTCCAAACTGCTTATGAGTAACAGTAGATTAAAAACAAAAAAACAGAAAAGTCATTATATAGCGGAGAATTTAGACAATACCTTGACCAGATGATCAAATGAGTTTGATAGACAGGAAACCCTAAGAGAAGGTTACCTACACAGCATTCTGAACCAAGAATGCACAGCCTGGATCTAATTATCAGGAAACATCAGACAAGCACAAAAGAAGGAAAATTCTATTTTATTTTTAAGTAAAAAGCCAGAGAGACAATATTTTTCAAAAATGTCAATGTTGTAAAAGATAGTGTCTGTGGGGAAAAAAATCCAGATTAAAAGAAGCTAATGTGACAAGTAACTGTACTACCTGACCCTAGACTAGATGCTACACTGGTAATGAAAGACACCATAAAAGACATTATTAAGTCAACTGATAAAACTGGAATATAGACGACTGATTAAAAGTTGATGACTGTACTGTGGTTATGTAAGAGAGTATCTCTATTAAGAAATGCATGCTGAAGCATTTAGGAGTAAAGAGCTATAATGGATATTTCATTTATCTTTAGATATTTCAAAAAAAAAAGAGTATGTATGGGGGTTTGGGAGAGGAGAGATTACACATACAACTCAAATGATAGAGCAAATAAGTTTTGAGCAGATTAATCTGGGAATACAAGGGTTGGTTCTTTTTTTTTTTTTGTACTACTTTTCATACCAAAACGTGTGCAACTTCTTGTACTGTGAAATTACTTCCAAATAAGAGATTAAAGAGAACAGATACTCAGCTTTGCAGCTGTAATTAAACTCAGAAGGCTATACCATGAAATTGAAGGTTCATCATAATTCTTGCTATTTAAAGATCTCCAACTATTTCTCTTTGTTTTTTAAAAATCTAAATTTGGGGAGACTTCCCTGACGGCTCAGTGGTTAGGACTCTTCCGCTCCACTGCCAGGGGCCTGGGTTCAATCCCTGGTCGGGAACTAAGATCCCACAAGCCATGTAGCATGGTCAAAAGTAAATAAATACATAAATAAAAATAAACATTTGATTTTTAATGAGCTCTCAAATGACACTGGCATGTATACATATACACCGCAAATTATCTTAGAATTTTAACATTACTATTTTATTCTTTGCTTTCTTCTATTTACTGATAACAGATAAAAAAATTCTAATTTCAAAAATCAAAGCTTTTCATCTTTTGAAGAATGTTCAACTCAAAGTTGTCATTAAGAACAGATTTAGGTCATGGTGAAGCTACCAAAGTAATCTCCCCTTTTAAGTTACACATTAGTCAGGAAATCAAGAGTTTATTGTTCTCTACCATCCACATTCTCTCTTCTATTTACTAGAACAATAAATTCAAACTATGATATAAAAATGATAATAAGGGACATCCCTGGTGGGCCAATGGCTAAGACTCCTGGCTCTCAATGCACGGGGTTTGAGTTCAATTCCTGGTCTGGGAACGAGATCCCACATGTTGCAACTAAAGATCAAAGGTCCTACATGCCACAACTAAGACTTGATGCAGTGAAATAATATTTTTTAATTATAATAAAAATAATGATAATAAAAACTTCAATAAAATGATAAAATTAAAAAACAGGTATTGTCTGGTAATGTCAACAGCAAGCACTGGCTGAGGACAAATAGGCAGAGCAGGTGTGTATCACTACAAGAAAGAGGAAGAGTGGTTGCTGGGTCTGCAGGAAACAAATAACATTTATTTTTACTTGTTTCCTCTTCCATTAAACAACTTCTCTTTCTCTAAACAAGCGGCAGGTCCTTAGGGAATGCAAAGGCTTCGAAGTGCAACCACCCTCAATCACTACCCCCCCACCCCCTACACACAAAAAAGAACAAACAAAAACCTCCATCAGATGAACAGGAGCTAAAGTTCACCTTTGCTTCCAAATGTAAAAGAAAGTAAACTTATCTGCAATTAAAAATACGGTTTAAACAACCAAGAAGATGTCATGTGATTGACCATACGGAGACAAACTGCCTTATTTTATTTGCCTTTTTTTTTTTTTTGGACTTATTTTAAAAGAGGACAAAACCCAAAACAAAAAAGCATTATGATTCCAGCCTTGATCATGTCATATTTCTGGATGATGATTTTAAAGTTTACTTTCAAATAGCTGCTCTTCACTAATTGGCTGCTTATGAGTCATACTCACGGCTGCTAACCTCTGCACCAATCTTTGTGAAGTCTTTGAGGCTGCAGCTGTGAAAGCAGATGGCGCTTTTTCCTTGAGAGCCACAGAAGCGGTCGAGGCCTGCAGTTCAGGTAGAGAGATGACCTCACCTCTCAGAAAAGCATTACCTCACCCTCCCAGCATAGGAATGAGTCACCCGGAGAGTCAGCTGCAAATCTCTTGGTATAAAAAAAATGTAGGTTATGGTGATGCATTTTCACATTCCATCAGTTTGTCTCTGGAAGGAGCCATTTGTTCTGATTCGCTGCTCTGCATCTCAGACTAATTACGTGCTTCGCTTCCCACTTCAGTCATTTTCAAAAACACACATGCTTATTATTTGGGGGTGGTGGCGGGGTTTCCCTCTATTTGTTTTTTCCTGTGAATAATTTTAAAATAAAAGGTTTGTCAAATTGGCAGGCAAACTCGGTATCAAAGATCCAACCCCGGTCTTTAACCACCAAGTCACAAAGCAGCTTAGTAAAAGTAATTTAGTTACCATTTCTGATCAAAACCTGAATGGCATAATGCATACCAGTGGCACCCGGAATCAAGGACTGCTATTTGAAATCAGAATGTGAGGATAAGAACTCTGTTTTCAAGTGGCAGAAGGAACTTCAACTGAGAAAATAAAGGAACTGACTGAAAACAAAAATTCCTCTTATTTGAAAAAAACATATTTTCATTTGGTTCTTCGTTCTTTTTCTATGCGATCACCTCCCCACCCACCCAGCCCCAACCTCCCACCATCAACACATACACTTTGGGTGGGTAATATTCAACTTTAACTTAAAATGAAAGTTTTGAAACATCAAATGTAAAGAGATGACTATAATAAAACCCCATGTGTCTATGACCCAGTTTCAACAATCATCAGCATTTTGCTACTTTCCATTCATCTGCTACATCTATTTGTTAGGGCAGTATTTTAAAGTCAGTCACAGGCATCATGTCATTTCACCTACACATACTTCAGTATTTGCTGCTGAGAAATAAGTACCACGCCAAATGTTACATCTAACAGAATTAAGAGGAATTCCTTAAAAATCATCTAACATTCAAATTTCCCTGACTGTTGCAAAAACATACTATATAATTGGGGCTTCCTTGGTGGTGCTAGTGGTAAAGAACCCACCTGCCAAGGCAGGAGATGTGAGAGATGTGCGTTCAATCCCTAGGTCAAAAAGATCCCCTGGAGGAGGGCATGGCAACACACTCCAGTATTTCTGCCTGGGAAATCCCATGGACAGAGGAGCCTGGTAGGCTATATAGTCCATGGAGTCTCAGAGTCAGACACGACTGAAGTGACTTAGCACTCAGAACTATATAATTCATTTGCTCCAACAGGAATATAAAGTCCACATATCACATTTTATTCTTTTTGTCCCCTATCAGGCCCCTTTTACTCCCTTTTTCTCGCTTTGGTTTACTTGAGAAACCAGATTATTCATCCTACAGAATGTCCCTCAGTGTGGATTTTGCAAGTGACTTGTTACTTTATTCCCAGTATTTCTTTCCTTTCTTTCCTTTTCCCCCCCTTTTTCTTTTCAAAATTTATTTGGCTACGCCAGGTCTTGGTTGCAGTGTGTGCGATCTAGTTCCCCAACCAGGGATCAAACCCAGGCCCCCTTACATTGGGAGCATGGAGTCTTAGCCACTGGTCCACCAGGGAACTCCCTATTCCCTGTATTTCTTTAAAAGGTGTAATAAAAACTGGAGCTTTGATCTGATGCAGCTTTGATGTTTTGGGACAAGACTACCTCACAGGCTGTGCTGTATATTTCCTATTATATTAACAATCAAGGTCAGACATTCTCATTTATTTCTGTATCACCTATGACTGGTTTCTCACTATAAGTAGAAAGACTGCATAACCCACAAAGCCCAAGATATTTACTATCTAGCCCTTTACAGAAAAAGTTTGCCAACCCCTGAGTTATGTCGTATGTGTTACTATTAATCAGTGGATTCAGTACAGTCAGTCTGGTCCCTCCATTTTAAAGAGTCCCATCAACTTTTCACCATTTTAGTATCAACTGAGGATCTACTACTTCAATAAAATGATAAAAGAATGACTTTCAATTCTATCATTCTTTCTTCATTTCTTAGCTAGAATTTTTCTAAAAAAGAACTTCCCTTGTTTGGCTTTAGATGCTGGGTTTGCCTCTAGTTCCCTGATCAGGGATGGAATCTGGGCGTCCTGAATTGGGAGCTTGGGGTCTTAATGACTGGACCATAGGAAAGTCCCCTCCACAGCTATTTAAAAAGGTATGTCTACAATAAACGCTGGAGAGGCTGTGGAGAAAAGGGAACCCTCTTACACTGTTGGTGGGAATGCAAACTGGTATAGCCACTGTGAAGAACTGTATGGAAATTCCTTAAAAAACTGGGAATAGAACTGCCATATGACCCAGCAATCCCACTGCTGGACATATACCCTAAGGAAACCAGAAATGAAAGAGATACATGTACCCCAATGTTCACTGCAGCACTATTTACAATACCTAGGACATGGAAGCAGAGAAGGCAATGGCACCCCACTCCAGTACTCTTGCCTGGAAAATCCCATGGATGGAGGAGCCTGGTGGGCTGCAGTCTATGGGGTCGCTAAGAGTCAGACACAACTAGGTGACTTCACTTTCACTTTTCACTTCCATGCATTGGAGAAGGAAATGGCAACCCACTCCAGTGTTCTTGCCTGGAGAATCCGAGGGACAGAGGAGCCTGGTAGGAAGCCGTCTATGGGGTCGCACAGAGTTGGACATGACTGAAGTGACTTAGCAGCAGCCACAGCAGCCGCAGCAGGACATGGAAGCAACCTAGACGTCCATCAGCAGACGAATGGTTAAGAAGTTGTGGTACATATACACAATGGAATATTACTCAGCAATAAGAAGGAACACATTGGAGTCAGTTCTAATGAGGTAGATGGACCTGGAGCCTATTATAAACAGGGAAGTAAGTCAGAACGAGAAACACAAATACAGCATATTAACACATATATATGAAATTTAGAAAGATGGTAACAATAATCCTATATGCAGGGCAGCAAAAGAGACACAGATGTAAAGAAGAGACTTTTGGACTCTGTGGGAGAAGGCGAGGGTGGAATGATTTGAGAGAATAGAACTGAAACGTGTATATTACCATAGGTAAAACAGATGACCAGTGCAAGTTTGATGCATGAAGCAGGGCACCCAAAATCATTGCCCTGAGACAACCCAGAGGGGTGGGGGGGAGGGTGGTGGGAAGGGGGTTCAGGACAGGGGACACATGTGCACCCATGGCTGATTCATGTTGATGTATGACAAAAACCATCATAATATTGTAAAGTAATTATCCTTCAATTAAACTTAATAAATTAATTTTTAAAAAGGTATGTCTCTTGGTTCCCAAACTACTGATGAATGTTTCTACCATTTTGGGGATCCTGCTTTTCCCATTCCTTCTTCTGTTCCCCCAATTCTTCCACAGTCAAAACAGAAAGAGTTTTGGTGTTTTTTTTTTTTAACATTTTCTTCTGCTTGAGACCTTCAATCAGACTTTGACAAATCAAAGGGTTCTCTTAGTGAGGCACCTGCATTCTAAGCATATTTGTAAATACTTTTAAAGAATTCACACCAACCAGGTGGGTAAATCTACAAGAGGGCAGGAAAATCCTAAAATTCTACTAAAGCTAATCTATCCTTGAAACCCTTTTCTCTCTGATTCATCACTCTCTACTTGAATTTTAATAAGTTAGTGATTCTGCTGCTGCTAAGTCGCTTCAGTCGTGTCTGACTCTGTGCGACCTCAGAGACGGCAGCCCACCAGGCTTCTCCATCCATGGGATTTTCCAGCAAGAGTACTGGAGTGGGGTGCCACTGCCTTCCACTCAGCCATAAAAGGGAACAAAACTGGGTCATTTGTAGAGACATGGATAGACCCAGAAACTGTCAGAGAGTGAAGTCAGTCAGAAAGAGAGAAACAAATATTGTATATTAATACATATATGTGGAATCTAGAAAAAACTGATGTAGATGATCTTATTTACAAAGCAGAAATAGAGACACAGATGTAGACAACGAATATGGATACCAAGGAGGAAAAGTGGGGGTGGGATGAATTGGGAGACTAGGATTGACATATATATATTATTGATACTATGCATAAAACAGATAACTAATGAGAACCTACTATATAGCATAGGGAACTCTACTCAGTGTTCTGTGATGACCTAAATGGAAATGAAATCCAAAAAAGAGGGGATATATGCAGATAGTGGATTAACTCTGCTGTACAGCAGAAACCAACCCAACATTGTAAAGCAACAAAACTCCAATATAATTTTTAAAAATTAAAAAAAAAAGTGTTAGGGATTCAGAAAAGTTGGTTGGAGGTCATTTTCTCACCATACTCCTCTACCAAGGGATGGTTTCTCTCAGTTCCCGGGACACTAACACTCCTAACTTTTCTCTTCAGCACAGACTTTTCCTCTGTGAGCACCAGACCCACATATACAAATGCCTTCTTAACATCTCTGCTTGGAGAGCTCTCAAAGTCACTTTGAACTCATCACATCTAAACAAATTCATGTTCTCCCTCTCTACACCTGTTCTTAAGTTACTACTAATTCCTCCTTTGGTCTTCTAATTTCACAAAGACTTCCCTCCCTAAACATCTCTTCAATCCATCACTTTACTTCCCTCCACTTCCTGTCTCACTCCAATCCAAGCTATCCCCATCTGTTCCAGACCAGTCTCTTAACTAGTCTCCATACTTCTGCTCTTCTTCCTCTTCCAGTCCATTTTCTATGGTTGTTGTTCAGTTGCTCAGTCGTGTCTGCCTCTTTGCGACCCCATGGACTGAAGCAAGTGAATCTTCCCTATCTTTCACCACCTCCTGGAGCTTGCTCAAACTCATGTCCATTGAGTAGGCGATGCCTTCCAACCTTCTCATCCTCTGTAGTCCCCTTCTCCTCCTGCCTTTAACCTCTCCCAGCATCAGGACCTCTTCCAATGAGTCAGCTTTTCCCACCAGGTGGCCAAAGTACTGGAGCTTCACCTTCAGCATCAGTCCTTCCAATGAATATTCAGGAATGACTTCCTTTAGGATTGGCTGGTTTGATCTCCTTCTAGTCCAAAGGACTCTCAAGAGTCTTCTCCAACACCACAGTTCAAAAGCATCAATTCTTCAGCGTTCAGCCTTCTTTATGGTCCAACTCTCACATCCATACAGGACTACTGGAAAAACCACAGCTTTGACTATATGGACCTTTGTCGGCAAAGTAATGGTTAGTACAACTATGTAACATAGTATACTATGGTCAGTACAGACAATATACATAGTCAGCAGAGTACAGGAGAGGTTGGTTTAGTAGGATTTTAAGAATTTATCTACTTTCTTCCACATTTCCACAACTTCTGGCTGGTGTGAATACATCATAAATATTTTATTCTTATTTATTTGTTTGGCTGCACCAGGTCTTAGTTGCAGCACTCAGGATCTTTAGTTTTCATGGCAGCATGCAGGATCTTTTAGTTGCTGCATGTGACCTTTTAGTTGTGGCATGAAGAAAATCCCATGGACAGAGGAGCCTGGCGGGCTACAGTCCACGGGGGTCGCAGGGCTGGACACGACTTAGCGACTGAGCACACTCATGGGATCTAGTTCTGTGACCAGGGATTGAACCTGGGTCCCCTGTACTGGGAGCATGGAGTCCCAGCCACTAGACCACCAGGGAAGTCCCTTTACAAATATTTTCTAAATGTAAATACTTCCACAGTTAGAGATAACTGGCTTATAATACAAATGCCTCACTGTGCCAACCTTCTGATTCATCAGTCTCATTGAAAGTCTCAGCAAAACAGAATGTCAAAAAACCCTTTCCATTTTGACTATGGAGGAGTCTCTCCCAGTTAAAGCCTTTCAGTGGCTTTCCATGGCTGAGGATGAAATCCAAAACGCTTCCCATACATTATAAGACCCCGAACAGTCTGACCCCGGCCTCCCTCTATGGACTCATCTCTACCTCACCCTCATCCGAGTTGCCACCCTTGCCTTCTTTAGTGCTCTGAGCACACCATGATCATTCCTGCTGCAAGGCCTTGACGCTGGCCATTTCCTCTCCCAGAGCAGTCCTTCTCTGCATCTCTGTCCATCTCTTACAGCTCTTTGTCCTCAAAGGATCTCAGTTGTAAACACTGTTTCTTCTGAGCAGCCCTCTCTGACCTCCCACCTTGGGAGGTCAGGTACCCTTGCTAAGCCTCTCTTAGTTCTACCCTTCCTTGTGGCAGTTACCGTAATTTGACTATGATATTTACACTATAATAATTTTATATCTGGCTCCCCTGCTAGCTCCACATAGTGCCATGTAAGTTCCATAAAGGCTAGGATCTTACCAGACCTGCGCATTGCTGTAACCCCAGCCGCACAGTCCCGCAAGACCCTCTGCCGCCTTAAAGACCAGTTTGAGTTTGGGGTGTGTTAAAGTTCAAGTACCACTGACTCTCTCATTAGGGTTAAGAAGCAGGGACTTCTCTGGTGGTCCAGTGGTTAAGAATCCACCTTCCAATGCAGGGGATGTGGGTTCCATTCCTGGTTGGGGAACTAAGATCCCACATGCTGCAGGGCAACTAAGCCCACGAGCTGCAACTAGAGAGAAGCCTGCACATAGCAGTGAAAGATCCTGTGTGCCGCAACTGAGACCCAATGCTGCAAAATAAATAAATAAATATTAAAAAAAAAAAAAAAAGCTGCAGCAGCAGTCAGGTGCTCACAGTGCACTGAGCACCATGGTAATTTGCTCTCTATTATGATGGGCTTCCCTGGTGGCTCAGATGGTAAAGAATCTGCCTGTAATGCAGGAGACCCAGATTCTATCCCTAGGTTGGGAAGACCCCTTGGAGAAGAGAATGGCAACCCACTCCAGTATTCTTGCCTGGAGAATTCCATGGACAGAGGAGCCTGGCAGGCTACAGTCCATGGTGGTTTGCAAAGAGTCAGACACGACTGAGGGACTAACATACGATGTCTTTGTCCCTAAATTTCAATGAGAATGTTGAAATTAATGTGAGGGAGAGTAGAGGAAGCTTATTTGCTGAACATTCGGTGTTCCAGGGAATCATACCTCCTCAAGGATTAAGGACAGGGCCTCAGGGTTAACAACCAGTTGGTTGATCTAACATGAAGAATTATGAAATCTTTCAGTAGATTTGGATATTAGTCAAAGGCATCCTGTGTGACATGCTTAAAAGGAAATGTAGATTTAAAAGAAGAAGAAGAAAGAAAGAAAGAAAATGCAGAAGAAAAGACAAATCCTGAAGTAATTTGGTATTTATAATCATCAAAGATTCTGAATTATTGCGCAAGGGCAGTGAGATACCAAGTAGATAATCATTTTTTCATTCTTTCTTTCCTTAACCTACACTCAACCTATAAAACAAAATACCTCAAGGAAAACTACTAGCTTAACTGATTAAGTATACTTTTGGCATTCATGGTGAAAAATAAGAGTTTAGTAACTACTTCTGCCTTCACTTAGATTAATAAACATCCATAAAGTAGATAAATAATATGCACAAGGGGTCAGTTTCCTACAAAACAGAGTCAATCAATTTCTCACTTGACAACATGCATGCTGGAATAAATCGATTTAGTTCACAGCACTGCTTTCAGATACGCTAAGGGATGAAAAAGACAAAATTATGTCAAAGCACTGTTTCACTTCTATAATTAAAAGAAAAGCAATTAACCTAAGCAATTATTTAAATATTGGCTTGCTCCATGACTGACAGCGACTTTTCCAAATAAACCACCATCTGAGATGGTGCTCATCTAACACTCACATTGTGCTAGTTTATGTACAAATGAAAAACTGCCAAATGATCAGACATCTTTCAGTATAAATTATAGAATCTTTAAAAGAGATTACAGAGTCTCTTTTAATAAAGCAATGCTCAAAACAGTCTACTGATGGACCCTTTATGAACAAATCAAGTAACCATTAAAAATGTACTCTTTTTCAAAGGCTCCCTCCACCAACCCTCAGCCTCTTGAAGGCCCATCTTAACAAATGCAGTCTGATGCAGGGCAGGGAGGAGGCTGGAAGGCTCTCGGATTATAGTTGTTTCTGCACCTGTCTGAAACCAAAGGGCAGTGTGTCCCTTGGGGAGAAACATGCCTAAAATAAAATAAAACAAAACCCCAAACTCTAAGTATAGACTTATAATAGAATTGTTTGTTCCTTTTAAGAGGAAAAAAGGGGAGGACATTTTAACAGAAAAATGAAACAAAAAACAAATATGGTATCTCTAAATAAAGAAAAGGTAAAAATATTGTCTAAGGATAGACTAGCTATATATACACAGTTATAATATACATTCTAAATACAGATAAGGAAGGTCTTTGTATTTATAAGTGTGTTTCAAAACATAGAGAAGTAAGCAGATAGTTCAAGAATCTGATGTCTACTTAGATTTGGTGAACTGTAATCCTAATGCCATCCAGAGACCCCAAAGAAAAACCATGCTACTACTTACAATAGCCAGGACACGGAAGCAACCTAGATGCCCATTGGCAGATGAATGGATAAGAAAGCTGTGGTACATATACACAATGGAATATTACTCAGCCATTAAAAGGAATGCATTTGAATCAGTTCTAATGAGGTGGATGAAACTGGAGCCTATTATATAGAGTGAAGTAAGTCAGAAAGAAAAACACCAATACAGTATACTAATGCATATACATGGAATTTAGAAAGATGGTAACAATGACCCTTTATGTGAGACAGCAAAAGAGATACAGATGTAAAGAACAGTCTTCTGGACTCTGTGGGAGAAGGCGAAGGTGGGATGATTTGAGAGAATAGCATTGAAAAATGTATATGATCATATGTGAAACAGATTGCCAGCCCAGGTTCGATGCATAAGACAGGGTGCTCAGGGCTGGTGCACTAAGATGACCCTGAGGGATGGGATGGGATGGGGAGGGAGGTGGGAGGGGGGTTCAGGATGGGGAACACATGTACATCCATGGCTGACTCATGTCAATGTATGGCAAAAACCACTACAATATTATAAAGTAATTAGCCTCCAATTTAAATAAATAAACAGATAAAAAAACAAACAAAAAAAAACTACCATGCTAAGGAGATCCAACCAGTCCATCCTAAAGGAGATGAGTCCTGAGTGTTCATTGGAAGGACGGATGTGGAAGCTGAAACTCCAACACTTTGGCCACCTGATGTGAAAAACTGACTCATTTGAAAAGACCCTGATGCTGGGAAGGATTCAAGGCAGGAGAGAAGGGGACGACAGAGGATAGGATGGCTGGATGGCATCACCGACTAAACAGACGTAAGTTTGGGTAAACTCCAGGAGTTGGTGATGGACAGGGAGGCCTGGCGTGCTGCAGTACATGGGGTCACAAAGAGTCAGACACGACTGAGTGTCTGAATTGAACTGAACTGATGTCACAAAAAATTTTAAAACCATCAGTGAAGAACCATGGCCAAATCTCCTGAGTGCTTTGACTCTGCATATAAATCTCTAGAGAAAAGCAAATTGGATTTCAGGTGGTCCTTCTGAAAACTGAAAACAAAATTCTTAACTACTGTCAAAAGTATTTGATTTAAATAGATAGCCAGTGGGAATTTGCTGTATGACTCAGGGAACTCAAACTGTGGCTCTGTGACAGCCTAGAGGGGTGGGATGGGAGGTGGAAAGGAGGTTCAGGAGGGAGGGGACATATGTATACTTATGGCTGATGCATGTCGATATATGGCAGAAATCAGTACAATATTATAAAGCAATTATCCATCCATTAAAAATAAATAATTTTTAAAGAAAGTATTAGATATAGAACCTAGGAGCACATGTGCTGAAGGTAACAGAGTAAACTTTAGGTTCATCATTCATTCTGACACACAGACACACACACACACATTTTAGCTTGGTTTATATCACTGTTCTTTTGAGGAAGTTTATAAATACCTAGTTAAGAGGAAAGAGTGGCAAATCAGATCTCTGTCCCAAGGCAACTCAACCTTCCTGCAGCTTACAGTTCATTTTAAAAATAATGTGAAACTCTTGTTTTTAATGGAACCATCAATCTCTCTTATCCTCTGGGAACTCATTTTTTTTCCTTAACACAATTGAAACATGACTAAAGCAACATAATAAGCTATTTTATACGCCTTTTGAGTCAGAAAAGGTTAAGGGCATCATCAGAGCAGGTTGAGAGGCAACAAGATATGTACCTAACGGTCGTGAATTTGTGTTATTTTTAAACGAATCCTTAAAGGTACTAAAAAGGGAAATCAAAAAATTCCTCTAGATAATTTATAAGGGTGTTTCATGTATTTGATGGTACCTGAGCCCTGAAGTTAGGACAATCTTTAGAAATTTAGTCCTATCCATCATTTTACAGAGAAGGAAATTAAAGCTCTCCTGAAATAAAGAACATGAGTTTGCACAAGCTCTGGGAGATGGTAAAGGACAGGGAAGCCCGGAGCGCTGCAGTCCATGGGGTCACAAAGAGTCAGACACGACTGAGCGACTGAACAACAGCAACAACAACTGAAATAATTTAGCCAAGTCACACAGCCAGTTAACAGCAGCATCTCAACTAGAACTAGCCCCTGAATCCTGGTGCATACTCCATACCACACAGACTACAAAGTTCCTGTGATGCTCTCACTTTATTATCACGCAAAAGTACATGTGACTCACAACCAATTCCTCTAGCACTAATAACTTTAAAAGTTTCTTTACCACTGAGTCACCTGGGAAACATCAGATCAATCACTTTAATAATCACTGCACAGAGGACTTTCCTCATGGTCCAGTTGTTAAGAATCCGCCTGCCAATGCAGGGGACACAGGTTTGGTCCTTGGTCCAGGAAGTTTCTATAAGCCATCGGGCAGCTGAGCCCAGGCACCACAACTACTAAGCCTGCACTATAGGCCCCACATGCTGCAACTACTGAATCCCGTGTGCCTAGAGCCTGAGCTCTGCAACAAGGGAAGTCACTGCAGTGAGAAGCCCGTGCACAACTAGAGAAAGTCCACAAAGCAGTGAAGACCCAGTGCAGCCAAAAATAAATAAATAAATAGCAAAAGAATAAAAATAAAAAATAATCACTGCATAGAGAATTGGAGAAGGCGATGGCACCCCACTCCAGTACTCTTGCCTGGAAAATCCCATGGACGGAGGAGTCTGGTAGGCTGCAGTCCATGGGGTCGCTAAGAGTTGGACATGACTGAGCGACTTCACTTTCACTTTTCACTTTCACGCACTGGAGAAGGAAATGCACTTCAACCCACTCCAGTGTTCTTGCCTGGAGAATCCCAGGGACGGGGGAGCCTGGTGGGCTGCCGTCTTTGGGGTCACCCAGAGTCGGACACGACTAAAGCGACTTAGCAGCAGCAGCATAGAGAATATGTTCATCACAGCACTGTTTATAACAGCCAGGACATGGAAGCAACTTAGATGTCCATCAGCAGATGAATGGATAAGAAAGCTGTGGTACATATACACAATGGAGTATTACTCAGCCATTAAAAAGAATACATTTGAATCAGTTCTAATGAGGTGGATGAAACTGGAGCCTATTATACAGAGTGAAGTAAGCCAGAAAGAAAAACATCAATACAGTATACTAACGCATACATATGGAATTTAGAAAGATGGTAACAATAACCCTGTATACGAGACAGCAAAAGAGACACTGATGTATAGAACAGTCTTTTGGACTCTGTGGGAGAGGGAGAGGGTGGGATGATTTGGGAGAATGGCACTGAAATATGTATAATATCATATATGAAACGAGTCACCAGTCCAGGTTCAAAGCATGATACTGGATGCTTGGGGCTGGTGCACTGGGACGACCCAGAGGGATGGTATGGGGAGGGAGGAGGGAGGAGGGTTCAGGCTGGGGAACACATGTATACCTGTGGCAGATTCATTTTGATATATGGCAAAACCAATACAATATTGTAAAGTTAAAAAATAAAATTAAATTAAAAATAAAAAAATAAATACTTACTATAAATAGTTTGTAAAAAAAATTAAGAGATCACTGGTAAGCTCTTTTATTTTCAATCATCTATTCATTTAAATAATGTGTTGCAATAAGACATAATCCTTGGTAATCAAAAGACTCAAGTCATAATTTCATCCATAAAAATGAACTCTGTATGTATTCAAGTAAGGTTTATATAAGGTACATAAGATTTATTCTGATTCTAAAATTGTTATGATTTAGAAAATTATGTTTGAAATATGATAAGATTCAAAGCCAATAAAAGTTTGAAATCTAAAAAAAAAAGAATACACCCTCTCTGGTCTTCTGGGTTTAATCTGTTTCATCTTCATACCACTCCTGATGAAAGTATGGAGAAACTGACACTCTAATAGAGGAGTCAACAAATGGAGACTTACTGTCACCTGGGTGGCTCCTGTTACATCTCCCCAAGAGTTCCTTCTGCCTGCTGGGTTCTACCCAGTCCTTCTCTCTACACTACCTGCCCTAGCAAATGCTGAGCTTCAGACAAAGAAAATTAATTTTTCTCCCTAAAAGCTAAGGACTGTCATAAAATAGTCTATCAGATGCATTCAGAAGGGTACTGTCACGCTATGCATCTAATCTGGGGCATTTCAAATAGCAGTTTCTGTTCCTCTTTTGGTGGTGTGTCGTCCAGTTTCTGAACATAACTTCTAGAGGATGAGTGACGCACACCTTGCTGAGTAACGGGTGACCCAAGCCCACCTGTTCTCTCTCCTTGTTAATGTTTATAACCTTACCAATACTCTCCTAATACTTCTATTATATACTAGATCAGTTGGTCTCAAAGCATGGTCTGTGGATTCTGTCCCAAGTGCACGTGGTCAAGCGGTTTTCATAAGAAGGTGGTGCTATCTGCCTTTCCCTGGGGTGATATTTGCATTTACAGTGTAGAAGCAACAGTAACTAAAACTGTGCTTTAGCCTGAATCTAGCACCAAATCTGTAGTCCTGGAATCTTCACTTGTCACACACTTGTGACAAAATAGAAGGAAAAAAGTTTCACTCAAGAATGTTCTGATGATACCCCAACGTTCATTGCAGCACTATTTACAATAGCTAAGACATGGAAGCAACCTAGATGTTCACTGACAGATGAATGGATAAAGAAGTTGTGCTCCATACATACAATGCAATATTACTCAGCCATAAAAAAGGAAAGCATTTGAGTCAGTTCTAATGAGGTAGATGAAACTGGAGCCTATATACAGAGTGAAGTAAGTCAGAAAGAGAAAAACAAATACCATATATTAACACATATATATAGAATCTAGAAATACGATACTGATGAACCTATTTGCAGGGCACCAGTGGAGATGCAGGCATAGAGAACAGACTTATGAACAAAATGGAGGAAGGAGAGGGTGGGACGAGTTGAGAGAGCAGTACTGAAATATACATATGACCATATGTAAAAGAGATAGTCAGTGGGAATTTGCTGTATGATGCAGGGAGCTCAAATCTGATGCTCTGGGACAACTTAGAAGGGTAGGATGGGGAGGGAGGTGGGAAGGATGTTCAAGAGGGAGGAGACATACGTATGCCTATGGCTGATTCATGTTGATGTACGGCAACCACTGCAATATTGTAAAGCAACTATCTTCCAATTAAAAATAAATTTCTTTAAAAAAGAGTATCCTGATGAAACAATAAAAATTAATTTCATCAAGTTGTGACCCAAATACATAGCTTTCTACTATTCTGCCCAACCAACTAGGAGGTGTGCACTAAGGACTTCAGCCACTAATGGAAGCATGTTTTGAGAAAAAGTACTTGTGAGACTGAGTTTTGAGCTGAGCTAGCAGCACTGCTCACAAAGCTCCATTTTTACTTGCAAAACTGAAAGGAAAGCTATGATGATGAGACTCGGGTATCTGGCAGACATTTTCTCAAAAATAAACAAAGTGAACCTCTTACTTTGAGGAAAACAATTGACTGTGTTAATGATCAAATCTAAGTTGCCAAGTGAAAATTAGAATCTTGTAAAAGCTGTATCTTCCCATGTGAGCTTCCCAGTACTTAAAGGATTTTCTCATGAGATTGGTGGGGATAATAAAAAGTTTGACTTTATAAAACATTCTACAAGGAAATATGTCAACATTTGGAAGATCTGTGTAACTCAGTGAATCAATATTTTCCCAATGATGTTAGAAGATCATGCATGAGTAAAAAGCAAGACAGGCCAATGGATGTTACTGCAACAGAGTACAACTGCTCATTGATATGATTTCAGATTCCACAGGGCAACTAACCTTCCAGAAACCTTCACCTGTTCTTGTGTAGAACCAAAAAAGAATGACCACAATTATATGAAAAGGCTACTAGAATACTCCCTTTTCCCAACTACCTGTGGATTTTCTTCTTCAAATAGCTCAACCAAAACAACAATGCAACATGTTGAAGGCAGAAGCATGTAGGAAAATCAAGCTGTCGTCTATTAAACTAGAAACAGGACATTTAAAACGAGAGTCCCATAACCAGTGCGAGTCTGATATTTGAAGCAGGGCACCCAGAACCAGTGCTCTGTAGCAACCTGGAGGGATGGGGCGGGGAGGGAGTTGGGAAGGGGGTTCAGGATGGAGGGGACACATGTACGCCTATGGGTAATTCCTACTGATGTATGGCAAAACCCATGACAACACTGTAAACTAATTATCCTCCAGTTAAATAAATTTCAAAACAAAAAAACAAGAGAGCCCTAATAAACCACAGAAAATGGTAGGGACAGTGAGAAAATTGAATTGTAGTTTAAAAAACAGCTAATATAACTGCTATAGTAAGAAAAGCTTCAAGGTTGACCAGCTGCTTATAATTTAAACACACTCAATGGCACTCAGGTTATCACAGCTATTTGTCATAACATGCAATTTCTCTTTTTGTCAGTATGTGTATTTTAGTTTGTAAAAGCACACATGCTTTACACCACTACAACACACCAGAATGTTACCTCAGGTGTAAACAGCTTACAGTCTTCTGATTTTGCTCATCATCTTTTACGTCTAGTTTGAAAATAAAGCAAAATGTGCATGCCCAAGCATTATCCCAGGAGGATACAAATAAATGACTCTTCAGTCTGGGTAGTAATTCATTTGACTATTGCACCTGATTCAAAATTTGTAACTTAATTTATAATCAAAGTGCTTTTATATTAATAATTCACAACACAGAAGTTCACGATTCTCGACAGATGGTTTTAGCATCCTGCTGGATAAGCAGCAGGCACTCTGAAAGTCTACTCAAAGCTTAGCATATAGCAAGCGTGGAGGCTGGGCAGTGCCACATCCCTAAGTATCTGCCTGGGTGCTCCAGAACATAATTCAACCTGGGTTTTCTAGAGAGCAGTGGGGTCACTGATGCAGTTTTTCCATCCTAATGTTCCATCACCACTAATCAGGTCATTCTCAAGCCCCTCATGCTAGGTTTTTCCCAAACTTGGTACCAGCTTAAAGCTTTTTGAAAGGGGAAGATTGACAACGAAAGGGGAAAAAGAGGAGGACTTCCCTGGTGCTCCAGAGGGGCCTCCCTGGTGGCTCAGACAGTAAAGAATCTGCCTGCAATGCATGAGACCTGGGATCGATCTCTGGATGGGGAAGATCCCTCAGAGAAGGGAATGGCTACCCACTCCAGTATTCTTGCCTTGAGAATTCCACAGACAGAGGAGCCTGGTGGGGCTACAGTCCACGAAGTCACAAAGAGTCAGACATGACTGAGAGATTAACACTTTCCCCGGTGGTCCAGTGGTTAAGACTGCATGCTTCCACTGCAAGGGGCTTGGGTTTGATTCCTGGTCAGGGAACTAAGATCCCACGTCCCACAAGGTGAGGCCCAAAAAAAGACAGGGGGTGGGGGCAGGAGGAGGAAGAGTACCCTAGTGATTATCCTCTAAGAACAAGGTAAAAGGCTGAGAATGTTCTGGAAAACAGATGACTGCTTCTATGTCAGCAGTCATAACTCAAAAGAGGGACCTGTTTTAAATGATTTAAACAAGAGGGTAGAGTGCCAGAAAAGGAGAGAGTCTTCATCTAAGTCTAGACTAAAGGTGAGAAAAATAAACTTCTGTCATTTAATTCCCCTTAACCTGTTCCTCTCATCGAGGTAGGTAGGCAACGTCGTGACTTTATCGATGCAGATGCTAAAGCTCTGAGGGGCTAAGTCACCTGCAAAGTTCACGAGTCACGTGCCAGAAAAGTTTTGAAAGCAACTAATTGCAAATAATCCAATTTGTTTAAAATTACAAGAAAATTTCAGATGAATTATATTTAAAATTAAGATGGACAACTGAGGGAACACATAGGGAATAATTTATGGGGTTTTGCAACATGTATTTCCAACTGTTAAAACACAGTTGTTTACATTTATTATTCCTAGGGACCTCGTGATGATGATGATGATGATGTTAGGAAGAAGAAATTATGATCATGTTACAGCTCAGAAAATGAGCTTTACTGGTACAGCAGATAGTATCCTCAATTACTCATTTATACGATTAACTCATTTCAGGCCCCAAACAATCCTAAGAAGTAGGTGACATCATCCACCTTATTTTACAGAAGGGGGAACTGAGGGAAAGAAGAGCTAAGCAAATGCCTCCAGGGGACACAGCTTGCTAGAGACAGACACCCCCCACACCTAGGTGATCAGCTCCTGAGCCCCAGTCCTATAAGCAAAATCAACTAGTAATAGCAACAAGTGCTCATTTTAACTAAGTTTCCCTGTCGACACATAACAGAAAATACTCACCTCTGGTTTGCTAAGGCTGGACGACACCAAGGAACCAGACCCCACGTCCAAATCCCACTGCTTTTTCCCATGATTCTCAGGATCCAAGGCAGCAATTCGGCCATCTAAAGTGCTGATGATCACTAATGATCTGTAAAATTCAAAACGAAAAGGACAGAGTTAAAAAGATACCAAAGGCATACACTTAAAAGAAACCAGCCTCTCCCGGACTTCCCTGGTGGTCCAGTGGATAAGACTCTACCTGCCAGTTTGGGGGACGTGGGTTTGATCTCCAGTCCAGGAAGACCCCACACGTCACAGTGCAAGTAAGTCCATGTGCCACAACTACTGAGCCCAAGCTCTAGAGTCTGTGCTCCACAACAAGAGAAGCCACCACAAGGAGAAGTCCACGCACCACAACAAGAGAAAAGCCAAAGAGCAGCAACAAAGAGCCAGTGCAGCCAATAAAGAATGAAAGAAAGAAACCAGCCTCTCCCCAGGGCTTTGTCTGCAAGGGCCGGGAGCAGGGGTACATCCCCATGAGACTTGTAGTCTTTCCACCTTGTCTTGAGCTCTCCAAGACAACCGCACTATGCCCTTTATCTGCTTGTGCCACTTATGAAAAGCCCCAGAATCCAAGGTCACTCCTCGTCCCCACACTCTAATCCCCACTTGGAACTCAACATACCCTGTTCTGTCCTTTACTCTTGTATTTCCCCAACTCCTGAAGCCTTCACCCTAAAACAGCCTCCCCTGAACGTCCACTCACCTTCTTGCTCTAAAAGAAACCTGAGGACACTCCTTCAGAAGCTATGAGAATTTTTTTTCTCCATCACCCTTACCAGGTCCAGGGATGGGATAAGTATAGTCCTCGTACCGTGCTACCATTTCTAGACTATTTTCTTTCCTTCCTCTCTAAAAACCCTCAGGATCAAATCATTCCATCCATTACCCCTCCTAATAATTGTCTTTTGATCTTTGGGTCGCTGGCTCCATTCCTTGGGAATTCTGGGCTCCTAGTTCATTGTCACTATTAACACATTCTGTGGGTTTTCATGATCTGTCCACCTTGCCTCAGTCATTACCATGAACAGACCTAAGACCTTGTCATTACCTATCACAGCTTCTCTGTCCCACTGAAATTTTAAGCATCCAACCCCAAGCCACAAACTCCTCTTTTCAGCTCACCTCCTCTACTTCTCTGACCCCACCAGAATCTATTAGCTATTGATCCTACCACTGTTACCCTGAACTTCACTACCATTATGCCTTTACTTTTTCCTTATCCAGTTTTTCATTTTGGTTTTTTCCTTAAAGCCAAGATAGTTTTTATTTACTTGACTGCACCGGTCTTAGTTCTCACATGAGGGATCTTTGCTGCCGAGTGTGTGATCTGGCTCTCTGACCAGGGATTGAACCCAGGACCCCTGCATTGGGAATGCTGAGTCTTAACCACCAGACTGCCAGTGAAGTTCCTCTTATTCAGCTTATATTCCACATCTTTCATCTTAGGCACTTCCCTGCTCATGCCTTCAATTCCCTTTTTCCTCTCCTACACATCACACTGGACTAGCAGAACTCCAACCTGAGTTAAACTCAACTTTCTGCCTTTGCTCCATCTTGCATCTGTGCAGTTGAAGACAAACATAACCATGCTGACAGGTCTCACTTTTATTCAATTACCATCAACATCAAAAGGGCTACAAATGTAGTCTATCCTCTCCCACTGTCCCAGGTTAACTATTTCATTCTGCCTGTGTCCTCAAACTTCCTACACTACTTCTTCCAAGCTCATGCATCCGAGGGACTAGGCCTCCTAGACAGGTGTTTACTAAGGAAAACAGAAATAATCAAGAGATCCCACCATCTCATCTCTCTGTGTATCAGCACTTGGACCCATGAAATCCCCCTCGCCTCCTAGTACTGCAAATGAATTGTCCACATTCCCATCCACTCCCAACACTTCCACTCAGGCAACAGGTCTTTCCCCATGCATATGTGAGGACTTATTCCTCAAAATCTCTCCTCTTGCTTTCCCATCAATTATTTCCCCTCTAACATGGCACTCCCCACCCCCAGTCATCAAACCTGCTACTATTTTTCCCAACTTAAAAACCAAACCAGATTACACATAACCATCAACTCTCCCTGCTCCAGCTTCCAATCCATTGCTTGCCCCACTTTGGAACAAAGCTCCTTGAAAGAGTTGTTGTGTAGTCTTAGTCTCCAAATCCTCTCCCCACTTCCTGTACTGAACTATTTCTAATCAAGTTTTTGTCTCTACCCCTCCATTGAAAAGGCTTTAATGGAACTCACCCATGCCTTTCACAGTGACAAATCCCATTCACTTGACCATCCAGTAGCACGTGACCAGCCACTTCTCCTGCTCTCTATCAGCTACATTTTTTCCCCCTAGTTTACTGGCACTTTTTAAAAAAATTGTAGCTGATTTACAGTATTGCGTTAGCTTCTGGTATACAGCAAAATGATTCAGTTACATATATCTATGTTCTTTTTCATATTCTTCTTTTTGCTTTATTATAGGATATTGAATGTAATTCCCTGTGTTACATCAAGAAGAACTAAAGAGCCTCTTAATGAAGGTGAAAGAGGAGAGTTAAAAATGCTGGCTTAAAACTCAACATTCAGAAAACTAAGATCATGGCATTTGGTCCCATCACTTCATGGCAAATAGATGGGGAAACAATGGAAACAGTGACAGACTATTTTTTGGGGCTCCAAAATCACTGCAGATGGTGACTACAGTCATGAAATTGAAAGACACTTGCTCCTTGGAAGAAAAGCTAAGACTAACCTAGACAGCATATTAAAAAGCAGACATTACTTTGCCAACAAAGATGTGTATAGTCAGAGCTATGGTTTTTCCAGTAGTCATGTATGGATGTAAGAGTTGGACTATAAAGAAAGCTGAGCGCTAAAGAATTGATGCTTTTGAACTGTGGTGTTGGAGAAGACTCTCGAGAGTCCCTGGGACTGCAAGGAGATCAAACCAGTCAATCCTAAAGAAAATCAGTTCTGAATATTCATTGGAAGGACTAAGGCTGAAGCTCCAATACTTTGGCCACCTGAATGTGAAGAGCCAACTCATTGGAAAAGACCCTGATGCTGGGAAAGACTGAAGGCAAGAGGAGAAGGGGACAACAGAGGATGAGATGGCTGGATGGCAACACCAACTCAATGCACATGAGTTTGAGCAAGCTCCAGGAGATGGTGAAGTACAGGGAAGCCTGGCATGCTGCAGTTCATGGGGTTGCAAGAAGTCGGACACGACTGAGCCACTGAACAACCCTGTGTTATACAGTAGGATTCCATTCATGAACAGAGGAGCCTGGCGGGCCCCAGTCCATGGGGTCGCAAAGAGTGGGACACCACTTAGTGAATAACACACACATTAGGACCTGGTTGTTGATCCTCCATCAGCCACCCTTCACACAGCTTCCAGGACACCATTCTCTCCTGATCATTTTTTCTCCATTCTAAGCTTCCTTTCTCAGTCTCGTTTCCTGGTTGCTCCTCATCTCTCCTATCTCCAAAAATATTCTCTACCTACATGTACTTTTCTTTAGTGTTCTCCTAGATTAAAATATCATCTATTCCTGGTGGCTTAGAAAGTAAAGAATCCACCTGCAATGCAGAAGACGTGGGTTTGACCCCTGGGTTGAGAAGATCCCCTGGAGAAGGAAATAGCAAACCACTCCAGTATTCTTGCCTGGAGAATCCCAGGCACAGAGGAGCCTGGTGGGCTGCCATGTATGGGGTCACACAGAGTCAGACACAACTGAAGCGACCTAGCAGCAGCAGCAACAATAACGACATACATCTGCAACTTCCAAATTTATATTTCTGGTTCTAGGCCCCTTCCCTGAACTCTGGGCATACATATCTAACTGCCTGCCAGATTCGGACTGTGTAACAGGCTTCTCAGTGTCCACATACCTAAAATCAATATCCCCAGACTGATTCCCCCAATTCCTCAAACACACGGTGTGTAATTTTCCCTCAGATCTTTCTGGAAAATACACCCCAGGTACATGACAAGCTCTCAATAAATACTTGTGGAATGAAAAGATGTGTTGAACGGTCCTTCTAGGAATTTGTTAGGTGTATTTGTCTACTTCTCAAAGATGATACAAATTCCAAGCATAGACAGTTATGTTCCTGGTTTGGATTATAAAATGCTACTTTTATCTATTCTACTTCATATCGATATATAGAAATTCAAAGTAAAGCTACAAGTTGACCAAGACAAACCAGTTCAAGTAGTCTCCTTTGAAACCTTTCAAAGAAAATAAGACAAGCCAGTTCAAGTAAACTCCTTTGAAACCTTTCAGAGAACTTACTCATTTAGCAAATGAATAAATTTATCAAGAGAATAAAAGTGTTAATTTAATTTAGTTCCCTATCTATACCAAGGGAACATTTCATGCAAAGATGGGCTCGATAAAGGACAGACATGGTATGGACCTAACAGAAGCAGAAGATATTAAGAAGAGGTGGCAAGAATACACAGACGAATTGTACAAAAAAGATCTTCAAGACCAAGATAATCACGATGGTGTGATCACTCACCTAGACCCAGACATCCTGGAATGTGAAGTCAAGTGGGCCTTAGAAAGCATCACTATGAACAAAGCTAGTGGAGGTGATGGAATTCCAGTTGAGCTATTTCACATCCTGAAAGATGATGCTGTGAAAGTGCTGCACTCAAATATGCCAGCAAATTTGGAAAACTCAGCAGCGGCCACAGGACTGGAAAGGTCCGTTTTCATTCCCATCCCAAAGAAAGGCAATGCCAAAGAATGCTCAAACTACCGCACAATTGCACTCATCTCACAAGCTAGTAAAGTAATGCTCAAAATTCTCCAAGCCAGGCTTCAGCAATACGTGAACCATGAACTTCCAGATGTTCAAGCTGGTTTTAGAAAAAGTAGAGGAACCAGAGATCAAATTGCCAACATCCACTGGATCATGGAAAAAGCAAGAGAGTTCCAGAAAAACATCTATTTCTGCTTTATTGACTATGCCAAAGCCTTTGACTATCACAATAAACTGTGGGAAATTCTGAACGAGATGGGAATACCAGACCACCTGACCTGCCTCTTGAGAAACCTATATGCAGTTCAGGAAGCAACAGTTAGAACTGGACATGGAACAACAGACTGGTTCCAAATAGGAAAAGGAGTATGTCAAGGCTGTATATTGTCACCCTGTTTATTTAACTTCTATGCAGAGTACATCATGAGAAACACTGGGCTGGAAGAAGCACAAGCTGGAATCAAGATTGCTGGGAGAAATATCAATAATCTCAGATATGCAGCTGACACCACCCTTATGGCAGAAAGTGAAGAGGAACTCAAAAGCCTCTTGATAAACATGAAAGAGGAGAGTGAAAAAGTTGGCTTAAAGCTCAACATTCAGAAAACAAAGATCATGGCATCTAGTCCCATCACTTCATGGCAAATAGATGGGGAAACAGTGGAAACAGTGGCAGACTTTATTTAATTGGGCTCCAAAATCACTGCAGATGGTGACTGCAGCAATGAAATTAAAAGACGCTTTCTCCTTGGAAGGAAAGTTATGACCAACCTAGATAGCATATTGAAAAGCAGAGACATCACTTTGCCAACAAAGGTCCGTCTAGTCAAGGCTATGGTTTTTCCTGTGGTCATGTATGGATGTGAGAGTTGGACTGTGAAGAAAGCTGAGCGCCAAAGAATTCATGCTTTTGAACTGTGGTATTGGAGAAGACTCTTGAGAGTCCCTTGGACTGCAAGGAGATTCAGCCAGTCTGTTCTAAAGGAGATCAGTCCTGAGTGTTCTTTGGAAGGAATGATGCTAAAGCTGAAACTCCAGTACTTTGGCCACCTCATGAGAAGAGTTGACTCATTGGAAAAGACTCTGATGCTGGGAGGGACTGGGGGCAGGAGGAGAAGGGGACAACAGAGGATAAGATGGCTGGATGGCATCACCAACTCAATGGATGTGGGTTTGGGTGAACTCTGGGAGTTGGTGATGGACATGGAGGCCTGGCGTGCTGCAATTCATGGGGTTTCAAAGAGTCGGACATGACTGAGTGACTGAACTGAACTGAACTGAATTTATGAAAATAAGATTTTGCCATACTATGCTATGCTATGCTATGCTAAGTCACTTTAGTCGTGTCCGACTCTGTGCGACCCCATGGATGGCAGCCCACCAGGCTTCCCCGTCCCTGGGATTCTCCAGGCAAGAACACTGGAGTGGGTTGCCATTTCCTTCTCCAATGCATGAAAGTGAAAAGTGAAAGTGAAGACACTCAGTCGTGTCCGACTCTCAGCGACCCCATGGACTGCAGCCTACCAGGCTCCTCCGTCCATGGGATTTTCCAAGCAAGAGTACTGGAGTGGGGTGCCATTAAGAAAAGGAACAACTGGACTTCCTTCCCCACACATTATCTTGCATTCTAAAGAGATCTACTGGGAGTTGGAGAAGAAGGATAAAGTAAGTAAAAAAATTATATCATAAGGAAAGGTATAAAAAATTCAAACCACCATGGAAAAGAAAATGAAAAATAATATACATATATGTATATATAATTGAGAATATTATATACTTACAATTGAGTGAGTCACTTTGCTGTATGGGTTCAATCTCTGGTCTGGGAAGAACCCAGATGCTGCAGAGCAACTAAGCCCATCTGTCATAACTACTGAGTCCATGCTCTAGACCCTGCAAGCCATAGCTACTGAGCCTGTGTGCCACAAGTACTGAAGCCCGCATGCCTAGAGCCCGGACTCCTCAAGAAGAGAAGCCACAGTGAGAGTCCAAAGCACTGCGGATGGCGAGCAATCCCCTGCTCACCACAACCAGAGAAAAGCCGAAGCAGCTACGAAGACAAAACAGCCAAGAATAAGCATTTCTTAAAAAAAGACACATATGTCTTATGTAAAGATTCTGCTTTTTAAAATAAACAAGATATTTTCAGAAAATAAGATATTTTCAAATGATGAATTGTATCTAGAGGGTATGTGTGAATTCAAGCAACAAGTGAAAGTAAGAAAAACATGCAGGCAGGAACAATTAAGTACATCACGCTCTTAACTGGCTATTGATATTAGTATCAAATTCTTAGATCTGTATGGCATATCCTTAATTCTTGTTAACTCCTCTTAATGGGAATAACAGAAATTTCCATAACAAACCCTGTCAATTCCTCTTGCATGCTCAGGTATGTCCAACTCTTTGCGACCCCATGAACGTAGCCCACCAGGCTCCTCTGTCCATGGGA
The DNA here is from genome assembly GCF_027580195.1 of Bos mutus. Classification (NCBI taxonomy): domain Eukaryota; kingdom Metazoa; phylum Chordata; class Mammalia; order Artiodactyla; family Bovidae; genus Bos; species Bos mutus. Next base: position 59,343,395 of record NC_091627.1, read on the forward strand.
TTTCCCAGGCAAGAATATTGGAATGGGTTGCCATTTCCTTCTCCAGGGGATCTTCCTGACCCAGGGATCGAACCTGTGCCTCCTGCATCTCCTGCACTGGCAGGTGGATTCTTTACCACTTGAGCCACCTGGGAAGCCCATGTCAGGTGTCCAAAAAAAAATTCATTATCCCCACTGCTACAATTTATGGGCTGGGTCTTAAGCACATCACTGGAAGAGGGCTTTCCCTTCTGCTGCTGCTGGAAATAAGTAACAGCTGGAGGGCAAAGAGATACTTAACAGTTACATCTTATCACATTCTTGGAGAGAGATGCTCTGAAATACTATTGGTTGAGAGCCACCTGAAGGAGACAGACACTGCTGAAAAACAGTCCTCCAGCTGAGGTCAAAATAAGATCCCCTTTCCTCAAAAACAAACAAACAAACAAACAACCCCCCCAAAAACAGGGAGAATCTAAGACCATTTATCTCCCCATGATCCACTCTATTTGGCAGTGTCTATGAACGAGATGAAAAACTCTTTAACTTATTTAAAAATCAAAAGAACTACACAGGCAGCATTTCCAGGGGAAAGAATCAGAGCTTTGAAGTCAACCCTGTGTGCCCATCCCCACAGCCCTGCTGTTGTTCTGCTCATGGCTCCATTCAAATTGCTTTTTCATGGATAAAACAGGACGATTTCACCCAGCTCAGCATAACTCAAATTGACCTGATTACCAAAATAATCTGGAGTGCTTGTTAAAAACCAGTGAAGATTCAGAGGTTCCCTCTGCAGAGGGGTTTCAGAGATGGTGGCTTAACAAGTACCTGAAGTGAGTCTCAAGACCAGTCTGGCAAAGAGTGATTTACCTCAAAGGGCGATTGCCTGGGAGTAAAAAAAAAAAAATCCATTACCTGGATTAAGATGGCCTACTAATCAACGCTATCAGCAAACTCTAGAAATTTCTCTCACTTACAGGCTGCTTCAGTTTACAAAGTCATTTGTTTGGGTGATTCAGCAGCAAGCACTTTCTCTCACTCATAGTGTGATTCTTCAAAGCCCCTTTCAAGAAAGGTTTGCAATGACCTCTCTTGAGGCCAGGTCTCCTCCCCTCATCAGGTTTGTCCCTCCAGAGATAGCTGGAACACAGTGCGTGTGCTCACTCAGTCATGTCCAACTCTTTACAACCCTATGGACTATAGCCCACCAGACTCCATTGTCCATGGGACCTCCCAGGCAAGAATACTGGAGTGGGTTGCCATGCCCTCCTCCAGGGGATCTTTCCAACCCAGGAATTGAACCTATGTCTCCTACGTCTCCTGCATCAGCAGGCAGATTCTTTACCATTGAGCCACCAGGGAAGACCTTAGTCGGAACACTGGCTGTCTCCCATTCTAGACTAGTTCTTGCCCCCATCCTCACCTGCCATCCTTACAGCTTTCAATCTCCAAAATGTAGGCTGAGGAGTTCTAGTTTTGTCCAAAGTCCATCACTTACTGTATGTGTAATCTGACAGCTCCCTAAACTAATGTAGTATTTACAGTTCATCCCTCTCCCAACCCCAGTTCAGCATTTTCAGCAGGGCATCACCACAATGCATTCAGAAAGCTTCCCTTCTCTCCCCAGGCTTTCTGCATCCACCCTATCACTGAACATCTATATCGGAAATGAAACCTGCCTCCTCCCTCCCCCCCTGCATTTCAACAACAGTTGTGTACTCTCGATCTGTTTTTCAAGCTTCCTTTAAATCTTTTCATTCTTCTTCAGTCCCAGTGCCCTTGTTCTATGACATTAGAACATCTTAAAAAGACGTCCAGCCTACAAACCAAAACCAAACCAAAAAAAAAAAAAGACTAAAAAAAAAATTAACAGAAAGCAAAACCCAAAACAAACAAACAAAAAAAGACTTCCTGCCTCTGGTTTCTTCCTTCCTCTACTCTTCTGACAGTTTTGTTTCTATAACAGATTTGATCAACTTCCAAAGCTCCCTGTGCCCACTGAATAAAGGCCACACTACTTGGTATCACACATAATCTGGCATAATCTAGGTTTCTAACTCTTTGAACAAAGTTCCTTTGTTAACTTGGCTCATATCTTTTTTTTCTTTATTTTTTTGTTGTCTCATGTCTTAAATGATTTCATATGTCCCCCAAATATCACTTCTAATGAATTTTCCTATCTTTAGAGAAACTATTTAAGTACTAATCACAATATTCAAGACTTTTGGAAAGAAAGAGCTGATATTACTAATTAAGTCTGGTATTTAGTTCCAGTGCAAAACCGAGAAAACTTGACTTTTTAATTAGCCTTCTCCTCAGTGAATGGCCAATCTCCCTTAGGTTATTTGGAAATCATAGAACCAATCTCCTGGCTCCCCCACAAGCAAGTACATAAGGGTCCCAGAGCCCTGGTTTGGCAACCACAGCTTTGAGCCTGTGCTCACATCATCCCAGCAGCTGAGACCTTCCTTGACACTTCATATTCAAGGGCTCGCTCAGTTGACGTCTCCGTTCTCTTCGCTCTCAAACTCCTCTTATGTCGTTATCATCCATCTCAGTACAGTTAATTCTTTAACACTTGTAGCTCCCTCTCAGGCCTGGACTCAAGGACAGTCCACGTATCCATCCCCAGCACCCAATAGTGTGGAGCTCCTAATAAGATGCAGTAAATGTTCGTTGGATGAATAAATTTTGCTGGGGCAGATACTACTACTCACATAAAACAAAAAAGGAGCTGAGAAAGATGTGAAAAGATGCAACTTGGCTAAGGTCATGCACCTAAAAGAGATTTTGGACAGAACTGTGAAGTATAAATTTCGGGGTTTTTTTTAACTCTAATTCAACTATTCTGTTAACTATATGTCTACATAAGTGACAACTCCTATATTACTATAAGGTGCAGCTTTTATTCCCCCCAGAAATCTCATCAAAATGTCACACATCCTGTTACTGTTCTGATTATGCCCTTAACTGAGCAGAAATGCTCTTAGACCACAATGAATACCAATTTTAAAAAAGTTTGTTTGCTCTGACTTCCATCACCCAGAATCCCTGCCTATTATAATTAAGTTTATCAGAGTCTGATAAGTAAATGCTGAATTCTTTCATACAGTAACTTTGCCTGAATACATTTCCCATTTGAAACAGAAGTAGGTGACAGTAGAAAGTTCTATCGATTGAATGGTTTCTATGTTAACAACTGCTTATTTTAAAATTGCATATTTCCTTTCATAGGAAAAAAAAACAGTCACAATATTAAAAATGTGATTGGGTTAAATCTGCTTTTTTTTTAATGTAAAAAAGAATCCTCTGCCTAAAATATATGCTCTCACTCAAGGAAGCCTATATTCTTGTTGAAAAACAAACGTATTAATTGGACTTTACTTCGTAGTCCTCACCTACTAAGTAAATCTTCAGATCAAACTTCCTTTATTTAAACCTGTCACAAGACTAGTCATGCCCCCAATACAAACAAATATAGTGCCAAAAATTACTAACTATATAACTCTGACATATCAGCTAAGCCTTACAGAAATCCAGTGTAAGTTTTCAATAGCATAAACCAAGTGAGAGCAGCAGATATCTGTTTCCAATTAGAATTAAACATTTTCAAAGCATTTTGTCTGCTTTATTCCATGAAATCTTTTAAATAAAATGGTTATTGACAAATAGAACAGCGTGGAAAACATTATAACAATGGTTTTTAAACTTTTTATTTTGTATTGGGGTATAGCCAATTAACTGGAGGAGGAAATGGCAACCCACTCCAGTATTCTTGCTGGAGAATCCCATGGACAAAGGAGCCTGGCAGGCTACAGTCCAAAGGGTTGCAGAGTCCAACGTGGCTGAAGTAATTTAGCACACAGCCAATTAACAATAGTGTGTTAGTTTTAGGTGAACAGTGAAGGCACTCAGACATCCATATACATGTATCCATTCTCCTACAAACACCCCATCCAGGCTGCCACATAACACTGAACAGAGTTCCATGTGCTATACAGTAGGTCCTTGTTGCTTATCCATTTTAAATATAGCAGTGTGTACATGTCCATCCCAAATTCCCTAACTACCCCTTCCCCCCAGGCAACCATAATAAGTTTGTTCTCTTAAGTCTGTAAGTCTCTTTCTGAAAAACTTAAAAAAAATTTCCCCCTCTCACACTTAGTTCTAAAATCTACCAGCTTTACTTCCTGCATTTTAAAATGTTTTGTAATAGAAATATACAATCAGCTCCTATCTTACCAAAAAAAAAAAAAAAAAAACTCGATGGAGTTTCCAGACAGTATTTATGTAATGAAGGACCATGCGGAAGCCACAGCTTACAGCAGGTGATAAAGACAGGTCACCTTCTGCGCCCAGGAGTGTGAATACAGAACAGTTTCCTCTACCCTGTCAATCTCAAAGCCAGAGTCCAGATGTCAATTACACTAAAAAGACAATTATAGACAGGAAGGATAATCTATTATTCACCAAGTATATTTACTTTGGCTTATAGCCTGCCTTGAAAGTTATGCACAAATTCTTCTTTCAGTGTGATTCTTAATCAACTTTAAAAGTCTGGGATCTTATGGTTGCCAAGGGGACGGGATAGTTAGGGAGTTTGGGATGGACATGTACATAGTCCTATATTTTAAATGGCAAGCAACAAGGACCTACTGTATAGTACATGGAACTCTGCTCAGTATTATGTGGCAGCTGGATGGGAGGAGAGTTTGGAGGCGAATGGATACATGGTATCTATGATAAGGTTCCTTTGCTGTACACCTGAAACTGTCACAACATTATTAATGGACTAGACCCCAATACAAATTAAAAAGTTTTAAATAAGTGGAAAAAAAAAGTCTGGGGTCAGAAAAGTGAACAGATAACTGAGTTTCCTTTCAACTCTGTATCCTATAATTCTATTATTCAATGGTCATTTTAGTTGAAAAAAAAAAGGCTTGATTATGAATTTGAAAATCTGAGGAAGACTAGATTTCTAAACCATTGATTCAGATCAGATCAGCTTGTAAAGGATAGAGAGGAGAAAGAAATACAGAGGAATTAAATCATCTTATATTTGGGAAGTGTTTTCCTGTTTCAACTCATTAAATCCAAAAATTCCAGTTTACAGATGCACAAATTAAAGAAGCATGAGAGATGAAATGAATGTCAAATGTAGTGACTCTTTTGTTAGAGGGGAATCAGAGGCAAAAGGAACATAATACTTTAAAAATTGGTGTGATAGCTAAAACTAGTGCTTTACAACTTCCAAGGTTGTCAGATGTCAATCTGAGGATGCTCAACCCATCACAAGAATGCCAAATGACATCTTGCAGTTTGCTTTTTGTGCTGAAGTCAGAAAACTGGTAACTCATCATTTAACGCCAACGTGCATGCACAAAACTGAACAGTGAGGTGAGATTTTGACTTTCTTCCCAACACTCTGAAATGACCGTCTCATTTAAATTTCAACTAAATGTAATATTTACCAGAAGAACCGCTGACAACAAGACTGCTACAAGAAAAACAAGTTCATTTTAGCTACTTTTTAAAGGGAAAAAAAAATAGTTTATTCACTCATTTACATGTCTGAGATGCAGAGTAAGCATTCAGATTGAAAATTCCATCACAAGAAAATAAAAATTCCATCAAGAGAAAAAAAAAAAAAGAATGAGCAAGTTGCATTCTGCTTCTTGGGAGACAAAATACAACCTGTAAAAACAAAGATCTCAATTTCCCACCTCCTACTTTTAAAAGTTTTGCAAAGACTATGGCTCTTCACAGTTATCTGAAATAAACGCTTGGTTAATCCAAATTTGTTCCCCTAATCTTCCTTCTTTAAATAAACAGGATATTGGTTTATTGTTATAGAATTGATATTCTCTTTTTTTTTTCCACTTTTTTCTGTAGTGCACTTAAAAAAAGTCTTTTATAAACTACATATTTATCTCTTGCTGATTCTACCAATTTACTTACTCAAGGTTTCTCAAACTTACCATACTATTTAAGCTACTAGGCAGACACCTAAACCCCAGCCCATATTATCCTAACCAATTCTGTTTGCCAAAGATCTCTTATTCTCTGGCAGGCAAAACTCCTCTCTTTTCACTCTTTTTCTTTCTGAGAAAGAAGCAGTTCTGCTTGCCAACTACCTTCGCCTCCTCTCCTATTCCTTTCTTTTCCAACCTGTCTATATAAGCTCGCACTCTCTGAATATATAAAGAAGATCAGCAATCCCAACAGGTTTAACAGTGAGGGACTGAGGAAGTGGGGCCAAAAAGGATGAATCTTTTCTTTGGGGGTTGCGGGGAGCAGGGAGCTGTGTAGCGTGGCTTTAAGGATCTCAGTTCCCCAGCCAGGGACTGAACCTATGCCCCCAGCAATGGAAGCTCAGAGTCCTAACCACTGAACCACTAGGGAATTCCCAAAAATGATGACTCTTTAACCCCTTCTCTAAGTATGCTTGCTTGCTTGGTAAGTCACTTCAGTTATCCAATTCTTTGCAACCCTATGGACTGTAGCCTGCGAGGCTCCTCTGTCCATGGGATTTTCCAGGCAAGAATACTAGAGTGGGTTGTCACTCCTGACCCAGGGATTGAATCCTCTCTTACATCCACCTGCGTTGGCAGGTAGGATCTTTACCACTACCTTCATCTTCTCAGTCCTCACCCTATGCCTCCTGTACAACCTGGCCAGCTGTACCTGTCTCCTTTGCCAACTTATCTCTCCAAAACATAAAGGGCATTTCCTGAAGTTTTTATCACAAGCTCCTCTTTGCACAGTTTCAACCATTTACCCTGACATCTCTCCATCTGCAGGCACTGTTCCTACTTAATGTCTCCCTCTAGACTTCCTGCCAGCACTGCCAAGTCACCATGTCCAACACCAGTTACCTTTTTCTCTCTGCTCCCCTTAATCTTTCCACTTTCCACCTGTGCTCTACTCCCTAGCCATCCCATCTGCATCTTTAGCTGGTGGTGCCAAGAGAGGAGGAATCAATTTATTTGCCAAGAAGCAAGGCTCCACCTGCAATCTCTCAACTCCACCCACTCTGTTCTCTATCCACTGGACAGTGTACCTCTCATGGGCACTGCTATAACATGCTCCTTTTGGTTTCCACACCTCAAGTTTTTTTACTGTACACAGTAATGCCGGAGAAATAGTCCCTAAGCACAAACTTAGATCAGGCCTGGCATTTGACACAACACTTCTCAAACTGTAGTGCGTGAGGGACTTTCCTGATGGTTTAGTGGTTAAGACTCCTCACTTTCATTGCAGGGGGCACGGGTTTGATCCCTGGTTGGGGAACTAAGGGAGCTTCCCAGGTAGCGTTAGCGGTAAAGAACCCACCTACCAATGCAGGTAGACGTAACAACACAGGTTCGATTCCTGGGTTGGGAAAATCCCCTGAGGAGGAAATGGCAACTCCCTCCAGTATTCTGGCCTGGAGAATCCCATGGACAGAGGAGCCTGGCAGGCTACGGTACACAGGATCACAGAGTCAGACACGACTGAAGTGACTTAGCATGCACCCATTCAGTGAACTAAGATCCTACATGCCAAGGGGTGCAGCCAAAAACAAACAAACTGCAGTGTGCATGTGAATTGCATGCTGATCTTCTTAAAATGCAGATACTCATTCAGTGGGTCTCAGCAGTGCCTGATTCTGGATTTCTAACATTTCCAGGTGTTGATGATGTTACTAGCATATGGCTGTATATATACAACATGGCTGCAACCTATTTTTCTAGGCTTATCGTCTACCCCTCCCTGCCCAGCACATATGTATGTATGTTTGTAACTCTTTCGTACCTACAGGTCACTCACATGCACACATACACACAGATGCATACAAACAAAAATAATGGGTGTGTGTATGCACTCAGTTGTGTCCAGCTCTTTGGGGCCCTGTGGACTGCAGCCTATCAGGCTTCTCTGTCCGTGGAATTTTCCAGGCAAAAATACTGGAGTGGGTTGCCATGCCCTCCTCCAGGGGATCTTCCGGACCCAGGGATCAAACCCGAGTCTCTTGCATCTCCTGCACTGGCAGGCACTTTCTTTACCACTAGCACCACCTGGGAAGCCCTCCCTAAACACACAGTTTCTGTGCCCCTGGCTGTTTCCTCAAGTCCAGCCTCTGCTCATCACATTTCTACCCACTTTTGAGGAAGCAACTCATTCTGCCAGAGTGTTTTCTTGTCTTCTTTCCTACCTCACCCCAGTACCACTCACTGAACACCACAAGAAACATGGGACACTGATAGCACTTAATTTGCATGGCTTCTGCCCTGTAATGTCATTACAGGTCATCTTATTTAATCCTCACTGCTGGACTGCACCTCTTCCTGGAGGACAGGGGCTATCTGCCTAACCTCTGTAACCCCAGGGCATCAGGGGGGGGCCTTTTAAGCACCAATAAATACCTGCTCCAGTGGATCTGTATTTTAGGAAAAATGAAACATACTATTCCACTTCATGTAACTCACTTTGGGCAAGTGCTTCAGAAGTTTAAGATAAATGAAAACATTCTTTCTGGATAGCTAGCTAATTCATTAGCAAAACCTCTGAAAATTCTGTCAAATGTTTGGCATTTTAAAATCATCTACATATAAACATTCAAAGGGTGTTTCTAAAATTTTAGTACTTCCCAGGTGATGCTAGTGGTAAAGAACCCACCTACTAAGGTGGGTCGGGAAGATCCCCTGGAGGAGAGTATGGCAACCCACTCCAGTACTCTTGCCTGGAGAATGCCATGGACAGAGGAGCCTGCCGAGCTACCGTCCACAGGGTTGCAGAGTCTGACACGACTGAAGTGACTTAGAGCCCTCACCCAGGCATATAGATCAAAGCGCTGATATTTAACTGAAAAATTAAAACTAATTTGTCATAATCTAGTCATTACTACATTTAAACTTAAAATGCTTTCTAATTCAGTAACCCTCTCTGGTTTAATTTACCTAATGCTGCTGTTATCATTCCATCCATTAAATGGGATCTCACTTTCTCCTCGGGTGTGCTAAAGTTAGTCATCTGCGAAATAATTTACCATTAAAATGCCTCACATGTGCCCAGCCATGAAAAGTGCTTTAAAACATGTATTTTGAAGAAACGTTTTTAAGGAGATGAAACAACTCAACCAAAACAGCCCTATATTAAATGTTTATATACTAAACCCTCTAAATATCAAAGAACTGCCGAAATTCAAACAAACCATAGCTTCTGAACTTCAGTGTGTTCAAGAATTGTCTGCAGTGCGTATTAAATGTGCAGATTCCAGTTTCTTACCTTGAGGAAGTCTAATCCAGTCAATCTGGAATGGGATTTAGAAAACTGTACAGTCAACCAGCATCCCCGGGCGGTTCTAATGCAGGTGTTCCACAGATCTCAATTAGAGAAATACTGACCTCAACCCTGGTGCGTGGGCACTACAGGGATGTATTTAAAGAAAAATGTTGAAATCTCTTTATGAAGTTCTTTCCCCAAACAGCTGTCACACTAGCACAGACATAAGGTAATTCATTAAAAAAAAACGATGAGGAGTGCTGTAAGTTGCTTGGGGTAGGAGTAAAGCTCGAAAGCAATTAAAGAAGGAAAGTAACGTTTCTTTCCCACTTCTCACTCCGTTCTCCTAGCATCCTCCAGGTACCTTCGAGGATGCTGCTCGCACCAGGGAACTACAACTGGGCGCCAGGGAGCAGAGTGAGGCCCTTCTCTGGTCCAGGGGATGGGCAGGCGGCCCCGCTCTCTCCCCCAGGTCGTCATCAGTGGTCCTCTGCCAGCTAGAAGTCGCGGCGGAGGGGGGACCGCGGGCCACGGAACCTCCGCGGCGCACGCGCATAAACAAGTCGCCTCCAGGGGTCAGCGATCCCGGTGCTCTACCCGCGCCCCTTACCTGCCGCACGGCCGAATATCGGGCTCCTCTTCCGGCTCCGGCTCCGGCTCCCGCGCCTCCTGCTCGCCTGCAGCCGCCGGCAGCGCCTCGGAGTCCTCCACCGTCACTTCGGCTGCAATCACGGCTCCCGTCGCCGGCACCCGCGTAGCCGAGGTGGGAGCCGCCGCGGCCCCAAGGCCGAACGCCGCCTCCGCTGTCGGTGCGAGGAGGTCAGAGGTGCGCCGCGCGGTCACTGTCCCCGCCACGAGCCCCAGCAGCAGCGGCAGTAGCAGCGTCCGTGCCAGCGACCCCGGGCCGGTGGCGCGCTCCATCAGCGGCCCGCCCCGCGAGCCGGCATGGAGGTGTAGCCGCCGGCGCCCGCCTCTCCCGCAGTTCAGAATCCCCGACTAAGGCGAGGACGCTCTAGGGACTCCGCCGCCGCCTAGATGGTCAGGAAGTCCAGCAGCTTTCCCTCGGCCACGTCTTAGCCCGGCCTCCGCCAGCGCCACCTGAGTGACAGCCTCCTCTGGACATCGCCCATTGAGCGAGCTTTCCGCGCATCTGCTCGCTGATTGGCTGCAGACTCTGCCACTCTGGGTACCGACGCTAGTCTTGTTGGAGCAGGTGGGCTCTCCCGGGTTGTCAACAGCAAAGCTGCCAATCAAATTGTATTGCCTTTAGCCCGAGGCCCGCCCTCTTCCGGACGCGCTTACCAATGAGAAACGACTCTCCAGGCAGCATTTTTATCTGATTGGTTGATTTGGCAGTACCCAGAACACCATTCCCCAGAGAAGATTGGCCACTGTGCTGATTGGCCTCGCCCCTCAAAGCGAGGCGCTAGAGAATACTTGAAGATCATTGGTGAAACTGGATGTCCCTCAAAAGTCTGAGATAATTTCCTCTTGATTGGTTGGAAGCAGCACTTACTACGTGGCGGATTCTGACTGCGGAGAGGACAGTCCCAAGTGAAAGGAAGAGTGAAAGGCGAGTCCCTGGTGGTGGGGAGGCGGCCGATCTTCAAGGAGTTACCGCTGTAAAGCCTGGTCCGTTTGGAAAGCCAAAAGAAGAGCGGGAAAAATAAGTGACCGCACAAAACATGTAGTTCCTGAAGGTGAAAGGGGTAACGTGAGTTGGATAGAAGATCCATCCACTGGGCTGGGAATTACTGCTTGTTTAAAGATGCTGATTTCTTCGATGACCTACAGCAATCTAGTCTATCCGACACGCCCCTTCCTTGTTAGAAAGGAGAAGGAGCACAGGCCTGGTGCACTTACGTCATTTGTCTGCAGTCACATAAGTAGTTATTTACAGAACCATGACTTTTCATCCAAGCCTTCTGATCTTGGTCTGCCATGCTTTGTAGTTCACTAACAAGGCAAGAAAGAGATAAAACCACAAAAGGCCAAACTGGAGATTTGAATGTTTGGCCAAGGCATAAGAACTTTTCACGCAGCAGTTCCGGACACCCTGAAGATTCCTGACCAGATGAGTGAAGTGATAAGAGTTGTGGTTTAGAAACAACCCAACTGCTGTGAATTCCTCAGCAGTGTTTTCAAAAGAGCATTAAAGATGAGACCAGTTGTGTGGCTATATGTGAGAGGCTATGTCCCCATCAAAATTTTGAAGATCTTAATTTTTTTAAGCTACTGGCATACAGACATGCTCTTAATTTCTTCAGTCCAAAAGCAAAACCCTCCACTTCCCTTTCCACAGTCAACTATATTTCATAGTTGCTCAATACAGGAAGAACTCTAAAGTGTCTTCGATTCCTCTCGTCCCCTTGTCAAACACACTACTTTTGTTGCCACAACTCCACCAAACTGCTCATGCTGTGGCCGCCATTGCTAAATTCAAAAGACGATTATCCATCTTCATTTTATCATCTATATAATAAACCCAGACAGAGGATGAATGGTTGGATGGCATCACTGATTCAATGGAAATGAACTTGGGCAAACTCTGGGTGATGGTGAGGGACAGGGAGGCCTGAACTGCTGCAGTCCATGGAGTTGCAAAGAGAGAGGACTTGGCAATGGAACAAACAACAATAGCTAACCCAGTACATCAGTCTTTCCTGTATAAAACACTTAACTGGTTTTCCAGCTTCCACATGGGCCAAATCATAGCCCTCATTACCACCTCATTTTAACTTAATCTCCTTAAAAGATTTCTCTCCAATTAAGGTTACATTCGGGGGGTACTAGGGTCAGGACTTAAACGCGTGAATTTCAAAGGAGACACAATTCAGCCCATAACACCCAGATACTCATGAGACTAGTTCTCTCATTTCTTTCAGGGCTCTGTTACCTTCCCAGTAAAGCTTCTCCTGACCCTTTTTAAAATTGAACCCCCTACCCCACCTCAATTCCTAAACTACTCCCCTGCTTTATTTTTCTCTTTAATAAAATCTTTTTGGTTCAGTCACTCAGTCCTGTCTGATTCTTTGGGACCCCGTGGACTGCAGTACATCAGGCTTCCCTGTCCATTATCTCCCAAGTTTGTTCAAACTCATGTTCATTGAGTCAATGATGCAATAATTTGCATATTTATTGTCTATCTCCCTCCACGCCTACATAAATTCCATTAGCATTTACACATTGATATGTTCAAAGAGCCTAAAACAATGCAAAGTATTTAGTAAGTGTTTAATAAATATTTGTTGAATAAATGAAAATCTGAGGACAGAGCAAAATGGATAAATGGAAGAGATTGTAGTTGCTGTAGATAGAAGGGAGTGATTAAGGAAGCAAGAACCCAGAGTATCTGGAGAAAACAGAGACTGTTGTGCCTTCCATGTTGAAAGTAGAGATTAGAAAGTACCCCAAAAAGAAATTATTTTGAAATGAGAAAATAGATGAGAGAGCTCAAACTAGTTAATCACTTTCTACTCAACTAAACAGATCAGATCTCCTAAGTGAGAGAATATAAGAGATAATATGAGGAAAGTGTCAGAAAATTAATGTGAGATGAGAAATGATTGTTGACTACTTGTATTGCCCATTTGAAATTGCCCTGTGCTATGTGCCCAGTCATGTCCAACTCTTGGTGACCCCATGGACAGTAGCCCTCCAGGTTTCTCTGTCCATGGCATTTTCCAGGCAAGAATCCTGGAGAAGGGTTGCCATTTTCTTCTCCATGGGATCTTCCATACCTAGGGATCGGCCTGCATCTCTTGTGTATCCTGCATTGGCAAACAGATCCTTTACCACCAAGCCACCTGGGAAGTCTGCATTTGAAATTAGCTTGTGTATATATTTTAGTGGATTTAGTCTTCATAGATCTGTGACTTTTTCAAAAGATGATCATGGCTTGAACAATAACAATCTGAGCTAATGAATCAGAAATCTGCTTGCCATTTGTAAATTATGTGGAAGGTTTTTATTATTGTTATTATTCATTTACTATGCAGGGAGGACCATGTGTCCACCTGTATGTAATGGGAATAAAGATGTGAACAAAATAGGCCTGGTCCCTGCCCTTCTGAAGCTTAACAATTATCTAGTTAGGGAGACAGACACTATTTTAGTAATGTATTTATATTATTAAAACCAAGATAAGTGCTATGATGGAAAGGGAACAGGCAGGAGAGCACAGTGGTTAGGAGAGTCAAGCTTTATACTCAAGGGAAAAAACATGCAAGAAGTTCCATTTTGGAAAAAGAAGATAAGTCCTGAGTCATGGTCAGCTGAATGGGATAAAAAATTACTGGAAGGGAAAAGAGTATGTGCCAGTTTTAACAGCGTGCAGAGTCACAGTGACTACACAGTAGCTCTGGAATCTGAATCAGTGAGACCGGCTGGGGCCTTGGACTCTTTAATGCAGTGCTGCAATGCTTGACCTGGCATATCTCTCCTAGAGCGGCAAAATATAAAGAAACTGTATGAGATTAAAAATAACTACATGCATGTGCATGCATGTACAGTTGGGGCAAATTATGGCCCCCAAAATACAAAGAGACCAAAAAACCCAACTGTCACTTTTGAAGAGCCTGGAGCAAAAACAAGGTTGATCCCTGGGTTGGGAAGATCCCCTGAAAGAGGAAATGGCAACCAACTCTAGTATTCTTGCCTGGGAAATCCCATGGACAGAGGAGCCTGGTGGGCTACAGTCCATGGGGTCACACAAGAGTTGGACATGACTTAGCGACTAGACAATAGCAAAACTAAAATAAGTAACAATAGTACAAGAGGTGTGTGCTTAGTGTGTCCTGTCTTTTTGCTACCAGTCAAGAATACTGGAATGGGTTGCCATTTCCTCCTCTAGGGGATCTTCCTGACCCAAGGATCAAACCGTCATCTTCTATGACTCCTATATTGACAGATTCTTTTACCACTGAGCCACTGGGGAAGCCCACAGCTTGAAAGGTGGGAGTAGGTAAATGCAGTGAAAGCAGCCTAACACTGAACTTCCCAGGTGGTTCAGTGGTGGAAAATCTAAGTGCCAGTGCAGGGGACACGGATTCGCAATCCCTGGTCTGGGAAGATTCCACATGTTCCACAGCAACTAAGCCTGTGCACCACAACTACTGAAGCCTGAGCACCCTAGAGCCCGTGCATAAGATAAGCCACTGCAACAAGAAATTCACACACAGCAAATAGAGTAGTCCCTGCTCGCTGCAGCTCGAGAAAGCCCTAGTACAGCAATGAAGACCCAGCACAGCCAAAAATAAACAAATAAAATTTTTTAATAAGCAGTCAAACATCTTTGCATTATCTGGGAAAATAAAGTACTAACTTAGTTATACTGCATTAGGTCAAGGATGCATGTTATAGTCTTAGGGTAATCACTTAAAGAATGATATTAATACAAAGGTGATATAACTAATAGGAGGAAATGTAATAATAAAAATCTGTGATTTATTCAAAGTGGGCAAGAAAAGAGGAAAAAGAGGACAAGAAACAGGTGGGACAGGTAGAGATTAACAACAGCAAGTGGTAGCTATAAATGCCAGTATATCAGTATTGACATTAAGCATGTATGGCATAAGAACTGTTATAATACAAAGCTTATCTGCCTGGATAAAAGATAAGAGACATATCTGTAAGTGTACATGCAGAAGTTATATATGCAAACAATAGCAAAAAGAAATCTGATGTGATCATAATTAGATCTGGAACAGTTAATTTTTACAATGACTTTAACATTTTAAAAATAGATTCTACTTTTTTATTGTATGATGATTTTATTTTTTATTGGAATATCATCGCTTTACAATGTTGTGCTAGTTTCTGTTGTTCAACATCATGAATCAACCATGCTGCTGCTGCTTCTGCTGCTAAGTCGCTTCAGTCGTGTCTGACTCTGTGCAACCCCATAGACGGCAGCCCACCAGGCTCCCCTGTCCCTGGGATTCTCCAGGCAAGAACACTGGAGTGGGTTGCCATTTCCTTCTCCAATGCATGAAAGTGAAAAGTGAAAGTCAAGTTGCTCAGTCGTGTCCGACTCTTAGCGACCCCATGGACTACAGCCTACCAGGCTCCTCCGTCCATGGGATTTTCCAGGCAAGAGTACTGGAGTGGATTGCCATTGCCTTCTCCGAGTATACCTATATCCCCTCCCTCCTGAGCCTCCCTCCCACTCTCCCAATTCCACCCTCTAGGTCATCACAGAGCACTGAGCTGAACTCCCTGTGCTATGCAAGGGAGTTGCTTCCCACTGGTTATCTATTTTACTCATGGTAGTGTATATGTTGGAGAAGGCAATGGCACCCCACTCCAGTACTCTTGCCTGGAAAATCCCATGGACGGAGGAGCTTGGTAGGCTCCAGTCCATGGGGTCGCTAAGAGTCGGGCACAACTGAGCGACTTCACTTTCACTTTTTACATTCATGCATTGGAGAAGGAAATAGAAACCCACTCCAGTGTTCTTGCCTGGAGAATCCCAGGGACAGAGGAGCCTAGTGGGCTGCCGTCTATGGGGTCGCACAGAGTCGGACACGACTGAAGCAACTTAGCAGTAGCAGTGTATATGTGTCAACGCTACTCTCTCAGTTCATCCCCGCCTCCTTCCCCCACTGTGTTGAAAAATCTGTTCTCTACATCTGTGCCTCTATTTCTGTCCTTCAAGTAGGTTCATCAGTACCATTTTTCTAGATTCCATACATATGCGTTGATATGAAATATTTATTTTTCTCTTTCTGGCTTACTTCACTCCAAATAATAGGTTCTAGATTCATCTACCTCACTAGAACTGACTCAAACTGATCCTTTTTTATGGCTGCATAATATTCCATTATATATATATATATGTATGTATGTACCACATCTTCTTTATCCATTTATCTGTCAGTGGACATCTAGGTTGCTTCCATGTCCTGGCTATCGTAAATAGCAGTACCCTGAGCATCAGTGAACATGGGGGCATTTGTGTCATTTTGAATTACGGTTTTCTCAGGGTATATGCCCGGGAGTGGGACTGATGGGTCATGTGGTGTTCTACGTTTAGGTTTTTAAGGACCCTCTTTACTGTTCTCCACAGTGGCTGTACCAATTTACACCCCTACCAACAGAGTAGGAGGGTTCCCTTTTCTCCACACTGTCTCCGTCATTTATTGTTTGTAGATTTTTTGATGATGGCTATTCTGGCTGGTATGAAGTGATACCTCACTGTGGTTTTGACTTACACTTCTCTAATGATTACTGATGTTGAGCATCTTTTCATGTGCCTCTTGGCCATCTGTATGTCTTTGGAGAAATGTCTGCTTACGTCAGACAAAAAGATTACTCTCCAAAATGTGATAACAACTTATGGAGCTCAATAGCAAAAAAAAAAACAAAAAAAAAAAATACAAACAATCCAATCAAAAAATGGGTGCAGACCTAAATAGACTGTACTTTTTAAGAGTAGTTTAGGACTTCCCTGGTGGTCCAACTGTTAAGACTTCGCTTTCCAATGCAGGGGGTGCAGGTTTGATCCCTGGTCAGGGAGTTAGGATCCCATATGCCTCCTGGTGGAAAAAAAAAGAAAAAAACACCAGAAAACAGGAACAATATTGTAACAAATGTAGTAAAGACTTTAAAAATGGTCCACATCAAAAAAGCAATCTTAAAAAACAAAAGAGTAGATTTTAGGTTTATAGCAAAATTGAGCAGGAAGTACAGAGTTCTCATATACCTCCTCTCCCCACATAGGGACAGCTACCCACAGTAGCAAAGTCCACCCTCACCAGGGTGGTACATTCGCTACAATCAATGAACCTGAGTTGATACATCATTATCATCCCAAATCCAGTGCATTTATCCCATGAACCCAGCAAGCAGATTGAAAGGTTTTGGTTACCCTGACTTTGAGGTCTCGAGTTTAGATTCCTTGCTCAGTATTACCCTGAGTATCAGTGAAGGATTTCTAGAAGGCAGGAGATTTCAAATGGATATTGCTGATCCAATACTGGATCCTTCGGCTGATACTTGGTTCTTTTGGCCAAGAGATTCACACTGTAGGACTCATCCTGCTGCGGACAGCTTTGATAACTACTTGTCCAGAAGAGGTGATGAGAGCTTTGGAGACAAGTGTTGAGATAGTTATGATTCATGCCAATATCACGATGTGTGTTAGGATAAATAGGATAGTAGGATGGTCCGGTCCACATGGGAATGTGGATTGACATGGGGGCCAGGATTGCTATGATGACTGAGGCAGTAGAGACTATGACAGAGGCTATGATTACAGGACAGGCAGTGGCAGGAAGAGTATTTGGTCGTGGGCACCAGAGAGATTAGAAATACAAAGGAAGAGGAGACGACTATGAAGATAGTTATGGCAGACGACATGATTAGAGAGGCATGATGGTACAGGTCCTCCCACCCACAGACTCATCGTGAATGTAAAGCCTCAGGGTACTGCCAAGGAAGACATTTCCTCTACCAGCACCTCCGGGTGAGCAGCCTCTGTGAGTGAGGGGCAAAGCTTGTTGACATAGCTGCTAGGGACATTCTAGAGCCAAAACTAGAACTTCAAACTCGGGAGAGACACACAAGCTGACAAAGTGAAGAAATTCAGGAAAAGGAAAGGCTGAGGACAGGAAGTGAGTCATCACAGACCGCACCTAGCAGAAATGTATGAAGAAAAGATAGGAAGAAGTCTCTAGAAAAGAAAATACTTACTAAGGAGAAAAATTGTCACTCTCCAACTTCTAAGCCTCCCAAACCTGAGCAATCTCTAAAGGTAATGCCAGCCGCTCCACCAAAGGAGAAGGCTCCTGGGGAAGCAATCTAACCCTCCTGCTGATCTCAGAGCTCAGACACAGAGCAGCAATAGTAGTTCTGGCTCTGCCATCTGAGCAAAGACCAGCAGGAAAGGTGAAAAGATAGATGAGCAAATGTCCCAAAAGGTCAAAGTGACAAGGCCAGTCCTGATCCAGACCGTGGAGGGAACAAAGCCTGCCAGAGAGTCAGGTGTGAAGGGCGGTAAAAAGGATCAAGACTCCTGATCTGATGTACATTGGAGGCAAAGAAACATGAAGAAAATCCAGCCTCCAGGTTCAGTTCTGCAATCGGTCATGCTGCTCTTTCCTTTGATAGTGAAGGTGAAAACAAAGCTGACAATCTAACCCTGTGCTTTCTCCCTGTCTCTCTCCATCCTGGAACATTTGAGAACAAATCAAACCTCCATCCAGACAAGATGAAATAATACTCACCATCTCTATTGCCTGGGCAGGGTGCGGGGGAAGAGAGGATCAACCCACCAAGATGATTGAATGGTTCTGAGACTCCTGGATTTTCCAGGACTTGAAAGCTTGTGCCTTAAAACTGGGAAGGTTTGGGGCAAAACTGGGATACATTGGTCCCCTTTTATGGTGCCAAAAGACCAGGGATCCTGTGTGTCACAAATAAGCCCTAGGCTTCCTTGTAGTCTCTGACTGGTTATGTTTCCCTCCCATCTTTCAACAGTCTGAACTCCGTTCTGTCTGAAAATGCACTTCATGACTCTTCTGTTTGCCTGTGCTTCTTCTCTTTCACAGCAGCTGTTACCCACTGTCCTCTCCTAAACTTTGGTCTCTAATCCTTCTAGGAGAGAAGAGACTTGGGTTCAATCCCTGGGTGGGGAAGATCCCCTGGAGGAGGAAATGGCAATCCATTCAACCCATCCTTGCCTGGAAAACTCCATGGACAGAGACTGGTGGGCTACAGTTCATGGGGTCCCAAAGAGTTGGACATGACTGAAAACACATGCACATACCCTCTAGGACTCTGCCCTAGGCTTTTCTATTAAAAAGAAGATGGTGGAGGGAGGAGGAAGGAGGGTTCAGGATGGGGAACACATGTATACCTGTGGCAGATTCATTTCGATATTTGGCAAAACCAATACAATATCGTAAAGTTTAAAAATAAAATAAAATAAAAAAATAAAAAGAAGATGGTGGACTTCCCTGGTGATCCCCTGGTTAAGACCCTGCACTCCCAATGCAGGGGACCTGAATTTGATCCCTGGTTGGTTTTTTTTTGTTGTTGTTTTTTGGTGTTGGTTTTTTTTTGTTTTGTGTGGCTCAAATGGTAAAGAATCTGCCTGCAATGCAGGAGACCCAGGTTCAATCCCTGGGTCAGGAAGATCCCCTGGAGAAGAGAATGACAACCCCTCCAGTATTTTGGCTTGGAGAATCCCATGGGCAGAGGAACCTGGTAAACTACAATCCCTTGGTGTTGCAAAGAGTTGGACACAACTGAGTGACTAACACTTTCACTTTCAGGGAACTAGATCCCGTAAGATGCAATTAAAATATTCCCCATGCCTCAGCTGAGACCCAGTGCATCCAAATAAATAAATTAAATTGATTAAATAAAAAGAGGGTGATATATACTTCTGTATACATATGTGCATGTGTGCTATTATATGCATACCAGTTCAGTTCAGTTCAGTCGCTCAGTCATGTCCGACTCTTTGCGACCCCATGAATCGCAGCATGCCAGGCCTCCCTGTCCATCACCAACTCCCAGAGTTCACCCAAACTCATGTGCATCAAGTTGGTGATGCCATCCAACCATCTCATCCACTGTCGTCCCCTTCTCCTCCTGCCCCCAGTCCCTCCCAGCATCAGGGTCTTTTCCAATGAGTCAACTCTTCACATGAGGTGGCCAAAGTATTGGAGTTTCAGCCTCAACAACAGTCCTTCCAATGAACACCCAGGACTGATCTCCTTTAGCATGGACTGGGTGGATGTCCTTGCAGTCCAAGGGACTCTCAAGAGTCTTCTCCAACACCACAGTTCAAAAGCATCAATTCTTTGGTGCTCAGCTTTCTTCACAGTCCAACTCTCACATCCATACATGACCACAGGAAAAACCATAGCCTTGACTAGACAGACCTTTGTTGACAAAGTAATGTCTCTGTTTTCTAATATGCTGTCTAGGTTGGTCATAACTTTCCTTCCAAGGAGTAAGCATCTTTTAATTTCATGGCTGCAGTCACCATCTGCAGTGATTTTGGAGCCCCAAAAATAAAGTCTGACACTGTTTCCCCATATATTTCCCATGAAGTGATGGGATCAGATGCCATGATCTTCGTTTTCTGAATGTTGAGCTTTAAGCCAACTTTTTCACCCTCCTCTTTCACTTTCATTAAGAGGCTTTTTAGTTCCTCTTCACTTTCTGCCATAAGGGTGGCGTCATCTGCATATCTGAGGTTATTGATCTTTCTCTCGGCAATTTTGATTCCAGCTTGTGCTTCTTCCAGCCCAGCATTTCTGATGTACTCTGATGATGTACTCTGCATAGAAGTTTAAATAAGCAGAGTGACAATATACAGCCTTGACATACTCCTTTTCCTATTTGGAACCAGTCTGTTGTTCCACGTCCAGTTCTAACTGTTGCTTCCTGACCTACATATAGGTTTCTCAAGAGGCAGGTCAGGTGGTTTGGTATTCCCATCTCTTTCAGAATTTTCCACAGTTTATTGTGATCCACACAGTCAAAGGCTTTGGCATAATCAATAAAGCAGAAATAGATGTTTTTGTGGAACTCTCTTGCTTTTTCCATGATCCAGTGGATGTTGGCAATTTGATCTCTGGTTCCTCTGCCTTTTCTAAAACCAGCTTGAACATCTGAAAGTTCACAGTTCACATTTTGCTGAAGCCTGGCTTGGAGAATTTTGAGTATTACTTTACTAGCGTGTGCTGCTGCTGCTGCTGCTGCTAAGTCGCTTCAGTCGTGTCCGACTCTGTGCGACCCCATAGACAGCAGCCTACCAGGCTCCTTCATCCATGGGATTTTCCAGGCAAGAGTACCGGAGTGGGTTGCCATTGCCTTCTCCGTTACCAGCATGTGAGATGAGTGCAATTGTGCGGTAGTTTGAGCAGTCTTTGGCATTGCCTTTCTTTGGGATTGGAATGAAAACTGACCATTTCCAGTCCTGTGGCCACTGCTGAGTTTTCCAAATTTGCTGGCATATTGAGTGCAGCACTTTCACAGCATCATCTTTTAGGATTTGAAATAGCTCAACTGGAATTCCATCACCTCCATTAGCTTTGTTCGTAGTGATGCTTTCTAAGGCCCACTTGACTTCACATTCCAGGATGTCTGGCTCTAGGTGAGTGATCACACCATCGTGATTATCTGGATTGTGAAGATCTTTTTTGTACAGTTCTTCTGTGTATTCTTGTTTCTATGTAAAGGAATGTGTATATCTATACCTATCTATATCTATATCCCTCTGGAAGAAGAAAACAGACGACAAGATTGTTTCTGGAAAAAACAGGGTGGCCAAGGCACAAGAATGGGAGGATTGAAGGAAGATTGTTTCATTTTTCTAGCAGCCTTATTGAGATGCAATTCGCATAACATACAATTCACCAATTTAAAGTGTAACATTCAGTGATTGAATATATTGCCCAGTTGTGCAACCAGGAAGAATTTTATTTATGCTTATTTTTTTCTTGTACCACATGATTTGTGGGATCTTAGTATCCTGCCCACACCAGAGATCAAAAGTGCTGAGTCCTAACCACTGGACCTCCAGGGAATTCCTAAGAAGGAGAATTTTAAATGTGTACCTTTTTGTATCTTTCTAAGTAGGCATCAGATGTCATATCATCATCTGCTGCTGCTGCTGCTGCTGCATCACTTCAGTCGTGTCCGACTCTGTGTGACCCCAGAGATGGCAGCCCACCAGTCTCCCCTGTCCCTGGGATTCTCCAGGCAAGAACACTGGAGTGGGTTGCCATTTCCTTCTCCAGTTATATCATCTACTACAACTTAAATAAATAGATTAAGGGACTTCCCTGGTGGTGCAGTGGATAAGAATCCACCTGCCAATGCAGGGGACATGGGTTCAATCCCTGGTGTGGAAAGATTCCGCATGCTGCCGAGCAACTAAGCCCATGCACTGCAACTGCTGACTCTGCATACTAGGCCTGTGAGCTACAACTACCGAGCCTGTGTGCTGCAACTGCTGAAGCCTGTGGGCCCTGGAACCCTTGCTCCACAACAAGAAGCCACCACAATAAGAAGCCCATTCACTGCAACTAGAGAAAGCCAGCACAGCAACTAAGGCCCAGCATAGCCAAAAATAATTATTAATAATTTTTTTAAAAAAAGAAATAGATTACTTAATAAAAATTGACAACAACAAGAATTTTTATTCCCCTATGGTCTATCATACAATAGGGCTGGAGCTTATAAACAGACTCAGTGTTTTCTACTTGTTTTATGCATTCTTTATCAAATATTTTAAATGCCTAGGCCATGGCCTGCCTGCTAGGCACTGAGATTCAGACAGAAAGTATTCTCATCATCAGGAGAAAAACAGTATTCCAGTCCATGGAATTCTCTAGGCCAGAATACTGGAGTGGGTGGCATTCCCCTTCTCCAGGGGATCTTCCCAACCCAGGGATCAAACCCAGGTCTCCCACATTGCAGGCGGATTCTTTACCAGCTGAACCACAAGGGAAGCCCATATTTAATTGAATTGTAAGTTTGGTGTTAGTATGGTGCTCTTTTCCTCCTCTATCAATTGTCTTCCAAAACAGAAATTCCTGACTTAACTGCCTTTCCACCTTCCAATTTACATCTTTTCTGAAGTTCTAATTCTAGTTCCTAGCTCTCTGCCTCCCTCTCCTTTACCTTTCATTCTTGAGCAATATAGCTCTTGCCCAAATAGTATGCCCAGGGTCCTTGACTTCCAGCATTCCCAAGATGGCCATACCAACAAAGTCCTTCTGGAATCCTCATCGTCTCATATTCATTTCATAGTGTTGGGTACTCAGGGCTTAGTAAAACTTATCTATGTGTAAGGGACAAGTTCCCTAGGAAGACAGGAGATGGAAACCCTGGATCCCAGGGCAATGGACTTTTGAGAAGTTCCCCCTTCATCTTCTTACTGTTGGCAATAAAGTTTACTCAATCAGTTGATTGAAAGGAAGATCTTCTTTGGTTTGGGTGGGTGTTCAGGACAGTTAGCGAAGGTGGAAAGAGAAATGCTCCTTCCAATGAACACTCAGGACTGATCTCCTTTAGGATGGACTGGTTGGATCTCCTTGCAGTCAAAGGGACTCTCAAGAGTCTTCTCCAAAACCACAGTTCAAAAGCAACAGTTCTTCAGCGCTCAGCCTTCTTTATGGTCCAACTCTTACATCCGTACATGACTACTGGAAACACCATAGTTTTGACTAGACAGACCTTTGTTGGCAAAGTAATATCTCTGCTTTTTAATACACTGTCTAGGTTTGTCATAGCTTTTCTTAAAAAGAGCAAGGGTCTTTTAATTTCATGGCTGCAGTCACCATCTGCAGTGATTTTGGAGCCCAAGAAAATAAAGTCTGTCACTGTTTCCATTATTTTCAAGGGGTGGGGGTGAAAAAAAAAAATATATATATATACCTGGGTCCCACCCTCAGAGAATCTGATGTAATTAACTAGTTAGAGATACAGCCTGGGCATCAGGCTGGTTAAAAGCTCTCAAGAGATTTTTTTGTAAAGTACACATAACATGAAATTTACTGTCCTAACCATTTTAAAGGATGTAAATCAACAGTATTAAATACATTCATAATGTTGTACAACCATCACCACCATTCATCTCCAGAACTCTTTCCTTATAAAACTGAAACTCTAGACTCATTACACAATAGCCTTGGCAATCATCATTCTACATTCTATCTCCAAGATTTTGACTCTTCTAAATATCTCATATAAGTGGACTTATACAGTATTTATCTTTTTGTGTCTGGCTTATTTCACTTAGCATAAAATCCTCAGAGTTCAACCACGTTGTAGTGTATGTCAGAATTTCCCTCCTTTTTAAGCCAAATAGTATTCCATTGTATGTGTGTAACATACTTTGCTTATCTATTCATCCATTTATGAACACTTTGATTGTTTCCAA
Source organism: Bos mutus (assembly GCF_027580195.1). Lineage (NCBI taxonomy): Eukaryota > Metazoa > Chordata > Mammalia > Artiodactyla > Bovidae > Bos > Bos mutus. The sequence goes on from NC_091627.1 coordinate 59,367,540, forward strand.
ATTTTAACTATTGTAAATGATGCTGCTATGAAGATGGGTGTACAAATATCTCTTCAAGACCCTGCTTTCAGTTATTCTGTGTGTATGGATCCAGAAGTGGGATTGCTGGATTACATGGTATTAATAATTTGGGGGGAGGGAATGATCCTACAAGAAATCAGAGTTCTATCAGTTGAGGAGGGGATGAAGGCTGGGTAGACAAAAACAACAGGTGTCTAGTACTGAGGAGAGGAAGAACTCTGGAGTGGGGCCTTAGCATAGCCAACTGTGGAGCTGGAGTTCCAGGAAGACTGAGTGGGCCTTAGAGAATCAATTTCTGGAGTTATGATTTGGGCCCTTTATTTTCTCTTCACTGGTGAAAGCCTGAGAAACAAGAGCTGCACTGGAGAAATAGAGGTCCCATAATATACATAATGGAATATTACTTGCCATAAACAAGAATTAAATACTGCCATTTGCAGCAATATAGAAGGACTTTGGAAGAAATGATGCTAAAGCTGAAACTCCAGTACTTTGGCCACCTCACGCGAAGAGTTGACTCATTGGAAAAGACTCTGATGCTGGGAGGGATTGGGGGCAGGAGGAGAAGGTAACGACAGAGGATGAGATGGCTGGATGGCATCACTGACTCGATGGACGTGAGTCTGAGTGAACTCCGGGAGTTGGTGATGGACAGGGAGGCCTGGCGTGCTGTGATTCATGGGGTCGCAAAGAGTTGCACATGACTGAGCGACTGAACTGAACTGAGACGGACTTAGAGATTGTTATACTAGTGAAGTAAATCAGAAAGAGAAAGATGAATAGCCTTTGATATCATGTATATGTGGAATCTAAAGTACAACACAAAGGAAGTTATTTACAAAACAGGAACAGACTCACAGACATGAAAAACAGACTTATGGTTACCAAAGGGGAAGCAGGAAGGAATAAATTGGGAGTTTGGGGTAAGCAGATACAAACACCTACATACAAGATAGATAAACAGGGAGCTACTATATAACAAAGGCAACTATATTCAATATCCTGTAATATACCATAATGGAAAAGAATCTGAAAAAGAATATAGATATGTGAAATATATATATATATATATATATATGAAAGTGAAAGTATTAGTCACTCAGTTGTATCAGACTCTTTGCGACCCCATGGACTGTAGCCTGCCAGGCTCCTCTATCCACGGGAATTCTCCAGGCAAGAATACTGGAGTATATCATCCCCCACTGATAATCAGGGGGCAAAAGTTTTTATAGGCAGAGAGAGGGGCTACATTGCAGAAAGAGCACAGTCAGCTCTGACGGTCATCTTGAAATTGGTCATCAGAGTTGTGATCAGCATCTTCCTGATTATTTTAGGTACAGTTAATCTTCAGTTCCAGGGTGGATTTGTTCCCATTTCCATGAGACCAGTTCTTGAAATTGTGGCGGCTTATGTCATGGCTACAGTCTGGTCATTATGTAGTTAACTTCTCCCACCTGGTGGAGGTTTCAGTCTCTATAAGACAGCTCACAGGATATGGCTCCAAATATTATCTATAGCCCTTGAGAAGGAACTAAAGGTCCTTGACTTTGCTTACTGTCTAATCTGTTATTGTTTTGTTCTGCTTTTCTTTGCTTCTGCTTTTTCTCACTTCTCTGATTAAACTTATTCTTTGGCTAAATTTTCCACAAACAAAAGGAAGGTTGAGGACATGGGGCCAAGGAACATAGGGTCTCGTTCTGTTTCAAAACTAACACAACATTCTGAATCAATTGTACTTCAGTTACAATAAATAAATGAACTACCTGGATATTTAAAAGCAGATTTCAAAGTAATAAAGGAGAAGAAACAACATGAAAGATTCCTGGGCAGGAGGACATGCAGGGACTCACCAAAGCTCAAGGCAAGAGCTCTGCCACCTGCCCATGACAAAGAAGTTCCCATCCATTGGCCCAGGTGGATAAGGGTTGTGTTTTCAGTGGTCCCAGGTCACTAGCCACCAACTCACATAAATCCCACTGTGTGAAAGTTTCGAGAGTCTTGTCAAGGGTGGTTGCACTGTGATGTTGAATTGTGAAAAATGTAGAGCAGTAACAGTCCCGATCACAAAAGCAGAGCATCTTAGAGAAAATCAGGAGACTAGATGCAGGTGAAAGCTAAAGAAGTTATTCAACACTGGAGTGATTTATCTAGGAAGCTGTGACATTTTCTTCCTTAGATATCTTTAAATAGACAATGAAATAAATTTCAAGCTAAATATCAACTTCTAGATGTCTTTTCTAGGTGCTGCCAGTCCTAAGGTTTTTTATTCTCTTAAGAGCTGAAAAGTAAAAAAAGAACCAGGATGTGTCTTTCAATTATAGGTTTGATGCCTCTTTGACATGTTGTATTAATTCCTGCTTTCATATTCTGAAACTTGGATGCTGAGATTTGAAGGATGAGTGGCTGTTATCTTTATTCATCAGTTTTTAGAAAGATCTGAACCCTTTGGGCACAGCAGTTAAGAGAAGCCCAGGAAATAGCAATATTAAATTCCAATCTTGTTTTACCCACTTCACTGCGGCAAAGCTCCTGACTTATACAAAAATACTTATTTATTTATTTTTATTTGGCTGATCCTAATATTTAGCTGCAGCGTGTGAGGTCTTTAGTTGTGGCATGTGGGATACAGCGTCCCAACCAGGGATCGAAACTGGGCCCCCTGCGTTGGGAGCTTGGAGTCTTAGCAACTGGGGAAGTCTTCCTCCTGACATTTTTTTTTCCCCTATAATTTTATTTATTTATTTTTGGCTTGCTGGGTCTTCTTTGCCCCCCTCGGGCTTTCTCTAGTTGCGGCGATTGGGGGCTGCTCTCTAGTGGTAGTGCTCAGGCTTCTCATTGTGGTAGCTTCTTTTTTTTTTTTTTTTTTAGGCTCAAATGCATCTTTATTATAATAATCAAAATAGGAACCATTACAATGAGGAACCATAACAAACACACTTTTGCCAACAAGAAATAAGCTTATTCCTGTATCATAAAAATCCATGCTTTGAGAGTCAACAAACTCTTGGAAAGCATTTTCTGCCTCCTGTTGGTTGTGGAAGCACTTTCCCTGCCAAAAGTTGTCAAGATGCTTGAAGAACTAGTCGGAGAGAGGTCAGGTGAATATAGAGGATGAGGCAAAATGTCATAGCCTGATTCATTCAAACTTTGAAATGTTGGTTGTGTGACATGCAGTTTGGCATTGGTCGTGCAGAATTGGGCCTTTTCTGTTGACCAATGCTGGCTGCAGGAATTGCAGTTTTCTGTGCACCTCATTAATTTGCTGAGCATTCTTTGCAGGCCTAATGGTTTCACCGGGATTCAGAAAGATGTGGTTGATTAGACCAGCAGCAGATCACTAAAAAATGGTGCAAAAACCCCACATTTTTTTGGCATTAGAAAGTGCTTTGGAGCTTCTTCTCACTCCAGCTGCTGAGGTGGTCATCACTGATTGTCATATAAAATCCACTTTTCATCGCACGTCACAATCCAATCGGGAAACTCGTTGCATAGAATAAGAGAAGACAACACTTCAAAAGGATGACTTTTTTTGATTTCCAGTCAGCTCATGAGACACCCATTTATCAAGCTTTTTCACCTTTTCAATTTACTTCAAATGCCAAATGATCTTAGAATGGTTGACATTGAGTTCTTCGGCAACTTCTCTTATAGTTAGTTGTAAGAGGATCAGTTTCGATGATCCCCTCAACTGGTTGTTGTCAACTTCTGATGGCAGGCGACTGTGCTCCTCATCTTCGAGGGCCTTATCTACTTTGCAAAACTTCTTGAACCACCACTGCAGTGTATATTCGTTAGCAGTTCCTGGGCCAAATGTGTTGTTGATGTTGCAAATTGTCTCTGCTGCTTTACAACCCATTTTGAACTTGAATAAGAAAATTGCTCAAATTTGCTTTTTGTCTAACAACATTTCCCAAGTCTAAAATACATATATAATATACAACAAGTAATAAGTCATCAGCAAAAAAAGCATAAAGCAAGAAATGTGCATTAAAATGATCTAAGTATAACCACATTTATTTAAGAATGTATTCCAATATCAAACAGCAAAGTTCAACAAGGCATAACTGCAATTACTTTTGCACCAACCTAATAATTCCTGCTAAACATGATACTGATTGCAACTATTATTTCAGTACTTAATGCAAAGTTGCTGAAATGAATTTATTTCCACAAATTTCATTTGTGCACCCATTAAATGCTATGCTATGCTATGCTAAGTCACTTCAGTCATGTCTGACTCTGTGTGACCCCATAGACGGCAGCCCACCAGGCTCCCCCATCCCTGGGACTCTCCAGGCAAGAACACTGGAGTGGGTTGCCATTTCCTTCTCCAATGCATGAAAGTGAAAAGTGAAAGTGAAGTCACTCAGTCGTGTCCAACTCTTAGTGATCCCATGGACTGCAGCCCACCAGGCTCCTCTGTCCATGGGATTTTCCAGGCAAGAGTACTGGAGTGGGGTGCCATTGCCTTCTCCATGTGGTAGTTCTCTCTTTGTGAAGAGCACAGGGTCTAGGGAACATGGGCTCAATAGTTGCAGCTCCCAGGCTCTAGAGCACAGGCTCAGTACTTGTGGTGCTTGGGCTTAGATGCTACTCAATATGTGGGATATTTCTGGACCAGGGGTCGAACTCATATTTCCTGCACGGGCAGGTGGATTCCTTACCACTGAGCCACCAGGGAAGCCTCCTGACTTCTTTAAGCTCCATTTCTTTCTCCTTTTTATTCCCTACTTCTTCTTTTCCTATCACTTGCTCATTTATCTTGATAAAACCGAAGCACTAATGATATCAGAGACATTAGTTTAATTTTTAATTATCTTTGAATATTCTCAGTAGGAAAAAAATACTTACCCTTCCCTCCTCTATTCTATGGTTCTAACAGAATAATTCCCATTAATTTTATAGAATAATAATAAACTTATAGGGAAATCCCTGGCAGTCCAGTGGTTAAGACTCTGTGAAGACAAGGGGTGCAGGTTCGATCCTTGGTCAGGGAACTAAGATCTCATATGCTGCATGGCATGACTGGAAAAAAAAAATTATAAACTAATAATTCCCTTTAATTTTCTTACAAATAAACACAACTGGTTGGAGAGAGGACTGGTGCAAAGAGTTTGAATCAATGCTGACCCAGAACTAAGAAAATAATTCAGAGTTCACACTATTAATTGTGAGTCAGTAAGTGTCATTTTCCTGGAAAAACACTGGGAGTCAGAAAAGGAAGTCAGAGGGATCATCCTGACAGAACCTTCCCTTTTCGTTTTTGGCAGCGAGGGATGCAGGAATCCTAGGTACCCAACCAGGTATCAAACCCAAGCCCAGTGGAAGCATGGAGCCCTAACCACTGGTATGCCAGGGAATTCCCAACTGTCCCTTCCAACCCAAAGGTTTTTTGGCTCTCATGTTCATCTATTTGCACTTCTAACCCCTGCAGGTTGGCCCTTCTTGAGTAGCATGAAGACAGGGTCATCTGTCCTTTATCCTAAAGCACCGTGGGTCTGAGCTGCCACCAGTTCAAGTACAGCCCTTCTTGTTAATTGCTGTCTCTTCAGCATCCGTGCAACACTGGACACCTAGTAGGCGCTCAGTAAGTACTGGTGAAATGACGTGAAATAACCAATGAAAAAATGAATGACTAGAACCAGTGGTGTTAGCCTGCACTTGTTGCAGAATTGAGATGGTGGAGGTACCCACCCTTCTCTTAATGCTGAGTTTAGAGATCCCCCAAGAGCAGGAAATTTAGGCCAGTATCACCTTTACAGACTTCCCCCAACAACCATACTCTGAGGGAAGTGATCAACCCTGGCTGAGCTGACGTGGAGGGTTGTCAGCCTGTGATATTTGCTCTTCTGATCCATCTGTAGAAACTCAGGCTTCCTCTCTCGCAGCTGTGCTTTGAGGTAACAAGATGTTTCTACATTCTTCCTTTCCGGACAGCCTGTGGTGAACTGAAATCCTCCTTTCACTTTGAAAGCAGCTTCCTTGCAGCTCCTGAATTTCAGAAGCAGGGCAAGCATGCCTAAAATACATTCACTCTTCCTATTGGCTTAGTAATTGTGTTTCCAGCCATGCGACCATCACCTGATCCTAGAGGCCAGCCCCCGTTTCACCCAGAGAAGCCACCAGTGACTCAGATGTGGATCTGTTTTTCTGAAATCCTAAGGCAGATGGAGCTGTGGCCGGGCTGCTAGTGGGTGGGGCCCAGACGATCTGTGCTTCCTTAAACAGTTTATTCTGAGAGAACTGGCAGAAGCCAAAACGTGGAGATCAGAGAGAGGCTGTGGGATAGAAGAGTGTCCTCCACTTTATCCTTTTAAACATCTCTCTGATGACTATCTCCCTCTTTGCTAAATCAGTGAAAAAAACTATCCTTTATGAGAAAAACTATTTTTTTTTTTTTTGGCTGCCCGGCATGAGAGATCTTGGGATTCCAAGGTGGCACTAGTGGTAAAGAATCCACCTGCCAAGGCAGGAGATGCAAGAGACATGGGTTCCATCCCTGGGTTGGGAAGATCCCCTGGAGGAGGAATACTGGCAACTCCAGTATTCTTGTCTGGGAAATCCCATGGACAAAGGAGCCTGGCAGGCTACAGTCCTTGGGGTCACAAAGAGTCCAACACAACTGAGCACACAACAACAACATGTGGAGTCTTTGTTCCTGGAAAGCCACACCCTTGCCCCTTGCAGGGAAGCGTGGAGCCTTAACCACTGGACTGCCAGGGAAGTCCCGCTTTCATAAGAAAACCTTAATCTTAGTTCTGAAAAGAAGGCAGGAAGGGTGGCTTCTACACACAGCTCTGGCCTTGGAATTGTTTTTCTAAGTTAAAAGGCCAAGCACGTCATGAACTTGAATGTGTACCAGGTAGCCAGCCATAAGCAGTTCAGCAGGGAGGAGCAGAGATAACCCCCAAGTAAAGGTTCTTTAAGGATGGGAGAGAGAACCTTTTCTTGAAAGGAAACATTTCAAGCCTAGCAACCTTCTTACATGGAAGGGCGTCTTCCAAGGGCCTACTCAACGCTGGTTCAGACTTGATTGCATGGTATCGTTCTGTAGACATTGGGTGTATTTCTCAGCTTGTGGCAATACCAGAGACTTTGTTTTTTCTTTTTGCTTTTCTATGTTGGTTAAAGGAGGAAATGCTAATTGGTCCTCTGCAAAACCAAAGCGTATAAATAACCCAAACCACGAATACAGAAGTCCTTTAGATGTAAACCCCAGCTCTTATGACTGGTTCTTAGTTCATACTAAATTTCTCAGAGCTGTATGAGCCTCACAGGACTAAGCATTACTTACTTCTTTTCTAAATGCAAAAGGCGAGACTTCCCTGGCAGTTCAGCAGTTAAGATTCAGCATTTCCACTACAGGGGGCATGGGTTCAGTCTCTGGTCAGGGAACTAAGATCTGGCATGAAGCACTGTATGGCCAAAAATTAATAATAATAACAATAAAAATTAAATGCAAAAGGCCCTTTGTGCACATGTACTAGGATAGAACCTTTGTATATAGATCTTTCTTGTCCTGAGAAGCCAAATAAATCCTTCTTTTATGAATGAAAGATGGGCATGGACTTGATCAGTTCCAGGGATGGTAAATTTGATTGCATCACTGAACAGACATCGTGAGAACCGTATCTACTGTCAGGACAGACACAGAAGGCAAAAATGGAAATGAATTAAGATAAAGTCATCTGAAATATACAAAATCATTATCTGAAAATACCAGCAAGAGATTTGGTCTTTAGAGTTTCCAGGAGAACTTAGCTAGGTTACCAGAAATTAGATTGCTTTCATATTAAACAACTAACTTCCTCCACAGCAAATTTGCTTGATTTAAACATTCCTTTGAAAGTCTAAGAAGCTGACGTAATAGCTAAGATAGCTGTGAACCTTATGGTCAAAGAGGGAGTGGGGGTAGGAGGGAGCAGGCAAACCATTTCTTGCTCAAGAAAAAATTCTGTTAGTCTAGCCCCAGACCAGAGACTTCAGATTTGACTAGTCCTAACTCAAGTAGTTTAATAAAACCAAAAAAGAAGGAAAGAAAGAAATTGTGAGAGATACACCTACAGAGCAGGGGCCAGGTTGTGAAGGGCTTCTTTTGTCAGACTGAGAGCTTTGTTCTGCAAACAAAAGGAATAGAGAACTGGGGAGTAATAAGAAAGACTATGTTTATTTCATGTGTCCCATGAAACACAAACCTCAGGAAACGCTTCTTGAAAAAATGGTCACATGGACAAATCAGTTTTGGAAAGCCAGTCCACTAGTCCTGGAATCTCCTGGAGATGCATTTGTTCTAAAAGTCCCTGAAATGTCACAAGAAACTGATTTTATTCTTCTTAATTCAGGGAAAGAGGAAAACACAAAAGAGAGTATATTGTTGACAAATCTATTCAGTTTTTCTAGTTCACTTCACAGCAATGAATTGATAGGTTGCCTTTTTTTTAATTTGTGGGGCTTCCCTGGTGGCTCAGATGGTAATGGAATATTGTCCAATTAATGTAGTATCACACAAATATAACTCACATGTTCAAACTCTAGTAGTGAGTAACCTCAAAATAAAGTCCCATGATTATAATATGAAAAAACCCAGTGCTCAGGGACTTCCCTGGTGGTCCAGTGCTGAAGAATCTGTCTTGTAATGCAGGGGATACAGGTTCGATCCCTGGTTGGAGGACTAAGATCCCACATGCCTCAGAGCAACTAAACTGGTGTGCCAAAACAAGAGAGTCCCCAAGTCACAGTGAAAGATCCTGAGTTCTGCAACTAAGACCCTTGGCAGCTAAATAAATAAACTCAATGCTCAGTGCCTCTAACAGAAAGTCTTGGGTTTCTAGAGATTCTCCTCTGAAGATATGCCTTGGATGCTCACAGGTCTAGTCCCAATGCCCTTTCTGTGATAACTGCTCAGTCATGTCTGACTCTTTGTAATCCCATGGACTGTAGCCCGCCAGGCTCTTCTGTCCATGGGATTCTCCAGGCGAAGAATACTAGAGTGGGTTGCCATTTCCTTCTCCAGGGGATCCTCCCAACCCAGGGATAGAACCCAGATCTCCTGAATTACAGGCAGATTCTTTACCATTACAGCCACCAGGGAAGCTTTAATGCTCTTTAGGCTTGGCCAGTTTGATTCCAGTTAAGCCCCTTTTCCTATTAGGAGAACAAATGGGCTAGAGAGACCCTGCTCAGATCCATGCCCAGCTCACCTGGTCCTGCTTGCCGACTGTTGTCACTCCTCCCTGCCCACTCACTGCCTGGACACAGAGAGCTTCTAGATGACTCTTCGTCGTTTGTCTCCTCTCTGGGCAGCGGGGAAACTCATTTCACAGTGACTGCTCCTAAGGGAGCTGCAGGATGCCCGGGTCATAGTTCTCCCCTTTAGCTGTACCTTTCCCCTTCTCTGAGTGTTAAACACACCTGCATGCTGGATATGTATAATGGGGGAAATCGGACCTTGGGAGAAGGCTCACCTCCTGTACTAGGCAGGGTTCTCCAGAGAAACAGAGCCAATAGGATGTCTGTGGGGGCAGGAATAGAGCTGCAGATGTAGAGAATGGGGGAAAGAGAGGGTGGGACCAAATGAGAGACAGTAGCATGGACATACATATACGCTACCATGTGTAAAACAGCTAGCTAATGGGAAGCTGCCGTATAACACAGGGAGCTCAGGCTGGTGCTCTGTGATGAACCAGAGGAGTGGGATGGGGATGGTGTGGGAGGGAGGCTCAAAAGGGAGGGGGTTTTCTTATTGTTGTTCGGTTGATCAGTTGTATCCAACTCTGTGACCCCATGGACTGCAGCATGCCAGGCTTTCCTGTCCTTCACAATCTCCCAGAGTTTGCTCAAGTTTATGTCCATTGAGTTGGTGATGCTATCTAATCATCTCATTCTGGGCCGCCCTCTTCTCCTTTTGCCTTCAATCTTTCCCAGCATACATATATCCCAGCAGATATGTATACCTAAGCTGATTCACATTGTACAGCAGAAACCAATACAACGTTGTAAAGCAATTATCCTCCAATTAAAAGCAAACTTAAAAAAAACTTTTAAAAGTGTAAAGAAAAAAAAAAGATGTGTGTGTTGTGTATGCATGGAGAGAGAGAGGAGGGTTTTTAAGGAATTGGTTCATGTGATTTGAGGGACTAAGTTTGACATTTTCAGGGCAGACCAGCAGGCTGGAGATGGAGACTCAGGGATGATTTGATGTTGTGATCTCAAGTCCAAAGGCCATTTGGAGGCAGAATTCCCTCTTCTTCTGGAGACCTCGAGCTTCCTTGGTGGCTAGCGGTAAAGAATCCACCTGCTAATACAGGAGACTAGGGTTTGACACTTGGGTCTAGAAGATCCCCTGGGGAAAGAAATGAAAATCCACTCAAGTATTCCTGCCTGGAGAATCCTGTGGACAGAGGAGCCTGGTGGGCAACTGTCCATGGGCTTGCAAAGAGTCAGACATGACTTAGAGACTAAACAACAACTGGAGACTTCAGTCTTTTTTTCTTAAGGCTTTCAATTGATTGAATGTGGCCCACCCACGTTATGGAGGGTAATCTACTTTACTCAAAGTCTACCAATTTAAATATTAATTTCCTCTAAAATGTGCCTTCACTGTGATATCTAGACTAAGTAAAAGTGAAAGTCACTAAGTCATGTCTGACTCTTTGCGATCCCATGGACTATACAGTCCATGGAATTCTCCAGGCCAGAATACTGGAGTGGGTAGCCTTTCTCTTCTGCAGGGGGTCTTCCCAACCCAGGGATTGAACCCATATATCCTGCATTGCAGGTCGATTCTTTACCAGCTGAGCCACAAAGGAAGCCCAAGAATACTGGAGTGGGTAGCCTATCCCTTCTCCAGCTGATCTTCCCTACCCAGGATTCAAACCAGGGTCTCCTGCATTGCAGGTGGATTCTTTACCAACTGAGGTATCAGGGAAGCCTGATATCTAGACTGGTGTTCAACAAAAACTGGGTACAATGATATACCCAAGTTGACATACGAAATTAACCATCACACCTAGGTGTGATGTGGAGTTGGGTTCACTCTGCCAGGCTCCTGGGTCATTTGCAGTGACTTACCTCTTGGGCTACTTGTCCTTCTCTGCCATCTGACATCCTGGGGCCAGACTGCAACTAAGCTCTTAACTCAGGTACAGCCAAAGTAGTATAAAGTAGACAGAACCTTTCTCTCAAACCCATCAAACCAACTCTGATTTATTTGCATGACTGTTTGCAGTTTTGTCATTAAAGTTCCTTTGGCAAAGAATTTCTTCATTCTTCAAACACTGAAATCTTTAAGTTTATTTATTTAAAAACTTAATAGAATGACAACATGGAAATGCAAGGTAAGTAACTGGCTACCAGACAATAAAGGAAGACAACAATACTATCTGATAATTTGATGCTCAAAGAAACTGAGTTCAGAGCATGACAGGAGTTTTGGGAATGTCAATGTATAATGGGAATAAATGGGTGATACCGAGCCAGGGAACCTGTGTGATGCTCTATGGGCCCTTATGTGGCAGAGAATATTTTCAGCTGTAGTGATTTGGTTAGATCTACCTAGGCTCTTAATCTCAGATTCATTAAAACTGTTTTGAGGGGTGAGATTTATGATTTCATCCATTAAATGTTTTCTAAATTTTACTTCTCTCCTCTTTCCATTCTAAAGTCATCCCCTTTTCTTTTTTCAATCTTCCCCCTTCAGAGATGCCAGTGCTAGAACTCTTTTGGAAGCCAGGCCCCTGTCACTAAATAATGTCTGGTGATTTTGATACTGCTAACTTATTTTACACAATAAACTAGCTCAGGCATCATAGTCCATTGTGAAATGTTAACTTCTAATTCTGCCTACTAACAGCATGTGACCCTATAAACTGTAGCTCCTTTGTCCGTGGGATTCTCCAGGCAAGAATACTGGAGAGGGTAGCTATGCCCTTCTCCAGGGGATCTTCTTGACACAAGGATCGAACCCAGATCTCCGGCATTGCAGGCAGATTCTTTACCATTTGAACTATCTGGAAAGGCCCTGTATTTGATGTGCATACCCTATAATTCAGAACACTATTTTTTTGTTCTTCTAGCTTTATTGAGAGGTAATTGACAGACACTACTGTGTAAGTTTAAGGTGTCCATCATAATGATTTGACTCACATATGTCATGAAAAAATCACCACAATAAGTTTAGTGGCCATCCACATCTCATACAGAGAGAAAATTAAAGAAACAGAAAAAAATGTTTCTGTGTAATGAGAACTCTTGGGATTTACTCTCTTAACAATTTTCATATATGACATATAGCAGTGTTAATTATATTCGTCATGTTGTATATTATATCCATAGCATCTTAAGTTACATTCATAACATCGTTTTTAGTTTTTGTTACTCTAGCATAGTTTTGAAAATATATTTATTTTAATTGAAAGATAATTGCTTTACAGTGTTGTGTTGGTTTCTACCAAAGATCAACATGAATCAGTCATAGGTTTACCCATGTCCCCTCTCACCTAAACCTCCCTCCCACCTCCCTTCCTATCCCACCCCTCTAGGTTGTTACTGAGCCCCCAGCTTGAGTTCCCTGGGTTATACAGCAAATTCCCATTAGCTATCTATTTTATGTATGGTAATGTATGTTTCCATGTTACTCTCTCCATACACCCCACCCTCATTCGTAACTTTTTAAAAAATCCCATTATGTTAAAAAAATTGTTATAATATGGATCCATATTGGAATTAAGCCAAGCCTTTGACTTTAGAACACAACGGACCACACCTTCATCAGGCCAAATGACACAGAGCCCAAGAGTATCATCATACTGAAAATGTGTTCCAAGTCTTAATTGCTTGTGCAGTGCATAGTCTTATGAATCTGAGCAGTCTGAAAGCATTTGTACCCATTAGGAAATGGTGCATCATCAGTATCCAGTTTTCTTCTGTGGCCATTTAATGGACATGTGTAGTGCTGAATACCTAAGCAACAGACTCTAAGAAAAGGATGTAGTCTAATCTGCAACTCCCTTGTCTTGGATGTTTTTTCTCATGGTAATCTGGGAATTTTAATATTCATCCCCTTTCTAATTTTCATAGTCTTTCCAACTACCACTAGTGAGAACTTTGAATAATAACCTAGCTGGTTGCTTGAGACCCTTAGCAGACTAAAAGAGAGCGTACTAGCCTCCAGTCTTAGTGAGATCAGTGCAAATGCTTAGTGCTGTGGCCAATGCACAGATAAATGGTTTTTTTTTTTTGTCCAGGTGAGTAGTTGTCTAATTTTGCTACCTATTAGATTTTTGAAATCCTATTGCTCGACTGTATTTCAGATCCACAAAATTAGAATATCTGGAGGGAAGCAGGCATTGGTAGCTTTTTAAAATTTATTTTATTGAAGTATAGTTGATTTACAATGCTGTGCTAATTTCTGCTGTACAGCAAAGTGTTTCAGGTATACATATATACATATGTATATAGATTCTTTACATATATACACTTTTTTTTTTAATATTCTTTTCCATTACGGTTTACCACAGGATGTTGGCTATGGTTCCCAGTGCTACACAGTAGGTTGTTGTTGTTGTTGTTGTTCAGTTGCTAAGTTGTGTTTGACTCTGCAACTGCATGCACTGTAGCCTGCCAGGCTCCTCTGTCCATGGGATTTTACAGGTAAGAATACTCGAGTGGGTTGCTATTTCCTCTTCCAGGGGATCTTCCTGACCTGGGGATTGAACCTGCATCTCCTGCATTGGCAGGTGAATTCCTTACCGCTGAGCCACCTGGGATTTTTGTAAGGACATGGAATTCTCCTACATATGAAAGTCCCCCACCTTTTGATTTTCATTTTTCAAAGTCAAAGACCTTTGAACTGAAATCTAGTCCCTAAGAACTCCTGGAAGTATCAAGAATTTCTTTGGGGGATTTTGAAGGAATATCTTTCTAGAAGGGTGGAGAGACTCATAACCAATATTGAAGAAGGAAAAGTTAAGAGATGAAGAAGGGGAAACTCCCTTATTTTCCTTGGATCCTATTCAAATGGGAGTCTCCTGAGTTTGGGATAGAGTTGTATCTTGGATTCAGGTGACGTTCTCTTCCTTAGCATGTTGATCCCAACCTCAGAGACCAAGGAATTATTACCAGACTTCTGAAAACCCACCCAATCACCAAGTCTTTGACTGAAGGCTGACTAAACAATGTATCACACGCAGATATATGACAATCCAATATCTGTAGAAATGGCATATTTAATAAAATACAAAGATATTTAAATCCATTGAAGAATTTATGCTAGATTTTTCATTATGAGCTTTATTTGGTTTACAAATAATAGAAAAAAAAACAATAATAGAAAAAGCAATTAAAAAAACCCAGCAGAAATCTGCAAGATTTCTTTTTTATATGTTACTCATACTTATTACTGCTCACTCCTTCTTGAGGTAGACATTGTTTATAGCTGATTCAGCTGTAATATAAGATCTAATAGGAAGAATTTGCTCACAGATGGGCAAGCAGAGGAAAAAGACCAATGGGTCTAAACAAGGGTGCAATCTCAGGGTCCAGCTGCCTGCACCTCATATGGAGATTCTTGGTCTTGTTTGGAAGCTCTGGGTTTTGTTTTTATGGAAGGCTCCATTCTGAGGCTTCCCTGGTGGTTCAGTGATTAAGGCTCTGAGCATCTACTATAGGGGGCACAGTTTTGATCCTTGATGGGGAACTAAGATCCTAAATGCCGAGTGGCGAAAAAAAAGGCTTCCAAAAAAGGCTTCCATCCTGACTCTGATTCAAGGTCAGAGATATTTGAGAGAAATCTCCTTGGAAGCAGTCTCTGGTAGCAACATAAAGGTAAAAACACAGACAAAATACTGGACCAGAATAGTCATTCACTCATTCAACAATCTTGACTATCAGTTATAAGTAATAGTTGTTCAGTCATGCCCAACTCTTTGTAACCCCATGGACTGTAGCCCACCAGGCTCCTCTGTCCATGGGATTCTCCAGGCAAGAATACTGGAGTGGGTTGCCATTTCCTTCTCCAGGGGATCGTCCTTATTCAGGGATTGAACCCATGTCTCCTGCATTGGCAGGTGGATTCTTTACCAGTGAGCCACCAGAGTAGCCCTACATGTAAACATATTAGTGACTAAACACAAGGGTGAAAGTAT
Organism: Bos mutus; assembly: GCF_027580195.1. Taxonomy (NCBI): domain Eukaryota; kingdom Metazoa; phylum Chordata; class Mammalia; order Artiodactyla; family Bovidae; genus Bos; species Bos mutus. Next base: position 59,382,704 of record NC_091627.1, read on the forward strand.
CAGCATGGAACATTATCAGGACCGGATTGAAAGTGACAGTGACCTATTAAACAAGAGAAAGATTCAGTCATTTATCTCCATTTCACATCAAACTTGACTTCAGGTTAGCCAAAGAACAGACAAAGGAAGACTTATCTTTCTCAACACCTCTATCAGTTCCCTCAGAGCCTAAGGATGACACAGGAAATGACTGCAAGCCACTGAGGTTGGAGGAGGGGATGACTGCTGGTGACCGTGCCTCATGACTCACCCGAACTAGACTTAGGCTGTCCGGAGGGTGGCTGGATGGTCCCTCGTACACTCTCCTCAGGTGCAGCCATTCCCAGGCACTGTGAGTCATTATCATGAGATGCCTGCCTCTGCTCCCGCCCTGGCCCTGTGCCAAATCAAACACACTGGCCACAGCGCCCTGAGCCTTGTTTACCTTTAAAACTTGGCACAGCCCCGGAAGTCTATGCGTTATCGATGTACAGGCTGTGCGTGGACAGCATGGGCTGCAGGCTGGGTCCCACTCTCCTACTCATCTACCCCACTGTCCCTCTTGGTTCCCAGCACTGAGCAGCATCTGACAGTGCCAAGTGATCCACCTTTGTGCAATCCTCCTAACATTCTTTTTTAAAAGGAAGGATATTCTTTTTCTTCTTCTTTTTTTAAAGTGAAAGTATTAGTTGCTCAGTCATGTCTGACTCTTTGCAACCCCATGGACTGTAGCCCGTCAGGCTCCTCTGTCCGTGGAATTCTCCAGGCAAGAATACTGGAGTAGGTTGCCATTCCTCAGGGGATCTTCCTGACCCAGGGACTGAACCCAGGTCTCCTGCATTGCAGGCAGATTCTTTACCTCTGAGCCATTTTATATTTATTTATTTGGCTGTCCCGGGTCTTAGTTGAGACATGCTGGATCCTCCATCTTCAGTGTGGCCTGTGGAACCTAGTTCTCCGACTAGGGATCGAATCCAAGCCCCCTACACTGGGAGCATGGAGTCCTAGCTAGTGGACCATGAGGGAAGTCCCTCTCCTAACTTATTTTAAGCACGTAACTGGTGTCTGCTTTTACCATGCTTAACCAGATGTTCTTGGTAGCAGAGTGCAGAGCTGTGTAATCCATACACTCAGCCTCCGAGGGGTGTTTGTGTGTGTATGTGTGTTGCAGAGGGTGGTGTTGCTGAAGACTGTGTGTGGTTGAGTGTTTTCACTAACACCAGCTGACCAATTCATTGCCTCAGCTTCGCCCAAATTTCATGCCTAAATCAGCGTCCATTTGCCTATGCCCAGTGCAAAGGCTGGGCTTCCCAGGTGGCTCAGCGGCAAAGAATCCACCTGCTAATGCAGCCAATGCAGGAGACGTGGGATTGATCCCTGGGTCGGGAAGATCCCCTGGAGAAGGGCATGGCAACCCACTCCAGTATTCTTGCCTGGAGAATCCAATGAACAGAGGAGCCTGGCAGGCTACAGTCCATGGGGTCACAAAGAATTGGACACTACTAAAGCAACTTAGCAGAGAAGGCAATGGCAACCCACTCCAGTACTCTTGCCTGGCCATGGACGGAGGAGCCTGGTGGGCTGTAGTCCATGGGGTCGCTAGGAGTCAGACACGACAGAGTGACTTCACTTTCACTTTTCACTTTCATGCACTGGAGAAGGAAATGGCAACCCACTCCAGTGTTCTTGCCTGGAGAATTCCAGGGATGGGGGAGCCTGGTGGGCTGCCATCTCTGGGGTTGCACAGAGTCAGACACGACTGAAGCGACTTAGCAGCAGCAGCAGCAAAGCAACTTAGCACTCACACATGAGGGGTTTCATGGAATGTGGGATTTTTAGATCTAATAGTGGGAAAGTCCCAGCAAAACTGGGACAGATTGGTTACCCTATGACCCCGGATTTCTTGAGAAGGTACCATAGTTTATTTGAAATCCATCTGAATCATTTTTGTCCACTTGGTCATATTCTTTCTAGCTTTGCCCAGGTCAAAGCATTTTGAGTGTGAAGTAGAACAGATATATTTTGCAATTCCTTATATGATTTATATAGGAGGATTTGATAGGGAAACACTTTGCAATAAACACACACACACACACACACACACACAGTCTAAAAGCTACCATGCCATGCATGGCTCTGTCCCCAGCCCTTTGCAGAGTATTTGTCATAGGAGCTTGATAAATACTCGATACACTGTTGAACCAAGTTTAACTAAGGGTTGGATCACATTAAAAAATCTCAGGGTTAGAAAAATCTGGAGAAACTGGAGATCTCTCTTCCAGATATCTTGCAGAGCAGGAAACAGCAAGACTTCATAACCTAAATATAGCCGGTTACCATCACCTCCGGTGACCAAACCGATCTTCAATAGACAGGGTGGTCTGCCACCTAGTGGTAAGTGTTAACATTGCTTCCTGGTAAACCACAATTGCTGTTTTGGTTGGGTGAATTTACTGAGCATAGAATTACAGTGGGTAAGGACTGGGTGAGTCCCAATGCTATGACTGACCACTAAAGAAACATGATAAAGAATATATTTTAATGATTTTTGAATTATTTTATATAAGAAAACCCATAAGAGGATAAGGGAAAAGACAAAGGAAACTAAAACGTGTGGAATGCTTATGTGAACTAAACATTCTATATAGATTTGTTTACTTCGCAACAGCCTTGTAATGTGGGTAGTATTGTGTCTATTTTATGGATGACAAAATGGATCCTCAGAGAGGTTAAGATATTTCTCTGAGATTAAAGAAGAAGATTATGGGTATGGCACAATTATTCCTGGCTCCAAAGCATGAACTCAGGCTGTTACACTACATTTTCCCAAACATTTAAAAGATCACTTAAAAATTAACTTTATTGTATTATAGCTTACATACACATAATTGTATGTGTTTAACATTTTATTTTTTTTATTGGAGTATAATTGCTTTACAATGTTGTGTTAGTTTCTGCTGTACAACAACATGAATCAGCCATAAGTATACACATGTCCGCTCCATCTTGTTCCTCCCTCCCACACCCATCACCCCACCCCTCTAGGTCATCACAGAGCACAGAGCTGAGCTTCCTGTGCTTTATAGCAGCTTCCCATTAGCCATCTATAATGGCACTCCACTCCAGTACTCTTGCCTGGAAAATCCCATGAGAGGAGGAGCCTGGTAGGCTGCAGTCCATGGTGTCGCTAAGAGTCGGACATGACTGAGCGACTTCACTTTCACTTTTCACTTTCATGCATTGGAGAAGGAAATGGCAACCCACTCCAGTGTTCTTGCCTGGAGAATTCCAGGATGGGGAAGCCTAGTGGGCTGCCATCTATCGGGTCGCACAGAGTTGGACACAACTGAAGCGACTTAGCAGCAGCAGCAGCAGTGTATATATGTCAAACTCAAACCCTCAATTCATCCCACCCTCTCCTTCCAGCCTTATGTCCACTTGTCGGTTCTCTATGTCTGTGTTTTATGTTGAAGTAATTATATACTCATAGGAAGTTGCAAACATTTTATACCTTCTGTAACTATAGTAACACAATCAAAGCAAGGAAATTAATATTGCTGCAATATATGTGTGAGTACTTTTTATTTGGTCATTTTTAAGTTCATGCAACCCAGCTGCAATCAAGAGACAGTATTATTCCTTCCCCAGAAATGCCCCGTAAAGTCACCCCATTCTGTGTATGTCTTAGCCTTCTGTAGGGATACTGTGGGCTAGAAATGCCTGAGCTATACTGCGCTTGATAAGCCCCATCTTATCATTTCCCCTTTTGGAGCCATAGTTGCAACTGGTCTGGCCCTTATGGTTCTTATTATTATTACATGACACATATCGTCAAAAGCCATCTCGGGACTTTGAAAAAAACAAAGTTTATTACACTGGAGGGTACACAGCATGTTTTGGGCCACACAGCAAGGTCACAGGAGAGAGCAAAAGAGAATATGGACCTAGGGTTCAGTCTTTATTGGGGTTGAAGATGGGGTGCCTAGGGTTTCTCAGGTTTACTCTTTTGGGAATTAAAATGTGGGAAGAAAAAAGCAGGATTGCTCACTCAAATGGTCAGTTATTGAGGTCGGTCAGGGCTTTCCAAAAGGGGAACTTCTTGTGTGGGGCAGCCTGGCTCTTTATCTGGTTGTGTTACAAGTAGCATGTGTGTTTAAGATGAGCACCTTTGAAGTGGAGGCCTCAGCCCTCAAAAGCTTAATGTCAGACACTTATATTTTACAATAAAAAGAGCTAATAGTCAGTTACTTGCAATATACACACCCCAACTCTCCCTTCCACCATTCCTAAACCCTGGTGGCCCTTAATCAACTCTCCATGTCCAGAATGTCATTTGACAGTGTTAGTTAATTGGAATCAATCATATAGTATGTGATCTTTTCAGATTGGCTTTTTTTTCACTCAGTGTAATGCTCTGCAGTCCATGCCTACTGTTGTGTGTATCAGCAGTTCATTATTTTCAATTGATGAGTCAAGTTCCATGTAAAGTATGTGCCATATTTTTTTAACCTTTCATCCATTGAAGGACCTTTTGTTAATAGCTGTTTCCAGTTTTTAGTATTACAAATGAAGTTTTGATGAACAGTCACATATAGCTTTTTGTGTGGATGTGGGTTTCCATTTCTCTGGACTAAACATCTAGGAGTGCAATTGCTGGGTCATATTCCTGGTGCATGTTGTTTTAAACTAAATTAAGTTTGGCAAGCTCTTTCCAGAGGGTATACCATTTTACATTTCCACCAGAAATATAAGAGAAATTCCTTTTCTTCATAGCCTTTCCATCATTTGGTATTGTCATCTATTTTTTATTTTATTGTATTTATTTTATTTGTGGCTGTGCTGAGTCTCTGGTGCTGCATGGACTTTTCTCTGGTTATGGCAAGTGGGGGCTTCTCGTTGCAGTGGTTTCTCTTGTTGTGGATCGCAAGCTCTAGGGCGTGCAAGCTTCAGTAGTCACAGCATGTGGGCTCAGTAGTCATGGTGCATGGGCTTAGTTGCTCCACCGCATATGGGATCTTCCTGGACCAGGGATGGAACCTGCATCTCCTGCATAGGCAGGCAGAGTCTTAACCACTGAGTCATGGCTTTCCAGGTGGTGCTAGTGGTGAAGAACCTGCCTGCCAGTGCAGGAGTTGTAAGAGACCTAGGCTTGATCCCTGGGTTGGGAAGATCCCCTGGAGGAGGGCATGGCAACCCACTCCAGTATTCTTGCCTGGAGAATCCCATGGACAGAGGAACCTGGTAGGCTACAGTCCATGGGGTTGCAAAGAATTGGAGATGACTGAATCAACTTACATGCATGCACACACCAAGGAAACCCACCCATTTTTATTTTAGCTGTTTTAATAGGCATGAAGTGATATCTCAGTATGGTCTTGTTACCTGCGTCCAGCCATAAGACATGATCAAGATAAAAAGTGAGAGAAGAGGGGGCTTTTCTGGTAGCCTGCTGATGCAGGAGACGCAGGTTCAATCCCTGGTTTTGGAGGATCCCACATACTGTGGAGCAACTAAGCCTGTGCTCTAGAGCCAGGGAGCTGCAACTAACTGAAGCCTGTGCACTTTAGAACACGTGCTCTGCAACAAGAGAAACTACTTCAGTGAGAAGCCTGTGCACTGCAACTAGAGAGTAGCCCCTGCTCTTGGCAACTAAAGAGAAGCCATGCACAGCAACAAAGACCCAGCACAGCCAAAAAGAAAAAAACCTGGGGAAGGGAGAAATTATTACTTGTGTCAAGTAAGGAGAACAACAGAGATCTTGCCCAAAGTAGCATTGATGCTGAAAGCTCAGACTTGTGCACAGGTGCCAAATCAAATCTGAGACAAGAGTTTTGAGTGAAGTAGAAGAGAATAGCTTTATTGTTTTGCCAGGCAAAGTGGAAACTTTGTGCCCCAACCCAGGAGAGTTTAGTGAGGAGTTTTATAACAACGTTTCAAGGGCAGGGGATGCAGTTAGGATTAGTGTGTGTGCAGGGCCTACCCTCCTGTAATCTGGCTTCAGGTGGTCTCCTGATTTCTGAAGAATGCTTCAAGTAATTCTGTCTTCCATTTGTTGAGGGGTTTGGCTCTACAAAGAGCTCAAAGATATTGTTATGTATATCCCTTGAGGGGGAACCAGGACCCTGTCTCAAGGCTGCACTATTGTTTCTCCTCCCTGGTCTCTGCATCCTCTCCCTTCCCTAATTAGCAATGGTTTGAACCTGGCCTTTGGAACTCAGGGAAGGTCAAGGAGTCTGAATAGAAAGTCTCCTGCCCCCAGGAGTCCCATAGAGTCCTGCTCAGTGTCAGTGTCTACTCAAAATGGCAAAATTATGGAAATTTTAAGCTAAGGATACATGCATATTCATGAAGGGTCAGCTGAGCGGTCAGCACAGAATTAGGGCAAAGGTTGACAGAGTGCAAGCGTTCAGTTCAGTTCAGTTGCTCAGTCGTGTCCAACTCTTTGCGACCCCATGAATCGCGGCACGCCAAGCCTCCCTGTCCATCACCAACTCCCGGAGTTCACTCAGACTCACGTCCATCGAGTCAGTGATGCCATCCAGCCATCTCATCCTCTGTCGTCCCCTTCTCCTCCTGCCCCCAGTCCCTCCCAGCATCAGAGTCTTTTCCAATGAGTCAACTCTTCGCATGAGGTGGCCAAAGTACTGGAGTTTCAGCTTTAGCATCATTCCTTCCAAAGAAATCCCAGGGCTGATGTCCTTCAGAATGGACTGGTTGGATCTCCTTGTAGTCCAAGGGACTCTCAAGAGTCTTCTCCAACACCACAGTTCAAAAGCATCAATTCTTCGGCGCTCAGCCTTCTTCACAGTCCAACTCTCACATCCATACATGACCACAGGAAAAACCATAGCCTTGACTAGACGGACCTTTAAGCGTTAGTTGACTGAAATCATGAGAGTTAGAAAAGGTCGGCATAATCATTCCTTAGGTTCTGACCACTCTGGGGGCTCAGCATGTAGTTACTGTCTTCCACCTGGATGAGGGGCTGAGTTCCTGCAGAACTCAAAGATAAGCATCAGATTGTAATGTATTTCCCTTGAGGAGGAACTAGAACTTTGCTTTATGGCTGAACTGTTGTTTCTTGACTGCTTTTCCTTTGTTCCTGCATTCTTTTGTTCCCTTAAGATCATTAACCACTGAGGCCTGTTCAAGGGCAAGTCTTGTGGCTAGGCTTAGATCACAAAATTGCTTCTCTTCTGACAAGAAAACCATGCTTCATTCTCTTCCTCTGGGGACCCCTATCCTACCTGCTGATAGTCTTAATTTTCATTTTCCTAGGGACTAGTGGTATTATATATCTTTCTATGTGCTTATTCCATCCCACCCCCCTTTTCCTAGTTGCATCCTTTTGGTTTTTGTTTTTTACTGCTAAGTTTTCAGCATTTTTAAGTATATTCTTGTCCAACAATAATCAAACTGAGGCTGAAAAGAACAAAAGAGTTTTATTGGGGGACTTAGGAACCACAATGCAGGAGACAGAGATTCAGGTAAAATAGAATGTTCCAAGTTGAAAAAGAGTCAGGGGCTTATATAGGCAAAAGCAACAAGATTGTTAAAGTTGTCCCTCAAGACTATGATTGGCTCTGAAGCAAAAAAGGAAATATTTGTCCTTATAGGCAGTCATGAGTTATTTAGAGTAATAGCCTGATAAGTTATCTTGAGTTTCTGGAACATTGTGCAGATGTTCTGGAAGCCTACTTTAAGACAATGTGTCCAAAGTTCATATTCCATCTGGCTGAGCCCTACATAAGTCACACCTCCTCAGTGGTCTCCTGGCTCCAGTTTAGAGCTCTCTTAGCAAAACTGACTTCATTCTGATTTTCTTTTCACATTCTAGATATAGGTTCTTCTTCAGCTTTGTGGCTTGCAAATATTACCTTCTAGTCTTTAGCTTGTCTTTTCTTCCTTTTCATCATTGACAGGGTCCATTAGAGAAAAATATAGAAGAATAAGAAATACATTTCACTTTCACCCATGATTCCTCTTAAAGCCCTTGTGATTTCCTAAGTGATAAGAGGTGTAGGAACATCTTTTGTTATGATATTTAGTTTTTGTTCCCAGCTCCTGAAATAGTTGCAGAGTGTAAAAGTGACAGGAGTATCTTGAGTTATTTTTACAAGTCCCTTTCAAATGAGACAGGAAGTTGGGAAGGTATAACCTTTAAAAGAATGACATGGCTGTTGAGGACATGACATAAACTGGTTAGAACCAGCTGGGTTCAAGATAGTGAAAGATTCAACTTCCAGTAGACTTTGAGCCTCATTATAATCTCATTTTAATACATTAGCATCTAAATGACACACCAGTAGGCACCCTGACAGTTCCTAGGTTAATCATAAAAGGCTAAAAATTGGATAATGACCCAGTTCCTGGAAATCTCTACCCCTTCCCCCAAATAGTTGGAATAATCTTCCCACTCATTAGCCTATGACGGAGAAGGTAATGGCCACTCCAGTACTCTTGCCTGGCAAATCTCATGGACGGAGGAGCCTGGTAGGATGCAGTCCATGGGGTCACTAGGAGTTGGGCACGACTGAGAGACTTCACTTTCCCTTTTCACTTTCATGCATTGGAGAAGGCAATGGCAACCCACTCCAGTGTTCTTGCCTGGAGAATCCCAGGGATGGGGGAGCCTGGTGGGCTGCCGTCTCTGGAGTTGCACGGAGTTGGACACGACTGAAGCAACTTAGCAGCAGCAGCACTAGCCTATGAAATTACCCAGCCCATAAAAGCTAACCACCCCTTAGTTGACGGCCTCTCACCTTCTGAGATGGACTGCACTCTGTCTACGGAGTGTTTCTCCCAGAGTTGCTCTCACTGTCTGAAATGGACCACATTCCGTCTATGGGATGTGCATCGCTCTAAATAAATCTGTTTTCACTTTAGTATGACTTGCTTTTGAATTCTTTCCCATGCGAAGCCAAGGATTCACACTTGGTGGCCTGTTCCAGGGACTCACTTGAGACCTGGGATATCACCATCCTTGTTCTTCCAAAATCTTGGCTTTCTCTGCCCACCACGGGGCTTCCCAGCCCTTTACTACTGGCCCTAGTAGTAAAGAACCCACCTGCCAATACAGGTAGATATAAGAGATCAGGTTCGATCCTGGGGCAGGAAGATCCCTTGGAGGGGGACATGGCAACCCACTCCAGTATTCTTGCTTGGAGAATCCAATAGACAGAGGAACCTGATGGGCTATTGTCCATAGGGTCGCAAAGAGTCATATATTACTGAATAACTTTCCTTGCACACACGCCCACCAAAGACAAGAAATTATAGAGACAGAGTTTGGAGGAAATAGAAAGATGGTTTTAATCCTCCCTGGCTGAGGGGGAAACATAGCACAGGCTGGAGCCTCAAGAACTGTGTTCCCCTAATCAGGAATCTGGAGGATCATATAGATAGGGGCTCCCGGTCAGGGGTAGGTGATAAGAAACAAAGGTGAAAGGATCTAACATTCTTGCATTGTTTCAAAAGCAGTCATAGGCTGGTGACATGTAGCCCTGTGAGTAGGTCTTGTAGCCACTTAGGTCTATTGTCTTGGTTTGGCTTATTGTACTGCAGCCTTCTTTTCTTTTTTAAAAAATTAATTTATTCATTTTTCTGCTCCAGGTCTTAGTTGGGGCACATATGATCTAGTTTCCTGACCAGGGATTGAATTTGGGCCTCCTGCATTGGGAGCTCAGAGTCTTAGCCACTGGACCACCAGAGAAGTCCCTGCAGCCTTCTTTCTATAGTGCAAAAAGAGAACTACAAGGGGTGTGCTGGGGCCCAGCCCCGGTGGATCCAGGGAATTCGAAGCGGGGACGGCGTCGGCGAGGATCAGGAAACAACTGCTTAATTAAACGCTAATTAAGGATATAAAGAGTAATAGAATGAGGATAGCTCAGTGAGGAAATTCAGTGGAGAAAAGAGGCTGAAATAAGGATAGCTCAGTGAGGAAATTCAGTGGAGAAAAGAGGCTGAATAATTCAGCCAGAAGGTAAGAGAAAGAACGACATGGTGAGACCAAGTTTCGGTGAACAAGGCCCGCACTTTTTTTCAAAGTAGTTTTTATACCTTAAGTTATGCATAGAGGATAATGGGGGAAGGGGTAGAGTCATGCAGTAAGCCAGGCTTTCTTCCTGCAAACTTATCATATGCAAAAGTTTAGGTGATTTGCATCATCTTCTGGCCCGGAGGCCTTTTTCTCTAAAGGTGATTATTCTAAAGTCAGGCGCCAGCCTCCAAAAAGCATTAGATAAAGTTGCATTCCTACAGAGCAAAGGTGTGGTGGGCTATAACAAGAAAAAGAATTAACTCAAGGGTCCCAGGTTACAAACATTAAAGCTACTACTTACACCAATTATATTAATCAATACACTGCCAGGGACACAGCAGATAAGGGATATGGAAACTTAGCAGCAAACATTGGCCCAACAAGTGAAAATCCCTTCACCAATACAATTTCTAATCAATCTTTAACTGCTCAAAGGAATCTGTATTTAGACAGTTTAGAACATCTCATGCCTCTCAGTTTGGAGGCTCTGAGCAATCACATGTGGCCAGAAAAACCTATTCAGGCAGGCTAGAGGACTTCCAAGGGAGTTTGTAGGTTGAAACACTGTCACACCCAGGAATTATTAACTGGAGCTGTAAGCTAACTCTTTTTTCAGAGAGGTAGTGGGGGACAGCCCCCCGTAAAGTCAGAGGTGTAGGTGAAAGCACAAAGCAGAAAGTAGGCAGACTCTGGTTTTGGGGGTAGATTGCTCGAGAATTTCCAGGGAGACTTCTGAGGCTTGATCCCGCCTTTGCGTATGCCAAGCCTCCTTCCTCATGACCTTTGCCAGGGGCGGAGCTCGCTCCCCGCAGGGGTGGTCTGAAAAGAGAGTGCTGCAAAGGTAAGCACCAGATATAGGATGTGATCAGCATAGAGTTAAAGGGTAACAGGGCTTCCTTGGTGGCTCAGACAGTAAGGAATCTGCCTGCAATGTGGAAGACCCAGGTTCGATCCCTAGGTTGGGAAGAGCCCCTGGAAGGGTAATGGCAACCCACTCCAGTATTCTTGCCTAGAGAATTCCATAGACAGAGGGCTACAGTCCATGGGGTCACAAAGAGTCAGCGAGTGAGAGAGAGAGCGACTGAGCAACTAACACACACACAGAGGATAACAGGTGCAAATGTAGCCCATCCAGAGTTAGAGGGAGATAGGTACAGGATGTAACTTACAAAATATCAGGTTAGTTTTTAGAAAAGTAAACTTCATTACACACTATAGATTAGAACAGTTAGAGAAAAAAAAAAAAACTCAGGAAAGGGCAAGAGTAAAAGGAAAACTTTTCTTCTCTTTTTCACTGCAACATCCTCTTGCACCACTCTTACCTGCAACTCAAACACAGCCTGAGTTTATGTTAACGAGATGACTTTTGGAAGAACCCTAAGGATGTGGTGGGGGTTGCTAACTTCCAGGGGAACCAACCACTGTGATTAGAGAACTGGAACTTTCAGCCCCAACCACACCTCAAGGAAGAGGAGAGGGGCTGGAGATTGAATCTAATCACCAATGGCCAATGATTTAATCATTCATGCCTGTGTTATTGTTAAGGGAAACACTGACTGAAACCGTCCACCCTGGCCAGGTACCACAGTAACCATCTGCATGAGTTATTTTATGACAGGAGGTCCTGATAAGGAACATGAAACTAACGAGCCACCATCAACCGGAAGAGTTCAGGAAAGGTCAAAACCATAGAGGAGACTCCAGGCCATATGTGTACCAGCCTCTCAGACTCTTTCTCCCTGGAAGCCATCTTGGCTGAGTGATGTGTGCTCCACTAGGAAGGACCCTGAGTCAGAAGGACTGGCCACAGACAACCTGGAAACTAATCCCATCACCATAAAACCCAAGACCATGAGTCACGCACATGGCAGAGCAGTTCTCCTGGTTTCCCTTATCCCGCTGCTCTCCACCCAGGTGCTCCTTCCCAATGAAGCCTCTTGCTTTGTCAGCATGAGAGTCTCCTCGCATAATTCATTTCCAAGTATTAGACAAGAGCCACTTTCAAGCCCTGGAAGGGGTTCCTTTTCTACCAAAATTATGAAGCCTTCATAAAAACTCTTAAGGTAAGGAGTTTGGAAAGCTTCCAGATTGAACTCGTGGAGGTGCTGGTGGAAGCAGATAGGGTAAACGGTCTTGGAGAAAGAGAAGCATGCAAGACTTTCTTTCATTTTGGCCTCAGGCATTTTGTGACCTAAGTCTGGCCACAATGCTTGCCTTTGAACAGGCCATGAAATTAAAAGACCCTTGCTCCTTGGAAGAAAAGCTATGACAAACCTAGACAGCATATTAAAAAGCAGAAATATCACTTTGCCGACAAAGGTCCATATAGTCAAAGCTATGGTTTTTGCAGTGGTCATGTACGGATGTGAGAGCTGAGCCATGAAGAAGGCTGAGTGCTAAAAAACTGATGCTTTTGAACTGTGGTATTGAAGAAGTCTCTTGAGAATCCCTTAGACTGCAAAAATATCAAACCAGTCAAGCCTAGGGGAAATCAACCCTGAATATTCATTGGAAAGACTGCTGCTGAAGCTGAAGCTTCAGCCCTTTAGCTACCTGATGCAAATAGCTGACCCACTGGAAAAGAGCCTGATGCTGGGAAAGATTGAGGGCGGGAGGAGAAGGGGGTAATAGTAGACAAGATGATTGGATAGCATCAGCAACTCAGTGGATACGAATTTGAGCAAACTCCAGGAGATAGTGAAGGACAGGGACAGGCATGCTGCAACCCATGAGGTCACCGAGTCTGACATGACTTAACTACTGAACAACAAATGGAAATGAAGGAATTCAGGAACAAAGGAAAAGCAGTTAAGAAACAATAGTTCAGCGATGAAACAAAGCCTTAGTTCCTCTTCAAGGGATATATATTGCAATCTGATACTTACCTTTCAGTTCTGCGGGAACTCAGGTGGAGGATACAATAATAATGCTGACCTTTTTTGACCCTGGTAACTAAATCAACTAAAGCTTAGACTCTGAATATTTGCACCAATTCTGTGCTGAGTTCTCTGCTGCTCAAGCCCCTTCATGAATATACATGTACTCTTAGCTTAAAATTTCCTTAATTTAGGGTCTTTCCTAGTGGTGTGTGCATCACTCAGCCAAGATGGATTGCAGTGAGAAGGATTCTGGGAGGTTGGTAGGACATATGGAATGGTGAATCCTCTTTCCTTTTGACCTTTCCTGAATTCTTCTGGTTGCTGGTAGCTTTTGGGTTCTGCATTCCTTACCAGGACCTCTTGTCGTTAAGATAGCTCATGCAAGCAGCTACAGTCTTGCCTTACTGCTGGGCAAGCTGTTTCAGTCAATACTTTCCCTAATAGTAATAGTAGAGCAGGGAAGAAAAGGGGATTTTTTTTTCCTCTCAATCTTCTAAAAGGTTTAGGTTGACACCTGCCATTTCTTATTGTTACCTGTGGTAGGCTGAATAATGGTCCCTCAAAGGTGTCCAAATCCTAATATCTGGAGCCTGTGAATGTTACCTTGTATCCCATGGACAGAGGAGCCTGGCGGGCTATAATCCATGGGGTCCCAAAGAGTCAGACATGACTGAGCAACTACCACTACACATCCAAGTATGATAAGAGGGATTTTTGGGTGTGATTAAATTAAGGTTCTTGAGAGGAGGTGATTATCCTGGTTTATCTATGTGGGTCAGATATAATCACAAGGCTCCTAATAACAGGGAGTAGATCAGAGTGAGTAGTAGGAAATGTGACCACAAAACCAAGTGACGTAGGAAGAAGCCATAAGCCAAGAATGCAAGCAGCCTCTATCTGCTAGTAACAAAGACTGCACTAAAAGTTGATTCTTCTACCTCGTCTTCTTTTTTAATTGAAGTATAGTTGATTTGCGGTTTCCCAGGTAAAGAACCTGCCTGCCAGTGCAGGAGACATAAGAGACTCAGGTTCAATCCCTGGGTTGGGAAGATCCCCTGGAGGAGAAAATGGCAACCCACTCCAGTATTCTTGTCTGAAGAATCCTATGGACAGAGAAGCCTGGTGGCTACAGTCCATAGGGTTGCAAAGAGTTGGACACGACTGAAGCAACTTAGCATGCACGCACGCAGGCACATAGTTGATTTACATTTCAGGTGTACACCAAAGTGATGCTATTTTAGATAGATAGACAAACAGACAGATTGATTCTTTTCCATTATAGGTTCTTACAATATACTGAATATGGTTCCCTGTGCTATACAGTAGGTCCTTGTTTTTTTTTCCTTGAAAGTGAAAGTGAAGTTGTGTCCGACTCTTTGTGACCCCATGGACTGTAGCCTATAATCTTCCGTCTATGGGATTTTCCAGGCAAGAGTGCTGGAGTGGATTGCCATTTCCTTCTCCAGGGGATCTTCCCAATCCAGGAATCAAACCCGGGTCTCCCGTGTTGCAGGCAGATGGTTTACCGTCTGAGCCACCAGGGAAGCTTTTTTTTTTTTTCTTAATATATATTTATTGAAGTATAACTGACTTACAATGTTTCAGGTACATAGCAAGCTGATTCAGTTATGCATATACACATATATTATCTTTGAAATTATTTTCCATTATAGGTTATTACAATATATTGACTATAGTTCCCTGTCATATACAGTAAACATTTGCTGCTTGTTGCATATCTATTTTTTAATTAGAAACCTAGCATTCTATTCATACTTAGTCAAACAAGTGGAATCAAAATGTCATAAATTTTTTAGTTAGGCAAAAATTCATAAGTTTTCTAAAATATATATATTATACATATTATTGTACTGTGGAAGTGAGAAATAGACTTAAGGGACTAGATCTGATAGACAGAGTGCCTGATGAACTATGGACAGAGGTTCGTGACATTGTACAGGAGACAGGGATCAAGACCATTTCCAAGAAAAAGAAATGCAAAAAAGCAAAATGGCTGTCTGGGGAGGCCTTACAAATAGCTGTGAAAAGAAGAGAAGCCAAAAAGCAAAGGAGAAAAGGAAAGATATATCCATTTGAATGCAGAGTTCCAAAGAATAGCAAGGAGAAATAAGAAAGCCTTCCTCAGCGATCAATGCAAAGAAATAGAGGAAAGCAATAGAATGGGAAAGACTAGAGATCTCTTCAAGAAAATTAGAGATACCAAAGGAACATTTCATGCAAAGATGGGCTCAATAAAGGACAGAAATGGTATGGACCTAATAGAAGCAGAAGATATTAAGAAGAGATCTGGCAAGAATACACAGAAGAACTGTACAAAAAAGATCTTCATGACCAAGATAATCACGATGGTGTGATCCCTGACCTAGAGCCAGACATCCTGGAATGTGAAGTCAAGTGGGCCTTAGGAAGCATCACTACAAACAAAGCTAGTGGAGGTGATGGAATTCCAGTTGAGCCATTTCAAATCCTAAAAGATGATGCTGTGAAAGTGCTGCATTCACTATGCCAGCAAATTTGGAAAACTCAGCAATGGCCACAGGACTGGAAAAGGTCTGTTTTCATTCCAGTCCCAAAGAAAGGCAATGCCAAAGAATGCTCAAACTACTGCACAATTGCACTCATCTCACATGCTAGTAAAGTAATGCTCAAAATTCTCCAAGCCAGGTTTCAGCAACACGTGAACTGTGAATTTCCAGATGTTCAAGTTGGTTTTAGAAAAGGCAGAGGAACCAGAGACCAAATTGCCAACATCCGCTGGATCATGGAAAAAGCAAGAGAGTTCCAGAGAAACATCTATTTCTGCTTTCTTGACTATGCCAAAGCCTTTGACTGTGTGGATCACAATAAACTGGAAAATTCTGAAAGAGATGGGAATACCAGACCACCTGGCCTGCTTCTTGAGAAACCTGTATGCAGGTTAGGAAGCAACAGTTAGAACTGGACATGAAACAACAGACTGGTTCCAAATAGGGAAAGGAGAACATCAAGGCTGTATATTGTCACCCTGCTTATTTAATTTATATGCAGAGTACATTATGAGAAATGCTGGGCTAGATGAAGCACAAGCTGGAATCAAGATTGATGGGAGAAATCTCAATAACCTCAGATATGCAGGTGACACCACCTTTATGGAAGAAAGTGAAGAACTAAAGACCCTCTTGATGAAAGTGAAAGAGGAGAGTGAAAAAGTTGGCTTAAAGCTCAACATTCAGAAAACCAAGATCATGGCATCCGGTCCCATCATTTCATGGGAAATAGATGGGGAAACAGTGGCTGACTTTTTTTTTGGGGCTCCAAAATCACTGCAGATGGTGATTGCAGCCATGAAATTAAAAGATGCTTACTCCTTGGAAAGAAAGTTATGACCAACCTAGACAACATATTAAAAAGCAGAGACATCACTTTGCCAACAAAGGTCCATCTAGTCAAGGCTTTGGTTTTTCCAGTAGTCATATATGGATGTGAGAGTTGAATTATAAAGAAAGCTGAGCACCGAAGAATTGATGCTTTTGAACTGTGGTATTGGAGAAGACTCTTGAGAGTCCCTTGGACTGCAAGGAGATTCAACTAGTCCATCCTAAAGGGAATCAGTCCTGGGTGTTCACTGGAAGGACTGATGTTGAAGCTGAAACTCCAATACTTTGGCCCCCTGACGCGAAGAGCTGACTCATTGGAAAAGACCCTGATTATGGGAAAGATTGAGGGTAGGAGAAGGGGATGACAGAGGATGAGATGGTTGGATGGCATCACCGACTCAATGGACATGAGTTTGGGTGAACTCTGGGAGTTGGTGATGGACAAGGAGGGCTGGTATGCTGCAGTTTATGGGGTTGCAAAGAGTCGGACACGACTGAGCAACTGAACTGAACTGAATTATTTATATATATATGTATACAAAAGCTTTTCTACTACTCTTGATAAAGGCTTGAGAAAGAACATCAAAAATAAAAGAGATGGAGAAATTGGAAAACATAAACTAAATGAAATGGAAACATTGAATATGAAGTATAAAAAGTAAAACAAACTAGATAAAAGATTATCATATAGTCCAGTTGTTTTTAAACATGGTTGCTCATTAGTAGGTCCTTGTTGTTTATCTACTTTATATATAGTAGTGTGTTTTAATCTAATTCTTTATTCTTTCCATTCCATCATACTTAATTTATATGATATGAATTCAATCAGATGTTATATATGTTAAATCATATTTTGATAAACTGTAAGCCATTAAACAATTTCTGGTTTGTACCAAAATCTTGATATGCTCATTTTGTCCATGCATCACCCAATGCATCTATCTGTTCAGCCAGCTAACAACCACATACTGAGCACCTACCTTTGCTACTGTAAAGCCCTGTGGACACAGACCGAAAAGACGCAGGCTCTAGGCTCCGAATCAAGAAGCTTGCCCTCTAGTGGGCAAACGATGTATATCAGCGTGAAAAGTACTGAGATAAGTTTATTCAGGAAGTGAGGCCCTAGCCAGGTCTTAGAAAATGAAGAGGCATTAGCCAGACGAAGATGAAGTTGGGGGCCAGGGTTGTGGAAGGATGCGTGGAGGACATTGGGCATGAAGACATGACAAAACAAGGTGCACTGGGAAACTGTTGCTGGCTATGATTGGTGCTTATGAGGGAGGAGGATGCCCAGGGAAAGGTCGGGATCAGCTTCTGGGAAGCACCGCATGCCTTGTTAAGATGTTTAGAACTCATCCTGAAAATGATGGAGTACCATCAAGATGTAAACAGGGATTACATTAGATTTGTTTTTAAACATTGCTTTGACTTTCCAGGTGGCTCAGTGGTAAAGAATCCACCTGCAATGCAGGAGATTCAGGTTAGATCCCTGGGTCAGAAAGATCCCCTGAAGGAGAAAATGGCAACCACTCCAGTACTTTTTCCTGGGATATCCCATGGACAAAGGAGTCTGTAAGGCTACAGTCCATGGTGTTACAAAAGAGTTGAACAATACTGAAGACTGAGCACACATGCACACAAGCATCCTCCCACACTTACTATTCCCTCTGTAAAAAAGGATTTGAAAGAGTTTCACTCATCATCCAGCTATACTCAACCCTGCCCCAAGAGTGCTCTCCGTGGGTGATTCAGGATGGAGTAAAAAGGATGAAGCATTTAGTGTTATGGCTACAAGGCCTCTAGATAGTTCAGATGTGTATCTAAGGAAGAATTTTAATGACTCTAGATTCTTGCATCTTTCCATACTTGGGAAAGAACTAAAATCATTAACTTGAGAATCTTTGTGTGTGTGTGTGATTAGCAGTCTTATTTTACCAAGATGCATGCTTGACTGTATCAAAAACTGAACATTCAATAAACTAAGATCATGGCATCCAGTCCCATCACTTCATGGCAGAAACAATGAAAACAGTGACAGATCTTTTCTTGGGCTCCAGAATCACTGCAGATGGTCACTGCAGCCATATTAAAAGATGCTTGCTCCTCGAAGAAAAGCTATGACAAACCTAGACAGCATATTAAAAAGCAGAGACATCACTTTGCTGACAAAGATCTGTATAGTCAAAGCTATGGTTTTTCCAGTAGTCATATATACATGTGAGAGTTTGACCATAAGGAAGGCTGAGTGTGGAAGAATTGATGCTTTTGAACTATGGTGCTGGAGAAGACTCTTGAGAGTCCCTTGGACAGCAAGGAGATCAAACCAGTCCGTCTCAAAGGAAATCAACCCTGAATATTCATTGGCAGGACTGATGCTGAAGCTGAAGCTCCAATACTTTGGACACCTGAATGTTAAGAGCCAACTCACTGGAAATGACCCAGATGCTGGGAAAGATTGAGGGCAGGAGGAGGAGGGAGACAGAGGAGGAGATGACTGGATGGCATCACTGACTGGACAGACATGAGTTTGAGCAAACTCTGGGAGATGGTGAAGAATAGGAAATCCTGGCAGGCTGCAGTTCATGGGGTCGCAGAGCCTGACGTGGTTGAGCTACTTGAACAACAACGCTTGACTACATTTCCAAGACCAAAAAGACATGTATGTACTGGCTCCTCCCTTATCTTTTTGGAATAGTTCCACAGAGATGAAATGTTATTTCCCCAGCTGTAGTCCCGAGTAAGCTGCCAGAATAAAACTGAAACTCACTTTTCTTACATTGTACTTTTTTTCAGTTGACACGCACAGCAAGACACTTTATAGGTAGGGAAGAAGAGAGTTGTTTAGTTCAACGACAGTCCTTTTTGAGTCAATAATTTCTATAGGTCACACATAGGCGTCGAGTCAAGCTCCATCTGGAGGGAACCGCACCATCCAATGCTGCGCAGGGCAGAACAACACCTAAGGCTGGGGGTTCTAAATTTGTAGCCCTGCTCCTGTGGAAGGAGGTCTAAAGGTGGAATAAAGTGTGAGCCGCTGTCCGAAGGTACGTTTCCCCGTGGAGTCCATCTAGAGAAGTCACTCCTAAAAGGACATTTCCATAAGAGCGACTGCCCTGAGGCCTCGAACGCCGCCACGTTCTTACGTCTAGGAAATCCAACAGGATTAGATCCAACACGCCCATCTCAGACACGGGGGCAAACAGAAAACACTCTAGCCTTGATCCATCCGGGGCTGCTTGCGCTGTACGAGCCGTCACACCAAAGTTCGTCTTCGATTTGCGCACCCGGTCGCGGAGCATTGTGGGGCTGGTAGTCCAGGCTGAGGCGCTGTTTCCGGTCACTGAAGTCCTAGAACTACATTTCCCAGCATGTACCGCGCCGCAGCGGAAGCGGACCTCGTACGTGGGTTTCAAGACTTCCGGCGGAGCCGGAGGCGGGACCGTGGCGGAGGCTGGAGCGAGGCGGCGGGATGCAGCGCCCCGGGCCCTTCAGCACCCTCTACGGGCGGGTCCTGGCCCCGCTGCCCGGGCGGGCCGGGGGCGCGGCCTCTGGCGGAGGCGGGAACAGCTGGGGCGTTCCGGGTTCCCACGTGCAGTTACCGGGACGTTCGCAGTTCGGCGCTGGCAGCACAAGTACCGGCATCAGGGAGACTAACACCGTCTGTCCGGGCCCGTCCGCGATGTCAAAGGCCGAGGAGGCCAAGAAGCTGGCTGGCCGCGCGGCCGTGGAGAACCACGTGAGGGTGAGCAGTTCAGGGCTTGGGCCCCCTTGTTCGGCCTTATGGGCTCTTGCTGTGGGTTCTGAGCGCTGCCAGGTGCGCCAAGTTCCTGGCAGAGCGGGGGCTGCGTGAGAGGGGAGAGTACGCACTTGACCTGCCTTGAGACCTGCTCCTTCAAGGCCTTTGAAATACGGAATTGGTTGGGGCCGAGTACGCTAAAGTTGAGCTGTCTAAAGACTACTTGTCAGGCCAGATAACAGTTTGCCAAGTGGAGCGTGGTGGTGTGTGTCTGATGTTCGGAGTGGGGTTAGGAGGGACTTAGCGCGTGGCTTCCTTTATCAACAGATAAGAGACTGGGACTGCTGAGAAGTGTTCACCTCGCTTCACTGCCCAGGGAAGTCGGTGGGAAGCTGATTTGAAAAGTGTTTTGAAATTTAACTCCAGGGACGTGCTTAGCTGGGCGCGCACCGGCTCCTGAATGTACTTGCCGGAGGAAAGCGGAGGAGCCAAAGACTTTAAACCTCCTCCTTTTGGCAGGGCTCGAGTGGACACTTGAAGTCCGGAGATCTTCTTTAAGGTCGGGATGTGGAGATGTTTAGCTGTTAATGTAAGGTCGTAATGTAATGTTAGTGAGGTCGTGACCCCACTTGTTGGCTAAGTGGCGGGTGTGGTCCTCTTGGTGGAGTCTTTTGGATTTGCTGTCAACAATCAATTATCTTAATTGTAAGAATTTTGGGAGCAGGGAGCCAAGTGGAGTATCTCTGCCCTTAGGTGGAGTTTCCTGGGTTTCATTGGCTTTTAATGTTTTCTGCTTTCTGGAAAGTGGTATCAGATTCTCTTTTCTCTAATAATGGTTCTTTATTCTTTACATTTGGTAATGCTTTCGCGTACGAAGTTATTTTGCTGGATAGATGTTAGATCCTCCTACAGCCTGGCCAAGTGGGAGGGGCCCGCGTGGTAACCTGTGGCTCAAAGTGTTCTGTAGGAGGAATGACCGAGTATCCTCCCAGACCCAAACCCAGTGACTCCTGTTCTAGTGGCCTTCACCCAGATACATAGCTGCCCTGTTCTGGTGTAATAGTCTGGTTAGCAATAGGAATTTCTATGGGAGTTCACAGAGAGAATGTGGAATGTGTCATCTGGCTCTCCTTTTGGGATTCAGTGTCTCAGCTGCAACATTGGGACAATCAGTTGAAATTTCAAATACCTGGAGAAAGTGAATGGTAATGGGCAAATGAAATCTATACAAATAGAAAAGACTTGTATGTTAGATTTCTTATTATCCTATTACTATTATGTCTTCCTGACCATTGTTTATTATTATTATTATTATGTATTTGGTTAAATAAAAATTTTCAAGCCCCCACCTCAGGCCAGAGCCTCCAGCCACCTGTTGCCTGAAGTTGCCAGACAATCCTGGGGAGATCTCCACTGACCTTTTGGCATTCACCCCAGTCTCAGTTAACACCATTTGCCTTTGCAGACTTCTTTCCTGAGATGTCAACACTATTTGAATGTTTTTTTTTAAATAATTATTTATTCTTTATTTTTGGCTGTGCAGGGTCTTTGTCGCTGCTCCAGCTGTTTTTCTAGTTGGTGGTGAGCCGGGGCTGCTCTCTAGTTGCAGTGTGCAGACTTCTCATTGCAGTGGGTTCTCTTGTTGCAGAGCATGGGCTCTAGGCCACACAGTTTTCAGTAATTGCAGTTCCTAGGCCTTAGAGCACAGACTCAATAGCTGGGGCGTACAGGCTTAGTTGCTCTCCTGGGATCTTCCTGGACCAGGGATGGAGCCCATGTCCCCTGCATTGGCAGGTGGATTCTTTATTACTGAGCCACCAAGAAGTCCTGTATTTTGTACTTTGTATCCCTGATTCATTCATTTCATTCCTGTGCTGGGAACTTGTTGAGTGCCTGCTATGTGTCAGGTAGTTGGTGTGGTGGCCAGAGATGTGGCTAAAGGGAGGAGAAGATGCTGATCCTGGGTATTTTGCAAACAAGATCACTTAATTCCAAGACAAGTTTATTGATCATAGTCCTGTACCTGATTGTCAAGGTTTAGCAGCCCTCTCCAGGGTTATCCATTTTTTCCATCTAAGGCCAAATTTTCCTTTAGCACTTTGCGACTTGAAATTGTTTCCTTGTTAGCCAACTCAGATTTTACTGCTC
Organism: Bos mutus; assembly: GCF_027580195.1. Classification (NCBI taxonomy): domain Eukaryota; kingdom Metazoa; phylum Chordata; class Mammalia; order Artiodactyla; family Bovidae; genus Bos; species Bos mutus. The sequence goes on from NC_091627.1 coordinate 59,404,862, forward strand.
ACCCCTTGAAAGACAAGTTTGCTTTCAAAACTTGGGAAAGAAAAGATTGCTTTGTTTTGGAGGCTGGCAACCTGGAGAGAAGGCAGACTTCTAGAACCTACTCCTAAGGTGAAAGGGGACGTTAATTGCAGTTAATCATTTAGGGAGGTCAGAGTCTTATCTTCCACAGTGTGTAGACCTTCTTCTGATTGGCTGATGGTGAGGTAACTGTGTGGTGGTTAGCAGTTTTCTACTTGGGTGGGGCCTTAGTTCCTGTGAAAGAATTCAGAGATGTGTTGTCCTGTGTATTCCTTGAGGAGGAACCAGGACCCTGCCTCACAGCGCTTTGTTTCTTGACTGCTCCTCCCTTGCTTCTGCATTCCTTACCTTACCTGAATAGTGACTGCTTGTATCTGTCCTTTGGAACTCAGGGAAGGTCAAGGAGGCTGTATGAAGCCTATTTCCTACAAACAACAAACAGAGCACAAGGGCCTGCTCAGTTTTATACTCAGTTTGTGTAAGTTTATCAAGGTAGCTTCTGTGCCAGGTTCTATTGGTTCCACCTTTGAAATGTTCTTAGAACGGACCCTTCCTGTGGACCAGCTTTCCCTGTTCAGGCTTTCCCTGTGGCCAGAAGATCACAGTTGCCCTTGTCTTGTCTCTTCTGACCAGCCAAGTGATACATTGTCACCTCCTGAAGCTCCCTTCTGCTCTTAGCCTCATCCTAACCTCTGTATGACATCTGTTACAAGCCAGTAGTGAGCCAGGTGGAGGGGATACAAGGATAAGAGGCTCTGATTCTGGTCCTTAAGCCCACAGTCTTGTTTCCTTCTCTGCTCTCCTCTCTCCCAGGGACCAGAACATTGGAAGGGACAGACTGCTGGACGTGGCTGTGTTTTCATGTCATTACCCTCTACCTAGAATGCTCTTGTCTGCTGCTCTTGCCTGTTAAAACCCTGTCCTTCAGGGTTTGGTTCAAAGGCCATTCTTCCTTTCAGTTTTTCCCTAGCCTTGTAGGGGGAGGAATTCTTCCTTTAAATTCTGTAGTCCTCCATACCTCTTAGGTGCTTTATGTTTCATGGTCTAGTTATGTGTGTATCCCAATCCCATGAAGGGTAAACTTTTGGAAGGTAGTAAACTTGATTTTCATTCGGCATTGGTCGCAGTGGGACCTGCCTGCTAAATGTCTGATGAGTTGTGTGGAGTGTGGACACATGTGGAGGTTGCAGGCTGAATCACTGGAGTGTTAGGGTTTCCCTTCCCGAGGCCCTTGGTGCTCCAGTGTGGTGACTACTTCCATTCCTGGGTGAATGGAAATTTTGGAGAGTTCTCTACTGAAGGGCTTAGGTAGCCATCCTTGACTCAGGTCTGCTGGTGCAGCATGGGTCACCACGCAGGGCCACGTTCTCCTAAAGGTCTATAACCTCCTATGCTCTCTTTGGAGCCTGGCCTTTGCATTTTGGCTGACTGAGCTTGAAGAAGTTGGTGGACGGTAGTTCCTGTAGGTCAACAGAAGAGGTTACCCCACTGGACATGGTGAGCCAAGTTGTGATGTTGCACATATGACCTGTGGTTTAGTGTTGCCATTAGGAGGGGCCTGCTCCTCCGGTGGAGCCTGCCTGGCTACTGTTGGGCCACCTCTGTATAGCTTTGGCTGTTACACTGATTCCTGGCCAGTCATTGGATTCCAGGGCAGCAAGACCACAGCGCTGAAGAGCTTTGGGCCTGGCAGGTCTGCGCAATTCTTGGCCTCTACCAAAAAAAAGCCAAGGGAGGAGCCTTGCACAGAGCTTGTGTGATTCACCCAAGTTCATCTGTGTGCTCCCTGCCTGCTGGATGACAGGAGAGTGGGGAAATGAGGAATCTGGCAGTTGAATTACTGTGTAGCTGGAGCTCTCAGCTTCATGTCGAATGTGATGGTCATGCGGAGCCTGCCTAGTCAAGGCATTTCCTTGTTTGCTTAGTTTGCTGGGAGTGTGCATGAATGCCTCGTCACTCAGTCATGTCCGACTCTTTGTGACTCCACGAACTGTAGCCCACCAGGCTCCTCTGTCCTTGGGATTTTTCAGGCAAGAATACTAGAGTGGGTTACCATTTCCTCCTCCAGGGGATCTTCCCAACCCAGGGATTGAATCAGCGTGTCCTGTGTCTCCTGCGTTTGCAGGCAGATTCTTTAGCCGCTGTACCATCAGGGAAGCACTCTAGTTAAGGAAGCACCTTCGTTACTTGAAGATTTTTACATTTTTCTGATGTTCATCTATTTTGTGTGGTAGTGTAGCATTTACTGGTCTTGAAGACCTTGCTGTTGAGGTTTGCCCAGGTAGCTAAGCAGCTGGTGGATGCATTACCTTCATGAGGGCACCACCATGGGTGGATTCCTGACCTAATACGAGCTCCATTTTAAGGCCTCTTGATGTTATTTGGTAACCTTTGAGCCAGTAAAAGTGACTTCCATCAGATCAGGAACACGGCTGATGGGCAGAGCCCTGTGTAGGTAGGAGAGGCCCAGTTAGAAGCAGGGACATAAGCGTTTGATTTGTTGTTTTTTTTGTAACTCGGTCCACCTCTCGTTCTTTCCAGTCTTTTCTTGCTAGAGTTGTCCTCTCACTTTGAGAAGGACTGTATCAGCAGTGGGGTCCATGGGCTCGCCCTGGAGGTTCCTGTGGCATTTGTCCCATGGGGAGTTTGTCCCGAGGGGTCTCCAGGACCTTTCTTCCTCCTACAAAGGGCCCCCCTGCCCCTTGGCAAATGAGTTCATTGTTAATCAGTTGCTGGAACTCTTAAGAAATTTTAATTGAAATGCTTGAGCAAATTGAACTTCCTGTAGTTGCTTATTCAAGGTGAGGCTGTGTAGGGGAGTAATTAATATTGCTAAAAAATGACTTTTTTTTTAAAGGTAAAATCATGATAATTAATACAGATATAAAATAACATTATCAGAGGTTTTTTTTTTTTTTTCAATTTGACTCATTGAATTGAGGGAACTGGAAAAGATGCTATAACCTGTTCACGTGCTAAGTCGCTTCAGTCATGTCTGACGCTGTGCGACCCTTTGGACTGAGCCCACCAGGCTCTTCTGTCTGTGGGATTCTCCAGGCAAGAATACCGGAATGGGTTGCTGTGGCCGTCTCCAGAGGATCTTTCCGATCCAGGGATCGAACCCATGTCTTTTACGTCTCCTGCATTGGCAAATGGGTTCTTTGTCACTAGCACCACCTGGGAAACCCAAACTGTTCACAGGAAAACCCAAAGAACCACAAAATTATATACAGTCAGGGAATGTTTAAATAAATTTACAGGAACTCTTATAAATCTGGAGAAGTCTCTTGAGAGTCCCTTGGATAGCAGGAGATCAAACTAGTCAATCCTAAAGGAAATCAACCCTGAATAGTCATTGGAAGGACTGATGCTGAAGCTCCAGTCCTTTGGCCACCTGATTCAAAGAGCTGACTCACTGGAAAAGACCCTGATGCTAGAAAAGATTGAGGGCAGGAGAAGGGGGCAACAGAGGATGAATTGGTTGGATGGCATCACTGACTCAATGGACGTGAGTTTGAGCAAACTCTGGGAAATAGGGAAGCCTGACATGCTGTAGTTCATGAGGTCACACAGAGTTGGACTAATCATCGACTTATCATCAACTGAACAAGAGCTATAGGATAATTAGTTGGATTTCACAAAACAATTTGCATTTCAATGGGCAAGAATTTGCAGGGGCACACTCCCATGTAGGATCAGATAATGCCTGCACATTCCAGCATTTCGTTGTAAGAGTCTAATAGTCTCTTGCTCATTTCTAAGTCTTAAATTTTCGCTTCAGTCAGTTCCTTTCAGTCCAGTCGCTCAGTCATGTCCAAGCGACAGTCTTTGCATGTCAGTCAGATTCCGTGGACTGCAGCACGCCAGGCCTCCCTGTCCATCACCAACTCCTGGTCCCTCAAACTTATGTCCACTGAGTCAGTGATGCCATCCAACCGCCTCATCCTCTGTCGTCCCGTCCCCTTCTCTTCCCACCTTCAATCTTTCCCAGCATCAGGGTCTTTTCAAATGAGATAGTTCTTTGAATCAGGTGGCCAAAGTATTGGAGTTCAACATCAGTCCTTCCAATGAATATTCAGGACTGATTTCCTTTAGGATGGACTGGTTGGATCTCCTTGCAGTCCAAGGGACTCTCGAGAGTCTTCTCCAACACCACAGTTCAAAAGCATCAATTCTTTGGTGCTCAGCTTTGTTTATAGTCCAACTCTCACATCCATACATGACTACTGGAAAAGCCATAGCCTTGACTAGACAGACCTTTGTTGGCAAAGTAATGTCTCTGTTTTTTAATATGCTGTCTAGGTTGGTCATAGCTTTTCTTACAGGGAGCAAGTGTCTTTTAGTTTCATGGCTGCGGTCACCATCTGCAGTGATTTTGGAGCCCCCAAAAATAAAGTCTGCCACTGTTTCCACTCTTTGCCCATCTATTTTCCCTTGGGGTGTTGAATTACCTCTGAGGGGCTTTGAGGTCACAAGGGATTGTTGTGAGATTCAACCTTTATCAACATTGTAAATCTTTGTAGGTGCTTAGTAGCGGATAGCTGCTGCTTTGGCCTGCAGCTGTTCTGCCCTAAACAGGGAAGAGCTTACTCGGAGGAAGTTGCTTAGGAACCAAGCTCCACATTAGTTCCTGTTAGTACCCTGGCCTTATTTTGCTGTCTGTGGTCTAACTGACCTCGGCTGGGCCCCTGCTCTGCTCTCAGGTCCCTTCCCCCTTTCTTACAATGGCAGGCTCAGTAGTGTGATGCCTGGTTCTCCTCCTTTGTACTCATGGAATGCTTTCCTATATGGCCACCAGATGAAGACTGTTTCTCATGTTCCCAGTTCAGCTTTCCCCCTCTCCCCATATTCTCTGAAGCAGACTTGTGCAAAATGAGGATCCCTTGATGTGATTTGATATTCAAGGTTGCTTCAGACTCTCCTCTCTTCTGTTGGCTTTGGTTGGAGCTCTGGATGGTAGACTTGATGTGTCTCTGAGGTTTGCTGTGATGCCACCAACTTGAAGGAGACTGTGGTCAGCCCCCTGCCTCGTGGATGTTAAAACTTGACATCTACAATGTGGGAAGATAGATGAAAAGTCACTGAAGTCAGAAACCTCTGTTTTCTGCTATTAATGTACAGCTAGGCTGTTTTTCCCTAGGGTCTTTCTCTTTGGAGTTGGCCAGAAATCCTCCAGTGTTCATCTGCAGGCCATTTCTGTGTGGTAGAATATGAGGAGTGTTAAAAATAAGACAACAGGCCCCAAAGGGAGTTGCTTATGCCAAGCCACAGGTCACCAAACTGATACTTAATTACGCTTTTGGCTCCCCCAGAAATGGAATCTTAGCCCAGCCAATCAAGGATCGCCTGATCAGCACTAGTGAGGCCATCTGCCTGGGAGACCCCTGCCATCCCCTACAGGAATTCACCTTACAGTAACCAACTCCCTTTTAGCCAAAAGTAGCTTCTTTATTTTTCCTACTCCCTTCCTGCTATAAAAGTCTTTAATTTTATACAGCTTCTTAGAGATCCTTTCTGTTTGCTAGGTTGAATCCTGCCGAATTCGAGTTGATGTTTGCTGAAATAAAATCTTAAAAGTTTTAACCTGCCTCAGTTTATCTTTGAAGAGGAGGAAATGGTAGTAGCATTGTCAAGGATGGAAGGAGGAGGGCTCTGCTGATAAGTTGCCACTGGGCACCGGAACAAAGTCCAGCTTTGAGGTTCAGTGATTATATTTCTGTGGCCACAGTACCTGCTTTGTGCCCATGTCAGTGAATTGCTATTCCTTATAATTTTATAGCTCTAGAAAGGGTGCTAGTGAGGGAGTAAAATACAGTATTAATAAAGTTTCCCTCTTCTTTTTTTATCTTTGCAGAATAACCAAGTGCTGGGAATTGGGAGTGGTTCTACAATTGTCCATGCTGTGCAGCGAATAGGTATGGTCTTGGGGCCAACTCGATGTTTTGTGCAGGACAGTGGGGGAGGGGATATAGAGGAGAAGTAGGCAGCGGGCACTGGCTGGGCATCTGCCCAACTTGGTGCCAGCCATGTGGAGCCTGCAGTCAGGTGAGTATTTCTGTCCTCCTCTAAGTGCTATTCTTGGGCCCCGTCACCCAACTCTGGGGGTTACCCTGGCTTTCTTTGCTCTGCTGTGCTGCAGGTGAGGAGCTGAGGAGCTGACTTAAGGTGAGGTGTGTGTCTCTGTGTTTCTGTGTCTCTGTGTGTGTGTTTTCCATGGAACCTTAATCATCATCATTGGTGTGGTGGTGTGTGTGTGTGTGTGTGTGCGCGTGCATTTGGCCTCATGGATCCTAAGGCAGGCAAGCCCTTTCAAGCTGGAGGTCCCTCAGGCACACAAATCGAGGCCAGCCCAGGCTTGTCCTATTTGTGACCCTGGCAATGGTGTGACCTATCAGTTGGTGGCTGGCTCCGCAGGTGCTGACTTCATTTAGATTTGGGTGTCTCTGGGCTCAGGAAAGGCTCAGGAACTGTCAACCCTGGTGGCTGCTCAACAGGTTTGACGGCCCTGCTTTTGTTTGTGAGAACAGAGCCCAGAGGAGAGGCTTTCCTGAATGCTGCTCTCCTCTGCCCAGTGCCAAGGGGCTGCGCTCAGGGGACAAAGCCCAGGAATGCTCTGTCTTGAAGGAATGATTGTGGTACAGGCATGCTGGCTTCTGGAAGCCTTCTCATTAGCCTAACAGGGCCTCAGTGTGGTACACCCTTGTGCCTCAGCACTGTGTGCGTGTGGAGGGCTTTTAGGGCACAGGGATTACTGTAGATTTCGTCGTAGTGCCATCTAAACCTCCCTAGGTGCACATTCAGTGACTCAAGAGATTTGATATTTTTTAATAAGACAGTTTTCCCCTGTTGACTGGGGAAAAAAAAAAAAAAGCTCAACCTAAAAATTGAGCATTATGATTTTTTTTTGGTTGCATCACATGACTTGCAGGATCTTAGTTCCCTGAAGAGGACTGAACCCTTGTTCCCTGAAGAGGACTGAACCCTTTTCCCTGCAATGATATTGCAGAGTACTAACCTCTGGATGGACTGCCAGGGAATTCCCCAAGAATTATGTTTTATTTGGGGCATTACTGAAGACTTAAGTCTCAGATACAGCTTTTCAGATAGCTCTGAGGGACCGTTGAGAAGCCAGGACATGTAGGAGTTTTTGCAAAAAAAATAACCACACAAAACTCCAGTAGTCGAACATCAAAAGATTACTGCTAATTAAGGAAAAACCAGATCTCAAGTTAATAAATTTAGTGCTTTTCTGGGTATGGGAAGATGCAAGAGTCTGGGCTTAATGAAATTACTCCTTTGATGTGCAGCTTAACCTGGGGCCAGTGTCCTGTTTTTCTCCATCTTGAATCCTCTCCGAGTGTACTGCCTAGGGTGGGTGCAGTGACTCATGACTTGATGACATCCTTTGTTTACTGAAATGAGAGGAGGCATTCTTTGTCTGCATCCCTTGAGGTTTTTTGGTTTTTGGCCATACCACATGGCTTGTAGGATCTTAGTTCCCCAACTAGGGACTGAACCCTGGGCCCCATCAGTGAAAGCGCCAAGTCTTAACCACTGGACCACCAGGGAATTCCTAAGACTTTTGTTTTTGTTTAAATCAAACTTTCTGGAAAGGTGCAAATTTTAAGTGAATAAATAAACCCTCTTTTAACTGTCCTCTGGGGTCTATAAATGATTATATTTTTTTATTAAATGCAGAAGTCACGTTCTAGCTTTTGTCTGTAAAAGGCAATATAGGGATGTAGTTAAGACTGTGGCGCTAGACTGCCTGGGATCAGATCTTAGTTCTGTTGTTTGCTAGTTGCTTACCAGTTATTTTTGTCTCTCTGCACCTGTTTCCTCATCTGTAAAGTGGGAATAATAATTGTAAGTTACCTTTGGGTTCCTGGATTAAAAGAGTTCATATGTACAAAGTTCTTTGAATAATCCCAAACACATACTAGCAAACACTGATGTTTCTCTTTCCGTGATTGGTTCTTAACCTCTTTAGGCATTTTTATCCTTGTCTGGTGACATGTGCAGTCTGTTTACCAACTTTTCACCAAGGGTGGGGACATGGAATGAAAGGGACCTGTCAGTGGTGGGGATTAGACCTTTTCTGTTGGCTTTGAGCAAGTATGTGTATGACAAGGAAGATAAAGTGAGGAGAGTGAAAAACCACCAGCATGGCTTTTGTCTTCACAGCTGAAAGAGTGGAACAAGAGAATCTGAAGCTCGTCTGTATTCCCACCTCCTTCCAGGTATGTCCTGCTTTCCCTTCTCCATCTTGGCAGTTGGCACTGAATCTTCAGGTTGCTGAGGACGAGGGGGTGTGGTTCTGGGTTGTGCACCAGGGTGGTTCTGGGTGAGAGAGCCAGGAGCAGGAGGCTAGTCAATTGATGGGAGATTGCTCCTCAGAAGCATGGTTTTAGAGGTGTTCCTTTATTTACTCTGAATATTTTAGCATATCTTTAGTATATTGTGGAGTATGTAGAGATAAGCACATGGTCTCCATCCTCAAGAAGTATTTTTCCATTTATGGATGAAAAAACAGGCTACAGGGCATTAACTGATGTGTTAGTAATACAGGGATAGTATTTTGAGTCCATATCTAATGCTGTTTGACCATAAAATAGTAGGGGCTGGTGAAGGAAAGCAACAGAGCCAATTAAATGTAGGGAAAGATACGGGAAGAGTAGACTTCAGGAAGGGAGGGGGTCGTTGTGGGGAGGTTGTGCCTATCATCTCTCATTGAATTCATTGAGGAGGTACTGTGAGCTGGGGTTAGCCTTGCTGGCGATTGGTGCTCCTGTGATATTGTGGACTTGGTTAAAGAAACCCTCAGTCCTGGAGGCTCAGCACTGCAGGTAGCTCTGGTGAAGGGACAGAGCTGAAGGGAGAGGACGGTATCCTTTTGGGCTTCCCTTGTGGCTTAGTGGTAAAGAATCCATTTGCCAATGGGGGAGACTCGGTTTGATCCGTGGGTCAGGAAGATCCCCTGGAGAAAGGAATGGCTACTAGCTCTGGTATTCTTGCCTGGAGAGTCCCATGGACAAAGGAGCCTGGTGGGTTACAGTCCACGGAGTTGCAGAGTTGGACATGACTGAGTGACTAAACAAGGAAAGTTTCCTTCTAAATCAGGTGTGTGCCCCTGCCTGTCAGTGGGGAATGGAGGAGGAGACATGATAGGAAGTTAGGATAGTGTGTCCTGCCAGAGCTTCCTTGAAGTTATATCTCTTGGAGACTCTGACCAGCTGGGTGGGCACCCACGGGACTGAAGACAGTACCATAATTCTTACGTTGGGTTGGGAAGGAAGTGGTTTTACCTGGCCTTTCTTGCTTTTGAAATCTGGCTGTCCTAAGGAGATACTCTAAGTCAGAAGGGTTGTGATGGGTTGCCTTGGTCTTTTGAAAAATCCTAAGTGTGTCATTTTTCCAAAAGAATTGATCATCTAGCATTTTTCTTATTTAGTAAGTTATTTGATATTGGTGTTCATTTTTAAAGTTGTATATGACATTAGTTGCTCAGTTGTGTCCGACTCTTTGTGACCTCATGGACTGTAGCCTGCCAGGCTCCTCTGTCCATGGGATTCTCCAGGCAAGAATACTGGAGTGGGTTGCCATTTCCTTCTCCAGGGGATCTTCCCAACCCAGGGATTGAACCTGGGTCTCCTGCACTGCAGGCAGTTTCTGTGTCTGAACCATCTGAACATACATGGATTGAAGAGTCAAATAATTCAGTTTTCACCTCCTTTCATGGCATACCCTTCCTTTTTCAGTGTGTTTATTGAAGTCTCTTAGTCAATACATTTCCAATTTTGGACTGCTACTTTTTTATTAAAAAATATCTATAAAACATCTCTTTGATTCATCCTCTCCAGTATACACATTCTGAATTGTACCCTTTTTTATTTTTTACTGAAGTGGTTGAATTACAATGTTCTGTTAATTACTGGTGTACATAAAAGTGACTCACCCATATGACAAATATACATTCTTTTTCATATTCTTTTCCATTATGGTTTATCACATGAATCCCATTTTATACTGAGTATGGAACAAAATAGAGGCCCCACTGATAATTTGTTCATGGCTCTTAATGAACAGGCAGACAAATTTCCAATTTTTTTTATGTCTTTTCATTAAAATGAGTTTGGGAGAGAAGCAGCTTTTTAAAATTCCACACACTTATGGAGCAGTTTTGGGATGATATTTGCTATAGATGACTTTGTTCTGATTTTTATTTAAAGTAAACAATGAATCCAGAGGACCCTGAATTAGTCTAGCAGAGTCAGACACTGAGAGACTGAACTGAACTGAACTGAGTTCCAGGGTATGACCATGGATCAGGAAACAACTGCTTAATTAAACGTTAATTAAGGATTGGGAGAGGATAGCTCAGTGAAGAAATTCAGTGGAGAAACTGGATAATGCCAGAAGGTAAGAGAAAGAACCCATGGTGGACAAAAGGCCTTTTTTTTAAAAAAGCTAAACACTCATTGGATGTTTGCACTGTCCCAGAATCTGGAAACTACATACTTTTCTTGCTATTTACATTTTTTTTTTCAACTTTAGGTAATAATTCTACACTGAATGGGTGAAAGGAAGATCTAGTTCTTTGACCATGGATCTCTTCCTCCTTGTTTCACAGTCAGTTCACTGGACTGCCAGGAAGTCCCAGTGGACAAACTTTTAAAACTATTTTATTCTTGGATGAGGCTTAGAATCTGAAACTGCTTACAGATTTAAGCTTTTGTCCAAACTGCAGCTGAGCTGAATGGGTGAAAGGAGTGTGCATTTGCTCTCTACAGTTCACACACCCTTCTCCCAGTCTTCAGGACAGTCATATTCTGGTGAGGCTTACTGAGTGCTTACAGAAAGCTGATGTCCAAACTGCAGCTGAGCTGTACAGTGTGCTGTGGTTACGCTTCCTTACCTGCCCGTTGTTTTGTTTTTCTGAAAGTTAAGTAAATTGCCTTTGGTTTTTTTTTTTTTTTTTCATTTGCCAGGTTATCTACATACTCCTTACTAATTCAGCCTCGAACTCTTAGCTACATGGAAAGTCTCACCTGTCTGGCCAGTAGATGTTCTACTCTTTGACTTTTGTCTTCTTGCCTGGGTCTCTGGTTGCTAGCAGCTGTACCTTGCTGTGGCTTTGGAGGTGTCTCCCTTCCTGCTCAGGAACTTACCTGTTCTGTCTCATTTTGGATCATCCAGTCCCTTGGTCTTGTTCCTCCTCACTACTCCCCCATATCCTTTAGTTTGTTTCCTTCAACTTTAGTGAAACACGTGTTTCATATCAGGGGTCCCCAACACCTGGGCCATGGACTGGTTCCTGTCTGTGGCCAGTTAGAAACTGGGGAAGCTTCATTTCTATAGCCACTCCTCATTGCTTTCATTACACCTGAGCTCTGCCTCCTGTCAGATCAGTGGCGGCATAATGGTGGGTTGTATAATTATTTCATTATATATCACGTTGTAATCAAAAGTTAGAAAGTGAAAGTTAAGTTGCTCATTCGTGTCTGACTCTTTGAGACCCCGTGGACTGTAGCTCACCAGGCTTCTCCATCCATGGGATTCTCCAGGCAAGAATACTGGAGTGGGTTGCCATTTCCTTCTCCAGGGGATCTTCCCGACCCAGGGATCAAACTGCATTGCGGGCAGACGCTTTAACCTCTGAGCCACTGAGGTTTACCCACATTGTAATCAAAATGCGCAGTAAATGTAATGAGCTTGAATCATCCCCAAACCACCTCTCCACCCCTGTGGGAAAATCATCTTCCATGAAACCCATCCTGGTGCACCCATCCTGGTGCCAAAAGTGTTGGGGACTGCTGCTTCAGATAGCTACCCAAGTGCACGGGGTGCAAACTTGTCGGCACTTTGGATGTCTGAAAATGTCTTTATTCTAGCCTCTCTGGGACTCAGGTATTTGGGTATAGAAATCTGTGCTAAATCATTTCTTAGTTCTTGGTTCTGTCTGCTGGCTTTCAATTTGCTATTGAGGAGCTTGGTGCCATTGATTCTTGATCCTTTGTATGAAGTCTATTTTTCATTCTCTCTGAACTCTTAACACCCTTATATTATCTTTATCTCCACTGTTTTGAAATTTCACTTTGGTGTGGGTTTATTTTTGTCCACTGTGCTGGGCACTTGCTGGGACATGTCATTCTACAAATTGACCATCTTCAATTTGGGGGATTTTTCTTTTTCCCTATTATTCCTTTGATTTTCTTTTCTGTTTTCTCTGATCTTTCTTTTGGGACCCTTGTTAAGTCCTTGGTGCTCATGGCCTGTTTTGTCCTTTTGTCTAACCTTTTATTGAGCTTTTTCTAACTTTTCTATTGAGCTTTCTTTAGTTTCATATGTTTAATTTCATGTAAGAACTCTTTTTGTTGTTCTCTGAGTAGTTTTTGTTTGTTTGTTTTATGGGTTCAATTTTTCCAGTTTCTTCTCTAAGCTCCCTGAGGATATTAATGCTTTTGTTTTTGTTCTAAGATCTCTTCTCCCTCTTATCTTTCCTCAGAATTTTGTTGTTGTTTACAGTTTGTTGGAAGTATAATTTACAGACAGTACAATTTACTCTTTTTCTGGTACTTCCCTGATTGTCCAGTGGTTAAGATTAAGAATCCACACTTATTACTTCAGGAAGCATGAGTTTGATCCCTGGTTGGGGAACTCAGATCTCGCATGCCGTGTGGTACAGTCAAAAAAAAAAAATTACTCTTTTTTAGCATGTAATTCTGAGTTTTGACTGATATGGTCAAATCACAACCAACACAGACAAATATTGTTAGAGTGCTTGGTCTTTTCTTTTTTTAATTCTGGCACTTCTTAATTCTGGTGTTCTTCAGCTGGCTGCTTGTTTTGAACACTAGCAGACTAAGAAGCTGATTGGAAAGCAGCCCTCAGGGTGAGGCTAGCCCTTGCTCTCGGCTTGTCTGCCAAGCCCTTATCTTGGGGGGAACTTCTGGAGTCAGATCATTTTTCTTTCCTTTGACTGGTCAGGTTTCCTAGTGCAGACTGCCCAGTGCCCTTTTAGAAGGGGTATGCATAGCTGCCATGTCCTGGGAACCAAATAGGAGAGGAGGGTGAGAAGACATCTGTCATTATTCAAGACATAAACCTGTTTCTGATTTCTCCCATTTTCAGTGTTGTTCTTGTGCTAGATGGAAAATAAGTACCTGCTACGTTTTGCAGTGTGTTTTTGACTCTGGGCTTGATCATATTACTTGTTTTGCCAATGGAATGTGTCATCAGTGGGTTGAAAAGTGCTTTTGCTTTGGGGGATTGGCCTTTTTGCTCCTGAAACCTTTCTTGTTGCCTTGTGAACAGGCCTCAGCTAACTCCCCTGGAGGGTAAGAGGCGAGTGAGTGAGGTCATACTAGAGACTTTTCAGTCTGTCCATGGAATCATGAGAATTAATAACTATTTGCTCTTTTAAGCCTCTTACTCTTGGGGTAGCTACTCCACAGCAAAAGCTCACTGATGGAGAACCCCATCTTCAGCTCTGCCTGGCAGCCCAGTCCCGAGCCTGCTGTTTTGACCTTCTCCAGGGAATAAACATGCTACTTTGGAAGAAGTGGAGAAAGATGAGAAGCTATAACAGGTTCTCAAATAGCCTTTCAGCCAGCTTTCCCTTATGACTTCCATTGTTGCATCTGAAGTTCACAGTGTCGCTGAGTTCCTGGAACCTTTTGGGGGTTGCTTCTTAGCTTTCTCCAGTACAGGTTTAGGATTTCTCTCCCTCATTTTTGCCACTTACCATTGTTCATTCAGGTATGACCTAAATCAAATCCCTTATGATTATACAGTGGAAGTGAGAAATAGATTTAAGGGCCTAGATCTGATAGACAGAGTGCCTGATGAACTATGGAATGAGGTTTGTGACATTGAACAGGAGACAGGGATCAAGACCATCCCCATGGAAAAGAAATGCAAAAAAGCAAAATGGCTGTCTGGGGAGGCCTTACAAATAGCTGTGAAAAGAAGAGAAGTGAAAAGCAAAGGAGAAAAGGAAAGATATAAACATTTGAATGCAGAGTTCCAAAGAATAGCAAGAAGAGATAAGAAAGCCTTCCTCAGTGATCAATGCAAAGAAATAGAGGAAAACAACAGAATGGGAAAGACTAGAGATCTCTTCAAGAAAATTAGAGATACCAAAGGAACATTTCATGCAAAGATGGGCTCGATAAAGGACAGAAATAGTATGGACCTAACAGAAGCAGAAGATATTAAGAAGAGATCTGGCAAGAATACACAGAAGAACTGTACAAAAAAGATCTTCATGACCCAGATAATCACGATGGTGTGATCACTGACCTAGAGCCAGACATCCTGGAATGTGAAGTCAAGTGGGTCTTAGAAAGCATCACTATGAACAAAGCTAGTGGAGGTGATAGAATTCCAGTTGAATGATTCCAAATCCTGAAAGATGATGCTGTGAAAGTGCTGCACTCAATATGCCAGCAAATTTGGAAAACTCAGCAGTGGGCACAGGACTGGAAAAGGTCAGTTTTCATTCTAATCCCAAAGAAAGGCAATGCCAAAGAATGCTCAAACTACCGCACAATTGCACTCATCTCACACGCTAGTAAAGTAATGCTCAAAATCCTCCAAGCCAGGCTTCAGCAATATGTGAACCGTGAACTTCCCGATGTTCAAGCTGGTTTTAGAAAAGGCCGAGGAACCAGAGATCAAATTGCCAACATCTGCTGGATCATGGAAAAAGCAAGAGAGTTCCAGAAAAACATCTATTTCTGCTTTATTGACTACTCCAAAGCCTTTGACTGTGTGGATCACAATAAACTGTGGAAAATTCTGAAAGAGATGGGAATACCAGACCACCTGATCTGCCTCTTGAGAAATTTGTATGCAGGTCAGGAACTAACAGTTAGAACTGGACATGGAGCAACAGACTGGTTCCAAATAGGAAAAGGAGTACGTCAAGGCTGTATATTGTCATCCTGTTTATTTAACTTATATGCAGAGTACATCATGAGAAATGCTGGACTGGAAGAAACACAAGCTGGAATCAAGATTGCCGGGAGAAATATCAATAACCTCAGATATGCAGATGACACCACCCTTATGGCAGAAAGTGAAGAGGAGCTAAAAAGCCTCTTGATGAAAGTGAAAGTGGAGAGTGAAAAAGTTGGCTTAAAGCTCAACATTCAGAAAACGAAGATCATGGCATCTGGTCCCATCACTTCATGGCAAATAGATGGGGAAACAGTGTCAGACTTTATTTTTGGGGCTCCAAAATCACTGCAGATGGTGACTGCAGCCATGAAATTAAAAGACGCTTACTCCTTGGAAGGAAAGTTATGACCAACCTAGATAGCATATTCAAAAGCAGAGACATTACTTTGCCAACAAAGGTCCATCTAGTCAAGGCTATGGTTTTTCCTGTGGTCATGTATGGATGTGCGAGTTGGACTGTGAAGAAGGCTGAGCGCCAAAGAATTGATGCTTTTGAACTGTGGTGTTGGAGAAGACTCTTGAGAGTCCCTCTTGAGAGTCCCTTGGACTGCAAGGAGATCCAACCAGTCCATTCTGAAGGAGATCAGCCCTGGGATTTCTTTGGAAGGAGTGATGCTAAAGCTGAGACTCCAATACTTTGGCCACCTCATGCGAAGAGTTCACTCATTGGAAAAGACTCTGATGCTGGGAGGGATTGGGGGCAAGAGGAGAAGGGGACTACAGAGGATGAGATGGCTGGATGGCATCACCGACTCGATGGACGTGAGTCTGAGTGAACTCTGGGAGTTGGTGATGGACAGGGAGGCCTGGCTTGCTGCAGTTCATGGGGTCGCAAAGAGTCGGACACGACTGAGCAACTGATCTGATCTGATCTGATTGTTCATCAGTGGTCTAACTTTTGAAAACTGGTTGCTGTTTTCTCCTCTTTTTGGTTTATGCCGTTAAGAAAAATTCCTTTATCATAAATGTAGAGAGGTTTGGGGAAAGAGCTGAGCTAAATACAGGTGTTCACATTCAAGAAGTTTCAATTAAATTTCTTTAATTGGAAGGAAGTTTGATCTGTGTTTTTCAGATAGCATCCTCCCAGCACACCTTTGTGTTATCATGGTAATTAATAGCAAGACTGGAAAATGATGGCCAGTTCCAGTTGA
This sequence comes from Bos mutus, assembly GCF_027580195.1. Taxonomy (NCBI): domain Eukaryota; kingdom Metazoa; phylum Chordata; class Mammalia; order Artiodactyla; family Bovidae; genus Bos; species Bos mutus. The sequence goes on from NC_091627.1 coordinate 59,420,992, forward strand.
TCGGTTGGAAGAGTCATTCACAGTTCATAGGACTTTAAAAAATAAACTTGTTCAGAGGTTTGTTTTTTTCTCTCCCTCAAATTCAAACTTATTTTGTGTTACATTTAGCCAGCTGTAGTCTCCTGAAATGACTAAAAGGAAGCCAAAATATTTTATGCTCTATCTTTTAAACAAGTAAACCCCTAGGGACTTAAAGGATTTTTGTAGATTTTCCCTTCAAAGTTAAAAGATTTGGTGAGAGGAAAATAAACATAGTATTTAAAAGCTAGATCTGGTCTAAGCAAAAACAGCGTTTATTCACAATGGCCTTTAGTCTCCCTTTGTAAGGTGATAGAAGGGAAGATGCAGAGTTTTCAGGTTTTATTGTAAAACTGATGAAAAACAGGAATGCTCGCCTGCCACATGCCACTGTCCTTGATCACATGAGGCATTGCAGGCACCAGCTGTGAAACTGCATTGAGAAGGCAGAAATTTATGATAAAGGAATTTTTCTTCCTGTCTTTTTTTCCAGAAGTATAAACTAATCATTAGCTTTCCTGCTCCCTGCACTTTTAAGAGCTGGAAGAGACAGACAGGAGTTGTTTCATTACACTCTCAGGAGCCCCTCAGTATGTGAGCCTGGAGTATATGGTGTCAACAGATACTAATCTCAGTTGAGCACCTGTGGCTGAGCCAGCCATGGGTCCATGTTCCCACAGTAGGGCTGTGGTGTTGAATTCACTGCATTGGTTTCTCAGGGTTGCCATGACAGGGAACCACAGATTGAGCAGCTTAAAAAACAGAAATTCATTGTCTCTAGGTTCTGGAGGCTAGATATTGATTCCTTTAGAGGCTGTGAAGCTTTAGAGGCTCTAGAGCACAGGCTGCATAGTTGAGGAAGATGGGCTTAGTTGCTCCACAGTGTGTGGGATTTCCTCGTCCAGGAATTGGACCTGTGTCTCCTGCTTTGGCAGGTGGATTCTTTACCACTGAGCCACTAGGGAAGCCCCAATAAATCTTTTTTGGGGGGAGCACAGTACAATGCATTACACCCAGGGAGGAAGGAGTTTGTGCCACTCATGGTGATGCTTCTCTCCATGTGCAGGGTTGTGCACAGAGGCCTTGTGGGGGAATCCAGTCAGATATGGGGAGAAGAGAGTGCTGGAGGACCTGCTGATGGAAGCAGGCCTGAAGGGTCCCTCCTGAGTGGGATCCTTGAGGTCATTGTACAGGGCCCTTCACGTTGTGACTGGGGATTCAGACTGTTTAAATGGAAAGCAGTTGGCCTCCCAGCCACGTAAGACAGGCAGAACTTACCTACTGGGCTCCTTTCACATGCAGACTCTGGACAGGCATTGACTCAGGCAGCTGGCGGCAGTGGTGAAGAGGCATGTGGGATCTAGTTCCTCAACCAGGGGTCGAACCCTGGGTCCCCTGCATTGGGGGCATGGAGTCCTAGCCACAGAACCACCAGGGAAGTCTCATCATTTTTTTTTCTTAAAGCAGGAGTTTGTACTGGGTAACTCCTTTTTGAATGAACTCACAATAGTTACTCAACAACTATTGGCTCAGCTAATCCTAACTGCTGGTGAAAGTGTATATAAAATGTACTCTCACATACTCTGATTACCATCTAGGTGGACAAACAGAACATCCTCATGAAACAATAACACTGGCAAGTGGTGCAGGCAGTTTTTAAACTTCGTGTTAAATGAAAATGATATATTTTATACAGATTTCTTTCCCCCATAGGAATCATGATAGAATTGTTTTCTTCCATCAGTTTTCATGTAATACATTTGAATGTAGTTTAGTATTGTTTCTAACTAGTGGATTGGCCAAAAAGTTTGTTCAGGTTTACATCAAATGTAACATTTTATGGAAGAACCTGAATGAACTTTTTGGCCAACCCAAAGTATACAGTTAACAGGGGTCATAGTATATATAATGGGCTTCCCAGGTGGCTCAGTGGTAAAGAATCCTCCTGCCAGTGCAGGAGATGCAGGAGACACAGGTTCGATCCCTGGGTTGAGAAGATCCCCTGGAGGAGGAAATGGCAACCCAGCCCAGTATCCTTGCCTGAAAAATGGACATGGACAGAGGAGCCTGGCAGGCTGCAGTCTATAGGGTTGAAAGAGTTGGACACAACTGAGGAACTGAGCACCAGTAATATATATAACACAGTTTTATTTGTGATAGAATATCACACTGAGCTACATTCAGTTCATATCATTATTCCAGCATCTGTATTAGATATTCCATCTGTATTAGATATCTGTCACTGGAACAAATTACCCCGAAACTTGGCAGCTTAGAACAACAAATATTTGTAAGCTCATAGTTTCCAGGGATCAGGAATCTGGAATGGTTGAGCTGGGTGTTTCTGGCCTTGAGTCTGATGAGCTTGCAGCTGAATGTTGGACAGGGCTGCAGGCATCTCAGCTCTGCTTGAAGGATCTGCTTCCATGCTCTGTCAAGTGGATGTTGTGGCCTTACTTCTTCACAGGCTGTGAAGTGGGCCTTGTCCCCAGGGCTCTCAGTGTCTTCAGGGCTTGGCAGCAGGTTTTCCTAGCGTGTGTGTGAGAGAGGGTGAGTAGAGGAAGGGGTCGGAATCTTGAGGGAGCATGCCCTTTCTTCTTTGTAAACTAATCTCAGCTGGGGCTTGCCATCACGTCTGCTGTGTGCGGTTGGTAACACAGGACAACCTCAGGACGTCATGGGCAGGGATTCCCCAAAGGCATGAGTACCACAGTGCGCGGGGGGCTTTGGGGGTTCATCTTCCAAATGTTTTTATAGCCTAAGGGTCTGTGATCAGTATCGTTTCTCCAATATCATGTTGGGAGAAACCTAGGAACTGAGAAATGAACCAGCAATACCTTGTTTCTTGTTTCCTCCCTTCATTATGTATTTCTCTTTCAAAATCATGAGTTTTTTTCTTTTGAACTTGATTCACTCAGCATTTTATTTTACCTTTTTATTATGGAAAATTTCAAACTTCAAAAAGGATACTGAATAATGCAATGAACTTCTGTGTACCCATTGCCCAGTTTCCACAGTGATCAATTGATGGCCAGTTTTGTTTCATCTGTATCCTATTCTCCTCTGCCTGTGTTATTTTGAAATGAATCCCAGACATAGTATGATTTCATTGTATGTATTTCATTATGTCTTTCTGAAAAATAGGGAGTATTTAAAACATCTCCACAATACTTAAAAAATTAAGCAGTAATCTTTCATAGGATGAAGTAAAAATGCAGGATTCTAATTTCCCCTATTGTCTTATCCTTTAAAAATATTTTTCTACAGTTTGTTTGAATCAGGATCCAGATAGGACCCATACATTTCAAAGTCCAGGGTGTTTGTGTTTTATTGTTAGAGTCTTAGGATTTGAAGATTGACATTGGTCATTATCTATCCTCATCTTTTTATAGGTGAGAAAACTTGATAGGGGTCATGTGACTGGTTTATTTAAGATTAGAACCAAGACCTTCTCATTCTTAATCTCAGGTGGTTTTGACTTTAGGTAGAAGATATTTTCTAGACGTGGCTTTTGGTAAAAAGGTTTCCATGCTTTGGTTGCTCCATATATTGAAAGCATATAGTCAGTGGTGCTGACTTGGCCACAAACATCCTGATTTTTCCCAGTCTGTTCTCTCAGTTTGCCGTGTTCCTCACTAGCAGCCATTCTGGTGTCCTGCCTTTACATCCTCTTCTAAGTGTGGGTATTCTCTTGCTTATTTTTATTCAACAGTGTGGCCTGGAAATTATCACTGTGTATCAATTTATAGTGATCTTCTGTCATTTTTTTTTACGTTATTAAAAAAATTTTTCTTATGTTTTATAGATTTGGCTCTTAGTTTCAGTTCAGTTCAGTTGCTCAGTTGTGTCCTACTCTTTGTGACCCCATGGAATGCAGCATGCCAGCCTTCCCTGTCCATCACAAACTCCTGGAGCTTGCTCAGACTCATGTCCATCGAGTCAGTGATGCCATCCAACCATCTTATCCTCTGTTGTCCCCTTCTCCTCTGCCTGTGTTATTTTGAAGGGAATCCCAGACATAGTATGATTTCATTGTATGTATTTCATTATGTCTCTGTGAAAAGTAGGGGGACTTTTAAACATCTCCACAGTACTTAAAAAATTAAGCAGTAATCATTCATAGGATCAAATAAAAATCCAGGAGTCAAATTCAATCTTTCCCAGCATCAGGGTCTTTTCTAGTGAGTCAGTTCTTCACATCAGGTGGCCAAAGTATTGGACCATCAGCATCAGTCCTTTCAATGAATACTCAGGCCTGATTTCCTTTAGGATTGACTGATTTGATTTCCTTGCAGTCCAAGGGACTCTCAGGAGTCTTCTCCAACACCACAGTTCAAAAGCATCAATTCTTTGGTGCTCAGCTTTGTTTATGGTTCAACTCTCAAATCCATACATGACTACTGGAAAAACCATAACTTTGACTAGACGGATCTTTGTCGGCAAGGTGATGTCTGTGCTTTTTAATATGCTATCTAGGTTTGTCATAGCTTTCCTTCCAAGGTGCAAGCGTCTTTTTATATTCATGGCTGCAGTCACCATCTGCAGTGATTTAGGAGCCCAAAGTCTTAAGCTTAGGAAGTTTTAAAAAGTAATGGTAATCTCCCCCCTTCCCCTGCCCCCTCATCCATGGAAAATACATTCCTAGACCCCCAGTGGCTGCCTGAAACAGCGGATACAACTGAATGTGATGTATACTATATTTTTTCATATACATAGATACCTGTGATGACATTCAGTTGGTAAATTAGGCATGGTAAGAGAGAACAACAACTAGTAATAGGACAATTGTAACAAGACACTGATAAAAGTTATGTGATCATGGTTTCTCTCTCAAAATACACTATTGTAAAATTTAATTCCTTTTCCATCTTAACTAGGCATTTACTCACTGTTGTCATAACTTTTGCAGTTTGGGTTGCAACAGTGAGACTGGCACAAATTTCTTTTTCCTTCTTTACAGTTTCATGGATGGAAGATTTGTTCTTACAGTTTTAGATCTTAGCAGCTTTAGCGTGTAATTTTTTTCCTTTCCTTACTAAGTTAACAACTTTGACTGTTGCGCTTAAGAAAGCATTTTATGGCTTGTCTTTGGTGTATCTGAATTGCCAGCATCACTATTGTGCTTTGGAGCTTTACCTTGGAGATAGTCCAGGTTTGGTTCCATTCCACTGTAATATAATATGATACAGAGTGAGCTACTTGAATTTCCCAGTGCATATAGAAGTTATGTCTACACTCCATTATATTCTAGTAAGTGTGCAATAGCATTATGTCTAAAAAAGCAATGGACATACCTTAGTTTAAAAATATTGCTGAAAAAACGCCAAAGCAGTTACAGTAGTAACGTGAAAGCTCGCTGGTCACAGGCTACCGTAACAAACGTAATAATGATAATGAAAAAGTTTGAAATACCGTGAGAACTACCAAAGTGTGACACACAAAGTGAGCAAATGCTGTTGGAGAAATTGCACCCTTACGCTCCCTGGAGGCCGGGTGGCCACAGCCTTCAGCTGGTAACAAAGCACAATAAAACGAAGCACAGTAAACTGAGGAATGCCAGTATGAAGTGCAGTAAGGGTTGGTTGAACACAAGCACTGTGATACTGTGACATCAGGCTGATAGCTGAGATGGCTGTTAAGTGACTAACAGGTGGGGTGTGCTGAAGAAAAGGATGATTCACATCCTGGACCAGATGGAGTATGTAGCAGAGATCTCATCGTGCTATACTCAAAGTGGTGTGCAGTTTAAAACTTGTGATTTCTGGAATGTTACATGTAAAATTTTTGGGTTGAGGTTGCCCATAGGTAACTGAAACCACAGATGAGGGCTACCTACTGTACTGTATTGGGCTTCCCTGGTGGCTCAGCATTAAAGACTGCCTGCTAATTCAGGAGACTCAGTTTGATCCCTGGGTCAGGAAGATCCCCTAGAGAAGGAGATGGTAACCCACTCCAGTATTCTTGCCTGGAGAATCCATCTCATGGTCAGAGGAATCTGGTGGGCTATAGTCCATGGAGTCACACAGAAAGAAAGAAAGTGAAAGCTCAGTCGTGTCCGACTCTTTTTGACCCCATGGTCTGTAACCTACCAGGCTGCTCCGTCCAACCCCATGGTCTGTAACCTACCAGGCTGCTCCGTCCAACCCCATGGTCTGTAACCTACCAGGCTGCTCCGTCCACGGGATTTTCTGGGCAAGAATACTGGAGTGGGTTGCCATTTCCTTCTCTAGGAGATCTTCCCAACCCAGGGATCGAACCTGGGTCTCCTGCATTGTAGACAGACACTTTACCGTCTGAGCCACCAGGGAAGTCACACAGAGTCACACACAACTCAGAGAGTAAAACAGCAACAACTGTAGTGTATTACCAGAGGCTTTGGAGGCCATGACATCATTTTAAGTAACAGGTCACAGAGGAGGGACTCTGTCTAGTGCTGGAGCAGAGTGTTCAGTAGGTGCTGTTTGCCTTTTCCAGTTCCTGGAATGGGCCAACTTTTGCCATTCTCGGGGCTGGATCCCTATCTCTTGGTGGTTCAGGTTGGATTTGGGAGGGTAGCTCAGAGGTTAAAGCATCTGCCTGCAATGCGGGAGACCTGGGTTCAATCCCTGGGTCGGGAAGATCCCCTGGAGAAGGAAATGACAACCCACTCCAGTATTCTTACCTGGAGAATCCCATGGACGGAGGAGCCTGGTAGGCTACAGTCCACAGGGTTGCAAAGAGTTGGACACGACTGAGCAACTTCACTTCACTTTGGTGGTACTGAGTGTCTGACCCTTAGATCCAAGTGGCTTCTGAGAATCCTCACCCTCGGTCAGAGATGATTACAGGTGCTTTTTCCTGTTCTCCACAGGCCCGTCAACTCATCCTGCAGTATGGCTTAACTCTCAGTGACCTGGACCGACACCCAGAGGTAAGAGAGGCTGCTGGGTTTTTCTGCCTCCTTTTTCATGACTGTCACTTGTTCGTGGGCTCAGGATATCTGATCAAGTCTAGGAAGAAAGTCAGTCAGCCATACTACCTCTTCTCCTGGGACTTTAGATATTAATCCTGGCTGAGGTCACAAGTGGGGAGGTTCTTAATTTCCAGGACATTCCCTGTGGTTTAACTGAGGGGGCTCAGAGACCCAGGACTTCCTGCAGCCCTCACACAGACATGTAATATGAGCAGGCTGGCCCTTGGAGTTTACCGCTAAATGGAGATAAGAAGCAATTGTCTGAGGCAAGCATGGGCTTTTGAAAACAGAAGTTTTATGATTAAGATGATTGAACACACAAGCAATCCAGAGACTGACGTTGAGGAGAGTGTGGAGCATCCTCACAGCTGGCATTTCCCGAGCCCTCACTGTACACTGTAACTCACTGTGTATGGTTATTCTACTAAGTGCTGGTCAGTATTAAACCACAGTCATCCCTCAGTGTCCGAGGGGCTTGGTTCCAGGACCCACTGTGAAAACCAGAATCCACAGATGCTTGAGTGCCATAGTTGGCCTTCTGTATTCGTGGTTCTGCATCTGTGTGTTTAGCCAACCATGGATCATGTAGTACTGCAGTGCATATGTGGTGGACACAATCTGCCTCTAAGTGGACCTGCACGGTTTGAACCTGACCCTGTTGTTCAGGGTCACCTGTATTTAAGCTCCTGTAGTTCGGAAGGTGGGGACTATTACCATCCCATTTTACAAATGTGAGAAAGGCATGGAGAAGGCAAGGTGTTTGCCTGAGGCCTTGCTTCTTTTAAGTGGGAGCCTGAGGATGAATTCAGGTGCCTCCAGCTCTAGAGTGCTGCTGCTTAGAGGGGTTTTGTGGAAAGAGGTGAAAATTTGAGCAGAGCTGTGATGCTAGGTGGCAAGGGCAGGAGAGAACATTCCAGCAAGGATGGGAACCCTGGGAGCAGCTCCAGGCTAGCATGTGGGCATATGCGGACAGTGCCCAGAGTGGCTTGGGTGTCTAGGACCAAGTGATAGCATACTTTGGGCTGAAGGTGGACATGGGACCTACGCAGAAAAGATTGCCTCCCTCCAGTCCCCAGGGAGCTGGCTGTGGTGCAGCTGGGGTCAGTGCAGGGTAGGGGGGAGCATTGTGGGCTGTCACTTCATCCTTGTAAAAAGGCAGAAGTGAGGTTGCCCCACTAAAGTTTTGGTACCTCCGTATCAGGCAACTTCTGACTTGCAGTTTGAACTGAATTTGCACCCTGAGGTTTTATGTGTGCTCAGTTGCTCAGTCCTGTCCAACTCTTTGTGGCCCCACAGACTGTAACCCACCAGGCTCCTCTCTCTATGGGGTTTTCCAGGCAAGAATACTGGAGTGGGTTGCCATTTTCTTCTTTATACTGATGTTTTTAGAAAAACCATTCCTGAGGCTCCCATATGGTCCATGCAGAGTACCAGGAGTGATGAGAAGTATCAATATATCTCTTCCTTGATTTCACATTTTGAAACATGAATGAACCTATTCTCCTCCTTCACTGCTTTTGGGCTGGCAATGGAACTTCCTGTTAAAGGCAGTGGGCAAGCCCAGACAGGTGCTTTAGTGGGATCATGGGGGCGGGATCTCAGAAATTTTCCAATTCTAAATCACATCAGATGTGTGTCAGCATACCCGTGTTTTTGCCATATTAGTTCAGACATTTCTAAATCAGTGCTTCTCAGACTTTTTTCCGTTATTGCCTGCTTCCAAGGAAATTTTAATCCCACAGATATACTATATATCTCTTTCTGTACTTGGAAGTGAAGTTACTCACACTGAGATTGCATGCTCAGTAATTCCAGCTTGTCCAAAGAGAAGCCCATCAAAGAGTAGAGGAAGAATAAAGTGGTGGATGAGAGCTGCACCCAGATGTGGTCTATATGTTTCCTCATGACCCTAGTGGAATAACTTAATCACTGAGAGTCTTAGTTTCCTAACTGGTTAAATAGGAATAATAACTGTGCTTGGCTAATAGGGCAGCTGGGATCTGATGAGCTGTTGCAGGTTCATGCTTAGCACAGAGCCTTCCCTCACGAGGGTCTCAGTGGTTTTTGTATCTTTCTTCAATGCAGATCGATCTTGCCATCGATGGTGCTGATGAAGTCGACGCTGACCTCAACCTCATCAAGGGTGGTGGGTGAGTTGTGGGGCCTTTTTTTGCCAAGTATCTGCCAGTTAATCCTTAGCAAAGCCAAGTGGAATGCAGGATAAGTACAGTGCCTCTGTGATACACACGAGTTTGTCTTTCTTCTCGGATGTTGATGGCATAAGACTGTAGAGCCAGCTGGGCATTTGTGGTTGTTAGTAGCAGTCTGGTGACAGGGACCTGAGCCTGGTCAATGAAGTGATTCATCTTAATGGGTTCTCTGTCTGCTGCCTTCTGCTGATTCCAACTTTAAAAATTGTACAGCCAAAAAAAAAAAAAAAAATTGCACAGCCTAAAGCGAACACATTACTGGGACTAGATTACTAGGTTGGTGGGCTCTGAGCAGGGAGTGATGTGTGTATTTATTCCTTTGGAAAACATTTATTGGGTGTTTCTTGAGTGTTAATTTTGGGGAGTTAGGAAGTGGTGAGTTGAAGAAGGTGAAGTCCCTGTCTCCTCGTTCTTATAATCAACCAGACTCTGGAGTGACACAAAACATGCTTAAAGTCTCACTGTGCTATCTCTGCTTCATAACTCTGGCTGTCAAATGGCAGAGAGGGCAGGTTGTTCAAAGCTTGTCCTTACTCCTCCCCTTCATGCCACAGTCACATGACCTCCCCCAGGCACCGTGCTCTCTGGCAGATGCAGATGCATCTTAGTTGGGTTATGCCTGTGGCCCCACTGGGAGCCCTTTCTCCCAGACACAGACTCCTTTTGCCACAGTCCATTTACTGGAAGTAGCAGGTCTTTAGCCCACGTGCCATAACAAAAATCTTAGATGTGGTGACTTCAAGGGAAAAATTTGTTTGTCACAGTTCTGAAGCCCTGGGCTTGCAGATGGCTGCCTTCTCAGTGTAGCCTCCTGTGGTGGCAGGAGAGAGAGTAAGAGCTTTTTGGTATCATCTTAGAAGGATACCCATCCTAATCAGAGCAGAGCCCCACTTCAGTAACCTCATTGAACCACAGTTACTTCCTTAGAGACCTCATCTTTCACATACAGTCACATTAGGGGTTAGGCCTTCACCAGATGAATTTTAGGGGGCAGAGGGCGGGGAGACGCAATTTAGTCTGTTGCAGTGTGATAGAGTTAGTGGGGCTGTTCCTTTAAGAATTAAAAATTAAATTTCTGAGTGTCAGAACTGAATGGATTTTGGTTTCCTTTATCTGACTTTAGTTCCCAAATTCAGATTTTGTCTTACTTAGCCCCGTGTTTTTTCCTTTGCTTCTTCCCCGTTCCCCAGAGGCTGCCTGACCCAGGAGAAGATTGTGGCCGGCAATGCCAGTCGCTTCATCGTGATTGCCGATTTCAGGTACGATGTTCAGTGTTTCTCAACTGTCCACTGAGGAGGTGCCTCAGACGCCAGCCCTCATTTTAGGGAGGAGAAAACAGAGCTGGAGGGAGGAGCACTTCTCCTTCCTGTGACTCAGGAGAGTGCCTTGGACAATTATGTTCTGCTTTGGTGCTAAAGGAAGATACTGCCATTTCTTGTGTCTGCTGGAAGGAGGAAACTGATGTCACACTCATTAATAGAGCATGTCCTTATTGATCACTCATTCACCCTATTCGCTCCCTGCGGAGGAAGCAGGTCAGGCCTGCCCCTGGGCAGTCACCCAGCACCCCTGCTTCCCCTCTGTCACATGTGATTTGTGTTGTGGACAGCCTTTGACCAGGCTCTCAGAGTCTACTAGAAGGCACTTGTGCTGAGCATGTTAATTAAAAAAAATATTACAGCTGTAGGAAGAGCATAAATGATTATGTTCCTCACACCTGTTTAACCACAAGCCAGTCATATCCAGGTTTTAACATTTTTGTCATATTTAATTACAGTAAAGCATAGCCAGTCCGTTTGAAGCCCTGGACACTTGGCCCTGCCCTCTCACCTCGTTAGTAACTCCATGCCTGAATTTGGCATGTCTGTACTGCTGAGCTTATTGATATCTGTTGTATTTCTGACTCTTTCTTTCTAGGAAAGATTCAAAGAACCTCGGGGATCAGTGGCACAAGGGCATCCCCATTGAGGTCATCCCTATGGCCTATGTCCCAGTGAGCCGAACTGTGACCCAGAAGTTTGGGGGCGTGATTGAACTTCGCATGGCCGTCAACAAGGCAGTGAGTGGCTGGAAGGTTTCTGGAAGGTGTTCCAGGCTCTCGGGGCCTGTCCTCCTCCTCCCGTTAGGTCTTTACCCAGACTGGGCAGGTGGCTTCTGTTGATTATTTATTGGCTGCACTGTGTCTTCATTGCTGCTCAAGGGCTTTCTCTGGTTTTGGCGTCAGGGCTACTCTAGAAGTGTGGGCCTCTCATCATGGTGACTTCTCTTGTTGCAGAGCACAGGCTCTAAGTGTGTGGGCTTCAGTAGTTGCGGCGTGCAGGCTCAGTGGTTGTGCCACATGGGCTTAGTTGCCCTGTGGCATGTGGAGTGTTTTCAGACCAGGGATAGAACCCTTGTCCCCTGCGTTGGCAGGAAGATTCTTAATCCACTGTGCCACCATGGAAGTTCTCTCCGTTTATTTTTAATTAGCCTATTGGCTTATTTGCAGAGCACTGGCTTTATCAGTTTCCATATTCAAACTCATGTAGACAAGACTATACTTAACACACTGTACCCTGTACAAATGGGCACATTTTCTGTCCCTTGGAATCTGATGCTCCTCAGGTGATCTGATCTTTGTACCTGGATCTCTCTAACAGCTGCTAAAAATGGGTTTGGGGAGTCCCTCCTGGGACAGAGAGTTATTCAGGTTTTGTGGTATAATTTTCTTTTTCCTCTTTTCTCATCCTGTGTTTAAATGAAGTCGAGTTCCTTGGGGGATGTAAGCTCCTCCCCAGGAATGCACTCCAGATACTTAGTCCAAACGCTTCACTTCAGCTTCTAAAGTGGGTTGAACAGAACTTTTTTTCTTACACTTAATTAAACAAGCAGTAGTAATAATTCTAAAACTAACTATAGTTGCAGACAGAACTATATATAAAAAGTTTGAAACATACAGGAGAGAAAGCAACTTACCTGTAACTCTTCCCTGATGAACTTTTATTTTATTTTAATGTATTTTCTTCCTGGTGTTTTGTGACTGTTTAAAAATCACAGTCTTAATCATAGTTGTTATACCAAGCTCTGACTCTGGCTCCCTGAGTAGCTGAGGATTCAAGAGGAGATTGTCAGGGTTCTCTCAGAGCTGGGGTTCCACCACACAAGAGCCCCAGCGTCTTGCCTTTGGGTGTTCTTACTGGGCTCCCACTCCTCCATTTTGCAGAGCAGTCTTTGTATTCTGGCAACATTTGTGGTCTTATATGCTTGCTAGTGCCCACAGCTGCTGTGTAATTCTGGGTTAATTAACTAAAACTACCCCTAGCCCCTGTGATCCCAGGACCCCTCACTGCTCCATCTTTTTGTTGGGTCTGCCTGATGTGGGGGAATGTTGTACGTTGCCTCACTGATGGTTCTCAGTGTGAAGCTCTGGGAGCATTGAGCCTTGTTGGTTGTCCTCTTGCTGTAGTTTTTCACTCTAATGATGGCTAAGCATCACTGTGCCCTCACTGTGGTAAATGCTTACCCATGTGGTTTACGCATAAGCTGCCGAAGGAGGTAGGTTTCATTATCCCTTTCTTGCCATAGAGGAATCTGAAGCTCACAGAGGAAAATGGCCCCTGTGAGATAGCTGCCTCAGTGGCTTCAGGACTCCTGCTCATTACTGCTTCATAGCACTGCCTTCTAGTAACAGAAAGCATGAGGTGGAGCACTGGTTGGAGTGGGTTGCTTAAGATACTTGTCCTTGGTTATCACCTCCACTCCCCTGTCCCCTCTGCCTGCCTGAATCTGTATCACCTCACCACTGGACAATTACCTTCTAGGGTCCTGTGGTAACGGATAATGGGAACTTTATCCTGGACTGGAAGTTTGACCGGGTCCACAAATGGAGTGAAGTGAACATAGCCATCAAAATGATCCCAGGTAACATACTCTTGAGTGTAGACACCCAGGCTCTTCATAGCTGTCCCCTGCCTCTGGCCATGGGAGGCACAGTGGCTGTGGCTTTGAGACTTGGGTGGGAAGAATTTGTTTTATAACATGTTTGGAATTTCTCACTTCACACCTTTGCCTTTTCCTCCTGAAAACAGTTACTGTTCACCTAGCAGCTTTGTTAGTTGGCGTTTCACAACCCGTTTCAATTGGGGCAGGCATGGGGCCGATGGAGTGTCAGGGGGCTTGCCTTGAAATAAACCCACCTTCTCTGCAAAGAGCTTGGCTGCCACCTCTTTGATTCTGGCCTGTTCTCTGGAGAAGAAAGACTCAGTTAGCCCAGGCTTCGTTAGATTCCTGCCGTGGGCGAGGTGCTGTGCTGTGTGTTATAGGGAGTTCTGCCTGGACGCTGTTGATAATCTGGAAGAATTAGCCCTAGTGATAATGCAAATACAGGGAGCCCCCACCAGTGAGGGCGCTGTTCCTCTGTGGGAGGATTACTTGCAGTGCCCACTAGGGGACTCTGGTGCACCTGCTCAGACTTTTCGAGGCTAATTGAGACACTGAGATGTCCTTTGTGAGCAGATTTCTCCCATCTTTTGGTCTCCATCTCAGTCAGCAGAAGCTACATCCTAGAGAAGTTCAGAGCTTCATTAGGAGCTTAAGTGAAGACGGTGTAAACAGAGAAGCTAGATGGTGAATTATTTAGCACAGTGCCTCCAGGGTCATCCGTGTGGTTTGTTCTCTCATTCTCTTTTTCTCCTCCTCTTTGGTCTGTTGTAATACGTGATGCTGGACTGGGTCAAGGGAGGAGGGAAGGGAAAGCTTCCCTGTCTATCTCTGTCACCCTGCCTGTGTCCCATGCACGTCCATTTGTGTGGGGACACCTAGAGGGCAGCAGAACTGGCCCCTGGCTCCCACACCCTTGGGTGTTCCACTGCTACACCCGGAGCAGAGAAGGGCCAAAGCCAGCGGGGTTCTTTCCCCCTTGTTCAGACCAGGCCACCTCTCCCCTTTCCACTAATCTGGGGATGGGTGTAGGAATGGGTTAGTCACTCCCAGCGTCCTAATAACCTGAAGAGAGGTGGCTCTTGAGATCAGACCTTTGACAGCTGCCCTGCACCTCTACTCTTAAATCGTTGAAGTCTTTTCTGAACTCAGTTTGGCTTTCTCGTGAATCAGGTGGAAGCTGTCACCTTATGTTACATTGGGTTAGCCTAAAAGTTTGTTCAGATTTTTCCTTGAAATGTTATGGAAAAACTCTAAGGAACTTTTTGACTCAGTAGAATTTTTGAGAAGCCTGGGTCTTGAGTGGCCACTGGGCATGTCTTTGGGAGGCCCCTGTCGTGTTGGTGCAGTGCCGGTAGATGATTTTATTTATGTATGGGGGGGGCTGTCTTTGAAAATTTTTTTATCCTTTTGAATTTACATACTTCAAAATTTTAAGAATCAGCAGTGAAAAGTCTCTGTCTTCCATCCCTCCACTTTCCCCATCTGAAGACAGCCAGTGCTTCCAGAGTTGTGTGTCCTTGTGTGTGTGTGGCCTTCTTGAGTTGATTTTACATAAACACAAGTCAGCTCCCCCACCCCCATCTCTTTGTTTACACAGTTGACAGCATATTTGGCACATGTTTTGTTTCCTGTTTTTTCTGTCTTCCTATTTTCCTGTTTTTTCTGTCTTCCTATTTTCCTGTTTTTTCGCCCCTTTGAAGGTTATTATATAATGGATCACAAAAGAACTTCCTCATTCTTTTTTTTTTTTTTAGTAATATGGCATTCCATCTTGTGACGCTCACGAAATTTATTTAGGCAGATCCGCATGAGCAGATACTCATTTCCAGTCCTTTTTTAGAAGGGGATTACCAGCTGAAAGAATAAGTGTATCTGGTTTTGCCAGATAGTGCAGAATTGCCTTCCACAATGGCGTTAGCTTACCTTCTGCCTGAAGTGCATGCCAGTGTGCTTCCCCACACACTGGGTCCATGAGTAGGTGAACAGTATTATCTCACTGTAGTATGTGTGTATATGAAATATTTTCAGTAAAGGTTGCTGACAGTTGTAGTTAATTTGCACTACTGAATAGTATACCATCATTTTTGTGTGTGAAAAAACGTCTGTATATCCATTCTACTCTTATGGGCATTTGGGTGTTTCTAGTTTTTAGCTGTTGGGAACATTCTCTTACATATCTTGTGAGGATCATATATATATACCTGATATATACTGAGGAGTAGAGTTGCTGGATCATCAGGTATGAATATGTTCAGCTTTAGAAGATATACCGAGAAAGATTTTCCAGCATGGTTTTTTGCCAGTTTACTCCTATAGTCAATGTGTGGGAGTGTCTTTACATTCCAGTCAAATTTCATTATACTCATCCTGTTGAGTGTGTAGTGGTGTCTTGATTTGCATTCTCTTTTTTAAAAAAAAATGTATCCTTTATTTTATTCCTTTTTTTTTTTTTTTCAGTTTTTTTGCTGCACCTTGCAGCGTGTGAGACCTTTAGTTCCCCGACTAGGGACAGGACCCACGTCCCTGCATTGGCAGAGCAGAGTCTTAACCATTGGGCTGCTGGGGAAGTCCCTACATTCCCTATTGACCAGTTTGAGCACCGTTTTCTATGTTTATTGGCTGTTTTGGAGAACCTCTTTTGTGAAGTATCTCTTAAGTCTTTTGCCCATTTTTCCACTAGATTGTCTGTTGTCTTACTGATCTGGAGAGTTTTCATCTTGACGTAGTATATGCATTGCAAGTATCTTTCAGCCCTTTGTGGGAAAAGCTTCTAAGGCTGATAGTGTGATTGAGGATCACTGGGAATGGGAGCACTTAGAGTCATGATGGAGGGCCTCTCTGAGAAGATGACTGGTCCAGATAAAGGCAACAGTGTGAGCGAAGGCCCTGAGGCAGGAAAGAGCTTGCACATTTGAGTACAGAGAGAAATCCAGGATCCCAGAGAGGGAGAGACTGCAAGAAGGAATAAAAATAACGAGGATGTGTTTTCATCACCATGCATGAGGTGCATCTTTAGATGTATCATTTGTCTGGTGCTGTTGAAGGTGGTCACTCCTACGGACCCCGTGATCCTGGTTTTCTTCCTACCTTGGGAGGCTCAAACTTAACACTTCTTCTGCCCTTCGTCCCACAGGTGTGGTGGACACGGGGCTGTTCATCAACATGGCCGAGAGAGTCTACTTCGGGATGCAGGACGGCTCGGTGAACATGAGGGAGAAGCCGTTCTGAATGGGCCCTGCAGGAGCAGAGTGTGTTCCTCTTGCGTCCCCAGCCCACCGCCAAGGTGGCCATGCCTCTCTGAGCCTTTGCCTTAATGTATCTGTGCCAGGTGGACAGCTTGGCAGGGTGAGGGTTAAATCCAGTCTTCTGAAGTATTGTTATTAAATGTCTTTTTAAAAGAGAGATATAAACATATATATATTTTTACTATTAAAAATGCTCAGTTGTTTTTTTTTAATAAAGTGGAACTTGATTTCATGTTTTATAAGAAACATTTACCAAAAAAAAAAAAAAAAAAGGACTGTCTTTTAAACTTTTAACTTGAGCCTGCTGGTTAAGCTTCTGAATATTGGGTTTGCTGAGAAATATAAGTCAAACGTTTCTTCAAACTGGTGAAATGAAGGGCACAGCCAGCAGCGATTTCCCTGATGCCTTACTGGAAACATAGGAGTTCGTTTACTTTTCTACCACACTGTTTTGTTTTTTAGTTTTTGTTGCAATTACGCACAATCTGTAGTTCTGTGTTCTAAGAGGTGAACTATAAAAATATAAGTCTGGCGAGTATAGGGTGTGGTGTGTGATGACTCAGAATGTGTAAACTACCCAGGGAGGGTGTGGGAGTTCTTCAGCTGAGGTCATGGGTTCATTCAGACCCTTTTGTTTTGAAGCCATTGGACAGAAATACTTGCCAGAACTGCCAAAGCACTGCTGTGAAGCACCTTTCAATGACTGTCTTTTTGTTGTTAATATTTTTTTCGTTCCTTTGTTGTTACTTGGCATGGTTTGGCATCAGAAGTTGTACCTCTTTATATTGTTTGAAGGTTGAAATAAAACAGTATGGTGCCATTTTGGCTCTTTGTCTTTGTTATATAATTTGTGTCCGTTTTACAGTAAAATAGGAATCAGTTTTGCTCACTTAATTTACATTGGATCTTTGATAAGGGGTGGGATTCACTCAAATCTTGAGCCCAAGAGTAGATAAATATTTCCTTTATTTCTGAGAGAGCTTGATAGCAGCTTTATTTCATAGAACTTTTGTCAAACAAGACATCGATTTTCTTTATTAATGGAGACTAACACAGCTGAACAAAAGTCACAGATTATCCCCAAGTTTTATGCTAGTCAGACCCTCAGTCGTGGAAGCTGACAAGCAGTAAAATGGGTCACCCGACTTTCCTGTGTTCTCCCAGTGTGTAATCTTCAGTGTGCCCAACGAGCAGTGAACATCCAGAAAGCTTCACAGATGGCAACAGAAAGGCCGTGATCAACTCAGCGATGATTCTAGATGGGACTCTGAATCCATCCTGCTGTAAAGGTGTTTGTGTTGAGAGCCCTAATCCCCCAGTGCTGACTTTGCACAATCCTTAGACGGTCATGTCACTCGCCTTGCCCTCTGTTTTGACTCTTGGATTATAGCTACCAAACCTAGAGGCATCAGAATTCCTGCTAAATCAAGTTTTAAGCTCAAAGTCAATCATCAGGACTGAGCTTTGAAGAGGTTTTCTTTTCCTTCTGAATTCCTTCTTTTTCTCTCTGAAGGTGCTCTTTAAAAATAGTTGGTTCACACATTGTTAGGAAACCTGCTGTTAGGAGTGCTTTATTTTTCTCCAAGACTATTTTGGTCTGGATGGTACATAGTTTTTACACAGACTGGGCACTAGGTCTTAGTTGAGAAAACTTGATACAACTGCTTCTTGATCCTTAAAAGCTCTTAGGTTAAATTCAGGGATAAAGATAAACAACAAAGTTAAACTATGTTTCTGAAAAACACCTGCATGTTCCACGGCACAAGTAAATGCATGGTGGGTTTCACAGGCCTTCACACCTGTGAGCCAAGTGCAGTTCTCTTAACTGTGAATGTGAGGTTTTCCTTCTTTAAACACCTGTGTTTCAGGTACACATATACCAGTTTGTTCTACAAGTAAATTTTGATTAAAGTTTCTTCAGTGAAGTCATTAATAAATGTGGTCTTATTGGATGTTCCCCATTTGCAGGCTTGTGGTCAGTCCCAGGGGCACAGGACAAGCTGCAAACCTGGTGTTTGGGAAAGGTTTATATCCACATTAAGCTGCCACATATCTGGGAGGCATTACAGGGGGAAAAAATCACTTGAATTAGAATCTATTCAATTTTTATTTCAGCTGACAAGGTTTTTGTTTTTTTAAGTTTTATTAATTTTTGGTTGTCTTGAGTCTTCGTTTCTGTGTGGGCTTCTCATTGCTTTGGCTTCTCTTTGTTGCAGAACTTGGACTGTAGAGCACAGGCTCAGTAGTTGTGACTCATGAGCTTAGTTGCTCTTCAGCATGTGGGGTCTTCCCTGACCGGGGATTGAACCTCTGTCTCTGCATTGGCAGGCCAACTCTTTTACCACTGAGCCACCAGGGAGGCCCCAGCGCTCAAGTTTTGATATTCTTCAGTCATCAAGCCTTTGCTGAGTTCCCATCATGTGCCGATTCTTAGTGGGGACTAGTAGAGGGTCGGAGAAGGCAATGGCACCCCACTCCAATACCCTTGCCTGGAAAATCCCATGGATGGAGGAGTTTGGTAGGCTGCAGTCCATGGGGTCGCTAAGAGTTGGACACGACTGAGCGACTTCACTTTCACTTTTCACTTTCATGCATTGGAGAAGGAAATGGCAACCCACTCCAGTGTTCTTGCCTGGAGAATCCCAGGGACAGGGGAGCCTGGTGGGCTGCCGTCTATGGGGTCGCACAGAGTTAGACACGACTGAAGTGACTTAGCAGCAGCAGCAGCAGCAGTAAGAGGGTAGAGAGCAGAGACAAGTAAGACACCGCCTGGGCTCCAGACGCTTCCAGCCTTTTGAGTGAGACAGGGTCACAGAGGAATTGTCAGTTCAGTAGGGAAGAGGGGCTGTGAGGTGGGAAAGGTTACCAAGCGACTGGTGACCAAGCCCTAACTGTTACTTTGTACAGGTTGTGTCCCGGGCCTTTAGTCTGTTATCTCACAGGAGTTTGGTGGTGTCTGTTGTGGAGCCTGTGGGAAACAGGCTCAGTTTAAGTAACTTTTTCAGGTCAGACACTGGAAAACAGGACAGACTTTTCTGGCTCATCATTCCAGTTGGTTGTAGGACTCTGGAGAGTTTGCGTTCCTTAATGCTGTGTCCACCGTTTGTAACTTGAATCACAAGTAATGTGTAATTTTTAAAGTTCTGAAGTTCGTGAACGGGTTTATTGTATATGTGTGTAGGTTCATGGGTAATCCTATAATAGTAGAAAATTTCTCTTTTCTAATGAGCTTTCTTTTAGTGGGAGAAAGGCACAGAAGATTGCACAATCTAGGGTTGGCCCTGGGAAGGCCCTCTGCAGGAGTCAGTCCTTAGGCTGCCACCAGTTTTCTCTCCTCCTGTGCTTATTTCCTTTCTCCACTTTCCAGGATATAGGCACAGTGGCAACCATTGGCACTACTAGCCCGGGAAGGATGTTTATGGCTAAGGGTTGTTAGTTCCCTGTAGTCAAAGACTTCAGAACACATAACTGAACAAAGTTGATTTTCTTTTTTCTTTTTCTTTTTGATGGTACTGAGTCTTTGTTGCTGTTCAGGCTTTTCTCAAGTTGTGATGAAGCGGAACTGCTCTCCAGTTGCGGTTCTCAGGCTTCTCATTGCAGTGACTTCATCTGATGTGGAGCACCAGCTCTGGGGCAAGAGGGCTTCGATAGTTGCGGCTTCCGGGCTCTAAAGCATAGGCTCGGTAGTTGTGGTGCTTGGGCTTAGTTGCTTTGCAGCATGTGGAATCTTCCTGGACCAGTGATCAAACCCATGTCTCCTGCATTGGCCAGCTGATTCTTTATCACTGAGCTGCCAGGGAAGCCCCCAAATTTGTTTTACTGATTCATTGAATGAAGGAAGTCACATGCCACAAGGAGTCTCAGCCCAAGGCTGTTAGGACTTAGAGAACTTAGGTGTCTGTCTGGGGCTTTGGGGAGGACCTTGTTCTGGGTTGGATGTCATCAAGAAGCAGGAGAATTCTGTGACCCAGCATCCTAATTTTCACTGAGAAAGTAAGGCTATAACGCTGGGATTGTAAAGAAGCAGCAGTCACTCAACAGCCAGGGAAGGGAGGTGTCTGGTCCTATTTGTGGTTTGGATGATGTTCATGTTTTGTCTGTTTTATGGAGACAAAATGATCATTGAGTCATCTGGTGTTTGTATCACTGTCACACAGCAGCCATGAAATTAAAAGACACTCTTTGGAAGAAGGCTGTGACAAACCTTGACAGCATATTGAAAAGCAGAGACATCACTTTGTCCACAAAGATTCATATAGTCAAGGTTAGGGTTGCATATGCATGCTCAGTTGTGTCCGACTCTTTGTGACCCTATGGACTAGCCCACCAGGCTCCTCTGTCCATGGGATTTCCCAGGCAAGAATACTGGACTGGGTTGCCATTTTCTTCTCCAGGGAATCTTCCTGACCCAGAGATCAAACCTGAGTCTTCTGCATTTCCTGCATTGCAGGTTGGTTCTTTACCTCTTGAGCCATTGGTTTTTCTAGTAGTCATGTACTGGACCAGATGTGAGAACTGGACCATAAAGAAGGCTGAGTACAGAAGAACTGATGCTTTCAAATTGTTCCAGAGAAGACTCTTGAGAGTCCCTTGGACTTTAAGGAGATCAAGCCAGTCACTCCTGAAGCAAATGAACCCTGAATATTCATTAGAAAGACTGATGCTGAAGCTGAAGCTGCAATTCTTTGGCCATCTGATGTGAAGAGTCGACTCATTGGAAAAGACCCTGATGCTGGGAAAGACTGAGAGCAAGAGGAGAAGAGGGCAACAGAGGATGAAATGGTTGGATGGCATTATTGACTCGACCTAAGTATGAGCAAATTCTGGAAAATAGTGAAGGACAGGGAAGCCAGGCATGCAGTTCCATGGGGCCACAAAGAGTTGGATACAGCTTAGCAACTGAACAAAAATAACACAGAGTGCCCCTGTCTGGTGATGGTCTGTGAGATTGTTTATGATCCACAGGAGAGCACGGTAGTCTCGCCGTGGGTGCCAGGCTAGTTTGTAGCAACACCAAAGTTGGGCTATGGAGCCAGGCCAGTTCCTGGCTGTCATTTCTCTTTCTCGGAATCTGCTGACCCCAGGAACTGGAGGCCTGAGTGTTCTATGATCTCCTCTCTCCTTCCCTTTGGTTAACAGGCACTGAGCACTTTCTCTATGCTGGGCACTGGGGTGGCAGGGTCAGGCCACAGATGGCCGATGCTGTGACTCCGGCCTTGCAAGGCTTCATTGGTGCCAGGTAGTTTGCTCACTTCCTGCCTCACCTAGCAGCTGATGCAGCCAGACTTAGAGTTGCATCAGTCTTCACTCTCCACTAACCCAGTAATCACATGATGTTTTTGAGAGGGGTTCAGTGCCTTTGCTTTTTTAGTAACCAGGTTTTTAGTGCAGGACACCAAAACACCCCAATATAGCCTTGCATTCAGTTGTGCCCTAGTGGACCTCTGCAGGTAAACATCTGTAATGAAGCTCTGAGAGGGAAGGAAATGTGATGACTAATACGGGTCTTGGGGTGGGGTGGAATCCAAAGGGGAGGGGGTGCCAGTGTTCTGTGCACCATGCAGGTGATGCTAGTAGTAAAGAACCCACCTGCCAACACAGGAGACCTAAGAGACACAGGTTCGATCCCTGGGTCAGGAGGATCCCCTGGAGGAGAGCATGGCAACCCACTCCAGTGTTCTTGCCTGGAAAATCCCACGGATAGAGAAGCCTGGCGGGCTACAGTCTCGGGTTGCACAGAGTCAGACACAACTGAAGTGACTAAGCATGCACGCACATTAGGCAGACTACTGATGAATAAAATAAATTGTGTTGGAACTCCATTCACTGAGAACATCTCTGCTTTAGCAGCAAGGTGGAAGAAGCAGTTTCTCCCAGGAAACGAAGCCCTGGCTTCCTGCATCTCAGCGTACCGGCCATGAGACCCCCCAAATGTCTCCCTGATTATGTAACTACACTGGAGGGAGTTCCCAGGTTCAAGGGTATTCCAACTTGAGTTGCAGGTAGAGTTGCACTCATCCTTATTTTATTTCAGAAACTGTTCTTGGTGGAGTGTTGGGCCAATCTCCAGTCCCTGATGATTTCAATTCAGATCAGAACTCTGATCTGAGTTTAGCTGTACTTGGCCTCTGTTCCCATGTCAGTGGTGTGCCTCGGGTTTCTTGGTGAACTTGTGAGAGGCAGCCACAAGGTGAGAGCCCACAGGGAGCTGGCACCCAGGGCTGCATAGCACCGCCCGGTGGAACTGTGAGCCACATACGTAATTCAAACATTCTAGTGGCTGCACTGAAAAGGTTAAAAAACAAAAAGAACAAATGAATTTTAGTAGTTAACCCAACAGATCTAAAATATTACTATTTGGACTATATTCAATCAATATTTTACATTTTGGGGGTACTAAGGCTTCATGTCTGCGTGCTGCGATTCCTGGGGTCGCAAGGAGTCGGACACGACTGAGCGACTGAACTGAACTGAAGGCTTCATGTGTGTGCTAAGTTGCTTTATTCATGTCTGACTCTTTGCGACCCATGGACTGTAACCCACCAGGCTCCTCTGGTCCTTAGGATTCTCCAGGCAAGGATACTGGAATGGATTGCCATGCCCTCATCCAAGGGATCTTTCCAACCCAGGGATCGAACCTGCGTCTCCTGCGTTGGCAGGTGGGTTCTTTACCACTACCACCAACTGGGAAGCCCTGTCTTTATAATACAGTGTGTATTGTATTTCAGTATGTCTTCTTTTGGACTAGGCACCTTCCAAGTACTCATTCGTCAGTGACCCAGGATTGGGGAACACAGTTCTAGAATTGTGGGGGACTCTGGTATTGTCCTTGTTCTGGCTTTTACAATAATATTTTTTATGGCTGTGTTGGATCTTAGTTGCCATTTAGCTGCCCTGCAGCATGTGGGATCTCAGTTCCCAGACCAGGGATGGAATCCGTGTCCCTGGTGTTGGAAGGTGGATTCCTAACCATTGGACCACCAGGGAAGTCCCTGTTCTGCTTTTTAAAGGCCCCTTTGATTTCCTGAAGCCAGCCTGGGTTCTACTGTGGCCCTAGATGTTTCTTAACACCCACAGAGTATGGAGTCAAGTGGACGGCCTCCGAAAGGGTTCCCTTTAGTTGCCCTAATTTGAACTGAGACCTGTGTCTCAAGCAGATGGTCTCTCTGACCTTATAAGTGGCCTTAACTCCAGGAAAGAGAACCATTCTTTCAGCTTCTAAGTTAAATGATTATTTTAGCTGAAAGTGTTAGTCACTCAGTCGTCTCTGACTCTCTGCGATCCCATGGACTGTAACCTGCCAGGCTTCTCTGTCCATGGAATTCTCCAGGCAAGAATACTGGAGTGGGTTGTCATTCCCTTCTCCAAGGGATCTTCCCAATTCAGGGATTGAACCTGGGTCTCCTGCATTGCAGGCATATTCTTTTCTGAGCTACCAGGGAAGCCCTATTTTAGTTGAGGTATACTTTTTTCTGAGAGAGGTTAAGTATGATTAGTAACCTTGGTTTGGAATTCCATTCTTCTGGTTGGTAACTTTTGAACAAGTTTAGAAATTAAAAGACCCTTACTTCTTGGAAGAAAAGTTATGACCAACCTAGATAGCATATTGAAAAGCAGAGACATTACTTTGCCAACAAAGATCCGTCTAGTCAAGGCTATGGTTTTTCCAGTGGTCATGTATGGATGTGAGAGTTGGACTGTGAAGAAAGCTGCTGCTGCTGCTGCTGCTGCTAAGTCGCTTCAGGTGTGTCCAACTCTGTGTGACCCCAGAGACGGCAGCCCACCAGGCTTCCCCATCCCTGGGATTCTCCAGGCAAAAACACTGGAGTGGGTTGCCATTTCCTTCTCCGGTGCATGAAAGTGACATTGAAGTCGCTCAGTCGTGTCCGACTCTAGCGACCCCATGCAGCCTACCAGGCTCCTCTGTCCATGGGATTTTCCAGGCAAAAGTACTGGAGGGGGGTGCCGTTGCCTTCTCCAGAAGAAAGCTGAGCACCGAAGAATTGATGCTTTTGAACTGTGATGTTGGAGAAGACTCTTGAGAGTCCTTCCAACTGCAAGGAGATCCAACCAGTCCATTCTGAAGGAGATCAGCCGTGGGATTTCTTTGGAAGGAATGATGCTAAAGCTGAAACTCCTGTACTTTGGCCACCTCATGCGAAGAGTTGACTCATTGGAAAAGACTCTGATGCTGGGAGGGATTGGGGGCAGGAGGAGAAGGGGACGACAGAGGATGAGATGGCTGGATGGCATCACTGACTCGATGGACGTGAGTCTGAGTGAACTCCGGGAGTTGGTGATGGACAGGGAGGCCTGGCGTGCTGCGATTCATGGGGTCGCAAAGAGTCGGACACGACTGAGCGACTGAACTGAAATGAACTGATTTCACCCATAAGCCTTGATTTCCTCAGTGTAAAATGGCTGCAAAATTGTTACCTTTTCAGGTAATTTTGAAGTTAAATGAACTAATTCATGCCAAGTGCTTAGAGCAGTTATTGGCACATAAAATGCTAATCAATCTTATATTTTTATTAGACTGCTGTGGACTTCTAGAAAATATAAGTTCCTCGGGTCTTAAAAAATGAAGAACGGTTCAGATCTGATCAGTCGCTCAGTCGTGTCCGACTCTTTGCGACCCCATGAATCGCAGCACGCCAGGCCTCCCTGTCCATCACCAACTCCCGGAGTTCACTCAGACTCACGTCCATCGAGTCAGTGATGCCATCCAGCCATCTCATCCTCTGTCGTCCCCTTCTCCTCCTGCCCCCAATCCCTCCCAGCATCAGAGTCTTTTCCAATGAGTCAACTCTTCGCATGAGGTGGCCAAAGTACTGGAGTTTCAGCTTTAGCATCATTCCTTCCAAAGAAATCCCAGGGCTGATCTCCTTCAGAATGGACTGGTTGGATCTCCTTGCAGTCCAAGGGACTCTCAAGAGTCTTCTCCAACATCATAGTTCAAAAGCATCAATTCTTCGGCGCTCAGCCTTCTTCACAGTCCAACTCTCACATCCATACATGACCACAGGAAAACCATAGCCTTGACTAGATGGACCTTTGTTGGCAAAGTAATGTCTCTGCTTTTGAATATGCTATCTAGGTTGGTCATAACTTTCCTTCTAAGGAGTAAGCATCTTTTAATTTCATGGCTGCAGTCACCATCTGTAGTAATTTTGGAGCCCAGAAAAATAAAGTCTGACTCTGTTTCCACTGTTTCCCCATCTATTTCCCATGAAGTGATGGGACCGGATGCCATGATCTTCGTTTTCTGAATGTTGAGCTTTAAGCCAACTTTTTCACTCTCCACTTTCATTTTCATCAAGAGGCTTTTTAGTTCCTCTTCACTTTCTGCCATAAGGGTGGTGTCATCTGCATATCTGAGGTTATTGATATTTCTCCCGGCAGTCTTGATTCCAGCTTGTGTTTCTTCCAGTCCAGCGTTTCTCATGATGTACTCTGCATATAAGTTAAATAAACAAGGTGACAATATACAGCCTTGACGAACTCCTTTTCCGAATTGGAACCAGTCTGTTGTTCCATGTCCAGTTCTAACTGTTGCTTCCTGACCTGCATACAAATTTCTCAAGAGGCAGGTCAGGTGGTCTGGTATTCCCATCTCTTTCAGAATTCTCCACAGTTTATTGTGATCCACACAGTCAAAGGCTTTGGCATAGTCAATAAAGCAGAAATAGATGCTTTTCTGGAACTCTCTTGCTTTTTCTATGATCCAGCAGAT
Source organism: Bos mutus (assembly GCF_027580195.1). Taxonomy (NCBI): domain Eukaryota; kingdom Metazoa; phylum Chordata; class Mammalia; order Artiodactyla; family Bovidae; genus Bos; species Bos mutus. The sequence continues at coordinate 59,447,071 of NC_091627.1, forward strand.
GTTGGCAATTTGATCTCTGGTTCCTCTGCCTTTTCTAAAACCAGCTTGAACACCAGGAAGTTCACGGTTCACATATTGCTAAAGTGTGGCTTGGAGAATTTTGAGCATTACTTTACTAGCGTGTGAGATGAGTGCAATTGTGCAGTAGTTTGAGCATTCTTTGGCATTGCCTTTCTTTGGGATTGGAATGAAAACAGACCTTTTCCAGTCCTGTGGCCATTGCTGAGTTTTCCAAATGTGCTGGCATATTGAGTGCAGCACTTTCACAGCATCATCTTTCAGGATTTGGAATAGCTCAACTGGAATTCCATCACCTCCACTAGCTTTGTTCATAGTGATGCTTTCTAAGGCCCACTTGACTTCACATTCCAGGATGTCTGGCTCTAGGTCAGTGATCACACCATCGTGATTATCTGGGTCATGAAGATCTTTTTTGTACAGTTCTTCTGTGTATTCTTGCCGTCTCTTCTTAATATCTTCTGCTTCTGTTAGGTCCATACCATTTCTGTCCTTTATCGAGCCCATCTTTGCATGAAATGTTCCTTTGGTATCTCTGATTTTCTTGAAGAGATCCCTAGTCTTTCCCCTTCTGTTGTTTTCCTCTATTTCTTTGCATTGATCACTGAGGAAGGCTTTCTTATCTCTTCTTGCTATTCTTTGGAACTCTGCATTCAGATGTTTATATCTTTCCTTTCCTCCTTTGCTTTTCGCTTCTCTTCTTTTCACAGCTATTTGTAAGGCCTCCCCAGACAGCCATTTTGCTTTTTTGCATTTCTTTTCCATGGGAATGGTCTTGATTCCTGTCTCCTGTACAATGTCACGAACCTCCATCCATAGTTCATCAGGCACTCTATCTATCAAATCTAGTCCCTTAAATCTATTTCTCACTTCCACTGTGTAATCATAAGGGATTTGATTTAGGTCATACCTGAATGGTCTAGTGGTTTTCCCTACTTTCTTCAATTTACGTCTGAATTTGGCAATAAGGAGTTCATGGTCTGAGCCACAGTCAGCTCCCGGTCTTGTTTTTGCTGACTGTATAGAGCTTCTCCATCTTTGGCTGCAAAGAATATAATCAATCTGATTTCGGTGTTGACCACCTGGTGATGTCCATGTATAGAGTCTTCTCTTGTGTTGTTGGAAGAGGGTGTTTATTATGACCAGTGCATTTTCTTGGCAAAACTCTATTAGTCTTTGCCCTGCTTCATTCTGTACTCCAAGGCCAAATTTGCCTGTTACTCCAGGTGTTTCTTGACTTCCTACTTTTGCATTCCAGTCCCCTATAAGGAAAAGGACATCTTTTTTGGGTGTTAGCTCTAAAAGGTCTTGTAGGTCTTCATAGAATCATTCAACTTCAGCTTCTTCAGCGTTACTGGTTGGGGCATAGACTTGGATTACTGTGATATTGAATGGTTTGCCTTGGAAACGAACAGAGATCATTCTGTCGTTTTTGAGATTGCATCCAAGTACTGCATTTCGGACTCTTTTGTTGACCATGATGGCCACTCCATTTCTTCTGAGGGATTACTGCCCACAGTAGTAGATATAATGGTCATCTGAGTTAAATTCACCCATTCCAGTCCATTTCAGTTTGCTGATTCCTAGAATGTTGACATTCACTCTTGCCATCTCTTGTTTGACCACTTCCAATTTGCCTTGATTCATGGACCTGACATTCCAGGTTCCTATGCAATATTGCTCTTTACAGCATTGGACCTTGCTCCTATCACCAGTCACATCCACAGCTGGGTATTGTATTTGCTTTGGCTCCATCCCTTTATTCTTTCTGGAGTTATTTCTCTACTGACCTCCAGTAGCATATTGGGCACCTACTGACCTGGGAAGTTTCTCTTTCAGTATCCTATCATTTTGCCTCTTCATACTGTTCATGGGGTTCTCAAGGCAAGAATAATGAAGTGGTTTGCCATTCCCTTCTCCAGTGGACCACATTCTGTTAGATCTCTCCACCATGACCCGCCCATCTTGGGTTGCCACACGGACATGGCTTAGTTTCATTGAGTTAGACAAGGCTGTGGTCCTAGTGTGATTAGATTGACTAGTTTTCTGTGAGTATGGTTTCAGTGTGTTTGCCCTCTGCTGCCCTCTTGCAACACCTACCGTCTTACTTGGGTTTCTCTTACCTTGGGCGTGGGGTATCTCTTCACGGCTGCTCCAGCAAAGCGCAGCCATTGCTCCTTACCTTGGACGAGGGAAGAATGGTTAGGATGTGCAAAAATAGCTTGCTGAAAATAATTTGGGGGGGGGTGTTATTGGATGGGGAAACCATGAACTGAGTCATAGGTAAATGGGAGTTCCCTGCTGTCTGCTTTTGTGTGATATTTTCTGTAATAATAAAAAAAATTTTTTTAATAACCTGCCAACTGTTTTTTGGAATTTGCTGAAACAAAAAATTGTTACAATAATTTTAGATACCCCTATGAAGTGCCATGTAGGATTATTGAGATGTGTGATTATATGTGTGTATTCTGCCTGGGAAAGTCAGGGAAAGCCTTGTAGTGTAGGTGATCATTTAGCTGTAACTTAAAAAAGATTTTTTTTAATTCAAAAAAATTTATTTATTCTTTTTTAATAAAAAGAATCAATATTGATGCATTGTATAAGAATGAATGAAGATTGAAAACATAATGCTAAATAAAAGACACAAGTTATCATATATTGTATGACTGCATTTATGTGAAATTCTAGAAGAGGCGAATTTATAGACAAAAAGTGAATTCATGGTTGCCTAGGACCTGGGTTTGGGGGTGGGAGGCATTGCGGGGGAAATAGGGAGTGACTGCTAACAGACAAGGGGTTTCTCTTTGGGAAAATTTTCTCAATATTTATTCTTTTTTATTCATACTATTGTATGAATATGGCACATTTTATTTATTCATCAGTTGATGGACATTTGGGTTTTTTCCATTTTTTATGAGTAATGCTGGTATTGATGTATATATCTCTGTGTGGATATGTTATTTCATTATCTGCTTGTGTGTTTGTACTTCCTTTTTTTTATTTAAATAAATTTTAAAATATACTGTTCTAATTCTTCTGGTTTTTGTTTGTTTGTTTCCTTTTTTACTGTTTATATTTTAGTGACTTTCTAAGGTGGTTGCTCCAGCTGCTGAATCTTGAAGGAGGAGTAAAAGACCACCAGCAGGCAGTGATGAGTGGGGAAGGAGATGAGGAGAGAAGTGTTTCATGAAGGGGAAACAGTGTGCAAAGGCAAGGATTAGTGAGGAACTGGTGGGTGACCCTGAGGAGCTGCGAGTGGGTGACAAGTTATGGTGACTCAGGAGGAGCTGAGAAAAGGAAAGGCAGGAACCACTTACTGAAGGGCCATGTTCATCAGAGCAAAAGGCTTTGTTCTGAATCTTGACAGTGGGTGTTTTAGGCAGTAGAGAGAGGTGATCTGTCACTGCTAGCTGCAGGGAGGAGGATGGGATGAATCAGGCAGAGTGTGGGCCAGAGAAATCAGTTGTAAGTCTATAGGAAAGGTTCAGAAATAAAGAGGGGAGGGTGTTGGCAACACTTCCAAACAGTGTTGCCAAAAAAAAAAAAAAAAAAGATTAAGAAAGACTTCCCAGTTTATTTGAGGCCTTTTTTTTTTTTTTTTTAGTAGAATGTTTTCTTTTCAGTTTCAGGACACAGCAAATCTGGGTTGTGAAAGGTGCTTGCTTCTACTGCTAGGAAACACTCTCTCATGTGGGTACTTTTTCTGAGTGTCACTAGTTATTCTGGGGGCAGGAACTTTGGCACTTCCTAAATCCAGTTAACCTTCAAAGTGTTTCCATTAGAATAATCCATTGTTTAGGAATCTCACACACAATGAGATACAAAGTGAGTTTTGTGGGAGGATACGCAATGATCAGTGTCTGTCCAGTGAGATCAATATACAAAAGGCAGATATGGAGAGGCAGATAAAAGGCAGGTATTGAGTTTAACAGATTTTGTTTTCCTTCTCCAGCATCTGAGCCCCCTATTTCTATCTGGGGAATTCCTCACTGTGGGAACTTGCTGTGAGGCATGTCTTTCTACTACACCTGAAGCATCCTTTCTTCCTGCTCCCTGGCTCCCAGCGCGTGGACCTAGGCTTGATCAATGGGCTGTTCTTGCCCAGGATGTGAACCTTAAGGGAACATCTCAAGTTATCTATTGCTGTGTAGTAAACCACCTCATAGCGGAGCAGTTTAAGACCACTACCAGCATTCACTGGCTCACAGTCCTGCAAGTTGAGCAGAGCTTGCTGGACTCGTCACCATCACGTATGGCAGTGTGTGACTTCAACCGGGCAAACGTGGCAGAGGTTGGCATGTCGGGGGCTTGCCTGGGCCTCTCACTCTCTGTGGGCCATCTTGGGCTTCCTAACAGTATGGCGGCTGAATTCTAAGAAGGGGCATTTCTGTGAAAGCTAGAAGGCCTTCTCAGACATTGTACAATATCTCTTTCACTCATATAACTCAAAGCAAATGAAAATGCCAGACCAAATTCACAGAGGTGGAGAAATACACACCATGTTCATGCTGGGGGTAGCATTCAGCATTTAGTGGTGGGTGGCGGCAAGGCCAGGAACAGCATTCAGGGTAGCAACCACAATACAGCACCTTATTTAGATCAGTTTAGGATGAGATCTTGGCCATATTTCCACTGTTAGCAGGTATCCTTGGTTCTATTTTCAATATGGACATTTTTTAGTCTTTGTTAAATTTTGTTACAATATTTTTCTGTTACATGTTTTGGTATTTTGGCCATGAGAAATGTGGGATCTTCGCTCCCTGACCAGGGATCAAACCTGCAACCACTGGACCACCGGGGAAGTACTATTTTCTAAACCTAATTTTCCAGCCTTGCTATCTATCTTGGAGATGTATTGTATCCTTTAAATAGATCCCATTTCTGCCTAATTTAGCCAGAACCAATTTCTGTTGTTTGCATCTAAGAACCTTGACTGATACCTCAGTCAATAAGAGAATCATTACAGACTGTACAGTAAAATGGTAAAGTAGATAATTTACAAAAGAGAAAATGCACGTGGCTAATGAACACCGGAAAAAGTTCTACTTCACTAACAATGAAAACAAAACACATCTAAATTAAAACAATAGCTAGCAGATGCCTTTTTTTGGTCTATAAAATTAGCAAATAATATAACCAATGTTGTAGAGGGCAAGGTGAGACAAGCGCTATTTAGACCTCTGGTAGGATTGTAAATTGGTCTCATCTTTCTGGGGATTTGGAGGCAATACTCACCAAGAATCAATTGAATCAATCTTTTTCAGTTACATCCAGAAATCCAATCTGATCAAGTACTTAGAAATTTAGATAGAGGGCACCTCTCTGGTGGTCCAGTGGTTAAGAGTCTACCTTGGGATGCAGGGGACTCTAGTTTGATCCTTGGTCAGGGAACTAAGACCCCCCATGCTGAGGGGCAACTAGACTTGCATGCCACGACTTCTGAGCCCGCTTGCCATAACTAAAGAATCCTCATACCACAACAAAAGGTCCCCATGTGATGTAACAAAGATCCTGCATTCCACAACTAAGAGGTCACCTGATGCAACCAAAAAACCCAAAAACCAACGCCCCACCCCCCGCAAAAAAACCCCGGTTCTGAATGTTTAGAGAAAAAAAGAAATGTAGATAAAAATTTATTTACAACAATGTTCATACCAATGTTACAATCTAGCAAACGTTACAGATTTGAAAAACACAAATCCATTAAGGTGTGATGTCATGAGACATTGCTGCTAAGTCACTTCAGTCGTGTCCGACTCTATTCGACCCCATAGATGGCAGCCCACCAGGCTCCCCCGTCCTTGGGATTCTCCAGGCAAGAACACTGGAGTGGGTTGCCATTTCCTTCTCCAATGCATGAAAGTGAAAAGTGAAAGTGAAGTCGCTCAGTCCTGTCCGACCCTCATCGACCCCATGGACTGCAGCCTACCAGGCTCCTCCGCTCATGGGATTTTCCAGGCAAGAGTACTGGAGTGGGGTGCCATTTCCTTCTCCACATGAGACATTATGCAGCCATTAAGAAAGATTTTTAAAGAAAAAAGATACTGAAAAACCTTTATAGAATAATATTGGGTGATAAATTAACCAAAAAGTATAGGTGTGAGTGACATATGTCAGTCCTAGTCAAGAAAATAAAGGGCATTTTCCTGCCACTCTAGGCATTTTAAGCAAAGGGAATTTATCATGGGAAATGATTCACAGGAAGTGGAAGGGCAGAGAAGCAATCCTTATGTTGAATTTACCCAGAGATGAGTGACAGCCACAAGCCACTGCACTCCCAGGGCAGGAAAAGGTGATGTCATCAGAACCCAGAAACTGGGCACTTGGTGGAAGCTAGGACCACAAAAGAGATATAGCCACTGCTGGAAAATTCCTCCCCAAAGCAGAGGGGAACTAATGCTTTGGTTTAAGCCTTCTTCCCACCCTAACCTTTTGCCAGAGCCTCCCATCACCCGACTAACCAATGGCGCCAAGGGCAGAAATGCATCTGCAAGTAGGTGGAGCATGATCTCGACCAATTGAAAATTACGCATATTAAATAGTGTTGAAAGTAATAGTTATTTTGCTGATGGAATCATATGTGACTTTTATTTTCATGTGTTTTTCTGTATTTATTTGTTTTGGCCATGCTGTATGGCTTGCAGGATTAATTCCCCAACTAGAGATTGAACCCCAAGCCCTTGGCAGTGATCCTAATCACTGGACTGCCAGGGAATTCCAGTGTTTTTCTGTATTTTCCAAAGAATCCAAACAATATTACTAAACTAAAAAAATGGTGAGTATGTGCAGGGGAGATGTCAAATATTTTTACAAAGGTAATACACATATAAGGATGGGTGTGATGCAGTCAGACGATGGAGTTTTAGATACGGAGTCTCATTCATCTCCAGGCTTTAGGGAGTGATCCTCCAAGCCCTGGGGCTTCCCAGGTGGCTCAGTGGTAAAGAATCTGCCTGCCATCCCTGGGTGGGGTAGAGCCCCTGGAGGAGGAAATGGCAACCCACTCCAGTATTCTTGCCTGGAAAATCCCCAGGACAGAGGAGGCTACAGTCCACAGGGTTGTCAAGAGCTGGGTGTTGTCTCTTCACGATAACCAGCAGGGGGCTCTCCAGCCCAGCACACCAGGCTTGCTCTGCCTGCTGGTTGGCCGACTGGGATTCATGGTGGCCCTTGCTGAGTGGGACCCAAGTGGACAGCTTGCCCTGTTGACTATCCTTGGCTCCAACAGGTTTGTCTCTGGCGTTCCCCATCTCAGAGCTGCCCCTCCCTTCTATTTTAGACAAGTTATTGCCAGGATTCATGAGAAAAACAAGGCATGCACCACTGGAACTGGAGGGTCTTTGATTTTTCCTTTGGGGTGTTGGACATGTGTTTCCAATGAAGCTTGACCCCCACTGTACTGATAAGGCCTGGTCTAAAGAGACTTTCCCAGATGTGCCAGTGGTCAGAGTTCTCGGTCCTAGATGTCACGTAATAGTAAATGCTGTTTGAATCTATCTCAGCCTTTCCTCGAATCCTTATCTCAAATTGCTGTGTGCAAATCTCTGTATTGTGCAGTTTCTGCTGGTTCTTCAAACCATCTCACCCAAAGTGACTGATGCTAGTAGACCAGCTTGGGCAAACTAACCAGCCAAGGGTCAGAAGTAGTTTGAGCTGCGTTAGTGAGTGGCAGGGGATTTTTCTTTTTTCTTTTTTTTTTGCAGTCAAGACAAGAAAGGTACTTCGGTTCATCTAACCCTTGCCTCCATCTGTTCCCCTGGATGCACAGAGCTTTCCCATGGCTGGAAGTGCAGGCTGGGCTGAGCTGTGCTGGAATTCCCACCTCACCAAAACTCCTCCATGACCTCTTCAGGCAGACCATCTTCCCTGGACAGCTACATACAAGTCCCCTGGGGTCACAGGAGATTGCTCCAGGGTTAGGGAGTGGGGAAGCTTGACTGGGGGATAAAGAGTCAAACTCTGAATAGTGAACACTGTAAAATGTAGCAGATCTCTGATACAGAAGGCACCTGCAGCCCCTGCAGGAGCCTCACTGGGCTGCCACTAGGGCTCCCACAGTGAGTGCTGCCAATCTGCTGCCTGTGCAGAAACTCTGGGGTAAGAGCTGGGCCCTGGCTCTCACCCAGGCTGAGTGTGTGTATGTGTGGAGGGGTGGAGGGGTGGCTGGGTGGGTTTGGAGAATCCAGAGGAAGCCCAGGGAGGTGGAAACATAATTTCATATCATTCCAGGTAGTTGGTCTTTTCCAATTTACTTACTTTTCCAACTTACTCCTCAGCTGAGAGAGTGTGCTTTCATTTCTGTGGTTTCCTTTCCCTCACTGAGCATAGAATGCTTTTCAACTTTATGCTTTTCTGATTTGGGAAACGAGGAAGGAAAAGATTGCTTTAGTGAAGAGGAAATAAAGAGATTGTGTAAGCAAAATACAGTTGCGAGGGGTTGAGGTGGTAGATGCAATTTTGTTTTTTTAGTTTTATTTTAATTGAAAATAAATTTTCAACTAAAATTAAGTTTTAAGTTGATTTATAGTATGTTAGTTTCAGATGTACAGCAAGTGTATATATATATATATATATATATGTATGTATATATATTATTTTTCAAATTCTTTTCCCTTATAGATAGATGTAATTTTAATTGGAGAAAATAAGCATAGTTTCATCAAAGTAGACTATTTTAAGCATGAAAAGTTAAGTCTCTGAATAAGCATGAACCAAGGCTGCTAACACTTGTAAATGTGGATCTGGAAATTTTTTTAACTTTTTATTTTGTATTGGGGTACAGTCAATTAACAATGTTGTGATAGTTTCGTGTGAACAGTGAAGGGACTCAGCCATACGTATACATGTATCCATTCTCCCCCAAATACCCTTCAACATGGGAAATTCTGGAGGTACTTTGCAGACCTGAGAGCTGGGTCCTTTGGGCTGATGGCTTAAATCAGCTTCTTTCCCTCAAGTACAATTTCTTGGGTTTTATTTAATGCATTCTTATTTTTTATTGAGATATAATTCACATAGAGTAAAATTCACCACAATGAATTCATCGTCCTAAAATTGATGGTTATTATGTGAGATGTGGCTATAAGTAGCTTTACATTTAAGTTTAAAAGTTTTGAGGAGAAAGGAGGACTTCTTTCTCTAAGTAATCTCATTGACTTTTGTTTTCAATTATGGCAAGTACTTGTTAATTATAATTTTTTCTTTGTTTCTATATTTTTTTCTTTTTAAAATTTGAAGTGTAGTTGATTTACAATGTTTCAGGTGAATAGCACACTAGTTCAGTTATAGACATTTACATATATATATTCTTTTTCAGATTTTTTCCATTAGAAGGTATTACAAAATATTGAATCTAGTTCCCTGTGTTATACAGTTGGTCCTTGCTTGTTTTATATATAGTAATGTATAATATTTGTTAATCCCAAATTCCTAATTTATTCCTCCCCTCTCATTAATTATAACTTCATTTAATGGGATAAAATATATTTTCTGCATGCCCCTTTCTATAGGAACCTCAGTGGATCATCTCATTCATGTATATCAGATATAAATAATGGCAATGAATTGCTATTGTTATTTAGTCACCCAGTCGTGTCTGACCCTTTGCAACCTCATGGACTACAGAACGCCAGGCCTCCGTGTCCGTCACCATCTCCTGGAGTTTGCCCAAGTTCATGTTCATTGCATCAGTGATGATGTCCAGCCATCTGGACAGCAATGAATAAATGACCCCAAATATTTATTCAAATAAGAGACTGAATTCTAGAACTTATTTTTAGAATACTTTTCTGTAATTAAATGATTAACACTTTGATAACTTGAATTTTTATATTAAGGACAATTCTAAAAGAATTTCAAAAGTTTTGGTTTGGAAGTAGAAGTATTACTTTGCTCTATAGGGAGAGTTTTGGAGAAGGCAATGGCACCCCACTCCAGTACTCTTGCCTGGAAAATCCCACAGACGGAGGAGCCTGGTGGGCTGCAGTCCATGGGGTCGCTAAGAGTCGGACACGGCTGAGCGACTTCACTTTGACTTTTCACTTTCATGCATTGGAGAAGGAAATGGCAACCCACTCCAGTGTTCTTGCCTGGAGAATCCCAGGGACGGGGGTGCCTGGTGGGCTGCTGTCTATAGGATCGCAGAGAGTCAGACACGACTGAAGCGACTTAGCAGCAGCATAGGGAGAGCTTATACAGTGTGTAACTCTAAGTCTCGCTTCTTGTTATGACTTTTCTAACACTTCAGGTTTTGGTTTCAGTCCACTTTTATTAAAAATGTACTTTAGAGCTAAAACATTGTTTTCTTCTGTACTGTATGAACGTTTTATCAAGTTCATGGATTACTTTTCCAACAATTAAATAGAAACATTCTCAGTAAAATATTCAATGCCTTTCAGTGTTTTTCATTAACCTATTTTTGCCTTTTAAAGTACTTTCCAGAGTGGAACTAGGCAAATGAATGTGAGAAGTTAGGGAGAAGTTACTTAATTGACTAAAGCGTGTATCTGTCCCTCAACATGCAATGTCAATTTATTTTAGACAATTGTCTAAATGTAAAGTATTTTCAGTTTTCAATACAGAATGGCTGAACTTATTTTTATTGTTCATGTGTCACTTGATAATAAAGGATAATTTTGGATTCTGAAAAGTATTTCTGTAACTGGTAGAATTTAACCTTTCAAACCACTTAGTTCAAACTGTTAGGAAACAATAAGCTCCCATGTTTGTCAGGTTAAATAATGGTGCTTTATTTACTCTAGGCAGGGTCTCCATGGCTGGAGAATGATCTGCCCAGGGCCTCGCACAGAGCTGTGCCCAAGAGGGATTGTGTGTGTGTGTGTGTGTGTGTGCTCTCTCAGTCGGTCAGTCGTGTCCAACTCTTTGTGACCCGATGGATGATAGCCCGCCAGGCTTCTCTGTCCTAGGAATTCTCCAGGCCAGAATACTGAAGTGGGTTACCATTTCCTTCTTCAGGGGATCTTCCAGACCCAGGGATTGAACCCATATCTTCTGTGTCTCCGACAGTGGCAGGTGGATTCTTTACCACTGAGCCACCTGGGAAGCCCTTTGATCTATCCAAATTGGAAAATAAAACAATGGTTTATTTCTGACTTCCACTGTGCAATCTTAGCAATGTTTTCCCTGTCCTAAATATTACTTATTGGAAAATTATACTCTGATAACAAAAACTTGGAAGAAAGTTCATAAATTTTCACTTTAATAGAACAGCTTAATGTTTTGTCCATGTTTTCTTTTCCAGCCTTGCTTGTAGGCACATGCATTTTTACATGTGTGAAAACATGTAAAAGAACAAATTGTACGTTTGATTGGGCTTCTCTGGTGGCTCAGATGGTAAAGAATCTGCCTGCCAATGCAGGAGATCAGAATTTGATCCCTGAGTCGGGAAAATCCCCTGGAGAAAGGAATGGCTACCCACTCCAGTATTCTTGTCTGGAGAATTCCATGGATAGAGGAGCCTAGAGTGCAGAGTCCATGGGGTCACAAAAAGTCAGACATGATTGAGTAACTAACCACTATACTAGGTTTGCTATTAATCTTAGCTAATCATCAGAGTCACAGAAGGAGAGTAGACAAAAAGAAAAATGCCCTAGTTCAGAAATCACAGGAACCCCTTACAATGGTGAAGCCCTTTATAGTTTACAAAACTCTTGTACACTCAGAAGTATGAATACATAAAATCAAATTTATTTGCTATTTTATGAAATAGTTTCTTAATTGGCCAACATTTTGCCCCTTTATAGTACTACGGTAATCTTTTGTGAGATTCTGAAGTGACATTTGCTTTATCAAAGAAATAAAATTACTAGAGAAAGGAAACCAGATCTACTGATTTCCTTTCCTTCCTGGTTTTATTTAATTTCAGTCGTGATCTTTTAAAATCTATTTAATTTATTTTAACTAGAATAACACATCCGTTAGGTAAGGCAGCAAAAAGGGAATTTTCTGAGGTTTCTTAACAAATTTTGGCAATTTCATTAGCCCTGCACTGGATGTTTTAATTTCGACTTCTGTGAAAGACATGGGGTTTGTGGATTTTGATAATGGCACACAACAGATATTAAGTCATCAGGTTTTGATAGAACCAGGAGGTCTAATGACAGGATTTAAACTGAGATTCACAGAATCCTTTGAGTTTGAGTGTTGGGTTCTTGGGAGGAGGAGGAGGAGAATGGTAGAGTGTATCCTGCTTTATTGTTAGTGGAGCTCTGAAGATGGGATTGATAGCTCCTGTTCCAAAGTGAAGAAACTCCAGGAAGTATTTTGTCTAAACTTGCAAATAGTAAAGCAACGCCTGTGTGTAGGTTGATAAAAAGAACAAGGGTACTTTCTTTTAACCTAGGCCCTGGACTTGGTTCTTTCGTGGTGTCTCTGTTCTTACAGTAACCTTAAAGAGGTGGTCTGTTAATATCTTAAAATTACAGACTAAGAAACTGAGCTTTTGAAAGTGTCACTTACTTGCTCAAAGCCAGTCACCCAAGTTATAGCAGAGTTGGATTCAAAGTCAGGTCTGCCTGCTCTGAAGTCCATCATCTTTTCATTGTACTTTTATTATTATACTGAGGAAACTATGATTAAATTTTTTTTTTTTGCTTTTCTTGACAATTTGTTCCAAGATTGAATGATTTCCTTTTTCTGGACATGAGTGGGTTCTTAATTTCTCTGCCTCTGACCTATGGCTGGGCTGGACCAGACCTTCTGTTGTTTCCTATTCCTCCTGCTTAATCCACTCATGGGAGTGGGAGAAGGGTACTCGGCATGAGCCAGGGTATTAAACAATCCCTTTCTTTGACTTTTCCTTGGCTTCTCTGTGACTCAGATGGTAAAGAAACTGCCTGCAATGAGGGAGACCTAGGTTTGATCCCTGGATCAGGAAGATCAGCTGGCAACCCACTCCAGCATTCTTTCCTGGAGAACTCTGTGGACAGAGGAGCCTGGTGGGCTACAGTCCATGGGATCGCAAAGAGTCAGACATGATTAAGCAACTAACACTTCACTTCTCTTTTTCTTACTTTTTCCTTGGTACTAAGAGGACAAACTTTGTAGTAACTGAAATTGGGAATCTTAGGAGGAAAGGTCCCACTCATGGGGTACACATCAGCAGCATTTTGCTCCTCCATTGTGGCTTAAGCAACCTGTGAGTGGACCCTCACTCCAGCGCAATAGTGAGAAGAGCCTGTTTTCATTTCTTCTTTTACCAAGCCCAGCTGGATAGCACAGGTGCAGGGCTGGGCTCTTAAAATAAAAAGTCTTTGTTCCATGTTGACGTGGCGCTATGGAAACCCCCTTGCTGCTTCACCTGTTGCTCAGATTAATGAAATGATGATGATCTGTTTTCCATTGTGCTGTTTTCAACTTCTCTGAGACCTTTCATTTATCAGTGGGCATTTCTACTATCTTCACTTGTTAAATACAAGGGCTTATTCATGGTAACCTTGAGGATTCCTTTCAAGCTTTGATATTCTGTGCCTGTGTTTCTGATGAGGGCTCAGATCTTAGAATTCACAGTCTTTATTTTGTTTCATTTTCTCAGCAATATTATTCTAGCAGGAGTAGCTGGGCCTGCAAATGAGTCTTGGTGGTTAGAGTAGGTTATCTCATTATTTTGACTTCCCTTTTGCTCTGTATCAGCAACCCTCTGGAAAGCAAGGGTCAAGCATCATTTAAAACCTTGAAGAAATCTCCATGTGTATGTATGGGCTCACAGAAAACAATGGATGATTTAATTTCATCAGGGAGGGTTATTTCCATGACAGTGGTTCTTCCTTTCTGACTTAAGAGTTAAAGATTCCTCTCAAAAGTTGTAAATCTTAAGAAATTAGACTTTAAGAAATTGATATTTATATATCATACGACATCCCTTATATGTGAAATCTAGAAAGAAATGATACCAATGAACATACTTACAAAACAGAAACAGCCTCATAGATTTAGAGAATGAACTAATGATTATCCCGGGGAAAGTTGAGGGGAAAGGATAGTTAGAGAGTTTGGGTTAGACGTGTACATACTGTTATATTTAAAATGGAAAACCAACAAGGACCTACCGTAGAACACGTGGAACTCTGCTCAATATTATGTGGCAGCCTGGATGGGAGGCGAATATGGGGGAAAATGGATACATGTCTTAATATATGCATGGCTGAGTCCCTTTGTTATCCACCTGAAACTCTGAAAACATTGTTAATAGGCTATACTCCAATGCAAAATAAAAAGTTTATAAAAAAGAAATGGATATTTATAAAATGGCTATGGCATTTTTTCTGATGGTCAAATCAATCTTTGAGTCTTATTCTTCTTTGTTGGGGGGTGGTTTCCTTGGTGGCCCAGTCAGTAAAGAATCTGCCTGCAGTGAGGGAGACTTGGGTTCAATCCCTGGGCTGGGAAGATCCCTTGGAGAAGGAAATGGCTACCCACTCCAGTAATCTTGCCTGAAGAATCCCCATGGACAGAGAAGCCTGATGGGCTGCAGTCCATGAGCGACTAAGTCAAATCAATCTTTGAGTCTTATTCTCCTTTTTTCTTTTTCTTTTTTTTTTGTAATTTAGGAATAGTAGTACCTCCTTTATGGGATTGTTGTGGTAAACACATGCGAAAAAGGATGTAGCCCTACTTAGCAAATGTTTGACACATTTTAGGCATTCTGAAAATGTTCACTTAGGGTCAAATAATAACTTACATTTTTTCTGCTCATGAGTGCTAGCTATTGATTAACCTTGAGGCTAAAAAATTGGCCCCATGATCTTGAGAAGCTAGCAATATTTTTTTAAGCTAACAATATTTTAATGAAACAAAACAAACATATATGAAACAATTAGAGAACAGCTGAAGTCAGGACACGACCGGTTGTTGTTCTGGAGACAAAATACCCCAACCAGAGCAGACAGATTCTCACAGTGATGGTCTTTGAGTCAGATTTTCAAGAAGAGTGGTGTGCCAGCATAGCTGACCACCCTAAAAGTCAAGGCCAACAATAAAGAAACGACTAAGTAAAATTACACACTATCAATAGGAGAGAATGATGTGTATCTGTCAAAATGATCAAGATAACATCTAAGTCAAAAACAGAAGTGCTGGCTTGAAAATGTACGGGTTATTTTCAAATATCTTTTGATAATGATTTCTAACGTAATTCCACGGTGATTAGAGAACTGACTCTGTGTCGATTTCAATACATTTAGATCATGAAATTTTTGTACCTTGTTTTATGTCCCTGGATATGTTCCAGTGTCTCCTAGTTTATAGTCTATGGGAACTTGAATAGAATTTGTATCTTATTGTTGTGTGAAAATTGTACAAATCTTAATTATGTTGAATTGGTTCATGGTGCTTTTCAGGTCTACTATATCCTTCTACTCTGCTGTATGTTCATTCTATTAATTTTTGAGAGTTTGATCTTGAAGCTCCAACTAAAAATCTTAATTTATCTCCTTAAAAATAACTGTAATATATAGTAGAACTATATGTAACATTTTTCTGTATTTTCCAAGTCTTCTGTAAATGTGTTATCATGCTTTTATAGTTTAAAAGATTTAAAAAGGAGAAAAAAACAGAAGTGCTGGGAAATAAAAGTAAATGAAAGAAGTTGTACACAAAATTATGGTAATAGTGTGACTTACTCCTATCAGTATGAATGAAATACACAGATAAATATTAGAAAGTAATATGACATGAGAAATGAAAATAATAGATGTATTAGGGTTATGGAAATGATAAAATTTCATAAACATGCTCTTTAGTAGGGTTTCACTTATAAAAATTGACATAGACCAAACATTTTAGATAATTTCATACTGGATAATGGCTGGGATTGAATATCGTACCAGTCCATGAGTGAAGGTTCCACCCTTCTCTGGGCTAAGACTTCCTCTCTGATGTTCAATTCACTGTGATCTGTCTTGACTGACTCAATTTTTTTTTTTTAAGAGAAAAAAAATACGAATCCAGTAGGTTGAGAAGCCCTCTTCCATTTACATTTCTGTGGCTCTTCCGTCTGCAACCTGTTATTGAATCCAAAGGAAGGAAGAAGCCCTAGAAGCTCTGAGTTTGAGCTTTATGAATTTGTTTTGCTACTTCTGTAGAAAATGTCTGGTTCCACTAAGAATCAGTCAACCCCAATAGAGGCTCATATCCCTTTAAGATTAAAAAATATACCCATAGTCAACTTGGCAAACTTATGTTTTATTTTGGTAGATGGACCCTTCATTTTCAAAGAATTCTCCATAAATGTCCCTTAAAAATATATTAACCTTTCAGGGACACATTGATTCCATGCAATGATTTGCCTTATAGGTCAAGTCATGAATACTTAGGACTGGTTCTTCCACAGTTTGATTAGGTGGGTTCTTATTAAGGGAAAGATTCTGAGAAAATGCAGCACAACAGGGACCCTCAGTCAAACTGATTCAACTCTATGCAAGCCCATCTATTGAAAGCTAGTCTCATCTAACCAATCAAGAAAACACGTGGGTATTTAAGCCAGTGACTCGGAGGATCAGTCATTCCCTTTAGATCAGAAGTTAACAAAGCAGCCTGGCCCAGGTTGCCCTCTAGTCTTTCCTGCCACCTCAGGGAAGCCTGGGGTCCTTTTCCACTCACTCTATGCGCCAACCTTTCAAAGCCTCCTTGGCTAAGTCTGCTTGAAAATGTAGAGGAAGGAGAAATGGACAGAGAGCCTCAAAACTGACTTCTAATGTTGGCTCAACGTCAACTACTAAATCATTGGAAGTTAAGCTTTGTTACTGTTGTTCTGTCACTAAGTTGTGTCTGACTTTATAAAAATTAATCTATTTTTTAATTGAAGGATAATTGCTTTACAGAATTTTGTTGTTTTTCTGTCAAATGACAATATGACTCAGCCATAGGTGTACACATGTCTGACTTTTTATGACCCCATTGACTGAAGCACTCCAGGCTCCTTTGTCCTCCATTATCCCTCAGAGTTTGCTCAGATTCATGTCCATTGAGTTGGTGATGCTGTCTAACCATCTCACCCTCTGCTGCCGCCTTCTCCTCTTGCCCTCAATCTTTCCCAGCATCAGTATTTTCCAGTGAGTTGGCTCTTTGAATCAGGTGGTCAAAGTATTGGAGCTTCAGCTTCAGCATCATCCTTCCAGTGAATATTCAGGGTTGATTTCCTTCAGGATTTACTGGTTTGATCTCCTTGCAATCCAAGGGTCTCTCAAGGGCCTTCTCCAGCACCACAATTCGAAAGCATCAATCCTTCGGTGCTTTCAACATTTTGCAGTTAACTAGTTAATTACTTAGTCAACTACAAAGTCAGTCAGTCAAACTTTTGAGGGCTTAGTCTCTCCTTTTTTTATCTGACTGATTTTTCTGGCCACTTTTCCTCAGTCCTAATGTTCTGTGAATTCACCTTTAACTCTCTTATCCAAACTTCATGATTAACTCAAACCAAATCCCAATCACTCTGATACTTTTACCTGGTTCTTCTTGGGGTGATAGTGTTCAATTTGGCACTGTTCTAATTGCCCTTGTTTTTACCCATTTTAGGGGATGAGGGTTATGTTTTATTTTTTACACAGACTTCTTGAGGGTAGAACTTGTGACTTCCATGTCCTTATATCTCTTCACAGTGAGTTGACGTCTCAGGGCCATTGTCAAATGACATTCTTCCTGGTGAGTCTATCCTTTATGTTAGAGTTTTTCTCATGTCTATAAAACATTCTTAACTCAAGAATAGAATGTTATTAAAATTTTAAATAAATACTGGAATTTTTATAACTTTAATATTTCTTTTTGGAGTAAGTGTTGGAAATAACTTTATACACACAATTTATTTTGAAAACTTCTTCTTATAACTGAGGTTGTTTGATAAATCTGTCTGGTGAGAAACATAAGCAATCCTTTCCAGTTGTGAAAGAGCAGTGATTCTTAGTCATTTAGTGCAAATAAGTTCTTTCCTGTCAACTCAATGACTTCTTACCTCTGGTCAAACCATTCTACCCAAAAGTGTACTTGCTTTCCACTCAAAGAGGAAATGCCCATCATGTGTGCGCACAGAGTAGAGAGAGTGGCAAGGTGGTGGGCGGGGGTGATGTTGGTGGATTTGAACTAGAATATTTGGGATTGTGAGAAATGATGCTTAATTTCTAGGTGGCTGGCTCCAGAAGGTGCAATCTCCCATCCTTACATGAAATCAGAACTTCATAATTTATTAGCTGTGACTGAAGACACAATTCATTGTGACTGAAGGCAGCATAGAGCAGGTACACCACACATGGACAGCAAAGCAAGAAGACCAGTCCCTGAAGGTCACTTTTGGAAGGTGGATTCCAAATGCAATGGGACTCTTCAGGAAGATCTGGATGGTCAGATCCAATGGTGTTTCAAGCAGTTGGTTGTGTTGAACAAAAGGAGGTTTGAAATCAGAGGGCAGGTATCTGAGAGACGGCTTTTCCACTTGGGCAAGTTTCTCAGTCTTTCCTGTTCTATTTCTTCATCTGTAAACTGGGGTAATAATGTCACACTCTATGAGTTTGTCTATCCAAATAACAAATAAGCACAATCACACACACAGAAAAACAACCCCTATAATAGTTACACAAACATGTATCAACCATAAATAATTCATATTCATTTACTCATTTGTTTATTTAACAAATGCTTTTCAACCAAGGCACTGTGCCTCATATGAGGCACTAAAACAAGTATACAACTGCATAAAGATGAAGGTGCAAAAATTCTAGTTCGAGGTCTTAATACATGGTAGATGGATCATCAACCAAAGTATGAGAATAAAGAATGACTTTCAGTTGGTTCTCAAACTACTATTGTGATCTTCAAATATTGTTTTGTTGCATAGTTTTCAAGAAAAACACTATCAGTTTCTTTATAATGGACAGAATTCCCTGCCTTTTAGGAGCTTATATTTTGATGGGAAATAAAGACAGAAATCTTTGGGTCTCACACAAATCAAATACATGAATGATGGATGGTATGTACTGAACACAGTGATGCAGGGAATCAAGAGAGTAGATTGGGTGAAATCAGCAGAGTTTCTCATTTTTCAGAGATGATCTTTTAGAGGAGATGGGATCTCTGGAGGTCAGCTGAAAATAGAACCAAGTTTTCATTGATTTTCAGACATACCTGCAGATAAATAGCTAATAAATTATGAAGTGAACAAGTTTGATATTGTGTCATTGCACAAATCACTTGTGCTTCATTATTTCGGAGTGTGTCGTGAATCTGACAACACAGGTTAAAAGTATATTTGAAATTGTCATATCAGATAGTCCTATGAAAACACAATTTGTTTGATTTCATTTGTTAACTCTGACTACAGAATACAGTAACTGGAAGACATGCATTCGTTTTTCTTATGTAAAAATCAGGTGTTACTGTATTTCTGAGCAGAATGCACAATTGAAAGCCATGTTGAGATTGAGGGTGGAGATGCTCTTGTCAGATACCAGTCTGTGGGTCTGCGTGTGTGTTGCACTATGTCATTTTCATCTCTCTGATTACTGTCTCCTGTTTCAAGAACTTTGGATTTTTAGTCAGTTTGGGAGAAGAATCCAAGAATAGGTGTTGGGTCAGAAGTTGTAACAGAATGAGTTGTTCTGAGTCCCCAAGTTACTTTTCTATTTATTTTCTTAAAATGTTCTGTGATGTTTATTTTTCCTTGTTATGTGTCTTCAAGCTTTTTCAATCCTCAAAGAGTGGGCAGGGGGAGGGGAGGAGAAGACAAGCTCTCAAGGAGAAGAGCAGGAGGCCTCAGACCTAACCAGCCCTTGGGCTTGGGGCTCTCTTCACAACTGCTGAAATCTGAGGAAATCTTTCTATCTTAGGGTGGCTGCTCTGGTCAATAAAGTCAGTGGAGACTCTTTCCTAGATCACCATTACTAGAGTATTTAATTGCTAGGTTATCATCTAGCAGCGGAACCCTAGATGATACAGTGCATGGCAGACAAGCTGATCACCACCTCAACAAAGAAGTTCTCAGAAGCCTGTGGCCTGGGCTCTCAGGGGAAAGACCTAATGAGAACTCTCTTGAGAGCTACCCAGTTTCTCTGTTTCTTTTTGTCTTTCTCTTTTTTATTCCAATTTCTATTATCTTTTGCCTTTCTTCCAGCTCTCTTTGGGCTTCCCTGGTGGCTCGGATGGTAAGGAATCTACCTGTGATGCAGGAGACCTGGGTTTGATACCTGGGTCAGGAAGATTCCCCTGGAGAAGGGAATGGCAACCCACTCCAGTATTCTTGCCTGGAGAATTCCCTGGACAGAGGAGCGTGGCAGGCTATAGTCCATGGGATCTCAAAGCATCGGACACAGCTGAGCAACTAACACTTTCTTTCACAGCTCTCTTTATTTTTCCTTTTCCCTCTAATTTTTTAAAAAATATTTATTTATTTGACTGCACCAGGGTTTAGTTGCTTTACATGGGATCTTTGATCTTCTTTGCAGGATGGAGGATCTTCAGTTGCAGCTCGAAAACTCTTAGTTTCAGCATGTGGGATCTAGTTTGGTGACCAGGGATCCAACTGGGCCCCCTGCCTGGAAGCCCCCTGTTTTAGCCACTGGACTAGTAGGGAAGTCCCCTTTTCCCTCTAATCTTTTTCCAAATGTTCTTTAATTCAATACACTGTGGAATTAAATTACAAACATTAATTTGTTAAATAAAACACTGTGTGCTGCTGCTGCTGCTAAGTCGCTTCAGTCGTGTCCGACTCTGTGCGACCCCATGGACTGCAGCCCACCAGGCTTCTCCGTCCATGGGATTCTCCAGGCAAGAACACTGGAGTGGGCTGCCATTTCCTTCTCCAATGCATGAAAGTGGAAAGTGAAAGTGAAGTCACTCAGTCGTGTCCAACTCTTAGCGAGCCCATGGACTGCAGCTCACCAGGCTCTTCCATCCATGGGATTCTCCAGGCAACAGTATTGGAGTGGGGTGCCATTGCCTTCTCCAAAACACTGTGTACCCACACACAAAATATTTTCTATTTGTTAAAACAGAAGAAGAGAATTTAAGCAGCTCCCCCAGAATGTAGACGTCTAGGATAGATTATCCATTTAGATTGGTGATCCTCAATCCAGAATTTCCTCACTTCTGGATCATTGTCTTTGGTGGGCAGTGAAAGAAAACATATGTGGGAAGCTCATATGTGGATCTTTGAGTCTGTGGCAAGTACAGAGACATGAATGGGAGTAGGGAAAGGTCCTTATTTTATTCAGGTCCAGGGAACACATTCAAGCTTCTGTGGTGGCTGAGGATCTTAAAGGTCCCAAGGTGAGTGTTTGTAGGTCATCTGCAGCCTTGTGAAGTTAGGGACATCTGTGTCTTCCTCTTTACTGTGCATCTTCCCTCACCTACCCACCAGCCCCCAGGACACAGACCCAAGTGCTCGTAAATGTCTATAGAATGAAAGAATCCAGGAATAGGTGTAGGGGCAGAAGTTGTAAGAGAATGAGTTGAATATATTCTGACTCCCCAAGTTATTTATCTATTTATTTTCTCATTCCTCTCTATCTGTGGTGCTCATTTTTTCCTTGTTATGTGTCTCTTTCCAATAGGGAAGGGCAAAAAACCCAGATCGGGTTTTTAGAGGACTTCAGTAAATGAGCCGTCACCTGTGCCCATGTGAACCCAGGTGAGAAGCCAGGTCTCGGCTGGCAGGTCGTCCAAGAAGAGTCTGTGATGTCTTAGACTCCAGAGCCTCCTTTCCACAATGATATAAACACACTTTTAGTTCACCATACTTCTGGTGAGAAGAGAGCTGAATGGTTGGACCACTTGAAACCATGTGCTGATGTTTGGAGAGCTCGTTTCTTTTTTTTATTTTTCCAGTACGAAATTTTAGTCTTTTGGGAAATGCACCTTCCACCTAATCCTACAACACTTAAAATATTTTTATTTTGTATTGGGGTATGTGGTCATGTATGGATGTGAGAGTTGGACTGTGAAGAAGGCTGAGTGCCGAAGAATTGATGCTTTTGAAGTGTGGTGTTGGAGAAGACTCTTGAGAGTCCCTTGGACTGCAAGGAGATCCAACCAGTCCATTCTGAAGGAGATCAGCCTTGGAATTTCTTTGGAAGGAATGATGCTGAAGCTGAAACTCCAGTACTTTGGCCACCTCATGCAAAGAGTTGACTCATTGGAAAAGATTCTGATGCTGGGAGGGATTGGGGGCAAGAGGAGAAGGGGACGACAGAGGATGAGATGGCTGGATGGCATCACTGACTTGAAGGACGTGAGTCTGAGTGAACTCCAGGAGTTGGTGATGGACAGGGAGGCCTGGCGTGCTGTGATTCATGGGGTCGAAAAGAGTCGGACATAACTGAGCGACTGATCTGATCTGATCTGATCTGATAGCCGATTAACAATGCGGTGATAGTTTCAGGTGAACAGAGAAGGGCCTCAGCCATATGTATACAAGTATCCATTCTCTCCCAAATTCCCTCCCGTCCAGGCTGCCACACAACATTGAGCAGAGTTCCTTGTGCTATACAGCAAGGCTACCATTCTTCAGGTCATTGAGTGCAGATACAATCCCAAACCTATAGGATTATGATTAGAAAAGGAATGAAATTAAGGCTCAGAGCATAATTCCTCAAATAGCTACTGTCCAGTAATTTCAAGGACTGTTTGCCAATCTTGCAACATTTTATGTTCCATAACAGTGTCAGGCAGGATGCCCTGGAGGAGGAAATACACTGAACTGAAGTTGATCCTTAGGCCTGTGGGCGAGATATTGTATCAATAAATGGTTCTACTTTGTGTCTCAGTATTTCCATTTTTCAGAAGGTTGAGAGAATTTTCTTGCCTTTACATATCAACTAGGTGAAGAGGAACAGAAGGACTGTGGTGTATTATTGCAAACTGGAAGAAATGAAGATTTCACACAAAATTAAAAAGCTTCCTTGTGGAATCACTGCAGGGAGAATATTCACTGAGCTCAGCCATGGAAACCAAGAACCTATGAAACATTAAAAATCAGAAAAGATTGTGGATTGTCCACATTCTCTGTGACATGCCCTATCCTAAGTGAATTACACACAATATTTCATTTAATGTTCATAGTAATACTGAGACAGAGGTTTTATTTCTATTGCTTTATTATAGACAAAGAACCTAAGACCTAGACAGGGTAAATGGGTTTCCAATTGATGGATCCCCATGTCACAGTGCCTTAGCCCATGGCTTCCCACTCAAAGGGTTGGAGCACTGGAGTGATTCATGAGAACACCCTTTTGTTGTTGTGTTTAGTCACTACGTTGTGTCTGACTCTTGCTATCCCCATGGACTGTGGCCTGGCAGGCTCCTCTGTCCATGGGATTTCCCAGGCAAGAATACTGGAGTGGGTTGCCATTTCCTTCTCCAGGGGATTTTTCTCCACCCAGAATCAAACCCACCTCTCCCACATTGACAGGCAGATTCTTTACCACCGAGCCACCAGAGAAGCCAGAGAACACCCTGGGGTGTTTACCTGGGGTCAGGTAAATCCCAGGTTGGCTACTCTTTGGGCAGGAGGATGAAGGTATGTATCTTTCCTTGTATGGAGGTTTTCTGACCTCCAACGTGTGTTATGGGCCCATCCTGTGTGGTTCCACAGGGCCCTTAGACATGCCACTGCTCTGGTGGGATTTCTGCTAGCTTGTTTCCACACTAGGTTGGGAGCTCCTTGAGGTTGAGAGCTCTATCTTGTTCACCATGTTTCTGCAGAACATAGCACAGAGCCAGGTACTGAAGATGCTAATAAGAAAATCTGTGGAATGAAGGAGTGTGGGCATCCATACAAATGGATATTACCTATATTAGTTAGGGTTGCTTGGTGTAGAAGTGCAAACAATTAACCCTGTGACTTGAGTGAGGACCAACACATGGCTGAATGGATGTGTACATGGCTACATGCATAGATGGAAGGGGGGAAAGTAGAGGAGACTGCTTCTGTCCTGGGAGCTGGGAAATTTACTGAAATGTGATCTGAAATGTTTCTGTGAATCATCCCTGTGTTCCCAGCCTCCTATCCCTGAGATGCTCAAACTATTCAACATGAATGGTTTCTTTAAAAATTTTTTTAAAATTTAACCTTTTTATTTTGTATTGAAAGTGAAAGTGAAGTCGCTCAGTCGTGTCTGACTCTTCGTGACCCCATGGACTACAGCCTACCAGGCTCCTCAGCCCATGGGATTTTCCACGCAAGAGTACTGGAGTGGGTTGCCATTGCCTTCTCCTATTTTGTATTGGGATATAGCCAATTAACAATACTGTGATAGTTTCAGGTGGACAGCAAAGGCTCAGCCATAAATATACATGTGTCTCCATTCTCTCCTAAACTCCTTCCCATCCAGGCCACCACATAACATTGAGCAGAGTTCCTTGTGTTATACTGTAGGACCATGTTGGTTATCCATTTTAAATATAGCAGTGTGTACATGACCATCCCAAACTCCTAAATATCCCTTCACCCCTGGCAACCATAAATTCATTCTCTAAGTCTGTTGAGTCTCTTCCTGTTTTGCAAGTAATTTTGTTCGTATCATTTCTTTTTAGATTCCACTGAATTGTTTCTTGTTTCTCTCAGACACTTCTTCAGGGGCCTCATGAGGAACCTGACTGCTCACAGCTTCCTTCTCACATACAGTGTATATGCGTTCTGTTACCACATCAAGCCACTTAGAGGATGCTGACCTTTCTGGGCTGAGGTTTTCAAGCCTCTAGGACTGGAGATGGGGCAGTGGGGTTAGGCAGGATGGTATTAAACAAGGGTAGGGTCCATGCTGCTTCCATCCTAGTGCTGGACACAGACTTGGTCGGGTGCTGTGGGGGTCCCAGGTGCAGGGGGCCATGGAAACTAGTGCAAGGGTGTGGAGTGTGTGAACCACACAGGCTGTTGAAGGAGGATGGGAGTGAAACCAGCAGATGTGCTCAAGGTTCTGTTTTCAGTTCCCCAAAAGATCTCCTTGACCAAAGCACTGTGACCGTTGCTATGACAGTTGCTATCTTGGTCCTTGGGGTTCTCCCTTGTTACGATTTCATTACTTTTTTGGTCTTAGGCCAGTCACCATGAAACTCAGTAATAACCAGTCTGGGGTTGGGGTGGTTTGGGCATGGTTGGGGCCTGAGTGCTGTGATGGTGGAAAACACTGGGGATCCAAAAAGGGACCTTTGGTTAATGAGTTATCTTTCCAAACTAGACCAATACTCCTAGTTGTCTTGGGCTTGGATGACCCTCCATTTTTGCTGAAGGTCATGAATTCCTCCCTTGAGAAGTCTTTAATTAGTTCATTGCTGCATCTGGTAAAAACAAAACAGGTAGAAAGAACACTGACTTCAAATCTTGATTCTGTCTCCCAGTGACCATGTCATGCCATACTTTTTAGTCTCTAAATCTGTTAATGAGATATTCAATTTCCAGCTCCTCTCATTCAAAGTTCGGTGATTCTTCGATCCTGAAAATTGCAACCATGAATAGTAGTTATCAAGGGACTGCATTTTAGAATTTGGCTCTTGATCAGGCTGCCTGAGTTTGAAAACTGATTTTAGTATTTCCTGACTTAGGAAATGACCTTGGATGTAGTATGTACTCTAAGTCTTAGTTTGCTTATAATACAAACTACAAATGGGTTGTTGGTGGATTCAGTGACATGATCTCTGCCAGTGT
The DNA here is from genome assembly GCF_027580195.1 of Bos mutus. Lineage (NCBI taxonomy): Eukaryota > Metazoa > Chordata > Mammalia > Artiodactyla > Bovidae > Bos > Bos mutus. Next base: position 59,472,734 of record NC_091627.1, read on the forward strand.
TGAGACATTACTATCCATTACTGTATCATAGTGTACAAATCTGTTACAACTTGGTATGTGTTGAGCCACCAACAGTATTGCAGAAGGTCTTCTCTGTGTAATTTTTGTTTCCTACCTTGACCATCAATATTTTGTTACTACGTCATAGGTTGGAGGTTGTTCTTTGAGCCTTTAATGAAATAAAAATTTGTGTTTTTTCCAGATAAACTTACTTGCAAACAGAAACAGACTCACCAACTTAGAGAGCGACCTTATGGTTGCCAGGAAGGAAGAGACGGGGAATTCGGGATGGCCATGTACATTCCACTATATTTAAAATGGGTAACCAACAAGGCCCTACTGTGTAGTACATGGAACTCTGCTCAATGTTACATGGCAGCCTGGATGGGAGGGAAATTTAGGGGAGAATGGAGACATGTTTATGTATGGCTGAGTCCCTTTGCTGTCCACTTGAAACTATCACAAAATTGTTAATCGGCTATAGCCCAGGATAAAATAAAAAGTTTAAAAAACATATATATATATATTTTTTTTTTTTTTGAGAAGGACTAATAGAAAAGATTCATATTCACTGTAAAGTTCAACTGTTTTGTTAGTATTGAAAAGTGAAAGTGAAGTCACTCAGTCCTATCGACTCTTTGCAACCCCATGGAATGTAGCCTACCAGGCTCCTCTGTCCATGGAATTTTCCAGGCAAGAGTACTGGAGTGGGTTGCCATTTCCTTCTCCAGGGGATCTTCCCAACTCAGGGATCGAACTCTGGTTCCTGCATTGCAAACAGACGCTTTACCATCTGAGCCACCAGGGAAGCCCTTTGTTAGTATTAGAGAAGTTAATTGAGGCTTAACTAGTACTGTTACAAACCAGTAACATTGAAAACTTACACAGAACCTGCCATGTGCAAAACTATGAGAAAAACTGCTGTTTTGGGCTTATGGTTTAAGACATAGTTCTACCTCATATGAACTCTGTAATCTTAAGCACATTACATAACATCCTTAGTAACAGTTTGCACGTCCACAAGGAAAGGTTAATGTCATCAGTGCCTGTGGACACCCCTTTCTCTTCTGTTATGGGGTGAGCTGTCTGTGTTCCTAGGTAAGGGTAACATCTCTACTTGTGGTCCCCCTTTCCCACCTCACATACTAGATATGCCTCAGCAATTTTTCCTTCTCTCTCTTACAGCACCGATCTTCTTTCTCTGCTAGACGATTTTCACAAGCCTTTGTCAGGAAGGAATACATTTTTCTCTACTGCTTTAGATTCTTCTGGCTGGTCTGACAATTAAATTGACCTGAGACACATTAACAGGAGAAAACAGTTTAATCACATGGATAAGTGGGAGAGATCTAGAAAAACTGAGTAACTTGCCCAAATGGCTGAAACCGTCATCTTAAATATCATCTTCAGCTAAAGACAAAAGAGGATGTTGGAGGTAGTGATTTGACACTTCAAAGGAGAGGAAGGCAATTCATATGAAGATGGAAAAGTAATGTTTGGTATCACTTCATGGCAAATAGATGGGGAAAAAGTGGAAACAGTGACAGATTTTATTTTCTTGGGTTCCAAAATCAATGCAGATGGTGAATGCAGCCATGAAATCAAAAGACTCTCCTTGGAAAAAAAGCTATGACAAACCTAGACAGCTTATTAAAAAGCAGAGACGTCACTTTGCTGACAAAAGTCTGTATAGTCAAAGCTATGGTTAATCCAGTAGTTATGTACGGATGTGAGAGTTGGACCATAAAGAATATTGAGTGTCTGGAGAATCCCCATGGACAAGGAGCCTGGCGGGCTATAGTCCATGGGGTCACAAAGAGTCGGACACTACTGAATGACTAACGCTTTTTCTTTCACTTTTATGGTTAACTGTTTTTCAACAAATGTGCCAAAGTAATCCAACAGAGAAAATTAAAATCTTTAAAAATAAATGGTGCTGGGGCAACTGGGTATCTGTATGAAAACATAATATTTATGTTGACTCTCACACCTCATACTCTATGCAAAAGTTAATTCTAGATGGACCAAATTGAGCTTTTCTCCCAGACTTGCAACTTCTGTAAGCTTCCTCATTTCATTAAAGCAACTCTATCCCAATTCCTCAGGCAGAAAATCCTGGATGCAACCTTGTCTCCTCTGTCTTTTTCTGCACCCACATTGTCAGCATGTCCTGTTAGTCCTGCTTTCAAAGCAGTGTGACCTCTTGCCTTAGGTTATTCTAGTAAACTCCTATCGATGGGTCCTATCCCACCCCTGACAGTGTATTCTCATCAGAGCACTCAGGAGGGTCCGGTTATGTATAAGTCATGTGAAATTATTTTGCTCAAAACCCACTGTTTGTCTTACTTGGAGTATAAAAAATTTTCCTGTACCCAACGGGCGCCTGTAGGACCTGCCCCTCCCCGCTGTGACTCTGTGCTGTCAACACTCTGGGTACACACCTACTTTAGGACTTTTCATCCATTGCTCTTCCCGCTGCCTAAAATGGTTATCCCTTATCATGATTCACTTCCTCACTTCATTTAGGTCTTTAAATCTAAATGTTACCTTATTAGTGACAACATTCCTCATGACTGATCTGACCTTATAACCTCACTCTAACAATCACTGCCCTCTTTCTCTGCTATAAATTTCTATTTAATACATATAATTATTTAAGATATTGTTTATGTATTAATCTTATTTATCATTTATCTCTGCAGCTAGACTATAATCCTCACAAGGGCAGGGAATTTTACCTATGTTGTATCTCCAGCATCTAAAACAGTGCCAGCAATATTTTAGGCATTCAATCACTACTAAATGAGAAAAGGAATAAAAGGAAGTGAGAAAAGGAAGTCTCTCAAGGAAAACTTGGGGGCCCTACACTGGCATACCCCCACCTTCAGCTGGGTTGGTAGTCTTTTCCTGGGCAGAGACAGCGTTTCAACAGTGTTCGAGACTTACCAAGCATGAAATATCAATCATTCGTGAGAAAAAAGAGGTCCACATCTATGGCATGGAGCTGGGCATCACCTGTTGGGAATAAAAATAATTGGACATCTTGAAAGCAGCATATGGATTGCATATACACTAAGACACAGTTAAAAGAACCAAAACTTCCTGGTAGTTGGGAGTGGGTTTAGAATAATAATAAATGTTTAGTGTCATAAGATTGGGATAGTCCAATGGCTAAACCCCTACTTCCACCCACCACTCCTAAGCCACCTGTTCCACCCACCACACCACCCCAAGTACTCTTGGATGCATCATTTCCCCTCTGGGTTTGTATGATATAAGACATTTGCATTATATTAAGACAAAGCTATGGATTATGGATCCTGGAGTCTTTTTTTCCAGCTCTAATGTCTATTAGAGTACATTAGAGTAGCTTCAAAACTATGCTGTAACTTTCTATTAACTTTCTTTTTTTTTTAATAAGAAAAGACGTTTCCAGAATTAACCATGGGTCTTAGATTTGGTGCTAACACATCCCCATAGGTTCTTAAACAGGTTGATAATTAAATGCAAAATTTGGATAAAACAGAGAGAAAAGAGGGTGAGTCAAGAAATAGTAACAAAAAAACAATCAAAAAATGGATGGTGGAGAGCAAGAACTGGGGGACCAAAAGGGAGATAGAGGAGGAGGAAGCAGCAGCAAAAGCTGATCGATGGAGGATAAGCAATGAAAGAGGAAAGGGAAAGAGGAAGTGAAGACAGATCCTTGTCTGTTTATTTTTTTACACTGTACCTGGTCCAAGCACTGACAATTCCAAGACCTAGCTCTTTCATTGTGTCCCCCAACCTAGTAAGTCTCTTTGTATTTTCTTGAGTTGCTGGACTTTGGTGAGCCCAGGTGGCTGCCAGGCCTATAGAAGGTGCCACAGATCTATAGACTACTGGTTTTTTCAATTTCCCTAAACCATTTTCTTTTCTGATGCTGTCATTTCATGGGGCTGATTCAGCTTCCTTGTCCTATTAACCAATAAGAGAATTAATGATTTTCTGATGCTGACTCATTCATCTGTACAGATGGAAGTTTGTTGAGAACTGAACTCTCATCCCTGTTATCACCATTATGTTAGTTTGCTTGGGCTGCTGTGACAAAGCATTTGTTGTTCTTCAGTCGCTAAGTCATGCCCGACCCCATGGACTGTCACCTGCCAGACTCCTCTGTCCATGGGATTTCCTAGGCAAGAATACAGGAGTGGGTTGCCGTTTCCTCCTCCAGGGAATCCTCCCGACTCAGGGACCAAACTCGTGTCTCCTGCATTGGCTGGTGGATTCTTTACCATTGAACCACCAAGGGAGCCCAACAAAGTATTGGGGTGGCTAAATAGTTTCATAAGATGGTATGGGCAAACCAGAATGAACTTTTTGGCAAACCTGATACCACGAACTTGGTGACTTGAAATGACACAAATTTATTCAGTTCAGGAGGCCAGAAGCTTGAAATTAAAGTGGTTCCTGCTTGAAGCTCTGAGGCAGAAGCCACCACAAGCCTCTTTGCTAGCTTTTCTGGCTCTCCAATGATCCTTGGGGGGCTTTCTTGGTGGCTCAGGGATAAAGAACCTGCCTGCAATGCAGAAAACATGGGTTGGATCCCTGGATTGGGAAGATCCCCTGGAGGAGGGCACAGCAACCCACTCTAGTATTCTTGCCTGGAGAATCTTATGTGCTGAGGAGCCTGGTGGGCTTCAGACGGTAGGATTGAGAAGAGTCTGGCATAGCTGAAGCGACTGAGCACACACACACGCTCAGTGATCCTTGATGTGAATTACTTTGCAGTTGCTTTATTCCAATCTTTGCTTTCATCACCACATGACCTTCTCCCTGTGTGTCGCTGCATCTCTAATCTCTTTATAGAAGGACACTGGGCATTGGATTTAGGGACCACCCTAATTCAAAATGACCTCACTTAAAAAAAGATTATTTTGAAAAAAACTAGAGAATAACAGGAAGCTGCAGTGACAGAACATAGATGTCTGGTGTGCTCTTCACCCATTTCCCCCAGTGGTTACTTCTTACATAATTATAGCACAATATCAACCTCAGCAATGTGACATTGCTACAATGTGTATGTACCATGCTATGTCATTTGAAGGAATGATGCTGAAGCTGAAACTCCAGTACTTTGGCCACCTCATGCGAAGAGTTGACTCATTGGAAAAGACTCTGATGCTGGGAGGGATTGGGGGCAGGAGGAGAAGGGGACGACAGAGGATGAGATGGCTGGATGGCATCACTGACTCGATGGACGTGAGTCTGAGTGAACTCCGGGAGTTGGTGATGGACAGGGAGGCCTGGTGTGCTGCGATTCATGGGGTCTCAAAGAGTCGGACACAACTGAGCGACTGAACTGATCTGATGAAAGTGGAACTGTTAGTCACTCAGTTGTGCCTGACTCTTTGAGACTCCGTGGACTGTAGCCCACCAGGCTCCTCTGTCCATGGGATTCTCCAGGCAAGAATACTGGAGTGGGTTGCCATTCTCTTTTCCAAGGGATCTTCCCGACCCAGGGATCCAACCCATGTCTGCTGCATTGCAGGCAGATTTTTTATTGTCTGAGCCACCAGAGAAGCCCTATCACATTTCTAGATGTATATAACCACTACTGCAATCCAGAAATAGGATTATTCCCTTATCACCAATTTCTCCCCATATTTTTAAATTTTTAATTAACTGTTGGATGCACTGGGTCTTGGTTGCTGCCTTGGGGTTTTCTCTAGATGCAGTTGTGGTGAACCTGGTTGTGGTGGTGCTACTCTTTAGTTGCGGTATGCAGGCTTCTTATTGTGGTGCGTCTCTTGTTGCAGAGCACAGGCTCTATAGAGTGAGTTCGGGCTCTGTAGTTGTGGTGCACAGGCTTAGTTGTATCACAGCATGTGGAATACTCCAGAGAAGGGATTGAACCTGAGCCCCCTGCATTGGCAGGTGGATTTTTAACCCCTAGACCACCAGGGATGCCCACCAAGTTCTCCCTCTATAGTTGCATTCAGTCTTCTTTTCCCCCACCAACCCTCACCCCTGGCAACCAGTAATCTGTTCTCCACCTCGATAATAATATAGTTTCAAGAGGGCTGAGTGCTGAAGAATTGATGCTTTTGAACTGTGGTGTTGGAGAAGACTCTTGAGAGTCCCTTGGATTGCAAGGAAATCCAACCAGTCAATCCTAAAGGAAATCAACCCTGAATATTCATTGGAAGGACTGATTCTGAAGCTCCAATATTTAGGCAACCTGATGCAAACAGCCAACTCATTAGAAAAGATCCTGATGCTGGGAAAGATTGAGGGCAGGAGGAGAAGGGGACGACAGAGGATGAGATGGTTGAATGGCAGCTGACTCGATGGACACGAGTTTGAGCAAGCTTCGGGAGGTGGTAAAGGACAGGGAAGCCTGGTGTGCTGCAGTCCATGGGGTCACAAAGAGTCAGACATGACTGAGCGACTGAGCAACAACAACAATAATGTCATGTAAAAAGAATCTTGTACTGTGTGACCTGTTGAGACTGGCTTTCTTTTTTTTCCACTCAGTATAGTACACTTCAGGATCATCCTAGTTGTTGCATATATATCAGTATTTTGTTTCTTTTTATTGCTACATGGTATCCATAAAATGGATATATCACAATTTGTTCAGCCTATTAGTTAGAGGCATGTTGAGGGATCTGCTGAGTCACCTTTCGAGTCATGTATAGGGGGCCATGTTGGTGGTTTGCAGTTATTACATACAAAACTGTTATGAATAACTATGAACAGGTTTTTGTGTATGTGTACTTTCTTATTTCTTGGGGATAAATGCTGTGGAATGCAATTACTGGTGTATTTTGTTTAGTTTTTCAGGAAACCAGCCAACTATTTTCTAGTGTTACCTGTAACATCTTACATTTCCGCTAGCAATGGATGAAAGATCCAGTTTCACTGCATCTTTACCAGCATTTCAGTATAATCTCACTTTAATTTGATTACATCTGCGAGAACCCTATTCCCAAATGAGGTCACTTTTATAGGAATGCGAGCTGGAATTTGAACGTATCTTTTTGTAGGATACAATTATTACCCGTAATACCTGTTTCTACTTCCTTGAGTCACAGTGGGTCTGTCTTCAAAGTTTTGCTTTATGAAAAGACCCTTGCATGGGATCAGAGATGCTATTGACTGTTGAGTTTTGCCTCCAGAGATGGATGAGAAAGTTTATGTCATTTGAAGGGACCTTACTAAGTCTTTCTGAACTTTGTTCAGACCTCCAAAATTTCAGAGACTTGATAAAAATAAATATTCTCAAGATGTACAATGTCAGTGTTGTCTCCCTACCCTCTTTTCCCATGAGAGTCCTTTCCCACTTGCTCCAGTACTGACAAAGGAAAGGGAAAAAATGGAAGAAAAACTGGATTATAAAGTTCTTGAGGGAAAGGACACCATCTTAGTTACTTGTGTACCTCTTTCAGGGTATCAGCTGAAAAAGGTGCTCAGTAAATGTTTGTTGGATGGGTAAGTAGATGAGATGGGAGAGGCTAGGATGGCTGCACAGAAGTGGGGGAAGAGAGTCAAGGTTGGTATTATATGTGGCCTCCTCCTGACCTCCCTGCTTCCCAAACACATAACCTCTCATTCATGGGATCCTAATATATGGATCAGGTTAACTACATTCTTTTGCCCATAGCTGAACGTCTGTTCCTTTCCATTGCTACTTATGTATGTATGCCTCTGATTTCCAAATGGAGAAGTCCCTGAGAAGGTAGCATTTGAGTTTCTGTTCTGTGCAGCACCCTAAGCACCGGAAGGCAGAATGATTATATAGATGTCAAGAGAGCAGAATTGGGCAGGTGGGGATTTGATCCTTGGCCCACCATCTGTGTGGCTTTGATCTATTACTTATTCCTCTTGGCCTCTCTTATCTGTAAATTGGGTATAAGATATTGATGTGAGCATATCTTGAAGTAGAATGCATATACAGAATCGTGCACAGATTATAATTTCACAGCTCAATACATTTTCACAAAATGGCATGCTTCACATTACCAAGAATACAAGAAGCCCCATCTTATATTCTCTTAGGCACTACCTCCGCTGCTGCTGCTGCTAAGTCGCTTCAGTCGTGTCTGACTCTGTGCGACCCCATAGATGGCAGCCTACCAGGCATCGTTGTCCCTGGGATTCTCCAGGCAAGAACACTGGAGTGGGGTGCCATTGCCTTCTCCTATGCATGAAAGTGAAAAGTGAAAGTGAAGTCACTCCGTTTTGTTCGACTCCTGGTGACCCCATGGACTGCAGCCCACCAGGCTCCTCCATCCATGGGATTTTCCAGGCAAGAGTACTGGAGTGGGGTGCCATTGCCTTCGCGCCCAAAGTAATTCCTATCCCAATTTCTAATTGTATTTTTCCTGGTTTTGAACTCTTCATAGATGAAAATATAGGGCATATCTTTTGTGTTTGGTTTCTTTTGCTGATTGTCATGCTTATGAGAATCATCTATATTGTTTGGTATAGTTATAGTTTAATATACAAACATGCTACAATTTAATGACTCATTCTACTGTTGGTGGACATTTGGGTTGTTTCTAGTTTGGGGCTTTTATGAATGAAGATGCTCTGAAAAATTCTTACATAAGTTTTTTTAGTGGGCAGGGACATATTCATTCAAGGGCAGGATTGGTAGGTATTAGGGTATGAATATCTCTCAGCTATATAGAACCTGACTTACACTTTAATAAACATTTTGTGTTTTAACTGTGTTTTCTGGTAGCTCAGCTGGTAAAGAATCCACCTGCAATGCAGGAGACCCAGATTGGATTCCTGGGTCAGGAAGATCCAGTGGAGAAGGGATAGGCTACCCACTATTCTTGGGCTTGGGCTTCCCTGGTGGCTCAGCTGATAAAGAAACCATCTGCAATGCTGGAGGCCTGGATTCTATCCCTCGGTTGGGAAGATCTCCTGGAGAAGGGAACGGCTATCCACTCCAGTATTCTGGCCTGGAGAATTCCATGGACTGCAATGGGGTCACAAAGAATTGGACACGACTGGGCAACTTTCATGTTCTTTCATTTTAACTGTGTAGTGTAGTAAGAATTAAATTAGGTTGTGGAAACATTTAATGTGGTCTTTGGCAGATAGGAGGCCTCAACATCTATTGCATTTAAAATGTAATGAAGGCATCGTATTCCCTTAAGTCAAAGTGCCATAATGGACTTAAATATCTCCCTATTGCTTCTTCACCTACATTATTATCATTGTATAGCCACAATGAATGAATCTGTTTCTAGCCATTCCATTCTTTTGAAAGATTTTCTGTTGGTAAATTAGATTCAACTGGATCAAAGACTATGTTATCATAAGAACCATCACCCTGCAAAGGGCTCTGAAGCCTGCTGAGAAGGGGAAATCAAAGAGGCAAGAGTCTCAATCCCAATGACATATATAACTAAGGAAAACTTATTGTATAGCCCAGGAAACTGTACTCTATACCCTGTGATGACCTGTATGGGAACAAAATCTAAAAAAGAGTGCATATATGTATATAGACAACTAAGTCACTTTGCTGTACATCTGAAACTAACACAACATTGTAAATCAACTATATTTCAATAATAAAAAAAAAAAAAAAAAAGAAGCAAGCCTCTCATACCATGGCCCAGGAGAGGGCTATGAATATAGATGGCTTGTGGGTTTCATGAAAGAGTAAGGTAGGGTAGGCTAGAATGGAGGCTGATGATTTTTATAAATGATGGTATGGTTTTTATCAACTCAATATTTAATTCCTTAGAAGATAAACTGGGGTCATTAGAAAAACAGTGTTTAAAAACCTTTGATCAAGGAACTTCCCTGGTGCTCCAGTGGTTGAGAATCTTCCTGCCAAAGCAGGGGACTTGGGTTTCATCCTTGGTCTGGGAAGATTCCACATGCTGTGGCTGGGCAACTACTGAGCCCCTGTGCTGCAACTACTGAAGCTCACATGCTCTAGAACCCATGCTCTGCAACAAGAGAAATCACCTCAGTGGGAAGCCGGTTCACCGCAACTAGAGAGCAGTCCCTGCTCTTTGCAACTAGAGAAACTCCGTGCAGCAATGAAGACCCAGTGTGTGCGTGTGTGCTAAGTCCCTTCAGTTGAGTCCAGCTCTTTGTGTCCCTATGGACTATTGCTTGCCAGCCTCCACTGTCCATGGAATTCTCCAGGCAAGTACACTGGAGTGGGTAGACCCAGTGCAGCAGCCCCCCATCCCCCCAAAAATTTAAAAAACAAAACAAAAACCCTTAAATCAGAAAGGAGAGAGAAATCACAGGTGCAAAGATTTACTTTATTTATTCATTGTCCCCCCAACATTAGCACGATTAAAGCCAAAGAGGGGGAGGGGGATGAGGTGGGGAGATGGGTCAGAGGATTGCAATAGGGGTTGATCTGTGGACAAAGGGCCTGAGGAGGGGTGAGGGGCTGGGACCGAATCAGCACAGGTGACTGGGGAGCTTGTAGACCTCTTGCTCTAACACTCGTTCTTACTGAAGCTCTTGACGAGGGCGGTAGTCAGGCTCTTGTGGCTGACCTCACACGTATAGGCGTCATGGCTTTGGTACTCTGAGCTGGGCAGTGTCAGGATGCTGCTGAGGCTGTAGGTGCTTTTCTTGCTGTCCTGGTCTGTGAAACTGTTTTGGAAGTTGCTGCTGCTCTGAGTAACCCCATCCACTTTCCACTTGACATTGATATCTTTGGGGTAGAAATCATTCACCAAGCACACGACAGAGACAGTTCCGGTCTTCAGCTGCTCATCAGATGGTTTGAAGAGGAAGACGGATGGCTCAGCATCAGACCCTGAGGAAGGAAGAACAGAGAAGGGTGTTTAAGTAACAGTGAAGTTCTCTACTGGGGTGCACTGTCTGGAGGTGACCTTGGAAATGCAATAGAAAGATGTGCAGAGAGCCACATGCTCTTTTTGTAGTATCCAGGGGCCACCCAGGGAAGTCAAGAAGCAAACTCACAATTGCCATGATTTTGAGTTTTTCTGTAGCCCCCTACTCCTTAAGAAAGCTCTGAATTTTTTGTACTCTTTGCAGCCATTCTAAGGCTGCAAAATAATATGAATTTTAGAAAAAAATGAAGTGAAATATCCCATGAAGATACTCCTCTTTGGGTCAATCCTTGATAGCTTTAAACATTCTCTCCTGCATTAAAGTATTAAATAATTAGCATATTTGATACAAAAATTCTTGTAAGTCCTTATATCTTCCAGGGGATTGTCCCAACCTAGGGATCAAACCCAGGTCTCCCACATTGCAGGCAGATTCTTTACTGGCTGAGCTATCAGGGAAGCCCTATCAACTTTTTAATGGAATTTAAAAATTCATTAAAAGATTTTTTTAAAGCCCTAAATAATTTTAGAACTGTTTAAAATACTTAAATAGTTTGAGCAGTTTGAAAAGAGTTTTAAGTTTTCTGACCTTATCTTTCTTTCCTTCATCTGTGTTCCCTGCCTCCTACAAGGGAACCCAGCGCAAGAGGCCAAGAAACAAAACCACTTCATCAGACCCTCTTGGAGTTTAGAAGTGAGAACAGATCTAACAAGATCACTTCCCCCTTGCCTCTCCTAGTCCTGTGCAGTGATGTCAGGCTGTCTTCTACTTCCTGGGCTTCCTTTGGGTGTGTTGGGGTCAGACCCACCCTTCATGGGTGAGCCCTAAACTCTGAGTCTGGGTCCGAGCATGTGTGTGTGGGTGTCAACCCCTTCACCGTCTGTGATCAAGCCAGCAACTCTCCCACTCCTTGCAAAAGGCCTCAAAGGGAGACCCCCAGCCCTGGCCTTATGACTGTCACCATATGGGGCAAGTCTCAGGCAGACTCGTAGGGTCAACTGTAATTTCAGCCACCTGCCCAGGAGAAGCTGATGAGCTGCACTTCTGAGCAGCTGTCAGATGGCCTGCTAGAAATCCCCTTGGTGGGCCTTTGAGTTCTTGAATGGGGGAGTGTGAATTAAATAACAAAGAATTCTTTGCTGGGAGAAGTCACAGATCAGTGAACAGATTTTATAAAGCTATAAACCTCCATGTTAACCAAGCAGTTCAATATCAGATACTGAATTTTTAATGTTTTGATATTTTCCTTTCTTTTACTCTTCGTATTATTTTTTTCAGAGAATTTTATAAAATAGCCTATGCAGTAAAATAAGTTGAATTCTAGAAAAAAAGGAGATGAAATATCCTATGAAGATACTCCTATTTGGGTCAATCCTTGATGGCTTTAAACATTCTATCCTGCATTAAAATATTAAACAATTATCATATTTGACATGGAAATTCTTGTAAGACCTCATATTAACTTTTTAATAGAGTTTAAAATTAATTGAAAGATTTTTAAAAGGCCCCAAATTATTTTAGAACAGTTTAAAATACTTACATAGTTTAAACAGTTTGAAAAGAGTTTTAAAATGTCCCTAAAATAGTCCTGTCAGGTTGTCCACAAACCAAAAATAATCTTTTTCAAGTATCACTTTTGAAATTAGCCAGAGTAAACAACAATGACAATAACGAATTTTAAAATGATTTTAAAGGGTAAAACACCCAGATTGAAAATTTTCTATCATGGAATGAGGGGGTTGGAAAATACTTTCCTGTTTTTTATAAAAAATTTATAAAAAAATGCCATTTATAAAAAAATGCCATTGAGTTTTTATCAATGGCATTTATATACATTTAGATATTTTGTACGCCTGAAATATAATCTTACTGAAGCCATTACATTTCTGAAAATTAAAAACACCACAAATTTATCTAATTTTTTTTCAGCAATATAACTATAATGATATTTAGTTTGAACTTTTAACTCAGTAAGTTAACTGATCAAAACCTGAATGGCCAGATTGCTAGTCTTCAGTTAGATTTTTGCTGGTCTGAATTTTGCCCTAAGAGTTATATGTATAAAGAGAAAATTATATATATATATAAATATATAATGTTAACTTTTATATATATTTCATTTTGATTGAACATTTATTACTAAATATATTTGATGAGAGGATATTGAAATAATTATAGATCACTGAAAAAAACTAAGTTCTTTATAGTCCCCTACTGGTAATTTTTATTAAGCAGATACAATAATATAAGTTTTATTTTTGTAATTGCTGTCAAAAATCAGGCTTCTCCCTATTTTCCCCATGTTAGCTCACGTCCATCACATTTCTGTTCTCTACTGTTAGCGACATGATTCGTATCACTGTGTCAGGAAAGTGGGCCATAACACAGCTGAATGGGCGATCACCGGGTTGGCCATGCCTTTTGAGGCCTTTAGCGGCCAGGTGCGTGGCCACTAGAGCCCAGGGGCCTGGCCGCCAACGTCCTTCAATCATGAAAGAAGACGCCCCGAAGTCTAAAGACAGCCGCGAGGTCTGCAGACCACGTTAGCGGCCACAGCCCCCACAGCGGTACAAAGACACCGCCAAGTAATAAGAAAAATCATACTCATTAAAATATTTCCTATCTTTTTAACGTCTGTGGGCATCTAAAAAGTGCAGTTATTTTATTTTCCTTCGCTTAAATTTCTTCAAAGCTGAGCTTTTGGGAGCAACCCTCTTGCCTTCATTTATAAGAGGAGATGTATTTATACATTTCCAGTACAGTCTAATACAGAAATTTGGCTTTTTTTTAGAGTCATCTGTCAAGGTATAGAACCCCTATAGCATTTCTGAATATTGACAGTTTTTCATTTATTTTAGACTCTAAAAATAACACAGCTGCTGATTCTCAATCAAGCAGAAACTTTAACATAGACAAGTATATTTTTCTAATGTCTTACTGATTTTTTAGTGCATTCCATTAATTTTTATTGGTATAAAATAATTTATCAGACACATTTCTCTACTTTTCTGTTTTGTACATCTAGCAAAAATCAGTACAATATTTGGCAAATCTCAATGAAAATTAATTCACTTTGGCTCTTTAGAGCTGCAAAGATTCCTTGTTATGGAGATATTTGAAAAAATTTTAATATCCTATCCCAGGGACATTCTACAAATCTTAAGATGTAAAAAATTTAAGTCTCTGTTATGATTTTTAAAAGCTAAACATCTTTATCTTTGGAAAAGTGTCCTTTTTCATCGACACTTATTTTTTCCCCCTTTGAGTCATTTGGTTTAGATTAAATTAATCTTTTTTGTCTACAAATCCAGTTTTGGAGCTGAGTTTAACTTTTCAAACTGATAATAAATCTGAAATAGTCTCATTTACCCATCTCTACAAAACTCATACTTAAGCCTCTAAAAGTCCATACTGGCATTTAGACCCATATTTCAGAAGGTAATAGAGAAAAATTATTTACGTCTAATCTTCAGACGTGTCCCTTGGCCAAAGATGATCCACAGATTTAACTTACTTTCCTCTCAACAAAAAACACTTTTTGCTGCTAATCTCTTTCAATGGTCAGATACAGAGAAAACCTGGTCATTTAGGTGCCACATTAACTAACTAGCTTTTTGCTCTTTCTTGAGACAAACTGATTTCCAGCCCCCGACTCATCTGATTTTTCAGAAGAACCCCATTCTCTTCAAAACTGACCTCAACTCATATCCCAAGCATTAAACCCCCCAAATTTCACAGCTCTATAAGAAAAAGGAGTTGAAAAGTGCACTTACGATTGATTTCCACCTTGGTCCCGCCGCCGAACGTAATTCACAGCGAAGTCCCTGACATATCCCCCTTAACAAAAACCTCCTTCTGAAGCCAATCACAGGAAAGAGCCCAGTCCACAGAAAAATCCAGTCATTTCTCTGCCTTTCTCTCCACAAACCCTACTCTCCTTACAAATTCAACGATGTGGCTGTTTGTTCAGCTTAAAAATTGACTATCTTCTGATTTTCTGTCTTTTACTTTTGGGGACACCAGGCATGGCTCATGTAACCAAAATATCACAAACCCGCACAACTGATACAACAGGACAGAAGTCTCCAGTACAAACAATTGAACAAAAGTTTACTCACATTTGATCTCCACTCTGGTCCTTGGCCCGAAAGTGAACCACAGTGATTCCCCCTAATTTCTGCTTGTACAAATACCTACCCTGAAGGGGCATCAAGCCCCCTTCCCCAATTACGTTAAAATTAATCTTAAATTTACCATCAGCTAGCCTCCTATGGAAGAATTTCCCTTCCCCTCCTCTGTACCTAACCTGGGAATGAAATTTGTTTTAGCCCTGACACCGAATTAATGAAAACAGGCAAAAAGGAACAAAAAGTAAACCAATTAGACAGAAACAGCAAAGGATTAGCTGAAAACAATACTTACTTTTGATCTCTACCTTGGTTCCTTGGCCGAAAGTATTTACACAACAGTTCCTCTTAACCTTGTTCCTATACAAAAACCCTTTCCCTTCCTGACCACTGAGCAAAGCTCTGTTTCAGAACAGACCCTTTGCTCCCCAATACATTTCTGAAACTATCACTCAGACAAGTTATTCTCACCCAGAGACTGGTTCTTCATAGAAAATGTGCAATCAGTTCTCCTGTTTGATTACGGATGGATTATAGCTTTGCCCTGGAGAATGGCAGAGTCTGGTTTCATAGAGTCAATGAATGTATGGATCATTTCAGAGACACAGGGATCATAAGACACAGACAACTGAGAAAGGAAAGTTTGGATTTTACTCACGTTTGACTTCCAGCTTGGTTCCTTGACCTAACGTCCATCACAATGATAGCTGTACGTTATCTCGCTGTATAAAAACCCTTCTCACTAAAGGGGAACAGAGCCTCGGGTCAAGCCGCTGAAGCTTAACTCCCATCTCAAGCAGGTGGGGGGGCCCTGGGGCTTTTCTGATAGAGAATGTTTGTCATTCTTAGGTGAATTCTAAAATCCTTAGATGATTTATTTATGTCGATGGCCTAAATAAATGGTCCCATACGTTAGCAATCTCCCACCTCTGGACTGCTACTTATTTACTGGAAAGCAGGTTGAGTATAAATTAGAAAGAAAGATAAACTCATTTTATAAAACCCTGTACTTTTAGACAGTTGAAGCTTAGTTGATTTACAGTGTTGTGTTAGAGACATCAAAGTGATTCAGCTATATACACACACATATATATTCTTTTTAACATTCTTTTCCATTATACATTATTATAAGGTATTCCAGTAGTCATGTATGGATGTGAGAGTTGGACTATAAAGAAAACTGAGTGCTGAAGAACCAATGCTTTTGAACTGTGGTGTTGGAGAAGACTCTTGAGAATCCCTTTGACTGCAAGGAGATCAAACCAGTCCATCCTAAAAGAGATCAATCCTGAATGTTCATTGGAAGGACTGATGTTGAAGCTGAAACTCCAATACTTTGTCCATCTGATGCAAAGAGCTGACTCATTGGAAAAGACCCTGATGCTGGGAAAGATTGAGGGCAGGAGGAGAAGGGGACGACAAAGGATGAGATGGTTGGATGGCATCACCGACTCAATGGACATGAGTTTGAGAAAACTCTGGGAGTTGGTGATGGACAGGGAGGCCTGGTGTGCTGCAGTCCATGGGGTCGCAAAGAGCTGGACACGACTGAGAGACTAAACTGAACTGAACTGACTGAATGTATTTCCCTGTGCTATATACAGTAGGGCCTTGTTGTTTATCTCTTTAATATCATGTATCTGTTAATCCCAAACTCCTAATTTATCTCTCCCCCGTCTTTCCCCTGTGGTAACCATAAATTTGTTTTCTATGTCTATTTCTGTTTTGTAAATAATATCATTTTAAAAACTGTACTTCTTTATACCTTCTCCTGGGGTGAGGGGAGGGGCGGGGCTTGCACATGACAAACCTCATTCAATGTTATTATGAAACTTCTTAGCTTTTCTCAGTTAATAATACTGAAATAATGTTTTTTTCTATTTGAAACTCTCTTTTGCCACCATGTTGTTTTAAAAAAAGACTAAATGTATTAATATATCAAACCAAGGCCCATGTCTTATTTTGAAATATATTTTGGAGTGAAGCTGTAGATGGCCCATGAAACAAAAACAAAGATCAAAAGAGTAGAAAAGTAGACTTTTCTTGGTTAGTTGTCTGTTGTCATAGGACAGGTAGAGCTGGAGGGGTACCCACCATGCCACAATGAGCTGAACCAGGTGTATGCTGTCTTTGGAGCTGCTAGAGAATTGTGGCATGCCTTGATGTTTCCATAGTAACCCCATCAAGGGCCCTGAAGACCTCATTTTGCTGTGAGCCCATCTCTACTTATTCTGGTCCTGTTTCCCTTTTAACTTTCCATTCCCACTTCAGCATACTAAAGTCCTTACTGTTCTCCTGAGACCTCCAGCTTCTACAAAGCTCCCCCTCTTCTTGGAAACACTTTTGTTCACCTGCCTTACTTGTGAACAACTAATTGTCTTTCAAGACTCAATTTAAGAGAGACTTTCTGTTGGATTATCTCCCAGCAAACAACTCAATGTTGTAGAGTACAGAGGCAGGTCACTGAGCCTGTAACACCTAGTTGCTCTTATCTGCAGTTAGATTCTTTCTGCCCTACTGGATTGTAAGCTGTTTGATGTTTCATTGCCTTATATTTGGAAGGTCCAGTCTAGTATCTTCACTTGGTAAATGCTCAACAAACATTTGCAGAATGAATGAAAACAACAAAACAAGGGACAAAAACAAACCATAAATAGTTGAAAAATCAAGACTAGATCAGAGCCGATAAATTATAAAGGACCAAGGATTAATACTGACTATGGTAATAGTAAGTTTTACAAAAGAAATTGTAATAGTAATTCTGAAGTAGGTTCAATACTATATACAAGACTACACATGAAATGTTGTTTAAAAAGTAAAAAAAGAGAAGTTGTGTTAGGCATATACAGTGGAATATTACTCATCCATAAAAAGGAACGAAATTGGGTTATTTGGAGTGATGTGGATGAACCTAGAGTATGTAATACAGAGTGAAGTAAGTCAGAAAGAGAAAAATACCATATATTAGTGCATATATATGAAATGTAGAAAAACGGTACTGATAAACCTATTTGCAAGGAGGAATAGAGATGTAGACATAGAGAATGAACTTGTGGATGCAGCAGGGGAAGGAGAGGATGGGATGAATTGAGAGAGGAGCACTGACGTATATTGTGTGTAAAATAAATATTAAGAGCTAGTGGGAGACTGCTGTATAGCACCGGGAGCTCAGTTCAGTGCTTAAGGATGACCTAGAGGTGTGGGATGGTGGGGGGAAAGGGAGGCCCAAGAGGGAGTGAATATATGTATACTTGTAGCTGATTCACTTACAGCGTATAGTAACTAACACAATGTTGTAAAGCAGTTATCCTCCAATCAGAAAAAAAGGTAAAAGAAGAGAAAAGAACTGACATCTTCATCATAAACTAATTATGTCAGAGCTTTGCAATGGAGCACAAAACAGCCACTAAGGGGATAAAGTAGGTTTCTGCATAGTCACGTAGAAGGTGATACAGAAGATATAGGCTGAATGGTATATATTGTATGATACTATGATCCCATTTTAATTGAATATGTATGGATATGAATAGAGGCTAATTGCAGAAGGAAATACAATCAACTGTGCTCAGTAATTGTCTCCTAAAATTGATTACAGTGGTGTGTTGTTGTGGAAGAAAGGGGAGCAATGTCTTCTCTTTCTACTGTACTATTGTAGATTATTTGGTTTTTAAAAATTATGGGAATATATTCCCATAGAAACACTAAGGCTGTACCAATTTTGATAGCTTGATATCATCAAGTAGAATTCTCCATAGTCATGAGCAATTGTAAATATAATTTTTAAATGATATATACATGTTTAATTTTTCTTTGTCATTCAAATACTGTTTTAATAATATTTAAATTAAGAGTGCAAAAAAAGGTAGGAGTTCTCCTGTTCTGTATAGAGGATATTGTTTTACCAATGTAGGACATATGGGTGTGATGTGGGGGCTGAAAAATGTATATTCCTAAGTGAGTAAATAGGAGATTGAAAGTGAAGCATGTAAGTAAATGACTATTAAAAGCAGAATTTGCTACTAATAAAAGATTCTTATTATAAGAACTGTTGTGCAAAAGCTAGTTTTTTTGACTACACGCAATAGGATCAATAGGAATGGTTGTGATGTTTGCTGTAACACCACATGGATCACTGAAAAGTGGCTAAAAACCTAATGTGTATGTGGTTTATTATTTGAAGGCAAAGGATGTCTTAGAAGCATCTGTGAGGACCTACCATTCTACAGAGTGTCCAGGATGGGCCTTGATAAGATTGATTTACTAAGGAAAAATAGAGTCAATAAACTGGTCTGAGGGGTTCTTAGATTTATGCATGAGTGATGGAAACAGAAAATTTAGGGGAGCATTCCAAAAAACTCATCACTAAAGCTGCTTTCCATGTGGCTGCCAACAAAGTCAGATTCTTAGAATAAATTCTCAACTGCTCATGGTGTGTGTGTGTGCTCAGCTGCTCAGTCGTGTTTGACTCTTTGCAGCCCCATAGACTGTAGCCCACCAGGCTCCTCTGTCCTAGGGAGAGAAAGAAAACATGAAAGAGAGAAAGACGAAATACATGTGGATAAGTCATCCTGAAAACTGTTGAGAAGCTTTCTAATCAGTGTTCTCAGGTCTAGCATTTCAAGAAACACCATTTTTTTTTTTAAGTTTGACACAAGTAACCAGCCTATTTGAAAGGTCTGTCTCCCATCAGTACCATACAGAAAACCACCCAACATGTCAGAGACACAGTGACACAATTTTGCAAAGTTTGAGGACTGAGGGATTCCCTACCTGGCTCCTGAATGTTTGCGTCTGATAATCCATCCAGAAGTCTGTGGTTCAAAATTTTTTCCAGCTCATCATTCACAATCGGAGAAGGCAATGGCACCCCACTCCAGTACTTTTGCCTGGAAAATCCCATGGACGGAGGAGCCTGGTAGGCTGTAGTCCATGGGGTCACTAGAGTCGGACACGACTGAGCGACTTCATTTTCTCTTTTCACTTTCATGCATTGGAGAAGGAAATAGCAACCCACTCCAGTGTTCTTGCTTGGAGAATCCCAGGGACGGGGGAGCCTGGTGGGCTGCCGTCTATGGGGTCGCACAGAGTCGGACACGACTGATGCAACTTAGCAGCAGCAGCCAGAGCAGCAGCATCATTCACAGTAAAGTCCAAAGTAGGTGTGGTTCTTTTGGCTTCAGCTTGATTCCTTCCTCCTTAAGATCATACTGTCTGTCCTTTGTACTTGACTTAAGCTGATAATTCAAAAAATGAGGAGGAAATTCTTGAGCCACATTCAGTGGTGATCAGAACCTGATCAAGTGCTGTTCTCCAGGCTAGAGTGCCACAAATAGACATCTGACTTGAATCCCCAAGGGGCAAGGATGGCCTGCATTTGGCCAGAAGGAGGAAGACAGAGGAGGTCACTTGAGACCTGGAGATCACTGCTTCTTTGCTGCTTTGGGGCTGTGTCTATTTCCATCCATTTCTAAAGAAAGACATGCTGAGAGAAGCAAAGTCCTTTGCCCAACCATGTACAAGCACATAAGCTGTACTCCTGACCCGAAAGTCTGGTCCCGCTCTGGAAAATGTAGACGCTCATCTTGTTTCTGGGGCTTTCCAGGTGGCGCTAGCGGTAAAAGATCCGACTGTTGGTGCAGGAGATGCAAGAGACTCAGGTTCAGTCTCTGGGGCAGGAAGATCCCCTGAAAGAGGAAATGACAACCCACTCCAGTATTCTTGCTTGGGAAATTCAATGGACGAGGAGACTGGCAGGCTACAGCCCATAGAGTTGCAAAGAGTCAGACACCACTGAGTGCCTGAACATGCACACAAACACACATATCTTGTTTCCACGAAGACATGAAGGCTGCAGGTGTTTTTTTTTTTTTTCACTTTCTAGAGTGAAAGATAAAACAGTAGCAACATACCAGGGCTTATGAACCCTTGGAGAAGCTCTGACAATGAGATTTATATATTGAATGTTGTGGTTTCCAGTTGGTTTTACACTAGTGATGAATCTTTCAAGCTCTACCCTGGAGTTCCCTGGCCCCTTGTCTGTCTACTTGGCATGCAACTCTGTGTCCCCCTCACCCTGCTGCACAGAAACCCATTGCAGACAACTACTGTGATTGAGCCAGCTCTGCGTGCAGCCATGGAGTCCCTGAATTCAGGCTTGGTTCTGTCACGCGAGTGTATGTTCCTTGGTTCTTTGTCTCGTCACAACAAAGATTTGGAGCGACAGACATTAAAGCCCTCAGTGCGTCACAGCTCTCAGGTCTTGGACAAACCGTGTTATAGCTCTTAGGCAAATCAGTGTTACAGCTCTATTTTATTTAGAAGATAGCAGGAGAATCCATCCTCAAAGCGTGAGGGCATGCCAACCCAAAGACTCGAAGAGAAGAGTGTGGAGGAGAGTGCGGGGACAGAGAGAGAGAGTGAGCGAGGGAGAGAGAAAGAGCGCACGCATGTGGGAGAGAAAGAGAGCAAGAAAGTGCTTTGGCTCCTCCTTTTATATGTTTTTTCCTCCACCTGGGCCTGCCCTATGCAAATTGGGCTTAGCCAAGAGTGCTGTTTGTTCTACCTGAAGTCTTCACTCTGGTCCTCAGACCTTCCTTTGACCTTCCTTTGTTCTATTTTCGCAGGCTTTTCCCTTCCTTGTCTTTTAGCCACCGCCATTTTGGACTCCTTTTCCCTATTCTACTTACCTAACAGTTCCTCACATTTTTGCCTTTGTTGTCAAAATCTTCAAATCCTTCATGAACACTCTACCCTGCTTTCTGCTGACTCAGGACTACTCAGTGAGAGGCCCCTCCCACCCCTCTGACCACTCCCCACTTCCTCCTCTTCCTAGTTTTGCTCATTTTGACTAAGAACCTGGGCTCTGGATCTTTTCTGTCCACTGACCTGCATTGCCTCCTTCCCTTGATATGTACGTCCTGATTCCATTTCAAAAGGATTTCAATCTCACTCTACTTTCCAATTCTGCCCCCCACCCGCAATTCTGTTCAGCTCCAGGGGTCAGTTAAGCTGCTTACCACACAACCTAATATTTTGCTGCTGCTGTCTCTGCCCTGTTCTTTCTGTTGTGGGTTTCTTTGTTTCTTTTTTCTGATTATACCACAAAACTTGTGGATTTCAGTTCCTTGATCAAGGATTGACCCTGGGGCCCTTGGCAATGAGAATGTGGAGTCCTAACCACTGGACTGCCAGGGAATTTGCTTTGGGTTTATTTCTTTAAAAAATCATTTTTGCAATTAAGGTTTAAAAAATTTTTTGTATTTATTTATTTAAAATTTACTTATTTATTTGACTGTTCTGGGTCTTAGTCAAGGCACACAAAATCTTCTTCATTGCAGCCTACCAGATCTTTAGTTGCAGCATGAGGGATCTTTAGTTGTGGCATGTGGGATCTAGTTTCTTGACCAGGGATGGAACCCAGGTCCCCTGCATTGGGAGCATGGATTCTTAAGGGGAAATATTGTGATTGAATGTGTGAGTTTAATCCCTCTTCTTAAACTTGATTTTTCTTAAATTGGCTCCTTTGGTTTCTAAGTGGGGTTAAACTAGGCTTGTTCTTGGCTCTTACTCCCATGTTGCTGTTCAGTTGCTCAGTCATGTCCAACTCTTTGTGACCCTGTGCACTGCACGCCAGGCTTCCCTGTCCTTCACCATCTTCTGGAGCTTGTTCAAACTCATGTCCATTGGATCAGTGATGCCATCCAACCATCTCATCCTCTGTTGTCCCCTTCTCCTCCTGCCCTCAATCTTTCCCAGCATCAAGGTCTTTTCAAATGAGTTAGTTCTTCACATCAGGTGGCCAAAGTATTGGAGCTTCAGCTTCAGCATGAGTCTTTCCAATGAATATTCAGGGTTGATTTCCTTTAGGATTGACTGGTTTGATCTCCTTGGGACTCTCAAGAGTCTTCTCCAAATCACAGTTCAAAAGTATCAATTCTTCAGTGCTCAGCCTTCTATATGGTCCAATCTCATATCCATACATGACTACTGGAAAAACCATAGCTTTGCTAGACGGACCTTTGTCAGCAAATTAATGTCTCTGTTTTATAATATGCTGTCTAGATCTGTCATAGCTTTTCTTCCAAGGAGCATCTTTTAATTTCATGGCTTCAGTCATCATCTGCAGTGATTTTAGGGCCCAAGAAAATGAAGTCTGTCACTGTTTCCATTGTTTCCCCATCTATTTGCCATGAAGTGATGGGACCAGATGTAGGGTTGTCCAGTGAGGGGACTTCCCTAATATTTGGAAACCCAAAGAGAAGTCTTCAATATTATCCACGGGTTATATATGCGCATGCATGCTCAGTGGTGTCCGACTCTTTGAGACCCCGTGGACTGTAGCTCACCAGGCTCCTCTGCCCATGGAATTTTGTGGGCAAGAATACTGGAGTGGGTTGCCATTTCCTTCTCCAGGCGATCTTCCCAACGCATGGATCAAACCCACGTCTCTTGCAGCTCCTGCACTGGCAGGTCGGTTCCTCACCACTGAGCCTTTCTGCAGGATAATATATGGACAGAGGTGAGAACCATAGGATCACCTAGTGAGGTGCTCCAGGCAGGTAGGAGCATCAACATCCTTCCCCCTAGGTTTCCTACCCAAGTCTGAGGACCACACGGTTAGGCAGTCTGTGTCTCCAATAGCAGAGGTGCTCTGGCTTTGGGGAAACCATGTGGGAATTTTCCATTTCTGGCATCCACTTCCCTTATTAGCATATCCCCAAGCATGTGGATATTGTACTTTAGACCCTAGTTTCTTGCTTTAAACAACTTCTGTTTGAACTATCTAGAGTGACTTCTTTTTGCTGCATGAACCCTTGTGTGTGTGTGTGCATGCCTGGTCAGCAGCTCAGTCGTGTCTGACTCTTTTTGACCCCATGTAGCCTGCCAGGCTCCTCAGTCCATGGGATTCTCCAGGCGAGAATACTGGAGTGGGTAGCCATTTCCTCCTCCAGGGGATCTTCCCAACCCAGGGATCAAACCCACATCTCCTTCATTGGCAGGAGGATTCTTTACCGCTGAGCCACGTGGGAAGCCCAAATCAGGCTCCTCAGGGCAAATCATCTCTGTTTATGTTAAATCAGGAGTGACTTGGCCATGTCTGTGCTGCTGGTGCTGTGGAGGAAGAAAGAGGGTTAGGGTGTACTGAGGAGACTCCTGCCGCTTCTGCCAAAACCTTCCAGTGACTTTCAAAGTGCGGGTGCATCCGAGAGTATTTGTGCATTGTTTTCAATAGATGGAGGAACTAGGAGGAGTAGCTGGGGCGGCCCAGCTTCACCCATCTGCTTCCTTGGGTGGTCTATGTTCGTGTGTGTGACACTGTGGGAGGTAAACCATGATCCTGCTGACAGTAGTAAGTTGCAATATCATCAGCCTTCAGACTGCTGATGGTGAGGGTGAAATCTGCCCCAAATCCACTGCCACTGAACTGGGAAGGGAACCAGGAAGGCGACCTGGGTACTGCATAGATGAGGAGCTTAGGAGCTTTCCCTGGTTTCTGTTGACCCCAGGCTAATTTAGTGTCAATGCTCTGACTGGCCTGGCAAGTGATGGAGACTCTGTCTCCTAGAGATGCAGACAAGGAGGATGGAGACTGGGTTACCTGGATGTCACACCTGGCACCCGAGATTGGAAACATAAAAACATATATCCACAGGATTAACCAAGTTATAAGAGGACTTCCCTGAAGGGCCAGGTAGTACTGACCACACTGGGCTGCACAAATCCCCAGTGTTCTCCCTCCTTTCCTGGGAGCCAGAGCAGCAGGAGACCAAGGAGCTGCCCAGGGGCCCTCATGTTCACTGTGCATTCTAACCGGGACGGACTCCTGCCCAGGCTGTGATCAGACTATAAGGAAATGTCTGGGGTAGTGGGCTGAGCTCTGGGGACATGCAAATCAGCAGGGGAAGGGCAGGGCTGGTCGAGGCTGCAGGGCTGGTTGAGCTCAGTAACCGCACAGAAGCAATGAGTTCCCAGCATCCCACGTTAGACCAGAGCAACACAAATTAGCCTGCAGAGAACATGTTTCTTCATGCAGGCCATAGGGCACAATCAGCCTACCATGCTATGATTAGAATGTTTGATTTTGCTCCCTTCGGAGTTGAAAACTTGCTTTTCTTGCTATCTCTCCAACTAAGGCAGAGTCTTTCAGGTATGGCACACACTGAAAACTTCAAAAATTTTATAACTTTCTTCAAATGAGAACCTATGTACATGATGGAGGCCAGTGGGGCCTTCTCTTTGATCCTCTGATGCTCTTAGTAAGATAAATTATTAGCAGTACCAGCAAGAAATGCTATGAAGTAGAAGAGCAATAAAAATGCACACAGTCATGATTTGTAAACAAAGCACTAGACATTGGGTATCTGTCATCACTAACCTTTCATCTCCAGCTAAGCATTTATGTATGGTCTGTCCCATTATCTCCATCAAGACCAGCCAAGATAAGAAATTTTCTATCTGCACATCTGAGAAATATCAGCCATCTTCCTAATTCTGTGTGCTCTTACTTTGACTGTGTGGATCACAACAAACTGTGGAAAATTCTTAAAGAGATGGGAATACAAGACCACCTTTACCTGCCTCCTGAGAAATTTGTATGCAGGTCAATAAGCAACAGTTAGAACCAGACATGGATCAACAGACTGGTTCCATACTGGGAAAGGAGTATGTCAAGACAGTATATTACTTCTATGCAGAGTACATCATGTGAAATGCTGGGCTGGATGAAGCACAAGCTGGAATCAAGTTTGCCAGGAGAAATATCAATAACCTCAGATATGCAGATGACACCACCCTTATGGCAGAAAGTGAAGAGGAACTAAAAAGCCTCTTGATGAAAGTGAAAGAGGAGAGTGAAAAAGTTGGCTTAAAACTCAACATTCAAAAAACGAAGATCATGGCATCTAGATGGGGAAACAGATGGGGAAATAGATGGGGAAACAATGGAAACAGTGACAGACTTTATTTTCTTGGGCTCCAAAATCACTGCAGATCATGGCTGCAGTCATGAAATTTAAAAACACTTGCTCCTTGGAAGAAAGCTATGACCAATCTAGACAGCATATTAAAAAGCAGAGATATTACTTTGCTGACAAAGGTCCACCTAGTCAAAGCTATGGTTTTCCAGTAGTCATGTATGGATGTGAGAGTTGGACTATAAAGAAAGCTGAGCACTGAAGAATTGATACTTTTGAACTGTGGTGTTGGAGAAGACTCTTGAGAGTCCCTTGGACTGCAAGAAGATCAAGCCAGTCAATCCTAAAGGAAATCAGTCCTGAATATTTATTAGAAGGACTGATGCTAAAGCTGAAATGCCATTCCTTTGGCTACCTGATGCAAAGAACTGACTCATTTGAAAAGACCCTGATGCTGGGAAAGATTGAACAAAGGAGGAGAAGGGGATGACAGAGGATGAGATGGTTGGATGGCATCACCGACTCGATGGACATGAGTTTGAGCAAGGTCCGGGAGTTGACCTATGGACAGGAAAGCCTGGCGTACTGCAGTCCATGAGGTCACAAAGCAATGGACATGACTGAGCGACTGAACAGATTACACATATTTATGCTAAATGTTCCCTGAATTATACATATTATTCCTCATGCTTTCTCTCCTGTCTTTCCCCAAGGTCTTCTTATTTAGAAGCTGAGGTCTTCCCTAGACCAAATGCCCATTTATACCCTTGCACCTATTAATACTATGTTCCTTAAACTTCATATTGCACCATCCTATCACAAAATCTTTTCAAGATCCTAAGAGAGTCTTGGATTTAAGACATTAGAACCCAAGCGTGATGAGGAAGCAGTCACATAGGAAGATGAAGGTGGAAGACCCGTGTGGAATATGGAGTCCATAATATGATAGGGCATCTTAGAATCTTGCCTGGGAAACTCCATGGACAGAGGAACCTGGTGGGCTACAGTCCATGAGGTTGCGAAGAGTTGGACACGACTGAGAGACTGAGCACATAAATTAGTTTTTAGGTTTTCTTCAGTTGGCTTGAAAAAGTACAGCTGATAGCAAGAAAATTTTACATTTAGGAATTTTTGCTGAATGGTATTGAGGAATCACAGTTTTAATTTGGTTGCCAAGCCTCTCATAGACCATACATTTCCTGGAGTAGTCATATGATATTTTTGTCTCCTTTTCATCGTGCATTATTTGTCTTCACAGCTCACGGCATATGTACTTTTGATGCCATGCTCTGATGCTTTGCCTAGGCTCCTGGAGCTCTAGGCAGGATGCTCAGGGCTCTATTAAAGGGGTTTCCTGAAGATGGGGCCTGAGTGCGTCAGAAGAGTGAGAAGCAGCAAGATAATGCCACAGCCATAACTCCTTATCTTTCTGGCCTTCTGGGTCTCGGGTGAGAGATTTAGGGAAGAAGTATCTTTATAAAATTAAAAGATGATTTTACCATGCAAAATGAGTAAATCATTTTACTTAAATGGTGTAATTAGTTATGATAAGGAGCAAACCCTACATTTTATATATATATGCTTTAATATATGAATGATGCAATGTATAATCGCCATTCCATCATGATTGCAGGTGTCTCTGGGGACGTCATGATGACCCAGTCTCGAAGTTCCTTGGCTGTGTCTGCAGGAGAGGAAGGTCATCATCATCTACAGGTCCAGCCAGAATCTTCTATACTTCAACCAGAAAACCTAGTTTGCCTGGTACCAGCAGAAACTGTGGGCTTCCCCAGTGGCACAGTGGTAAAGAATACGCCTGCCATGTAAGAGCTTCAGGAGATGTGGGTTTGATCTCTGGGTCAGGAAGGTCTCCTGGAGCCAGATTAACAGACTTTTTTTTTTTTCCATCTTCTTCCTTTACAACCACTAGTACCTTGAGTAACTTAAGCTCTAAGTACTTCTAAGTAGCTCTAAGCACTAATGATTGTTCATCATTAGGGGGGTTATTATGAGATAATTGCTATAGGTGAATAAGCCCTTGCTACAACATTCAACACTTAGTAAATCTCTAAGACTTCATTGATCACTGAGGAAGGCTTTCTTATCTCTCCTTGCTATTCTTTGGAACTCTGTATTCAAATAGGTATATCTTTCCCTTTCTCCTTTGTATTTTGCTTCTCTTCTTTTCACAGCTATTTGTAAGGCCTCATCAGACAAACTTTTTGCTTTTTTCTCTTGGAGATGGTGTTGATCCCTGCCTCCTGTACAGTGTCATAAACCTCCATCCATAGTTCTTCAAGCACTCTGTCTATCAGATCTAATTCCTTGAATCTACTTGTCACTTCCATTGTATAATTGTAAGGGATTTGATTTAGGTCATACCTGAATGGTCTCTGGATGCTTTTGAACTGTGGTGTTGGAGAAGACTCTTGAGAATCCCTTGGACTGCAAGGAGATCCAACAAGTCCATCCTAAAGGAGATCAGTCCTGGGTGTTCATTGGAAGGACTGATGCTAAAGCTGAAACTCCAATACTTTGGCCACCCCATGCGAAGAGTTTACTCATTGGAAAAGACCCTGATGCTGGGAGGGATTGCGGGGGAGGAGGAGAAGGGGACAACAGAGGATGAGATGGCTGGATGGTATCACTGACTCAATGGACATGAGTTTGAGTGAACTCTGGGAGTTGGTGATGGACAGAGAGGTCTGGTGTGCTGCACTTCATGGGGTCGCAAAGAGTCAGACACGACTGAGTGACTGAACTGAACTGACTGAATGGTCTAGTGATTTTCCCTACTTTCTTCAATTTAAGTCTGAATTTGGCAATAAGGAGTTCATGATCTGAGCCACAGTCAGCTCCCAGTCTTGTTTTTGCTGACTGTATAAGGTTCTCCAGAAAATGGCAACTCACTCCAGTGTTCTTGCCTGGAGAATCCCAGGGATCGGGGAGCCTGGTGGGCTGCCGTCTATGGGGTCGCACAGAGTTGGACACGACTGAAGCGACTTAGCAGCAGCAGCAGCAGCATAGAGGTTCTCCATCTTTGGCTGCAAGGAATACAACTGATCTGATTTTGATATTGACCATTCTGTGATGTCCATGTGTAGAGTTTTCTCTTGTGTTGTTGGAAGAGGGTGTTTGCTATGACCAGTGCATTCTCTTGGCAAAACTCTATTACCCTGCTTCATTCTGTACTCTAAGGCCAAATTTGCCTGCTATTTCAGGTATTTCTTGACTTCCTACTTTTGCATTCCTGTCCCCTATAATGAAAAGAACATCTTTTGTGGTTGTTAGTTTTAGAAGGTTTTGTAGGTCTTTATAGAACCGTTCAACTTCAGCTTCTTCAGCATTACTGGTCGGGGCATAGACTTGCATTACTGTGATACTGAATGATTTGCCTTGGAAATGAACAGAGATCATTCTGTTGTTTTTGAGATTGCATCCAAGTACTGCATTTCGGACTCTTGCTGACCGTCATGGGTACGCCATTTCTTCTAAGGGATTCTTGCCCACAGTAGTAGATATAATGGTCATCTGAATTAAATTCACCCATTCCAGTCCATTTTAGCTCGCTGATTCCTAAAATGTTGACGTTCACTCTTGCCATCTCTTGTTTGACCACTTCCAATTTGCCTTGATTCATGGACATAACATTCCAGGTTCCTATGCAATATTGCTCTTTACAGCATTGGACTTTACTTCCATCACCAGTTATATCCACAACTGGGTATTGTTTTTGCTTTGGTTCGTCTCATCAGTCTTTCTGGAGTTATTTCTCCACTGATCTCCAGCAGCATACTGGGTGCCTACCAACCTGGGGAGTTCATCTTTCCGTGTCCTATCTTTTTGCCTTTTCATACTGTTCATGGGGTTCTCAAGGCAAGAATACTGAAGTGGTTTGCCATTCCCTTCTACAGTGGACCATGTTTTGTCAGAACTCACCACCATGACCTGTCTGTCTTGGGTGGCCCTACACGGCATGGCTCATAGTTTCATTGAGTTCCAAGGCTGTGGTCCATGTGATCAGATTAGTTAGTTTTCTGTGATTGTGATTTTCAGTCTGTCTGCCCTCTGTTGGAGAAAGTTAAGAGGCTTATGGGAGCTTCCTGATGGAGAAAAGGAAAGATACACCCATTTGAATGCAGAGTTCCTAAGAATAGCAAGGAGAGATAAGAAACACTTTCTCAGTGATCAAAGCAAAGAAACAGGGAAAAACAATAGAATGGAAAAGACTAGAGATCTCTTCAAGAAAATTAGAGATACCAAGGGAACATTTCATGCAAAGGTGGGCTCAATAAAGGACAGAAATGGTATGGACCTAACAGAAGCAGAAGATATTAAGAAGAGGTGGCAAGAATACAAAGAAGAAATATACAAAAGAGATCTTCATGACCCAAATAATCATGATGGTATGATCACTCACCTAGAGCCAGACATCCTGGAATGCAAAGCCAAGTGGGCCTTAGGAAGCATCACTCTGAACAAAGCTAGTGGCAGTGATGGAATTCCAGTTGAGCTATTTCAAATCCTAAAAGATGATGCTGTGAAAGTGCTGCACTAAATATGCCAACAAATTTGGAAAACTCAGCAGTGGTCACAAGACTGGAAAAGGTCAGTTTTCATTCCAGTTCCAAAGAAAGGCAATGCCAAAGAATGCTCAAACTACTGCACAATTGTACTCATCTCACATGCTAGCAAAGTAATGCTCAAAATTCTCCAAGCAGGCTTCAACAGTACGTGAACCATGAACTTCCAGTAGTTCAAGCTGGATTTACAAAAGGCAAAGGAACCAGAGGTCAATTGCCAAAATTCGTTGGATCATCAAAAAAACAAGAGAGTTCTAGAAAATCTTTTATTTCTGCTTTATTGACTATGCCCAAGCCTTTGACTGTGTGGATCACCACAAACTGTGGAAAATTCAAGAGATGGGAATAACAGACCATCTGAACTGCCTCTTGAGAAATCTGTATGCAGGTCTGGAGGCAACAGTTAGAACTAGACATGTAACAACAGACTGGTTCCAAATAGGGAAAGAAGTATGTTAAGGCTGTATATTGTCACCCTGCTTATTTAACTTATACGCAGAGTGCATCATGAGAAATGCCAGGCTGGATGAAGCACAAGCTGGAATCAAGATTGCTGGGAGAAATATCAATAACCTCAGACATGCAGATGACACCATCCTTATGGCAGAAAGCAAAGAAGAACTAAAGAGCCTCTTGATGAAAGTGAAAGAGGAGAGTGAAAAAGTTGGCTTAAAACTCAACATTCAAAAAATGAAGATCATGGCATCTAGATGGGGAAATAGATGGGGAAACAGTGGAAACAGTGACAGACTTTATTTTCTTGGATCAGTACAAAATCACTGCAGATGGTGACTGCAGCCATGAAATTAAGACACTTGCTCCTTGGAAGAAAAGCCATGACCAACCTAGATAGCATATTAAAAAGCAGAGACATTACTTTGCCCACAAATTTGGTCTAGTCAAAGCTATGGTTTTTCCAATAGTCATGTATAGATGTGAGAGTTGGACTATAAAGAAAGCTGAGCACCAAAGAATTGATGGTTTTGAACTGTGGTATTGGAGAAGACTCTTGAGAGTCCCTTGGACTGCAAGGAGATCCAACAAGTCCATCCTAAAGGAAATCAGTACTGAATATTCAATGGAAAAACTGATGCTGAAGCTGAAACTCAAATACTATGGCCACCTGATGTGAAGAGCTGACTCATTGGAAAAGACCCTGATGCTGGGAAAGATTGAAGGCGGGAGGAGAAGGGGACAGCAGAGGATGAGATGGTTGGATGGCATCACCAACTCAAAGGACATGAGTCTGAGTAAACTCCAGGAGTTGGTGATAGACAGGGAGGCCTGGCTTGCTGCAGTCCTTGGGGTTGCAAAGAGTCAGACACAACTGAGCGACTGAACTGACTGAAGACTTCTTAAATGGCAATTGGCCATGTAGTTATTGTTTGTGTATATTATTTTTAGTAGTAGTAGTATTAGTAAAAATATCAGTAGTATAAATAGGCATATTTCCTTGAATTTGTAATAGTAATAGTAGTAGAAATAGTCATATTCCTTGAATATGGGTTCTTTTTGTTGGTCTAGTTTTCTGTCTTTATTTATTTATTTTTTTAATTTATAATTAATTTTATTTTATTTTTAAACTTTACATAATTGTATTAGTTTTGCCAAATATCAAAATGAATCTGCCACGGGTATACATGTGTTCCCCATCCTGAACCCTCCTCCCTCCTCCCTCCCCATACCATCCCTCTGGGTCGTCCCAGTTTTCTGTCTTTAAAAATACTTCTCAGAGTGCTTTTCAGAGAAGAGATTCAAAGACTGTGCCACGATGGAACTCTGCTTAATGTTATGTGGCAGCCTGGATGGGAGGGGATTTTGGGGGAGAATGGATACGTGTATATGTATGGCTGAGTTTCTTCGCTGTTCACCTGAAACTATCACAACATTGTTAACTGGTTATTCCCCAATCCAAAATAAAAACTTAAAAAAGTAAGTTATAAGGATATATTGTGCAACACAGGAAAAATAGCCAATATTTTATAATAACTATAAATGAATGTGGAACTTCCCTGGTGGTTCAGACTGTAAAGAATCTGCCTGCAAAGCAGGAGACTCAGGTTCAATCTCTGTGTCTGGAAGACCCATGGAGAAGGGCATGGCAACCCACTCCCGTATTCTTGCCTGGAGAATTTCATGGACAGAGGAGCCTGGCGGGCTACAGTTCATGGGGTCACAAGGGATCAGACACGACTGAGAGACTTTCACATAAATGAATATAACTTTAAAAAATTGTGAATCTATGTTGTGCACTGGAAACACATATTACACAACTATACCTCAATAAAAGGTAATAACAATAAACTTTTTACACACCGTGAAAAGACCGTGTTGTGGACAAACTCCTCTGCAGGCCTGAAATGGAAATCTCTTTTTAGAATAAATTAAATAGAGGTTGGAGGGTTTTGTGTTGTCCAGAAAGGAAGCTTTCAAAGGACTGAAGTCCCTCGCAAGGATTATCCTTTCACTCTGCAAACCCTTCCTCAAAGTAAACCCTGCAGCTCTGAACAGAGCACACAGCACAGTGCAGCTGCTGTAACCACCAACCCTCAGCACATAACTGGCCTGGGAGGATTGTTCATGTTTGGGGCTGTAACACCGTGGGAGGAAGTGCATAATCCTGCTGGCAGTAATACATGGCAGCATCATCAGCCTCTACTTGGCTGATTGTGAAAACAAATTCTGTCTCAGATTGAGTCGCAGTGAACCTCTCTGGGACACCATTAAAACGATTATCAGCATCATAGATGAGAATCATAGGAGCCTGGCCAGGTTTCTGCTTATACCAGCTTAAGTAATCACTAATGCTTTGATTGGCTCTGCAAGTGATGGAGATGCTCTCTCCTAGGGATGCAGCGATGTAGGCTGGAGTCTGGTAGAGCACAGCCTCCCCACTGGCAGCTGAGAAGGAAGCAAAGCACAAAGTCACCATGGTTGACAAATCCCATGCCTCTTGCCTCCCAGCAGAGTTTAACTGCACTGGGGTCTCTAAGAAGGGATTGGGGTCAGAGATCCACAGAAACCCTGGGCAGGATTTCCCAGTTAGCAGGGAAGAATTCCCATCATCTCCAGGGTGTATCCCCTGCATTCCCCTTCTCACCCGGGAGCCAGAAGAACAGAAAGCAGGAGAGTTGAGTCAGGACACCCATGTTTCATCCAGGTTCTGCCTGAGCTTCTTTTTTCTTGCCCAGAATCACTTAGATTCACTTGCCTGAAAATCACTTGCCTCAAAATCACTATTTATGAGGCTTCTGAAGAGCAGAAATGGACTCTGGAGAAAGCATGCAAATCATGAGGGGTTAAGCAGTTTTGTCCTTACAGCTGCAGAGCCAGTGCTGCTGTGGGGCTCAGGGCCTCCTGGGTGCTCACATCATGGATCCACATTCAGTCCCAAGGGTTTTCTGTCTGGTATTTGTAAGATAAAATCATCTCTACATTTTGTGGTACTTATCTGTACTGAGGGTCTAAAATCTAATTACAATAGGAAGGTCTTTTTGTAAAAATTTAGTAAGAAAAATAGTTATATTTTTATAACTCTAAGACTTAAATTTTAATTTGAACCTATTGTGTATTATATGAGCTATCAAGCTCTCGAGATGGGTGTGAAATATTGGTTCTAACTTGAT
Source organism: Bos mutus (assembly GCF_027580195.1). Classification (NCBI taxonomy): domain Eukaryota; kingdom Metazoa; phylum Chordata; class Mammalia; order Artiodactyla; family Bovidae; genus Bos; species Bos mutus. Next base: position 59,506,804 of record NC_091627.1, read on the forward strand.
AGATCCTTTTTAATCTTTTCTGCATTTCTCTAACACTGGCCTCATGATTTACAATAAGGAGAAAGTCCTGCTGTGACTTTTGAGTTTGTTCCAGTAGTTTCTTCAGGCTTTTTAATGCAGGGCCTTTGTAACATGTCATGCTTAGAAACCTATTCCCTAGGGCCGTATTTTAAAATGGAGGATTTTATCTGTTCACGGGCCAAGAAATCATTTAATTTAGAGCAGCAGTCCACAACCTTTTTGCCACTAGGGACTGGTTTCATGGAAGAAAATTTTTCCACGGACGGGGGAGGGGGAATAGTTTGGGGATGACTCGAGTGCAGTAGGGTTTGCGCTCTTATGAGAATCTAATGCCGCTGATCTGACAGGAGATGGACCTCAGGCAGTAAGGTGAGCAATGAGGAGCAGTTGTAAACATAGATGAGGCTTTGCTCACTTGCCCATCCCCCCTCGCCTCCTGCTGTGTGGCCCAATTCCTATCAGGCCTTGGACTGGTAGCATTCCATTGCCTGGGGTTTGGGGACCCCATATTCAGAGTGTCATGACCAGATAGTTTAATGACAATAGCTAGAATAATGGAATAAAATAGAATAGAATGGAAAACGAATATGTGATATGGTCTTATGGTAAGTCTGTTTTGTGGGTTTTTAAAATATGTATTATACCTATGTTGTGTATATGTGTGTGCTGTGCTGTGCTTGTTTGCTCAGTTGTGTCTGACTCTGTGCAACCCCATGGACTGTAGCCCGCCAGGCTCCTCTGTCCATGGGGATTCTCCAGGCAAGAATACTGGAGTGGGTTGTCATGCCCTACTCCAGGGGATCTTCCCAACCCAGGGATAGAACCCAGGTCTCCCGCGTTGCAGGCAGATTCTTTACCATCTGAGCCACCAGGGAAGCCCGTATATATATGTGTGACTGTGATCTAAAAACCTAAGGGGCACTGGCTTAAGGATGCCTACTTTACCCAGTGTAGATGTCTTGCCTCTCTAAGAAAGCATTAGAGACCCTGACAATGTGGAGATGTATGTGCAAATCAGTCTTTGGGAGGTGAATGGGCATCTTGCTTGGTTTTCTCCTAGCTAATTGATAGAAGGAAACAGCTTTCATCCCCATTAGTATTGATCTTCAAGTTTTCTCCCCAAAACATCATGGACTTTAGTTACCTTGAGTAATCTGTCATGTTCTATCACCTGGTTAACTGTTTAAGAATTTTAGAGCCAAGTATTAGAAACTGTCTTTCTCCAGTACCTAGTGAATTAAAGTTTACAAAGCATTCAAGTGACTTGGGTCAAAAGAAATTTATCCGGCTAGAAAAATCTCGTTCTTCTGACTAAAAAGCTTATAGTCCCTATTTAAGGCAAAAGACAAGAAAACAGAATTTCGTGCCTCAGGCAGTGAATGTGAAATACTTGGGAACCAGTTGTTATAGACTGGTGACTATCACATTTTGAATAAATATACCAGATTAATCAAAGGATTTCTTAAGAGAAAAATTTCCTTGGAATAGTAGGAGAGAATGAACAAGGAATATTTTCATATAAGTATATTATCTTTTTTCTGAATGGTTATAAATTCTTTTCATATCAACTTTTTCTCATCATGTATTTGGTTGGCCATAGTCTTGAATCTACAGTTTAAAAGGAAATTCTGTATGTTATAATGAGAACAAATCTACTCTTTTAATGTCTCAGTGTTCTGTACCTATGACTGACATTTTCCTGGGCTTTCGTCAAAGATGATCACTGTATGTGGATGGGCCTAGAGTCTGTCATACAGTGAAGTAAGTCAGAAAGAAAATGACAAATGTCATATGTCAATGCATGTATATGGAATCTAGAAAAACAGTACTGGTGAACCTATTTGCAGGACAGGAATAGAGACACAGATGTAGAGTAGGGACATGTGGACACAGGGCCAGGGAAGGGGAGTATGGGATGAACTGAGAGTAGCATTGACATATATACACCACCATGTGTAAAACAGCTAGTGGGGAGTTGTTGTATAGCACAGGGAGCCCAGCTCAATGCTCTGTGATGACCTAGAGGGGTGGGATATCGGATGAAGGGGAGGGTGGTCGACGAGGGAGGGTATATATGTATTTATATAGCTGATCATTGGAAAAGACCCTGATGCTGGGAAAGATTGAAGGCGGGAGGAGAAAGGGATGACAGAGGATGAGATGGTTGGATGGCATCACTGACTCTACGGATATGAATTTGAGCAAGCTCCACGAATTGGTGATGGACAGGGAAGCCCAGTGTGTTGCAGTCTGTGGGGTCTCAAAGAGTTGGACACGACTGAGCAACTGAACTTACAGCTGACTTACTTCATTGTACAGCAGAAACAAACACAATATTGTAAAGCAATTATACTCCAATTTTTAAAAAAGTGAAAAGAAAATATGGTCACTGTAGAAAACAGTGCTGGATCAGAACCCCTCAGGGGTATTAATTTTAAACTTTCTGCCTCTGGAGCTATGAGGGAATAAATTTGTATTGTTTTAGGTCTCTATGTTTGTGATACTTGGTTATGGCAGGCCTGGGAACCTAGTCACTCATTACCTAATACGGAAACTTCTATAGTGAAAAAATAAGAGTGGAAATAAGGCTGTATTTTCTTCTGTTGTAAATCAATTCTTTTTTTTTTTTAATTAATTTTTGGTTGTGTTGGATCTTCGTTGGTGCATGTGGGCTTTCTCTAGTTGCGATGGGTGGGGGATGCTCTTCATTGCAGTGCGTGAGTTTCTCATTGTGGTGGCTTCTCTTGTTGAGGAGCACAGGATCTAGGCACACGGGCTTCAGGAGTTGTGGCTCATGGGCTTAGCTATCCTGGGCCCTATGGAATCTTCCAGGACCAGGGATCAAACCCATGCCCATGTCCCTTGTTTTGGCAGGCATATTTTTATCCACTGTACCACCAGAGAAGTCCCAAATCAACTCTTTAAAAGGCTACTTTTACAAAGTATTCTTTAGCTTGAATTTCATATAGTATTGCTATTTTCTGTCAAATTAACATAAAGTTTTAAATTCTGATTGATGTTTTATTTTACCATCTGTTGCCTTGAAATACACAGAACAAGTAAATGCTTATAAAAATTATTTCTTTGTCAGAAAAAGGCTTTGAAATTTTCTTAAAGAGCCTGTACACAGAGAACATAATATCCTTAATTCTAAAAAAGAACCTCTGCTTCCTACATGTTATCAGATAGTGTTGTTGGTAGAATCATTTGAGTGTGTTATCGTGGAGTTAGAATTTGTGGGGTGGACAGTGTGATATGGTTACATATTTTGTAGTCATTGTTGTTCAGTTGCTCAGTCGTGTCTGGCTCTTTGCAACCCCACAGACTGAAGCATGCCAGGCTTCCATGTCCTCCACTATCTCCCGGAGTTTACTCAAACTCATGTCCATTGAGTTGGTGATGCTATCTAACCATCTCATCCTCTGCTGTCCTCTTCTCTTTTTGCCTTCAATCTTTCCTAGCATCAGGGTCTTTTCCAATGAGTCAGCTCTTCACATCAGGTGGCCAAAATATTGGAGCTTCAGCTTCAGTCCTTCCAGTGAATATTCAGGGTTGATTTCCCTTAGGATTGAATGGTTTGATTTTCCGAAGGCAATGGCACCCCACTCCAGTACTCTTGCCTGGAAAATCCCATGGATGGAGGAGCCTGGTAGGCTGTAGTCCGTGGGGTCACTAAGAGTCAGACATGACTGAGTGACTTCACTTTCACTTTTCACTTTCATGCATTGGAGAAGGAAATGGCAATTCACTCCAGTATTCTTGTCTGGAGAATCCCAAGGACGGGGGAGCCTGGTGGGCTGCCGTCTCTGGGGTCGCACAGAGTCGGACACTACTGAAGCGACTTAGCAGCAGCAGCAGCAGCAAGGGACTCTCAAGCGTCTTCTCCAGCACCACATGTTTTTTAGACTTTGATCTATAGACTTTGTCAGCCCAAATAGTACAAGTCCACGTTGCTTTGGCCAAGATTAGAGACAGACATAGGATTGTGTCATGACAGGTCCAAACGGAGGTTCTTTCTGATGAAAAGTGAGAGTTTCTCCTTGGGTGATAACTGAGATAAAGCCATCCCTCAGAGGGAGCTCCCCACCTGCAGGTCACTGGACTGGATTCCTGAGCCCTGAGACGTATGAATGAAGTGGGTCATCTTTCCTAAGTAACTGCACCTGTTATTGGCTATAAGAAAAATTCACTGATAAATATTCTAGTTTAAAGGGAGCTCAGGGAAGGTTTTGTAAATGTCTTTATTATCTGAGTTGGTGGGGAAAAAAGTATGTTAGTTGCTCAGTCATGTCTGACTCCTTATGACCCTGCCAGGCTCCTATGTCCGTGGGATTTCCCAGGCAAGAATAGTGGAGTGGGTTGCCATTCTCTTCTCTGGGGGATCTTCCCAACCCAGGGATCAAACCCATGTCTTTTATATCTCCTGCATTGACAGGTAGATTCTTTACCACTAGCGCCACAAGGGAAGCCACTCTGTTTATGGAAATATTATCTTTACATGCCTGATTTTTCTGTTTTCTCATGGCCATATTCTCTCCTTCTGTTATTTATTTCAAGTTAAGCAACATTTTGTGATTTTGGTTTCTATCCCAATATATTCAATTTTGAAAAAGAGCATAAGATTTGTGATGCACCGAGGGCTCTCTGCAAGTCACCTACAACATCCCCCTCTTTCTGTGTCACAGTCTTCACCAGAGGATAGGTCCTTTTTCTTTCTAGAATGTTCCTCAGACTCATAGACCTAAACATCACATATCTCTTCCCAAAGGATAAAACATATGCCTCCAACTCCTGGACAAAACAGACATGGAGGGCAGTGGTGGCCCCAGAACTCACCCCCTATCCTCTTTCTCATCCCCACTCCATCCTCACCTGGGACCCAGAGCAGGAGGAGCCCCAGGAGCTGAGCAGAACTTCATTTTGAGAGTTCATCTGATGAGTCATGATAAGTCAAAGCAAGACTAGAGCTGATCTTTTATGTCAGACTTAAAGTTCTCACCTGAAGTGTTTTATCTGAGGCCTTTCTTAGGGACCAAAATGCAAATGCCCTGGTGGGTGCAGTCACATGGAGAGTGCCAATGGGAGGATAAGGGGCTCTCGAGAGAGGGCAGAGAAATATAAAATGTCTATGTTTGAGGGAAAACCAACAGAGATAAAATCAATGCTTCCCAATGGGAAAGAGATGTAATTAAATGTTTCCTTCATTTCCTCAGCCAGTTTTCTATTTCTTTAGTACTTTTCCAGTTACATTTACACTTCTCTTTAATAAGCTTGCTGCTGCTGCTGCTAAGTCGCTTCAGTCGTGTCCGACTCTGTGAGACCCCATAGACGGCAGCCCACCAGGCTCTGCCGTCTCTGGAATTCTCCAGGCAAGAACACTGGAGTGGGTTGCCATTTCCTTCTCCAGTGCATAAAAGTGAAAAGGGAAAGTGAAGTCGTTCAGTCATGTCCGACTCCTAGGGACCCCACGGACTGCAGCCTTCCAGGCTCCTCCGTCCATGGGATTTTACAGGCAAGAGTACCGGAGTGGGTTGCCATTGCCTTCTCCTTAATAAGCTTAAGTTTCATAAATATTCAGTAATGCTTATTCTCTTTTCATGTTTTTTATTTAAAACATGAAATAAATGTTTGTACTTTTTTGTACTCGGTTTGTACTTTTTTAAAAATTGAGATTAAAACAAATGCAGGGTAAATGGCAGAAATCTTATTTGTGCAACTGAGTCAAGTTTATATAAGTTCACTGACCAGATCGTTTCCAAACACCTCTCTCAAGGAGCTTTTGGGTCAATAATAACTCCTCCTAGTGCAACAAGGTAGTTGTTATTGTCACATCTGTCACAATAGTTTGATTTTTCCTGGACTTGAACATTATGTAAATTGAAGCAAGCATTTTTTGTTTCTATCTTCTTTACCTTTGTTATTCCTTCCTGTGGATTTGAGTCAGTTGATCTGAAGGGTTTTCTTTTGTAGTTTTTATAGGCATACCTGCTAGCAATGACTTCTCTTCACTTTTGTTTATTAGGGGATATTTTTACATTTCTTTGTTTTCAAAAAATAGTTTCATTATAAAATTCTTGTTGCCTTTTTTTTTTTTTTGGCACTTTAAATCTGTCACTGTTTTGTAATATCTACTGGTCATGATAAAAATTTAGTCAATGAGATTAGTCCCTCCTTATCCGAAGTGTCACCTCCAGCAGTTTCAGGCACCAGCAGTCAAGCATTTTGAAATTACTGCTCTCCCCAGGGATCTGGTGGAGGTATGGTCAGGTCATGTGGAAATCTGTTATAAACAATACGAAGAAAATCTTTCCTGGAGAAGTAAATGAGAATTGATTTAACATTATAGAATTACTATTTCACAAATCATGGAATACTTGATTATCAGATTCAAAGAAGGAGCACTCATTCATTTTCAGGCTAAAAAGTGTGAGAACTTGTGGATTAGAGAATGAATGGAGAATCACATTGATTAATTTGCATATATTGAAGAATCTTTGCATCCCTGAGATAAATTCCACTGGATTGTGGTGTATGATCCTTTTAATGTGTTGTTGGATTCAGTTTGCTAGTATTTTGTTGAGGATTTTCCACTCTATGTTCATCAGTGATATTGGCCTGTAATTTTCTTGTTTGTGAAATCTTTGCTGCTTTTGGTATCAAGAAGATGCTGCTTCTTAGAATGAGTTTGGGAGTATTTCACTCTCTGGCATTTTTGGCAGAGTTTGAAAAGGATAAGTGCTATATCTTCTCTAAATTTTGATAGAATTAATCTGTGAAGCCATTTGGGTCTGGACTTTGGTTCATTGGAAGATTTTTAACACAGATTCAATTTCATTGCTTGTGACTGGTCTGTTTATATTTTCTATTTCTTCCTGGAATGGATGGAGAGAGAGTGCTGGGGAAGAGGAGAAAGAGCTGTGTAATGAAGACACCTTCGCAAAACCCTAAAAGACACAGGCTTCTTTGCCTTGTGTGGAGCCAGAGAGCAGAGTGAGGACCAGAGGCACTGCTCCCAGCCTTTAGACTGTATGCATTCAATATGGTTTAAAGAAGCAATTTAAATCTCCCCATAAATAGTGACATAAAACCACGATATACTTGATGTAGAGAATACAGAAAAGTGTCCACTCCTTCTGTAAGCATCTAGTGGACACCACGTCCTGTGAGATTACTAAATGGAGTGACGCTTAGATCCAATCAGAACTGAGACCTTAAGGATCAACTTTCCTGTGCAGCCATCACCCTGTCCTCACAATACCTTCCAGGGGAACTGAGGGATGCAGTGAGACAGAAACCAAAAATTGACACATAGGTTAAACTAGCAGAGAACAACAAAAGTGTGGTATAAGCAGAGATTAACTGAATAGCTGAGGACCCCAACCTTAACCACACCACCGTAACTCCATTGCCAAGTAGAAATCCTTTGCTTTCTCTTCTTTTGTCTCTCTCAAAACACTGCTTTATTGATGTTATTCCAAATTGTAAGACAATCTCTGTACATTCAGAAATTAGAGCTTTATCCACAGCCACAGTGGTTAACACACTGAACCTTGAAGGCAAACCATCTCAGTTGGATTGGAGCTCCATAACTTACTTGGTTGTATGATATCAATCAAATTTTTGAACTCTTTTTACCTCAGTTTCCATACTTGTGAAATTGTGAAAACAGTAGTAGATACTTTACAGTATATTTCTATACATAACTATATTTCACCCACAGCCAGGGTTCAGCGTCATCTTTTATCCAACAGGTTCACAAGTCTCTTAATCTTAATTTATCCATCAGTTCTGAAGCCCATAGATCTACAGTCATGGCCCTTCAGACTCTTTCAGTGTGTTTTCTCCCACTGCCCATTATATTTTGTCCTGTGAAAGACTAGAATGTCACATTGCTGTTCTCTTTCTTATATAATCCTTATTCAATTTTTAAAATCGTTTCACTTTGTCTCCAAAACTTAGCCCATGACATAGAATAAGGAAAACTACTATTATCAGTTTGGGGCCTACTCTAGGGTATTTTTTCAAGTGTTTTGGACCTTATTTTCAATACTAAGAAGCATAAGAATAAAAAAATAAATAAAGAGTAAGTCTAAGGAAAAAAAAACACATAATTCAACTATAAAAAAAAGAAGCATATGCTTGAGAATGGTATTTTGTAATGTGGAGTGTTTTATTCAATCATGGATCAAAAAATTAATTTAGTGGGCAGTGAGCAATTTTTTAATGATATAAACTAGAATAATAAAATAAAATAAAATGAGCTAAAATAGAAAGAGGATCCCTGTGCATGTTGTGTATATTAATGAGAATTACTGCTTCATGGGTTTATTTTTCATTTATGTTAAACATATATGGTCTATATGTGTGTACTGGTGACTCAAATATTTTAGCATTGATGACTTATGGAATCCCTGTGCTACACTGGATTTTTCCAGTTTCCTTATTATGACTAAGAGGTTCAGTATTATTCCTGTTAGTTTGAGGGAAAAAGCAGAGGAAACTTATTAAGATCAAGCAGTCGAAGCAGAAGGTTGTTGCTGCTGTTGTAATTATGGAATAAAATAGGAGAAAAAATAGCTGAAAGATTTACAAGTTGTTCTCTTCCTCGTACTCACAGTTTCTTTACAGATGTACAGAGGATGGTCCAGGAATCTCTGACTCCTCCAGAGTTCATTCTATTCTAAATGTCTTTCTTGGCATGGTATTGCTTTGAGTGACATGCTAGATGGACCTGGGAGGTGGACTTGAGTATTGGGAGGAAATGTTGGAACCTCAGGTACTGGTTAGAAGGATAGGGGACTAGTGGGTTTATAGGTTTAATTAGGTGCCATTTATTTCTATGACAGAGGAGACACAATAAATCAGACTCAATCCTGGAAGAGTTATTGGATTATTTTGTATTTAGGAATTATTACTGTTATTTTTTGGCTGCACCTTGTGGCTTGCAGGATCTTAGTTCCCCAACCAGGGATTGAACCTGCACCCTCAGCAGTAAAAGCACAGAGTCCTAATTCCTGCACCCCCAGGGAATTTCCTTAAGAATTATGAATACTTGTTAAATAGGTTTTTTAAAATTAAAAGTAATTTCACATTAAAAAGTTATCTACCCCCACTGAGTTTTGGAGGATACCATCGTCTTGGCTTTGAAGTAGAGATTTGCATTACTTATGTGAGTTATATCTGTGAGGAGCAGGAAAATTCTGCATTGTTTGGGAAGAGTGCTTGAGTAGTGATCACATTTTTTGAAGGAGAATGTTCTGTCACAGCACTTTCCACACTATTAAATTTAAACAGGGCAAATCGTCTCATACCTAAAAGAATAAACAGGTCATATAGTCGCACTGTTGAAATGGAGTAGTACCCTAGGATCCTTGGGCTCCCCTCATGTCCTCTGCCTACCTTTTGTCTGTGGAAAACTTTAGTCAAAGAAAGAGTTTAATCAGAGAAGTGAGAACATATGAAAACAAAGGAAAACAATCAAAGGAGACCAAATAACAATGTAGTCATTAAGCATAGTCACGGAGAAGGCAATGGGGCAATGACACCCCACTCCAGTACTCCTGAGTGGAAAATCCCATGGATGGAGGAGCCTGGTGGGCTGCAGTCCATGGGGTCGCTAAGAGTCGGACACGACTGAGTGACTTCACTTTGACTTCTCACTTTCATGCATTGGAGAAGGAAATGGTAACCCACTCCGGTGTTCTTGCCTGGAGAATCCCAGGGACGGGGGAGCCTGGTGGGCTGCCGTCTATGGGGTCGCACAGAGTCGGACACGACTGAAGCAACTTAGCAGCAGCAGCAAGCATAGTCAAGGACCTTTAGCTATTTCTCAAGAGCTATAGATAATAGCCATATCTCAGCTGTATCCTGTGAGCCGTCTTATAGATACTAGAACACCAGGTGGAGAAGGTAACTACATGATGATCAGACTGTACCCAGGACATGAGCTGCCACAATTCAGAGAACTGGCCTCAAAGAAATGGGAATGAATGGAGCCTGGAACTGAAGATTAACTGTACCTAAAACAACCAAGCTGGTCAACCATCAGTGACCAACGTGAAGATGACTGTCAGAGCTGACCGTGCTGCTTCTGCATGTAGCCCCTTCCTTCTGTCTACAAAAGCTCTCGCCCTACTGGTTGCCAGTGGTGGTGGGGAGTCAGCCTTTGGACAGGTGTCTGCCACCCTCCCCCTACCAGATGCCAACATCTGAAATAAATCAAACGTTCCTTTCCACCAACCTGACTGTTTATTGGCTTTTGAGCGGCAAGCAGCCGGACCGACTTTGGTGTTGCTTTTGGCAACACCATCACCAAGAAGGAAACAAAGTATATGGCCCTCTTACTATTTGCAAGTGAATAAAAAAATGCTATAGAGCTCTGGATTCATTTTTTTGGGAACTTTCCTGACTTGTCATTTACTATCATGTACTGAATATTGAAATCAGAATAAAATGAGTTTTAATCATATTCCATGAAATTCAACCCTGCTTTCCTGAACTCCATCACAGTAACTCCAAGGATAGTTGTGGGAGCATAGAAAGCAACAGGTGCGGTCTGAACTCAAGGGTCAGCAGATAGCAAAAGAGGATTATTCCTGACCTGTGCACTATGTGAGGGTGGTCCAAGGCCGGTGACTCTGTAGTATCTCTAACCTGCAGGCCTCTAACTGTGGGCAAGGTACTTGTCTTAAACCAATCTACTGAACCAGAATAAAGCCTGAAATTAGAGATGGATGCACTCCTGATGAAGGTCATACGAACCTACATTGGGTTCTGCTAATACTAGGCTAAGTACCTATTGAGAATTAACTGTCCTGGCTGGTTACGGTGACTCTTTCTGAAGTCCAGAGCCTGGGTCAGTACCCTGAGTTTTTCCTTGTCCATAGACTGGAAAATTCAATATTTTTAAGATTTTATTTCTGAAAATTTGACATGTAGAGTCTATGTAATCCAACTAAAATCCACAAAGGATTTTTTGAAGTTGAAAAGATGATCCTAGAATTTGTCTGGAAATTCAAAGAACCAGGAAAACCTTAAAGAATAAAAATAAAGTCAGTAGACTTATAATATCATTCTTCTAGATTATTATAAAACTACAATGATCAACAGTGTGTGCCCTAGGTACATAGATAGATAAACAGACAAATGAGACAGAACAGAATCAGGAAGAAGAGCTGGGACTTCCCAGATGGTCCAGTGGTTAAGACTTCACCCTCCAATGCTGGGGGTGTGGGTTTGATCCCTTATTAGGGAGCTAAGATCCCATGTGCCTCCCGGCCAAAAAATTAAAACATAAAACACAAGGAATAGTATAACAAATTCAATAAAGAGTTTAAAAATCTTAAAAATAGAGAAAAAGAGCCACATGCACAATCACTTGGTTTCTAACAGATGCACTAATTGCTAAGTCGCTTCAGTCGTGTCCGACTCTGTGCGACCCCATAGACGGCAGCCCACCAGGCTCCGCCATCCCTGGGATTCTCCAGGCAAGAACACTGGAGTGGGTTGTCATTTCCTTCTCCAATGCATGAAAGTGAGAAGTCAGAGTGAAGTCGCTCAGTCGTGTCCGACCCTCGGCGACCCCATGGACTGCAGCCTTCCAGGCTCCTCCATCCATGGGATTTTCCAGGCAGGAGTACTGGACGGGGGTGCCATTAAAGTGGGGTATAATTTCCTAGTTTTTTGCTTATTTATTTTTGTTTCACAATAAATGGTGAGGAGCTATTAGATATGGAAATGTAAATAAAATTCTGATTCATCTAACACTAGGCAAAAGTATAAATTAGAGTTAGTTTTCATGTGAGAGGTAAAATACTGAGGCTTCTAAAAGAAAGTTTAGGAAAATATCTTTGGGCCCTAAAAGTAGCCAAAATTTATTGAACAGGACACACATGTAAACTCATGAAGCAAACACAAAAGAACAATAGAGATTAACCAGTGCAAGTGTTAGCTGCTCAGTTGTGTCCACTCTTTGTGACCCCATGGACTGCAGCCCACCAGGCTCCTCTGTCCATGGGATTCTCCAGGCAAGAATATTGGAGTGGGTAGCCATTCCCATTTCTAGGGGATCTTCCTGACCCAGGATTGAACCCGGGTCTCCCACAGTGTAGGCAGGTTCTTCAAATATATATTTTATGTGTTATATATAATTCATACTACATAAATAGCATAAAAATGTCTATGTAGACATATAAAGGGATTCCCAGGTGGCTCAGATGGTAAAGAATCTGTCTGCAATGCAGGAGACTCAGTTTTGATCCCTGGATCAGGAAGATCCCCTGGAGAATGAAATGGCTACCCACTCTAGTATTCTTGCCTGGAGAATCGCTTGAACAGAGGCGCTTGGTGGGCTACAGTCCATGGGGTCATAGAGTCAGACATGGCTGACTGTCTGACTCAGTCAGACGTGCAAGCATGCAGACATATAAAGAGTCTTTGAGCATGATTGGTCATCAGGGAAATATAAATTTTCAATACAATACCACTTCATTTTTATCAATACAGATATTATAAAATGTCTGGCAATACCAAATATTGGAAAGGACTGCAGCAATTGGAACTTGTATACATGGCTGGAGGATTTTTTAATACACTCATCATTTTGGAAAACTATTTTGCAGTGTTTACCAAACCCATCCTAATCCTATGACTTGGCACTTCTGCACTTAGGAATGTACCCAAGGAAAATGAGTGTATAATTCCACAAAAGACATTGCAAGAATATTCCAGGGACTTCTCTGGTGATCCAGTGGTTAAGAGTTCACTTTCTAATGCAGGGGATGCAGGTTTGATCCCTGGTCAGGGAGCTAAGATCCCAGAGGCCACAGAGCAACAAAGTCCTTGTTCTGCAACTAGAGGAAAACCCATTTGCTGAAACAAAAGATCCTGCCTTCCACAGCCAAATAAATAAGTAAATAAATATTAAGAAAAGAATATTCCAAAAATAACTTGATTCATACAACCTAAAAACAACTCTTTAATTAAAGAATGAATAAATTAATTTTTATATGTTCATATATAAGAGAATTATTCTGCAGTGAAAAGGAACACATGACTGCCATACCACCAACACAGATGAAGTTTAAAATGTACATGTTGAATAACTAACAGGAAGGTAAGGGGATTCCGCTTATGCCCCCACAAAGTACAGCTTCCCCTATTAACAACATCACTCACCAGAGTGACACCTCTGTTACATTTGATGGACCTATATTGACACATTAAGATCATTGGAAGCCCATAGTTTACCTGAGGGAACACTGTTGGTGTACATTCTATGGGTTTGGACAAATGTTCAATGAAACGCATTCATCATTTTAATATTACACAGAATACTTTCATAAACCTGGAAACTCTCTGTGCTCTGCCTATTTATCCTTCTCCTCTACTGTACCCAATCTCTGGCAACCACTGACCTTTTAATTATCTTCATAATCCAGCCATTAAGAATGTCATATAGTGGGAATCATGTAATATGTAGCCATTCTAGATAGACGTCTTTCACTTAGTAATATGCATTTAAGTTTGCTCCATGTCTTTTGTGGCTTGATAGCTATTTCTTTTTCAGAGCTGAGTAATATTCCATGAGCTTCCCTGGTGGCTCAGTGGTAAAGAACCTATCTGCCAATGCAGGAGACATGGGTTCTATCCCTGGGTTGGGAAGATCCCTTGGAGAAGGAAATGGCAACTCATTCCAGTATTCTTGCCTGGGAAATCCTATGGACAGAAGGAGCCTGGTGGGCTACAATCCATGGGGTCACAAAAGAGTCAGACATGACTTAGTGACTAAACAGCAAAGATATTCCATAGTCTGAATGTGCAAGAATTTATTTACCCATTCATTTACTGAAGAACATCTTGATTACTTCCAAATGTGAGCAACTATGAATAAAGCTGCTATTAAATCCATGTGTAGGTGAATTTAAGTTTTAAACTAATTTTGGTAAATACCAAGAAGGGCTATTCCTGGATCAAAAGTGAGGGTATGTATGGGTATCTACCTAGGTAAACACTCTCCAGGTGTTCACAGGCTACAGCTGAGTGGGGTTAGAGTAGGTTCATCGGCTCTTCAGGTTCACCGCTTATGCTGGGTAATAAGTCCGCTTATTATTACCTGGTTCTCTGTGGGGTTAGTATCCTTCTGGGTCCCTTGATGGACAATGTTGAATCTTACAATTCCCACACCAAGGAGGGCAATTCCCACACCTGGAGCACTAGAGAATCACTTATTTCTTCCACTGCTTCACCTAGTATCACACTCCCCAGACTTTGAAAGGTTATATTTAAGACTCACACTCCATGTACTTTTCCTTTTTATTTTTTAGTGGAGGATAATTACAATATTGTGTTGGTTTCTGCCATACCTCAACATGAATCAGCCATAAGTATATGTATGTACCCTCCCTTTTGAATCTCCCTCCCACCTCCCAGCCCATCCTACCCCTATAGGTTGTCACAGAGCCCCGGATTAGAACTCCCTGCATCACGCAGCAAATTCCCACCGCCTATCTATTTTACATATGGTTGAGAATAGCATTGGAACAAACATTTTTATGTATTTAAAAAAATCACTGCCTGGAATATGGAGTCCCTGATGGCTCAGAGGTTAAAGCGTCTGCCTGGAATGCAGGAGACCCAGGTTCGATCCCTGGGTTGGGAAGATCCCCTGGAGAAGGAAAATGGCAACCCACTCGAGTACTCTTGCCTGGAGAATCCCATGGAGGGAGGATCCTGGTAGGCTACAGTCCATGGGGTCGAAAAGAGTTGGACACGACTGAGCGATGTAGACTGGCTTTTCTTTTGCTGAGTGAACTCTGACTGGTGTCACAAACCAGACTCTGCAGGTATAATCATCTGTCTTTTATTAAATCAGGTGGGGAAGAGTCATGTCTATGCTGCTGACACTGAGGAGGAGCAAGGAGTCAGTGTGCTGAGGAGGCTCCCTGCCCCTTCTACCAGACCTTCCAGTGGCATTCAAAGCATGGGTGCATCTCCAAAATGCTCTCAGCAGATGGAGGCACCCAGAGCAGCTGGGGCAGCCCAGTCGCACACATCTCCTCACTTGGGTGGTTTGTGTTTGGGTGTGTAACACTGTGGGAGGTGTACTATAATCCTGTTGACAGTAATAATTTGCAGCATCGTCAGCCTCCAGGCTGCTGATGGTGAGGGTGAAATCTGTCCCAGATCCACTGCCACTGAATCGGGATGGGACTCTGGTGTACCGGCTGGTTGCATAATAGATCAGGAGCTTAGGAGCTTCCCCTGGTTTCTGTTGATACCAGTTTAAGTAGTGGCTAACGCTCTGATTGGCCTGGCAAGTGATGGAGACTCTGTCTCCTAGAGAAGCAGACAGGTAGGAGGGAGACTGGGTCACCTGGATGTCACATCTGGCACCTGAGATTGGAAACATAAAAACACATCTCCATGTTATTACTAATGATACAAGAGGACTATCCTGTAGGATCAGGCAGTACTGATCACACAGGCAGAGTTAATTCTAAAGCTCTTCATCCTTACCTGGGAGGAGCCAGAGCAGCAGGAGACTGAGGAGCTGAGTGGGGGCCTTCATGTTCACTCTGAGTCCTGACTGGGACTGATTTCTGCACAAGATGTGATCAGAGCATTAATAAGTCTCCAGGGCAGTGGATTGATCTCCAGTAATATGCAAATTAGCAGAGAGTTGGGCATAGCTGCAGGGCTGGCCAATCTCCATAACACAGCACAGGTGCAATGTCTGCCAGATGCCCAAGTCTGATGAGAGCAGCTCAAATTTGTCTATGGACAGTGTGTTTCTCTCTGGAGGTCAAGGCATTGAATCTGTTTAGTGTTCTTTCAGTACAGTGCTATTTTGCTATTTTCAGTGTTCATACAATGCTTTTATTGCTACTTTTTCATCTAAGACAGGTTCTACCAGACATGATGCATTCAAAGGAACTGCCAGAAATTTTAGAAGATCTCTGCATTTGATATCTGGTGATATCATTGGGCCCAGAGCATCTTCTTTTTTGATCTGATTCCCTGATGCGTTTGAGGTGATAAATTGTCAATACACAGAGAGAACCCAGGATAACTATAGAGTTTCCCCTCCATATTTAACAATGTACTGATGGATACAGACATGTGAGTAATTTACTGATATTATAGAAAAATTCCTCTGAAGTTATATTAAAGGAGAAACCTGAAGAGCGAAGATTAGTTGTTTACACTAGATGGAGCAGTAAAGCTCAAAATTCATTAGGCATCAGATGGCACACTCTGAAAGGCTTTGTTTTAGTAGTGGGGCAAAATTGCCCCTATATTAAATGCCATTTTGGTCTTTCCTAATAAAGCTTAAAAGCAAGGCTTTAATAGAGTCCAACAGTTTCAACTGACAAGATTAGGTACCATAGAAGAAAATATTAATGACTTTAGCAATAGAAAATATCCAAATTGGGCACAGTGGGAAAAAGATATTGAAGAAATACAATAAAATGAGCAGAGCATGAAATGAGCTATGACAACTTCAAGTCATCTATTGTGTATATAACTGAAGTCCTAAAGAGGAAGAGGTAGTGAGAGGAAGCACAAAAAATATTTGAATGCATCACTAGAGTTTTCCAGATTTTAAGAAGTTATTCCCAGGGCTTTCAAAATTAAAAAGCCAAAGTCAGCTCAAAACCATGAATTCAGTGGCTAAATAGAGAAGCCCAATAAAAATCACACACCTTTTCCATAACTCCCACTGCGGTCCTGGCTGTAGTTGTAAATACGTTTCTAACATGTGGGTGGTCAGGGGAAAATCAGGAAATTATCTTTGAAATGAAAACACCAGCCGCATAACTGAAAAGTAGAGTTAATATTGGTTAGTCCTCTTGGGATTATGAAGGCAACATATACATTTTGGCTCAGATGGTAAAGAATTTGGCTACAATGTACAAGACCTGGGTTTGATCCCTGGGTTGGAAAGATCCCTTGGAGGAGGCCATGGCAACCCACTCCAGTATTCTTGCCTAGAGAATCCCTATGGACAGAGGAGCCTGGTGGGCTACAGTTCATGGGGTCACATAGAGTCGGACATGACTAAAGCATGCATGCACAGTCAACAAAGATTGACAATTTAAGTTGTTGCTGGAGGAAATAATTAATACAGGAATTTACATATTGATGGAATATGGATGCATGTTACTGACCGCAGCAGATCCAGCCCATGTCTCAAGAGGAGGAATGATATCTTGCTTCCCTCAGAGACCACAGTGGGGCCCTTGGTTTCTTTCCTGTGTGTTGTAAGTTGGGGCATCTCACAGTTTCAGATCAGGTCATCTGTACTGTTTTCAGCTCTTCAGGACAAGTGTGTAGCTCTGGGGTTTCCGTGGACAAGACTGAGAGGAGTGAGGTTTGTGAAGACCTTCTGGGATGTCAGGCATCTCCTTCAGTCTTCTCGCATCTCCTTGGAGCATGCTAGACAGCATGTCTGGTTTAGTCTGGTTTCCTTCTTTCTTTCTCTGGGTTTAACTGTCCATTGGCAACCTTCCTAAGGAGGATCCTGTCAGTTACCATAAGAGGTAAACTGAACACAGCAGGGAGATGAACTGGTAGGCAGGTCTCTAGGGATAAGACACAGTCTTGTGGTCACCCTACAGTGCAGGAGATGCGGGTTCAATCCCTGGGTTGGGAATATCCCCTGGAGGAGGGCATGGGAATCTTCCTAGCTCACGGGTTTTCTCCACCACTCAGCACAAGGCAGCTCCTCTCCAGGTGTCCCCATCACATCTGAGCCCGTTCAAGCCTTAGGGGCTCCTGTTGAAAATGGGACAGTAGCACTCAGGATCTCAGCACTCCTAAGAACAGCCTTCTGTCTTGTGTTTCTGCTGCGTTTGTCTGCCATCTAATGGCAGTTTTGTGATACAGTTATAAAATTTTCAATGTGGAATCTCAAAGCATTTTGACTGTGAGATTTTTACTGGTATTAATACTTCTGAAGCTGATACTGTTTCTTCCACACAAAATTTCTATCCTCAATAATCCAGTCATCTAAATAGGAATTCAGGAAAGATATTGGTCATAAAAGAGTTAGGGCTAGGTGCTTGATCCACATGAAATGTCAAAGACATCTCATGGTTTTGGGAAAGAGCATATGGGACAGGAGGGTCCCTGCAGGTACAGTGGCAAGGGCCGGGCAGGTAGGAGCAGGCTCCTAGTCTAGAACTGTTAACCCAGCCTCATCCTCTCATCCCAGAAACCCCTACAGAGAAGTCCTGAGAACCATAGTAGCTGTACCAGCCAAGGAAGCATCAGGGCCAAGAGTGTGTGAGGTCTGTGCTCTGAGCCATAACACCACTGAGTGACCAGGGGTGATCTTTTGGACCATTACTGAATGATTGAATTTTCTGTGATGATGAAAGTGCCAGCATTTGCATTGCTCAATATGGCAACCACTGGGGATTCCCAGGTGGCTCTAGTGGTAAGGAATACACCTGCCAACACAGGAGACAAAACAGATGAGGGTTTGATCCCTGGGTCAGGAAGATCCCCTGGAGGAGGGCATGGCAATCCACATTAGCCACAGGTGGCTACTGAGCACCTAGAATGCAGGTAGTGCAACTGAGAAGCTATGTTTTTAATTTTAAGTAATTCTAATTTAAGTTGTGAAGCTATATGTGGTTCATATTTAATATGTTAGAGGGTACAGTTTTAAACTTTCAGTTCGGTTCAGTTCAGTTCAGTGCTCAGTCATGTCCGACTCTTTGCGACCCCATGAATCGCAGCACGCCAGGCCTCCCTGTCCATCACCAACTCCCGGAGTTCACTCAGACTCATGTCCATCGAGTCAGTGATACCATCCAGCCATCTCATCCTCTGTTGTCCCCTTCTCCTCTTGCCCCCAATCCCTCCCAGCATCAGAGTCTTTTCCAATGAGTCAACTCTTCGCATGAGGTGGCCAAAGGACAGGAGTTTCAGCTTTAGCGTCATTCCTTCCAAAGAAATTCCAGGGCTGATCTCCTTCAGAATGGACTGGTTGGATCTCCTTGCAGTCCAAGGGACTCTCAAGAGTCTTCTCCAACACCACAGTTCAAAAGCATCAATTCTTCGGCACTCAGCCTTCTTCACAGTCCAACTCTCACATCCATACATGACCACAGGAAAAACCATAGCCTTGACTAGATGGGCCTTTGTTGGCAAAGTAATGTCTCTGCTTTCGAATATGCTATCTAGGTTGGTCATAACTTTCCTTCCAAAGAGTAAGTGTCTTTTAATTTCATGGCTGCAGTCACCATCTGCAGTGATTTTGGAGCCCCCAAAAATAAAGTTTGACACTGTTTCCACTGTTTCCCCATCTATTTGCCATGATCTTCGTTTTCTGAATGTTGAGCTTTAAGCCAACTTTTTCACTCTCCACTTTCACTTTCATCAAGAGGCTTTTTAGTTCTTCTTCACTTTCTGCCATAAGGGTGGTGTCATCTGCATATCTGAAGTTATTGATATTTCTCCTGGCAATCTTGATTCCAGCTTGTGTTTCTTCCAGTCCAGCGTTTCTCATGATGTACTCTGCATATAAGTTAAATAAGCAGGGTGACAATATACAGCCTTGATGTACTCCTTTTCCTATTTGGAACCAGTCTGTTGTTCCATGTCCAGTTCTAACTGTTGCTTCCTGACCTGCATACAGATTTCTCAAGAGGCAGGTCAGGTGGTCTGGTATTCCCATCTCTTTCAGAATTTCCCACAGTTTATTGTGATCCACACAGTCAAAGGCTTTGGCATAGTCAATAAAGCAGAAATAGATGTTTTTTTGGAACTCTCTTGCTTTTTCGATGATCCAGCAGATGTTGGCAATTTGATCTCTGGTTCCTCTGCCTTTTCTAAAACCAGCTTGAACATCTGGAAGTTCACGGTTCATGTACTGCTGAAGCCTGGCTTGGAGAATTTTGAGCATTACTTTACTAGCATGTGAGATGACTGCAATTGTGCGGTAGTTTGAGCATTCTTTGGCATTGCCTTTCTTTGGGACTGGAATGGAAACTGACCTTTTCCAGTCCTGTGCCCACTGCTGAGTTTTCCAAATTTGCTGGCATATTGAGTGCAGCACTTTCACAGCATCATCTTTCAGGATTTGAAAGAGCTCCACTGGAATTCCATCACCTCCACTAGCTTTGTTCGTAGTGATGCTTTCTAAGGCCCACTTGACTTCACATTCCAGGATGTCTGGCTCTAGGTCAGTGATCATACCATCATGATTATCTGGGTCGTGAAGATCTTTTTTGTACAGTTCTTCTGTGTATTCTTGCCACCTCTTCTTAATATCTTCTGCTTCTGTTAGGTCCATACCATGTCTGTCCTTTATTGAGCCCATCTTTGCATGAAATATTCCCTTGTTATCTCTAATTTTCTTGAAGAGATCTCTAGCGTTTCCCATTCTGTTGTTTTCCTCTATTTCTTTGCACTGATTGCTGAGGAAGGCTTTCTTATCTCTTCTTGCTATTCTTTGGAACTCTGCATTCAGATGCTTATATCTTTCCTTTTCTCCTTTGTTTTTCACTTCTCTTCTTTTCACAGCTATTTGTAAGGCCTCCCCAGACAGCCATTTTGCTTTTTTGCATTTCTTTTCGCAATAGCAGTAGCAAAACTTTTGAAAAAAATATTATGTCTATGATTTTCCAGGTTTTACAAAATCATTTCCAGGACTTCAATCGTTAAAAATCAAGATCAGGTCAAAACCATGAATTCAGTGGCTGAATTTAGGGAAGCCTGAGAAAAATCACACACAGCTCCTTCTGGTGTCCTGGCTGTAGTTGTGAATATGTTTCTAGCATTTGAATGGCCAGGAGAATATCAAGAAATGAAATGAAATTCATTTGAAATGAAATTGTATTTTCAAATGAAAGTGAATTGAAAGTGAAGTCACTCAGTCGTGTCCGATCGTTAGCAACCCCATGGACTGCAGCCTACCAGGCTCCTTCATCCATGGGATTTTTTAGGCAAGAGTACTGGAGTGGGTTGCCATTGCCTTCTCCATTTCAAATGAAAGTACAACCCTAATAACTAAAAAATAGAGGCAACACAACTTAGTTTTCTTTGGAGTCTGCAAGCTACATATGCATTGTGGAGTCAGTTGTTGTGACTCATTTCTTAATAACTTGTATGTTTGTCAGTTCTGAGTGATCCAAGAAGACAAGAAGACTGCACTAAGTACAACCTGCATAGACCTTATGACCTACTGGACCAATGATGCTACCGTGCCTGGGGTAGATAGGGACAGTGGATGGATATTACAGAAAGCTCCAGCAGGAGAACCACAGTTCAGACCTCTAGAGTATTATGTTCATTAGACTTGATGGGCAAGAAGTTGCTGGAATGAGAATGACTGGTAAGATATATGTGTGCCAAAGGATGAGATGTAAATCCTACAAAAATTCATGGGCTAATGATTAGTGAATATGGCAGGGGTTCAGATCAATGTGATCTACTCTCCAGTGGTCAATACAATGCCTCTCTCAGTTAGAGGTCATTAGGACACAGGTTGATTTAGAATTCATTCTTGCTGCCTATCTTGGTCACGGCTGGACATAGGATGACTTTTTCAGTTGGCCCCTTCAAGTTGTCCAATATCAATAATCTATACAATGTTAGGGGACTTGCCTAACACAGTGGATGAGAATCACCTGCCAATGCAGGGGACACAGGTTTGATCTTTGGTCTGAGGATTCCACACATTCAGAGCAGCTAAAGCCCATGTACCACGCTACTGAATCTGCTCTCTAAAGCCTGTGAGCTGCAACTTCTGAAGCCTGAGCACTCCATAGCCTGTGCTCCATGGTAAGAGTAGCCACCACAATGAAAAGTCAGTGAACTGCAATGAAGAGGAGCCCATCCTCATAGTAACTAGACAAAGCCTGCATGCAGCAAGAAGATCCAGAGCAAAAAAGGTAAAATAAAGAAACAATTAAATTATTTATAGAGCTTCCCTGGTAGCTCAGTGGTAAATAACCTGCCTGCAATGCAGGAGACCCCAGTTCAATTCCTGGGTTGGGAAGATTCTCTGGAGAAAGGATAGGCTAACCATTCCAGTATTCTTGGGCTTCTCTGGTGGCTCAGCTGGTAAAATTTTTATACAGCATTAGGAAAGTTGGCTAAAGAATGACCTAAAGAAAAAAATCTTAAAAATCACCGTGCATTTTAAAGTGTAGTTTGTCCTCTAATCTACCCAAGAGGTCTGGAGAGTCACTCAACCAATATTTGTTACACAGTCCAAGAGCTGGTCCAGGAAACAAATTATATGCTGGTACAATATTTGTAGCATAAATATGGGACTTTAACATCTATTGGTAAATAAATCAATTCTTCATAACTGTCTCTCCTGAAATTCTGATATGCTTCCCACTTTTAGGCTGATAATTGTTGCTTATACTGTACTTGGAAATATCTGATTTTATCCATGGCAGATGGTGACTGCATCCATGAAATTAAAACGTGCTTGCTCCTTGGAAGAAAAGCTGTGATAAACTTAGTGTAATAAAAGGCAGAGACATTACTTTGCTGACAAAGGTCCATCTAGTCAAATCTATGGTTTTTCCAGTAGTCATGTATGGATGTGAGAAAGTGAAAGTGTTAGTTGCTCAGTTGTGTCCCACTCTTTGTGACCCCATGGACTGTAGCCTCCCAGGCTCTTCTGCCCTAGGGATTTGCCAGCCAAGAATACTGTGGGTTGCCACTTCCTTCTCCAGGGGATCTCCTGACCCAGGGACCGAGCCCGGTCTCCCACATTAGAGGCAGACTCTTTAAGGTCTGAAGCACCAGGGAAGCCTAGAGATGTGAGAGTTGGACCAAAAAGAAAGCTGAGTGCCAAATAATTGATGCCTTTGAACTGTGTAGTGTTGGAGATGACTCTTGAGAGTCCCTTGGACTGCAAGGATATCCAATCAGTCAATCCTAAAGGAAATCAGCCCTAACTATTCATCGAAAGGACTGCTGCTAAAGCTGAAGCTCCAATACTTTAGCCACCTGATGAGAAGAGCCAATACATTAGAAAAGACCCTAATGCTGGGAAAGCTTGAAGGCAGGAGGAGAAGGGTATGACAGAGGATAAGATGGTTGGATGGCATCACTGACTCAGTGGACATGAGTTTGAGCAAACTCCAGCAGACAGTGATGGACAGGAACACCTACAGTCCATGGGGTCGCAAAGATTCAGACACAACTGGGGGACTGAACAACAGCAATTTATTTTTCAGCGATTCAGTCTTCTGTTTGTTAATTGGTCAGTTTAATCACTATTATCTTTATAAATCACAAGTAATATATTGGTGAGAAAATTATTAACCACATTTCAACTTAAAAGGAAAAAAAAAAGACTGAATAATGAATATCTCAGACCCAGAACATATAGCATCATTGTGAACATAACTATAATGAGAATTTTCATAGCCTGCAATGATTTACATTTTAACTTTAGACAATATTATCTCCATTCACGCCCTTTGAACTAGGACTGGGTTGGAACAGTATTTCAATGTGAGCACAACCAATGTGGGAGTTTTAAAAATAGTGTTTAAATAGGACAATGCTATAGCTGAAGCTGATGCATGAGTTTGAACAAACTCTGGGAGATAGTGGAGGACAGGGAAGCCTGGTGCACTGCAGTCCATGGGGTCACAGAGTTGGACACGACTTAGCGACTGAACAGCAACAACAAAAGCTGGTACTATACCTCATTTGTTTCATTTATGTAATCACTTTGCTCAAATGCATGTGTTGTGGGTAGAAGTATATATAAAAACGGTATATATTTAGTTACATAAACTTCTATATGCATTAAACATGTATAAATATCTGCAGCAGTAATACATCAAATAAATATATGTGCACAGATTGCATATTATATACACAACACAAATTTTCCACAAATGAGGTATTTGTCTCAAATTTTCATCAGCTTTGATAAAAAGTTTTTAGTGTCATATGCTTCATCCCAAACAAAGTGAAAATATACATTACAAGAAGTGATATTTCTACATAGAGTGTTCAGACACACAATCACCAATTTTCTCCACACAATAGTATAACGTGATAGAATATTATATGGAAGTAATCTGAATTGTGGGCCTTGATAACATAAACCCAAGTGTAAAGAAAGCTGAGGAAGAGATAAGATTTTGAGATAGTTCAGTTTTCATAAATGTGACCTAATTCCATGTTTTGAAACACACTGTTTTCAACCTATATCCCACTGTTTCCATGAGGTTATAAGATCTGTACCTATATTCATTTCATTTTTAATTTTGCATTGATTGGAAAGCGAAGCTGGTTTTTTTGGTATATGGCTTTAAAAAGAAACCCTCTTAAATGGCTTCAGTGGGCAAAAACAAACAAACAAACAAAAAAACTCATCAGCAGAATGAACATACCATAAAACATAGTTTTTAAGAAGTTGTATAGATCACCTGTTATCTTGTTAAAAAGTAGACCCCTCTTTCTTTTTAGACACCAAAAAGCTATGACCAACCTAGAAAGCATATTAAAAAGCAGAGACATTACTTTGCCAACAAAGGTCCGTATAGTCAAAGCTATGGTTTTTTCAGTAGTCATATATGGATGTGAGAGTTGGACCACAGAGAAAGTTGAGCACTGAAGAATTGACGCTTTTGAACTGTGGTGTTGGATAAGACTCTTGAGAGTCCCTTGGACAGCAAGAAGATCAAAACAGTTGGTCCTAAAGGAAATCAGTCCTGAATATCCACTGGAAGGACTGATGTTGAAGCTGAAGCTCCAATACTTTGGTCACCTGATGCGTGGAACTGACTCATTTGAAAAGACCCTGATGCTGGGAAACATTGAAGGTGGGAGGAGAAGGGGACCACAGAGGATGAGATAGTTGGATGGCATCACCGACCCAATGGACATAAGTTTGAGCAATCTCTGGGAGTTGGTGATGGATCGGAAAGCCTGGCATGCTTCAGTCCATGGGGTCACAAAGAGTCAGACACAACTGAGCAACTGAACTGAACTATTAAACCTGAAAACTAAATTTAAGGTGAGTCTGCTCTATTTTTCATTTTGTAATAAGCAACTTCTCAGTGATTCTGATGATGCTGTTTAATCCAAACAATTTTTTAGCAACAAGGTATTTTAAATAAATAGGTAAAAGAATGCTATATCCACATTTTGGTGTTTGGAGTGTTTTGGAAAAGAAAGCTTTTTCAAATGCCTTTGTCAAATGATTGTCGTATATTTCATGCAGTTTCTTCAGTTTTCTATTTACTGTATTGTTTAATGATTTTCACTTGTTATGAGCCCAGTCTTGCTGTACATATTCAGAAGCACAATCAAATGTATTCTGGGGCCATTATAGGTGGCAATTTTCTGAGATATGATATATATGACCATATGGATTAACCTGCTTTCAAAATTTTCATTATCATCTTCAATTCTGGAAGCACATTTTAAAAACTGATTTTTTGGTGCGGTTTCCTATAGAGTTGTTTAATGATGGACACTCCAATGAGATTTGGAGGTCAGAATATTCAATATTTATTCAATATTTATCAGCAACCGCAGGCAGATACGTGGACACAGGCAAGACTTAAGAATCACCTGAGGGGCTGCAGGCATCTTGCAACATCAGCATCCCCAAGCCTGGGCATCAGAGACAGGCCACATGAACCCTACATGTGGGTGAACACAGCCTACACTTCCAGTGGCAAATGTGCTCTGGCCTTTGGGGAAGCACCAGGGAATCACTTATTCTATTACTGCCTCACATTCCCCACACATTACAGGTTATAGTTTAGAGTCACATCCTGTGTTTAAAAAAAAAAAAAAACCTACTTGGAAGACGTAGATTTGTTTTTCTCTTGCTGAAAAATCCTGGTTAGAACCATAAATTAGACTCATGTGTAATCATCCATCCTTTACTTAATCATAAGAGGTGTCATCATGTCTGTTCTGATGGCACTCAGAAGAAGGAAAGAGAGTTAGGGTGCTGGTCCTGCCTCTTCCACCAAAACTTCTAGTCACATCCAAAGCCAGGGTGCATCTCAGAAATGCTCTCAGCAGATGGAGGCACCAAGAGTTTCTGGACAGTCTAGCCTCACACATCTGCTCCCCAGGGTGGTTTATGTTTGGGTGTGTAACACTGTAGGAGGTGTACTATCAGTTTGTAGACAGTAATAAGTTGCAGCATCTTCAGCCTCCAGGTGAGAGTGGTGACAGTGAAATCTGTCCCAGATCTACTGCCACTGAACCGGGATGGGACCCCAGTTCCCAAATTGGATGCTGCATAGAACAGGAGCTTAGGAACTTGCCCTGGTTTCTGCTGATATCTGTCTAACCATTTGCTAATGCTTTAATTGGCCCAGCAAATGATGGATGCTCTGTCTCCTAGAGAGGCAGACAAGGAGGATGGAGACTGAGTCATCTGGATGCCACACCTGGCATCTGAGATTGGAAACACAAAAACCCATATCCATGTTATTATTAATGATATAAGAGGACTATCCTGTAGAACCACAATACATGGGCAGAATAAATTCCTATAGCTTTCCATCCTTACCTGGGAGGAGCCAGAGCAGCAGGAGACTGAGGAGCTGAGTGGGGGACCTCATGTTCACTCTGAGTCCTGACTGGGACTGATTTCTGCACAAGATGTGATTAGAACATTAATAAGTCTCCACAGCAGTGGATTTATCTCCAGTAACATGCAAATCAGCAGAGGATGGGGCAGAGCTGGGCACAGCTGCAGGGCTGGTAGTGTCCATAACACAGCACAGGTGCAGTGTCTGAAAGTGAATGTCACACAGTCATGTCCGACTCTTTGCGACCCCTTGGTCTGTAGCCCTCCAGTCTCCTCCGTCCATGGGATTTTCCAGGCAAGAATACTGGAGTGGGTTGTCATTTCCTTCTCCAGGGGATCTTCCCAACCCAGGGATTGAACACAAGTTTCCTGCATTGAAGGCAGATTCTTTACCATCTGAGCCACCAGGGAAGCCCAGTGTCTGCCAGATACCCAAGTCTGATCAGAGCAGCTCAAATTTGCCCATGGACAGTACGTTTCTCCCAGGAGGTCACAGAATTAAATTATTCTTCTGTTATTTTAGCAGAGTGTTCCATTATTATTTTCAATTTTGATACATTTTTTCCCTGCTACTTTCCCATCCAAGACAGGTTCTATCATGGATGACATATTTCAGGAAACTGCAAGAAATTTTTACAAGATCTCTGCATTGGGTATCCAGGGATATTGTTGAGTCTAGAATGTCTTACTGTTTGACCTGATTCCATGATGCACTTGGAGTGATAAATTATTAGCAGAGAGACAGAACTCAGGATAACTCAGAGTTTCTCCTCCATATATTTAACAATGCACTGCTGGATACAGACATGCAGAATCTACTGATGTTGCAGGAAAATTTTCTGAACTTGTGTGTGCGTGTTAGTTGCTTAGTCTTGTCTGATTCTTTGCAACCCCATGGACTGTAGCCCACCAGGTTTCTCTGTCCATGGGATTCTCCAGGCAAGAATACTGGAGCTTGCCATTTCCTTCTCTAGGGTATCTTCCTGACCCTAGATTGAACCCATGTCTCCTGCATTACAGGCGGATGCTTTCTGTCTGAGCTTCTAGGGAAGCCTGTGTTTAATGATGTACTGATGGATACAGACATGTGCAGAATCTACTGATGCTGTAGAAAATTTTCTCTGAACTTGGTAGAAGAAAATCCCTGCTGCGTTCTCACAGAGCTGGGATTAGGTTTTCCACCAGCCAGCGCACAGTCTCATCATTCATGAGGCATCAGGATGCATACTCCAAAAGGCTTTGTATCAGTATATGGTGAAATTATCCCTATAGTAGATGCCACTCATGCCTTTCCTAATTTAAAAAAAAAAAAGACTCAAACAGTATCAGTTGACAAGTTTAGATTAGTTTGCAGAAAAGGTTAGTGACTTTCACGACTGAAAACACCCACAACTGAGCACAATGAGAAAAAATATTAAAAAAATACAATAAAATGAGCAAAACATTAGCAAGCTGCAAGAGAACTTGTAGCAATCTATTGCATATATAACTGAAGTCCTAAAAGGAAGACGTAGGGAGAGCAGTGCAAAAATTTTTGAAAAATATGTCTATGATTTTCCAGGATTAAAAAAATTCACTTCAAGGACTTTTCTAGGTAAAAATCAAGATCAGGTCAAAGCCATGAATTAAGTGGTTGACTTTAAAGAATGCTGAGAAAAATCACACACCTTACCCACAGCTCCCTCTGGTGTACTGGCTGTAGTTGCAAATAAGATTCTAGCATTTGAATGATCAGGGGGAAGATCACGAAATTATCTTCAAAATAAAAATATAACCCTCATAACTAAAAAGTGGAGTTGCAACTTAGTATTCTTTGGATTCCATAAGTTACGTATTGACTCAATTCTTAGCAACTTGTAAGACTGCTGGCTCTAAGTGATCCCCAGAAGAGAAGAATCTGCACTAAGTACTACCTGCAGTGGGCCTTATAACCCAGTGGACCAGTGATGCTGCAGTGCCTGGGGTAGATAGGGGCAGTAGATGGATGTTACAGAAAGCACCTGCAGGAGAACCACAGTTCAGACCTCTAGAGTATCATCACGTTCATTAGACTCGATGGGCAAGAAATTGCTGGGATGTGGATGACTGGAAAACTTATTTGATCCAAAGGTCCATATAGTCAAAGCTATGGTTTTTCCTGTGAAAGTGAAAGTGAAAGCTCAGTCGTGTCCGACTCTTAGCAACCCCATGGACTGCAGCCTACCAGGCTCCTCCGTCCGTGGGATTTTCCAGGCAAGAGTACTGGAGTGGGGTGCCATTGCCTTCTCCAGTGGTTTTTCCTGTAGTCATGTACAAATGTGAGATTTGGACCATAAAGAAGGCTGAATGCTGAAGAATTGATGCTTTCAGAAGGTGGTGCTGAAGAAAACTGAGATCCCCTTGGACAGCAAGGAAATCAAACCAGTCAATTCTAAAAGAAATCAACCCTGAATATTCATTGGAAGGACTGATGCTGAAGCTGAAGCTCCAATTCTTTGGCCACCTGATGCAAAGAACTGATTCATTGGAAAAGACCCTGATGCTGGGAAGAATTGAGGGCAGGAGGAGAAGGTGACAACAGAGGATGAGATGGTTGGAGGGCATCACCAACTCAGTGGACATGAGTTTGAGCAAACTCCGGGTAATAGTGAAGGACAGGGAAGCCTGGTGTGCTGCAGTCTGTGGGATCACAAAGATTCCTACAAGACTGAGTAACTGAATAATAGCAACAACAAAAGGATGGGATTGAAATTTTAGATAAATTAATGGGATGCTAATTAGTGAGTATGGTAGTGGTTCAGATGCCTGAGGCATACTGCCACATCCTATTCAAGGTAAAGAACAAGCAGCTGATCCTTGTCCTCCTATCACTGAGGATGAACCAGTGTTTTTAAGGCTCTGTGTAATGTGGACACAACACATAATACACCAGGCTACACTGGACCATGTATTTATTGGTTAGTGTCAAAAGTTGCCCCTTGGAGTATGAAATAGCAACCCATTCTAGTATTCTTGCCTGAAAAATCCCATAGCCAGGGGAGCCTGGCAGGCTACAGTCAACAGGGTTGTACAAAGTCAGACACGACTGAAGCAACTTAGCATGCATACACACTAATTAAGCATGCAATTTTAATTGCAATCGCTATGGAACCCATTAGGCTGAAATAGAAAATCATGTCTAATATGTTTATTTCTTTAACCAGAAGTATTATACTGTCCTAGCAATCTGGAATTATTTTACTTCAATCATAGCATGTCACAACATGTAACTAGCAGACCCATTATTAATTCAGAAATATTTTTAAAACATTAAAGTATTCACTTTCTATACAACAACAGTGGAAAAAATAGACATTAGATGACATAAAATTGCAAACTTTAAAGATCCTTTTCCAGTTAGACTAATGTCTAACTGGACATTATTCTGTATTATTAACTTTATTCTGTATTATTTTCCAAAATTGCCTATGGTTATTAGACTGGATGCATTTAATTGACAAATGTAGACAAGGCAGGGTGGAGGAGGCTGACCTTTCACTCAGTTCCCCTTTCACAGAACTGGCTGCTACAAGACACAGAACCCCTTACAGTCCCTGCTGCTTCTGCCAGGACCAGGCTATGCCACTGATGGAGCCTTAACACATGGTACCTGATGGGCAGACAAGACATTCACGGTCCAGAGCCCTCACTGCAAACTCTTCCCCCGAGATCTCCACCATCTTCCTCTAACACAGACTCAGAGCATCTGCTGTCAGTTCCCCAGAGAAGCTGCACTTTGAACAGCTGAGCCACCCAGGCAGGGAGGTTTGTGTTCAGGGCTGTATCACTGTGGGAGGATCTTCTGTACCTTGGTAACAGTAATAGACTCCAGCATCCTCAGCCTGCACTCCGTTGATTGTAAGTGTGAAATCTGTCCCTGACCCACTGCCAGTGAACCTGTCTGAGACCCCAGAGTAACGGTTGGAAACCTGATAGATCAGACCCTGTGGTGATTGGCCTGGTTTATATTGAATCCAATTCAAATAGGTTTTTCCATCACTGTGTACCAGGCTCTGACTAGACTTGCAGGAGATGGAGGCCATCTCTCCAGGGATGATAGACAGGGAGAGTGGAGTCTGGGTCAGCACAACATCCCCACTGGATCCTAAAGGAATGACAGAGAATTAGAAAGCTACAAATATTAGCAACCATTTTTATTGTTTCCATTTTCTGATTTATTTTAGCTAAAACATTAATACTACTTTGTATTACTCACATTGTCTGATCATACAGCAAAATTGTACAATCACAATAATGAACTTGATATCTGTGAAGTGTAAAGAGACCTCTAAACATCCCCTACATCATCCCCACTTCCCCTGTCACAGTCCTGACCAGAGCACAGGACCTTCTTCCTTCTGGAACATTCCTCACTATCATTGATCTAAGGTTCCCATGCTCATCTGCAGGACAAGTCATACACATCTAACAGAGAACACATGTGGAGAGCAGTGCTGCCCCAGAACTCACCCCCATCCTCCTTCTCATCCCTCTCTGTACTTACCTGGGACCCAGAGCAGGAGGAGCCCCAGGAGCTGAGCAGAGAACCTCATGTTCAGAAGTGTGAACTGAGGAGTCCTGATAAGTCAGAGCAAGACCAGAGCTGAGCTTTTATCTCAGACTTGCAAGGGAAGGTCCTCCCTGGGGAACAACATGCAAATCCACTGGTGGGGGCGGAGGTGTGGACAGAGCCAGGGGGAGGGTGGGAGGGGTCAACTTTCAGCCAAGTGAACTAAAGGTCTTCTGTGCTGAGATGTAAACCAATGGCTACAGTCTACACTGCTTGGAGAAGTGGGACGAAGAATCTCACTGTGAGAGTGCAGATTGTTTGCAAGAACCCAGTGAACACGGGCCAGGACTCTAAGAAAGCAATGGGGACCCTACCTGTGGACACATATGTTCAGGGTTAGTATCTGGGAGGGAATGTCCATCTCACTCTGATTCTTCCCAGCTGATCTAGATAAGAGAACAGCTTCTTCCCCACTAGTACTGACCCTCAGAGTTTCCTCCAAAGAATATCGTGAAGTTGAGCTGCTTCAAGAACGGTCAGATAATTGCAGTTCCCAAGTTACCTGTTTAAGAATATTGGAATCAAGTGTTAGAATTGATCCTGGCAGCAAGTGAATTAACTCTCAAAGAATATTGAAGTCTAAAGAAATTGCCAAGGAAAAAAATAATATATACGTTGTTCAGAGAGGTAATAGTTCAGTTTAAGACAATAAAAGTTTGATAAGACTTTTATGCCTAAATCAGTGATATGAAATACCTGAAACTCAGTTTTTTTAATCTGCTGCATGTTCTACCATAATTCTATCTGTGTCTGTCTTTGTCTCTGTGTCTCTGTCTCTCTTGTCTTTGTCTCTCTGTCTCTGTCTGTCTGTCTGTCTGTCTCTCTCTCTCTCTCTCTACATATATATATATATATATATATATATTTATTTATAAAAGCAGGTTAGTCAAAGGAGTTTTTGAGAAAAATATTCACTGGAGATGGTGGACATTATGAAAAAAGCGTGACTGTGTTTTTTGTCTGAGTGGTGCTTAGAAACATTTTCCTCTGTGGACTCAGGTAGAATCAGGTGCTACAGGATTTCCTGGTTCCCTCAGCTCTGTGTGAGGACCTAAGGCTCTCGATACCTGTGTGTTGGAAGCTACAGCCACGTATCTACATTTCCAGAGGAGATGCTGTTTGTGAGAATTTGTGAGAAAGGCAATGGCTGGGTCCTTTCTTTGAATGTCTCAGGGTGGCCTGTGTCTATCACTGACGCATTCCTTAGCTTTTACTTACCAATGGTCCGCATGGAACAGGATTCTGGGCCACTAGTGCTCGGAGGCACAGTCTGTCACAGCAGCTTCCTTAGGTAGACAAACAAGAAGACCATTGTCCTCTTTCAGCCTGATGCAGGTCATGTGGAATTGAAGAGTACCAGAAAAATAGTGCCAATATCAAATTCTTTTTGTCCTGCAAACAGAATCTTGAATATTGTAAAAGTAGACTTTGCTGTCTTTTTAAAATTGGGTAATTTAAACCCAAGTCTTGCATGCTAAGTCACTTCAGTCTTGTCCAACTCTTTACAATGCGATGGACTCTAGCCCACCAGGTTCCTCTGTCCATGGGATTTCCCAGGCAAGAAAACTGGAATGGGTTGCCATGCCCTTCTTCAGGGGACTTTAAAGCCAAAGACAAGCTTAATTGACCTTGAAGACAAATTAACTAATACAATACTCTGTAAGATTCCACAACAATGCTTGGTCTGCATATTCTCTTGGAAATATTCAAGAATAAAATTTTGAAAATGTTGAAATGATAGCTGCCAGGAGCCAGCGTGAGGAGCTCCGCCCATGGTAAAGGTCATGAGGAAGGAGGCTCGGCATACGCAAAGGCGAGATCGAGCCTCAGGAGTCCCCCTGGATATTCTCGAGCATTTACCCGCCAAAATCAGAGTCTGCCTACTTTACTGCTTTGTGTTCTCACCTCTGACTTTACGGGGGCTGTCCCCCACCACCATCTCGCTCTCTCTGAAAAGGAGTTAACTTACAGCTCCAGTTAATAAGTTCCTGGGCATTAGGAGTGTTTAAATCCAAACCCCTCAGATGGCTCTCTAACTTGCCTGACAAGTTTACCCAGACTCCTACAGCTATGCATACGATTGTTTACAGTCTCCCAGCTGCAAAAGGCACGGGAAGCTTAAGATATTCAAATAGCTTAGAGCTTCTCAGAGAGTTAGAAACTGTTAGAATAAAACTAGTAAAAGATTTCATTGATAAGCCAATGCTTGCTGCCAAGTTTCCACATCCCCTGTATTGTATCCTTGAATGTGTATTAATTAATATAGTTGGTATGTAGAAAAAATAAGTAGTGGCCTTGGTGCTAGCAACTTTAGACCCTCACAACCCAGATAATCACGATGGTGTGATCACTGACTTAGAGCCAGACATTCTGGAATGTGAAGTCAAGTGGGCCTTAGAAAGCATCACTACGAACAAAGCTAGTGGAGGTAATGGAATTCCAGTTGAGCTATTCCAAATCCTGAAAGATGATGCTGTGAAAGTGCTGCACTCAATATGCCAGCAAATTTGGAAAACTCAGCAGTGGCCACAGGACTGGAAAAGATCAGTTTTCATTCCAATCCCAAAGAAAGGCAATGCCAAAGAATGCCCAAACTACCACACAATTGCACTCATCTCACACACTAGTAAAGTAATGCTCAAAATTCTCCAAGCCAGGCTTCAGCAATATGTGAACCATGAACTTCCACATGTTCAAGCTGGTTTTAGAAAAGGCAGAGAAACCAGAGATCAAATTGCCAACATCCGCTGGATCATGGAAAAAGCAAGAGAGTTCCCGAAAAACATCTATTTCTGCTTTATTGACTATGCCAAAGCCTTTGTCTATGTGGATCACAATAAACTGTGGAAAATTCTGAAAGAGATGGGAATACCAGACCACCTGATCAGCCTCTTGAGAAATTTGTATGCAGGTCAGGAAGCAACAGTTATGGACATGGAACAACAGACTGGTTCCAAATAGGAAAAGGAGTTCATCAAGGCTGTATATTGTCACCCCGTTTATTTAACTTCTATGCAGAGTACATCATGAGAAACGCTGGACTGGAAGAAACACAAGCTGGAATCAAGACTGCCGGGAGAAATATCAATAACCTCAGATATGCAGATGACACCACCCTTATGGCAGAAAGTGAAGAGGAACTAAAAAGCCTCTTGATGAAAGTGAAAGTGGAGAGTGAAAAAGTTGGCTTAAAGCTCAACATTCAGAAAACGAAGATCATGGCATCCGGTCCCATCACTTCATGGGAAATAGATGGGGAAACAGTGGAAACAGTGTCAGACTTTATTTTTCTGGGCTCCAAAATTGCTGCAGATGGTGACTGCAGCCATGAAATTAAAAGACGCTTACTCCTTGGAAGGAAAGTTATGACCAACCTAGATAGCATATTCAAAAGCAGAGACATTACTTTGCCAACAAAGGTTCGTCTAGTCAAGGCTATGGTTTTTCCTGTGGTCATGTATGGATGTGAGAGTTGGACTGTGAAGAAGACTGAGTGCCGAAGAATTGATGCTTTTGAACTGTGGTGTTGGGGAAGACTCTTGAGAGTCCCTTGGACTGCAAAGAGATCCAATCAGTCCATTCTGAAGGAGATCAGCCCTGGGATTTCTTTGGAAGGAATGATGCTGAAGCTGAAACTCTGGTACTTTGGCCACCTCATGCGAAGAGTTGACTCATTGGAAAAGACTCTGATGCTGGGAGGGATTGGGGGCAAGAGGAGAAGGGGATGACAGAGGATGAGATGGCTGGATGCCATCACTGACTTGAAGGACGTGAGTCTGAGTGAACTCTGGGAGTTGGTGATGGACAGGGAGGCCTGGCATGCTGCAATTCATGGGGTCGCAAAGAGTCGGACATGACTGAGAGACTGATCTGATCTGATCTGATCTGAAGGTAATAAATTCTTTCCTTTGTTGTAAACCCACTGCACCTCTGCCCTATAGGAATGCAACTTTATCTAACACCTTCAGAGGATGGCGCCAAACTTTAAAATAATTACTCTTAGAGAAAATAAGTCTTATGGATTGACAAACCTTTGTCAGAGTCATAAAATGTTAATAGGCCTTCTGGCCAGAAGATGATGTAAATCACCTAAACCATTTGTATACGATAAATTTGCAGGAAAGAAACCCTGGTTTCGATAAGGATCAAAGACTGCTGACTTTGCATGATTTCACATCCCCTATTATTCTCTATGTGCAACTTATGGTATAAAAGCCCCTGTTGAAAATAAAGCTACGGGCCTTGCTCACCGAAGCTTGGTCTCCCCATGTCATTCTTCTTCTCAATTTCTGGCTGAGTCTCCATCTGGAGCGCGGAGGTCCCCTGCAACCATTTATTTGCCTGGGCTTCTAAGACCCACTCGAGAAGGTGCCTAAGGTGAGGCAACTTCCGCTATTCGAGAGGCGCCTGCGGCCTCTGTGGTCAGAGCTAACCTGATGTCACAGGTTATACTGATTTTCCGCGTAAACCAAGCTACTCAGCCTCTTTTCTCCGTTGAATTTTCCTACTGAGCTATCCTCATTCTATTACTCTTTATATCTTTGATGAATATTTAAATAAAGCTATTGTATCCAGTGAACTCGCTGAAGCCGTCTCCCCTTCGAACTCCCTGGATCAGCTGGGGCTGGACCTCGGCAGATAGCTGACCAAAAATGATGTTCATCTTTAAACTCTGAACTTTCTGGACTAATCTCATCTGCTGAGAAAATCATGGTGTTGAGTTACTTGCAGAATGACATATGCTCCGTATTTCACTAGTCACACTATTAGTTATGCTTTAATTTTATTCCATTTCTTTAAGCTTTCACTTTCTTTGACCTCGTCTTTTTCAGAATGATTCTGGGTCTTACATCTGGCTCTGAAGATACCAAGACAAGAGGGATTTCTAGTATTGGCTAAACACAGTATGCTGCTGTGCTGAGAATTCCAGCACTTTATTTAACCATGTAGTAAAGAAGATAAAAAAATTATTATAGTTTTGAAAAAGGGATATTTAAGACCCTGTGGAAAAAACAACGTCAAAGCAAATGATGTAAACTGATATCTGAAAGCAGTTAAATTCTCTGTAATCACTTCTTTTCCTCCCTTGTTAACACAAATGGAAAGATTAGAGTTGGAAAGACACAGGGATGAATAAAGTATTTAGTGGCCGTTCCTCATATTATAATGAAAATACACTGCCTGCATCAGTAAGTGAGAATGGTGATTTTCTGCCTTTAGGAAGCATTGGGCTCACAGGAGTGAATTTCACATTACTTAGTCACTTTTGACCAGAAGCCATGGATCACTCAAAGTCCAAATGCTCTTTGGAGCATCAACTGCCCCCGTTTTTCTGTGCTTCCAGAAATGTGCATATTGACTCTTCTAAAGCAGTGACCTGATCAATCCGAGAATAATGGTCAGATATGAAAAATAAGTACATGAATGAAAAAGAAAATAAAATGCTCCCACTACAAACACACATCCTGGTCAATTAGAAACATTTTCAATCCCACAGGTCGGCTCTTCTCCTGGAATTCTCATAGCCTTATGTTAAATGTGAAGCTGATTGTTAGAATGTTGAAAATCCATTGTTCAAGGGAATCACATCAAAATAGTTTATTATTTTATAAATATAAGCAGGAATTGGGTCTCACCCTTTTGATACCCTTATGATAAAGTGTATAAATACAAAGATAAGAAACCTTTGATTCTATTACAGAAAATAAAGCCAATAATTGGTGGACACAACAACCCTGTTTATACCCCTAAACAGGCAGTGTCTTTTTGTTTGGAATTGAATGTTTCAAGAGTGAGTAAAATCATTTGTCTTCATATACTCGAAACTTCTAGTGTTGGTCATAACCAGAGTTTACTACACTCAGACCAAGTAGGAAAAAAAAAAAAGACAGAATGAAAAACCTGTTGTAAAATGTGTTCTGTTAACATTTGCAGAGAAAAAAGAGAACACAGTGAGATTAGAGAGAGAGAGAAGGAGAGAAGAGGCATAATATGAACTACCATCCTCCTCACATAAAGACTTCAAGGAGTGAGGCAAATAAAAACTTAAGGCCAAAACTTGCAGCAGGATGGACATGTATGTGTATTAGGACTTTGACTTGACTGTCCCTAGCATGTTTGACATAAGGACCAGGTGAAAGTAGGTACAAATGCAGATAGAATTTTCCCACTCAAGCGCTAGTTCAGAAGTTGTGTCAAAAGAAAGTCAAGAGAAATGACTTGGGAACTCTTACTGGGCTGCCTGGTGGCATTCTGGTTGTTGTCTGGTGGCCAATTTTCCTTACTTGAGGTGCTGTCCAAATGCCACTTCAGGACACAAAACTACTGGTACCAAATTGGATGAAAAAATTTCCCGCAGTGGTTATAGAGTTCTCAGATTGCTCCCTAAGCAGGTTGTAGATGTACATTCTCTTTCAGGGTGTTGAATGTTTGTCTTTCTCTTTATGAAAATAATTGCCAGACAGCTTCTCTGGTTCTAGACACAGCATAATCCACATGGAGGATTATGTGGTCTGGCTCCTGGGCCAGGTGACATGGAATCTTCCAGATCTGAGTGCGGTCAGAAAAGCAAACTGCTCTCTGTAGCCTGCAGTGCCAGCAGCCCTCCACGGGGTCCTGGAAAACACAGAAGACTTGATTGAAAACATCAATCATCTGGATCTGTTTACACTTAGAACACTGTGTAACAATAGTTAAATGGTTCGAAACCTGCCTGACATCAAAATACAACAGGGAGCTTAGTGGATGCTCCAGGGGGAACATGGCAGCCATTCCCTGGAGGCACGGTGGGGCATGAGCTCCCTTAGTGGGGAGGAGGATGGAGGTTCTGGGAGGCTGTCCTGGGGGAGCTCTGAACCCTGTTTACACAGAAGAGGACCCAGTGACTGTGACTGAGGCCTCTTGTGGCCTCCTCCTCAAGACCCTACACTCATATATGCCTCAGCCCAGCCTGGTGTCAGCCCGTTCTCTGCTCACCACAGCTCCTCCTGCCACCCTGGGGCTGAGCCTCATTGGGAAGATTCTGTTTGGAGCCTTACATTCTGTGGAGCCCAGTGAGTGTCCTGTTCACAGACATGCGTGCAGTGTGTCCAGGCTCCTCACTGCTGATTCTAATGAGAAATCAATAGACTGTTGAATAGAAATGTGTCCCCTCCTTGAACATCTGGTGAAATCCTGGTGCTGGATACTTGTGTTTCTTTGTATATGTTACAAATCGATGAAGATAAAAACACTTATAATCAAGATAATAATACAATTTTAAGCATTTCCTGTGTAATCTCAAGCTGGAAAGGAAATCATCTTTAATAAGTTTTATTCCTTTAATCAGCAACAGGATTATATTGTTCAGGGGGATTTGGAATTAGTTTATGTCAATCATACACTGTCCGAATATGCAACTAGCATGTCCAGTATTAGTTGGGAAATATGTTAGAGCATTTAAAAACTGGGATCTGTTTGAAGTATTCAGTTTCTATATAAGAATCGCTAGAAAACGTGAGAACTTCCCTGGTAGCTAAGCTGTTAAAGAATCTGCCTGCAATGCAGTAGACCCTGGTTCGATTCCTGGGTTGGGAAGATCCCCTGGGAAAGGGATCGGCTACCCACTCCAGTATTCTTGGGCTTCCCTGGTGGTCAGATGGTAAAGAATGCGCCAGCAATCCAGGAGCCTGGTTTCGATCTCTCGGTTGGGAAGATCCCCTGGAGAAGGGCATAGCAACCCATTCCAGTATTCTTGCCTGGAGAATTCCACCACAGAGGAGACTTGCGTGCTATAGTCTATGGAGTCAAAAAGAGTTGGACATGACAGAGCAATAGAGCAGAATACAGAAAATGTGACCCATATTTGATTTCAGGATATGAAGATTCATGTGAAAACTTTGCATTTATTTACTGTTTGAATTCATTTGTTTTCATAATAATCCTATACCAGGCTTATAATCTCCAAACTGTATTTTGGTTAAAAATAAGAAATGTGAAATAATACAAAAGGTGAATCACTATTGCTAGGGAGAACACTGGATAAGCCAACCACTTATTTGGTAACCAACCACTGCAGAAGGTACAACATAATAAAGGGGTAAAGTGAGGAATACATATTTTCAGAACATCAGAAAAGAGTGGAAACTATGAGAACTAGATGACACGAAAAATCAAAGCTTTCAGTTTTGAGGTGATATTTACCAAGCAATCTGTCCTTCTGTATTATCTTCAAAATGGCATATGAACAGAAGTTCTGATTTGGTTCTAACAGAGGAATGTAGCTGGAAAGAGAGAATCCATATGAGGGCTATGGACTCAAAAGGCTACTTCTAGCATAAGGGCAGTTCCCTAAAGGGGACATTCTGAGATCTGAGTCAGCAGTCATGGGAGGAGATGCTGGGCCTAAAACCAGGAATCCTCCCCATGGGTCTCCATCTCCTCTGCATCTGCTGTTCTGCACCCTTCAGGTCTTTCTGTTCAGGCCTACAGATGCCTGTAGCATCTCCCAACCCAACCACATGGCCTCTGCTGGACTGTCTCCAGGAGCAAATAGGTTTTAGAGACTCTCCTCATCTGAAGTAGGTTGACAGTGACTGTGGGACATGACCTCAGGTTTCTGCACAGGGACATCACTGAGCCCTTGATAACAACAGACCTCAAGCCTGTTCCACACACTCATTTCCTCTGACACTAACAGTGGCCTAGACATCACAAAGAAACCCAGGCCCACATCTCTTCCTCTCTGTGATTCCATAAGGAACACACTGGATCTTCTTTCTGGGTTCCTATTTTCAGTTCTCAACCCCACCACCTTTTTGAATTCCACCAAAGAGAAGCAAAGAGCAGAATACGTCCAACTATGAGAGTTGACTAGATTTTCCTCATGATTCCATTCCTGCTGTCTTCTCACACTATAAAATGCTTCCTTTTCAAAAAACAAACAAAACAAAACCTCTCATATCATTCTGTATTCTTCCAGGGTTCTACAGAATAAATTCTACATCTATATAATCCAGTTTATGTTTTGTCTTTTTTTTTTTTTTCAGTTTTTAAATACCTACTTTTTAAGACACCTTATTCCTTATTGTGATAGGTAATTGAGAAAAACAAAAACAAAACAAACAAACAAAAAAAAACCAAAGGTCCGTCTAGTCAAGGCTATGGTTTTTCCTGTGGTCATGTATGGATGTTAGAGTTGGACTATAAAGAAAGCTGAGTGCTGAAGAATTGATGCTTTTGAACTGTGGTGTTGGAGAAGACTTTTGAGAGTCTCTTGGACTGCAAGGAAATCAAACCAGGCCATCCTAAAGGAGATCAATCTTGAGTGTTCATTGGAAGGACTGATGCTGAAGCTGAAACTCCAATACTTTGGTCACCTTATGTGAAGAGCTGACTCATTTGAAAAGACCCTGATGCTGGGAAAGATTGAAGGCCAGAGGAGAAGGGAATGACAGAGGATGAGATGGTTGGATGGCATCACTGACTCAATGGACATGAGTTTGGGTAAACTCCAGGAGTTAGTGATGAATAAGGAGGCCTGGTGTGCTACAGTTCATGAGGTCACAAAGAGTCAGACACGACTGAGTGACTGAACTGAATAATATATGATAAAGTAAACTGCTAACAGGTACTGAACTTGTTTTGCTATAAATTCACCTGACCTGTCCCCTGATAGACTGTGATTGATTCTACATGTCACGGAATAGGAAGACAGGAGAAAAAGGATGACCTAGAAAGCCTCCCCTTCCTCAAAAATCTATTTGCTGATCACATTTAAATTGTCCATTTTATTATGCTGGTAATGTCACTCCAGTACCCAACGGGATAAAATAATATATTGTCTGAAAATGAGCAGAGAGACTCAAAGCCTTCCTGAGCCCTCAGATACGTTCTGTTCCCATGGTTCTCCAGCATCTTCCTCCTACACAGACTCAGAGTCTCATGCCCTCCATGAACACATGTGAGCAACTGGGCCACCAGGAGAGAGAGAGTTTATGTTTGGGGTTGTACCCTTGGACAGCAAGTGGGAGGTGCATCCTAAAGTAAACTCTGCTGGCAGTAATAAGGACAGCATCCTCAGCCCCCACCCTGCTGATTATGAGGATGAAATGTGTTCCCAACCCACTGCACCCTGTCTGGGGACCCAAGACTCCCAGTTAGAAGCCCTATAAATCAGGAGCTGTGGAGACTGGCTGGGCTTCTGCACATACCAATGCAAAAAAATTGTCTCCATATCTATTTTGAACGCTCTGACTGGCTCTGCAGGAGATGGAGGCCGTCTCTCCAGGGATGACAGACAGGGAGCGTAGAGTCTGGGTCTGCATTATAGCCCCAATGCACCCTAAAATAAATAGAGAAAAGCACAATATTTCAGACAAATTTGAAGAGGCATTTTCTGAAATTTTCTCTTGCTTATTTCAGACTAAGTTATTTTTTTAATCCTGATTAATACCCCAAATTTCCAGTTTCAAAATAATCCAAGATTCACAATGTAAAAGGTCTCTAGGAGTCATGCACACTTGCCCACACTTTGTATCTCACAGTATTTAACAGGGAACACCTACTTACTTCCTCTGCATTTATCCTCATTCTCATGTTGATAAACATCACATGCCCTTTACAGAGGGCAAGGTGTGCATCTAACATGGGGACAAAGACACATGAAAAGCAGTGCTGGCCCAGAGCTCACCACTCTCTGCATCTTCCTTCTCATCCCCGCTCCATCCTCACCTGGGACCCAGAGCAGGAGGAGCCCAGGAGCTGACAGGGAACCTCATGTTCAGAAGTGTGAACTGAGGAGTCCTGGTAAGTCAGAGTAAGACCAGAGCTGAGCTTCTATCTCAGACTTGCAAGGGAAGGTCCTCCCTGGGGAACAACAGGCAAATCCCCTGGTGGGGGCAGCAATGTGCACAGAGCCCAAGGGGGAGCAAAGGAAGAGAAAATGTTTATGTGTGGAAGAAAGACCTTCAACTTCATTACAGATGAAATTCATGCTTTGCAAGGGTAAAAAGCACACAGTTAAATGTGTCCTTCCATTTTCCCTCCCGGTTCTCTAGTTTCTTAGAACTTTTGAATTCATGTTATTGTGGTTCAGTTACTAAATGGTGTCTGACTCTGCAAGCCCATGAACTGCAGCAAGCTGGGCTTCCCTGTCCTTCACAATCTCCTGGAGCTTGCTTAAACTCATGTCCATTGGGTCAATGATGCCATCCAACCATCTGTCAACTCCGTGTCCTCCTGCCCTCAATCTTTCCCAGCATCAGGTTCTTTCCCAATGAGCTGGCTCTTTGCATCAGGTGGCCAAGGTACTAGAGCTTAAACTTCAGCACCAATCCTTCCAATGAATACTCAGGGTTGATTTCCCTTAAGATTGAGTGGTTTGCAGAATTGAAAGAGACATGTGTACCCCAATGTTCATTGCAGCACTGTTTATAATAGCCAGGACATGGAAGCAACCTAGATGTCCATCAGCAGATGAATGGATAAGAAAGTCCTGGTACATATACACAATGGAATAGTACTCAGCCATTAAAAAGAATACATTTGAATCAGTTCTAATGAGGTGGATGAAACTGGAGCCTTATTATACAGAGTGAAGTAAGCCAGAAAGAAAAACACCAATACAGTATACTAATGCATATATATGGAATTTAGAAAGATGGTAATGATAACCCTGTATGTGAGACAGCAAAAGAGACACAGATGTATAGAACAGTCTTTTGGACTCTGTGGGAGAGGGCAAGGGAGGGATGATATGGGAGAATGGCATTGAAACATGTAATTATCATATGTGAAATGAATCGCCAGTCCAGGTTCAATGCATGATACAGGATGCTCAGGGTTGG
Source organism: Bos mutus (assembly GCF_027580195.1). Taxonomy (NCBI): domain Eukaryota; kingdom Metazoa; phylum Chordata; class Mammalia; order Artiodactyla; family Bovidae; genus Bos; species Bos mutus. Next base: position 59,549,783 of record NC_091627.1, read on the forward strand.
TGCACTGGGATGACCCAGAGGGATGGGATGGGGAGGGAGGTGGAAGGGGGGTTCAGGATGGAGAACACACGTACACCCATGGCAGATTCAAGTCAATGTATGGCAAAACCAATACAATATTGTAAAGTAAAATAAATAAATAAATAAATGGGGGGAGAAAAAAAAGATTGACTGGTTTGATCTCCTTGCTGTCCAAGGGACTCTCAAGAGTCTTCTCCAGAACCACAGTTCAAAAGCATGAATTCTTCAGCGCTCAGCCTTCTTTATGATCCAAGTCTCATATTTGTGCATCATATTACACTTCTCTTTAAGAATGCTGAGTTTCCCTCTCTATGTGCTAATTTTTGTTCTTGTTTAAATATTTGTTTAAAGACTCTGGATTTGTTCTTTTTCATTTTCATTGTGATATTAAAAAACATACAGGAAGAACAGGCAAATATGTTAAGTATACAACACATGAAGGTTTACATATATCACCATCTGGATAAAAATATAAAATACGTCATACCCTACAGATGCCTGACTCTTGCACTTTGAAAACCACTAACTACTCCAACCAAGAACACGGGGATTCTGAGAGTTAGGGGAGAAGATGTCTACCTTCAGGGAAACCTGAGGTCATGGTAGTCTAGGACAGAAGCAGGAGCTGAGATGCATGGAGCAGAGGAAAGGCATGAGTATGATTCAAAGCCAGGAAATTCTAGAACTGGATTTAGTTGAACAAACTTAGAAGCTGTGACTACATGCTACTCACATGAAGTTCAAATTTCATCATAGTATTCTGTCTCTAATATGAGGATAATTTCCAGATTTTTAAGAGAATATACATCAGGATGATTAAGATTCTCTAGACTAGGATTTTCTGCCAGAGAGACTGAGGGAAAGACAGTTTTCTCAGAATCACTGACCAGTCCCTCCCTGGGGCCCCAACTCTGTCTATGAGCAAGTGCCTGAGTCTGGCAGGTAAATCAGTGTGGGGAAGGTCTGTGCTCCACAGGCCTGGAGAGCAGGTGGTTGGTCCTTCACAGTCAGTGATGCTGAGAGCTGAGGGAGAGTCAGCATGGAGCCATCTGTGAGCATCTCAGCCAGAGGTCCAGACCCTGGGGAGGTGATGACAGGGACTCCTGGGCTCTGGACCTGAGGATGTTCCCACCTCCTTCCAGGGCTCCCCACCATTTCCTCCTCCCCCAGTTTGTCCTCCACTGAGAGGAGCAGCTGCTCTGACCCCGATTCCCTGGGGGAAGCAGCTGCTCAGCTGAGCACAAGGGCTGAGCCCACGGGGGAGGGGTGTGTTTAGGGCCATGACACGTGTGGTCCCAGTGAGGGTTCTGTGCACAGAAGTCACATGTAGGGACCCCACCCTGGTGAGTGTAAGTGTGAAATCCATCCCAGACCCACAGTCACTGAGCCAGGCTGGGACCCCTGAAGCCTGGGGAACCCCTATGATCAGTGGTTGAGGAGAGTGTGTGGTTTGTGCCAGAAGCATGGCGGGCAGGTGTGTCCATTACTGTGGATGAGAAGAGATGGCCTTCAGGAGATGGCGACGCTCCCTCCATGGCCACAGGCCAGAGGGAGGAGATGGAGTCAGCACAGCAGCCCCATGGGAAACTGGGAAAGAAGGAACTTAGTGTGAGTGGAAATATGGAACAGGAGTTATGAAGGAAAAAATGATGTTGCTTATTCAGGTTTTTTTTTTTTTTACATCAATGTAGTTCTGTGTATAAATTTTCTCTAGTTTTAAGTACCTATAACCTAAGCAATGACTAAAATATTTTTTTCTAGGATGTAAAATATCACCAGTTCAGTAGCTGAGTCCAGGATGCCCCCATGAGAATCCCATGGTTCACCCAGACTCACGTGCAGGACATGGGCTGCCCCCAATCCTCCATGATCAACTCTTACGTGTAACGACTGAGCATCATTCACCTGATCTTTCATGGACTGGAGAAGGAAATGGAAACCCATCCAGTGTTCTTGCCTGGACCCAGGCCTTGACAAGTGGAACGGGGTAATGTCCTGCTTTTGAATATGGGCTGCAGCTTTCCTGAGTCAAAATGACCCACTGTTTCACTGGATGGAAGCAGCAGCAGCAGGATGTAGATAAACTTAAGCTGGGCAGTAATTATAAGCTGGTTGATGTGAACATTTTGAGTGTATACTGCTGACTGGACCCCAAACAACAAAGCACTGAGTGACTATAGGTACTTAATTTTGCTTCCTTGTCATTTTTCAAAAGTTTCTGGTTTCCCATCTCTTTCAGAAAATATTTGAGAAGGAAATGATAAGCATATAAAATAGATGTTTTTCGGATCCCACCTCTGGCAAAACGTTCTGTCCATTATAATTCAAAATTGCCTTCTCTGAAACTGAATTGTACAGTAGTTTGAGCATTCTTTGGGATAAAAACTGTATTTTCCAGCCTCTGTGTTTTAATAAAAGGGCTGTGTATACACTGTTTATTTGTAGATTAACATACATTTTACCCTAAAAATGTTAAGGATGATTTTGTAGACTTCTGGAATGATCTCTTCTTAATATCTTCTGCTTCAGTCAAAAATGAAATGATTTGCTGGAATTTCCTGTCAGTTAGAATCTGGCAAAATGCTAGCTGTTGATCACTTTCATCCAATCAGGGAGACATGAATTTGAGGCTGGTCCTCAGCCTGGTGATTCCTGCTCTTGCTGGTTCATCTCCTCTCCCAGGAGTGGCCCTTCCCCCATTCTACCTGAAGGCTTTGTTCTAATCAGGATCCAACCTTCTCTGGTGCCCTTGGAGCCTTATTTTTATCTCTGACCAAGGATATCACTGAAAGCTGTGCTTGGCTTTGAGGCCTCCACCATCTCTTTTTTTTTCCTTAAAAATTTTTAGCTTTGAGGATTCCTTAGTGAGATGGCAAAAGTGTTTAAGTGTCATTAAAGAGGAATAGGGCTCACTTCCCTAGGCTTCACTGCTTCTCAACTTTTCAAGTACATTCTCTCTTTGTACTCCTGTACATGAGATAGAATTAATTATTAAGAATTTTCTTGAGTCTCCAGACAGCCCCATACCTATATAATATGAGAGAAAGATTATCACTTACATAAGCAAATTCCAGGTGGAGTAAGGTGGGCACTAGCTGGAGCAGGCTGGGTTGAAAGAGGCAGAAGTTTGGGCTCTTAATAGGGTTGCGAAGGGACTTGGTAAATTCACCTTGTGTGGACTTGGGTTTGTGAGTTTTGAGTGTCCCTGTGGCTGTTGGACAGATATAGGGCAAAGTGGATGTTGGAGAACAGCCTGAGAGGTGTCGCTGATCCCATTTTAACAATGGAGTCAGACTCCTTGCTATCTGGAGCCCCTCTGATGTCTATATAAAGACTCTGCTTGCCATTGCCAATGCAGGAGATCAGGTTCAATCCCTTGGTCAGGAAGATCCTCTCAAGAAGGGAATTGCAATCTGCTCTAGTATTCTTGCCTTGGAAAGAATGATGGGCTGTAGCCCTTCCTTTTTTCCCCAAAATTTATACACTTCTTGGTAGGTTATAGAAAATACGATACTCCACCACTTAACAAAGTTGGAGTTACCAAAGATAAAGAGATTCTAAGGAATGATTTGAAATTCAGATACTGTGCAAAAGACCATATCTCTCTAAGTACAAGATGAAGCAAACTGACAATGGCAACAAGTATTTACTGAGTGAGAACCTGGAGAATTCCATGGACAGAGGACCCAGGCAGGCTACAGTCCATGGGATTGCAAAGCCATGACTGAGCGACTCACACTGCCACTCACTTTTCATTTTCACTTACAAACTTTGCCAGTCATATGATAACTATTTTGTATGAATTCATCTATTTAATTCTTATAACAAGTTTTAGCATTTTTATTGCTAAAGAAAATAAAATCTTTTCATTTCCTTCATTACCGATCAATAAACCAAGGGGAAAGGGCTTTCCTGATCACATTAGTGGTAAAGAACCCTCCTGCCAATGGGGAAATATAAGAGATGTGGGTTCGATCCCTGGTTCGAGAAGATCCCTGGAGAAGGAAATGGCAACCTACTCCAGTATTCTTGCCTGGGAAGTCCCATGGACAGAGGAGCATGGCAGTCTACAGTCCATGGTGTTGCAAAGAGTCAGATACAACTGAAGTGACTTATCATGCATGCAAACCAAGGGGAAAAGGTTCAATAAATCTCCAAATATATACAACTATTAAATACAAGTCAAATTCTGAACAAGAATGCATGGTTCCATCCTTTTTGTCTCAGATGGGAGTAAATACCATTGTTATGTTCGTTTCCTGAGCTTTCCTCCATTTCACCCCAATGAGACAATGGTAACCTGGGTGAGAAGAAATCCCTGACCTTTCACTCAGCCCCCTTTCACAGAACTGGCTGCTATAGGACACAGGACCCCTACAGTCCCTGCTGCTTCTGCCAGGACCAGGCTGTGCAGCTCATGGGACCTTAACATGTGGTGCCTGAAGAATAGCTAAGACACTCATGATCCAGAGCCCTCACTGCAAACCCTTCCCCTGAGACTGCCACCTCTTATACAGACTCAGAGCATCCGCTGTCAGTTCCCCAGAGAAGCTGCACTTTGAGCAGCTGAGCCACCCAGGCAGGGAGGTTTGTGTTCAGGGCTGTATCACTGTGGAGGAGGATGTGTCTCTTGAAAACAGTAATAGACTCCAGCATCCTCAGCCTGCACACTGCTGATCGTAAGTGTGAAATCTGTTTCTGACCCACTGCCAGTGAACCTGTCTGGGACCCCAGTATTACGGTTGGAAACCTGATAGATCACACCCTGTGGTGATTGGCCTGGTTTATGTTGAACCCAACGCAAATAGGTTTTTCCATCACTATATTTCAGACTCTGAGTAGACTTGCAGGAGATGGAGACCGTCTCTCCAGGGATGACAGACAGGGAGAGGGGAGTCTGGGTCAGCACAACATCCCCACTGGATCCTAAAGAAAGGACAGAAATTTTCAAATTACATACAAATATTATGAGCTCTAATTATCATATCCAATTTCTTATTTATGTTAGCTAAAATACTACTTTGTTTTACTCTCATTATCAATACTTTTCATCCATACAACAAAAATGTACAATCACGATAATGAACATGACATCCGTGAAGTGTAAAAAGCCACTAAACATCCCCTACATCACCCCCACTTCCTCTGTCACCGTCCTGACCAGAGTACAGGTCCTTCTTCCTTCTGGAACTTTCCTCACTCTCTCAGATCTAAACATCCTATGTTCGTCTGCATGACAAGCCATACACATCGAACACACAGATAGAACGCACATGGAGAGCTGAGATGCCCCCAGAACTGAGGCCCCCATCCTCTTCTCATGCCCCCTCTGTCCTTACCTGGGACCCAGAGCAGGAGGAGCCCCAGGAGCTGAGCAGGGAATCTCATGTTCAGAAGTTTGAACTGAGGAGTCCTGATAAGTCAGAGCAAGATCAGAGCTGAGCTTTTATCTCAGACTTGTAAGGGAAGGTCCTCCCTGGGGAACCACATGCAAATCCCCTGGTGGGGGCAGCGGTGTAGACAGAGCCAGAGGAGGGTGGGAGGGATCAAGCTCAAGCAAAGTGAAATAAAGCTCTTGTGTGTTTAGATGAATACCATTAGCTAAAGTTTATACTGCTTGGAACAGTGGGAAGAATAATCTCACTGAGAAAATGCAGATTGACTGTCAGGACACAGTGTACAAGGCCTGGGGCTCTAAGAAAGCACTGAAGACCCTGACATGTAGACAGGTGTGTCCAGGGTCAGTATTCGGAAGGGGACCAGCATCTTGCTTTTCTTCCCAGATGATCTAGATAACAGAACAGCTAGTACTGACCTTCAGAAATTTCTCCAAACAAGAGTGTGGAGGTGAGCTGGTTCAAGATCTGTCCAATAACTGCAGGTCTCAGGTTACCTGTTTAAGAATGTTGAAATCAGGTGTTAGAACTGCTCTTTTCCTGGCACCTAGTGAATTAAATTTCAAAGACACTTAAGTCAAAAGAAAATGACAGAAGAAAAATGATATAGCTTGTGCAGAAAGTTGATAGTTCAGTTTAAGATAAGGAAAAATGTGTAAGAATTTTATGTAAAATGAAATATCAAATGAAATATCAAAAACCCAGCAGCTTCAACCTAGTGCATATGCTATCATGATTCTATCTGAGTCTGTCTTTGTCTCTGTTTCTGTCTCTCTCTGTCTTTCTGTCTGTCTCTGGATATATCTATATGTATATATGTTGCTGTTTTTCTTTAGTTGATGAGATGTATCAAACCCTTTGCAACATCGAGGACTGCAGCCCACCCACCAGGCTCCTCTGTTCATGGGATTTCGCATGCAAGAATACTGGAGTGAGATGCCATTTCCTTCTTCAGGGGATCTTCCCAACCAGGAAGCCACATATATATATGTATGTATATATATACATATGTATATACATATATATGTATGTATGTACATATATATATATATATATATAATCAAAGAAGTTCTTGAAGAAAAAGTTCACTTGAGATGATGGGACAACATGAAAAATGTATGACTGTGTTTTCTTTTATTCCCAGTGGTGCTTAAAGAGAGCTCTTCCTCTGTTAACTCCCATTAGGTAGAACCAGTTTCCGCAGGATTTCCTGGTTTGTCAGTTCTGTGTGAAAAACTAAGGTTCTCACTGCCTGTATGTTGGAAGCCACAGTCATGAGCCTGCATTTCAAAAGGGATGGTGTTTGTGAGAAGAGCAATGACTGGATTCCTTATTTGAAAGTCTCAGGGAGGCCTGTGTCTATCACTGTCACCTTTCTGGGCTTTTATTTCAGTCCAGTTCTTATGGAATCAGGCTCCAGGCCACCAGTGCTTAGGGGGTCAGTCTGTCACACCAGCTTTTATTAAATAGGAAAACTACAGGACTATTCTCATGGGTCAGCCTGATGCAGGTCATGGTGAACTGAACTGTTCCTTAAAAATAATGACAATGTCAAATTCCTTTTGTACTGAAAACAGAATCTTGGCAATTATAAAAGTAGACTTTGCTTTCTTAGACTTTGGGCAATTTAAATCCAAAATCAGACTAACCTAATCAAGAGAAATGAACTAATAGAATATCCTGCAAGATTCCATAATAATATTTGGTCTGTATATTCTTTGAGAAATACTCAAGAATAAAATTTTGATAACTGAGCAAAAATGATGCTTGCCTTTCAACTCTGAACTTTATGGTAATAATCTCACTCACTCAAAAAAAACCACGGTGTAGAGGGAGATAAAGAATTTTATATGTTCTATAGTTCACTGAAGTGTGACTCACCCTTTTACTTATTTATTACTTCTTTAAGTTTTTGCTTTCTTTGATCTTGTCTTTTTTAAAAAAAATTCTCCTGGGTTTTCTTCCTGCTTTCTGAAGCTACCAAGACTAATAGGGGTTTCTAGCAGGCGGCAGGCAGGCTGCTGTTCTGAAAATTCCAGCCCTCTAATTAACGATGCAGTGAACGAAGTCAAAAGATAAGCATCTGAAAGAAAAGCAAACCAATACAAAACAAAGGGAAGAAGCTATTAGAAATATTAATACTAGTTTTATATGAGTCCTTTAGCATCTATTAAAGTCAGAATTGCTTTTGTGTACTATTACTGGCTGAATTCTGTTCCCCTAAAAATTATAGTGACATTTTGGACTCGAGGACCTCTGAACACGACATTATTTAGAAAATAGCCTGTATTGATATCATTTGGTGATCATGGTGTGGTTATACTGTGCTATGGTGGGCCTTTAATATAAGCGGCCTTCTAAGGGAGGAGAAAGGACACAAAGACAGAGATTCAGAGAAGAGACCATGTGAGGACAGACGCGTGACTGGACTTATGGTGCCAATGGTTAAGGAAAACCTGGGGCCCAAGAAAGGGAAGAAAGGTGAGGAGAGCCTTCACCTCAGAGGGTAGCTGCCCTGGCCTGGACAACACTTGGTTTCATTCCTCAGGGCTTCAGTCCTGACAGAATACCTTTCTGTTGTTTTAGCCCATCAATCTCTAGTACTTTCTTATAGAAGTCTTAAGAAACAAATAAATTCAGTCCTGAGAATGGAAACATAAATTGTGGGGAAAAGAATTAAAGTGAGAATTCTGTGGTATTTTCTTTTATGACAAATCAAGTGTTCAGAAACTCCTTTTACAAAATATTCTTTAAGATGGATTAATTTCAGAGAGAATTTGTCTTTTTTGTGAACTTACTAGAAAACTTTTAAAGGTCTCTATTAATACTTATCTTATCTCATAGACAACTATCCTAAAATCTACAGAAAATGTAAAATCTCTTAGAAATTGATCCTCTGTCAGGAAAAAAGTCTTTAAAACATTCCTCTCCTACTTCAGACAGAAAGTATAAGATTTCTCATTTTAAAAACACTCTCTGCCTCACGTATGTTAGCAAACCAGGCTGAGGCCTGTAAACAAAACTAAATAGCAGCCCACACTAGTCACGTCACACCACCCAGCAACAAGGAGAGTTTGTCAGGGTTGAATGTATAAGCTGTATGAGTTCCAGGTGAGGGGCAGGCCTCTGTGAGCCTCCAATCTTGACTGTAGTCAACTGGATGAGGAAGGCCTCAGGCAGGCAGGTTCATTGCACTTTTGACTCTGTTGTCAGATACTATTAGTTTCAGTTCCTCAAAACCAGAAGCCAGTGTGTGATATGCATGACCTTGGAGACTGTGCTGTTGGTGTTTGAATTTGTGTTCCTGCTGTCATTTTCTGTGGAATGGCGACTGTAACATTGTGACACCCTCTGTGTAGCATTTTCTATGGAACTGGCCACCCTCTCAGACAAGCCCATGCTGCCATGGGCAAGGTTAGAGACACATAGAGGCCTGTTCACCTTCTGGATCCAAACCCAGATCCCTCATGTGAACAGGTGAGAGATTGTCATTGAGGAAGAGTTGAGAGCAGTCCACCCAGCAGAGGGCGCTCCCTGCTGCAGATCTGCTGGGCTAGATCCTGCACCCAAAGGCTTTTGTGATGTCTAGGGAGCTGATTGCCTTTTAAACTTGAAAGCAAATTGTCACCCACAGTCTTTGGAAAAGCATTTTAGTTTCTAGGAAATAAAGACAAGTCTATGTGAATGTATTTATCCTCTGACTGTTGCAGGAAGGGGGACCCCTTCCAGGGCCCAAAACTGGGCTCTTGTCTAACACTTGGAGATGAATTGCCTGAGGAGACACATGTGCTGACAAAGCAAGAGATTTTATTGGGAAAGGGCACCTGGGTGGAGAGCAGTAGGGTAAGGGAACCCAGGAAAACCGCTCTTGCGCGTGGCTCACAGTCTCATGTTCTATGGTGATGGGATTAGTTTCCAGGTAGTCTTTGGCCAATCATTCTAATTCAGAGTCTTTCCTGGTGGCGCACACATCACTCAGCCAAGATGGATACTAGCGAGAGGGATTCTGGGAAGTGGATGGACATGGGGTGTCTCCTTTCGACCTTTTCGAACTCTTCCGGTTGATGGTGGCTTATTAGTTCCGTATTTCTTATCGGGATCTCCTGTCATAAAACAACTGATGCAAATGGTTACTATGGTGCCTGGCCAGGGTGGGCGGTTTCAATCAGTGTGCTTCCCCTAACATGACTGTATAAGCCTTCTCAAAACACAGGTGAAACAGGTTTGATCCATGCCCATCTGTTTCACATCATTAAGACCTTACTTTTCATGGTCATGATAGAATCGGTATCTAAATGTTTGACTCATTTTTGTTTCCTTTCTCTTAAAATAAGTAAAAAATTCTGTCGATCTACACAACTGATCAATACGATGAGAGAGGAAATCGTGTGCTGGAGATGGAGCCTTTGTCTGTAATAGTTTTACTCTGCGCTGTATCCCACTCACCCGTAGACAAACTGGACAAAGTAAGACAATAATTTCACTGCATTGCCCGCCCAAGCTTTCTCTGCCATATAAGCTCTTCATGTCCTCTGGGATCTTCACTCAAAACTCACCCTTGTACTCAAAATATATTCTCCTACAAAAGCACAGATTCTCTGAATGTTTAATATTTTTCCACTGTCTACATGTGTTTTTTTTTTTGGCCTCTAAGAATGTGTAGTTCACTTGAGAAATGGGGAGTGGAGAACACTGGAAGATTTTAGGCAACAAATCACAGATTCTAGTCCCTTAAGTTTTAGTTGAAGCTGTCTTTGAATGAGAATTTGTATGGTATACCAAGATTGCAAAGGACATAATTTTCTCCAATTTTTCATCCAGATAAGCAGGTGTACCTGAAAAAAAAGGAAACTATAAGCTGAGAATTCTCAAATTTAATGCTTTTTTTTAAGCTACTCATGATTTCAGGAGTTTACAAATCCTAACACAGAAGGGATATTCAAGATATTGTAGGGGAAAAAATCAAGTTAAATCACTTAAACTGATATTTAAAATCAACTGAATTCTCTATAACCATTTCTTTTCATCTCCCATTAACTCAAATATAGGGTTTTGAACAGGAAAGACACAGGGATGAATAAAGTATTTTGTGGCCATTCCTTATCTTAAAATGAAAATACTTTGCCTTCATGAGTAAGTGAGAGTGGTTTTTCTCTGCCGTGAAGTTCGTGTCTACCTAGTCACTTTGACCAAGACCAGGACTGAAGTTCAAACGCTCTCTGAAGCATTAGCTGACCCCATCTTTTGGTGCTTCCAGAAATTTGCATGTTGGCTTCTTTAAAACAGTTACCAGACCAAGGAGAGAATAAGAATCAGATATTAAAAATAAGTACATATGTTGAATATTAAATAGGATTACATTTGTACTCCTTGGAGAAGACAAGAAGGTATAAGATTAAGGAAGAACTATAGTCTATGATAAATTGCTGGAAACTTCCTTGTGCAGATGTTACTCACATTCCATACCCTAATCCTAGACAATCAGAAACATGATCCCACAGGTTGTCTCTGTGTTCTGGTATCCCTACAGCCTATGTGAATTATAAAACCAGTTATTAGAATATATAAAAATCTATTATTTCAGGTAATTCCCCACAAATAATTTATTATTTTAGAAGGAGGACAATTTGTTTATTCTATTATATAAATATACCAAATAATTACTGGTCACAATCAACCTAAACATACAAAACCTCTTTGTTTGAAAGAGACAATAATGTTTCAAGATTCAGTCAAATCATTTCTCTTGGTATAAACTAAACTTCTGGGCTTCCCTGGTGGCTCAGTCAGTAAAGAAACCAGCTTCAATGCAGGAGATTCAGGATCAACCCCTGGGTCAGGAAGATTGCGGAGGGAGGCATGGTAACCCACTCCAGTATTCTTGCCTGATGAATCCCACAGACAGAGGAGTCTGGTGGGCTACAGCCCATAGGATCACAAGAGTCGGACATGACTGAAGCGACCGAGCACTCATGCACAAGCTAAAGTACTAGTGTTGGTCGCCACACTTCTAGTGTTAGGGGTTCATGACACTTAGAACATGTAGAAAAAAGAGAGAAGGAGAAGCAGCTGAGAAAATATGTCTATGTTAAAGAATTGCAGAAATAAAAGAAAACAGAGATTTAGAGAGAGCACGAGAGAGAGAGAGGACGATAAAGTGAATTTCCAGCCTCTCAGCATCAAAATATTCAAGGTGATAGGCAAATAAAGAGAAACTTAGGAATGAAACACCCAACGTGTATTAGAAAATGGACTTGACTGCCTCCTGTTGTGCTTTTGACACAAAGACCAGGTGACAGTAGATACACGCCAAGATAATTCCAATTTAAACCCTCCTAACTGGAGCACCAGTTCAGAAATTGTGTCAAAACAAAGTCGTGTGCAGTGAGTTGGGAATCTTTTCAGGCTGCTTGGTGATTTTCTGGTCATTGTGTAGTTGATGATCTCCCTTGGTTGGACGTACTGCCCAGATTATATTTCTGGACAAGAACACTTGATACCAAATTGCACAGAAAGTTTTCCCCCAATGGTAAGAGAGTTTTCAAGGGTGTCATAAACAAGACTGGAATGTGCATCACTTTCCAGGGTTATGAATGTGTGTCTTTTTCTTAAAGGAATTGTCTGACAGCCTCTGTGACTTCTGGACACTACATAATCCACATGTAGGAGGGCTGGTCTGGCTCATGGACCAGGTGACACTGAATCTGCCAGATTTCAGAGGGCTGTGCAGTAGGTTCAGCCTGTGGTGCGAGCACCCCTGCCTCCGTGCCAGTGCGGACAGAGAGAGCTGATCAAAGACATCAGCCATCTGGACATAACCGACACTCAGAGATCAGCCTGCTGAGCAACAGGAAATCCATCAGGGAACCTAGTGGATGCTCCAGGGGGGACATGGCAGCCCTTCCCTGGAGGGACAGTGGGGCGTGAGCTGCCTTAGTCAGAAGGAAGGAAGAGGCTGTGGGAGGCTGTCTTAGTGATGCCCTGATCTCTGTTTACAAAAAGAGGACTCAGTGCCTGTGACCGAGGTGCTCATAGTGTCTTTCTCGAGGCTCCAAGGCCATTTCCACTAGAGCCCATCCTGGTGTCAGCTCATCCTCTGAGCACTGCAGCTGCTCCTGCCACCGTGAGAAGCTGAGTCTCTCTATGGTAAGTTTGTGTTTGGATCTTTATACACCATTCAGGGTCCAGTGAGTTTCCTGCTCGAGCAGAGGAAAACGTGTAGCATCTCCAGGCTCCTCACTGATGATGGTAGTAAGAAGTCAACTGAATTGGTATAAAACTGTTCCTTCTGTGAATATGTGTAGAAATACCTCCTGAAGTCCAGCGGTTCTGTGCATGTGTTACAAATTCCCTGTGTATACCATTTCTTAAAACTTCTATTATAATCAAGAATCTAGCTTTAATTGCACTTACTATGAAATCCATTGTCTGGAAAGAAATGACCTCTAATAAGTTTTATCCCTTTAACCTAAACAGTATTATGTAGTCCAGGTGGATTTGAAATTATTTAATGCAATCCACGCCATGTCAGAGAATGTGACTAGCATGCCTGTGATAAACTCAGATGTATTTTTAGAGCATTTCTAAAAATGGGATCTATTTGAAGTATTCACATTCTATACAACTATCACTAGAAACAGGAATCAGATGCACTTTTAGGAAATGAACATTCATGTGAACCCAAAGTATTTATTTATTGTTTGAATTTTTTGTTTTTATGACAATTTACTACCAAGTTTCTAAGCTCCTGATAAAGTGATCCTGATAAAAATGTGACATAAATCTCCATGCTGTTGCTGTTAAGTCGCTTCAGTCGTGTCTGACTCTGTGACCCCATAGACGGCAGCCCACCAGGCTCCTCTGTCCCTGGGATTCTCCAGGCAAGAACACTGGAGTGGGTTGCCATTTCCTTCTCCAATTCATGAAAGTGAAAGTGAAGTTGCTCAGTTGTGTCCGACTCTTCACGACCCCATGGGCTGTAGCCTACCAGGCTCCTCCGTCCATGGGATTTTCCAGGCAAGAGTACTGGAGTGGGTTGCCATTTCCTTCTCCAAAATCTCCATGAATGTTGGACAATTTGGAAATCTAGCCACTGAAAAAGTTACCAATAAAGAAAATGAAAGTGGAAAATTCATATTTGTATAATATCAGGGAAAATGGAAGGTGTAAGAATTAGATGACTTGAAATAACAAAGTAAAAAACATTCCTTTCTTGTTGAGCCAATGCTTACCCAACACTTTGCTCTTATATTGTTTTCCAAAATTTCATGTGGACAGAAGCTCTGACTTGGGTCAAGTGCACCAACCCAGCTGGAAACCATAAATCCACCTGAGGTTTGAGGCCTCATAAGGTAACCTCCATGAGAGAGGAGAGTCCTGAAATCTGAGTCAGACGGCAGGCTAGGGGTGCTGGGTCAGAAAATAGAAACCTCCTACTTATTCAGACATTTTCTTTTTCTTTACTCAAGGCTGCTGTGTGCATCTTTAATACTTGTCTGACTGCTGGAAGTTGGTCTCCATCTCCTCAGCCTCTGCTGGACCACGTTCAGGAGCAAGTATGTCTGGAGACTGCTCGGCTGAGTTAAGGTGACAGTGACTAGGGGACATGACCTTGGGTCTCTGCCCAGGAACATCACTGAGCCCTTGATGATGGAAGATCTCAATCCCTGGCCACACACTCATTTCCTGTGACATGTGCAGTGGCCGAGACACAGCAGGGGCTTCCCAGGTGGCACTAGTGGTCAAGAACTAGTGCCTGCCAATGCAGCAGACATAAGAGACGTGGTTTCAATCCCTGGGTTGGGAAGATCTCCTGGAGGAGGGCATGGCAAACCACTCCAGTATTCTTGCCTCGAGAATCCCACGGACAGAGGAGCCTGGAAGGCTACAGTCCACAGGGTCGCACACAGTCGGACATGACTGAAGCGACTTAGCAGCAGCATACACAACCCAGGAAACCAGGCAGATGGCCCTTCCTCCCCGTGATTCCATAAGGAACACACTGGGTTTTCTCTCTGGGTTCTTCTTATCAGTCCTCAACAGCACCACCATTTTAAATCCCACTGAATAGAAGCCAAGAGCAGTATGCTCAGTTGTGTGTGTCGACTTGAATCCATTCACGTTTCCATTCCTGCAGTCTCCCCACAGCTTAAAATTCTTAACTTTGAGAAAAAGAACTTGGCATATTATTCTGTATCCTTCCAATGTTCCTTGGTGTAAATTCTATACCCTACCCTGTCTAGTTTATGTTATTAAAAAATTTTTGTTTTAACCCAAGTTAAGGAATTCAAATACTCATATTTTTTCTTTCTCTGGAAGTTAATTGAGACAATTAATGCTAGCATTAGGATATTGTGCTTGCTATCACTTCAAAAAAATTTTGAACATTCATAACTCAAAATTTTCACTAAATTTTCCCCAGTAAGTCTGTCTGGGGACTCCTTGTAGAGACTGTGATCTGACACATGATGAAGAAATAGGAAGATATGTAGGAAAAAGAAGATTCAGAAAGTGCAGAAAGTGGAAAAAACTACTTTTTAATATTATGACATTTTATCTCCCTAAAAATCCCACCACCTATTCTGCTACAAATCTGCCTCATTGTCTCCCTGATATACGAACTGTATTGATTCTACACGTCACTCTACACAAGGGGGAAAGTATGATGCCTCTCACTCACCTCTCCCTCCTCAGGTCTGTTGCTCAGAGGGCACTTAGACCCCCCATTGTCCTGCTGGTGCTGTCAATCAAGAACCCCCATGGCCTTAACCTGTGTTGTCTGAAGTTGAGCAAAGACACTTCATCACCTTCCTGAGCCTTCAGACACATTCTGTTCCCCTCTTTCTCCAGCATCTTCCTCCTACACAGACTCAGAGACTCTGCCCACCTGCTTACCACACAATCAACACATGTGAGCAGCTGGGCCACCAGGAGAAGGGGGTTTATGTTCAGGGCTGAATCACTGTGGGAGGAGTTTCTTTACTTTGGTGGCAATAATAAACTCCAGCATCCTCAGCCCCCACCCTGCTGCTTTTGAGGGTGAAGTCTGTCCCTGACCCACTGCCAGTGAACCTGTCTCAGACTCCAGAGGCCTGGTTAGAAGCTCCATAGATCAGGAGCTGTGGAGACTGGCTGGGCTTCTGCACATACCAATGCAAAAAAATTGTCTCCATATCTATTTTGAACGCTCTGACTGGCTCTGCAGGAGATGGAGGCCGTCTCTCCAGGGATGACAGGGAGCGTGGAGTCCGGGTCAGAACAATAGCCCCATTGGATCCTAAAAGAATTAGAGAAAAGTACAAGATTTCAGACAAAATTGAGAAGTTATTTTCACAATTTCCCAGTTTACTTCAGGCTAAATTATTATTTCTTTTTAATTCTGATTAATATCCCAAATATCTAGTTTCAAAATAATCCAAGATTCACAATGTAAAAAGAGATTTCTAGGAGTCATGCACAGTTGCCAACATTTTGTATCTGTCAGTGTTTGCCAGAGCACACCTACTTGTTTCCTCTGTATTTATCCTGATTCTCATATTGCTGGATATCACATGCCCTTAACAGAGAGTGAGGTGTGTATCTAACATGGGGGCAAAGACACATGGAGAGCAGTGCTGCCCCCAGAGCTCACCCCCCATCTTCCTTTTCATGCCCCTCCATCCTTACCTGAGACCCAGAGCAGGAGGAGCCCCAGTAGGTGAGCAGGGAACCTCATGTTCAGAAGTTTGAACTGAGGAGTCCTGAAAGTCAGAGCAAGACCAGAGCTGAGCTTGTATCTCAGACTTGCAAGGGAAGGTCCTCCCTGGGGAACCACATGCAAATCACCCGGTGGGGGCAGTAGCATGGATAGAGCCAGGGGGAGAGGAGACTCGTGAGAGCAAAGGGAGAAAAAGTGTCTCTGTGTGGAAGAAAGACCTTCAATCTCAATATGGATGCAATTCACAATTTTTAAGAGTAAATGGCACAGTTAAATGTGTCTTTGCATTTACCCTCCCTCTTTAGTTTCTTACAACTTTTGAATTCATGTTGTTGTAGTTCAGTTGCTGAATGGTGTCTGACTCTTTGCAACCATATGAACTGCAGCAAGCTGGGCTTCCCTGTCCTTCACTATCTCCCAGAGTTTGCTCAAACTCATGTCATTGAGCCAATGATACCATCCAACCATCTGTCGCCACCTTTTCCTCTTGCTCTCAGTCTTTCCCAGCATCAAGATCTTTTCCAATGAGTCAGCTCTTCCAGTCAGGTGGCCAACGTATTGTAGCTTCAGCATCAGTCCTTCCAATGAATAGTCAGGGTTCATTTCCTTTAGCATTGATCTGGTTACATCTTCTTGCTGTCCAAGGGACTCTCAAGAGTCTTCTCCAGAACCACAGTTCAAAAGCATCAGTTCTTTGGCGCTAAGCCTTCTTTACGATCCAAATCTCACATCTGTACATCATATTACACTTCTGCTTAAGAATGCTGAGCTTCCCTGAATATGTGCTGATTTTTGTTCTTTTCAAAATATTTGCTTTAAACTCTGGATTTGTTCTTTTTCAATTTAATTGTGATATTAAAAAACATACAGGAAGAATGGGCAGATATATTAAGTACACAACACATGAAGGTTGACATATATCACTATCTGGATAAAAATATAAACCATGTCACACTCTACAGATGCCTCACTCTTACACTTTGAAAATCACTAACTACTCCAGCCAAGGACACGGGCATTCTGAGAGTTAGGGGAGAAGATGTCTACCTTCAAGGAAACCTGAGGTCATGGTAGTCTAGGACAGAAGCAGGAGCTGAGATGGGTGGAGCACACAGAAGGCAGGAGCACGATTCAAAGCCAGGAAGTTCAGAAGCAGATTTAAGTTAACAAACTTAGAAGCTGTGGCTACATGATACCCACATGAAGTTTAAATTTCATCATGGTATTTGTTTCTAATATGAGGATAATTTCCAGATTTTAAGAGAATATACACCAGGATGATTAAGATTCTCCAGACTTGGAATTTCCACCAGAGAGACTGAGGGAAAGAGTTTTCTCAGAACCACAGACCAGTCCCTCCCTGGGGCCCTGACCCTGTCTATGAACAAATGTCTTTGAGTCTAGTGGTGAAGTCACAGTGGGCCAGGCCTGTGCTCCTGGGGCTAGAGGGCAGATGGCCGGTCCTCTAGGATCAGTGATGCTGAGAACTAAGGGAGAGTCAGCATGGAGCTGTCTGTGAGCATCTCAACCAGCGGTGCAGACCCCAGGGAGCTCATGACAGAGACTCCTGGGCTCGGGACCTGAGGCTATTCCCTGGGAGTCCTTCCAGGGCTCCCCATCATTTCCTCCTCCCCAAGCTTGTCCTGCACTGAGAGGAGCAGCTGCTCTGACCCTGATTCCCTGGAGGAAGCAGCTGCTCAGCTGAGCCCACAGGGGAGGGGTGTGTTTAGGAACGTAATGTACAGTTCCCATTGAAGGCTCTGTGCACAGAAGTCACATTCAGGGTCCCCAGTCTCCACAGTGGTGAGTGTGAGTGTGAAATCCGTCCCAGATCCATGGCCACTGAGCCAGGATGGGACCCCAGGAGCCTGGGGGACCCCTATGTCAGTGGGTGAGGAGAGTGTGTGGTTTGTTCTGGAAGGAGGGAGGACAGGTGTGTTCATTTCTATGGATGAGATGGGATGGCCTTGCAGGAGATGGAGATGCCTCTTTCCACGACTGCAGACCAGAGGGAGGGGACGGAGTCAGCACAGCAGCCCCAGGAGGAACTGGGGAAGAGGGGAACTTAGCGTGAATACAAATACGGAAGAGTAGTTATGAAGGAAAAAAGTGAACGTGCCTTATTCAGGTAGGTTGTTTTTTTACCTATATATAGTTCCATGTAAAATTTTATACAGTTTTAAGTATATGTAACCTGAACAATGACTGAAATATCCTTAGGGTGCAGCTAAACCTAAGGATGTGGGCATGATGCAATTATAACCTGGTGTGATGTTAACATTTTGCAGAGTATCTACCACTGACTGGACCCAAAGCAACCAAGCGCTGGAAGAAGATCAGTCAAGTCTCTTGTTAATGCAGGTATCTAATTCT
The DNA here is from genome assembly GCF_027580195.1 of Bos mutus. Taxonomy (NCBI): domain Eukaryota; kingdom Metazoa; phylum Chordata; class Mammalia; order Artiodactyla; family Bovidae; genus Bos; species Bos mutus. The sequence continues at coordinate 59,568,269 of NC_091627.1, forward strand.
TCTTGGTCATTTCTAAAAGTTTGTGGCTTCATGAAACTATTCTGCATCTTATCACTTAATATGATAAGCATACAAAAGTAATTTCCCTCATAGCTACAGATCCTTTGGCTCTGTCTCAATGTTTATTTTATTCCACCTATGTTGATTACCTTCTCTCAAACTGAATATTTTTGCCCTTGATAATATATGCCTCAGTGTTTTAATAAAAGTGAGGCTGTAGCGTATACACTTAATGTAAATGTAAATTAATGGACATAATTTCCCTAAAAATATTAAAGATGATTTTAGACTCTGGAATGATTTTTGTCACTCATAAATAATTTACTTTTGATTCTGGCAAAATGTTAGGTGTTTATCACTTTCATCCAATCAGGGAGACATGACTTTGAGGCTGGCCCTCAGCCTGGTGATTCCTTGCTCTTCCTGGTTCATTTCCTTTCCCAGGTGTGGCCCTTCCCCCATTCTACCTGAGGACTTTGTGCTAATCAGGATCCAACCTTCTCTGTGGTCCTTGGAGACTAATTTTATTGCTGAGAAAAATGTGCCCAGTGTGGAGACTGGGGACCCTGCACGTGACTTCGGTGCACAGAACCTTCAACGGGAACTGTACATTACGTTCCTAAACACACCCCTCCCCTGTGGGCTCAGCTGAGCAGCTGCTTCCTCCAGGGAATCAGGGTCAGAGCAGCTGCTCCTCTCAGTGCAGGAGAAGCTTGGGGAGGAGGAAATGATGGGGAGCCCTGGAAGGAGGTGGGAATAGCCTCCCTGTACGTTCCTACACATACCCCTCCCCTGGGGGCTCAGCTGAGCAGCTGTTTCCTCCAGGGAATCAGGGTCAGAGATACTGTTGAAAGCTGTGTTTGACTTGAGGCCTCCACCTTCTCCTTTCTTTGAGGTGTTCGGTTTGTGAGCAGCTGTTACTGAGACAGCAATGTGTTTAAGGGACATTAAAGAGGGTTAATGGAGAAGGCAATGGCAACCCACTCCAGTACTCTTGCCTTGAAAATCCCATGGATGGAGGAGCCTGGGAGGCTGCAGTCCAGGGGGTTCCGAAGAGTTGGACACAACTGAGTGACTTCACTTTCACTTTTCAGTTTCATGCATTGGAGAAGGAAATGGCAACCGACTCCAATGTTCTTGCCTGGAGAATCCCAGGGATGGGGGAGCCTGGTGGGCTGCCGTCTATGGGGTCACACAGAGTCGGACACGACTGAAGCGACTTAGCAGCAACAGCAGCAGCAAAGAGGGTTAAATTAGGCTCAGGTCCCTAGGCGTCACTATTTCTTAGCTTTTCAGTACATTCTCTCTTTACCAGTATGCTGTCAATCTCTGGAAATGAGATAGAATTAATTATTAAGAATTATCTTGAGCTTCCAGACAGTCCCCACATCTAGATTTTTTGAGAAAGATTATCACTGACATAAGGAAATTCCAGGTGGAGTAAGATGGGCACAAGTGGGGCCAGGATGGATGGAGAGAAGCAGAAGTTTGGGCTTTTGTAGGGCTGTGGAGGGACCTTGTATGGACCTGGGTTTGTGAGTTTTGAGTTTCCCTGTGGCAGTTGCACACATATGAGGCAAAATGGAAAACAGGAGAATAGACTGAGAGGTGTTGATGAACAAATATTAAAAATGGGATCAAACTCCCTCTTACCTGGAGCCCCTTTGATGTCTATGTAAGGACTCCACCTGCCAATGTCAGTGCAGGAAGCATGGGTTCGATCCCTGCTAAGGGGAAGATCCTCTGGAGAAGGGAATGACAACCCACTCTAGTATTCTTATCTGGGAAATCCCTTGGACAGAGGAGCCTAGCAGGCTGTAGTTCATGACGTCACAAACAGTCAGACATGACTGACCAACTAAACCTCACAACAAATATATATATTTCTTTTTCCAAATGTGTACACTTCTTTTTAGGTTGTAGGAAATAAGCTATTCCACCACTTGACAAAGTGGGAGTTTCAGAAGATAATGACAATCTATGGAATGATCTGAAATAAAAATATGATGGGAAAGATTGTATCTACATAATTACAAGATGAAGCAAATTGACATTGATAACAAGTATTTACTGAGTGAGAGCCTGGAGAACTCCATGGACAGAGGGGCCGGGCAGGTTACAGTTCATGGGGTTGCAAAGAATCAGACACGAATGAGCGACTAACACTTTCACTTATGTTTCACTTTCATTTATAAACTTAATTAGTCATACGGTACTTTGTATGTATTCATTTATTTAATTCTTATAACAGGCTTTAGCATCAGTTCAGTTAAGTTCAGTCATTCAGTTGTGTCTGACTCTTTTCGACCCCATGAATTGCAGCACAACAGGCCTCCCTGTCTATCACCAACTCCCGGAGTTCACTCAGACTCATGTCCATCCAGTCAGTGATGCCATCCAGCCATCTCATCCTCTGTGGTCCCCTTCTCTTCCTGCCCCCAATCCCTCCCAGCATCAGAGTCTTTTCCAGTGAGTCAACTCTTCACATGAGGTGGCCAAAGGACTGGAGTTTCAGCTTCAGCATCATTCCCTCCAAAGAAATCCCAGGGATGATCTCCTTCAGAATGGACTGGTTGGATCTCCTTGCAGTACAAAGGACTCTCAAGAGTCTTCTCCAACACCACAGTTCAAAAGCATCAATTGTTCGGCTCTCAGCTTTCTTCACAGTCCAACTCTCACATCCATACATGACCACAGGAAAAACCATAGCCTTGACTAGACAGACCTTTTTGGCAAAGTAATGTCTCTGCTTTTGAATATGCTATCTAGGTTGGTCATAACTTTCCTTCCAAGGAGTAAGTGTCTTTTAATTTCATGGCTGCAATCACCATCTGCAGTGATTTTGGAGCCCAAAAAGATAAAGTCTGACACTGTTTCCACTGTTTTCCCATCTATTTCCCATGAAGTGATGGGACCAGATGCCATGATCTTAGTTTTCTGAATGTTGAGCTTTAAGCCAACTTTTTTACTCTCCACTTTCATTTTCATCAAGAGGCTTTTGAGTTCCTCTTCACTTTCTGCCATAAGGGTGGTGTCATCTGCATATCTGAGGTTATGATATTTCTCCCAGCAATCTTGATTCCAGCTTGTGCTTCTTCCAGCCCAGCGTTTCTCATGATGTACTCTGCCTAGAAGTTAAATAAGCAGGGTGACAATATACAGCCTTGACGTACTCCTTTTCCTATTTGGAACCAGTCTGTTGTTCCATGTCCAGTTCTATCTGTTGCTTCCTGACCTGCATACAGATTTCTCAAAAGGCAGGTCAGGTGCTCTGGTATTCCCATCTCTTTCAGAATTTTCCATAGTTTATTGTGATCCACACAGTCAAAGGCTTTGGCATAGTCAATAAAGCAGAAATAGATGTTTTTTTGAACACTCTTGCTTTTTCCATGATCCAGAGGATGTTGGCAATTTGATCTCTGGTTCCTCTGCCTTTTCTAAAACCAGCTTGAACATCTGGAAGTTCACGGTTCATGTATTGCTGAAGCCTGGCTTGGAGAATTTTGAGCAAACTTTACTATCGTGTGAGATGAGTGCAATTGTGTGGTAGTTTGAACATTCTTTGGCATTGCCTTTCTTTGGGATTGGAATGAAAACTGACCTTTTCCAGTCCTGTGGCCACTGCTGAGTTTTCCAAATTTGCTGGCATATTGAGTGCAGCACTTTCACAGCATCATCTTTCAGGATTTGAAATAGCTCAACTGGAATTCCATCACCTCCACTAGCTTTGTTCGTAGTGATGCTTTCTAAGGCCCACTTGACTTCACATTCCAGGATGTCTGGCTCTAGGTCAGTGATCACACCATCGTGATTATCTGGGTCGTGAAGATCTTTTTTGTACAGTTCTTCTGTGTATTCTTGCCAGATCTCTTCTTAATATCTTCTGCTTCTGTTAGGTCCATACCATTTCTGTCCTTTATTGAGCCCATCTTTGCATGAAATGTTCCCTTGGTATCTCTAATTTTCTTGAAGAGATCTCTAGTCTTTCCCATTCTGTTGTTTTCCTCTATTTCTTTGCATTGATTGCTGAGGAAGGCTTTCTTATCTCTTCTTGCTATTCTTTAACTATGCTTTAGCATAGTTACTCTTATTTTCCTTCAGTAAGGATCAATAAACCAAGGAAAAGAGGCTTTCAGGTGGCACTATACTAAAGAAACCAATGTGGAGATGTAGGAGATGTGGGTTTGATCCCTAAGCCTACGTCTTCTGCTGGAGAAGGAAATGGAACCCACTCCAGTATTCTTGCCTGGTGAAGAATGGGCAGAGGAACCTGGTGGGCTTTCAGTCCATGGGGTCGCACAGAGTCAGACATGACTGAGCAACTAACACTTCACACTTAAAGTCAAAAGTGATTCCTATAATTTTGAAAAAGATATTTAAGACACTCTGGAAAAGAAAACATCAAATTAAATCACATATACTAATATCTGAACCAACTAAATTCTCAGTAACTACTTCTTTTCCTCTCTGGTTAACACAAATGGAAAGTTCAGAATAGAAAAGACACAAGAGATGAATGAAGTATTTAGTGGCCCTTCCTTATCTTACAATAAAAATACATGGCTGCAAAGGTAAGTGAGAACAGTGATTTTCTGCCTTAAGGAAGCATTGGCCTCACAGGAGTGAACTCATGTACTTAGTCACTTTTGGCCAGAAGCCAGGGATCCCCAAAGTCCAAATGCACTTTGAAGTACTAGCTGTCCCATCTTTCAGTGCTTCCAGAAATTTGCATATTTATCCTTCTAGAGCAAGGCCTGATCAATCAGAGAATAAGAGTCAGATATTAAAAATAAATACATGAATAAAAAATAAATGCTCTCACTAGGAATACTTATCCTAGTCAATTACGAATACTTTCCCCCCATAGATTGGCTATTCTGGAATCCTTACAGCCTTATGTGAAGTCTGAAGCTGTTTATTAGAATGTTTAGAAATCTATTATTCCAGGTAATAGCACCAAATATTTTATTATATTATAAATATAAAGAGGAATCGCCTCTTGGCCTTTTGGCTAAGATCAAGTATATAAATAAAAGAGGAAACATCTTTGATTCTATTGTGTTTCTTTACGGGTAGGTTTCTTACTTGTCATTATCTCCATAAATCACAAATTCTATGACCTGTTTGATGAAGTTATCAATAAGATTGTGCCTCAAATGAAACAAAAATCTACTTGGAATTCAAGGGATCATTGTCAACACACCATGAATGTGAATTTCACAGGATGCAAATATTTAACTTTTAACATTAGAAAACTTGTTTCCACTCATTCCCTCTGGATTCCTACAGACTTAGAAATATTTTAAAGACAACATATCAATTTGATGGGAGTTTTAGATACAAGGAATAAAAAGAAAATTCCCCTAGATGGAGCAAGTACTATATTTAGTCCTACACACTAATGTTAGGATGGAATATAATCAGATTCCTTTCAGTTTATTTAAGTTACATGTCTATTCTGTGTAAATGCTTATAATGCCTGTATGTGTGTCCAAGGGAGTCACAGACCCACTGTTGGACTTGAATTCATGATATATAATATGTGCTAAACATCAATATAGCAAATAGGTACATATGCATCTGCATATAGATTATATAGGACTATTTTTCATAAATCAGTAGCTTGCATATGTGGCTGCATTTGAGAAATGCTCTGAGCAGATGAAGGTACCTAGAGGAGCTAGGGCAGCCCAGCCTCACCCATCTGCTCTCCTGGTTGGTTTATGTTTGGGTGTGTAATACTGTGGGAGGTCTACTGTTATCCTGTTTACAGTAATAAGTTGCAAAATCATCAGCCTCCAGGCTGCTGGTGGTGAAGGTATAATCTGTCCCAGATCCACTGCCACTGAAATGGGATGGGACCCCTGTGTACACACTGGTTCTGTCATAGATGAGGAACTTAGGAGCTTTCCCTGGTTTCTCTTGATACCACTGTAAATTATTTCTAACGCTTTGACTGGCCCGACAAGTGATGGAGACTCTGTCTCCTAGAGATGCAGACAGGGAAGATAGAGACTGAATCATCTGGAGGTCACACCTGGCAGATGAGATTGGAAACACAAAAACATATCTCCACAGGATTAATCAAGTTATAAGAGGACTTCCCTGAAGGGCCAGGCAGTACTGACCACACTGGACTGAACAAACCCCCAGTGTTCTCCCTCCTTTCCTGGGAGCCAGAGCAGCAGGAGACCGAGGAGCTGCCTGGGGGCCCTCATGTTCACTGTGCATTCTGATCAGGACACGGACTCCTGTCCAGGCTGTGACCAGACTATGAGGAAGTGTCCAGGGCAGTGGGCTGTGCTCTGAAAACATGTAAATCAGCAGGGAGTGGCAGGGCTGGACGAGGCTGCAGGGCTGGCTGAGCTCAGTAACAGCTTAGGGGCTGGGAGTGCCCGGGTCTGGGTCCCACAGGCAGCACACACTTGCCTCAGAGAATTACTTCCCCCTGGGGGTCACAGGACACAGTCAGTCCATTGTCCAGTGAGTACAGGTTTCTTTTGATTTCTTCAGGATCCATGACATGCTTTCTTGGTCTCTCTCCTTCTAAGACAGGGTCTGGATCAGGTACGACACTCAAAGGAATTAAACAGGCTCCTTTTATTTGATACCAGTGGATATTATTGGAGCCACAGAGGCTTCCTCTTGCTGGATTCCCTGATATTCTTGGTGGGAGAAATTGTCATCACCACCAGTCAGAGAGGCAGTGAGGTAGAAGAGCAGTAAAATGTGTGTGTCACAATTGGTTAGTAAGCGCCCAGATTCCAAGCATCTCCATTGCTTCCTGTTATCCCAGCTGAGCACTGTGACCTCCATACTGACTGCTCTGTCCCAACATGTCCTCCAAGGCCACCAAGGCAGGGACTTAGTCCCTCCATACCTGACAATTTTCAGCTATGTTCTAACTCTGAACACCTTTATACACATCCATGCTCTGTGTGGCCTAACCTCCTTGAAGGACTGTTCATGTCTTTCTTTCCCTTTAACCCAAGCTACTGCCTTCAAGGGGGCTTCCCTGGTGGTTCAGAGGTTAAAACTTCTGCCTGCAATGTGGGAGACCTGGGTTCAATCCCTGGGTTGGGAAGATCCTTAGAGAAGGAAATGGCAACCCACTCCAGTATTCTTGACTGGAGAATCCCATAGGTGGAGGACCTATGGTCCTCTCCCGGCCAATGATTGATTTTATGTCTCTGAATCCATTTGTTTCCAGCTCTGCGTGTTTCCCCCACCCCCACGTCCTAAGAGCTGGCAGCTCTCAGGGCAGGTACAGGGTGATGGGGCTCAAGAAGTGGGAGGAAGACAACCTTGGGAAGGTGAAGATGGAAGCCTTGCACACGAGACTGGAGCCACACAGTGTGGGCAGGGCATGGACACAGGCCTGATGGGAGCCCAGGATGGGATGTTGCAGCAAAAGTGGTGGGTGTCCATCCTGGGGTGGAGCCACTGCTGGATCAGAGCAGGGTGTTGAGCTGGAAGGAGCTGAGGAAGCCATTCATATATCCAGGGACGCCAGTCCTGGTCATCTCACCAACAGTTACCAATTCTTTCTCCAGTTAGAAAGAATGTCCCTGGGGTTGGAGTTTGACCAGGATGAACTCAAAAGCCAGGATCAGTCCAAATCCAGGAAGATCAGCGCTCTCCAAAGTAGGATGAAGACCGAGGCCACATCCTCTGGAGTTGCTGTGAGCTGCAGAGAGGACAGGCAGGAGGAAATGGTGGATGAAGATGAAACCACCTCTGCCATCAGTGTTACGAGACGAGGGAGTCCCCAAACCCTCCTGTTGTGGCTGCAAAGACAGAGAAGCTGTGTCTACAACACACAGCGGGAAGCCAGTCTGCTCACAGTGGTTTTTGTGTTTTCTATGTCCTTGAGGACTCGGAGATCAGTTGTTACATAGACCACTGTTAGATCAGAAAAGTGTTACTTGGTAGAGTTTAGTACCTTTTATTCCCTAGGAATTGTTCTCTAAAATTCCCATGAAAGCACTACTCGGTCTCTACAGATGATGAAAATCTTATAATGTAGAATATGGAAGGGATTTTGAAATGTATGTTAATACAGCATGTAGACCATTTCTGTTACCAAATTCGCCAGTATTCTATTTGTTAGATAATGCTTGAGAGACTATGTTTGAGTGTGTGAATGTGAGGGTTGAGTGTGTGTGCGTTCTCTCATCCTTTTTTTCTTCTTCTCCCATTCCTGAACAAAATAATATTCAAAGTTTCATCACAAAGATTATTTACAGATTTAATTTATGCTTCAGGTTAAGGGGTTTTAATTATTTCAATTTAAACTTTTGGAAAATTTTATGAAATTATGAACTTTCATGTCAGAATTGTGCTGAGTTAGACAATCTGAGGCCTACAATTGTTATGTTTATCCAGTTTTAAAACCTGATTTATTTTAAACAACGATTCCTTAATATTTCCTGTGATTTGATGGTTTTTGGGGTGAAATGTGTTATTTTCAACTTTCTACCCATTTATATTGATTCAAGTTCAAAGAATCAAAACTTAAAAATTTTAAGTTCAAATGATCAGAAAAGTCCAGAGCTTAGGCCTTAGGAAGGCTTCACATTTACTCATGTACCATGCACATGCAGGCTCCATGCACAGCAGGGCAGAAGTGGGGATTGAGCAGAAGGGGGAGGCCGCTATGGCTGTGACCAGAGTTTCTGCCACATTTTTAGCTTCACTGTGGATTGAAATTAGATGGGAAGGACAGATTCCAAAGTTATCTTTACAAGTGGGTTGTGATTAAATTGTACCTGAGGATGTCCATGAAGTCCAGTTTCAAATCTTTAGCCAACAAGGTCAGCATCAGCAGCTCTGGAAATATGGTCTCCTGAGATTGATCCTGCTTAGAAGGTAGAGATGGGCTCTGAGGACACAACCATCTCAACGGGGCGGGGCCAACGTCACCCTTATAGCCACAGTGCGCAGGACACACGGAGGGTTTCTGCACCACTCAGCATAGCTGCAGCTCTTCCCCAGGTCACATCTGAACCCGTTCAAGCATTGAGGGCTTCATGTTGAAAATGGGACAGTATCATTGTTAACTTTCTCAGTATTTCCTACATCTAGCCAAGGACATGTGTTTATTGTGGTGTTTGTCTGCCATCTAGTGGCAGTTTGTGACATAATACCTTGAAAGAGTTCTGTCCTTACTTGATTGCATACATTGGCAAAGCAGCAGAGTGAAGACATAGGATCTAAGACATCCCTGGTATAGTTTGTATTCACCTACGATGCACCTGAAATTGATCATATCTCCAGTACTGTCTCATTGTGTTGTTAACTGTCTTTGTCTCTGTCACAGTGTAGGCTGAGGAAACCTTGATGATCTGAACATTCTACACTGAATTCCACTACACAAGCCTTATTGAACAATACACTAAGTAGACCTGACCAGCAAGAAATTGCTAAGACTCAGGTTGACTTGCAAAAATATATGTCTTCCACAAGGTGAAATGTAAGTCTCCAAAATTCATGAGCCTGCCACATTACTATGTTGGGGATCCACATGTCTAAGGCATGCTGGCTTATCCTTTTAGATACCAACAAGCTATATCTTGTTCCTAGGGCCACTAACAGTGAAATACAGTATTTTTGATGCTTCTGTGGAGTGTTGAGACAACACATGACCTCAATGAGTACATCACTCCATCCCATCCATCTGCTGCTGCGAGTGCTGCTCCATCACGTGGGTGCAGGGCAGGAAAGGACTCTGCATCAGGCTCAGGCAGCACTGTGATTGGCTCCACCATTTGGACCACATCACGTGGTGAGGCTGCATCTGTGTTAGACAACGATGCTGTGTGCACAGTCTGAAAATTGCTGGTATATAGTCACATCATAGATTTCTAGGGTTCTAGTAAAAAACCATACTGTGATCAAAAACAAACAGAAAAACTAGCATTGATAAAAAATCAGATCCCAGAATGTCAGAGACCTCTATACACTAGTCTATAAAACAATAAGTAGCTATGTGATTGAGCTGCCTGTTAAAACCTTTGAATTTCAGATCCAACAGAGTCTCAGTATGGATGGGTCTCAGTGGCAATCTATCTTAGGCTGGAGGTGGTTCTTATAGGATTGGATCTAAGCAAATTCAACAGGCGCACTTCATCTTAATGGACAGGTATCTCAGGTTCCCCTATCACCTTATATTTGGGCTTTATGGGAGTGGTGAATCAGCTAATTCCACACGGGAAAACAAAGTGAAAAGTATCCAGGCTTTCTCCAAGGCTAAGTTGACATCATGTGTTGGTTTGAACAAAGATGTATAATTTCCAAGCTACAGCCCAATTAATGGCAGGTGTGAAACAAGATGTTAAGCTAGCAGGTATTTCAACAGTGCACATAGACATCATCTTAAACTGGACAGAGAAGTGGCCCAAGATAAGAGTTTACAGCAATTTCAGGGTAGCTGGTTAATCAAAGAGAAGATTGGCAGATCAGAGATCAGCAGTCTGGGGAAAAGGAATGTAGATAAACCCAAGGAAGTGGGCATGATGTAATTGCAACTCATTTAAATCAACGTTCTACAGAGCAGCGACCACAGACCAGACACCTAATAACCAAGCACTGAAAGGTTTTTACATCTCTGAGCAGATGAGTTCTTACATCTCAGGCAGCTCAGTCACTGGCCCCAGAACATGACATAACTATCACAGTATTTGCTCTTCATGTCCATGAACACAGAGGTCCAGGTGACATGGATGGAGGCTGTGCAAACATCCAACAACAGGAGCCCACATCCACTATGTACACCACCTCCACATGCCCCGCCCCCACCATATCCATTGTGTCTGCCACCCCTATCAGTACAGATCCAAAACTGTCACCTATCAATGTTCTCAGCTTTAGGGATCAACACCAGCAGCCACATGGTGGTACTTTGTTTCCGTATCACTTCCTCCTTGAGGAGTTGTGATGCATCATTCCTGGGATTAGCTGTAATCTGTGTAGAGTTTACCCTTCCCTGCCCTTCTAGCCTCAGCCAGTATTACGGTCTACAGATTCACAGAACCTGTGGTTTGCCCATAAGAGAGGCCATTGGATCAAGGAACTTATTTTGTGAAGAAAGTCATAGGTAACAATAGACATGTATTCAGAGCACCCCTTAATCCTCCCAAACACGTGATGCCTGAGATGTAGACAAGACACTCATGGTCCAGAGCCCTCACTGCAAACTATTCCTCTGAGAGCTCCACCGTCTTCTTCTTACACAGACTCAGAGCATCTGCTGTCAGTTCCCAGAAAAAAGCTGTACTTTGACCAGCTGAGCCACCCAGGGAAGGAGGTTTGTGTTCAGGGCTGTATCACTGTGGGAGGATCATATGTATGCTGAAAACAGTAATAGATGCCAGCATCCTCAGTCTGCACTCTGCTGATTCTAAGTGTGAAATCTGTCCCTGACCCACTGCCAGTGAACCTGTCTGAGACCCCAGTGTCACAGTTGGAAACCTGATAGATAAGTCACTGTGGAAACTGGCCTGGTTTATGTTGAAACCAGTTCAAATAGGTTTTTCCATCACTATGCAGGAGGCTCTGACTTGACTTGCAGGAGATGGAGGCCATCTCTCCAGGGATGACAGACAGGGAGAGTGGAGTCTGGGTCAGCACTACATCCCCACTGGATCCTAAAAGAAACAGAGAATTAGAAAGTTACAAAGCAACTGTTTAAGAAAGCAACCATTTTCATTATTTCCATTTTCTTATTTATTTTAGCTGAAATGTTAGTACTACTTTGTTTTACTCTCATTTTCTGTGATTTTGAGTCATACAGCAAAATTGTACAATAACAATAGTTAATCTGACATCTGTAAAGTTTAAAGAGACCACTAAACATCACCCACGCCATCCCCACCTCCCTGTCACCAACTTGACCAGAACACAGGACTTTCTTCCTTCTGGAACCTTCCTCACTCTAACAGATCTAAGCATCCCATGCCCATCTGCAGGACAAGTCACACACATCTAATATGCAGAGAACACACATGGAGAGCAGTGCTGCCCTAGAGCTCACTCCCATCCTCCTTCTCATGCCCCTCCATCCTTACCTGGGACCCAGAGCAGGAGGAGCCCCAGGAGTTGAGCAGGGAACTTCATGTTCAGAAGTGTGAACTGAGGAGTCCTGATAAGTCAGAGCAAGACCAGAGCTGAGCCTTTATCTCAGACTTGCAAGGGAAGGTCCTCCTTGGGGAACAACATGCATAATTTCCATGTGGGGGCAGTGGTGTGGACAGAACCAAGGCGAGGGTGGGAGGGGTCAGCTTGAGCGTAGTGAAATAAAGGTCTTCTGTGTTGATATGTAAGCTATGTGCTGTATCCCGCTCACCCATAGATGAACTGGACAAAGTAAGACAATAAATTCACTGCAGTGCTTGCCCAGGCTTTCTATGCCCTCTAAGCTCTTCAACTCCTTCAGGATCTTCACTCAACACTCACTCTTGTACTCAAAAAATGTTTTCCTAAACAGGCACAGCTCCTCTGAAGGTTTAATAATTTTTCCACTGAACACATGGGAAGTTTTTCCTGCTTTGGCCCTATAAGAATGTCTAGTTCACTGAGAAATAGGGAGTGGAGAACATGGGAAGAATCTGGGAACAAATCCGGATTCTAGTCCCTTAAGTTCTAGTTGATGCTGCTGCCTTTGAATGAAAATTTGTATGGTATACCAAGATTGCAAAGGAAATAATTTTCTCCAATTTTTCATCTCGGTAAGGAGGTGTATCTGAAAAAAAAAAAAGGAAACTGTGAACAGAATTCTCAAATTTAATGCTTTTTCTTACATAGTCCATGATTTCAGGAATTTAAAAGTTCTTATAATTATATGAAAGGAATAGTCAACACACTATGAAAAAAACATCAAATTGAATGACTTAAATTGATATCTAAAATCAACTAAATTCTCTGTAACCATTTATTTTCATCTCCCATTAACTCAGATGAAAGGTTCAGAACAGGAAAAACATAAGGGATGGATAAAGTATTTTTTGCCTTTCCTTATCTTATAAAAGAGAAATACACTGCCTTCATGAGTAAGTGAGAATGGTGATTTTCTGCCTTAAGGAAGCACTGGGCTCATAGGAGTGAACTTCGCATCTCAGTCACTTTTGAGCAGAATCCAGGGATGACCTGAAGTCCAAACACTCTCTGACACATCAGCTGAACCCATTTTTCAGTGCATCCAGAAATTTTCAGGTTGGCTTCTGTAAAACAGTGATTAGACCAAGCAGAGAATAAGAATCAGACATTAAAAATAAATACATACATTAAAAATAGATAATATCTGAGCTCCCTGGAAGAGATAAGAAGATATTATAAGTTTAAGAAAAAACTATAGACCTTGATAAATTGCTAGCAACTTCCTTGTGCAGATGTTACTCACATTACATACCATTTTCCCGGTCAGTCAGAAACATCTTGAACCCAAGATTGCCTCTCTATCCTGGAATCCTCACAGCCTATGTGAAATATAAAACCAGTTATTAGAATGTATAGAAATCTATTATTTCACATAATTGTGTCAAAATAATATTATTATTTTATAAATATAAAGAGAAATACAAATAACCTTATATATGCAGATGACACCACCCTTATGGCACATAACGAAGAGGAACTAAAGAGCTTCTTGATGAAGGTGAAAGAGGAGAGTGAAAAATCTGGCTTAAAGCTCAACATTCAGAAAACTAAGATAATGGCATCTGGCCTCATCACTTCATGGCAAACAGATGGGGAAACAATGGAAACAGTGAAAAATGTATTTTCTTGGGCTCCAAAATCAGTGCAGATGGTGACTTCAGCCATGAAATTAAGATGCTTGATCCTTGGAAGAAAAGTTATGACAAACATGCTGCTGCTGCTAAGTCACTTCAGTCGTGTCCGACTCTGTGCGACCCCATAGACGGCAGCCCACCAGGCTCCCCTGTCCCTGGAATTCTCCAGGCAAGAATACTGGAGTGGGTTGCCATTTCCTTCTCCAATGCATGAAAGTGAAAAGTGAAAGTGAAGTCACTCAGTCGTGTCTGACTCATAGCGACCTCATGGACTGCAGCCTACCAGGCTCCTCCATCCATGGGATTTTCCAGGCAAAAGTACTGGAGTGGGGTGCCATTGCCCTCTCCCTATGACAAACCTAGACAACATAAAAAGCAGAGACATTACTTTGCTGACAAAGGTCCATCTAGTCAAAGCTATGGTTTTCCAGTAGTCATGTATGAATGTGAGAGTTGGACCATGAAGAAGGCCAAGCAATGAAGAATTGATGCTTTTGAACTGTGGTGTTGGAGAAGACTCTTGAGAGTTCCTTGGACTGCAAGGAGATCAAACCAGTCAATCCTAAAGGAAATCAATCCTGAATATTCATTGGAAGGACTGATACTGAAGCTGAAACTCCAATACTTTGGCCACCTGATGCAAAGAGCTGACTCATTAGAAAAGACCCTAATACTGAGAAAGATTGAAGGCAGGAGGAGAAGGGGACTGCAGAGGATGAGATGGTTGGATGGGATCATCAACCCAATGGAAATGAGTTTGAGCAAACTCCGGGAGATGGTGAAGGACAGGGAAGACTGGCATGCTGCAGTCTATGGGGAGGCAAAGAGTGGGACATAACTGAGTGACTGAGCAACAACAAAGAGGAGAAATCTTTAATTCTCTTATAGCAATATAGCAAATAAATGCTGGTCACAATAACCTTAAGCATACAACACCTTTTTGTTTGAAACATACAGTAATGTTTCAAGATTGTGTACAATCATTTGTCTTGGTATAAACTAAATTTCTGGGCTTCCCTGGTGGCTCAGTTGATAAACACACTGCCTGCAATGCAGGAGACTCAGGTTCAATCCCTGGGCTGGAAGGACCCCCTGGAGGACAGCATGGCAACCCACTCCAGTATTTGTGCCTAGAGAATCCCATGAACAGGGAAGCCTGGCAGGTTACAGTCCATAGTGTCAAAAACAGTCTGACAGTACTAAAGTGACTGAGCACGCATGCACAAGCTAAACTTGTAGTGTTGGTGACCACACTTCTAGTGTTGGGAGTTCACTAAACTCAGAACATAAAAAAAAAAAAAAAAAAGAGATAATGAGAAACATGTGAGAAAATATATCTGTGTTAAAGACTTGCAGAGATAAAAAAAAAAAGAGAGAGATATTTAGAGAGAGAATAAGAGGAGGAGAGAGGAGTCATGATATGCATTTCTAGCCTCTCAGCATCAAAATCTTTAAGGGGGGGGCGGTCCTAAGATGGCAGAGGAATAGGATGGGGAGACCACCTACTCCCCCACAAATTCATCAAAATATCATTTGAACGCTGAGCAAATTCTACACAACAACTTTTGAATGCTGGCAGAGGATACCAGGCACCTAGAAAAAGCATTCTCTTCAAAAGGAAGTAGGACAAAATATAAAAATAAAAAGAGAGATAAGAGTTAGGGATGGAGACCCGTTCAGGGGAGGGAGTCATGAAGGAGGAGAAGTTTCTAAACACCAGGAAACCCTCTCACCAGCGGGTCTGTGGGGAGTTTTGGAATCTCAGAGTGCAACATAACTGGGAGGAAAAAAAAAACAAAACCCACAAATTACACACCTAACCGCAACTCCCAGCAGAGAAGTAGCCCAGATGCTTGCATCCGCCATCAGCGAGCAGGGGCTGAACAGGGAGGCGTGAGCTGCATGCTTAGAGTAAGGACTGGGCCTGAATGCCCTGAGGACAATCTGAGGAAGCTAATGTGAGATAGCAATCCAAACTGTGGGATAGCCAATGAGAAAAAAAGAGAGAGAGAGAGAGAGAACTTTCCCGCAGAAAGCTCTAACCTAAGGCACTGCCGGGCCGCTAGCAGAACAAAGGACTGAGCAAATACCAGAGGAGAGCTACCAGCTGCGGACTGGCCCATCCCCCAGCTGGAGGCAGGGAGGCAAGCAGGCAGCAGCCAGAGCCAGAAGGCGAGGGGCAATCTCGGCCCCAGAGACGGCATCCTCCACCAAACTGTGAGCAGGCTCTCAGTTACTAACCAAGTCTTCCTGAGATCCTGGACGGTTGACATCCACCAGGAGGGTTGCAGTCAGAGATCAGCCCCCCAGAGGAGACACATGGCACACCTGAGATGGCACTCTTGCTGCACACCCAAGAAACCGAGGGTCTGGGACTGGGGAGGTGATAAGATGCACCACTCAGCTGGGAGAGCACACTCGCCAAGCACCTGGTTGCCTGAGCTGCTCGGACCTGGGAAGGGCACAAAACGCAGGCAAACCAAGTCTGTGCCTTTGTGGAGTACCCGAGAACCTGAACCTGAGTGGCTTAGACCTGGGAAGTGCATGCAACCCAGGGCCCGCTTTAGACAGTTCCTCTGCAGAGCAACCTGGAGCCTGAGCAGTGTAGACTGGGAAAGCACACACGCCGTGAGTGGGGGCAAACCCAGTGTGGCCCAGACACTGTGAGCACTCTCCACACACACCAGTGATATTTGTTTGTGGTGTTCCTCCCTACCCACAGCACAACTAAACAAGTCAACCTAAATAAGTGACCACCTTCGCCCCCTTGTGTCAGGTTAGAAATTAGACACTGAAGGGACTTGCAAACAGAGGAAGCCAAAATAAACAAAGAAGAGTGAACCGTTTTGGAAGTGACAGGTGCAACAGATTAAAACCCTGTAGTTAGCACTGACTACATTGGAAGGGGCCGATAGACCTTGAGAAGAAGTATAAGCTGGAACAAGGAACTATCTGAAACTGAACTGACCTCACACTGCCCTCAACAGCTTCAGAGAAATTCCTAGATATATTTTGATATTATCATTTAAAATTTTTTAAATTTAAAAAATGTTTAAGTTCTCTACTACTCCTTTAATTTTCATTTTTATAACCTACTATTACCTTGCAAAAGAGAAAGACCCTATTTTTAAAGCAAATTTCATATATATATATATATTTTATAATTTTTGTGATTTTGTTTCATTTCTTTAATATTGTATTTTTGAGAGTCTAACAGAGATTTTTAATCTCTGCTTTTTGGTTTTTGTTATCAATTTTGTACCTTTAAGAATCCAATCTTCAATACCCATTTTTACTTAGGAGTGTGATTACTGGCTTGATTGTGCTCTCCCCCTTTTGACTCTCCTTTTTCTTTCCCAGATCACCTCTATCTCCTCCCTCCCCTTCCCTTCTCTACTTAACTCTGTGAATCTCTTTGGGTGTTCCAGCCTGTGGAGAACACTTAGGGAACTGATTACTGGCTAGATCTGTCTTTCTCCTTTGACTCCTCCTCTTCTTCTCTTAGTCAACTCTATCTCCTTCCTCCCTCTTCTCTTCTCTATGGAACTCTGTGAACCTCTCTGAGTGTTCCAGACTGTGGAGAGCACATAGGGAATTGATTACTGGCTAGACTGCTCTCTCCCCTTTTGATTCCCCCTATTCTGCTGGTCACCTCTATTTCCCTCCCCCCTCTTCTCTTCTCCATGTAATTCAGTGAACCTCTCTGGGTGTCCCCCACTTTGGAGAATTTTTCACCATTAACCTAGATGTTTTATCATTGGTGCTGTATGGATGGAGAAATTTTGAGGCTACTGTAAGAATAAGACTGAAAGCCAGAGGCAGGAGGCTTAAATCCAAAACTTGAGAACACCAGAAAACTCCTGACTCCAGGGAACATTAAGCAATAAGAGCTCATCCAAAAGCCTCCATACCTACACTGAAACCAAGCTCCACCCAAGAGCCAACAAGTTTCAGAGCAAAACATATCAACCTAATTCTCCAACAACACAGGAACATAACTCTGTGCATTAAAATACAGGCGGCCAAAAGTCACACCAAACCCATAGACACCTCAAAACTCACTACTGAACTTCATTGCACTCTAGAGAGAGGAGATCCAGCTCCACCCAGTAGAACACCAATGCAGGCTTCCCTAACCAGGAACCCTTGACAAGCCACTCGTCCAACTCCATCCACAGGGAGGAACCTCCAAAATGATGAGGAACCACAAACTTCCAGCATACAGAAAGGCCATCCCCAACACAGCAATCTAAACAAGATGAAAAGGCAGAAAAATATTCAGCAGGTAAAGGAACATGATAAATGCCCACCAAACCAAACAAAAGAGGAAGAGATAAGGAGTCTACCTGAAAAAGAATTCATAATAATGATAGTAAAAGTGATCCAAAATCTTGAAAACAAAATGGAGTTATGGATAAATAGTCTGAAGACAAGGATTGAGAAGATGCAAGAAATGTTTAACAAGGACCTAGAAGAAATAAAAAAGAGTCAATCAATAATGCATAATGCAATAACTGAGATAAAAAACACTCTGGAGGGAAACAACAGTAGCATAACTGAGGCAGAAGATAGGATAAGTGAGGTGGAAAATAGAATGATATAAATAAGTGAAGCAGAGAGGGAAAAAAATAATTAGAAGAAATGAGGACAACCTCAGGGACCTCTGGGACAATGTCAAAAGCCCCAACATTCAAATCATAGGAGTGCCAGAAGAAGACAATAAGAAAGGCTGTGAGAAAATACTTGAGGAGATAATAGTTGAAAACTTACCTAAAATGGGGAAGGAAATAGCCACCCAAGTTCAAGAAACCCAGAGAGTCCCAAACAGGATAAACCCAAGGTGAAACACCCCAAGACACATATTAATCAAATTAACAAAGATCAAACACAAAGAGCAAATATTAAAAGGAGCAAAGGAAAAGCAACAAATAACACACAAGGGGATTCCCATAAGGATAACAGCTGATCTTTCAATAGAAACTCTTCAGGCCAGAAGGGAATGGCAGGACATACTTAAAGTGATGAAAGAGAAAAACCTACAACCCAGATTACTGTACTCAGCAAGGATCTCATTCAAATATGAAGGAGAAATCAAAACTTACAGACAGGCAAAAGCTGAGAGAATTCAGCACCACCAAACCAACTCTTCAACAAATGCTAAAGGATCTTTTCTGGATAGGAAACATAGAAAAGGTTTATAAACTCGAACCCAAAACAACAAAGTAAACGGCAATGGGATCATACTTATCAGTAATTACCTTAAATGTAAATGGGTTGAATGACCCAACCAAAAGACAAAGACTGGCAGAATGGATACAAAAACAAGACCCCTATATATGCTGTCTACAAGAGACTCATCTCAAACCAAGGGACACCTACAGACTAAAAGTGAAGGGCTGGGAAAAGATATTTCACATAAATGGAGACCAAAAGAAAGCAGGAATAGTAATACTCATTCAGATAAAATAGACTTTGAAAATAAAGGCTATGAAAAGAGACAAAGAAGGACACTACATAATGATCAAAGGATCAATCCAAGAAGAAGATATAACAATTATAAATATATAAGCCCCCAACATAGGAGCACTGCAATATGTAAGGCAAATGCTAACAAGTATGAAAGGGGAAATTAACAGTAACACAATAGTAGTGGGAGACTTTAATACCCCACTCACATCTATGGATAGATCAACTAAACAGAAAATTAGCAAGGAAACACAAACTTTAAATGATACAATGGACCAGTTAGACCTAATTGATATCTATAGGACATCTAACCCCCAAACAATGAATTTCACCTTATTCTCAAGTGTACATGGAAACTTCTTCAGAATAGATCACACCCTGGGCCATAAATCTAGCCTTGGTAAATTCAAAGAAATTGAAATCATTCCAGGTATCTTTTCTGATCACAATGCAGTAAGATTAGATGTCAACTACAGGGGAAAAAAAAAAAAAACAAAACTATGAAAAATACAAACATATGGGGGCTAAACAACACGCTTCTGAATAACAAACAAATCACAGAAGAAATCACAAAAGAAATCAAAATATGCATAGAAATGAATGAAAATGAACACACAACAACCCAAAACCTATGGGATTCAGTAAAAGCAGTGCTAAGGGGAAGGTTCATAGCAATACAAACTTATCTCAAGAAACAAGAGAAAAACCAAATAAATAACCTAACTCTACAGTTAAGCAACTAGAAAAAGAAGAAATGAAGAACCAAGTTTTAGTAGAAGGAAAGAAATCATAAAAGTAATGGCAGAAATAAATGAAAAAGAAACAAAGGAGACCATAGCAAAAATCAACGAAGATAAAAGCTGGTTCTTTGAGAAGATAAATAAAATAGACAAACCATTAGCCAGACTCATCAAGAAAAAAAGGGAGAAGAATCAAATCAACAAAATTAGAAATGAAAATGGAAAAATCACAACAGAAAACACAGAACTACAAAGGATCATAAGAGACTACTATCAGCAACTATATGCCAATAAAATGGACAACTTGGAAGAAATGGACAAATTCTTAGAAAAGTATAACTTTCCAAAACTGAATCAGGAAGAAATAGAAAATCTTAACAGACCCATCACAATTGAAACTGTAATCAGAAATCTTCAAACAAACAAAAGCCCAGGACCAGATGGCTTCCCAGCTGAATTTTACCAAAAATTTAGAGAAGAGCTAACACCCATCTTACTCAAACTCCTCCAGAAAGTTGCAGAGGAAGGTAAACTTCCAAACTCATTCTATGAGGCCACCATCACCCTAATACCAAAACCAGACAAAGATGCCACAAAAAAAAGAAAACTATAAGTCAATATCACTGATAAGCATAGATGAAAAAATCCTTAACAAAATTCTATCAAACAGAATCCAACAACTATTAAAAAGATCATACATCATGACCAAGTGGGCTTTATCCCAGGAATGCAAGGATTCTTCAATGTTCACAAATCAATCAATATGATACACCACATTAACAAATGATTATCTCAATAGATGCAGAGAAAGCCTTTGACAAAATTCAACATCCATTTATGAGAAAAAACCGTCCAGAAAGCAGGCATAGAAGGAACATACCTAAACATAATAAAAGCCATATATGATAAACCCATAGCAAACATTATCCTCAATGGTGAAAAATTGAAAGCATTTCCCCTAAAGTCAGGAACAAGACAAGGGTGCCCACTCTCACCACTACCATTCAACATAGTTTTGGAAGTTTTAGCCACAGCAATCAGAGAAGAAAAGAAATAAAAGGAATCCAGATTGGAAAAGAAGTGAAACTCTCACTGTTTGCAGATGACATGATCTTCTACATAGAAAACCCTAAAGACTCCACCAGAAAATTACTAGAGCTAATTAATGAATATAGTAAAGTTTCAGGATATAAAATTAACACACAGAAATCCCTTGCTTTCCTATACACTCACAATGAGAAAACAGAAAGAGAAATTAAGGAAACAATTCCATTCATCATTGCAACGAAAAGAATAAAATACTTAGGAATAAATCTACCTAAAGAAACAAAAGACCTGTGTATAGAAAACTATAAAACACTAATGAAAGAAATCAAAGATGACACAAATAGATGGAGAAATATATCATGTTCATGGATCGGAAGAATCAATATAGTGAAAATGAGTATACTACCCAAAGCAATCTATAGATTCAATGCAATCCCTATCAAGCTACCAACAGTACTTTTCAGAGAACTAGAACAAATAATATCACAACTTGTATGGAAATACAAAAAACCTCAAATAGCCAAAGCACCTTGAGAAAGAAGAATGGAATGGGAGGAATCAACCTGCCTGACTACAAACTATACTACAAAGCTACAGTCATCAAGACAGTATGGTACTGGCACAAAGACAAAAATATAGATCGATGGAACAAAATAGAAAGCCCAGAGATAAATCCACACACCTATGGACACCTTATCTTTGACAAAGAAGGCAAGAATATACAATGTAGAAAAGACAATCTCTTTAACAAGTGGTGCTGGGAAAACTGGTCAACCACTTGTAAAAGAATGAAACTAGAACACTTTCTGACACCATACATAAAAATAAACTCAAAACGGATTAAAGATCTAAATGTAAGACCAGAAACTATAAAACTCCTAGAGGAAAACATAGGCAAAACACTCTCTGACATAAATCACAGCAGGATCCTCTATGACCCACCTCCCAGAGTAATGGAAATAAAAGCAAAAATAAACAAATGAGACCTAATTAAACTTAAAGGTTTTGCACAATGAAGGAAGCTATAAGCAAGGTGAAAACACAGCCTTCAGAATGGGAGAAAATAACAGCAAATGAAGCAACTGACAAAGGACTAATCTCAAAAATATACAAGCAGCTCCTGCAGCTCAATTCCAGAAAAATAAACGACCCAATCAAAAAATGGGCCAAAGAACTAAACAGACATTTCTCCAAAAAAGACATACAGATGGCTAACAAACACATGAAAAGATGCTCAACATCACTCATTATCTGCTGCTGCTGCTGCTAAGTCACCTCAGTCGTGTCTGACTCTGTGCAACCCCACAGACGGCAGCACACCAGGCTCCTCTGTCCCTGGGATTCTCCAGGCAAGAACACTGGAGTTGGTTGCCATTGCCTTCTCCAATGCATGAAAGTGAAAAGTGAAAGTGAAGTTGCTCAGTCATGTCCGACTTGTAGCTACCCCATGAATGGCAGCCTACCAGGCTCCTCCATCCATGGGATTTTCCAGGCAAGAGTACTGGAGTGGGTTGCCATTGCCTTCTGAGAGAAATGCAAATCAAAACCACAATGAGGTACCATCTCATGCCAATCAGAATGGCTGCTATCAAAAAGTCTACAAACAATAAATGCTGGAGAGGGTGTGGAGAAAAGGGAACCCTCTTATACTGTTGGTAGGAATGCAAACTAGTACAGCCACTGTGGAGAACAGTGTGGAGATTTCTTAAAAATCTGGAAATAGAACTGCCATCAGTTCAGTTCAGTTCAGTTGCTCAGTCGTGTCTGACTCTTTGTGACACCATGAATTGCAGCATGCCAGGCCTCCCTGTCCATCACCAACTCCCAGCATTCACCCAAACTCACGTCCATCGAGTCGGTGATGCCATCCAGCCATCTCATCCTCTGTCATCCCCTTCTCCTCCTGCCCCCAATCCCTCCCAGCATTAGAGTCTTTTCCAATGAGTCAACTCTTAGTATGAGGTGGCCAAAGTACTGGAGTTTCAGCTTTAGCATCATTCTTTCCCAAGAACACCCAGGACTGATCTTTAGAATGGACTGGTTGGATCTCCTTGCAGTCCAAGGGAATCTCAAGAGTCTTCTCCAGCACCACAGTTCAAAAGCATCAATTCTTCAGCCCTCAGCCTTCTTCGCAGTCCAACTCTCACATCCATACAAGACCACTGGAAAAACCATAGCTTTGACTAGACGAACCTTTGTTGGCAAAGTAATGTCTCTGATTTTTAATATGCTATCTGATTTGGTCATAACTTTCCTTCCAAGGAGTAAGCATCTTTTAATTTCATGGCTGCAATCACCATCTGCAGTGATTTTGGAGCTGAAAAAAAATAAAGTCTGACACTCTTTCCACTGTTTCCCCATCTATTTGCCATGAAGTGATGGGACCAGATGCCATGATCTTAGTTTTCTGAATGTTGAGCTTTAAGCCAACTTTTTCACTCTCCTCTTTCACTTTCATCAAGAGGCTTTTGAGTTCCTCTTCACTTTCTGCCATAAGGGTGGTGTCATCTGCATATCTGAGGTTATTGATATTTCTCCTGGCAATCTTGATTCCAGATTGTGCTTCTTCCAGCCCAGCATTTGTCATGATGTACTCTGCATATAAATTAAATAAGCAGGGTGACAATATACAGCCTTGACGTACTCCTTTTCCTATTTGGAACCAGTCTGTTGTTCCATGTCCAGTTCTAAAAACTGCCATATGACCCAGCAATCCCACTGCTGGGCATACACACCAAGGAAACCAGAATTGAAAGAGACATGTGTACCCCAATGTTCATTGCAGCACTGTTTACAGTAGCCAGGACATGGAAGCAACCTAGATGTCCATCGGCTGATGAATGGATAAGAAAGCTGTGGTATATATACACAGTGGAATATTACTCAGCTATTTTAAAAAATGCATTTGAATCAGTTCTAATGAGATGGATGAAACTGGAGCCTGTTATACAGAGTGAAGTAAGCCAGAAAGAAAAACACCAATACATGTATTTGGATATTAGAAAGATGGTAATGATGACCCTATGTGCGAGACAGTAAAAGAGACACAGATGTGAAGAACAGACTTTTGGACTCTGGGAGAAGGCGAGGGTGGGATGATTTGAGAGAATAGCATTGAAACATGTATATTATCATATGTGAAATAGATCGCCAGTCCAGGTTCGATGCATGAGACAGGCTGCTCAGGGCTAGTGCACTGGGATGACCCTGAGGGATGGAATGGGGAGGGTAATGGGAGGAGGGTTCAGGATGGGGAACATATGTATACCCATGGCTAATTCATGTCAATGTATGGCAAAAACCACTACAAAATTGTAAAGTAATTAGCCTTCAATTAAAATAAATAAATTAATTAAAAAAATCTTCAAGGTGATAGGCAAATAAGGAAAGCCTTTTGAACAAAACATGCAACGTGTGTGGACTTGACTTCCCCTTGGTGTGCTTTTGACACAAGGACCAGGTAACAGTAGGTACAGGCATAGATAATTTCAGTGTAACCCTTGTAACTGGAGCACCAGTTCAGAAATTGTGTCAAAGCAGTCACCTGCTATGAGTTAGGAATTTTCTGGGGCTGCTTGGTGATATTTTGGTTTTTGTGTGGTGGTACATCCCTTGGTTGGACATACTGCCCAGATTATATTTCTGGACATGAACAGCTGACACCAAATTGCATGAAAAGTTGCCCCAATGGTAAGAGAGGTCTCATGTGTCCCATAAATAGGACTGGGATATATATCACTTTTGAGCGTGTTGAATATGTGTTTTTTTTTTCTTGAAGGAATTGTCTGACAGCCTCTATGACTTCTGGACACTACATAGTCCACACGTAGGAGGGCTGGTCTGGCTCATGGACCAGGTGACATGGAATCTGCCAGATTTGAGTGGGGCCAGAAAAGCAGAGGGCTGTGCAGTAAGTTCAGCTGTGGTGCAAGCAGCCCTGCCTCCTGGGCCAATGAGGACACAGAGAGCTGATCAAAGACATCAACTATCTGGACATAACTGACACTCAGAGATCAGCCTGCTGAGCAACAAGAAATATACTAGGGAAACCAGTGGATGCTCCAGGGGGACATGGCAGCCCTTTCCTGGAGGGACTGTGGGGCATAAGCTGCCTTAGTCAGAAGGAAGGAAGAGGCTGTGGGAGGCTGTCCTAGTGATGCCCTGACCTCTGTTTACCAAGAAGAGGACTCAGTGCCTGTGATTGAGGGCCTCAAGGTTTCTTTCTCAAGGCTCCAAAGCCGTTTCCTCTTGAGCCCATACTGGCGTCAGCTCATCTTCTGGACACCACAGCTGATCCTGCTCCTGAGAAGCTGAGTCTTTATACACTGTTCAGGGTCCAGTGAGTTTCCTGCTCAGAGAAATACATTCAGCATATCCAGGCTCCTCATTGATGATGGTAGCAAGAAGTCAATTGCATTTGGGATAAAACTGTTCCTGCTTGATGAAAGTGAAAGAGGAGAGTGAAAAAGTTGGCTTAAAGCTCAACATTCAGAAAACGAAGACCATGGCATCTGGTCCCATCACTTCATGGCAAATAGATGGGGAAACAGTGGAAACAGTGGCTGACTTTATTTTTCTGGGCTCCACAATTACTGCAGATGGTGACTGCAGCCATGAAATTAAAAGATGCTTACTCCTTGGAAGGAAAGTTATGACCAACCTAGACAGCATGTTAAAAAGCAGAAACACTACTTTGTCAACAAAGGTCCGTCTAGTCAAGGCTATGATTTTTCCAGTGGTCATGTATGGATGTGAAAGTTGGACTATAAAGAAAGCTGAGCACTGAAGAATTGATGCTTTTGAACTGTGGTGTTGGAGAAGACTCTTGGACTGCAAGGAGACCCAACCAGTCCATCCTAAAGGAGATCAATCCTGGGTGTTCATTGGTAGGACTGATGTTGAAGCTGAAACTCCAATACTTTGGCCACCTGATGCAAAAAGCTGACTCATTTGAAAAGACCCTGATGCTGGGAAAGATTGAGGGCAGGAGGAGAAGGGGACGACAGAGGATGAGATGGTTGGATGGCATCACCGACTCAATGGACATGGGTTTGGGTGGACTATGGGAGTTGGTGATGGACAGGGAAGCCTGGTATGCTGAGGTTCATGGGGTCTCAAAGAGTTGGACATGACTGAGTGACTGAACTGAACTGTGAATACATGTAGAAATACCTCCAGAAGTCCAGCGATTCTTTGCTTGTGTTATAAATTCTCTATGTAAACCATTTCTTAAATTATTATAATTAAGAATCCAGTTTTAATTGCACTTGCTACTAAACAGATTATTCTGGAAAGGATGACCTCTAATAAGTTTTACCCCCTTAACCAGAAACAGTATTCTACTGCCCAGGTGGACTTGAAATTATTTAATGCAATTCACTCCATGTCAGAGAATGTGATTAGCACGCCTATGATACATTCAGAAGTAAAAAGAGCATTTCTAAAAATAAGATGTATTTGAAGCATTTACATTCTACTCAGCTATCACTAGAAACAGAAGTCAGATCCACATTTAGGAATGACACTTGTGTGAACCCAAGGTATTTATTTATTGTTTGAATTTTTTGTTTTTATGACAATATGTTACCAACTTTCTAAGCTCCAAAGTGATTCTGATTAAAATATGGCATAAATCTCCATGAATGTTGGACAATTTGGAAATCCAGCCACTGAAAAAGTTACCAATAACCAAAATGTAAAATGGAAAATTCATATTTGTATAGCATCAGGGGAAAATGGAAAATGAGAATTAAATGACTTGAAATAACAAAGTCAAAACATTCCTTTCTTGTTGAGCCAGTGTTTACCCAACATTTTGCTCTTATATCATTTTCCAAAACTGCATGTGGACAGAAGCTCTGACTTGGCTCAAGTGGACCAACCCATCTGGAAACAGTAAATCCACCTGAGGTTTGTGGCCCCATAACGTAACTTCCGTCACAGGGGACTTGGCTGAAGTCTGAGTCAGCAGGCAGGCTAGGTTTGCTGGGTCAGAAAACAGAAACCTACTTATTCAGACTTTTTCTTTTTCTTTTCTCAAGTCCTTAATACTTGTCCAAATGCTGGAAGTTGGTCTCCATCTCCTCGGCATTTCCTGGGTTTTGAACTCTTAAGACATTCCCTGTCACTGTTGGTAGCACCTTCCCAGTCCAAACATATGGCCTCTGCTGGACCACATGCAGGAGCAAGTGTGTCTTTGAGATTCTCCTTGGCTGAGTAAAGTTGACAGTGACTAGGTGACATGACTTTAGGTCTCTGCACAGGAACATCACTGAGCCCTTGAAGATGGAAGCTTTCAAGCCCTGGCCACACACACACATTTCCTGTGACATGTGCAGTGGCACAGACACAACCTGGGAAACCAGGCAGATGGCCCTTTCTCCTTGTAATTCCATAAGGAACATACTGGGTTTTCTCTCTGGGTTCTTCTTATAAGCACCACTGTTTTCTTTTTCTTTTTTTTAATTTAATTTTATTTTTTAACTTTACAATATTGTATTGGTTCTGCCATATATCGAAATGAATCCGCCACAGGCATACATGTGTTCCCCATCCTGAACCCTCCTCCCTCCTCCCTCCCCATACCATCCCTCTGGGTCGTCCCAGTGCATCAGCCCCAAGCATCCAGTATCGTGCATCGAACCTGGACTGGCGACTCGTTTCATATATGATATTATACATATTTCAATGCCATTCTCCCAAATCATCCCACCCTCTCCCTCTCCCACCGAGTCCAAAAGACTGTTCTATACATCAGTGTCTCTTTCGCTGTCTCGTATACAGGGTCATTGTTACCATCTTTTTAAATTCCATATATATGCGTTAGTATACTGTATTGGTGTTTTTCTTTCTGGCTTACTTCACTCTGTATAATAGGCTCCAGTTTCATCCACCTCATTAGAACTGATTCAAATGTATTCTTTTTAATGGCTGAGTAATACTCCATTGTGTATATGTACCACAGCTTTCTTATCCATTCATCTGCTGATGGACATCTAGGTTGCTTCCATGTCCTGGCTATTATAAACAGTGCTGCGATGAACATTGGGGTACACGTGTCTCTTTCCCTTCTGGTTTCCTCAGTGTGTATGCCCAGCAGTGGGATTGCTGGATCATAAGGCAGTTCTATTTCCAGTTTTTTAAGGAATCTCCACACTGTTCTCCATAGTGGCTGTACTAGTTTGCATTCCCACAAGCAGTGTAAGAGGGTTCCCTTTTCTCCACACCCTCACCAGCATTTATTGCTTATAGACTTTTGGATTGCAGCCATTCTGACTGGCGTGAAATGGTACCTCATAGTGGTTTTGATTTGCATTTCTCTGATAATGAGTGATGTTGAGCATCTTTTCATGTGTTTGTTAGCCATCTGTATGTCTTCTTTGGAGAAATGTCTATTTAGTTCTTTGGCCCATTTTTTGATTGGGTCATTTATTTTTCTGGAGTTGAGTTGTAGGAGTTGCTTGTATATTTTTGAGATTAGTTGTTTGTCAGTTGCTTCATTTGCTATTATTTTCTCCCATTCTGAAGGCTGTCTTTTCACTTTGCTTATAGTTTCCTTTGTTGTGCAGAAGCTTTTAAGTTTAATTAGGTCCCATTTGTTTATATTTGCTTTTATTTCCAATATTCTGGGAGGTGGGTCATAGAGGATCCTGCTGTGATGTATGTCGGAGAGTGTTTTGCCTATGTTCTCCTCTAGGAGTTTTATAGTTTCTGGTCTTACATTTAGATCTTTAATCCATTTTGAGTTTATTTTTGTGTATGGTGTTAGAAAGTGTTCTAGTTTCATTCTTTTACAAGTGGTTGACCAGTTTTCCCAGCACCACTTGTTAAAGAGATTGTCTTAATCCATTGTATATTCTTGCCTCCTTTGTCAAAGATAAGGTGTCCATATGTGCGTGGATTAATCTCTGGGCTTTCTATTTTGTTCCATTGATCTATATTTCTGTCTTTGTGCCAGTACCATACTGTCTTGATGACTGTGGCTTTGTAGTAGAGCCTCAAGTCAGGTGGGTTGATTCCTCCAGTTCCATTCTTCTTTCTCAAGATAGCTTTGGCTATTCAAGGTTTTTGTATTTCCATACAAATTGTGAAATTATTTGTTCTAGCTCTGTGAAGAATACCGTTGGTAGCTTGATAGGGATTGCATTGAATCTATAAATTGCTTTGGGTAGTATACTCATTTTCACTATATTGATTCTTCCAATCTATGAACATGGTATGTTTCTCCATCTATTAGTGTCCTCTTTGATTTCTTTCACCAGTGTTTTATAGCACCACTGTTTTTTATCCCACCAAATCAAAGCCAAAGAGCAGTATGTTCAGTTGCGTGTGTTGACTTGGTTCCCTTCACATTTCTATTCCTGCAGTCTTCCCACACCTTAAAATTCCTAAGTTTTGAGAAAAAGAGTGTGTCATATTCTTCTGAATCCTTCCAGTGTTCTCTGGTGTAAATTATATGCCCTATGGCTTCCAGTTTATGTTATTCTTAAAAAGGTTAAATCCCAACTTTAGGAATTCTAATACTCATATTTGTGTTTCTCTGAAAGGTAACTGGGAGAAATCACAGATGTTTGCATTGTGATATTGTGTCTGTCATCATTTCAAAACAAAAAATTTTGGACATTCATACTGAAAACTTTCACTAAATTTCCCCCACTAATTCCATCTGGGGGCTGCTTGTGGAGACTGTGATCTGACATATGTTGAAGGAATAGGAAGATACATAGTAAAAAGGATATTCAGAAAGTGTAAAAAGTGGGAAAAAAACTTTTTTAATATTATGACCTTCTATCTTCTTAAAAGTATACCCAAACTAGTAATCCAAGCATGTATTTTGCTAAAAATCTGCCTCATTGTCCCACTGATATACTGACTGTATTTATTCTACATGTCACTGTACACAAGGGGAGAGAAGTAGGATGAGCTCTCACTCACCTCTCCCTCTTCAGATCTGTTTGCTCAGAGGGCACTTAGACCCTCCATTCTCCTACTGGTCCTATCACTCAAGGCTGTTCAGCTAATGGTCCTTAACCTGTGGTGTCTGAGGTGCAGCTGAGGCTCTCATGGTCCAGAGTCCTCAGCTTCATCTTACTCCCCTGACCTCCAACATTTTTCCTACACAGTCAGAGACTCTGCCTACCTGCTCCCTAGTCAACACATGTGAGCAGCTGGGCCACCAGGAGAGGGGGTTTATGTTCAGGGCTGTACCACTGTGGGAGGTGCTTGTATACTCTGTTGGCAGTAACAAACTCCAGCATCCTCAGCCTCCACCCTGCTGATTTTAAAGGTGAAATCTGTCCCTGACCCACTGCCAGTGAACCTATTTGGGACCCCAGAGGCTCTATTGGAAACCAAATAGATCAGAAGCTGTGGAGACTGGCTAGGCTTCTGCAAGTGCCAACTCAAATAAGTGTCTCCATAACTATCTTCGAGGCTCTGACTGGCTCTGCTGGAGATGGACGCCGTCTCTCCAGGGAAGACAGACAGGGAGAGTGGAGTCTGGGTCAGCACAATGTCCCCACTGGATCCTAAAATAATGAGATAATAGTACAAGATTTCAGACAATCTTGAGAGTTATATACAGAAATTTTCCATTTATTGTTTATTTCATTCTAAACTATTTGTGATTCTGATTAATAGCCAACATATCAAATTTCAAAATGAATCAGAGATTTACAAAGAAAAAGAGGTCTCTAGAGCTCATGCCCACTTTCCCACTCTTTCTCTGTCACAACCAGAGCATACATACTTCTTCCCTCTACATCCATCCTCATTCTCATGTTGATAAACATCACATGCCCTTTACAGAGGATAAGGTGTGCATCTAACATATGGACAAACACACATGAAAAGCAGTAATGCCCCAGAGCTCACCACTCTTTGCATCCTCCTTCTCATCCCCCCTCCATCCTCACCTGGACCCAGAGCAGGAGGAGCTCCAGGAGCTGAGCAGGGAACCTCATGTTCAGAAGTTTGAACTGATCCTGATAAGTCAGAGCAAGACCAGAGCTGAGCTTTTATCTCAGACTTGCAAGGGAAGGTCCTCCCTGGGGAGCCACATGCAAATCCCTTGGTGGGGGCAGATATGTGGACAGAACCCAAGGAGGTGGGGAGACTGATGTGAGTAAAGAAAGTAAAACCTTTGACCTAGTACAGATGAAATTTATGCTGCATGAGTAGTAAAGAGACATACTTAAATGTTTCTTTCTATTTTCTCTCCCTATTTTATAGTTTTTTTAGAACTTTATCAGTCTTACTATACTTCTCTTTAATAAGGCTGAGTTTCCATGATTATGTGGTGATTTTCCTTCTTCATAATATTTATTTAAGAGACTCTGGATTTGTTGTTTTTCAATTTAATAGCAATTAAAAAATCAGGGATACTTAAAGGGGATATATCTTAATTGCCCAACAAATGAAGGTTTACATGTGTCACTATCAGGACAAATACACAGAATGCATCACATTCTCGGATGCTGTACTCTTACAGTTTTCAAGTTAATAACTCTTCCCAATCAAAGAAATGTCATTCTGAGAGTTAGAGGAGAAGTATATCTATCTTCAGGTAAAACTGGGTTTAGAGCAGCCCAGGATAGAGAGCCAGAGCTGAGATGGATGGAGCACATAGACAGCATGAGGAAGACTTGAATCAGGAAATTCAGAAACAGGTTTAGTTGAATGTTTTTGGAAACTCTGACTACATGACATCCACATAAAATGTAAATTTCATAGTGGTTTTGTATTTCTAATATACAGATATGTTTTGAGGTTTAAAAGAGTACATATCAGAATGATTGGGCTTCCTACGTGGCTCAGTGGACACAGGTCAGGAAGATTCCCTGGAGGAGGAAGCAACCCACTCCAGTTTTCTTGCCTCATAAATCCCATGGACAGAGGCGCCTGGAGAGCTACAGTCCATAGGGTCGCAAAGAGTCCGACATTACTTATCAATGAGCCAACAAACAATCAGAATGCTTAAGCTTATCAACACAAGGGTTTTCTACCAGAGAGAATGAGGGAAAGACAGTTTTCTTAGAACCACAGAGCAGACACTCCCTGGGACCCTGACCCTGTCTATGAACAAACATCTCTGATTTTGGTAGTGAAGTCAGCATGGGACAGCTCTGTGCTTCTGTGGCCTGGAGAGCAGATGGCCAGTCCTTCAGGGTTAGTGATGCTGAGAGCTGGGGGAAAGTCAGCATGGAGCCAGGGATCCAGACCCTGGGGAGCTCATGACAGGGACTCCTAGGCTCGGGACCTGAGGCTATTCCCACCTCCTTCCATGGCTCCCCACCATTTCCTCCTCCCCTAGTTTGTTCTCCACTGAGAGGAGCAGCTGCTCTGACCCCGATTCCCTGGGGGAAGCAGCTGCTCAGCTGAGCACAAGGGCTGAGCCCACGGGGGAGGGGTGTGTTTAGGGCCATGACACGTGTGGTCCCATGTCGGGAGCTGCGTTAGGCATTACTGACATTACTGAGGCACGGCCCTAAACCCCATCCCTTTGTTCTGTAGGCACGGACCCGGAATGAAGGAGTTAGGCTTTGTGATTCTGACTTGTTTTTTCCTTTCCTTGGCTGAGTTGACTGAAGAGAATATTAAGGTGCTTATTGTTTTTGAGAGGAGCACGAGAAGGCATAAAGCCTTCTGCAGCTGTGCTCAAAGAATAATTCATAAAGTTAATCACTGACATTTGTTCAAGGACTTTTACAAAAAAGTGTTCCAGGGTGAGCACACAGGCCGCAGCTTGAGGCCATGGGAGGGATTGCTATCTGAAGCCCATTTGTGAGAAAAGTGTTTATGGCAAAGGAGTTTGCTGAATTGAGGGCTTAGGAATAATTAAAATAGTTATAAGCTAAAGATTTAAGGATTGCTGTAATGTTAGCATATTCTACTATAGCTTATAGAAATTAGGGACTTCAGAGATATTATTAGCAAGAAGCCCTTTCTAAGAAATAGTGAGCTTAGGATACTAGGGGCAAACAGGACTTAGAAAGATAAGAATTAAACTGAGGAATGTGGTATGCAGCCCAGAATTAGCATGAGTTACAGTGTATTCACAAGGACACATGAGAAAAAGTAGATAAGAGAATCACTGAGGAAGGAAGTCCTTTTGAGGGGCAACAACGATTTTTGGAGAAAAATAAATCTGGGTCAATGGGAACTAAAAATATCAAACCTCTGACCTAATGCTTTTGTAAAAGTATAAAAGAGAATCATAAGCTTGAAATAAACAGGCAGTCCAAGAAAAATGAGAGGCTGCCTCAGTTTCTCGCTGAGGCAGGGAATCCCTTCAGGTTGAATCCCTGGCTGCTGGAGCTGGACTCCGGCAGTCCCAGTGAGGGTTCTGTGCACAGAAGTCACATGCAGGGTCCTACCTCTGATTACAGGAGGTGACAGCAGGTGTGAGTAAATGTGAGTCTGATCGCTAGGTCTACGAAGCCAGGAGCGCCGGCTTAGGGAGAACCTTTGGTTTTGCTCTTTCTCATACCTCGTGTAGGGGACGCTTGATCTCTGTCCTCCCTATAACTGTCACTAACCAGATCATCCTCCAGAGACCTCATCCTCACTCCTCTCCTTTACTGGATGGACCTTCTCACTCACAATTCTTTCTAATGTATATGTTCATTGTCAACTACGTCCCCAGACTCACGCTGTCCTTGGGACAGGATGTGATAGAAGGAACAGGTATGTAATCAAGTGCCCATTGCTCAGGTCACTGAGAGTCTTTCCCAAGTGTATGTGCCCTATTGTCATGGAATCTGCTATGAAATTATTCATGCTGCAAAACGTAAATGTTGAATAGAATTAAGAAGCATTAATAAAAATAATAATAATAAAATTAATAATGATACTCAGAATGGGTCTGGACTCTGGGACTTTATTACCAGAGATCTACACACTGAGCTTCTTTGAGATCCCTTTGAGCAGGTGCATTTTATGTGACTACTTTTTGAAAAGCACACTAAGGGTTTTCCCCAATGACAGTATCATTTCTAGGACAATGTGTAGCTCTTCTTTGCACATTTTCAAACATCTTTTTTTCCTGATACCCACAAATATATTATAAGTGCTCATGACAAAGTTCTCCATGGTGTCACATAGTATGCTCAGCTTATAATAAGAAAGCACCTCCATAGTTACAAATCCTTAGAATCTTGTCTTGATTGTGGTTTTCATTCACTGGTGTTGAGTGCCTTTCCTAAACCTGCCTATTTTTTCCCCTTGATATTGTAGGCCTCAGTGTTTTAATGAAAGCAAGACTATATTTGTTATATTTGTACTTAGGTAGATTAACATACATATTTACCCCAAAAATGTTTTAGATGATTTAATATTCTGGAATGATTTTATCACTCAGAAAGTGTTTAGGTTTGGTTCTGGCAGCTGAAGTGCTAGGGGTTTATCACTTCCATTCAATCAGGGAGGCACGACTTTGAGACTGGTCCTCAGCCTGGTGATTCCTTGCTCTTCCTGGTTCATTCTCTCTCTCAGGTGTGGTCCTTCCCCCTTTCTACCTGAAGGCTTTGTACTAATCAGTATCCAACCTTCTCTGGGTTCCTTGGAGACTTATTTTTATCTCTGACCATAGACATTACAGAAACCTCTGCTTGGCTTTGAAGCCTCGACCATCTATTTTCTTTTAGATTTTCAGCTCATGAGCAGCTGCTTCTGAGACAGGAAGAGCTACGGACACTAAAGAGAGCTAAATACAGTTTACCCATACAGGCTTCACTACTTCTTTTCTCAGCTCTTCAAATACCTGCTCTCTTTGTATGTCTGCATTCATTCTATGGAGATGAAATAGAATTAAATAATAGGTATTGGGCTTCCCTGGTGGTCTAGTGGTTGGGAATTCACCTACCAACGTAGGGGACAGGGGTTTGATTCCTGGTCCAGGAAGATCCCACAGGCTGAGAAGCAACTAAGCCTGCAGGCCACAACTGCTGAACCTGTGCTCTAGAGCCTGGGAGCCACAACTACCAAGCCCATGCACGTAGAGGCCATGCTCAGTAGGAAGAGAAGCCATCACAGTGGGAAGCCCATGCACTGCAATGAACAGTAGTCCCAACGTTCCTCCTAAACTGCCACCTCCTAGGTCATGGATTTGTCCCTCCACACCTGAAAATGTAGGCTATCTTTCTAGCTCTACAGGCCTAAAGGATGTACACATCCTTGCTATCTGGAAGCCATTTATATGTCCAGTGATGCCAGTTCTGGCTATCTCACCAACAGTCACTGCTTCTTTCTCTAATTAGAGAGAATGTCCCCTGGAGTTAGAGCCTGGATTAGGATAAACCAAAAAGCCAGGATCAGCCCAAATCCAGGAAGATCAGTTCTCTCCAAAGTAGGATGAAGACCAAGACCACATCCCCTGGAGCTGTTGTGAGCTGCAGAGAGGACAGGTAGGAGGAGATACAGGGATGAAGATGAAGCCAGCTCTGTCATAAAGTAGAACAAGACCAAGGAGTCCCCAAGCCTTCCTGTGGTGGCTGCAAAGACAGAGAATCTATGTCTACAACACACACTGGGAAGCAGTCTGTGCATGACGGAACTGCCATAATCTGTGGTCTTGAGGATTCATGGATCAGATGTCATATAGACAAGTGTTGATCAGAAAACTGTAACTTGATACCTTGTAATATCTTTTTACCCCAAATGTATTTTTAAAGCCTGTGTTCAATATAATACTCTGTCTATAAGGCAATGAAAATCTCATAATTCATGATGTGGAATAGATTATGAAATGCAATAAACAATGTGGCTAATTAAACCAGTGGATGTCTATAGCTAGTTTGCCTTATTTCGTTTAGTAAAATGAGGCACAAGAGAGATAGAGTGTGTGTTTTCTAATCTCTTCCTTCTTCTGCACCCAGTCCTGAACAAGATCGTGTTCTGTGTCAAACTTGCTACAAAGATAATTTATAAATTAAATTTATACTCCAGGTTAATGGCTTTGAATTATTTGAATTTAAATATTGTTGAAAATTTTATGAAGTTACAAACTGTCATGCCAGAATAGTGCTGATTTAGACAATATATGACCTACAATTTTTGTTTATCCAGTTTTAAGAAGAAATTTATTTAAAGTAATGATTCGTTTATGTTTCCTGTGACTTCAGAGTTTAAAGTGAAAAAATAAAACATTGTTTCCAATTCCACTACCAATTTAAATTTGTTTAAGATGAAAGAATCATTTGGCCAATTTTCAGTTCAAGTGATCGGAAAGCTCAATTTACACTGCATTAAATAATGGATAGTAATAGTCATAATAACTGTAAACAGCATTAGGTTACTTAAGGAAAGGAAAGATCCAGAGCTTTGGCTTCAGGAAGGCTTCACAGAGTCACTCGTGCACAAAGCACATGCAGGGCTGAGCTAGAGATCCATAAACATGAGGAGAAGGGGGAGCCTGCTGTGAAAGTAGCCAAGAGCTTCTGACACATTTTTAATTTCACTCTGCATCGAGGTTAACTGGGATAGGAAGGAGAGAACCAAAAATCACCTTTAAAATGTAGGTTGTGAAATAATGGGCCCTGAGAATGTCAATGAAATCCATTTGCTAATCTTTTAGCCAACAAGGTCAGCTTTAGCAGTTGTGAATATATGACCTCCTGAGATTGATTCTGCTCAGAAAAGGGTAGAGATGGGCTCTGGAGACACAGCCATCTTAGGAGACAGGGGGCAAGGCCACCTTTCCAGGCATAGAGCAGATGGAGGGTTTCTCCACCACTCAGCACAGCTGTGACTCCTCCCCAGGGGTCCCCAACACATTTGAACCTATTCAAGTCTAAGGGGCTTCTGTTGGAAATGGGACAATATCACTATTAGTTTATCAATATTTCTTGAAAAGTGAAGATGTTAGTCACTCAGTCATGTCTGACTCTTTGTGACTCCACGGACTGTAGACAGCCAGCGTTGTCTGTTAGAATTTCCCAGGCAAGAATACTGGAGTGGGTTGCCATTTCCTTTTCCAGGGGATCTTCCCAGGGATTGAACCTGGCTCTCCTACATTGCAGGCAGATTCTTTACCATCTAAGCCATCTTGGAAGTCCCAGTATTTCCTAGATCAGGCCTATGACATTTGTTTATTGTGGTCTTTTGTCTGCCATCTAATGGAAGTTTTGTGATATAATAACTTATAGGATTTTTGATGTGGGGTATTTTGGAGTTAGGCAGTGAGGTTTTCACTGCTACTCATGAAACTGATACTATTACATCCATCACTAAGCCATGTTCTGTAGGAAATGTAACTTTATTCATATACAAGAAACTGCTTACGTTTTTTTTTAAAATTTAAATGTATTTATTTAATTGGAAGCCAATTACTTTACAATATTGTATTGGTACTGCCACACATCAACATGAATCTGCCACAGGTGTACACATGTTCCCCATCCTGAACCCCCCTCCCACCTCCCTCCCCGTACCATCCCTCCAGGTCCAGAAACAATGAGAGTGTTTAACCTGATATCTACCCTCTTCAGTTCAGTTCAGTTCAGTTCAGTTCAGTCACTCAGTCATGCCTGACTCTGTGACCCCATAGACTGAAGCACGCCATGCTTGCTTGTCCGTTACCAACTCCCAGAGCTTGCTCAAACTCATGTCCATCGAGTTGGTGATGCCATCCAACCATCTCATCCTCTGTCATCCCCTTCTCCTCCCACCTTCAATCTTTCTCAGCATCAGGGTCTTTTCCAATGAGTCACTTCTTCATATCAAGTGGCCAAAGTATTGGAGTTTCAGCTTCAGCATCAGTCCTTCCAATGAATATTCAGGACTGATTCCTTAGGATTGACTGGTTGGATCTCCTTGTAGTCCAAGGGGCTCTCAAGAGTCTTCTCCAACACCACAGTTCAAAAGCATTAATTCTTCAACACTCAGCTTTCTTTAAAAAAAAAAAATTTATTGAAGGATAATTGCTTTATAGAATTTTGCTGTTTTCTGTCAAACTTCAACATGAATCAGCCGTAGGTATACATATATCCCCTCCCTTTTGAAACTCCCTCCCATTTCCCTCCCCTTCCCACTTCTCTAGGTTGATACAGAGCCCCTGTTTGAGTTTCCTGAGCCATACAGAAAATTCCCATTGGCTATCTATTTTACATATGGTAATGTAAGTTTCTGTTACTCTTTCCATATATCTCACCCTCTCCTCCCCTCTCCCCATGTCCATAAGTCTATTCTCTATGTCTGCTTCTCCATTGTTGCCCTGTAAATAAATTCTTCAATACCACTTAGCTAAATTCTGTATATATGCGTTACAATACAATATTTATTTTTCTCTTTCTGACTCACTTCACTCTGTATAATAGATCCCAGGTTCATCCACCTCATTAGAACTGACTCAAATGCTTTCCTTTTTATGGTTGAGTAATATTCCATTGTGTACATATACCACAACTTCTTTATCCATTCATATGTCGAAGGAAATCTAGGTTGCTTCCAAGTTCTAGCTAATGTAAATAGTGCTGCAATGAACAATGGGATACATGTGTCTCTTTCAATTTTGGTTTCCTCAGGGTATATGCCTAGGAGTGGGATTGCTGGGTCATATGGTGGTTTTATTCCTATTTTTTAAAGGAATTTCCATACTGTCTTCCATAGTGGCTGTGTCAATTTACACTCCCACCATAAGTGCAAGAGTGTTCCCTTTTCTCCACACTCTCTCCAGCATTTATTGATTGTAGACATTTTGATGACAGCCATTCTGACTGGTGTGAGATGATATCTCATTGTAGTTTTGATTTGCATTTCTCTAATAATGAGCAATGTTGAGCATCTTTTCATGTGTTTGTTAGCCATCTGTAAGTCTTCTTTGGAGAAATGTCTGTTTAGGTCTTTTTCCCACTTTTTGATTGGTGGTTTGTTTTTCTGGTATTGAGTTGTATGAGCTGCTTATATATTTTGGAAATTAATCCTTTGCCAGTTATTTCATTTGCTATTATTTTCTCCCATTCTGAGGGTAGTCTTTTCACCTTGCTTGTGGTATCCTTTGCTGTGCAAAAGTTTAATCAGGTCCCATTTGTTTACTTTTGTTTTTATTCCATTACTCTAGGAGGTGGGTCGGAGAAGGCAATGTCAACCCACTCCAGTACTCTTGCCTGGAAAATCCCATGGATGGAGGAGCCTGGTAGGCTGCAGTCCATGGGGTCGCTAGAGTCGAACATGACTGAGCAACTTCACTTTCCCTTTTCGTTTTCATGCATTGGAGAAGGAAATGGCAACCCACTCCATTGTTCTTGCCTGGAGAATCCCAGGAATGGGGGAGCCTAGTGGGCTGCCGTCTATGGGGTCTCACAGAGTCGGACATGACTGAAGTGACTTAGCAGCAGCAGCAGCAGGAGGAGGTGGGTTTTAGAAGATCGTGCTTTGATTTATGTCATTGAGTGTTCTGCCTATGTTTTCCTCTAACAGTTTTATAGCTTCTGGTCTTACATTTAGGTTTTTAATTCATTTTGAGTTTATCTTTGGGTATGGTATTAGGAAGTGATCTAATTTCATTCTTTTACATGTAGCTGTCCAGTTTTCCCAGCACCATTTATTGAAGAGGCTGCCTTCGCCCCATTGTACATTCTTGCCTCCTTTGTCAAAAATAAGGTACCCAAAGGTGCATGCATTTATTTCTGGGCTTTCTATCTTGTTCCATTGGTCTATATTTCTGTCTTTGTCCCAGTACCATACTTGATGACTGTGGCTTTGTAGTATAATCTGAAGTCAGGAAGGTTGATTCCTCCAGTTTCATTCTTCTTTCTCAAGACTGCTTTGGCTATTCAGGGTCTTTTGTGTTTCCATATGAATTGTGAAATTTTTTGTTCTAGTTCTGTGAAAAATGCCATTGGTAATTTGATAGGAATCACATTAAATCTGTAGATTGCATTTAGTAATAAAGTCATTTTCACAATATTGATTCTTCTTACCCAGGAACATGGAATGTCTCTCCATCTGTTTATGTCGTCTTTGACTTCTTTCATTAGTGTCTTATAATTTTCTGTGTACAGTTCTTTTGTCTCCTTAAGTAAGTTTATTCCAAGATATTTAATTATTTTTGTTGCAATGGTGAATGGGATTGATTCTTTAATTTCTCTGTCTGATTTTTCATTGTTAGTATATAGAAATGCAAGTGATTTCTGTGTATTGATTTTGTATCCTGCAACTTTGCTAAATTCACTGATGAGCTCTAGTAGTTTTCTGATACTATCTTTAGGGTTTTCTACTTACAATATCATGTCATCTGCCAACAGTGAGAGCTCTACTTCTTTTCTGATCTGAATTCCTTTTATTTCTTTTTCTTCTCTGATTGCTATAGCTAGGAATTTCAGAACTATGTTGAATAATAGTGGTGAAAGTGGACACCCTGTCTTGTTCCTGATCTCAGGGGGAATGCCTTCAGTTTTTCACCATTGAGAACAATGTTTGCTGTAGGCTTATCATATATGGCATTTACTATGTTGAGGTAGGTTCCTTCT
Organism: Bos mutus; assembly: GCF_027580195.1. Lineage (NCBI taxonomy): Eukaryota > Metazoa > Chordata > Mammalia > Artiodactyla > Bovidae > Bos > Bos mutus. The sequence continues at coordinate 59,608,775 of NC_091627.1, forward strand.
GTGCCCATTTTTTGAAGAGTTTTAATCATAAATGGGTGCTAAATTTTGTCAAAGGCTTTTTCTGCATCTATTGAGATGATCATATGGTTTTTAACTTTCAATTTGTTAATATGGTATATCACATTGATTGATTTGTATATTTTGAAGAATCCTTGCATCCCTGGAATAAGCCCAACTTGATCATGGTGTATGAGCTTTTTGATGTGTTGCTGAATTTTTTTTGCTAAAATTTTGTTGAGGATTTTTGCATCTATGTTCATCAGTGATATTGGTCTATAGTTTTCTTTTTTGGGCTTGTCTTTGTCTGGTTTTGGTATCAGGGTGATGGTGGCCTTGTAGAATGAATTTGGAAGTGTTCCTTCCTCTGCAATTTTTTGAAAGAGTTTTACAAGGATAAGCATTAACTCTTCTCTAAATGTTTGATAGAATTCTCCTGTGAAGCCATCTGGTTCTGGGCTTTTGTTTTTTGGGAGATTTTGGATCACAGCTTCAATTTTAGTGCTTGTAATTGGGTTGCTCATAATTCCTATTTCTTCCTGGTTCAGTCTTGAAGATTGAACTTTTCTAAGAATCTGTGCATTTCTTCCAGGTTATCTATTTTATTGCCATATAGTTGTTCATAATAGTCTCTTACAATCCTTTGTGTTTCTGTATCATCTGTTGTGACCTCTTCTTTTCCATTTCTAATTTTGTTGATTTGATTCTTCTCTCTTTTTTTCTTGATGAGTCTGGCTAAAGGTTTGTCAATTTTGTTTATCTTCTTAAAGAACCATCTGAAACTCCAATATTTTGGCCACCTGATGCGAAGATTTGACTCATTGGAAAAGATTCTGATGCTGGGAGGGATTGGGGGCAAGAGGAGAAGGGGACGACAGAGGATGAGATGGCTGGATGGCATCACCGACTTGATGAGTTTGAGTGAACTCCGGGAGTTGGTGATGGACAGGGAGGCCTGGCATGCTGCAATTCATGGGGTCACAAAGAGTTGGACACGACTGAGCAACTGAACTGAACTGAACTGATTATTTCTTTCATTTCTTTTTCATTTATTTCTGCTTGGATCTTTATGATTTCTTTCCTTCTTCTAATTTTGAGGGTTTTTTTTTTTTTTTTTTCCCAGTTGTTTTAGGTGTAAAGTTAGGTTGTCTATTTGATGTTTTTCTTGTTTCTTGAGGTAAGATTGTATTGCTATAAACTTCCCTCTGAGAATTGCTTTTGCTGCATCTCATAGGTTTTGAGTTGTTGTGTTTTCATTGTGATTTGTTTCTAGAAATTTTTTGATTTCCCTTTTGATTTCTTCAGTAACCTGTTGGTTATTTAGAAACATGTTGCTTAATCTCCATGTGTTTGTGTTTCTTACACTTTTTTTCTTGTGATTGATATTTAGTCTCATAGTCTTGTGGTCAGAGAAGCTGCTTGATACAATTTTAATTTTCTTAAATTTACTGAGGTTCGATTTGTGACCCAAGATGTGGTCTATCCTGGAGAATGTTCCATGTGCACTTGAGAAGAAGGTGTATTCTTCTGCATTTGGATGGAATGTCCCAAAGATATCAGTGAGATCCATCTAATCTAATGTATCATTTAAGACACATTTCCTTATTAATTTTCTGTTTTGACGATCTGTCCATTGGTGTGAGTGGAGTGTTAAAGTCTCCAACTATTATTGTGTTACTGTCAATTTCTCCTTTTATGTCTGTTAGTGTTTGTCTTATGTATTGGGGTGCTCCTATGTTGGGTGCATAGATATTTACAATTGTTATGTCTTCCTCTTGGACTGATCCCTTGATTATAATGTATTGTCCTTCCTTATCTCTTGTGATCTTCTTTATTTTAAGATCTATTTTGTCTGATATGAGGACTGCTACTCAGGTCTATTTTGTCTGATATGAGGACCGCTACTCCAGTTTTCTTTTGCTTCCCATTTTCATGGAATATATTTTTCCATCCTCTTACTTTCAGTTTACATGTGTCTTGAGGTCTGAAGTGGGTCTTGTTTTTGTATCCATTCAGCCAGACTGTGTCTTTTGGTTGGAGCATTTACTCCATTTACATTTAAAGTAATTATTGATATATATGTTCCTTTTGCCATTTTCTTAATTGTTTGGGGTTAATTTTGTAGCTCTTTTTTCTTCTCTTGTATTTCTTGGCTACATAAGTCCCCTTATCATTTGTTGTAAAGCTGGTTTGATAGTACTGAATTCTCTTAACTTTTGCTTGTCTGAAAAGCTTTTTATTTCTCCATCAATTTTGAATGAGATCCTTGCCAGGTACAGTAATCTTGGTTGTAGATTTTTCCCTTTCAGTAGTTTAAATATATCCTGCCATTCTCTTCTGGCCTGCAGAGTTTCTGCTGAAAGATCAGTTGTTAAGTGTATGGGGTTTCCCTGTATGTTACTTGTTGCTTCTCTCTTGCTACTTTTAATTTCTTGCTTTGTGTGTAGTCTTTTTTAGTTTGATTAGTATGTGTCTTGGCAAGTTTCTCCTTGGGATTATCCTGTATGGGACTCTTTGTGCCTATTGGACTTGATTGACTATTTTCTTCTCCATGTTGGGGAAATTTTCAACTATAATCTCTTCAAAAATTTTCTCATACCCTTTCTTTTTCTCTTCTTCTTCTGGGACCCCTATAATTTGAATGTTGGTGCATTTGATATGGTCCCAGAGGTGTCTGAGATTGTCCTCAGCTCTTTTCATTCTTTTTCTTTATTTTGCTCTTCAGAGGTTATTTCCACCAGTTTATCTTCTAGCTCACTGATTCCTTCTTCTGCTTCAGATATTCTGCTATTGATTCCTTCTAGAGTATTTTTAATTTCAGTAATTGTGCTGTTTGCCTCTGTATGTTTATTCTTTAATTCTTCTAGGTCTTTGTTAACTGATTCTTTCATTTTCTCCATTTTGTTTTCAAGGTTTTTGATCATCTTTACTATCATTATTCTGGATTCTTTTTCAGGTAGTTTGCCTATTTCCTCTTCATTTATTTGGACCCCTGTGTTTCTAGTTTGTTCCTTCATTTGTACAGTATTTATCTGCCTTCTCATTACTTTTTTTTAGTTATTGTGTTTGAGATCTCCTTTCCCCAAGCTTCAAAGAAAGTTGAATTCTTTCTTTGAAGAAAGTTGAATTCTTTTTTCCTTTTGGTTTCTGCCCTCCTAAGGTTGGTCCAGTGGTTTGTGTGAGCTTTGTATAGGGTGAGATTTGTGCTGAGTTTTTGTTTGTTTGTTTGTTTTTCCTCTGATGTGCAAGGCTGAGTGAGGTGGTAATCCTGTCTGCTGATGATTGGGTTTGTATTTTTGTTTTGTTGTTTAGATGAAGCATCCTGTACAGGGCACTACTGGTGGTTTGGTGATGCCAGGTCTTGTATTCAAGTGGTTTCCTTTGTGTGAGTTCTCACTATTTGATACTCCCTAGGGTTAGTTCTCTGGTAGTCTAGGGTCTTGGAGTCAGTGCTCCCACTCCAAAGGCTCAGGGCTTGACCTCTGGTCAGGAACAAAGATTCCACAAATGGTTTGTTATGGCATTAAGTGAGATTAAAACAAATATTGAAAAATGAGAAATCAAAGATGAACCCCAGACAAATGGCAGTTACAAAATCAGGCAAATAATAATTAAAATAATGGAATATACACATATACATATACACCCATGAGCAAAGTGAAAACAGTCCAACAAAAATAAAGTACAATAGATTGACCCAGTGAACAAAGGAAATCAAAAATTATATTTACCAGTTAAGAACAAAACTAACTTAAGCACAGACTGGGGAAAAAAAAACAAAACAAAACAAAGAAAGCAAGGTGCCAAGTGGGAAATAAAGCAATGAAAACAAAACTAACAAATATGTTGAGAGGAAAGGAGAGAAAGAAAAGAAAGAAAGAATAGATATGCAAAGTTAAATAAAGGTAGATGAAGATTTATATACATTAAAGATTAACTGCAAGGGGAAAAGAACAATAGGAAAAGCAAACAAAGGAATAAATGTAGAAAAAATATAATAGGTTTAAAAAATTAAAATTAAAGAAAGAGAAAAGAAAAAAAAAAAGAAGAAGTAGAAGAAAAAAAGAAACTCCACAGACGTGCAAAAGCCCAATGTAGAGGCAGAGGTTTATAACAACAATAGAAAGTGTGACTAAATATTCACATATACATGTACACTCATAAGCAAAAATCAAAACAGTCCAACAAAAACAAAGTACAATAGATTGACCTGGCAAACAAAGGAAGCCAAAAATTATGTCTATCAGAACAAAACTAATTAAAGCACAAACTGGAAAACAAAACTAAAGAAAGGTGCCAATTGAGGAATAAGGCAATAAAAATAAAACTAACAATTATGTTGAGAGGAAAGGAGAGAAAGAAAAAAAAGAAAGGATATACAAAGTTAAATAGAGGTAGATAAAGAAGATTTATATATGTGAAAGATTAACTGCAAGGGGAAAAGAACTAGGAAAAGCAAACAAAGGAATAAAAGGGAAAAAAATAATAATAGGTTTAAAAATTTTTAAATTAAAAAAAGAGAAGAGAAAAAAAAAGAGAGAGAGAAACTCCACAGAACTGCAAAAGCCCAACATAGAGGCAGAGGTTTATGACAATAAAAAATGTGACTGAGAAAAAAAGCTCAAAAGCTTAATTGGATTTCTTATAAACGGCAATTTTATAAACGTTTATTGCCAATAAACAGAAAAGGCAATGGCACCCCACTCCAGTACTCTTGCCTGGAAAATCCCAGGACGGAGGAGCCTGGTAGGCTGCAGTCCATGGGGTCGCTGAGGGTCAGACACGACTGAACGACTTCCCTTTCACTTTTCACTTTCATGCATTGGAGAAGGAAATGGCAACCCACTCCAGTGTTCTGGCCTGGAGAATCCCAGGGACGGGGGAGCCTGGTGGGCTGCCATTTATGGGGTCACACAGAGTTGGACACGACTGAAGCGACTTAGCAGCAGCAGCAGTAGCAGCAGCAGTGCCAATAAAATTGACCACTACAACAGAGGGGGGGCGGGGGAGGAAAGAAAAAGGAAAAAAAAAATCCAAAAGAATCTACAGAAAAAAAAAAATAAATAATAAATGTTTTTCTTGAGTTACTGCTGTCAGAGTACTTTCCCTTGCATGGAATCACAGTCCTCACCTCACCTCACCTCCCTAGGGTGCCCTCCAACACTGTGCTGATCTCTGGACCTGCTGTGAGGGCACCTCAGATTCTAATCTGGTCCTATTCCTGTGTGTTCTTGCCTCCAATATCCACAGCTATCAGAACTAGTGCATTTTCTTTTGTGGGAGCTCTCAATGGTCTTTTATATATTCCATAGACACAGAGTCTGCTTAGTTGATCATGTGGATTTAACCTGCAGCTTGTACAGCTGGTGGGAAGATTTTGGGTCTTCTTCCTTAGCCAAACTGCCCCTGAGTTTCAATTGTGCTTTTATTTCCACCTCTAAATGTGAGTAGTCCACTGGGGTTTAGCTCCTGAGGCTGCCCTGAAGGGCTTGGGTTTGACCCTGGGAAGGCCAGGTGTGGAGGTGGTGTAGCTGCTTGGATCGCAGGGGTTCTGGCAGCATTAGGTTCTGAGGGGGGTTGATGGCTAGGGCAGCAGGAAATATAGTGCTCTAGAAGGGTATGACAACCAGTAATGGCCAATATGCTCTAGTATTCTTGCCTGGAGAACTCCTTCTCTGACAGAGAAGCCTGGCAGGCCACAGTCTAGAGGGTTAAAAAGAGTTGGACATGACCGAAGCAACCCTCTGTGCATAGATGGAAGGCTTTTTTTTACCTGTGACAGCTCTGTCCCAGTGAGAGTTGAGCTTGAAGGTGGCGCAGCTGCTTGCCTTGCAGGGACCTGGCGGCGCCAAGTGTGCAGGGACACGGACTGCCTCTGCCGCAGGAGTTATGGCCTTATCAGAGTATTTTTTTAAGCCTCTTGTAGCTGGTGATCAAAAAGCATCTTTGCCCAGTCTTTCTCTGTAATTCCACCTGTTCAGCCACTTAGAGGGCTCCCTTGCCTGGGGTCCTTCTCTGTTGTTCAATGCTCCAGGCACATAAAGGGGCTCCCCTGGCTGGGGTCCTGCTCTAGTTCAGTGTGTCAGGTGTTTGATGGGCCAGTCTCTCTATTGTCCAGCTACAGATGCTGGCATTTGGGGAGAGAGAATATGGTGATGGCTCCACCCTGCTACACATGACTCAGCAGTATCACCTTGCTTCCTTGGCTACCCAGCTTTCCTCCACAGGCATTTTCCACTACAGTCTCCTCCCTTACATCCCCTTGATCGGTCTCTCCTCAGTCAACAGCAGCCCTTGCCCTGGGATTGCTCCACAATCCCTAAACTCCAGCTCCCAGCCACTGTGCCTTCCAGGAGACCAGTGTTCCTGTCCAACGTATGTATAGCTGCGGCAAGGACTGTCTGATTCTCATCCCATTTAGGCTGCCACAGATCAGCTGTTTCACTCTCAGCCTTAAATGTTTCTCCTCTGACTCAGACAATTTCCCTTCTGTGGGGATCAGACCCCTGCTCCAGTTCCCCCACCTGCTGAGGCAGGTCCAGTCCTACCAACACTCCTTTTTCTTTCCCTAGTTCCTTCATCCTACCAAGTTTTGCATGATTCTATATAATCTTTTCCCCTGGCCAGGTACTCCTGTCCACTCTCAGCTGGTGTTCTGTATGCACTTCTGTGTCTGAAGGTGTATTCCTGATGTATCCATGGAGAGTGATGTACTCCATATCCACCTACTCCTCCACCATCTTGTTCTCCAATACTCCTCAGCATTCTTTATAGTCCAACTCTCACATCCATACTCGACTACTTGAAAAACCATAGCTTTGACTAGACGGATTTTTATTGGCAAAGTAATGTCTCTCTCTGCTTTTTAATATGCTGTCTAGGTGGGTCATAGCTTTTCTTCCAAGGAGCAAGAGTCTTTTAATTTCAGGGCTGCAGTCACCATCTGCAGTGATTTTGGAGGCCCCCAAAATAAAATCTCTCACTGTTTCCATTATTTCTCCATCTATTTGGCATGAAGTGATGGGACCAGATGCCATGATCTAAGTTTTCTGAATGTTAAGTTTTAAGCCAACTTTTTCACTTTCCTCTTTCACTTTCATTAAGAGGCTCTTTAATTCTTCACTTTCTGCCATAAGGGTGGTGTCATCTACATATCTGAGGTTATTGATATTTCTCCCAGCAATCTTAATTCCAGCTTGTTCTTCATCCAGCCCAGCATTTTGCATGATGTATTCTGCATATAAGTTAAACAAGCAGGGTGACAATATACAGCCTTGATGTAGTCCTTTCCCAATTTGGAACCAGTCTGTTGTTCCAAGTCCAGTTCTAACTGCTGCTTCTTGACTTGCATACTAATTTCTCAGGAGGCAGGTCAGGTGGTCCGGTATTTCCATCTCTTTAAGAATTTTCCATAGTTTGTTGTTATTACTTTGCCAACAAATGTTCGTCTAGTCAAGGCTATCGTTTTTCCTGTGGTCATGTATGGATGTGAGAGTTGGACTGTGAAGAAGGCTGAGCGCTGAAGAACTGATGCTTTTGAACTGTGGTGTTGGAGAAGACTCTTGAGAGTCCCTTGGACTGCAAGGAGATCCAACCAGTCCATTCTGAAGGAGATCAGCCCTGGGATTTCTTTGGAAGGAATGATGCTAAAGCTGAAACTCCAGTACTTTGGCCACCTCATGTGAAGGGTTGACTCATTGGAAAAGACTCTGATGCTGGGAGGGATTGAGGGCAGGAGGAGAAGGGGATGACAGAGGATGAGATGGCTGGATGGTATCACTGACTCGATGGACGTGAGTCTGGGTGAACTCTGGGAGTTGGTGATGGACAGGGAGGCCTGGTGTGCTGCAATTCATGGGGTCACAAAGAGTCGGACACGACTGAATGACTGAACTGACTGAACTGAACTGAACCTTCATAATGAATGTTAAAGTGGATGATAGGATACTGTTAATTGCATGCATTATATTGTTTATCACATCTCTAGAACTTATTCCTCTTTCAGAGTGAAACTTTACACACATTACTGGGAAGAGTTTTGTCCCAAGTTGATCACATACACAGCTGAGAAGCAGAGTGAAGGCACATCATCTGAGACACACCTGGTGTAGTTTGCATTCATCTAAGATGAATCTACAGTTTATCACATCTTCAGTCTTGGCCTAGGACAGTGTTAACTACGGGGCTTTCTGTCACAGTTTCAGCAGTTCAGTTCAGTCACTCAGTTTTGTCCGACTCTTTGCGATCCCATGAATCGCAGCACACCAGGCCTCCCTGTCCATCACCAACTCCTGGCGTTCACTCAAACTCATGGCCATCGAGTCGGTGATGCCATCCAGCCATCTCATCCTCTGTCATCCCCTTCTCCTCCTGCCTACAATCCCTCCCAACATCAGAGTCTTTTCCAATGAGTCAACTCTTCCCATGAGGTGGCCAAAGTATTGGAGTTTCAGCTTCAGTATCAGTCCTTCCAATGAATACCCAGGACTGGTCTCCTTTAGGATGGACTGGTTGGATCTCCTTGCAGTCCAAGGGACTCTCAAGAGTCTTCTCCAGCACCACAGTGAAAACACCAGGACTGGTCTTTCTTTTTTTTTTTTCTAATTTTATTTTATTTTTAAACTTTACATAATTGTAGTTTTGGAATCCGCCACTATACATGTGTTGGACCCTCTCCTCCTCCCTCCCCATACCATCCCTCTGGGCAGTCCCAAGCATCCAGCATCGTGCAGGACTGGCAGCTCGTTTCAATGATATTTTACATGTTTCTTGCCATTCAAATCTTCCACAGTGCAAAGAGTCCATAAGACTGTTCTTCTGTGTCTCTTTTGCTGTCTCTTTTATTGTTACCATCTTTCTAAATCCATATATATGCGTTAGTATACTGTATTTATGTTTTTCCTTCTGGCTTACTTCACTCTGTATAATCAGCTTTCTTTATAGTCCAACTCTCACATCCATGCATGACCACTGGAAAAACCATAGCCTTGACTAGATGGACCTTTGTTGGCAAAGTGATGTCTCTGCTTTTTAATATGCTGTCTAGGTTGGTCATAGCTTTTCTTCCAAGGAGTAAGTGTCTTTTAATTTCATGGCTGCAATCACCATCTGCAGTGATTTTGGAGCCCAAAAAAATAAAGTCTGACACTGTTTCCACTGTTTCCCCATCTATTTGCCATGAAGTGATGGGACCAGATGCCATGATCTTCGTTTTCTGAATGTTGAGTTTTAAGCCAACTTTTTCACTCTCCTTTTTACTTTAATCAAAGGCTCTTTAGTTCTTCACTTTCTGCCATAAGTGTGGTACTGCATATCTGAGGTTACTGATATTTCTCCTGGTTATCTTGATTCCAGCTTGTGCTTCATCCAGCCTGGCATTTGCATGATGTACTCTGCATATAAGTTAAATAAACAGGGTGACAATATACAACCTTGACATACTCCTTTACCTATTTGGAACCAGTCTGTTGTTCCATGTCCAGTTATAACTGTTGCTTCTTGACCTACATACAGATTTCTCAGGAGGCAGGTCAGGGGGTCTGATATTCCCATTTCTTTAAGAATTTTCCACAGTTTGTTTTGATCCACATGGTCAAAGTTTGGACTATCACAAATAATGCTATGGGTATCATTGTGCATTTCTTTCAGGGCACAGCTGTATATGCTTCTAAGTGGAAAGGCTGAACCACAGAGGATGTCAATGTTCAGAGTCAGTTCTCCAAATTGTTTTATCACCCTGTATTCCCAAACACAATGTGCAAGCATTCTAGTTGCTTCATTCCCTTCACTCTACTTAGTGTTGTTAGTCTTTTCAGTTTTAGTCATCCTACAAATGAACATTTGGTGGTAATATTTGTGATTCTCATTTGTAGTTCTCTGATGACTACTGATGCTCAGCACTTTTTTGTATCCATTTTGGCCACTTGCATGTGATTTACTAGGTTCTGCCTCTTGAAAAGAGGTTCATTCTACTCCACTTTGCAAGTTCACCTTTCTCACTAGAAACTTTCAACATATGCACTGGTCTCTTTCCAAATACTCTCTTCTGTTCCACTGGACAATTTGCATGAACTTTCACCTCTACTACACCCCCAGTATCCAGAAATGAAAGTCTTTAATCGAGTTCTTTAACTTTACAGAGTTGTTCTAAGCCCTTGATATTTCCACATAAAATTTAGACTCAGCTTAAAACTGTCTGTTTAAAAAATAGTTGGAATTTTGTTTTGGATTATATTTAACAAATGTATCAATTTGCAAATAATGACATCTTGAAAATACTGTGACTTTCAATCCTGTTGAATAGATTCTGGTCTTCCATTTACTTACATTTTCTTTGAATAATATTCTGGAACTTTCAGTATATTTCCTTAAATATTCAGTGAATATCCACCACTGTAAGTGAAGTGTTTTATCACAATTTTTCAGAATTTGTACCAGTTATATAGAAATTAAATTTATTTTTGTGGACTGACTTTGAATATGGGGCTTCTCCAGCTCGGTGGTAAAGAATCTGCCTGGTGGGCTACAGTCGATAGGGTCGCAAGAATTGGAAACAACTTAGCAACTAAACCACCACCACAGACTTTGAATACTTTTGATTTCCTAATTCTTTTATTAATTGTAGCAGTTTCTCTGTAGCTTACTTTGAATTTTCTCTGCACACAGTCTTGCCTGTGAGTTATGCTACTTTTACCTCTCCCTGTCCATTCTTTCTTTGTTCTCACTTGTGGTTGCTGCTCTCTGCACATGCCAGGGACTTGAGAAGCATCCACTCGTGAGGGTCTGATCTTATGCTGTTCTTGATGACGTTGTACCTGACTCAGGCAGTGCATCTTGTCTGAAGAAAAATCAAGGAATCTGAGTCCAAACCCTGTCAATAAGTAAATATTCAGAACTTAAGGATTGCCAAATAGAAGTAGAGATGTGAAAACTGAGCAGTCACCATAGCACTGCCTATAAGGGAAGCAGCTGGTATGTCAAATAAACACTGGAAGGTCTCACAGAGGTTTTTGTATCATGTTGAATCACTGGATTCCCGCTATTATGCTAGCACTAGGAATGAACTGCAGCATCTTCAGGCTCCAGGCTGCTGATGGTGAGAGTAAAGTCTGTCCCTGACCCAACTGTCACCGAACCGGGCTGGGATGCCAGAGGCCCTGCTGGAGGCAGCATAGATGAAGAATCTGGGGGCCTGCCCAGGCTTCTGCTGGTACCAGTCTTAAGTAGCTACTAATACTTTGACTGGCCCTGCAGGTGAGGGTGGCTATTTCCCCTGGAGTCAAAGACAGGGAGGCTGGAGACTGCGTTAACATAATTTCTCCCATGGTATCTGAAATTGGGAAAACAAAACAGAGAAGTCACCTTAGAATCTAGATCATATCTAATGTCCCTCATTAGACTCAGGATCATTGATCTACATGTGTGTGTGCTCAGTTGTTTCAGTTGTGTCCAACTCTTTGTGACACTATGGACTGTAACCCATCAGAGATCAGATCAGATCAGTTGTTCAGTCGTGTCCGACTCTTTGCGACCCCATGAATCACAGCACGCCAGGCCTCCCTGTCCATCACCAACTCCCGGAGTTCACTCAGACTCATGTCCATCGAGTCAGTGATGCCATCCAGCCATCTCATCCTCTGTCGTCCCCTTCTCCTTCTGCCCCCAATCCCTCCAAGCATCAGAGTCTTTTCCAATGAGTCAACTCTTCGCATGAGGTGGCCAAAGTACTGGAGTCATCAAGCTCCCCTATATATGGGATTCTCCAGGTAAGAATACTGGAGTGGGTTGCCATTTCCTCCTCCAGGGGATCTTCCTAACCCAGGGATCAAACCTCAATCTCCTGCACTGCAGGTGGATTCTTTACTACCGAGCCACCGGGGAAGCCCCTCATTGATCTACATCAAACTTTAATTCTTGTACTTGTGCAGGAAAGCTCCCAGGAGGATTAAACAACATGGACAAAGTTTTCAGGGACCTTCAGAATTGTCTTGAGTTCCTCTCACCTGAGAACCACAGTAACAGGAGGAAGAGAAGCTGAGCTGGGGCTTCCATGATCTAATCAGATGCAGATCATCTCAGAGCACTGACTCAGGCATAGATATGGGGTCTAGGCAACAGGGTGGGAGGAAAATGCAAGGCAGCTGGAATGGGCAGCTGGGCTTCCAGATGCAGAAAACATGTGGCTCCTCTTCTCTACACTTGAGCAGTCCACCCCCAAGTGGTCATGTCAGAGGAAGATATCAGTCTGAAGAAAGAATTTTTCTCCTGTGGTCACATAGAAATTTCTGTATGTGGTCACATACAGATTTCATTCCTGAATTCTCCTGTCTCACCTATTCCCTAGACTCAGCCCGATGGTATTTGGCATAATCCTACTGGAAATAGAATAGAAGCCAGTGCCCCATTTCTATCTTTCTACCCCAATGTGCCTAGAAGTCTCCTTTGGTCCATGGTCAGATCATGTTGAAATGAAACTTGATCATAGTTTTATATTTCAGGTTTATCTTTTATCTGATGCTTAGCAATCATCCTCAAGGACTCAGAAGCCATCATGGTTAAAATCAGTGAAAAGTGACATCCACTTGGGCCCAGCACACCAGGTAAAGGGATGATGAGCAGGTCTTTCACATTCTCATCAATACAAATAACCAGTAATTATGGGATGTGATGGATGCATTTACTAAATTCACTGTGGTCATCGTTTTCAAATACATATGTGTTTAAAATCACCACATTGTAGAACCTAAACTTATCCACAACATTATATGTCATGTTATCTCAACAAACCCAGAAAAAAATCATCTGAAGAAAAATCAGTAGTCATTCATGATACAACCAACAAACAAGGAACAATGAAAAATTCCATTAATCTGATAAAGTTTCTACAATGATCCTACAGCAAACATTACACTCAGTGATAAAATATTGAAAACTTAACCCTCCAGACTGGACAAAAGAGAGGGCTATTTACTCTCACCTGTGCTGTGTGCTCTGTCGTGTCTGACTCTTTCACGATCCCACAGACTGTAGCCCGCCAGGCTCCTCTGTCCATGGCACTTCCCAGACAATAATACTGGAGAGGGTTGCCATTTCCTCCTCCAGGGCATCTTCACAACCCAGGGATTACTGCATCTCCTGCATTGGCAGGCAGATTCTTTACCACTGAGCCACCTGGAAGGCCCTTACTCTCACCACTTACGTTCAAAATTATACCTGAATTTTCCTAGCAGATAAAATAAGGTAGACAGCAAAATAAAAGGCACAAGTTTGGAAAGAAAGAAGACAACTATCTTATGATAACAAAATATGGACATAAATTGTTAGTGAATATAAAATAGATCACTATAAATGACAATGTAGCCAAGTCTCTGGATTCAGTGTCAATATATATATATATTTATTCTGGATTAAAGAATATTTAAGTAAATGGAAATGTTTCCATGTTCATAGAGAAACTCAATATAATTTTCTTTTCCAAAAAATTGGTGTATAGAAACAGAGCAATTCAATTAAAATAACCAAGGATTAGTTTAAAAGTTAACTCTAGAATTGTATGTGGAAAGTCAAGTGACTTATAATACTCAAAAGAATCTAAAAGAAGAAAATAAAGTAAAAAATTAATACAACTAGATTTACAGACTTATAATATCTATAGTAAGTGACACAATGTTTACAATGGCCTATTCATAAATGGGAAGCTGCTCACTTGTGTCTGACTCTTTATGATCCCATGGAATCTAGCTTACCAGGCTTCTCCATCCATGGAATTTTCCAGACAAGCATACCAGGGTGAATTGCCATTTCCTTCTCCAGAGGATCTTCCTGACCCAGGGATAGAATCCAGGTCTCCCGCATCGCAGGCAGACGCTTTACCATCTGAGCCACTAGGGAAGCATAATTGTCAAATTTCGAAAATAACAAAAATATCCTTTAGTAGGCTTACGAATAAACTGTGGTATATAAAGACCATGAAATATTACTTGGCACTAAAAAGTAATGGTTTAACAGCCATGAAAAGACATGGAGAAAACTTAAATTCATATTACTATGCAAAGGAAGCCATCTGAAAAGACTATGTATTGGATGATTTCATATACATGACATTCTGGAAAAGGCAAAACTATGGAGACAGTGAAAAGATCTGTGATTATCAGAAGCTGTTCAGAAAGATAACAGGTGGAGAATGGAGGAACTTGAGGGCAGTGAAACTAGTCTGATGATACCATGATGATAGACACATGTCATTATACATTTGCCCAAAATCATAGAATATACGACCCCAACAGTGAACCATAAACTATGAAATTTGGGTGACAATGATATGCCAATGTACATTCATCAATATTATGAAATGTACCACTGTGGGTGGGTGGGGGAGGACTGAATGGATAAAATCAGAGATGTTGTGCATGTGTGGAGCAGGGTATTTATGGGAAATGTTTGTACATTTGCTAATTTTTATAGGCACCATTAAGGCTCTATATTGTCACCCTGCTTATTTAGCTTATATGCAGAGTACATCATGAGAAATGCTGGGCTGGATGAAACACAAGCTGGAATCAAGATTGCTGGGAGAAATATCAATAACCTCAGATATGCAGATGACACCGCCCTTATGGCAGAAAGTGAAGAAGAGCTAAACAGCCTCTTGATGAAGGTGAAAGAGGAGAGTGAAAAAGTTGGCTTAAAGCTCAATATTCAGAAAACTAAGATCATGGCATCTGGTGTTATCACTTCCTGGGAAATAGATGGGGAAACAGTGGCTGACTTTATTATTGGGGGCTCCAAAAATCACTGCAGATGGTGACTGAAGCCATGAAATTAAAAGACACTTACTTTTGGAAGGAAAGTTATGACCGACCTAGACAGCATATTAAAAACAGAGACATTACTTTGCCAACAAAGGTCCATCTAGTCAAGGCTATGGTTTTTGCAGTAGTCATATACGGATGTGAGAGTTGGACTATAAAGAAAGCTGAGTGCCGAAGAATTGATGCTTTTGAACTGTGGTGTTGGAGAAGACTCTTTGAAAGTCCCTTGGACTGCAAGGAGATCCAACCAGTCAATCCTAAAATAAATATTCTTGGAAGGACTGATGTTGAAGCTGAAACTCCAATACTTTGGCCACCTGATGCTGGGAAAGATTGAAGGCGGGAGGAGAAGGGGACGACAGAGGATTAGGTGGTTGGATGGCATCACCGACTCAATGGACATGAGTTTAAGTAAACTCTGGGAATTAGTGATGGACAGGGAGGCCTGGAGTGCTGCAGTTCATGGGGTTGCAAAGAGTTGGACATGACTGAGTGAGTGAACTGAACTGAACTGATTGGAACCTAAAATATCTCTTAGAAATAATGTTTACCAAAAAAATTCTTTCTTGGACTATCTAGGGTAACTTCACCCCATAGGTATGAACCCTGATGCCACATCTCACAAAAAGCAGGTGTAACCATCTCTGACTTTAAGTCAACAGAGACTTTTTCAAGTGTCTACTGCTGGGGCTGAGAGAGAGAGAGATTTAGGGTGCTGGGGAGGTTTCCCAGCCCTGCTACAAAAATCTTCCATTGATCTTCAAACCTGGGTGCATTTGAGAAATGTTTTCAGCAGATGGAGGTACCCAGAGCAACTAGGGCAGCCCAGCCTCACAGTCTGCTCCCCTGGGTGGTTTATCTTCTGGTCTGTAACACTGTGGGAGGTGTACTATTATACTGCTGACAGTAATAAGTTGCAGCATCGTCAGCCTCCAGCCTGCTGATGGTGAGGGTGTAATCTGTCCCACATCCACTGCCACTGAACCGGGATGGGACCCCTGTGTGCAATCTGGATTCGTGATAGATCAGGAGCTTAGGAGCTTTCCCTGGTTTCTGTTGATACCAGGCTAAGTAGTTGCTAACGCTCTGACTGGCCCGGCAAGTGATGGAGATTCTCTCTCCTAGAGATGCAGACAGGGAGGATGGAGACTGGGTCGTCTGGAGGTCACATCTGGCACCTGAGATTGGAAACATAAAAACACATGTCCACAGGATTAATCAGGTTACGAGAGGACTTCCCTGAAGTGCCAGGCAGTACTGACTACACTGGGCTGAACAAACCCCCAGTGTTCTTCCTCCTTACCTGGGAGCCAGAGCAGCAGGAGACCGAGGAGTTCCCCAGGGGTCTCATGTTCACTCTGCGTCCTGCTCAGGACTGACCTGCATAGGCTGTGACCAGACTATGAGGAAGTGTCTAGAGCAGTGGGCTGAGCTCTGGGAACATGTAATCAGCAGGGGTGGGGCGGGGGGGCTGGGCGAGCCTGCAGGGCTGGCTGAGCTCAGTAACGGCTCAGAGACAGGAAGTCCCTGGGTCCGAGGCCGGCAGGACAGCACACACTTGCCTCAGAGAATTACTCCTCCCTTGGGATCACATGACACAGTCAGTCCACTGTCCTGTGAGTGCAGGGTTCTTTTGACTTCTTCAAGATCTGTGACATGCTTTTCTTGCTCTCTCTCCTTCTAAGACAGGGTCAGTCAAGAAGGACACTCAAAAGAATTATACAGGTTCCTTTTATTTGGTACCAGTGGATATTACTGTGGCCACAGAGGCTTCTGCTTTGTTTGGCTTCCCTGATATTCTTGTTGAGAGAAATTGTCATCACAACCAGTCAGAGACGCAATGAGGTAGAAGAACAATAAAATGTGTGTGTCATGACTGGTCAGAAGCCTCCAGATACTGAGCATCTCCATCACACCCTGTCGTCTCCAGCTGAGCCCTGTGGCCTCCATACTGTGTGCTCTGTCCCAACACGTCCTTCATCCCAGAGACAAGAAAAGCTTTTCTTTTTTTCCTAGAAAAGTATAGAATGTTAAAGCCAAAGTTTATAGAAGTATATATTGAGCTACACTAGAAACACAGGTTGAACACATTAAAAATGGCCTGCTAAAACTGGGTTTGTGTGTGTGTGTATAATCAAGGGCATTTATCCTTATCACTAACCTTGTGTTTTTGTGGTTTCATGCTTCAGGAAACATGGGGAATTAAAAGACGACTATCCTTGATTGAAAGATGGCTTGCATTTCTGGCAATTAACGACTCTAGAACTGGGTCATTTGTAGTGTTTTGGATGAACATAGAATCTGTCATAAAGAGTGAGTTATCAAGTCAGAGAAAAAAATATTGTATATTAACACATATATGTGGAATCTAGAAAATGGTACTGATGAATCTATTTGCAGGGCAGGAATAGAGACGCAGATGTAGAAAATGGACTTGTGACACAGCAGGGAAAGGACTGGGTGGGACAAATTAAGAGAATGGCACCGACAAATACAAAACCATGTGAAGTAGATAGCTAGTGGGAAGCCGCTGAACTGCACAGGGAGCGCAGCTCAGTGCTCTGTGATGACTTAGAGGGGTGGGATGGGGCTGGGGTTGGGAGAGAAGCTCGAGAAGGAGGCATTGTGTGTATACTTACACCTGATTCATGTTGTTGTACAGCAGAAATGAATACAATATTGTAAAGCAATTATACTCCAATTAAAATAGAAATTTAAAAAGTCCCATCTTTGTTAATCACATTGATTCACTTCAGAACTCTCAAGTGGTATTCAGAGAACCAAAACCCTGTCTTCAGCAAGTTGCACATGAAGCCATGTGACTAGGAGACACCAGTGTCCTTGCCTCTTGCAGAAGTTTTTGCTGTGTGCTGTTATACTATGCAATCACCTCCTTCTATTAGTCAAATTTTCTGACTAGAATCCCCACTTGCTATCTGGGTGATCTTACATTTCATAACCTCTTCCTGCCTCTTGGGTTTTCAGTTGGAAGATGGGAATAAAATACACTTTTTGTACCAAGACTTAGCTTGATTTCATGGCACATAATAAGCATTCAATATTGCAGCCATTCTTAACTTTGTTGTTGTTAAACTTATATTTAATTATTAAACTTGTAAAACAATTATGGTAAATCAGAAAATATGTTGCTCCCATTGAGGCTGCAGTCTAATTCATCGTGTGGTGATGGGTTTGGGGTCTTACTTTGACAAACAGAATGTTGTGCCAGGAACGCTGTGCCAGCTCTGGAGTTCAGGCCTCAAGCACCCTGCAGCTTCCACCTTCCCTCTCGAACTGTAAGAGTGCTGATCTAGCCTACTGGAAGATGAGAGGCCACATGGAAGACAGCTGAGGCCCCCAGACAACAGCCAGCACTGACCACTGTTGACTTAAAAAAATAGTCACAACCTAAAAGTTGAGAGTTATGTCTTATTCAGTGGAAATTTTTAGGATTTAAGACAGGGAGACAGCATCTCAAGTAATCTTGAGAGAGTTGCTCTGAGGGAGCAAGGGGAAGAGCCAGGTTATATCAAAGTTTTGCCACAAAGGGCATGTAGCCTGAACATCAAGAGATTATTGTTAGTTAAAAAAAAAAACAAAACCAGATATCACAAGTTAATTTAAAAAAAAATAGATATCCCAAGCTAAAGAATTTAGCGCTTTTCTATGTCTGGGAAGATGCAAGAGTCTGGGATCATTGAAATCATCCCTATCATATGCATCTCAGCTATCCTGGGCAGGTATCCTGTGTTTTTCCACATCCTGAGCTTCCTTGGGGCTCACCATAGGGAGTGGCTGCAGCCTGATGGGATTGAGATCACAGGTATTCTTCTCTTTTCTGAGTGTCCTTAGGACTCCCCAACTCACATTGGAGGGCTGGAATCACTGATGACTGTGATGTCCTTGCTTACTGATATGACTGGGAATACTCCATTTCTCACCACTAAATATGTGGTCAGTGATCCAAGCTTACTACTCTGAGAGCACAAGCTCTGCGGGAGATGGAGTAGAGGGTAAAGGCTGGGTTCTCACATGGTTCTGTGGTCTGGTGACAGCTCTTCAGTATTTATCCCCTTCTTGATAGGAAATGCCCCGCACACTGGGAACTCAGACTCTCATCCATCTGAATTTAGCACCCAAAGGAGTTGGACTTTTTCCAAAGCTGGGAAAAACCCTAGAGAACAGAGGCATAAAGAAAGGAGTTCAGTCTGACCCGTGGAGCTCATTGTGATTCTTGTGGGAGTCTCATCCCTGGCTCTGGGGTGAGAGAAAGAAGGGTCTTGTATGCTCCGGGCTTCCCAGGCAGCACTAATGGTAAAGAACTCACCTGCTGATGCTGAGTGAACGTGCATGCTTCAAGCATGTGCCCGGCTGGCTGTGCACCACGAATGACACTTTTCTTTTTAATGTCCAGTACACTTGCTTGGGAAATCCCATGGATGGAGGAGCCTGTTAGGCTGCAATCCATGGGGTCGCTAAGAGTTGGACATGACTGAGCAACTTCACTTTCACTTTTCACTTTCATGCATTGGAGAAGGAAATGGCAGCCCACTCCAGTGTTCTTGCCTGGAGAATCCCAGGGATGGGGAGCCTGGTGGGCTGCCGTCTATGGGGTCGCACAGAGTCGGAAACAATTGATGTGACTTAGCATAGTGAATATGGACATCATCCTGACCTAGATGCCCAGATACCAGCATCTCCAGGACAAAGAGTCACCATTTCCTATCAAGCCAGTGTTGATGTACACAGAGAAATGTCTGGATCTGAACAAAACTTGGACAAAGGTTTAAGCCTCTTGGTATCTCACATCTCTACCTTGGCCCCTGAGAGATGCAGACATAAGAGACATAAGAGATGCAGACATAAGAGACATAAGAGATGCAGATTTGATCCATGGATTGGGAAGATTCCCTGGAGTGGGGCATGACAACCTACTGTTGACTTAAGGAGAATCCCATGGACAGAGGAGCCTGGCAGACTACAGTTCATGGGGTTGCAAACAGTCAGACACAATTGGATCAGTTTAGCACACACGTGATGCTCTAAGGAAATGGGAAGGAGCATGAGCAGTGAGCTGCCTGCTGACAAGCAGTTTCCCTAGAAATCCAGACCCTAAGGCAGTAGGAATTTTTTTGCACAGATTGCACCACTGTGGTTTGGCCATCTGTAGTCAGGCATGCCCCCTTCATGGAACACAGCCTTGTCATGGCAAAAGGGCTTGAGTAACTCAATAAAGCTATAAGCCATGCTGTGCCACCTGATGTGAAAAGCTGACTCACTGGAAAAGATCCTGATGATGGGAAAAGGAGAAAGGGGCAACAGAGGATGAGGCAGCTGGATAGCATCACTGACTCAGTGGACATGAACCCGAGCAAACTTGGGGAAATTGTGGAGGAAGAGGAGCCTGACATGCTACAGTCCATGAGGTCACAAAGAATGAGACATGACTCAGCAGCTTAACAACAACAACAGTCATACATTCAGTAATACTCCTCAGAGTACCTGGGCTCTAAGGTGCTGATGCTAAACACATAGGGAGTGTCACTTCCCCTTCTGCCATGTTGGGTTGCGACAGTGTGGGCCAAGGTAGAGATGTGAGATATTTGAGGCTCAAACCTTTGTCCAAGTTTTGTTCAGATCCAGATATTTCTCTGTGTATATCAACACTGGCTTGATAGGCGATGGTGACTCTTTGTCCTGGAGATGCTGGTATCTGGGCGTCTAGGTGAGGATGATGTCCGCACTCACTGCTAAACATTAAAAGAGAAAAGTGGCATTCGTGGTGCACAGCCAGCATGCTTGGAGCATGCATGTTCACTCAGGAGAGAGGATTTTGGAACTTCCTTGGTGGTACAGTGGATAAGAATCTGCATGCCAATGCAGGGGACGTGGGTTCCATCCCTGGTCTGGGAACATTCCACATGCCACAGGGAAACTAAACCCATGTGTCACAACTACTGAAGCTCGCTCTAGAGCCCTCAAGCCACAACTACTGAGCCCTCGTGCTGCAACTACTGAAGCCAGTACACCTAGAGCCTGTGCTCTGCAACCAGAGAAGCCACTGCACTGAGAAGCCCTCACACAGCAAGGAAGAGTAGCCCCTGCTAGCCACAGTTAGAGAAAGCCCACCCACAGCAACAAAGACCCAGGACAACCAAAATTAAATAAATAGAAAAGAGAGAGGGTTTCCTCCACACCACCTCCCCACTGACTGCTCTTCAGAAAGCCAGATTCCAGAGGAGCTGTACTTGAGTCTGCTGTAACATGCTGGTAAGTAGTTACTCAGAACCTGGGGAGTGTGCCTGGGACCTATAGAAAGAGACTGGGCAGGTGGGATGCCGGTATAACCGAGGGAGTAGGGGGACGCAAAAAGGGGATACCAAGGAAAGGAATCAAGTAGTCCTATGAGGTTGTGGGGCTTCTGATCTGGGATGGGGGCTGAAACACTTGTCAAAAAAAAGCCCAAACATTTAAGATGGAACTTTTTTATCCTTTGATGTAACCACACCTGGAGAAAAAGATAAGAACCAGCTCTCCTGTGATAGTTTTCCTCTTAGCCAGCCTAGAATCCAACAAGGTATTAGATTTCAACAGATGAAGAATAGACTGACTCTAAGTGAGAAACTCTTGAAGCTTAGCAGATGTCAGTGTGTGCATGCTAAATAGCTTCAGTTGTGTCCTACTGTGTGCGACCTGCCAGGCTCCTCTGTCCATAGGGTTCTCCAGGCAAGAATACTGAAGTAGGTTGCTGTGTTCTCCTCCAGGGGATCTTGCTGACCTAAGGACTGAACCTGGATCTCTGACATCTCCTGCATTGGCAGGTGTGTTCTTTAACACTAGCACTACCTGGGAAGCCCCAGAAGATGTCAGTACAAACTCTTCAAGAATTCCAGTGCCTATCTGTTATTTTACCCTGTGGATCACCAACTCATCTGCTTTCTGAATGGGGTTTCACTTTCAGGGTCCCACGCAGCTTTGGGTGAAGACTACTTCATTCAGAGAGGTCCATCCAACCTCCATTGAGGGACCATAAAACCACCATTTTGGGGGCCATGTGGGCACATCAGTGAAGATGGGTCACAACGTTCAGGACAGGCAGTTGTATCCACTGATGAAATGAGCTTCCTGATGAGAACCAATTCCAGTCCCCATGGCCCTTGGATCAGTGGTCCCCACCCTCAGGCTCCTAAGGCTGTGGATGTAGGTCTGAGGTCTAAGTTCTTTCTTCCCACATGCACAGCCCCTCTCAGAACTCACTCTGGACTCTTTCATGTTCTGAATCCTGAATCCAGAACCTCTATCCCGGTTCCCATCCCAAGAATCCAGCACTGATTGCCTGAAGTTTTTCTTTGTAAATCCTCAAAACAGCACCCTGATAGGAAATGGCAGGATAAGTCAGTAACTTCCCTCAAAAACAACTGAGAATGAAGGGAAAACCTGCAAACATGATTTTGGTGTTGAGGAGATCTGTATAACCCACAGAGTTGGTCTTTTCCAACTTTTCCTGTTTCTTGACCATAATTCTATTTGAATGACCCCTGCAGGATAGAGAGATTAAAGAGGTTGTTCCATACTAATGATATAAACAGAGAAGTGAAGATAAAGAAAGAATAGAACTCAGGAACTCTTTGAAGTGGTTTGATTTCTCCACCCACGGGTGTAGCATGACTAAGATGCCAGGGACCACATGACTTATGGTTTTCTTCCTTCAAGCCTCTGATTCCCTACCTACACAGGCTTCCCTGATGGCTTAGATGGTGAAGAATCCACCTGCAATGCAGGAGACCAGAGTTCGATTTCTGGGTCGGGAAGATCCTCTGGAGAAGGAAATGGCAACCCACTCCAGTATTCTTGCCTAGAGAATTCCAAGGACAGAGAAGCCTGGCAGGCTACAGTCCATGGGCTCACAAAGAGTTGGACACGACTGAATGACTAACTCACACATCCTGCTGCCCTGGGTTCCACGTGAAGAAGGAGAGAATGGAAGATTCTAAGGGAAGAGGAAGTGCTCCCAGCCATTCTCTCATCTCAGAAGAAGCCCGTCCCGCCCCCATTGCTTCTCCAGATCACCCCTATTCATTGCCCCCCTTTTTTGCAGCGTCTTCAACCTTCCCCTCACTGACCTCTCCTCCTAAGCTAACAAAGCTGCACAAATATCAGCTTATTTTCCTTGGATTTGTGATTCCCTGTGGCTATCATGCTTTTCTTTCTTTCACTCTTTTCTAAATTAAGAGCATTACTCAACGACACTAATTATCGAGAAATGCAAATAAAAACTACAATGAGGTATCACCTCAGATGTCAGAATGGCCATTATCCAAACATCTACAAACAATAGACAATAGAAGAGGCTGTGGAGAGAAGGGAACCTGCCTACTCTGCTGATGGGAATGTAAATTGGTGCAGTCACCATGGAGAAGAGTATGGCGGTGGTGGTTTAGTCACTAAGTCCTGTCTGGCTCTTGGGACCCCACAGGCCCTGCCCACCAGGCTCCTCTGTCCATGGGAATTCCCAGGCAAGAAAACTGGAGTGGGTTGCCATTTCCTTCTCCAGGGGATCTTCATGACCCAGGGACTGAACCCACATCTCCTACAGCTCATGCACTGGCAGGTGAATTCTTTACCACTATGCCACCTATACTGGAAAAAAAAAAAAAAGAGCAATGCTTTGAAAGAGTTGCCTGCACTCCCTGCCTCCACTTCCTCACCATCCTCTCATTCCTCAGTCCACTACTGACTGCCGCCCTGACCACTTCAATGAAACTGCAAAAGCACCATGGCAAATCCTCAATGGCCGTGGAATCGCCAACTCCAACGTCTTAACCCTTCTCATACCTGCTCCACCTGCAGCATCAAACACTGTTGTTCATGTTACAACGCTTCCCTTTTTCTTTGTGTGAGTCTCTTCTCTCTTAAGTCTCCTCCTTCATCTCTGATGGGTCTTTCTTTCTTTTACTAAATACATTTTTCTGCCCTCTCTTTAAATGTTGGTGTGTGTGGAATCTCTCATCGAGTCTCTTTCTTTGTTCCTTGGCCCAGTGAGCTTGCATATATGAAAGCCTCACTAAACGCAGAGTGTGCTTATCATCAGGCAAAGGGTCCACCTGGAACTATGGGTAGGAGGAACCTGAGTCCCTAATCCTCCAAAATGAACCTCAGTCCTGCTGATCCCAGGGAAACTGTGGCCTGGGAAAGTCTCCCATTATGACTTACTAATACCCAATAGAAATGATCTTTGTGAAGAATAAGATTATTGAAGTGGGATCCTGGTCCTACAGAATCTTGTCTTGCCAGAAGTTACATGAGGTTTTCAAAGTTTAAAGGTGTTAAGATGGTACTTCTCTGGTGGTCCAGTGGTTAGGAATCCACCTTCCAGTGCAGGGGACGTGGGTTCCATTCCTGGCCAGGGAACTAAGATCCCACATGCTTCAGGGCAACTGAGCCTGCTGGCTGCCATGAAGACCCAGTGCAGCCAAAAAAATTTTTTTTTAATTTTAAAAAGACCCAGATTCAGGGAAAGATTGAGGGCAAGAGGAGAAGGGGGAGACAGAGGATGAGTTGGTTGGATGTCATCACCAACTCAATGGACATGAGTTTGAGCAAACTCAAGGAGACAGTGAAGGACAGGGAAGCCTGGCCTGCTGCCATTCATGGGGTTGCAGAGTCGAAACTGACTGAGCGACTGAACAACAACAATGAGAAATGAATGTATGACTCATTTTGTAAGACCGTGCTTCTCAGGAGCCCCTGCAACCAATGTGAGAAAGAGTGATCAAGAGCCCTACTGAGATTTCCTCTTGGGGTGAGGGGAGGGGTTGGGGCTGGTGCTCAGGTCATTTTCCCTGGGAAGGACCTAAGACTCTGTGGCAACATTGGTTTTCGGATTGTATGACAGTCTCTATAGGATATCAGGAGAAGAAACTGAGTCGGGGGAAGTTGGGGGTGGGTTGTATCTAGGAAAACTGCACTGTGCATATTTGCAGGTGGCAGCTACTAATATTTATGCGATGCTCAGATTTCTCACAAGGAAGGACTCTAACGCCTACCCTCCTCACTCCACACACACACACACACACACACACACACACAACACCAGGAGAAGGAAATGAGACAGAGTGGCAGCATCTGGAGTAGGGCTGGGCCAGCAGGCAGCATATGTCACAACATCTAAAAACCAGAGTTCTATTCTCGGCTCCGTTCCTAACGTCTGTAAAAGCCTTGCTCAAGTCACTTCCCTCTTATGATTGCTCCTTTGTAAATGAGGAAACTGAACTATGTACTCGCTAGTATTCCTCTTACTTCATCTCATGATTCTATAAATTAAACTTTAGCTCTTGTGTTTGGAGAAACGGCATTTACCCATTTGGGCCACTAGAGGGGGACATATGATCGTTATAAAGACAGGTTTTATTTTTATTTATTTTTATTTTCTATTTGGTCACAAGAAGGTACTATTACTCCCCTGCACTTCAAGGCAAAGAATTTCTTGGATTTTTTTCTATTTTCTTCATCATGTAATTATCAGAGAAAGTCATAGAGAGTTACCTTTCAATTTAACAAAAATTTATCAATAAAACCTCCTACAGAACACATTTAAGAAAGAATATTAAAAAATAATTTCTTTAAGCCTTGTATTGCCTAATTATGACTGCAACATTTTTTAAGTATTACATATATGACTTTCATTTAAAAATATTAGAAATCTGCATATTCTGTTTATCTTTGCATTATTTATATTAGGGAAAAATTAGATATTAACCAAGAATTCAAAAATAGGATGGTGGGGTCAAAGCATATAGTTCTTTGTAATAGTCACTAAAACTGAAAATAGTAACTAAAAGTAATGACATAAGAGAAATATATAATATTGAATGAAAAAAATCAAGATAATTTTAAAATTATTACATTTCATTCTTGACTGTAAGCACAAAAAGATAGGAAAAAAATCAACCAAAATTTCAGAGAGTTTATCCTTGTTAAGCAAATTATCAATTGTTGTTATTTTTCTTTCTAATGTTATATGATTTTCAGATTTTTCAGTATGGACTTGTATTACTTTTGTATTTTAAAACAAAAATGAAAAAACAAAAAACTGCCATGAACTTTCCAGTAGATTTAACTGATCAACCATATCTGTATTTCTGATGTCAGCAAACACTGAAAACACCTTTGGCACCATCCATTTCTTGGCTTTACTTTAAAAATACCTGGATGGGGGCTTCCCTTGTGGATCAGTGGTAAAGAATCAACCTGCCAGTGAAGGAGACACAGCTTCGATCCCTGGTCCAGGAAGATCCTTGCCAAGGAGCAACTGAGCCCATGCGCTGCAACTCCTGAAGCCCTTGTGCTAGAGCCTGAGCTCCACAACAAGAGAAGCCTCTGGAGTGGGCACTGCAACTAGAGAAAAGCCTGCCCAGCCACAAAAACCTACCACAGCCAAACATAAAAAATGAACAAAAATTTTTAAAAGTGCCTGCGATTATGACAACATTCTGGATACAAAGTCTAACTCTGCCTTTTTGAATGTCCATCCATCACTTTGACTCTGCTCTCTGTTGCAAAGCCCATGAAAGGACTTCACAAGCTTAAGGCGAGCTTACATGAACCCTCTGTCCTGCAAGGTTTCTCTTGTCCAAGCTGAATAACCACCACTGATAACCTTCATTGTGTTAATATTAAGGGTCAGAAGTTGTGCCAGATCATGACATTAAGCAATGAGCAGAGCTCAGGGTCTAACACAATAAACCACAAACCAGCTGTGTTACTAGCCATGTCATGTTCTGTGATAGGAGTAAGCAGGGACCCCAGGCAGAGCGTGAAAAGATGTCTCCCCGGACTTTCGGCTGCTCCCAACCGAGAACTGAGAAGAATGAGACAGGAAAACACTAAGAGGCTGGCTGTGGGGAGGAGAGCTCTGGGGATGTAGAGGAGGACGTGCAGGGACCCAGAGGGGAGAGGGCTGCGGCTTTGGGAGAATGTACTTCTCCATCTCCAGTCTTCATGAAGCCTCTGCTTGGTCAGGGTTACCCCATCTCACAAGCTATTTGAGGATAAAGATTGTTTTAGTAAAAATTTTGTTCTCTCTTTTGTCTATCCTAAACATTCAGCCAGGTGCATGGAACATAGTAAACAACAATGAATTTCTGTTGGTTGAGTGAATAAGTAAACAGGATAACACTCATGCCATCTGATAACACAGTAGCACAGAGTCAAAATATGGATCTTCAATTTTTAAAATTTTTTGTTTAATATAGAGATCAATACTCAGTGATCCTTTAGACCTTTGAGATGCCGTAAAAGGTACAGTCATCCGCATGGACTCAGTTTTCACCTATTAAGTCACTATTGATTTAAGATTGGTCCATGATATGATTCTCCATCTTTCTTTTCTTTCTTTCTTCCATTTCAATGTATTCATTTCTGTGCAGCAGGGAAAGAACGCATGATGGAAAATTCACAGGGGTTCCCAGATGCCCAGCTTCTCTCCCTAGAGTCAGCCACTGCTTCCAGGTTCATGAGTATCCTTCTGAAAAGAGCCTGTGTCTCTGCAAAAATATATGCAGGTGCACTTTCTGTCCACAAATAGTAGCAGAGTAGGCCATGTGTGCCATGCAAAAACTCCAAGCAGTTGGGAAAACAGGTGAGTTGTAAGTTCCAAATGTACAAGGCAGTTTCCACAGGGATGGAGCCAGCAAAGCTAAGGGAACGGATGCAATCAACAGTGAGTGAAGGGTAGAGAGCATTCACTCTTGGTGTGTTCTTCCTGAATGTGGGACAGATAAAGGGCTTACTTGTTTGACAGATGCTAAACAGCTTTGTGTTCAACAACCATGATGGAAAATTTCACCCTCACCTAACTGTTTAACAGCCCAGGAGTTTTTCAGAAATTAAGAATAAGAGACAGACAATGCAGTGATTTATTTTTTGAATTATATTTAATATTACCACAAGTGCTGTCTCTATAATGAACTAGACAATAATGACCCTCAGAGGACTAAGAGACATAAAGTGGAAATTAACTTATTAATTTTAACTAAATATATATACATCATGACCAAGAGGGAATTATCCATGTGATGCAAGGAAGGTTCAACAGGTGAAAATCAATCAGTGTGATCACCAGGTTAACGGAATGAAGGATAAAAATTTTGCGGTCAACTCCATAGATGCAAAAAAAAAAAAAAATTTGACAAAATTCAACACCTTTTGATTTAAAAATCTCAATAAATTATATATAAATTAAAAATAAGGAACTTCCTGGCAGTCCAGTGGTTAGAACTCTGTGCTTTCACTGCCAAGGGCCCAGGTTCAATCCCTGGCCAGGGAACTAAGATCCTGCAAGCTGCACAGTACAGTCAAAACAAATTAATTAATTAAAAATAGAACTATTGTATAATACAGAAACCTCACTTCTGCATTTATAGCCAAAGGAATGTAAATCAAGATCTCAAAGAGATATCTGCATTCCTGTGTTCTTTGCAGCATTATTGATAACAGCCAAGACATGGGATTAACTTAAAAGTCCATCGGTGGATGAAGAGATAAAGAATATGTGGGCAATTTGCATATATGCAACCTTAAAAAAGAAGGAAACTTTGTCATTTGTGAAAATATCGATGGACCTAGGAGATATCAGGCTAAGTCAATCACAGAAGAACAAATACCTGATCTCACTCATATAAAAAATCTAAATCAGCATTATTCCTAGGAACAGAGTACAATTATTTTAGATTAAGTCCTAAAGCTAGGTGCCTATAATTGATAATACTGTATTGGGTACTTAAAAATTTGCTTAGAGTGTAGATCTTATGCTGAGTGTTCAGAGAAAAGGTAAATAGATAATAAAGAAAACAAGAGGCAACTTTTGGAGGTAATAAATACACCTGTGGCATTGATAATGTGATGGTTTCATTGGTATATACTTATCTTCAAACTCAGCAACTGTATACACAAAATACGTGTAACTCTGTGTATGTCAATCATACGTCGGTACAGTGATTTTTAAAATGGCAACAAGTGGGGCTTCCCTGGTGGAATCCACTTTCAAGTGCAACAAACACTTAGTTTTCCTAGTTGGAGAACTAAGATCCTACATGCCATAGCCAGGGTGCCACAACTAGAGAAAGCCCACATACCTCAACAAAGACCCGGAGCAGCCAAAATAAATACATACATAAATAAAATAAGGGCTTCCCAAGTAGTGCAGTGTAAAGAACCCGCCTGCCAAGGCAGGAGATACAAGAGACATTGGTTCTGTCTCTGGGTCTGGAAGATCTCCTGGAGGAGGAAATGGCAACCGACTCCAGCATTCTTGCCTGGAAAATTTCATGGACAGAGGAACCTGGAGGAGAGTTATAGTTCATGGGGTTGCAAAGTGTCAGACATGACAAAGTGACTGAGCACAAATAAAATTAAAATAAAATGGCAACAAGTAAAGTCAAAAGACTAATGAGAAAGTGGAAAAGTAATTTTTCAGCTTGTATCACAGACAGATGGCTACTCTCTCCAATATACAACAAGCACTTAGAAATTGAGGAATAGGCCAACAATTCAATGGAAAAAAAATGTTTAAATATGAACACAGAATTCTAAGTAAAATAATTGAAAATAGACTTTAAACATGAAAAAGTTGCTCAACATACCTTATAATAAGTGTAAATTAAAGCTACCCTCGAACACCACTTCTCACCTACTAAATTCAACGATATATTCTGTTGGTGAGGCTGTATGGAAACATATACACTCATACTTTTTTAAAAGTGATTAAAAAAATGGGTGCAACCCTATGGAGGGAAATTTAACAATATCTAAAACATTGCATGTATATTTCTATTTGTCTATCTCATTCTCTCCCTCTCATTACTTCACATAAATTTCACATAGTCAACTTGTTTTAATCAGCCGCTTTCATTATCCTTTTTTTGACGTTCATGTTCTCCTATTTTTGGCCAAAAGAATCCCTATAAATGGATGTCTATGTCTTTTGACTCAAGCTATTATCCTCTCCCCTTTTTTAAGGCCAGATGAACATTTTCTTTATTTTTATTATGGAAAATGTAAAGTAAAAGCAGAAAGAAGACTTCAATGAGCCCACATATATCCATCAGATAACTTCAGCAACTCCCCATACATGAACAATCTTGTTTCATCCATATACCTTACCATCACAATCTCAGCCTCAATCTATATGAAGTAAATTTCAGACATCATAAAATATATATTTTAGTATGTATTGCAGACTTGATAGGAAAATTGATGACAAATGGCTTAATTTCTCCAACTATTAAACAGTAAAAAATAATGGAAAAGGAACCTAGAGATTAAGTAAGACTTAGTTCACTTTTCACTTTAATGCACTGGAGAAGGAAATGGCAGCCCACTCCAGTGTTCTTGCCTGGAGAATCCCAGGGACGAGGGAGCCTGGTGGGCTGCCGTCTATGGGATGGCACATTGTCAGACATGACTGAAGCGACTTAGCAGAAGCAGCAGCAGCAGCAGCAGCAGAGGATAGAGCAGCCAACAAAATATCTTGGATCTTCAATCTTACTGGGATCTTTATGCAAACAAAATGCTAAAATAAGAAGACACAAAAAAGTTGGATACTGACTAGAAATTTGACATCATTTAATATTTGATGATAATTTGACATTATGTTATTGCTCTGTGTGTGTACGCTCAGTTGTGTCCGATTCTTTGAGGCCCCATGGACAGTAGCCTGCCAGGCTCCTCTGCCTATGGAATTTTCCAGGCAAGAACACTGGAGTGGGTTGCCATTTCCTTCTCCAGGGGATCTTCCTGACCCAGGGATTGAACCTGCATCTCTTGCATCTCCTACATTGGCATGTGGATTCTTTACTACTAGCGCGAATGTTATTCCTAGTGTGATTCAATTTTCCCAAGCCATTACTCTTTAATTTCCTAGCTTTGGGGCATGAAAAATATGCCAGGATCATCTTGTATATTTTCTGCTCCAGATCTGAAATCAGCCATTCTTTTAAGAAATCCTGATCCCTTTTAGTGAAAACTAATATTGAGAGGATCACACTCATTGCTATCAGATTGTTGTTGCTTCTAAGATTTTCAGCAGATATAGAGGAAAACAGAAGCAATCCACTGAGCAGCAATGAAAGCAACTATGATACCAACAATTTAATATGAAAGCTGTTATTTTCATTCAATTCAAAGGAAAACACAAGTTTTTATCCTATCTTCTTTATATAAACCATACGAACAAGATTGTTCTAGAGCGTGAGAAAATCTGCTGTGACCAGAATGAACAAAGTAGAAAAATCACCCTTTTCAAAGCCTAATGAAAAAAAATTTTCAGGCAACAATTACTAATGCATTAAATCATTATCACTATCTGAATAAAATGATTGATCTTAGCATCATGAAATAGGAACAACAGACTCTGAGAGCTTTGTTGTGATGTGACATGAGGCATGCTGCAGCTATAATAAAGTACTTTGGCCATGGAAATTGCACATGAATTTATTAAGCCTGTAGAGCTAACTTCCTTTTATAAGTATAAATAGAAGGACTTCCCTGGTGGTTCAGTGGTTAAGAATTGGCCTTCCAATGCAGGTTCCATCCCTGGTCAGGGAATTAAGACCTCACATGGCACGGGGCAACAGAGCCCATGCACCAAAACCACTGGGCCCATGCACGCTAGAGCCCATGCCCTGCAACAAGAGAAGCCACCACATGCAGCCGCAATAAAAAGTTAAAATTAATTAATTAGTAGTAAAAAGAAATAAATGAGAAAGAAGCCAGATGACACCACAAAGAAGCAAATAGACAAATGCAGGTAGGAAGACAATCAACTTGGTGAAGACAATTAATCTGATGTCTGCAGCAGGTCAGTGGCAAGGGGGTGAAAGGGAAGAGGGACCCTTTTAGATCAGCAACTCAGGAGTTGTGACAACCAAATTTAAATGTTAAACTTATCTGGAACCTTATGTTCAAATGCCTGCTATAAAACAAAAATTATGATATAGCTGGGAAAATTCAATTATGAACAAGGTAATAAACAATATTAAGGGATGAATGTTGGCTTTGTTAGGTATGATAAGCAGGGTCACATTATGACTTTTATAAATTCTGGAAGCTTTTCTGTCTGCAAGACACTTCCTCCATAAAAGAAATATTAAAAAGTGTACTTTCTGACCAGATTGGTGTAAAGATTATTAAAGTCCAAAGTGAATTCAATAGTATATATTCAATATTTTATTTTTTTCTGATTTTAAAAGAAATACAGATTATAACATTTTTCTGTGCTCCTAAAAGTATTTTGGGTCCTAGGTACTGTGTCCTCTCTGCTTGGTGGATCACTTAGCCACCAAGTGATCCACAATGTGACAATGCCACAAAGAACTGAAGGAAGCTCTTCACAATCATTTTTACATCAATAAGAATTTAATTCAACAAAACAAGATCCCAAAGATGAGAATACAAACAAAACAGAATAAGACTGAGAGATTGCAATTCTCATGAGAAAAAACTGAGAAAGAACCCTCATAAATAATATCATTAACAGTTAATATAGGGGATTCCTTGGTGGCTCAGTGGTAAAGAATCTGCCAGTCAATGCGGGAGACACAGGTTTGATCCCTGATCCGGGAAGACGCCACGTGCCACGGAGAAACAAAGCCCATGGGCCACAACTATTGAGCTTGTGCTCTAGAGCCTGGGAGCCACAACTGCTGAGCCTGTGCACCCGAGAACTCTAGAACAATGCGAGCCACTGTAATGAGAAGTCTACACACCACAGCTAGAGACTCCTGCAGCTATAGAAAAGCCTGAGTAACAGCAAACACCCAGCACAGCCAAAAATAAATTAAAAAATTTTTTCAAGGTTAATATATAAATAGCAAGAAAGAGAATAGTCATCATCTTCATCAGTTTGCGCTGCTATAACAAAAACCACAGACCAGGTGTCTTAAAAAACAGCAGACACGTATTGTTCACAGTTGTGAAGTTCTGGAAGTCTGAGATCAGGGTACAAATGAGGTCATGTGAAGGCCCTCTTCTGAGTCACAGACTTCTCATTTTAACCTCACACGATGGGAAGGACTAGGGAGCTCTGTGGGTTCTCTTTTACAAGGGCACTAATCCCATTCATGAGGGTTCCATCCTCATGATCTAATCACTGCCCAAAGGTCCCACTTTATAACACCATTATATTGAAGGTTAGATATTCAATATATGGATTTTAAACATTTATGAACATTCTGACCATAGCAGTCATTATTCAAAATATTTTGTTGACTGAATAAAGACTGTTGATAATCACAATGATCACAATAATTACATTGTGATCACACGGTGATCACAATATTCACAATGTTCATAAAACAAAGACTAAGGGTGTTCTTTGGAAGGAATGATGCTAAAGCTGAAACTCCAGTACTTTGGCCACCTCATGCGAAGAGTTGACTCATTGGAAAAGACTCTGATGCTGGGAGGGATTGGGGGCAGGAGGAGAAGGGGACGACAGAGGATGAGATGGCTGGATGGCATCACCAAATCGATGGACGTGAGTCTGAGTGAACTCTGGGAGTTGGTGATGGGCAGGGAGGCCTGGCATGCTGCAATTCATGGAGTCACAAACAGTCGGACACGACTGAACAACTGAACTGAACTGAAGATGAAAGAAACTGGTCTAAATATCCCCAGTTCTATTTACCAACCCACAATAGAGTGGAGCACATGCAGGGTCCTAAACCAATGACCTCTTAATGAGGTCTGGGTGACCTATGACCCTATAAAAGTGTGTTGCTCAGGGTGGACTATAGCTTCCCAACTATGGTCAAATCAATAGAGAGTAGGGAAAAGCCCTAATATTATTTGTCTCTAGTCAGTGTATACCAAGGGTGATATCTGGAATGTTTGGGTCAACATAGGGAAACAGACCTCATGGGGGCATCTCAAAGAAGAATGCATTATTATGCTGGGGAATTTCTCTTGTTATATTGTAGCTGGAGATGCAATACCAGGTGCATATTGTTGTGTAGTAGCACTTGTATAGAGTTGGATATTGAATACTCTTGAGACCAGGAACATTTCCAATACAATAAAATTCCCGTCCAATGCTCTTCACTCATTTATGTTATTTACTGAGCCCCCATACACATTTGAATGGTGACTTCTGCAAAAACCAGTAAAATGCTCACTAGTGGGTAAAATTCTCCATCTTTATGAGAGATTCTGATGGGTGGGGCCATGCTCAGTAAATCTTTAATCCAATTTTCTGCTGATGAGCGAGGCTGTATTCCTCCCCGTTGTTTGACCTGAGACCAAACTATGGTGGGGGTAATGAAGATAACAGGGACCTCCTTCAAAAGGTCCCATATACATAGTGCCTTACTCACTGCTCCCAACCCTGCAGCAGGCCACCGCCAACCCAAGCCTCCACCAGAGACTCCTGGACACTCCCAGGCAAGTCTGGGTGAGTCTCTGGTTTGGTCACCGCTCCTTTCTCCTGGGTCCTAGTGCATATAAGGTTTTGTTTGTGCCCTCCAAGAGTCTGTTTCCCCAGTCCTGTGTAAACTCTGTAATCAAATCCCACTGGCCTCCAAAATCAAATTCCCTGGAGGTTCTCAATCCCTTTGCCAGATCCCCAGGTTGGGAAATCTGTTGTGGGTCCTAGCAAAGAGTCTGACATGACTGAGTGACTGAACTGAACTGAACTGATGAGAGATTATCTGTAGATGTGTGAGAGAAGAGTTTTTGAAGAAGACACTTCTGACTCCAGTCATGATGGAATAAAAGGTATCAGATGTACCATCCTACTGTGATTAACTATGCTGCTGCTAAGTCACTTCAGTCGTGTCTGACTCTGTGCGACCCCATAGATGGCAGCCCACCAGGCTCCCCGTCCCTGGGATTCTCCAGGCAAGAACACTGGAGTGGGTTGCCATTTCCTTCTCCAATGCATGAAAGTGAAAAGTGAAAGTGAAGTCGCTCAGTCCTGCCCGACTCCCAGAGACCCCATGGACTGCAGCCCACCAGGCTCCTCTGTCCATGGGATTTTCCAGGCAAGAGTGTTGGAGTGGGGTGCCATTGCCTTCTCCGGTGATTAACTATAAACCTGAACAAAATATATAGAGCAGTTATTGCTCAAGCATAACATGCAATGCAGGTCTGTGATCCTTGGGAGAAGAGAAACACTCATATAAGTCTCACATTCATCAGAGCTGAGAACTGCTAAAGTAGCTAGAGTTTGAGGAGCAGAAGGGAAAAAAAGAGGGTAAAATTGTACAGAAAAGGGACACTTGGACCCTGAATATGGGTCTTCTTGAAATTTTAGCCAAATATTTAAAGGCTAGGGGAGAATGGGTGAATGTCAGGGAGGGTTGTGTATAAGGAGCTGAGGCCTTGGGAATCCAGGGAAGAGCACAGATGGAAAGTAGTATCTTGGAAATGGAGTCCACAGGGCCACCCTCCTTCAGAGAGCCCCCTCTGGCCAGTTCAGTTCAGTTCAGTTCAATTGCTCGGTCATGTCCCACTCTTCGCAACCCTGTCGACTGCAGCACATCAGGCTTCCCTGTCCGTCACCAACTCACACAGCTTGCTCAAACTCATGTCCATCAAGTTGGTGATGCCATCCAACCATCTGATCTTCTGTCATCCCCTTCTCCTGCCTTCAATCTTTCCCAACATCAGTGTCTTTTCCAATAAGTCAGTTCTTCGCATCAGGTGGCCAAAGTATTGGAGTTTAAGCTTCATCATCAGTCCTACCAGTGAATATTTAGGACTGATTTCCTTTAGGATTGACTGGTTTGATGTCCTCGCAGTCTCAAGAGTCTTCTCCAACACCACAGTTCAAAAACATCAATTCTTCAGTGCTCAGGTTTCTTTATAGTTCAACTCTCACATCCATTCATGACTACTGGCAAAACCATAGCTTTTACCGTGTGTGTGTGTGTTAGTCACTCAGTCGTGTTCAACTCTTTGTTTCCCCGTGGATTGTAGCTCACCAGGCTCCTCTGTCCATGGGATTCTCCAGGCAAGAGTACTGGAATGGGTTGCCATTTCCTTCTCCATACAACTGCCTCTGTGTGTGTGTGTGTGTGTGTGTGTTAGTTGCTCAGTCATGTCTGACTCTTTGTGACCCCATGGATTGTAGCCCACCAGGCTTCTCTGTCCAGGGGATTCTCCAGGCAAGGGTACTGGAGTGGGTTGCCAGTTCCTTCTCCAATAGCTTTGACTAGACAGACCTTTGTTGGCAAAGTAATGTCTCTGCTTTTTAATATGCTATCTAGATTGGCATAGCTTTTCTTCCAAGGAGCAAGCGTCTTTTAATTTCAGGCTGCACTCACCATCTGCAGTGATTTTGGATCCCACCCCCCCGCCCCAGCCAAAAAAAGTCTGTCATTGTTTCCACTGTTTCCCCATCTATTTGCCATGAAGTGATGGGATACACTAGAGGTGATTAGACCAGCAGCCATCAGACTAAGGGCACAGTTCTCAACAGCACCCTCTTGTGGCATGTTGAGGGAATAGCAGCAACAGTAGCATTGGTCCCCCAGGTATGGTCTCGCTTCCCAGGTGGACCTGCCAATGTAGGAGTCACAGGAGATGCAGGTTCAATCCCTAGGTCGGGAAGATTCCCTGGAGAAGGAAATGACACCCCACTCAAGTATACTTGCCTGGGAAATCGCATGGACAGCAGCTGTGAAGTTGAAGAGTTGGATACGACTGAGCACAGCACACACAGACATGGTCTCACTGGCTCTTGGAACCTCCAAGTTTGGACCACATTTGAGTCTCCCTTATGAGCCAAGGACCAGACTTTCTGAAAGTTTGGATTCCCAAGCAGTTTAATTTAATTTGCGTAGCAGTTTGTAGCTGTTACAGTTACATGAACTGGTATATAACATTCAAGGGAAATATGATTTTTCTATGATGATAATTGCCTTTTTAAATGATGATAATTGCCTTTTTAAAACAAGTTAATATCCTCATAATATTCTTTCTCTTTTTTGTTGGTCGCTCAAGCCAGACTATTTTAGTCATACTTTTAAATAAAAAATCAAATCTCAATTTTTCACTCTTGGGTTAATATGTCTTCCATTTTCATTTTTTCCACCTATTTTTTTTCCTACTGTTACAATTAGTTTTTTGCAAGGGCTGACTGATTTGTTGATTTTATAATGATTTTAATTACTTGGTTAGGTGTTCCATGGAGGATTTTATTTTTCTTTTTAAAGTCTGGATTAATGTTACAAATTTTATACTTGCTATTGCTTTCTCTGCATCCTGTACAGTCCACTGGTTTCATCTCTGATATATCCATCATCTGCCAATAGTTGTTCAGTGTCTCCTTTTTGTTTGTGACTATGTAGTTATTGGATATGCATTCTCTTTGTCTGTGTATTTTGTGTGTGTGTGTGTGTGCTGGAATATGATATTGCACTATACCCACATCTGAAACAAATAAACAAGCAAGCCAACAAAAACAGTTGCCAAAAATTCTGCCTTCAGGATTTCTCGGTGAGGATTCTCAATGAGAAGTGAGAGAATTTTCCTCAGTACACCAGGATGAGATCCCTTTGAGCTGTAATACAAGAAAATGCCTCTTCACATATCTTCAAATAAAGCTTTCAAAAAAATTCCACCAAAGTTGGTGCAGTGGATACGAATCTGCCTGCCAGTGCAGGAGACACTGGTTCAATCCCTGCTCCAGGAAGATCCCATATGTTACAGAGCAGCTAAGCTAGTGCATCATGACTACTGAGCTCACGTGCCTAGAGCCTGTACTCTGCAACAAGAGAAGCCACTGCAATGAGAAGCTTGCTCACCGCAATGAAGAGTAGCTCCTGCTTGCTGCAACTAGAAAAAGCCCACCCAAAAGCAACAAAGACGCAGTACAGCCAAAAATAAACAAACAAAAACTCTGCCAAAGTCCCTGAACTTCACCAATTGTGAATTAAAAGGACTAGATTTCCTCCGGATGCCTGGGAAGTTCTCAAACCCCAGTACACATTAAAACCACATCGTTGGCTTCTTTGAACATATCAGTGCTTCGGTCCCATTAGAGACCACAAGACTCAGATCTCTGGGGGTGGAGCCAGCTCCCACTGGTGACTCTACCTGTGGTTAGCTGTCACTTGCAACCAGCAAGGTTTGGGAGCCACCATGCCCCCTACCCAAGGTCAACTTAGGAGCTACAACTACTAGGGAAATTCTTCCCCATGGGTAGGACCAGTAGCAGAACAGACAGTAAGAAAGAACACCCATGGAGAACCCACTGGATGAATATGAAGAGTGGAGGTAAGAAGAGCTTGAAGCCAAGTGTTAACACCCACTGGTCCAGCTGCTTTATCAGACTTTTCCTACATGCAACAGAGTGCAAAGGACGATGGTTTTACAAACCTGATTATGTTGAAGAATTTTTTTCTTTTCTTTAGGAGTTCTTAGAACTTAGGGTTCTTGACAAAGTTTCAAGGCTGTCAATATGGTTTGTTAAATTGCCTTGCTGTCTAAATTATGGAAATTTAAGTTATCTGCTTTCTGCTTGGTCTCTTTCCCTAATTCTGTAAGTCTGTTCCCCGTTACCTTTATTCAGCTGTTCATGGCTCCCAGTGTGTCTCTGGGGGTCTAATTGTATCACGTACCTAGAAGCAAATTCTTTAAAGCTTTAGACCTATTAAGTAGAAGAGGCGAGAGCATGAATGCCTGCAGTCTGTGGCACAACTCTCCTCTCCCTGGGCCTCGTTTCCTTCCCCAGGCAAGTGGGTGGCTGACAGAGCTGACCGGAAGCCGCTGTGGGGGGGTGAGGAAGTGGGGGAACCTCCAAGCTTCCTGCTGTGCTCTCCTGCCGACTTTGACTTTAAATTATACTACTGCTGCTTCTGGAAAGAAAAAAACAACAAAAACCTCTATGGCCCTTCTTCCTTTCTTGCCTCTCT
This sequence comes from Bos mutus, assembly GCF_027580195.1. Taxonomy (NCBI): domain Eukaryota; kingdom Metazoa; phylum Chordata; class Mammalia; order Artiodactyla; family Bovidae; genus Bos; species Bos mutus. The sequence goes on from NC_091627.1 coordinate 59,647,494, forward strand.
GCTTGCTCAGTTTCCTTCCACTTCCTTTCATCTCCTTCATTTGTCCTTTCTTTCCCCTCGTTCCTCCCTCCCTCCTTTCCTTATTTTCCTTCCTTTTCTCCCCAGCTTACCCACCTTCCCCTCCTCCTCCTTTTATCACTCCTCCTTCCTCCTCATTTCCTTCCTCTTTACTCTCCTTCTGCCTCTTGCTCTCTCTCTCTCCCCCATCCCTCTCTCCCTTCTTCCTTCTTCCCTCCCTCCCTTCCTTCCTGTCTTTCATTCTCTGCCTATTATTTAGCTGGACACCTGAGCTGAAGAATCTAGCTGCTTGCTCAGGTCCTTCCTAGGTCCAAGTTGAAATCTCTCTTATTTTCTTAATCTCTAATAACAGTTTTCTGGATTCATAGATGTTAGCAGTAGAAGTTTAGGCATTTTCTTCCCAATTTAGCCAGGACCAGGAGCATTTCAGAGGCACTCCATTTTTGTCAATAATGATGGCTTGCACATCACTGCATGATAACCCCTATGCTAGTGTTTTCCCTGCCTTAACTCAGACCCTGTCCAGCTGGGGCCCTGCAGCTTCCACCTCCAACAGCGGTCTTTTCTCATAACCTTGAGCATGCTTTTCAGTCTGATGAGCCTACTTGCTGGTACTTAACTGAGCCTTGCTTCCTCTGCTGCATCACTTTCCAATTCAGTCACTGGGCTCTCAGTCTGATTTTGGTACCTTGCCTTCATCCTATCCTTTTTTCCATTTATAACCAGGCACCAGTCCAACTTATATAACAGGTGCCTATAAATCACCCCAACTATGTTGGGGAAAGAGTGTCCTTCTTCTTTCTCCTTGTCACTGTGGATGGACATGGAAAGTGAAAGTGAAAGTCACTCAGTCGTGTCTGACTCTTTGTGACTCCATGGACTGTAGCCCACCTGGCTTCTCTGCCCATGGGATTCTCCAGGCAAGAATACTGAAGTGTGTTGCTATGCCCTTCTCCAGGGGATCTTCCCAACCTATAGATCGAACCCAGGTCTCCCATATTGCAGGTGGATTCCTTACTGTCTGAGCCACCAGGGAAGCCCAATAATACTGGAGTGGGTATCTGATCCCTTCTCCAGGGGATCTTCCTGATCCAGGAATCAAACTGGGGTCTCCTGCATTGCAGGCAGATTCTTTACCAGCTGAGCCACCAGGTGGCTGAGCCATCAGATGATGGTACCGAGTCCGTCCCCTGCTCCCAGGATGGGGCTGTGACACACATCAGACCTTATCAGAGCCTTGTATTCCCCTGACCATCATGATAGTTTCTGGGATCAAGTCACATCTGAAGTCATACCACTAAACTCTCTGTCACTTGAGCCAACAAATTCCATCTTTGTTTTAGCAGCTCCAGGTCGGGTTTCTGTCACTTGCAACCACAAGAGAACGGGTGATTCATCCATTGGAGCTGAGTGCCTGTGGGGGTGTTCCCGTGTAAAACCAGCTGCCAGAATGCAGAAACCTCACACCTGGCCTCAGGTCTGTGAGCAGCTGCTTTGACCGAGATGTCTGTGCAGAGAAGCAGCATCTGGGAGTCAAGACAGAGTGGGATGCGTGGCCACAGGATGTGTGCACAGCCAGAGTGATCCTCCAACCCTGTCCCGGGCTGCCAGTCCCCAGGCCTCTGCTTTGGCTCCCCTCCAGTCCGGGTGAAATATGGGCTTGCCCTTTGGCTCAGTGGTAAAGAATCTACCTGCCAATGTAGGAGACACAGATTCGATCTCTGGCTCAGGAAGATCTCCTGGAAAAGGAAATGGCAACCCACTCCAGTATTCTTGCCTGGGAAATCCCATGGGCAGAGGAGCCTGGTGTGCTACAGTCCACAGCATCACAAAGAGTCAGACACGACTGAGCAACTGAGCGTGAAATGCATGTTTGGTGATGATAGTTGTAAAATATTGTGTTGCATACTTTACAGTTGTTAAAAGAGTAGATCTTAAAAGTTCTCATCACAAGAAAACAAAATGTTCTGAAAGTTTGTACAGTGGTGGATGTTAACTAGACCTATTGTGATGATCATTTCACAATATATGCAAATATCAAATCATTTTGTTGTACACCTGAAACTAGTATATGTCAATCACACCTCAATTTGTAAAAAATAAAAAAACACCCAGGCCTCTGTAGCATGTTTTCGTCTCCTCCTCTCACACTCAGTCCATGGGACTGATGGTCAGTTGTCTCAAAAACCCCACAGATCCTCTCAACCCTCACATTAACAGCCAGGATCTCACCGACCACCTTCAGCCAAGGCCAAGTTTCCCCAACACAACAGTGGTTCTCAGCTCTCGTGGTGCATAGAATCACTGGAAAAGATTAGATGAAACACCGCAGCTCTTCTGGTGTAACTGCCCACGGGCTATACCCGGGCATCAGTGTTTTGTAAATTCCCCTCATGAGCCGAATGTGCAGCTATACAGAGCGGGTCTCTTTACAGTCTGGGGGAGGTCCGAGCATGGCCCTCTGTACTTGCTTGTTGAGTTTAATGAAAAGACCAGGCAGAGGCACAGACAACCTCACGCGGCATTGGAGGCGATGCCAGTCTTGGACATGTGCTCAGTTGTGTCTGACTCTTTGCGACCCTATGGACGGTAGCCCACCAGGCTCCTCTGCATTGCTAGGTGGATTCTTTACCACTGAGCCACGAGGGAAGCACCTGGAAGACCAGAAGACTTCAAGTTCCACCACGTGGGGGCAGCACATACCTGACCAATGGAAGTTCTTCTACTTTACACTGAGAGAATGCAGCAAGCCTGGAGAGACTGTCAGCCATCAGGCCCTCTGGCTTTCCAAGCTTTCAGATCTGTCTGAAGAAACCATATACAGTGAGGATCAGCCATCAGACCATTTAGAAGGAGGCTAAAACTTTACATTTTTCTTAATTGTTCTGTCGTTTTAATGAGCACATTAATATTATTATTAATATTCATATTTCTTCAAAATATTGTTTAATAATAATAAACTGAAATTGTAAGGTCCTTTATTTTTTATAAACCTTTGCCATGTTTGAGTAGACAAAAATGCATACATGAAATATCCAGCAACAAAGTGCTAAGAATTAGTAGTTTACCCCAATTGAAAATGAACAGAGGGGGGAAAAAAATGAACAGAGCAATGTGGAAAGGGGGGACAATGGCTTGGAGAAAGAAAACCTGAGTTAGAATCTTGCTTGGGTCTTCATCAGCTACTTAATCTCGAACTAAGTGTCTGCCATCAGCACACGACTGGGTGCTTCATGAGCGTTTGTTGAACAAATACATTTGTAAAGTGAGAATGATAATAATAATACTAGTTTCTGTGGTCATGAGAATTAAATGAAGTCATGAATTCAAACAGGCTTTGAAATGCGATGATATATTGTGTGTCATTATTATTAGAGCTAACTGTATGGTTGAATAATAAGAGAGACTGGAAGTGGAATGGAGGATTCATTGTCCATCCAAGGTCCCAGGGAAGGCTTCCCAGTGATGGATAGGAGAGACAAAGTACCGAGCATCCTTCTCCATCACTACCAGGAAATCTGCATCCCAGAGATGCCCACCAGGGAGCAGGAAAATATTTGCCCCTACTAAGGTGGGAGATGTGTTCTTATTCGGGAGCAGAAACACGTTCCTCAAGTCTACATCCTTTCACACTGCTAAGGGTTGTTTTCCACCAAATGGATCTAATCGTATTTCTAGTAGGACCCCTTTCACCCCACCTCATACATATTAGCATCCTCAGAAGAAAGGCTCTCAATCCATTCAGAATCTTATTATTGCCTCCATAATTATTATAGTTATGACTATGACAGTCATTCTAAGGAAAATTATCCAAATGGAGGATGGCAGAGGAAGGCAGGGCTGTGTGGCTCTGAGCAAAGTTAAAAGGCCAGCGAATAGAGAGAGATGTCCATGGCTGTCCTCCGGGGTAAGCTGGCTGTGAGCAGCAGGGGTGGAGAGTAACCACACTATGGTCTAAAAAAGCCCTTTCCTCCCTCTTCCTTCCCAAGCATTGTCCACCTCCTTTTTTGTTTTAATATTTATTTGGCTGTGCCTGGTCTTGGTTGCAGCATGCAGGATCTGCAATCTTTTTAGTTACAGCATGTGAATTCTTAGTTACTGTGTATGGGATCTAGGTCCCTGGCCAGGGATCGAATCCAGGTCCCCTGCATTGGGAGCCTGGAGTCTTAGGCACTGGACCACCAGGGAAGTCCGTGTCCACTCTCCTCTTAGAATGTCTTTAGTCCCCCTCACTTCCTCTCTATCCCCTCTGAGATTGCCCTCACTCAGGTCTTTATCACCCTATGCCCAGATCATTTCAATGCCCCTGTCACCCACCTCCCAGGCTCTGGGCTCCCTCTAATGAAACCCCAAAAAGGTCTTCCCCACATAGATGGTATGTCACTCCCCTATGCAAAATTAGTTCTCATTTATTAGAACATACATGATGAAGTCTTCATCATGGCTTGAAAACCTTCATATCCCAACTGTTACTTTATCCTATCAGCCCAGAGATGGACAGACAGACTCACAGTTCCTGCACACACACCACTTGTTCACACCTTGTGGCCCCTACTTCTCTTAGCCTGCCAGTCTGAAAGTATCTCATCGTCTTTCCCTCAAATCCCCGGCTCAGACTGCCCCCTCCAAATATTTCCCAGTGTTGGGATTGTTTTCTCTTTCATCTCTCCAAGCATTTTATTTGAGTCCAAGATACTCTGCCTTGGCTTTGAGCTACTAAGTCCGTACTGTTTGTTGTTATTGCTGTTTAGTCACTAGATCATGTCCAACTCTTTGAGATCCTATGGATCTTGTCCTTTACTATCTCCCATCAAATATTAAAGCTCACAAGTTTGCTCAAGTTCATACTGTTCCCCCTAATTGACACTCTCTAGAGGTCAGGATCTATGCCTGAGTCACCTCTGGTGCTAGTATTTTGCACCCAGAAATAGTCAGAGCTGAAAAAATGCCTGGTGAGTTTCAAATGTATTTCATCACCTTCCTTTGACTTGTTCTCACAAAGACCCTAGGAGGTAAGTCTGTGCGTGTAATGACCATAGGTGTTACACATGAGCAGACAGAGGTCAGACAACTTGACCCAGGCCAGACATCTAGTGATGGAATCATACATAGAACCGAGCTCCATACATAAAAGCAAGGGTGGACCCAACCTGGGGGTTGCATCCCCTGGTGGGGAAATGCCCCTGATGACTCCAGTGAGTCATAATACTGTAAGTTAGTGATTAAGAATCTAGGTCTGGGCTTCCCTGCTGGCTCAGTGGTAAAGAATCTGCTTGCCAATGCAGGAAACACAGATTCAATCCCTGGTCTGGGAGGATCACACATGCTGTGGAGCAACTAAATCCATGCACCACAACACCTGAGCCTGTGCTCTAGAGCCCAGGAGCCACAACTACTGAGCTCACATGCCACACTACTGAAACCCGTGCACCCTAGAGTCCACTCTCTGCAACAAGAGATGCCACTGCAATGAGAAGCCGGAGCACCACAACTAGAGAGTAATCCTGCATCTCTGAAACTAGAGAAAAGCCCACGCAGCAGTGAAGACCCAGCGCAGCCAATAAATAAACGTGCTGTATGTGTGCTTAGCTGCTCAGTTGTGTCTGACTCTTTGTGACCCCATGGACTGTAGCCCACCAGGCTCCTCTGTCCATGGGATTCTCCAGGCAAGAATACTGGAGTGGTTTGCCATGCCCTGCGCTAGGGGATCTTCCTGACCCAGGGATCCATCCCAGGTTTCTCACATTACAGGTGGATTCTTTACCATCTGAGCCACCGGGGAAGCCCAATAAATAATAAAGTTATTTAAAAAAATAAAAGAATCCAGATCCTGTGTCTGGATCCTGGTCTCATCATTTCTACAATTCTGGGGATTTTTCTTGACCTCGCTGATTCCTCATGTAACAGCAACCTCCTAAAATTGCAGATAAATTAGACAGCATCAAATATCACTGAATCAGGTGCATCCTGATACACAGATAGAGCTTGGTTGTCATTAAGTCAGTACTAAGAGCATTAAAAAACACAGGACTCAGGTTTCTCTTTTGTGCCTGGGAATAGTGGTGAGGAGTCCAAAGTACCATCCCAGGAATGGGGAGGAGAAGGAGAGGCTGGAAAAACATCCCCTGGTCGTCTGAGCACATTCCCAAGATACCAGGCCACCCATCCGGCATTTCCCAAGCAACAAGTCACTGTCATTTCCTCCCCCATGCCCTGGGAAAGTGTGCAAATTGAGTTCATTCCATGAGCCACTGTCTCCTGTTCTCAGGCCCAGTCGTGACCCTTGCCAGCTATTTGATACTCAAAGAGCCAGGTATCCACCATATTGAATGTGGGCCCAGGCTGAATCCTAAGCATGCAGGGGCTGAAAGCAGCTTGCTCAGCTAAAGTCAGAGATGGTGCATGAATGAGATGCCGTCTTGCTCCTCTGAATCCTGAGCAGTAGTCACTGGATCCAGTCATCCAAATGGAAGGCAGAAGACAGGAAAAAAAAAAGAGAAGATATAACAATGACGGGGAATCAGGAGTTGCCTGAAAGTCAGCCTTCCTGGGTTCAAATTTCTATACCACTATTTCTTTTATTTTTTTACTTTTTATTTTGTATTGAGGTATCATTGATTAACAATGTTGTGATAGCTTCTGGTGTACAGCAAAGGGACTCCGCCATATATTGCACATGTATCCATTCTCCCCCAAGCTCCCCTCCCATCCAGGCTGCCACATAACAGGGAGCAGAGTTCCCTGTGCTGTGCAGTAGGTCCTTGTTTATACCATCACTTCTAACTGCATGGTGTTGGCATTTTGCAACTCATTTCCTTGGTTTAAAAAGCCAGCATCTGTATCAGAAAATTGTGAGGATTAAATGAGGTGATGATGGGCTTCCCTGGTGGTCCAGTGGTTCAGAATCCACCTGCCAATGCAGGGGAACATGGGTTCACTCCCTGGTCTGGGAAGATTCACATGCTGAAGGGCAACTAAGTCCCTGCACCCAAATTACTGAGCCCAGTCACCGTAATTACTGAAGTCTGCACACTGTAGAGCATCCATGCTCCCTGACAACACAGAAGCCAGCACAATGAGAAGCCTGTGCACCACAACAATGAGTAGCCCCTACTGGCTGCAACTAAAGTCTACATGCAGCAAGGAATGTCCAGCTCAGCCCAACATAAATAAATAAATAACTTTTAAAAAAGTGAGATCATAGGTGGTCCTATTGGTAAAGAACCCACCTGCCAATGCAGGAGACATAAGAGACGCAGGTTCGCTCCCTTTGTCAGATCCCCTGGAGGCGGGCATGGCAACCCAACTCCAGTATTCTTGCCCGAAAAATCCCATGGACAGAGGAGCCTGGTGGGCTATAGTCCATAGGGCGGCAAAGAGTCAGACACACTGAAGTGACTTGGCATGCCACAAAGCACGTCACACAAATGCTTAGCACAACACTTTCACCCCAGACCAGTGCTCATCTGGATAACAAGGTTGTTGGTGATGTTAATTTGACCCTGACACAGACTGGCTGAATATTTTTATTCTCATTTCAGAGTTGAGTAAACTCTGCCTCGAGAAGTTAGGTGCCTTGCTTGAGGTCCCAGGGACAGTCCATAGCAGATCTTCTAACTCAACTTCCCCTCCGTTTCTACCCGGGACCCCAGCAAGGGATCCAGATGCCCGAGGAACTAGGACCAGAATGGGCATTCTTCTTGGGAAATCAGAGGACAAGAAAGATGCAAACCGAGAATCAACTGAGCCCAGCCTTTGGGTAAAAAAGCACTACAAATCATTACATGGGACCAGATAAGAGCATGTCTGCCTAGAAAGCCTCTCTCCTCTACTTGCCTAAATTGCCAACTTGTGCAATATTTAACCATTCTCTCCCTGCCAGATGTATACCTGAGGTCATTTAAGTCATGGGAAGTCTTACTACAGGGGCAGGTGTGAAGTTACTTCTAGAAGGAGTCCAAAGACTGTGTGTATAAGCAGCAAAGGCAGGAAGGCCTCAATCTTGCCCCCAGGGCCATTTCAGAATGGCTTGAGCTGAAGAAAAAGACCACCTCTCTTGGACCTCCATGGGCTTCTCAGGTGGCTCAGTGGTAAAACATATGCCTACTGATGCAAGGAGACACAGGAGATTTGGGTGCAATCACAGGGTGGGGAAGACCCCCTGGAGGAGGGCATGGCAACCCACTCCAGTGTTCTTGTCTGGGAAATCCCATGGACAGAGGAGCCTTGTGAGTTATAGTCCATGAGGTCACAAAGAGTCAGACACAATTGAGAGACTGAACACGCAACACAAGCTAGGACCTCAATCTATGGATCGGTATTTGACTCCAGGTGAAATCTGCTTGGTTGAAGCATCAAGGCAGTATCGATTGACCAGGAACTGCAAGAGGAGGGGGTGACCCCAAGAGTAACAAATGACTTGAGGGAGTCATGCAAGGTGGCATTCATCACCCTTTAGCTATTGTGGTGATGTCACTGGGAGCTCACCTTTGACTCGCCGTTGCCCTGGTCCCAGCACCTGTATGATGGCATGACAGGTAGTCCATATTTAGTTGTCAGATGAACAAATAGAAGCCACCATCATTCTAACTGAGCTTAGTTACGCCCTCAAGCAGTATCTTTCTCCTTTGGTCCTCACGATAGGTCTGAGAGTTCCCCTCGGCACACGATGTTATCTAAGATTCATGGAGAATCTTCTGGAAGCATCAAGCTAATAAGCAGAAGCACAAGAACTTCTGAGCATGATCACACGATCCTGTGAACTCTCTATGCTGCCACCCTTGGGGTGATGGGGAGGCAGGGGGATGGGGAGGGCTGCAGGTTGCTGCATTCTGGGACAAATGCCAGCTCTCTGCATCCTTCTTCTTCTTCTGCATGGGTTGCCAGAGGAACCAGAAGTTTGGGCCCCATGTGGCAACTGCCCTAGGCTGTCCTGGCATCATTCTCACTAGCTTTTCTGAGAAGAGCAAAATAAGACATTTTCAAAAGAGCGATGGCTTTTCAGTGGACAGAACTGGAATCTAGGACCAGCTCAGCTCTCCACTGGCCATAGATCCCTGGCAAGTCATAAAATATTTCTCTTCCTCACTTTCCATGTCTGTCACCTGGGGTGTGGTGATGTGGACTTAAATGGCAAGGGGGAGACTTCCCTGGTGGTGCAGCGGATAAGAATCCGCCTGCCAGTGCAGGGAACACAGGTTTCATCTCCGGTCCAGGAAGATCCCACATGCCTTGGGGCAACTAAGCCTGTGTGCCACAAGTATTAAGCCAGTGCACCACAACAAGCAAAGTCACTGCAATGAGAAGCCTGCAGAGTGCAACAGAAAGTAGCCCCTGCTCTTTATGACTAGAGAAAGCTCACACGAAGTCATGAAAACCCAGTGCAGCCAAAATAGTAAAATAAATAAATTTTTAAAAAATGTCAACAGGAATGCGGAAGGACTTTGGGTGGTACCTGGCACATTACAGATGCTAAAAAAAATTGTCATGAGGGATAAATGAGAAAATACATGCCAAGGGCTTACCACAGGGCAATTTGACACCTGGATTCAATTTGATACCTGGATTCAGTGATCGTTGCTGCTACAGTTATTGTTTCTGACCAGCTCTTGTCCCTGGGGTAATGTCTGTCCAGTGGCCTCACACCGGGAGCTCCCTCCCTCTGGCCACTGTGCCTTTCTTCTCCCTGGGTCCCTGACAACCACCCACCACCTCTCCACCCTCACTGGTCCTCTCAACCACTCTGAGCTGCCCATTATTCAGTCCTCTGGGCCTCAGCCTCATATACCCTGGTCCTCAAGATAAGGCCCATCACCATCTTCCCCGAACTGCTGGAGCCCCTGCCTCTCAAAAATCCATAGAAAATGTCGGAAAACCTTGGGTCATAACACACTGCCTTGGGGCTCTATCATATTTTTTCTGTCTCTTTTCTCAGCTGGGCAAATTTTAAAAATTTATTTGTATATTTTTTTCAGTCATTTTAAAATTTTATCTTTAATTAATTTATTTATCTTTGGTTGCCCTGAGTCTTTGTTGCTTTGCATGGGCTTTCTCTAGTTGCAGTGAGTGGGGGCTACTCTTTCTGTGGTGCTTGGGTTTCTCATTGCAGTGGCTTTTCTTGTTGCAGAGCAGGGACCCTAGGCATGTGAGCTTCAGTAGTTACAGCACATGGGCTCAGTAGTTGTGGTTCCAGGGCTTAGTTGCTCCTAGGCATGTGGAATCTTCCTGGACCAGGGATCGAACCTGTGTCCCCTGCACTGGCAGGCAGAGTCTTATCCACTGCACTACTAGGAAAGCCCCTGGCCAAAGTTTTAATTATCTCATGTCCATTTTGAGCACATTCCTCACCTGAGTTGCCCAAAATCTCCTTCTCACTGCCCAGGTACCTGATTCTATCCCAGGATTCCTTTCTAGCTGGTGACTTGGCCTCCATCATTGGTGATCACCTTCCCACATCCCATCCAGGATGATCCACAGATCACATGGCACAGCTGTGGGCATTCGAGAGTGGGTGGTGAGACAGGAAGGGAGGGGCTAGAAGGGTTCAGGCATCATGGGAGTAGAAGTGGACCAAGTGTAGGCCTGGGGACCCACCCACCCAGAGCCCTGATGGAACAAGTGATACCTAATGTGGAGCCTGGCACCGAGTAGCTGCTCAGTAAACACCCTGTTACTCACGCCCTGTGTTGACATTTAACATTTTAAATTGTTTTCAAAAACACCCCAAGTATGCTGGTATCCAGGATCAGGCTGCCAACAGCTCTGCCATCTTATGGACTTCGTGTCTGGGCAGGAATTGAAGAGAGGGAGGCTTACCTAGCTCCTGTGACCCAAGGTAATATGCTAGTGATAACCTGGAGCCCTGGGGAGAGGGCAGGGGGACTGTGCTGGGTTTGTGTGAAGAGCTCCAGTCTAGAGGGAAAGATCAAAGGTAGGAATGGACATTCTGATCATCAGAAATCATATGTCCTCAGAAGTCATGACTCTCACTGTCCCCTGCCATCCAGGACAGTAGGGTTGCAGGCCTTGAACCTTGTGAGAAGCATCAGTGTCTGTTGTCCTGGGAAACGCTGGTCACCAGCCTGGCTCACCTTCTGTGTTCACAGATGCAAAGTGAGAAGCAGGCTGGAGGAGCCGCTCTGTGGAGGAGATGGCCCAGAGGTCTGCAGAGGGCCTGTGGGGGACAGGGGAAGGGGGCATGATGGAGCCTGGGAACAGGCATCTCATTTTGGGTCAGGGGGCAAGGAAAGTGGCCCACAGGACTTCTTGAAATTTGGGAGTTGGTCCAGATCAGTGGTCTCTAACATTAGCAGGTACCCGAGCCATCAGCTAGCACATGCATGCTAAGTCGCTTCAGTCATGTCCAGACTCTTTACAACCCCATGGACTGTATGCCAGGCTCCTATGTCCATAGGATTCTCCAGGCAAGAATACTGAAGTGGGTTGCCATGCCCTCCTCCAGGGGATCTTCCCAACCCAGGGATCAAACCCGCATCTCTTATATCTCTTGCATTGGCAGGTGGGTTCTTTACCATTAGTGCCATCTGGGAAGCCCCGTCATCAGCTAGAGGGCTTGTTAAAACACAGTTGGCCAGACCCTACCCCACCCCATAAGACATACACACTATGACATACACACACACACACAGAGTTTCAAATTCAGGACATCAGGGATGGGGCCTGAGTCTGCATTTGGAACAAGTTCCCAGTGGGGCAGATACTGCTGATCCAGGGACCACACTTTGAGAACCACTGATCTAAGTGAGGGCTTTCCTGGTGGCTCAAATGGTGAAGAATCCACCCACAATGCAGGAGACTGTGGTTTGATTCCTGGGTTGGGAAGATCCCCTGGAGAAAGGTTAGGCTACCAACTCCAGTATTCTTGGTCTTCCCTGGTAGTTCAGATGGCAAAGCATCCTCCCGCAATGTGGGAGACCTGGGTTCAATCTAAGTGAGGGCTTTCCTGGGGCTCAGATGGTAAAGAACCTGCCTGCCAATGCAGGAGACATTAGAGACACAGGTTCAGTCCCTGGGTGGGGAAGATCCCCTGGAGTAGGAAATGGTCTAAGTGATGAATGCTAGAGCTTCTTCTGCTATGAGATTCCCAAGAAGTACATAAATGGGAAGAAAAAATTGGAAATTAAAGGAGAATTTTAGAAGAAATAGGAGGAGATAATTCCACACTTGTCACCTACCTGTGGCTGCAGGCAAGCACCCGGTCAATGGCCCAGGCCTTGCGGGAAAGGGGTAGAAGGCACGGCAGACTCACTCTCACCTCCCGTCTTCTCTCAGGGTTTCTTTTCATCTGGTTTTCATTGGATTCTATGTGAGACCATATTTCACGACGCCAGCTGCTTGAGTCTGTAATGAAATACTTTATGTGAAAGCATTTTGAAAATATGAAGTCTAAGGCAGGGGGTTATTTTTAATGTATGTTTATATTTTCTGCTTTATCTCCTTCAAAACAGCAAATTATGATTGCAATAAAAGACTGAGATGTTGTTGATGGGAGAGAGTTGAATGGGATGGAATGGAATTGATTTGAATTAAATAAGAGTTGCATTATCTCCACTCATAGAAGCCGAACACTGAATAGAGGTGGGAGGGGAAGCCTGATGACTCCAAAGATGAAACAGACCAGCTGCTGGCAAGGACTGGGAAGTGGACTGCACAGTAAGTGCAGAGCATGGGTGTTGTGTTGAGTGCCACTCTTGGGGAATATTCACTCTCAGAGGGCCCGGAGCCACATGGAGACATGGTCTTCAGTACCCAGGACACTAGACTCTGGTGAGCCACAAATGCCTTGGGGCCTGCAGTCAGAATATTTGGAAACTTCCTTGGCAGTCCAGTGGTTACGATTTGGTGCTTTCATTGCCAGGGGCCTGGGTTCAGTTCCTGGTCAGGGAACTAAAATCCCACAAGCTTCTCTGTGCAGTCAAAAAAAAAAAAAGATTTTGGTGACCAGGTCCAAGAATGGGAGCTCAGGCTTTCTGACCCCTGATGTCTTTCCCACCATCTCAACATCCTTCCGTGGCCTGGGGGTTTCTTCCCTATGAGAATAGCAGAGCACCTTAGACATGGACCCAGCCCCCACTCATTTGGGTTTTCTGTCTACCCTGTATGACTGCTCCTTCCAGCCATCTATCCTGGTGCCCCCTCCCCCCATACATAGGCACAGACATCTACAGGTTCTGAAAAGCTGGTCAAATGCAGTTTGTCCATGAGCTATACCATCTTCCACCCCAGGAAAACCAAAGCCAGTGCCCTAAACCCTGTGACTCTGAGTGCCTCCTAAGCCATGACTCTTCCCATGAGATGAGGAGACTGAAGGGCTAAGCAGACAAGCCCACTGGGAGCTCCCTCTCCACATGGACCATGGTCCAATACACATGCCTATCCCTGGCGGGTAGACAAGGGGAAGTGGTTGTGGGGAGGGCTGAAATGGTACCAGGATATCTGTACACCTGTGTGCAAAGATGGGAGGGCAAGGTGGGCTTCAGTCTTGCCTATAAAACTAAGTGCCATCTTCACAAGGGATTATATTCTATTTGTGTTAGGAAAGAGGCTAAAGAGAGGCAAGGCCAGAGTCCCACCCAAGTGTCAGGGCCGACCTCTAGATCTGGCTAGAGGAGCCCAGACAGGTGGGTGTGCCACCTGCAGAGTCCCATGGCCCCCACCCTGCTGGTGGAATCACCCAGCATCACTCAAGGGTCCTTTTCCCAGGGATCAGCCACACTCTTCACCAGAGTTGTTTCAAGCCAAGATCCCGGTCCCTCTTGAGAACTCTTGTAAGTGGAGTGCCAGCCAGGGTGGCGCCAGGCAGCCCAGGCCTTAACAACCCCAAGACCTTCTCCTGACCTCTGCATAGGAATGGGGCCAGCAGAAGTCCTAGATGAAGTCCAGTGGGAAATGTGTTTTGGAAACACAGCTGAGGCATCAAGGACCTGCTTTCCATGGGCAGCAGTGGAATTTAAACAGGCTGGGGCTCTGAGCTATTATCAGTCAGATAAATGTAAGTCTTGGATTTAGGCTCAAAAATTCAGCTGAACAAGTATCAAATGGAAAAGACTCCAATAACCAGATCATCAAGACCGCAGACTATAAGCATGCCACAAACTTACCTGAGCCAATAGCCTGCTAAAACAAAATCAGAAAACGAATGCAATTTTTGATCACATTAACAAAAGTATAAAAGACTCCAAATAAAGAAGGTTAAAATGGTTCAGCCCATATCTGTAGTGTTGTGTTCTGTTTTAGGTAGCTTATTTTTAAGACTGTAATTCTAAACCAGAATATTCTTTAATTAGTAGGATGATAAGGTAAAGAAGTTAGAAAGCAGCCTTGAAAGGGTTTTTAAGGAAATGATTGTTGGGCCTAGAGAAGGCAGGAATCCAGGAGATTTAAGACCTACTTTCCAATATTTGAGGGGTTGTATGTTAGAATGTTTGTTTCAACCTGAATATGACAGTGGATGCTGAAAACAGAAATCCCATCAATAGAAATTGACATGCTTTTTTGGAGAACAGCATGGTCGGCAGTACCAAGGCAAAATCCTCATGCTCTTTGGTCCAGGATTTCTATTGCTAGGAATTTAGCTTAAAGAAGTACTTAGAATGTGCAGAGATTTTCTTGTAATGATGCTTGTTGTTTGTTTAATCGCTAAGTCGTGTCCAGCTTTTTGGGACTCCGTGGACTATAACCTGCCAGACGCCTTTGTTCATGGGATTTCCCAGGCAAGAATAGTGGAGTGGGTTGCCATTTCCTTGTCCAGGGGATCTTCCTGACCCAGAGCTCAAACCAAGTCTCCTGCGTTGTAGGTGGATTCTTTACCACTGCATCACCTGGGAAGGTACAATGATGTGTACCGTCACGGTATTTATAATATCGTTTAGAAACAGCCTAAGCATCCAGCAGTAGGGTAATGGTTACTACATCGTGATACATCCATGCCATAGAAAATTCGGCAACCCGTAAAAATATATCTTCAAAGACTACTTAGTGATATGAGAAATGTTCACAATGTCAGTGAAAAGAATGAGCTGCATATAATACCTATAGTCAAATACAATTCTAGTTTTATAAAACACACGCACAGGTGTAGGAGGATCTGGAAATAAAGTTTACCTTAAGAAACAGAAGGCTACTTCCACAAACAGTAAGAAATACACCAAAGTACTAACAGCGCTTATCACTGCAAGTTATATTTGTCGGTGATTTTTTTATATTTATTTTTCTATGTTTTTCAAGTTTCTGCAATGCATATGTATTATCTTTATAATCAGGAAAAAGTATTAAAAATATCTATAGAGAGGGGATTCCCTTGGTGGTTCAGTGGTTAAGACTCCACGCTTCCACTGCAGGGGGCACAGGTTCTGTCCCTGGTCGGGGAGTTAAGATCCTGCATGTGCATGGCCCCCTCCTCCCCCGCCAAAATTTGTAGAGCTGTTGTGGGCTGAACAGGTGATACACTAGGGGATGAAGCAGCAGCCAGAACTGCTCAGTACCAGCTTCACCATGAGGTGGAGGCCTCCCTGTCGCTGAGTGACAGGGACTGGGTGAGAGGTTGAGTAACAGGGCTGCTGAGTGTGAGAACCAAGGGCTTCCCTGATGACTTAGTGGTAAAGAATCCACATGCCAATGTAGGAGACTCAGGAGACACAGGTTTGATACATGGACTGGGAGGATGTCTGGAGAAGGAAATGGCAACCCACTCCAGTATTCTTGTCTGAAAAAATCCCATGGACAGGGGAGCCTGGCGGGCTACAGTCCATGGGGTCACAAAGACTTGGACACAATTGAGCGACTGAGCACGTGCTCATGTGGTTTAAAACTCTAGCTGATGGACTCCCTTGTAAAGTCTGCAGAACAGATTCAGTTCCAATCCCTGAAGCATGAGGTTTTCCCCAGAGACAAACCATCCACATGTAAAGCATCCTATCTTCTCCCCTCAACTTTGCTGCCTCACTCATCTGCAGCCGCTTGGCTAAGGTAACAAGGAGCATATAGTTCAGCTTCCTTTCACAGACGGCAATACTGAGTCTGCCATCAAAAGTTCTAGACACCAAGCCTGGGACAGTGATGCATCTGTCTCCTACCAAGGCTTTGGACTTCTGTAGCGGTCCCCCATCTTTTCAGCACCAGCGATCAGTTTCGTGAATGACAATTTTTCCATGGATCTCGGGCAGGGGGGATGGTTTTGGAATGATTCAAGCACATTACATTTATTATGCACTTTCTTTCTATTATTATTACATTGGCTCCACCTCAGATCATCAGGCATTAGATCCTGGAGGTTAGGGACCCCTGTTCTAGAGGTTTCTTTGAGGGAGTTATTTTTATGAGAGATCTTCAATGGGTCCTAGAAAAAAAAAGCCACAAATATAATAATGACTAGAACTATCTGAGCACGGATGCGTTCCTGGGTTATCAGCCACTGCTCCTTTCCCCCTCTCCCCCCACCAGCTACACACATACACATGTGTGCACACAAGTACAGGCACGCACACACACACAGTTTTCCCCATAAAGGCTCTGAGGATCAACGAATTCAAGCAGCTCCTGACTCTCACCAACAGAGCATGGAAAGCAGGGGTTGTTTTTAGAAAAGTCTGACCCACATTTGAGAGGGAAATGTTCTCAGGGACAGGCCCCACTAGGGATACCTGACTACCTATAGGAGGTCAATGTGTAAACTCCATGGACTTGGCTCTGAGGGTCAATGTCACTTACATAGTCTGTCAAGAAATAAAATGTTCTCCCATCTCAGAACTAGGAGGTTAGAGGGGGCGAGGAATATCTTTCTTATTTTCTGATTTCCAAAAATTTAAAAGCAGTCTTTAGTTGAAGACAGTATGGTAGCTTATTACAAACTAAAAGTAGAACTATCATATGACCCAGCAATTCCATGGGTGTATATATATATATATATGAAATGAAAACACTAATTAGAAAAGATATATGCATGCCAATGTTCATAGCAGCACTATTTACAATTGCGATGTGGAAGTAACCTAAGAATCTGTTAACAGATGAATGGATAAAGAGAATGTAGTATAGCTATACAGTGGAACAATACTCAGTCAAAAAAATAAAATTTTGCCTTTTGCAATAACATGAATGAACTTGGAAGGTATTGCGCTATGTGAAACAAGTTAGACAGAGAAAGACAATTACAGTGTAATCTCACTTATATGTAAAACGGCAGCCAACTAGTGAATATAACAAAAAAGCAGAGTCACAGATTCAGAGGACAAACTAGTGGTTACCAGTGGGGAGAGGGAAGTAGGGAGAGGCAATATAGGGGTAGGGGGATAACAGACATAAAAACTATTGTGAACAAAATAAGCTACAAGGATATATTGTACCACACACAGAATATAGCCAATATTTTACAACAGTAAATGGAGAATAACCTTTGAAAATTGTGAATCACTATATTGTACACCTGTAACTTAGAATATTATACATCAACTATACTTTGATTAAAAATAAATAAAAATAAAAGTAGCCTTTAGTTTTCTTGTGTGTTCAGTTGCTTAGTGATGTCCAACTCTTTTTGGCCCCATGGAGTGTAGTGAGCCAGGCTCCTCTGTCCATGGGATTCTCCAGGCAAGAATACTGGGGTGGGTTGCCATTTCCTTCTTCAGGGGATCTTCTCAACCCAGAGATCGAATTTGTGTCTCCTGCATTGACAGGTGGATTCTTTTACCTAAACCACCATATTTCCAGATCTTCCTACACCTGAAACATTTTCTAAGATAAGGCAGTCTTTGGCCATGGATATATACTTACTGAAAATCAGAAATGCCAAATTGGACCATTTCACACAGCAGGACCCTTCACTGCCAACCTTCATAACATCATGGGGAGAGGATCTGAATATCCCCCTAGAACAAGCAAAAAATCCTAATAACCCACTATGAGTATATACTGTATGAATTTGAGAAGCTCAGCTGACATTTCTTGATGTCCCTCTCCTGCTTTATAAAGTGAGAGTGGGATCACCAAGGTACCTCCCAGTTTTAAATTATATAATTCCACCCAGCTATAAATGGATCTAGACCAAGGGTTAGTAAACTTCAGTTGGTGGATCAAATTCAGCTCACTGCCTATTTTTGTAAATAAAGTTTTATTAGCACACAGTCACGCCTGTTTGTACATATAATCTATGGCTGCTTTCATAACACAACAAACTTGAGCAATTGGGACAGAGTCGCCACATAGCCAAAAATAATTGCTACTTGCTCTTTTACAGAGAAAGTTCCCCAACTTCTGGTCTAGACCATTAGAAACTAAGGTAGCCTTAGTTAGACAACGGGAAACCAGGTATTCTGTAGGGAACACACACCAATGTATCCATAAGCTGGGAATCTATTCTATTTATATTTTGAGCCTGTGCCACCTCTTGGGATCACGCAGCAGGCAGCAAACTTATGAGACGTGTTAAGTAGAACTTTCTTGTCATTGTCCTAAAACTGCTGCTTTTGAGCTTCACTGAGTGTGCCCTTGGCAGGCACCTGCCTCCTCCCCCTCCATTCCCTCCACTATCCCATAGATTTCCATCACATTTTTGGTCGCCCTTCCTCTTTCCAGACTTTACTGTTTGGTCTTTCTTTTGAGTTCATCCTCAAACAGAAGGCTCTCTTTCCCCGCGAGCATTTTAATTGCCCTTCTCCGGACTGTGTCCAGGTTCATTACATCTCCGAGGGGCTTATGACCAAAACTGCACACCTTCAGGAACACACTGTGGCTTCAAGCAAGGAGGGAAGTTTGGACCTTGGGGCTCATGGGGTGGAGGGCCAAGCCCCGTGGTCAGACTTGGACTGGAATCTTGGCTCCCAAAGATTCCAGTTATGAGGCTTCATGGGTAAACCACAAGGCTGCCTCCAGAACCTCTAAGGTGGTTATAGTCATGAGCTGGTGAGACATGGGACACAGTGCAGACCCTGCAAGAATGCACAGCTGAAATGAATAGTTGGCTGATGGTGCTCTGTGGATAGGCTTCCCAGGTGGTGCTAGTGGTAAAGAATTCGACTGTCAGGGCAGGAGATGCCAGAGATGAGGGTTAGATCCCTGGCTCAGGAAGAGTCCCTGGAGGAGCAAATGGCACCCCACTCCAGTATTCCTGCCTGAGAGATCCCATGGACAGAGGAGCCTGGTGGACTTCGGTCCATAGGGTCGCAGAGAGTCAGACATGACTGAAGCGACTTAGCATGCACACACACCATGTGGATGCCCATCTTTAGAGATGTGTATTTGTATGTGTGTGTGTATATAGTTCAAATCACAACTGATTCCTCTGAAGATAAGACTCTCTCTCTCTCAGCTGCTTCAGTCGTGTCCAACTCTGTGACTCTATCGACTGTAGCCCATGAGGCTCCTCTGTCCATAAGATTTCCCAGGCAGGAATACTGGAGTGGGTAGCCATGCACTTCTCCAGGGGATCTTCCCAACTCAGGGATCAAACCTGCATCTTCTGCATTGCAGGCAGTTTCTTTACTGCTGAGCCACTGGGGAGGCCCATATATATATATATACAATAATTTTTAAGCTAACAACAAGTTTCTGAGCTGAACATTAGGCTCCTTGTGGGCATGCAGCCTCACCCCTGTTTCTGCATACTCAGGGACCAGTATGGCACCTGTGACATATCGAGCTGCCTCGGTGAAGGAACCCTGAAGGCCACCATGAGGCCCAGAAGAGTAAATTCCAGGAGAATTTAAAGCCATAAATGAGGAGCTATAATTGCTTCATAAATACCAGGTAATTCGTATTTTAAGCTGATCAGCTCTCAGAACCAGAGTGTAAAATGTTCTTTAGCCAACTGTGATTGAACACGGAATACGAGCCAAATCCCTTCAGATAGGACGTGTCCTTTGCACCCCTAAGTATTGGTTTACAACTCATTAGCCAACTGACAGAGCGACTGGGAGGGCAGAGTTGGAAAAGAAATGTAACCCTGGCGGGTCCCGAGCCATTGTCACCTGGAGATAATACATCTCTGAGATGTGAAGGAAGTCCGTGAGAACCCATTTTCAGTCTCTCTCACTCAGTGGATATCCCAACCTTTAGCAAATACTCTCTTTGCGACCCCATAGGCTGTAGCCTGCCAGGCTCCTCTGTCCATAGAATTCTCCAGGCAAGAATACTGGAGTGAGTAGCCATTGCTTTCTTCACGGGATCTTCCCAACCCAGGGATTAAACCCAGGTCTCCTGCATTGCAGACAGATTCTTTCTCATCTGAGGCATCAAGGAAACCCTAAGGGAATACAGAGCACTCCGTCTCTTCGTGCTCTTGGACCTTGTGCCCTGCATCTGGTGAGTATGATTGGATTGAGTTTCCTGGGAACTGCTCACCTGGCAAGTGGCTCATGTGTCCCTCACCTGCTGGGTCACTACAGCAGAGAGTGGCCTCAAGAGGCCCTTGTCCCTAATCTCAGGGTCGACCATCTCAGACCCAGACAGCCAGCGCCAGATTACCTGAGAGCTGAGAGCAGCCCAGAGCATCTCCTGCCTCACCTGGATCAGCCCCGAGTAACTCAGTGTTTCAGAAAAGCACAAGAGTTTCCCATTACCCCTGAACAGACCCCTATCTCTAATCAGGATCACACATTAATGACAGAGACAAGTCCTCAGGAAGATGAAAGGCCTTGTATAATTAAAAAGATAAGAGTGGGCCTGGGAGAAGGAAATTGGGATTCAATTAACACTAGCGTTCTTCCCTCTGCCCTCCCCCACTATCGAATGTTCCACCAAGAAGTGCCCTCTCTCCTCCCTAAGAGTGAAAGGCTGAAGGGCTCTTATTTATGGCCTGGTTGGAGTGGGGCCTGGGGCCTTCCTCGGCCCAGGGAGTTTGTTTACTTAGAGTTCAGGAGGGGAGGGGAAGAGCAACACGAATCCTGCAGAAGGAGGTAACGAGCTGCTTTTGACTCCTTTTCTTGCCTCGCCTTAGCTCCTCTGATCTTCTTGACAGGGGAAGAAAAATACTCAATAGAAGGTCTATTTCCTTCCTCCTTCAGCCCGAGGCTGACACAACAGGCTAAGGGTCACTGCTGAGAAAGCTCTGTTGGGGTTATTTGTCTTGGGAAACCCGGCCACTTCCCCCTTTCCGTCTTTCTCAAGTTTCTGTGGAGGCAGAGGGAAGATAAGGTTGGAGGCACAGCTGCTCAAAGGGTCTGTGGGACAGGTGGGAGCCCAGCTCCAGAGACCCCTACTCTTGGGGAACCTCTGAAGGGTTCTGAAGCCAGGAGCAGTTTGCTGAGGTCCCTGGTCTTAGCTGTTTGGCAAGGTGGGGATAGTTTAGGGGGCTTCAGGGACGAGCAGCAGCTCACAACAGGTCTGTGGGATTTGTTTCCAAGATGCCTTTGTTGTTGTTGTTCAGTCACTAAGTCGTGTCGGACTCTTTGCAACCCCATGAACTGCAGCACGTCAGGCTCCTCTGTCCTTCACTATCTCCCAGAGTTAGATCAAAATCATGTCTATTGAGCTGGTGATGCTGCCTAACCATCTCATCCTCTGCCAACCCCTTCTCCTTTTGTCTTCAATCTTTCCCTGCATCTTGCAACTATTTAACTTCTCAGCGAAGGCAGCCCTAGGCCCCAAGACCTTATAGTAATAGAATATGGTGGTCCATTTGGATGGATGGGCTAGGTTTTGAAAACTCTCCTTTTGTGAAAGGATGGTGAAGGCTTCTCCCTGCCTCTCTTTTCAAGGGTTTCATGGAAACCTGAATCAGAACCCTTCCCATTGGAAAGCATCTCCCAGTCAGCCTGCAGGGCCCTCGAGGCTGTCACCAGACCAATGGGATCCATGAAGGTAAGGAGGATGGCGTTGAGGAAACCAACCCAGGACATTTGGGAGCGAGAAGACAGAAAATGTACAACAGCTGGAAGGAGTGGAGAAATTTGCAGATAGAGCAGAATTATCCAACATATTAGATCTTGTTCTATGCCCGATTAATCACCTGGAAGCTCTATTCAAGGTTGTATATTAACCTCACTTACTACGCGGTGGGCACCTTTACTTCAAGACCATTAAAGCCAAACTCCACATTTTAACCATCCAATCTCTTTTCCTCTCATGTTCCCTACTTCAGCAAATGCCTCGGTTAGGACTTTCTAAGCCTCGGTTATTCAATCCACAACATGGAAGAAGCAACACCAGTTCTGTCTCCTTCAGGACTGACAGAATCAAAGAGAGAAGCCAGAAACAAACACGTTTTGGGAAATTTATCAACAAAATGAGAGGCAGTTCACCAAAACTGGAGACCTTGACTCTCCTCTTCCTCATGGCCCACATCAGTCACCTCCCTACTGATCTGGCAGCCTGGATGGGAGAGGAATTTGGGGGAGGATGGATACATGTGTATGTAGAGCTGAGTCCCTTCACTGTCCATCTGAAACTACTACAACATTGTTAAGGGGCTATGTGTGATAAGTTGCTTTAGCTGTGTCCTACTCTTTGTGACCTCTGGACTGCAGCCCAGCAGGCTCCTCTGTTCATGGGATTCTCCAGGCAAGAATACTGGAGTGGGTTGCCATGCCCTCCTCCAAGGGATCTTCCCAACCCAGGGATCGAACCCAAGTCTCCTGTGGCTCCTGTATTGCAGGCAGATTCTTTACCTGAGCCACCAGGAGAAGCCCTAATGGGCTATAGTCTAATATACATTAAAATGTTTTTTAAAAAAAGGTAGAGAATCTGAGGCTTGGAGAGGTTAAGTAGCCTTTCCAAGATCACATTATGCCTAGAGGCAGAAACAGGTAAAGAAGCCAAGCACTTCTAGTGTTTTCTCTTTGTACAAAATCCAGCTTCTGAAATCACATTATGTAGGCATTTACATCCTTAGTTATTATCCAGGGCCTGCTCTATTTTCTAAGAACTGCTTGCTACATGCTCTGGGGCACAGATGGGGACAACAGCATCACAGGTAGATGAAGGAGTCGCCTCTACTTTAGGACAACCTGCTAAGCTAGCCTGAGTATAGCCAGCCATCAATTGACAAGCCTCAACTGAGTGCCTGCCATATGACAAGTGTCAAAGAAGCCAAGGCTACAGGATGCATTTCCTAGAGGCACAGTTCAATAGAGAGCCAGGGGGTGAAAAAAAAAAAGAAAAGAAAAAATAAGAAAGCTATAACATTGGAGCTTAAAATGTCACAGGGAGCCAAGGAAGTTGTCTGATGGATTGCCCTGTCATCTCCAAGCCAAAAGAAAAAAAATTTCAGATCCATCAATGTGTTCCTGCCCTTTTAATCCAAACAATATTTTACAGCATTGGAACGTGAAGAAATTATTTTCTTAGACATTCAACAATGTATGAGGATTGCTGAGCACTTCACCAGAAAGCAGCAAGTGAGAACCACAGGTTGTTCTAATGTCTGTGCGTTGATCCAGATTATATGTAAAAGTATACTGTAGCATACATGAGAGTCTACAAGGTGCTATATGTTTATGTATTCATTCATTCACTCATTCATGGGGAGCCCGCTGTCCACATGGCTCTGCCCCAGACATTGAACATGAAGGGACACCTGTGTACTTGTGCTCCAACTGCCCAGGTCAAGGCCAATTCCTGCATGCCCTGGACCTGCTCCTCACTCTGGCTGGCTTCCTAGTCAGTAGGCATGTTGTCCAACGTCCTCTCAGGTTTTCCTGTATGCTTCTACCACCTGCCCCTTGAATTAAGCGTTTGACTCTTGGGCCCAGGTGCTATGGCACTATAGCTTTACTTTAGACTGGCTTCATAGCAAAGGCATCCAAGTGAGGTGATACGTGATGCGGGTATTTGCCAGTTCTCAAACAAGTCCTGCCTTCTCTCATCCCCGGGTCTTAACTCACAGTGCTTCTGCCTCCTCTAAGCGATCCTTCCTGATCCCCTCAGCCAGAGTGATCCTCCCCTTTCCCATCATGCTTGGTTCCTCAGTGATCTGCTTTGTATTTGAATTATCCATATGTGCATCTACCTCTACTGCTAGATGTGAGTCATTGTTGTGTGTGCTCAGTCGCTCAGTGGTGTCCAACTATTTGCTACCCCATGGAGTATAGCCTCCTCTGTGCATGGAATTCTCTAGGCAAGAATACTGGAGTGGTTTGACATTCCCTTCTCCAGGGGATCTTCCCAACCAAGGGATCAAACCCACGTCTCCTGCACAGGCAGGTGGATTCTTTACCACTGAGCCACCAGGGAAGCCCACATTATTGTTATTATATTGCCAATAAATGGTAAGTACGTCTTTAAGTCAGCCTACAACTTATTTTCGTGAGGGGTACTTCCAAGATTTGACTCACTTGGGACAGAAGCAATTAGAAAACGTTCATGTGGCCTTAGTTTGGAAATGCTACAAAATACATCCTTTGGTACCATTCTGGTTCCAGACACTTTGACATATATTAAAAATTCAATTTAATCCAATTCTCAATGAAGCTTCTAGGGTTGAAGTAAGTATTCTCAATTAATAGATGAGGAGACTGAGGCTCAGAAAAAATTAAGGCTGTACCCAAAGTCATACAAATAATTATCAGAGCTGGGATTTTTAACCCTTTTCTTCAAGTCTCATACTCTTCTCACTATACCACTCCTGTAAAGAAAGGTCTTAGTGAACTGAATTATTTGGAGTTCCTTCTCATAATATATTGACTCAAGAGCTTCACTGAATTTTCTAGCTCATCAGAAATGCTGAGATAGACAAAGTATTTGATGAAATGGATTACAGAACCCAGAGACAGACTGCAGGTGGATGGACACCACTTAACACAGAACACAACCGATGTTGCAGATCAACAAGAAAAGAATTCGATGAATCTTGCTGGGCCTACTGGTAAGCCATTAAAAAAAAAAATTAAATTGGAATCCTACTTCCCAGCAGATACAAAATCAATTTAAGATGGCTTAATAACTGAGGAGTGTAAGATTTAAAACTTTAGAAGAAATTGTGGGGGAATATCTTTATGACCTTGGGATGGGAAATACTTTTATCTGAAAACACAATATAAAAAATAAAGCTCATAAAGGGAAGATTGTTAACTTTGACTACATTGAAATTAAGAACATGGGTTCATCAAAGTACACTGTAAAGAAAATGAAAAGACAAGCCTCTAACTGGGAGAAAATATTTGCAACACATAATCAACTAGAGATTTTCAGAAGAGAGTTTTTGCAGATCAGTGAGAGAAAGACAAACAATTTGACAAAGAAGAGTCAAAAGAAATCACAAATAGTCATTTTTCAGAAGAGGAAACCTAAGTTGCTGATAAACATACAAAATTTCACTCAACCTCACTGGTAATCAGGAAAATTAAAAGTCAAACAACAAGAAACCATTATTCACTCCAAAATTTAAAAATCTTATAATACCAAGTGCTGGTGAAAAACGTGAAGCAAGCAAACTCTCATTGTTGTCAAGTGTATATTGAAAAAGCCACATTGGAACAATATTAAGTGTTGTCCATTACATTTGAAGATATGCATTCCCTGTGACCCTAAAGTTATACTCTTGGATAAATATCACACACACACTTGGCCTTTGCAGCAAGTAACAGTGATAGAAAAACATGCTGGGGACAAATCAACAAAACAAATACTCATTAACAGGAAAACAGATGAATGGCTTTTGACGTAGCCCCACACTGGAACAGCACACAGCCATGAAAAGAAAGTACAGATGCTAACATCAACACACAGAAATCTCACCAACATTCACTAAACAAGATGAGAACAAACTCAGCTGCATAATAATATACCTATTGGGACTTTCCTCACAGTCCAGTGGTTAAGACTCCACACTTCCAATGCAGAGCGCAAGGATTCGATCCCTGGTCTGGGAACTAAGATTCCATATGCCTCACAGTGTGGCCAAATAGAAAAAAACAAACAAATAAATAATAACAACAAAAAAGAATATGCATATTACATTATTGTTGCTTGCTTGCTCAGTCATGTCCGACTCTTTGCGACCCCATGGACTATAGTTCCACAAGGCTCCTCTGCCCAAGAAATTTTTCAGGCAAGAATCCCTGGAGTGGGTTGCCACTTACTCTTCCAGGGGATCTTCCCCATGTAGGGATCAACCCTGGGTTTCTTATATCTCCTGCATTGGCAGGTGGATTCTTCACCACTGTGCCACTTGGGAAGCCCCATGTTACATAATACTACTTAGATAGTGACTTCACTTTAACTTTCAAATTTTTAAAATAGGAAACATTAAGCAATCTATTGTTTGGAATACATAGATTTGGGGCCAATGACATAAAAAGTAAAAGGAATAATGAACCCAGAATTCAGGATACTGGTCACCTTTGCTGGGCTAAAGGGGTCTGGGGTCTCCAGTGGTTCCACAGATTATATTCTACCTCTCATACTGTGTGGTGTTCATATTGGTGTTTATTATGCAAGTCTTTCTGCCTCATCTATTCTATATGGACTGTATTGTGAGTATGAGTTTGGTAGAGGACCCAGACAAGGAAAATTAATATTTATAATTCAGAGTGAACAGCATCTAGTGCTCTGGACACACCTCAATCCAACAGCAACACTAAACTCCTCTTACTTAAGTCTGTATGGCCAGCACCTGGCACACAGATCATTACACACGCATAATGATAACTTGATAAGGGAATGAATGGTGGGAGGGTCAACTGTATGAATGGGTGGGTGGACAGACAGTTGACTGAATGAAGTGGACAGCTCAAGAGCCAAAATAAACATGAACATATTTAATAGAAACTCTAGGGCAAATGGGAGAAGGAAGCAGGAAGCTAAATAAGACTTGAGAACTGCAGCCAGAACTTCCTTTCTCTTATCTCCCGAATGCACTCAGTCAGATAAAATTAGAATCATCTAATTTAGCATAAACCTAACTGAACCCCTCTTTATTAAATGAAAAGAAGACTAACTGTTAATTCGGCACAACTCTACCACCACCACCCTATTCTCACTAGTCAGCTTGGAGAATTGCCTGTTCTTTCTCAACTCACTCATGTTTGCCCTGAACCCAGCTCAGTCTTCCTAATGTACTTTGATTATGAACACACTTCACTGGTTTGCAAGTGTGATGCCCTTCTGGACCCTTCTAGGGTGTAGGCTTGATGAAGGGAAATGTGTTCTACTCATCTGTTAATCCTGCATCTATTATGGTACTTAACAGATCACATGTGTTGGACACATACTTCTTTTGAAATTAACAGACAGGAGATGCATTAAAAGCAGTGTATCTGAGTCAATGATTCCAAACTCAAGTATTAATAGATCAGCAGAGTAGGAATCTCAAAATCAGAAGGAAGGGCAAAAATACAAAGTAGACCCTAGGCTGATAATGGCTAAGATGTAAAAAAGCACTTTACACCAAGCCCTGAAGTCTTGCAGAATCTTCTACTAAGCCAAGCAAATCTGATGCACACAATATGCCTATCGGGCCACACACAGCCTAGGGGATAAAGAGGCTCTGTAAAGTTTAGACAAGCTATCTTTAGAAGGTTGAATAAAAGTCAGCTTTGTGGAGACTCAAGGGGGAGCGTATGTGGTATACTTATAGCTGTATATATGATATACTATATATACGTGTATACATATAGTATATGTGGTATACTTATGTAGGTTTCCTTGATGGCTTAGATGATAAAGAATCTGACAGCAATGCAGGAGACCTGGATTTATTCCCTGGGTCAAGAAGATCCCCCAAAGAAGGGAATGACTACCCACTCCAGTATTCTTGCCTGGAGATTTCCATGGACAGAGGAGCCTGGCAGGTTACAGTCCATGGTGTTGAAAAGAGTCAGACTCAACTGAGTGACTAGAACTTTCACTTTTGACTTATAGCTGATTCACATTGTACAGCAGAAACCAACACAGCACTGTAAAGCGATTATTCCCCAATTAAAAAATTTTTTAAATTCAGCTTTGAAAAATAGGATATTTGAGATAAAAAATTATTTTTGGTATTTATCCCTGGAAAACACTCACTTTAGGGTGCCCTGGAAAGGACAGGCAGGTGACAAGGCCAGGAAGATGTGCAGAAACACAGTGAGGTGAAGGAGAGGGGGGAAGATCACACAGAGAGAAGGGTGAACCTTGCATGGAATTAATCACACTTCTATGATGGCTCAGGTCACTGTCTGCCTTGATCTTATAAGAATTCTTGTGCAGTAGCCAAAAAACTCAGTTGAAATTCTTCTAGCAGACACTGCTGCAAATTCCTCTTCAAAAAAATCTAACTAAGTTGCTTGATTTTGTTTATACACTAAATGCCTCTTTGCATACAAATGTAAAAGCAGAACTCAGGAAGAGACCAGAACTCATAACTGGATCTGATGATTTCTTTCCTGCTTCCTTTTGGAAATATTCTCAAATCTCAGTAGTTTGCCTGATTGGTGAAAGGTGCTGTTGTTCAGCCACTGGATGACATGCCACACAAGAGCAACAACAGGGCTATTACGACGTGTTGACTGGTTGACCACTCACTACATGCAGGTACTCTCTTAATCCGTGAACCTGCATTTTCTTTGAAACAGTCACAATAGTGCCCTCAAGTCGGAATTATTACTCCATTCTCTATATGAGAAAACTGACTTTTGAGAGCTCGAGTAAGCTGAGCAAAGGTTTGTCTCCATGGCTATGTAATTTAATTTTCTTCTATTTGATATTCATAAAAAGACATCTTTAGGGACGTCCCAGGTGGTCCAGTGGTTAGGACTTCCCCTTCCAAGGCAGGGGGTGCAGGTTCCATCCCTTGTTGGGGAGCTAAGATCCCACACACCTCAGGACAAAGATCAAAACATAAAGCAGAAGCAAGACTGTAACAAATTCAATCAAGACTTTAAAAATGGTCCATACCAAAACAAATTAAAAAAATCTAAAAAAAAAAAAAAAAAAAGAAAGACATCTCTAAGAAACACTAGGCTCTCTGCAAGTATCGTCAGATATTTCTATCCACTTAGAAGGCACAAAACAGCCACCATTAAATCATGGGAAACTTGTGGGCAGGACTCAGCAGAGAACTGGGCATCATGAAATCAGTACATTTACTGATTGAATTTTGTTCAGAGATAATGTGCAGTATCAGGGCTTCAAAAATGTCTAAGAGTGAGAATTTCCCACCGCCTGTGGTCCTTCTTTCCTTTCCTCTTCTTTCCCTTCCTCCCCTTATTCCTTTGTCTCCTGCCTACCTTCCATTAAATGAGCATTTTTAAGTACCTCCTAAGTACAAGCTTTGTGCTGGAAGCTGAGATACGAAATAAACATGGATCCACACTCCGGTATCTTGATGAAAAGATGTGGAAACACATCATAGCACAGTGAGACAGAAGCTATGCAATCTCTGGGGAAGAGTGGACAGACAGGCAGAGTCAAATTCATCTACTTGTCCTCGCATTCAACCAGTAGACTACAGGGCCATGCCTCCAAATGGGAGAGGACAACCAGGGACATCTGCCTGGCTTAATGAAGCCAGGTTCATCCACGAATGAACCAAACTACATTATACATACAAGAAGGGCAGTGCGATTACACAGAGGAAGAGCCATCAGCCAGTGGGGAGGGAAAGAGGGGCCGGGAGAAAGACAATCTCCCCCGGCCCTAGGAAGAGGGAAAATCAGCAAAATTCCTTTCTGACCAGTCACTTTCCCACTCCCACTCTCAACCCCTTCATCTCCCAAGGAGGACTTAACTTCTCTCCATCCTTAATCGTGTAAATAAGAACCAAGAATGTAAATTGCATCAACACTGGAGAGCAGGACAGAACTGGAGCCGGCCCGTTGAATGGAGGGGGAAGATCCATTCCAATATTTATTTATTATTATTATTTCGAGAAGAGAAGAAAAAGGCCAAAATATTTCCAAAATGTCAACACTATTAAGGAAATCGGAACACCTTAATCCATTTAAATGTCAGCTAGAACCAGGCGAGGGTTTTCAGGAGGGGAGAGTGAGAAAGTAAGGAGGGGCAGAGGGAATTAATGCCAGATTCCACATAATCTATCAAAGTTTCTTTCTTTTCTTAATATATTAAATATTAAATGCTTCTTTGCATCTGAGTGAGAGAGGAGAGAGAAAGGGACCAGGGTGGAACTCATAAATGCCTAGATAATTGGTTTTGAGGGTTCTTTTTTTTTCTTCTTTCTTTCTTTCTTCTTGGCGGATTCTCAATTTCCCTATAAAAGAGAAAATTCATTTCCAGCCGCTAATGTAATGTCAGCGTGCTGTTTACTAAGCATGGATGATGTATAGGGGGACACTACTTTCAGAGGACTACTTAATGATGCATAGAATTAAATCCTGAGCTCCTCAGCTGAGCCTCCTCCCTCCCTCCCGGTTCCCAGGCTCCCAGTGCATCCTGGGAGAAGCAGGGTTGGCCTAACCTGTCTCCCCAGTTGCTAGAATTCTGGGGGTTCTGCCAGGTAAGCTTGAAAATAGCCCCTTAGCTACCACAGACACATTTGCCCCTGGCATAGCCGAGGGTGACCTCCTGGGCGGAAAGAAACTGATGAACAAGGGGAAAGATGGCTGCTTAGGGCTGGGGAGAGAGGGGAGGGGCGTTAGTGGGAGGCACCCGTATGGGAGTGCGGGGGATGCGCAGGTAGGAAGGGGGCAAGTGGAGAGCCCTGGGAGGGAGCAGGATGACCAGGAAGAGCTGGAGATGGAGCTTCTCTGAGCACGCCCTCTACCCTCTGAAAATCACAGCGTTCGGATGTCAAGGAAAATAGATGTGGGCAGTTCGGCTGCATCCCCGGGGGCCCTCCAGGCTGTCATGGCCAGAGCACACCTTCGTCCTTCTCCTGCACCAGTGGGCGCTGTGTCAGCTCATGGTGCTCTCAGGGCAGGGCTGGGCAGCACCCACCAGGGGGACCACTCAGCTTCCTACCCTGGGGAGGTGACCCAGCCATGTCATCTAAGAGACCAATGGCATCAGTTCAGTTCAGTTCAGTTGCTCACTCGTGTCCGACTCTTTGCTACCCCATGAATTGCAGCCAGGCCTCCCTGTCCATCACCATCTCCCAGAGTTCACTCAAACTCACGTCCATTGAGTCAGTGGTGCTATCCAGCCATCTCATCCTCTGTCGTCCCCTTCTCCTCCTGCCCCCAACCCCTCCCAGCATCAGTCTTTTCCAATGAGTCAACTCTTCGCATGAGGTGGCCAAAGTACTGGAGTTTCAGCTTTAGCATCATTGCTTCCAAAGAAATCCCAGGGCT
Organism: Bos mutus; assembly: GCF_027580195.1. Lineage (NCBI taxonomy): Eukaryota > Metazoa > Chordata > Mammalia > Artiodactyla > Bovidae > Bos > Bos mutus. The sequence continues at coordinate 59,678,690 of NC_091627.1, forward strand.
GATCTCCTTTAGAATGGACTGGTTGGATCTCCTTGCAGTCCAAGAGACTCTCAAGAGTCTTCTCCAACATGGAAATTGGGAGAGCAGGTAGTAAGGTAGACAGTGAAGCCATTGGTGAGCTGAGGGGAACTGGGGAGATGCAGGGCTTAGTGTGGAGGTGTGGGGAAGGAGTAATCACATAGCCCATTCTGCATCTCCTCCAGGGCTGCTCTGGCCCCCACCATCCTGCTAAGACCAGTCCCCCTTCTCTCCCTGGGTATTTTGATGTCACTGACCACTCCTTTCTGGAAGCCCTCTACTCCTCTGGCATCCTATACACCGCTCTCCTTCTGACAGCTCGCTGCCTGTATCCCTCATGGGTATCTTGTTCCCGCTGTCTGCACACCGTGGACTTTCTACAGGCATCTTTCTTGGGAGTTCACTCCTTCTTTGTGTGTTTTCACTTCTTATCCAGGTTCCTATCTTTTGTGATTACAAGCCTCTGTCTCTAGTCTAATCATGCTCCTGGGCTCTCAGGGCACATTGGCAACCAGTTCTGGACTCCTCAGTACAGGTGCCCAGCTCTTGGGTCATGTTTTGTTTCATCCCTGTGGTCAACCACACTTCTCCCACCCCATTTCTGCCAGTGTGTTAGTCTCTCAATCATGTCAGACTCTTTGCGACCCCATGGACTATAGCTCACCAGGCTCCCCTGTCCATGGAATTCTCCAGGCAAGAATACTGGAGTGGGTTGTCATTCTCTTCTCCAGGGGATCTTCCCAACCCAGGAAATGATCCTGCAGTGCAGGCAGATTCTTTACCGTGTGAGCCACCAGAGAAGCCTTGTTTCTACTCATACATTTGCTATTTTTCCAAGTTCTCAGAACAGAAAACTGAGAGTTATCATTGTCTTTTCTCTCATGTATCAGTTTTGAAATGTCCCCTGGCTTCAATTCTTTCCTATTCATTCTTGGACCAAGAATCACCCTGATCCAGCCCTGATACCTAGATTTCTGCTAAGGACCCCCAGGTTTCACCTGCCACCAACCCTGAACTCTGAGACTGGACTCATCTTCACAAAACAGCATATCTCTTAATACTAAGTCATTAATATTATATCATCACCTAGGGCTTCTCAGGTGGCACAGTGGTAAAGAATCTGCCTGCCAGTGCAGCAGATGTGGGTTCCATCTCTGGGTGGGGAAGATCCCCTGGAGGAGGAAATGGCAACCCACTCCAGTATTTGTGCTTGGAAAATTGCATGGACAGAGGAGACCGGCGGGCTATAGTCCATAGGGTCGCAAAGAGTCGGACACGACTGAGTGACAGCACAGGGCCCCACCTACTCAGTTGTGTCCAGACTACACAGTACTGCTCAGACCCCACCCCAAAGAAGAATCAGCCTCAAGGGAATAGCAGGAGCACTAGTCAAAACTGGGAGGAGATCCTAGCCTGCTTGTGGAAAAGTGATTGAAGAAATTGAGTTTACAAACTCAAAGAAGGAAGGCTAAACATTTGAGCTTAATTTGAAAATCTAAAGAGCTTCTCTACAGCCAAGAAGGATCAGAAGTTGACTGACCCAGAGGGACATTTCTGGAACACAGGAACACAAGAAATCATGAGCTAGATTTTAGTAGAACTTTCCAACAGTCAGAGACATCCAAAGGTGAAATTGTGTTCTCCTCTGTCTATGTATGTTTCAACAGAGATTGATGATCACGGGTAGGGTTATTACAGAAGAGATCCACATGTGGGATTGGTGAGACGGGAAGAGTTTTTCTAAAAGGGCTTTAAAAAGTTCTTCCCTACCCAGAATTTCTATGCTGTTCTACCGAACTTCAATGCCCTCCATTACCTGACCTCACGTCTATATCCATCTTTCCCAGCATCCCCAGCATGTGTCCAGACAGGCCAGATTCTTCACTATCCAAACACACTCAGTGCAAAGTCTTTGCCCATTTGGCTTCTGGAACAAAGAATGCCTCTTGCTGATCCTTCAGATCCACTCAGTTGTCTCTGCTCTCTCCCACCTTTGACCCACATCTATTCGACCACACAGTTTTGTACTGTACTTTCTCTTTTTACCCTCAAATATTTCTAAGTGTGAATCGCTCATAGCCTTCTGATCTGATCATGATGCTTTTTTTGCACTTTTACAGTATGTAACACAGATCCTGGTGCACACTGGCCATTAATAAATATTTGATCAGTTAATTGATTAACCACTAGTACACACACATTTTCCCTGCCCACCTTGAATCTTACTCTGTTAGCCTTTCCATTCCAAAAAAAATGTCTTTGGAACTTCCCTGGCAGTCCACTGGTTAAGAGTTCACCTGCCAAAGTGAAGGACCCAGGTTCAATCCGTGGTCCGGTAAGATCCCATATACCATGGGCTTCCCTGGTGGCTCATGTGGTAAAAAATCTGCCTGCAGTGTGGGAGACCTGGGTCCGATTCCTGGGTCAGGAAGATCCCCTGGAGAAAGAAATGGCAACCCACTCCAGTATTCTTGCCAGGATAATTCCATGGCCAGAGGAGCCTAGTGGCCTACAGTCCACGGGATTGCAAAGAGTCAGACAGGACTGAATGACTAACACATGCACTTGGGGTAACTTAGCTTACAAACTGCAACTCCTGAAGCCTGAGTGCCTAGAGCTTGTGCTCTGCAACAAGAGAAGCCAACGAAATGAGAAACTGGTGCACCACAATGAAAAGTAGCCCCCTCTGGCTACAACTAGAGAATGCCTGCAAGCAGCTATGAAGACCTAGCGCAAACATAAATAAATAAATCACTTAAAACTGAAGCAAAAAAAAAAATGTCCTTGAAAGAAACATCCTGTGCATGCCTTCCCATTACACACTGACTATCCTAAGTATGACACTCAGAACCCATCACACCCTTATAACCAGTTACGTTTCTTCAACCCTTACCACGCAGCCATGTGCCTTGCTCTGGCCATAACAGACTCCCACTGTTCCCCGCCCGCCTGCCTAGAAGATGCCCTTCCCATCTTTGTTCATCTGGAAAATTCTTATTCAAAAAATCCCTATTCTTCAAAAGGCAACTCAAAAATCACCTTCTCAGTGAAGCTTTTCCTGATAACCTCTAAGGCGGCTCCTGCACCCCCTCCTCTGTGCTCCCATGACACTTTGGGCAGAACTTCATTATATCACTCGCCATATTTTATTATAGTTAATTGTGTACACATCTGCCTTCCCATTGTATGATGTGCTTGTCCTTCAAGGGCAAGGACAATGTCTTACCCATCTCTCATCCCTCTAGTACCCAGTGGAGTGTAAGGTATAGAGTAAGTATTTAATTAGTAGGAAAGGCTAGCGGGGGGTGGAATAGAAGGAAGGGGAAGGATAGAAAAAGGGATACAGGAAGGAAGGAAAAGAGAGGAAAAATCACAGGTGGTGAAGATGTTATGATAAGAATCTGATGAGGGACAAATGCATGGCCCACAGGTAATAAGTGACCAAGAAGTAAGTACTTTGTGTGACTTCATGGATCTAAAATAAGAGGGGGGATATTTGCCTTCTCTTAGGAACATCCATTCTGGTACCTGATCATGGCTTCTTTGCATTATTTGTTGGTGCTGCTGTTTAGTCACTAAGTCGTGTCCAGTTCTTTTGTGACCCCCATAGACTGTAGCCCATCAAGCTCCTCTGTCCATGGGATTTCCCAGGCAAGAATTTCGGAGTGGGTTGCCATGCCCTTCTCCAGGGGATCTTCCCAACACAGGGATCAAACTCAGGTCTCCTGAATTGGCAGGGAGATTCTTTACAACTGAGCCACCAGGGAAGCCCACCTTGTATTATAGTCTGTGTTACAGTCCATGGGGCCGCAAAGAGTCGACACGACTGAGAGACTTCACTTCACTCACTTCATCACTTCACTCACTTTATCACTGGAGAAGGAAATGGCAACCCACTCCAGTATTCTTGCCTGGAGAATCCCATGGACAGAGGAGCCTGGCAGGTCATGGTCCATGGAGTTGCAGAGAGTCAGACATGACTGAAGTGACTGAGCACAATTGAAGCAAATCTCTCTGTCTCTTGTGGGACCTTGAGATCCCCCTCTGTATAAGAGAGAAGGAAGAATTTCCATGAAGGATAAAGATCTTGAGTGATGGGATAACTTGATGTAAGAACTTAGGAGCATGTATTGCCAGGCATTATGGTTCATTAAGCCCACAGAAGAGGAAAAGTGTCCTGGACCTCACAGGACTGTCAGGATAAGTCAGAATAACTCTCTTTGGCACCAGTTCTCAGCGGAGTTGGTCCTCAAGAGAGCTCTGAGCCTGGGCTCTCTCCTTAGTCAATGCTGCTAATTGGAATAACAGGGAGCTGCAGTTAATCCAGAGCAGACTCAGGTACAACAGACATGTCTGATGAGCTATTGGGTGGTTCCCTTTGGCAGCTCATCTGTAGGAAGGAATGATGGGGACTTGGTAAGATAATTCACCATTAGGAAGAAAGTCTTTCAGACTCAGCAGCAGCACCAAGGGTTGGACTGTCATGGTAATATCCTGTGCAGCATGGGTTATGTCCCAGCTCAGCTACCCTGAGGACACAAGGGAAAAGTAGGTCTGTGTGTCTTTAAGTTGAAAAAGGTATTTCAGTAAATTCTGATTCTTTACGAATATAGGCAACCCTACCTGGAGATTTCCCCCAGTTGAGCACAGAGGGTACAATGTTCTCACTTCCTAAGAGCATTAGTGATTGAGCAGTGGTTTCAGATAACAGCACCCCCAGTGTTGTCATTTGGGGTGGGAAGTAAGCAAAGATGCTTGCTGAGCAGCAGAGATGGCAGATCAATAACAGACAGCAGCACCACTAAAGTAGCCCAGACTGAAATGCCTGCAGATACTACCCCTTTGGTAGTACAAAAATGTTCAAGAGAAGGAAAAGATTGCATGAGGAAGCAGAATTCAAAAGCAGCAAGCCTCAAAATTATTATTCAGGTGTCAGCACCTGAACCCCCAGAGAGGTGAGAGTCAAGACATTGAGAATACACTCTTTAACTGTTGTTGTTGTCATTGTTATTTTAACTTAAAAAAAATTTTTTTTTCACTGTTGAAATCTCCCAGACATTTAATGAAATAACAATAATCTTGTACAAATTCTTCCAAAGAAAGGAAATTTGTTTTATGAGGCAAACTTGTTTTATACAACCAACTGTGTTTAAATACAGAGGGTGATCGTGCAGGCCAGGAAAGGAAAACATAAAATAACACTGGCAGATCCAACTCATGACACTTATAGCCATGTTGTTCTCCAAGTTCAGGTTCTATGAGTGGGGCATCCACCCACTACAGACAAGAGGTTCCACCTGGGAGCCTTGGCTTCAGCCCTGAGGGTCAAGGACACTGAGGATGAGTTGCTGAGAGTGGGAGGCAGAGCTCAAAGTCCACCTCAAGGATGTCAGAACAGTTCTTCCTTCCATAGAGGTCCCTTAACATCAACAGAAAGAAATTTTAAAGGATCTCTAAGAAGGCAAACCCCTGGTCATTGTTAGTCCAGCCAAAAACTCTGCTTAGCACCAATTTTGTACGTCTGAGTGTCTGTTCCTGTGGCCTGGGCACAACCAATATTTCTTTTTTCTTTGTGCTATTTCTGGAACCCTTGACTTTTTGCCATCAAATATGAATTCCTCCAGATTATGTCTTCTAGATTTTTCCCTTTAACACTGTTGTTGTTTAGTCACTAAGTCACATCCAACTCTTTTGTGACCCCATGGACTATAGTCTGCCAGTCTCCTCTGTCCGTGGGATTATCCAGGCAAGAATACAGGAGTGGGTTGCTATTTCTTCTCCAGGGAAATCTTCCAGACCTAGGGATCGATCTCAGGTCTCCTGCATTGGCAGGCAGATTCTTTACCACTGAGCCCCCAGGGAAGCCCACTCAACACACTAACCTTTTTATAATATCCTAATTTCTTTCCTTTTTCATCTGCTCCACAATCTAACCCACTTCCATTTCCAGCCCCTCTGTCTTGAAAAAATTGGACTGATACAAGGAGGAAGTGAAGACCATAGAAAATTTGCCTGTCCAATGGTCCAGCACGCTTCTTCTCCAAGATGTTGAGATGTTGAGATGCCTCCACACCTGGCCCTGGACTCAGACCCATCTCTTTCCTCAGCCCCACTGCTTTCTGCTCATCTCAGAATCAAATATCCTTGGTCCTGTATGCTATTCTAGGTTGAAACGGTAATGGCTAACGCGAGTAAGTTGGAGCAGGTAATGGCATCTCACTCCAGTATTCTTGCCTGGGAAATCCTATGGACAAAGGAACCTGGCAGGCTACAGTCCATGGGGTTGCCAAGAGTCGGACACAACTGAGGTGACTGAGCACATATGCACACAATGCAAGTGAGTGGCTTATATTTTCCTGAGGCCTTTGGAAGTCACCAAGGCAAGAGAGTTCCATTCAAATCCTTCGGTAAGGGGTAGTTGAGAAAAGTGCCCACATTTTAGTTCTGGGGAAAGTACCATGACCAAGCTGCTGGGAGACCCATGTCCTGAGAGACACACCCCACCTACTCCCTACTCCACACCTATTGTGTCCTGTCCTAGCCTGTCTCAAGTTTGGGTCAGTGTCTCTGCCTCACTGCTCGTGGGGGGTCTCCACAATGGGGCCAGTCACCAGCCCCATAGGGCTTTGTCTCAAACCCATAGTGGCTGATTGTTCCAGAAAAAAGCTTACTTACTTGGAAATTCCCTGGTGGTCCAGTGGTTAGGACCCCTCGTATCCACTAGAGCAGGCATGGGTTTGATCCCTGGTCAGGGAAATAAGATCTCACATGCCATGTGATACAGCCAAAACAAAGGATTAAAAAAAAGAAACTTACTTATGCACACCTCCACTTTCTTTCCAGTACGTTGGCCACCTGTTACAAAAAGCTGACACATTAGGAAAGATCTTGATGCTGGGAAAGATTGAAGGCAAAAGGAGAAGAGGGCGGCAGAGGATGCGATGGTTAGATAGGATTACTGACTCGACCAACCTGAATTTGAACAAACTCTGGGAGATAGTGGAGGACAGAAGAGCCTGGCATACTGCAGTCCATGGGGTTACAAAGGGTAGGACACAACTTAGTGACTGAACAACACCTTTCTCTCTGCCTCTCTCTTTCTCATAATTCTTCACTCACGCTTACCTGTCTCAAAGACAGTTTCATGGATTTTTTCAATGGGGTCTATAAAAAAATAAGAGAAATTTCATCCCTCTGGATGGCTTTTGAGACAGTTATAAATGACTAATCTTGGAAATCTGGATGGAAAGAATTTCCCAGCTGTTCTTCTTAAAGCTAAGCATGCAAACAGACGCTTCACAAAGGGAGAGGGCAGCGGGGATGGCAGGGGGCCACTGAGAAAAGTGAGGAGTAGAATAAATGTTGTCTGACTAGGAAATGAGACCCGGAGACGAGAAACTCTACTCCAAACCCTCCTCAGGCCATAAAGACTCAATCACACGCCTTCCCATAATGGCACGTCCCACACGACATGTGTAAACAACAGAGGGGCTCCAGGGAGCCAGGTGATGAGCAGGGGAGGAAGAGGGATGAATCAGTCTGAACTCCAAGGATCTCAGTTCCAAGTCTGTGAAGCACCCCCTCCCAAGTCTGGATTTGGGGAAAGTGTGCCTCAGTTTCCCCATTTGCAAATAATTATAACCAAAGCTAACAGCCACGGAGGCTTCTCTATATGACACTGCAAAGTTCTTTATGTGTATTCATTAACTTTCTCCTCACAACAACCCCACAAGGCAAGTCCTATTATAGATCTCATTGTACAGATGAAAAAACTAAGGCTTGGAGAGATTAAGTAACCAGCCAGAGTAATAGCATGCACCTGTGATTCAGACCTGAGTCTGCCTAATTTTCCACACTGCTTGCCTAGAGGCTTGTATGACAGCCATTGCATCTTATTATTCCCTGGCCTACAGGCATCACCTTCTCCCCTCCATGGTTCATTCTGCTAATCATCAGACTGGAGGCAGAAGGAAGGTGAATGAGTTTCCATAGGCTGGTCAATTAGAAAGGTTCAGTTCAGTTCAGTGGATCAGTGGTGTCCAGTTCTTTGTAATCCCATGGACTTCAGCAATGCCAGGCTTCCCTGTCTATCACCAACTCTGGGAGCTTGCTCAAACTCATGTCCATCGAGTTGGTGATGCCATTCAACCATCTCATCCTTTGCCATCCCCTTCTCCTCTTCTTTCAATCTTTCCCAGCATCAGGGTCTTTTCCAATGAGTCAGCTCTTCACATCATGTGGCCAAAGTATTGGAATTTCAGCTTCAGCATCAGTCCTTTCAATGAATATTCAGGATTGATTTCTTTTAGGATTGACTGGTTTGATCTCCTTACAGACCAAAGGACTCTCAAGAGTCTTCTCCAATACCACAGTTTAAAAGAGTCAATTCTTTGGTGCTCAGCTTTCTTTATGGTCCAACTCTCACATCCATACATGACTACTGGAAAAACCATAGCTTTGACTAGAAGGTCCTTTGTCAGCAAAGTAATATCTCTGCTTTTTAATATGCCATCTAGGTTTTTCATAGCTTTTCTTCCAAGGAGCAAGTGTCTTTTAATTTCATGGCTGCAGTCACCATCTGCAGTGATTTTGAAGCCCAAGAATTAGAAAGTTAGCCAGTGCCAACGACCAATGCACATGGATAACATTTGAAGTTCATAAGGTTTTCTTATCTGTGCTCTCTTTTGGCTGTCACAGTAGGCTAAATCTATAAAGAGAGGCCGGTTTCCCTGTCCATAAAATGAGCGTAAAGTTGATACAAAGATGAGGTGATGCCCCTTTTGCTCAAGGGGCTTGAGCAGTGTCAGGCATATAATTTGCATTTTTCTTTTTAAAAAAAAAGTTTTTATGTGGACCATTTTTTAAGTCTTTATTGAATTTTTAAAGTCTTTATTACAATATTGCTTCTGTTTTATGTTTTGGTTTTTCTGGCCATGAGGCATGTGGAATTTTAGCTCCTTGACCAGGGATCAAACCTATGCCCCCTGCATTGGAAGGTGAAGTCTTAATCACTGGACCACCAGGGATGGCCCCAGAATTTACTCTTTCAAGAAATGTGAGGTCCCTTCCAACACTCTCCAAAGTGATAGGACAAATAAGCAGCAAGGACTGTGGTCTTACAACTGCAGTTCCACCCAGCCAAGCATGTCTTGGAATCCCTTGCCTCTTCTCTAGACTTCCTTTCTCCCTTCCCCTTTCTGATCCTCCCTACCCACCTCCAACACCTCATAACTTCAAGTCCTAAGTGGATTTAGGTGCTATGTTTTAAGGTAAGAATCTAAAAGTAGACCCAGGTTTGAAATGGGTAAGGAATGCTTTGGGGTGACAGCATGAAGAGGTCTTTAGGGAAAGAAGGGCTCAGGTCACTGAGGGGAGAAAAGGCACATGGCACTGAGAGATGGACAGGTGAATGCACACCAGTCAGTCAGGGGTGAGCAGAGTGCATGCATACACATGTATACACACACACACACACACACACACACACACACACATACCAGCAGGGGCCTGGGTAGAGCATACCTCTGGCAATAGTAGTTTCAGCAGATGAGCCTCTGCTCACTCTAGGAAAGAGCTACTCAGGCAATCTGGTCGTCAGGAAACACTCCTTTTTAGGGGCATGTGTCAAATATGTTTATGTAGCCAAGTGTGTCTGAGGACCAGCCCCCTCTGCTGCCTCTAAAGTACCTCCACAGTTCCTTAGGGCTCCACAGAACACACTTTGAGAAACACAGCCTTAAACCAGAGAAGGAAGAGATGCAGAATTTTGAGGTTGGGAGCCAGAGGGAACCATGGTTGACCTTCAAACCACACAATGTGGGCAGTTGCCAATGTGGCTTTGGAGGGGTGGGATACCTGGGTCTTTAGTGACTTGGTGGAGTCCCTGCTCCAGTGCTCAGCTGTCATACCCACACTCCTTGCTTTGGGAGAGATGGATAAACCCTTGCTTTATTTAGGCCACTTCATTTGAATTCCCATTACATGCAGGTCAACTGGGGCCCTAAATGATCCATCATGCTATTCATTCCTCTCCTGGCCTCCTGCATCCCAGACTGACCTCCCAGTCTGATGCTCACTCTTTCCCCTGGACCTGACATCACTTATTCTCTTCATCCACACAAATCACTCAAGATGCCTTCCCTGCCAGATTCATTGCAGTATCCCCAGGTCTCAGATCCATGCTTGGCACATAGTAGGCACCCAACAAATACTTCTTAAGCAGCAAAATGAATTATCTAGGCAGCTCTGCCCTGTTTCATTATTCTATAGCTCTTCAATCTCCATCTCAAACCCTGACCCCTTGGTCCTCTATTGTCTCATATTTCTTGTTGTCCACGCAAGACCGCTATTTGGGTGACCTTCCAACCCCTGTAACAAAGCTTGTCTAAAGCAGAGCTTGTTATCTTTCCTTCCAAACCAGAGCCCCTTTCCACCTTTCCTATGATTGCTGGCAGCTCAATTAGCCTTAGGATAGCACCATCATTGCTCTTCATTTTTCTCTTTGTTTTTGGCATTTACTCCCTCTTTGGGTCCCGCCTGTTCTTTCTCAGCAAGGGCTCCCAAACTCCAAGCTCTCCCTTCCCATCCCCACTCCTGAGCCAGGTGAACCTTCAGTGCAGGAAGCCTCAGCAGGTGTCCTTCATGACGTCACCCAGCATCACTCCTGCCTTTTCCCTGATACAGATGTGCTCCAAAGTGAGTGCTGGATGGTTGACCCCTACACTGGCTTCTCCTAGGGGAGATAGGCCATCTGTGTCCTGTCTTTCCATGATAAGCACAGTAATTTCCAGGCCCTTCTTAATTCTCCAAGTGTCTTTCACCCTCAAAACCAATCTGAAAACATATCCCCTCTCTGCTGCCTTCACATCCCCCATTCTCTGTCCCTCTCTCCTGATTCTGGACCACTGCCCTTCACTGAGTGACATCCACATGACGACTGGGGAAAGGGCCATGATGGGGAATCACTGGTGATCTCAAAACCTTCTCATGGGAACAGATGGTCCTGGCTCATGCACCTCCTGCTGCTGCGGACTTCCCAGGTTTTGTTCTTCACCTCTGCCTAGAAAACACTTCAAAGTTCCTGTTCCCTTCAGTGTTTACCATGAAGTGCTATCTTCCAAATAAACAGATAAACAAAAAAAGAAAAATGTCTCCCCAGAGGCAAGCCCAGTTTATTTTCTTCAACACCACCCCCAAACTCCAATCCTCAACCTACCTAAAAGTGTTCTTCACCTGGAGAATGGGTGAGAGGATTTCTACCCACCTTAGCATGCTCTCTGGGTATAACTGTATGTCCAGGATGACTCCTTGGGTTTCCTGCACTCTCTGACCACCCACACTGCTCAGAGTCTATCTGTGTTGACTGATGTATGCAGGGCTAATCCCCTTCCTGAGAAAAAACTTGGGATTTGGACATACACAGGTGACATTGATGGGGTCTTCATGGAAGTCAGACTGCAGTGAGGAACTCCAGTCACCACTGAATCAATCTGGATACAGGGCCTGAGCAGCAGATAGAACGGCTCTGCACAGTGTGAGGCCACCACTATGTGCGCTCAGTCAGTCCAGCCCTGCTGGTGGCCAGGATGCTCTTCTGCAGAAAAAAAGGCTGTGTCTATGCCTTCCCAGGTGGTTCAGTGGTAAAGAACCCACCTGCCAATGCAGGAGAGGCAGGTTTGACCCCTGGGTCGAGAAGATACCCTGGAGCGAGAAATGGCAACCCACTCCCATGTTCTTGCCTGGAAAATTCCATGGACAGAGGAGCCTGGTGGATTACAGTCTATGGGGTCACTAACAGTGGGATGTGACTGAGCATGTATGCACAGTTAAATGAGCTGCAAAGTCTTAGGGTTCAAACAAGTCTGTGCTGATCCCTTATAAGGAAGTCATGTAGCAAGAGAGGAACCTCTTCTTCTCCCATTTTGCAGATGCTCAGCATATAGCCATCCAGAGCAAGTGGAGATGGCTGCCTTCAACAGATCACCTGAGCAGAGTGACGATGGGAGCACAGCCAAGAAGCAAGTGGCATCAGCAGAGGAGGAGAGCAAAGAGATTCACGAGAGCACCATGACACCCCAGGCACTGCCTGAGATGGATGGGAGGAGCCATGGGAGGGTGAGGGAGGAGGGGTGGGGGAAGGATGGACTCAAGTTCCCAGAAGTGAACTCTCCAGTACCAGGAACCAGGCCCACAGATCACTGTGACCTCATTGCACCCGCAGGCAGTGAAGTGAAGGAGCATTCAGATTACATAAAGTATCCTCCAAGTCAAGGTACGTCAAACAAGTCCAAAGAGTGAAGTAGGGAGAAGAAAAACAAAACACCAGGGCTTCCCAAGCATTGAGTACATTTGAGTACAGACAGTGCTTGGTCAGACACTGCTTGAAGGGGGTTGGTTGGGAGAGGAAAGATGTGGCAGGAAGTCAGCCCCTAGATCCCAATCCCCCAGCCTATCCTAAGCCATCACAGTGCTTGGAGTCATGGGTAGTTCAGAGTGGTTCAAAAACAGTGGATGCCTTGGAGACTGGTGATTCTAATTCCTCTGTTTCATCAATGGGCCAACAAGTTTTGCACAGAAGGAAATAATCAGAAGTGGCATTTGGATGGCACATTATACAGGGCCTCCATTAGTCTGCATAATTCTCATAATATCCTCATGAGATATGGCTATCCTTGCTTTAAAGAGAAGAAATAAAGGTTCAGCAACATCAAATAGCACCCAAGTTGCCCTGGCTTCCCTGAATACCTTGCTTTGTTAAAGGGGGATGTGGTGGGGGTGGGAGAGTGTTGGTTATGAGAACTTGATGAAATACTGTCAGCCCTTTAACCAGTAAATATGAGGCATATGAAAACACATTCAATATTTTTAATTACAAATTGGGCAGATTTTTAAGAATTGGAAAGTCCCATAAAATAGTAAGAAAATGTGAGACTCAGAACAATTTAGGAAATATCTTGTCCAGTGTTTGATGTACATTAAAATTCATTTAAAATATATGCATGTGGACCCCACCCATAAACTACCAAATCTGGATTTCTGGGGGGACTCCCTATATCCAAGCTGCCCAAGTGATTCTGCTGTCTGTGAAGGTTTGAGAACTAACAATCTAGGTTATTTGTTGTTTAGTCACTAAGTCATGTCTGACTCTTTTGCAACCCCATGGACTGTTGACCGTCAGGCTCCTCTCTCCAGGGATTTCCCAGGCAAGAATACTGGAGTGGGTTGCCATTTCCTTCTCCAGGGGATCTTCCTGACCCAGGGATTGAACCCAAGTCTCCTGCATTGGCAGGCAGATTCTTTTTTTTTTGTAAATTAATTGATTTATTTTAATTGAAGGCTAAACACTTTACAATATTGTAGTGGTTTTTGCCATACATTGACATAAATCAGCCACGGGTGTACATGTGTCCCCCATCCTGAACCTCCCCTCCCACATCCCTCCCCATCTCATCCCTCAGGGGCCCTCTCACGTCTCATGCATCGAACCTGGACTAACAATCTATTTCACATATGGTAATATGTGAAATATTAGCATGTTTCAATGCTAATAAGATAGCATGTTTCAATGCCATCTCTCAAATCATCCCACCCTCACCTTCTCCCACATAGTCCAAAAGTCTCTTCTTTACATCTGTGTCTCTTTTGCTGTCTCGCATATAGGGTCATTGTTACCATCTTTCTAAATTCCATATATATGTATTGGTGTTTTTCTTTCTGACTTACTTCACTCTGTGTAACAGGCTCCAGTTTCATCTACCTCATTAGAACTGATTCAAATGCATTCTTTTAAATAGCTGAGTAATATTCCACTGTGTATATGTACCACAGCTTTCTTATCCATTCATCTGCTGATGGACATCTAGGTTGCTTCCATATCCTGGCTATTGTAAACAGTGCTGTGATGAACATTGGGGTACACGTGTCTCTTTCGATTCTGGTTTCCTTGGTGTGTATGCCCAGCAGTGGGATTGCTGGGTTGTATGGCAGTTCTATTTCCAGTTTTTTAAGGAATCTCCACACTGTTCTCCATAGTGGCTGTACTAGTGTGTATTCCCACCAACAGTGTAAGAGGGTTCCCTTTTCTCCACACCCTCTCCAGCATTTATTGCTTGTAGACTTTTTGATAGCAGCCATTCTGACCGGGGTGAGATGGTACCTCATTGTGGCTTTGATTTGCATTTCTCTGATAATGAGTGATGTTGAGCATCTTTTCATGTGTTTGTTAGCCATCTGTATGTCTTCTTTGGAGAAATGTCTGTTTAGTTCTTTGGCCCATTTTTTGATGGGGTCGCAGGCAGATTCTTTACCACTGAGCCAACAGGGAAGCTGGATGTAGGTTATAGCTTACTTTAATTTATAATTATCAAGACAAATAATTAAATCGTTTGTAAAAGCCACGTTTCTTGATTGCTGTCATGTTTTTCTCTGATAATAGGGGCAGATCTTCATAAGGACTGACTCTCTGCCACATACTCTGATGTAATTTTCATAAAAAAATACTTCAAGGTATTATTACACTCACTTTAAGAAAGTAGGACCTAAAGTTCAGAGCAGTGGAGTGATTTGGTTGCTATTAAGCGTCCTCGTTAATATATGGCAAAGCTGGGCTCTGCCTCCAAGTCCAGGGTCAGTCCACTGTACCTGGGACATCATCCTCCTTGGCTGGAGGCTGGGTTGGGAGGATCCGGAAGTGTGTCGCATGACTCCAAAAAGAAAAAGCTTGATTCTTAGCATAGGTCCCGACATTTCTTACAGCAGCAAATAAAGCCTTTTGAGAAGAAGCTGGTGAGGAAAAAAGATGAAGAGCACGTATGGCTTCGATAAAGCCTAGAAGGAACAGGGAGCTTCTCTGCTAAAGAATGAGGAGACATTAGAGAGGGAGTTGGAGGTGATGGAGATAAGAGTCGATGGAGAAAGGGAGGCCTGCTTGAGGAATGTGAGTAGCTTGGAGCCGGCATCTGCGGAAAGTGAAGGAGGTGCTGCGAAAGGGAAATCGCGTGGAAGGAGAGGAAGGAAACTTCCAGACGGAGGGGAGGGGTTCAAGGATATGGCTGCAGTGAATGATGGGGGCAGTATGAGAGCAAGAGATGAGTGAGGTGTGGGGAGGGGGAGACGAGGAGTGGGCTCATTATTTCTAAGCCAAACTCAATCAAACCTGCAACTAATAAGCTTTTAGAGATATGCTCTGTTCCCACAGTTCTCCAAAGTTTGATCTCAGGATCTTTTTACATTCTAAAAAGTTATCAGCCCAAGAGCATTGTTTATGTAGGTTAGAGGTATCAACAGTCATCTTATAAATCAAAAGTGGCACATGTAAAATATATATTTTTTTAAATTCATTTAAAAGTAGTAATAAACTCATTCATGCTAATACAGATAATATATTTTTATGAAAAATGTATTTTCCAAACTGAGTGAGCCAAAGATCATTATTATCCATGTTTGCTCATCTCTTTAGGTCTGACTTAATAGAAGACGCTGGCTTCTCACAACTGCTATGACATTCAGTGTTGCCATATGTTGTTTTGACTGAAGAGTATTGAATAAACTCTGGCTTCACACACATATGCAGTTGAAAGGGGGGAGAGTTAATATTAATCTCCTTCTCAGATAACTGAGGGCATTCTTCTTTGACACAACCTCACAATTCAACAAATGGTAGTTTCTTAAAGGTTATTTGTGACATGGAATCTGAAACCCTATCCACAAGGTTTCTGTATCCTCTTACTTTTAGATGCAATTGAGCTCATTTGCACCTTGAGTGGGTGTTTCTCCCAAGCGTGATTTGTAACATTATGTCTTGGTCGTTTGGAAAATGTTGGCCCCCTGAGCTCTTCAGATCTTCCAAATGTACTATAGAAGATCCACTGTACAAATCTGTGTGCAGGGCATACCTATATTAAGTTAACCTTAAAAATGTATCCCAGTATACATTGTTGTTGCTGCTGTTTAGTCACTAAGTTGTGTCTGACTCTTGCAGCCCCATGGACTGTCGCCCACCAGGCTTCTCTGTCCATGGGATCTCCAAGGCAAGAATACTGAAGTGGGACTCTTGCAGCCCCATGGACTGTCGCCCACCAGGCTTCTCTGTCCATGGGATCTCCAAGGCAAGAATACTGAAGTGGGTTGCCATTTCCTTCTCCAGGGATCTTCCTGATCCAGGGACTGAGCCTGCGTCTCCTGCACTGGCAGGCAGGTTCTTTACCATTGAGCCACCAGGGAAGCCCCCAATATACATTAGGTGCAGACAGATACTGTTTGATTCCACTTATATGAGGTACCTGGAATAGTCAAATTCACAGAGTCAGAAAGTACATTGGTGGATGTCAGGATCCGGGGACTGGGGAGGAGAGGAGCGGAGAATGGGAACTTAGTGTTCAATGGGGACGAAGTTTCAGTTTAGGAAGGTGAAAAACTTGGGAGATACATGCTTTAGAGTTGCACAACAATATGAATGTACGTTGTGCCACTGAACTGTGTAGTTGAATATGGTTAAAATAGCATGTTTTGTATTATGTGACTTCTACTACAATAAAAATTTTTTAATAAATTAATTAAGAAGAAAAGAAAACCCATTGTACATTTGTGAGCAAGTGAGCAAGGCAGGTGCTAATGATTTTGAAGTAGCCTTGACCTCACAGGCCCTCTGAGAGGGTCTCAGGGAATCCAAGGGCCCCAGATCATACTTTGAGAATCCCTGTTTTTGTTCATTGAAAAGTGTTCTGAATTGGGAATCAGACAACCCTGGGAACTAGATCAGAGTCTACTTCTCATTAGCTTGGACATACCCTTGAACTTCTCTGAGCCTCTTCAGCCAAACTAGGTGGCTAGATCTTTCTTAAAATTTCCCCAAGAATCCCTCCCACCAAGCCTTCCTTTGCTCTGTCTGAAATATAATTCTCCAAATGCCACCTGTGTCACCGCCCCCCGCCCCTTCTGGGGGACTAGTTGCTTGACCAACTCTTCTTAGGTCCTCGGCTGCCTTTGTGTGGATCTCTCTCGGGTTTCTTATCTCATTCTGCTCTGAATGAGATTGTCATACTGAACGATGTCAGTCAGACAGAGAAAGACAAATATCATATGGTATCGCTTATATGCAGAATCTAAAAAAATAAAATGATACAAAGTAACCTATTTACAAAACAGAAATAGAGTCACAGATATAGAAAACAAATTTATGGTTACCAAGGGAGAAGGCGGTGAGGGATAAATTGGGAGATTGGGATTGACATATGCACACTACTCTATATTAATATGTTGTTGCTTAGTCACTGAATCGTGGCTGACTCTTTGCAACCCCATGGATTGTAGCCTGCCAGGCTCCTCTGTCTATAGGATTTCCCAGGCAAGAATACTGGAGTGGGTTGCCATTTCCTTCTCCAGAGGATCCTCTTGACCCAGGTATCTAACATGCACCTCCTGTATTGGCAGGCATATTCTTTTACCACTGAGCCACCGGGGACTATATCAATATAAAAGTTAACAAATAAGAACCTACTGTATTGCAGGGAACTTTATTCAGTGTTCTTTAATGACCTGTATGGGAATGGAGTTTAGAAGAAAATATATAAGTATATGTATGACTTCCCAGATGGTGCAGTGGTAAAGAACCCGCCTGCCAACGCAGGAGATGCAGGAGACATGGGTTTGATCCCGGGGTCGGGAAGATCACTTGGAGGAGGAAATGGCAACCCACTCCAGTATTCTTTTCTGGACAAGTCCATGGACAGAGGAGCCTGGTGGACTACAGTTCATGGGGTCTCAAAGAGCTGGACATGATTGAGCACCCACAATCTAGAAACGATCAATGACTGATTTACTAACACAACACTGTAAATCAACTATACTCCAATTAAAAATTAATTTAAAAAAAGAAAATGACCAGAGTGCTTATCTAGCATCACCACCCCACTCCACACTCCCACCTCTCCCCAACCACACGGTGCATCCCTGAAAAGCAGAGACCAACAGTCTTATTCATGTTTGTGTCTCCTTCAGCCCAGTGCCTAATGTGAAGTAGGCGCCCTGTGGAAGTGAAATTAATTGGTTAGCATGTTTCAGAAAGATCTATCTGTAAGGCTGAATGGATATTTATGGGAGAAGAGGCAGGGAAGAGGTGACTGGGAGGTGAAGGAAGAGGAATGACAGTAAATGGAAATAATGAGAAGACGGATAGAAGGAGACAGAGAGGAGAGGTCACAGTTTGTACCTATAGGTCACGGAGCTAGACGAACTGGGGATGGGACCAGGGCGTGGTGAGAAGATAAGAAGGACATTTTAGGGTGGATTTAGACGACTAAGGGAGGCGGGATGCTTGGGAACTGGCATTCCATTGAATTAAGAAAAATAAAGCATACTTGGGATGACAATCCTAAGAGGCTAGTGGGCAGAGGGGGCTGAGCCCTGGGAGGCACTGGGATGAGATGCATGCTTGAGTGAGGGGCGTGAACAGGGATGGAGGAAGTCAGTCCATGTGGCCATGTTCCTAATTCTCTCTGCTAACAATTTCGAGGATGCTGCTGGCTCCTAGGTACCTCAAAAACCCGTTGCCAGCTCCCACTCATCTGGTGCAGGATGAGTCCGCACGAGGCGCAAGTGGAAAAGAGCAAGACACTCCAAACCTCTATTTTTTCTCTTCAAATATTTGCAGAGAGGGAGTGTGGCGTGGGCACAGGAAATACGGTGCTTATTGCTCACACTACATTAAAATTCAGATTGGCTTGTGCAATATCCCCGGCATAACTGCTCTGTGCTGATATTTTTATAACTCTTAATATCAAACAAATTGCCTCTTCACTGAGACAGTTTAATGTGACGGGGGCTGTACCCGCCAGCTTCCTCACGCCGGCCCCATAAAGATCACCGTTCTGTTACTGGGAACAGAGGAGCCGTGAATTTCCTATCAAAAATATGGCTGGATTATGCAGAGTAAATCTTGGACCATATTAAAGGGATCACAGTGTTTTAATTTCTTTTCTCCCCCCCACTCCCCCGCCACATCCTCCACCGCATCTTTTCTTACTAATAAAATGAAGTGAGGGGCCTCCAGATTGAGTCAGTCATGAATCATCTTTTTTGGCTGAGATCCCTATTTTTGTCATATTCATGCCTCTTCCCCAGTCATTATGGATGCCTTCTGCCCCACCCACCCACCCGCAATAGATGTCACTTCTCTCTTTCATGATCTGAGGGAGAAAGAGATTTGAATGGATTTTCCTAGGAAATCCTCACCATGCTGTCAACTGCAAGGTCAAGAGAGTCCTCTCATTTGGGCTTCCCTAGTGGCTCAGTGGTTAAAAAAAAAAAAGAAAGAAAGAAAAGAAAAAATATCTGCCCGCCAATGCAGAAAACACGGAAGATGCAGGTTCAATCCCTGGGTGGGTAATAAACTCTAAAGGAAGGCATGGCCACCCACTCCAGTATCCTTGCCTGGAAAATTCATAGATGGAGGAATCTGGTGGGCTACAGTCCACGGGGTCGCAAACAGTTGGCCACAACTGAGCACGCACACACTTATTTGGGCAGGTTTTGTCTCAATGGCAGCAGCACAGTAGTGAGAGAGCCATGGATAATATTCTACTCTGCCTCTCAAGCTCTTTTCATCAGAGACCCCCTTTACTACCCACCATGAACTCCTACGTGATTAGAAAAAAACGATTGAGTTTATTAGACAATTGGCTCTTCCTTCCATATATTAATCAAAGACCTAGAAAAATGTTAATCAGAGCAATCCATTTGAGATAATAAGTAGAGGTATCATAGGGCTTCCCTGGTGGTCCAGTGGTTAAGAATCTGCCTGCCAATTCAGGGGACACCGGTTTGATCAATGGTTCAGGAGGATCCTGCATGCCACAGAGCAGCTAAGCCCATACCCCAAAACTATTGAGCCTACACACTGCAACTACTGAAGCCTGAGCACCCTAGAGCCTGTCTCTGCAACAAGAGAAGCCATCGTAATGAAAAGCCCTTGCACTGCAACAGAGTAGCCCCTGCTCACCACAACTAGAGAAACCCCTGGAGCAGAAGGAAGACCCGTATTTATTTTTAGCCAAAAATAAATAAATTTTAAAAAGAAATATCATAAGTTGGTAGAAATTAATTTAAAGCAAAGAAATTGACATTGTACTATCCCATGATGATTTATGGTAGGTAATCCACATACTTTTTCAAATATTGAAAATAGTTCATGGACTCTCCTCTCCTGTCATTACTGTTCCTCCCACTCAGGAAACTGAAGTTTGTAACAAGTGATGTAAGGTGTCCTTAAGGGCCCCAAGAAGTAGATTGAAATGTTGCATCCATAGAAATCAGTGTATTTGTTTATAATTAAAATGCTGACGACAGCACAAACTCAAGGAGCAAATGATCAGATTGTTTGGCCTCAGCTATCAGCGTTCTTGAGACCTGCAAACTCCAGGCTGACAGAGACATAAAGATGGACACCTTACTCTCCAAGGAAGGGAGACGACCTTCACCTCAAAAGTGCCCAGTAACTTGGGTTACCTGTGTTGGTCACTGAATTCCAAAGTTTGTTTGTTTTTTTAATAAAAGTGTACTTATTTTATTTTAAATAAAAGTGTACTTATTTTATTTTAAATAAAGTGTACTTATTTTATTTTAAATAAAGTAAAGTGTATTTATTTTAAATAAAAGTGTACTTATTTTATTTTAAATAAAATTTTATTTATTTTATTGCTGGCTGCACTAGGTCTTTTTCTTGTTTCGCAGGCTTTTGTCTAGTTTTGGAGAGAGGGGGCTACTCTCGCATTGCAGTGTGCAGGTTTCTCTTTGTGGTGTGTTCTCTCGTCGATGGAGCACGGGCTCTACAGCACAGGCTCAATAGTTGTATCTTGCATGGGCTTAGTTGCCCTATGGCACGTGAAATCTTCCCCAGTTCAGTTCAGTTCAGTTCAGTCGCTCAGTCGTGTCCGACTCTTTGTGACCCCATGAATCACAGCACACCAGGCCTCCCTGTCCATCACCAACTCCCAAAGTTCACTCAGACTCACGTCCATCGAGTCAGTGATGCCATCCAGCCATCTCATCCTCTGTCATCCCCTTTTCCTCCTGCCCCCAATCCCTCCCAGCATCAGAGTCTTTTCCAATGAGTCAACTCTTCACATGAGGTGGCCAAAGTACTGGAGTTTCAGCTTTAGCATCATTCCTTCCAAAGAAATCTCAGGGCTGATCTCCTTCAGAATGGACTTGTTGGATCTCCTTGCAGTCCAGGGAACTCTCAAGAGTCTTCTCCAACACCACAGTTCAAAAGCATCAATTCTTCAGCCCTCAGCTTTCTTCACAGTCCAACCCTCACATCCATACATGACCACTGGAAAAACCATAAACCCCTGTCTCCTGCAATGGCAGGCAGATTCTTTACCACTGAGCCACCAGCAAAGTCCAGTGAATTTCAAATTTTCCCCCAACATCTTTACACTTCAAATCCCTTTCTTTTCCACTCATATGATACTAGACCCACTAGACTCTTAGGGTGATGCCACCATTTTCAAGTGTTACATTTTAGGACACTTTGAAATTAGTAGATTTCAAAATTATATAATTAATTTGGTTCACGTTTTATTTGCAGACTTCTTACAAGGATTCAAGGACTTCCTTGGTGGCTCAGACGGTAAAGCGTCTGCCTGCAATGCAAGAGACCTGAGTTTGATTCCTGGGTCGGGAAGATCCCCTGGAGAAGGAAATGGCAATCCACTCCAGCACTCTTGCCTGGAAAATCCCATGGACGGAGGAGCCTGATAGGCTACAATCCATGGGGTCACAAAGAGTCGGACACGACTGAGCGACTTCACTTTTATTTCACTTTACAAGGATTCAAGCTGAATAATCCTTTTCTTCAAATACTGTATCTTTGTTGGTTCTTATAACAGCTAAAGCCTAATCTACCTCTCTTGCTGGCAGAACATTCTCAAATTGTCCTGGTGGGTAGATTCAGGTGGTCTTTGAAACCTTGAAAAGTTCTAGAAGAACTGATCCACAGTGGGCTGTCAGATCAGAACTCCTGGAGTTGTTAACTTTTAAATATGTCATGTCTTATTCTTATAAAACCAGGAAGGAGCAGAGATTACCACTTTTATCACTGACTATGACAAAAAAAAATAGTATAATCTGCACCATACTAAGATTGGCATCGCTTTATAACAGTGAAAATTTGGAAATAATCAAAATGAAAAAACCATGTGCCTTGTTCTTAATAAAGAAGCCATACATGGAACATACAAACATACAATTGATAAACTGTTTCCATTTAGAGGAATAGTGAATATCATAAAAAGGGATGCACAATATAATATTGTAAAGCATATCAAAAATATGTACAATATGACCCTTTTTCTTTTCAAACTCAGACAGACACCAAACTAAAGAACTGGTAGGTGAGTTTTCTTTTCTTGTCCAAGCTTATCTCTATTTTCTTCACATTTGACAGAACAATAAATGTACTGGGGTTTTTTCACATTATCTTTCAGCCCTCCTACTTAATTTATTTCAACTTCTACATTTCAACTTTTAATTTTTGAGAAAGAATTCTTTCTTGTTTACTAAAAGGGAAATTAAGACTTCATAAACAGAAAAAAAAAAAACAGATAAATACAAAACAGAGTTACAGAATAATTACTGCTCTCCCAGAGATAAGAGAAGATACTGTATCCATTAAAATGTATTGTTTTTAAAATAAGGAAAAACACGTCCTGAAAAACTGGCTCCAGGGCACATCCCATGGGAGTTGAAAATGAAGCCCTGAGTTTGAAAGACAGTCTTGTGTTGGTGCAATCACTGTGTCCACAAATAGTATTTAGGGCCTACAGTGGCTAAGTTGTGTCCAACTCAGCGACCCCATGGACTGTAGCAGCCAGGCTGCTCTGTCCTCCACTGTCTCCCTGAGTTTGCTCAAATTATGTCCATTGGTTGGTGATGCGGTCTAATCATCTCAACCTCTCCTACCCTCTTCTCCCTTTGCCTTCAATCTTTCCCAGCATCAGGGTGTTTTCCACTGAGTCCTCTCTTCACATCAGGTGGCCAAAGGATTGGAGCTTCAGCTTTAGCATCAGTCCTTCTATTGAATATTCAGGGTTGATTTCCTTTAGGACTGACTGCTTTGATCTCCTTGCAGCCCTGAGTGAATGAGTGAGTGAAGTCGCTCAGTCGTGTCCGACTCTTTGCAGCTCTGTGGACTGTAGCCCACCAGGCTCCTCCAACCATGGGATTCTCCAGGCAATAATACTGGAGTGGGTTGCCATGCCTCCCTTCAGAGTTCATTACCCACCCAGGGATTGAACCTGTGTCTCCCGTGTCTTCTGCATTGGCAGGCAGATATTTTTTCTTTTTTTTTTTTAACCACTGAGCTTTAGCATTTTGCCATTTCCTTCTCCAGGGGATCTTCCCAACCCAGGGATCGAACCCAGGTCTCCTGCATTGCAGGCAGACTCTAACCTCTGAGCCACCAGGGAAGCCCTTGCAGCCCTGCTGCTGCTGCTGCTGCTGCAGCCCTAAGGTACCACAAGAAAACCCAAGATCTCCCACCTGCTCTCAGGGAGCTTACAGTTTGCTGCCCAGACAACCAGAAGTGTTAAACCCCTGCCTTGGAGGTGAGGCCTGGGGGCTTGCTTCAGTCAAGGGCTTCCGCTGCCTCTGTGTCCTGTCCTGAGTCATGCCTGTGATCAAGATAAGAAACTGGTTGAGCTTCCATGGAATCTGGGTATGGCTGAAGTAACCTGGCCGTCAGATGTGGGTGGTCCATGAGCACCCACCCACCCACCCCAGCTGATTTCACAGCCTAACTCCAGCCCTTGGGACATCCACCTGCTCTTCGGTCCCCTCCCCACCTCTTCGCCTCTGTCTGGTTTCTTCCTGAGCACCCCCAGAGACCTGCTCCTCCAGCCCCATCTGTTGCTTACGTCCTTCTAGAAAGGTCTCTGCCCTTTTCAACGACCACATCCAGGGGGGAGGAAGAAAGGCGCCCCGGGGTCTGGAAGTTCTTCTTGGGGAAGAGAGTTCCTGGAGTCTGCGGCAGATGGGGGAGGCCCCAGTGGGGTGCACGTGGATGAATCTCTGGGCGGAAACCATGTACCATCCGCTCTCGCTCGCTGCCATCCAGTGTTTTCTTCCCCCAGTGAGTCTCTTAATTTTGCTCATTTATCTTAAAGAGCTCCGTAAGCGCCGTGGGCTCTGGTGGGGGGGCCCGCACGGGGGCTCCGAACCCGACCCCCACGCCTGCCTCCCAGAGGAGCCATCCAGCGCGGACCAAATCTCATTTTCCTACAAATAGTTTGTCAGAAGCAGCAGGGCGAGTAATAAATCACAGAGAGCGAGCGCAGAGAGGGAAGGGGGGAGGCTGGGCGAGAGGAGGGCGGGGCCGAGGGCGGAGGGAGCTGCAGGCGCAGATGCAGGCGAGGCGGGGAGGGGGTTGGCGGAGGAGTGTGTGGGGAGGGGGCACCCGGGGAAGAAGAACAAACAGAAAAGGGGGGAAGGAGATAAAGAGACAAAGAGTAGAAAAAGCGAGAGAAAAAGAGGGACAGAGAAGGGGCGAGGAAGTTGAGAGAAAGCAGGGGAAAAGGGAGAAGGAAAAGAGAGTAAAGGATGAATCAGGAAGGTGGGGGCGGGAGGGCGGAATGAAGCTAAACACGAGAAGAAAATGCATCCAAAGGAGTCCTGAGATGTCCGGTCAAGAGGCAGACCACCGGAATGAGGGTGGTGAGCAAAGCCGCCCCGTGTCCTCCTTCACCTCCTGTGTCCTGCACTGTTGGGGAACCTGCGGTCTGACTCCCCACCTCTGTCCCCGCTGTCTGCTCCAGTTGGACAGACACTGGATGGAGGTCAAGTGGGGTCCTCCCAGTCCACTGTGTTAGCCAGCGTAGAGAGCAAGTCTCCAGTCACTGCTTAGTGCGTGTGTGCGTGTGTTAAACACGGAGAGGTGAACCTGAATCTGGACTATTGCGATGATGCTTTGTGGCCACTTGACTCCCGTGTGCCTCAATTTCCTAATCTGGAAAATGGGAACAATAATCCCCATTCCCAGGCTTGGGAGCACCAGGAGGGTAAGCCACCTAGAAAAGCATCTGGCCCATAGTGCAGGCTGTTGATTAGGAAAGGGAGCCTCATTTGAGTGTCTACAGTCTGTGAACTTGGCCTGATGGCCACAGGCAAAAACCTTCAGACTCTGCAATGCCGTGCCACCCCCACAGCCTGTGATCCCCAGCCAGCCACTCTGATCCTTCAGCTGTCAACACAAGCACACTCCAGTGCTTTCTGCTCTGCCTTCGGTCTCCCCTGGGAAGCTTTGAACACTAGTGAGATCATCGTTGTCAAGCTCTCCGGGTTTCTGGGGCAAGGGCAGTCAGATAAGGAGGACCACAGAGCTGTCCCCTCCACTCCATCCCCAGCCCCACGATCTGCTCCTCCTCCCATCTGCCTCCTCCTCCCTGGCTGCTGGGAGGGCGCCCTGCTCTAGAGGAGAACTCTCCGCTACCTTTACAGATGAGAAGAGGAAAGTGGTACTCATGGGGACCCACGCTGTCAGGCTGGGCTCTTGTCTATGTGGATCGCAGAACTATCCACAGCCCCTAGCCCAGCATTGGCACATAGAAGGCTCATAAAATGAATGAATTCATCTAATATCATGAATATGTATTCGCTCATTCATATTTTATGGCAGTAAAGAAACTGTTACCGCATTTTATGGAAAGGGCAACTAAGACACAAAATCACCCATCCACAAAGGGGCAGGGTTGGGGTTTGACCCCCAAGCTGTCCGTCTCCAAAGCACATATTCCTTCCACTGCGGTCCAGGGCTGGGCAACCTGCCCATCAACATTACTCTTCGAACAGCCTATGTTGATCAAGGGGCTCCTAATACCCAAGGTCAGAGATAGCAGAGAGCCCCAAACCTGCGAAGGCTACCCTGCCTTTTCTTTACTCTTGAGATCCTGGGGACAGGATCCCACAGGGGGCTCTATTTGGGGTGACTCCTTCCTTTCTGGATCCTGTACCACTGGCATTGTCTTCTAGCCCTGGGCATCAGGCTATGCCGGTCCCAGACAGACTCTGAGTCCCCGGGCCTCTGCCCAGCTTGGGGCTTTGAGGATAAGGTCATGTGCCTCAAAACCTCTCCCAGTTCAGCTTTTAGGACCTCGGCCATGCTTGCTCTGCTCCCGTACTCTTTAACCCTCCAGCAAAGTGAACATCCTCTGGAGACGCCATGTTGAACCCCAACAAAGAGCACTGCTCAGGCAAGAGAGAACCAGGATCTGCCATCTGCCATTCACCAGCTGGATGACCCTGGTCAATTGTTTTCACCTCTCCAGGCCTCAGGTTCTTCAGCTAGAAAATGGGAATTGAAGAAAAGCTCCATGCCTAACTCCCAGAGCTGTCATGAGAATCAATTAAAGCAAAAGCTGGAAAGCACTTTACAAATGAGAGGGCCTCCTCCTCTGTACCCTCTTCTGACGTCAGATCCCAAGCTCTCCTTCCTGATGGCCCTGCCTGCCCAGCCTGCTGTGCACAGGATCCTTGATGCCAGGGCCTGAACCCTAAGGGCCACGATGCCCCCTCAGCCTGCCCCTCGTGAGGAACCATGACATGATACTGTCTAAAAACAGAGATGAAGCCTCATAAGTGAATCGACTTAAAGAAGGCAGGTTAAAGCAGTGCCTAAGAGCTCTGATAGGATTTGAAAAATCAAGTTTTAAAATTCCAGCTCTGCCACTTATTAAGGGCTTCCCAGGTGGCTCAGCAGTAAAGAATAGCTCTGCCAACGCGGGAGATGCAGGTGATGCGGGTTCGATACCTGGGTTGGGAAGATCCCCTGGAGGAGGAAATGGCAACCCACTCCAGTATTCTTGCCTGGAGAATCCCATGGACAGAAGAGCCTGACAGGCTACAGTCCATGGGGTTGCAAAGAATCGGACATGACTGAGCAAACATCTGCACACCACTTATTAACAGTGTTAACCCCGGGCAATCATTTTACCTCCCTAAACCTCAACTTTCCCATCTGTAAAATGGAATAATTATAATACCCACTAGGATGTGATAGGTAATATATATTAATTAAGCACCCAATAAGTGGCTACTATTGTTATTTCCCTTTATTTTTGTCTTGACTCCTCAATAATAAATCAGTTGCCAAACTTGGTAGCTTCTGGCCTCTGTCTCAGTTGTCCCAGTGCTGGGACCTCAGTCTACATCCTTTCCCTCTCCTCCCTCAGCTGTGGCCTCTCCTCCCAGGCTGAAACCATAGGCTCAGCTCTGATCTGGCCTCATGACCAAGGAGAAAATCTACCTTGGGTTTCCAGGGTACCCGACAACAAAAAAGGAGGAGGTGAACACAGCGGCCATCCACAATGATGTGGTGATGAGCAAGATGGGAGAGGTGAGGTTCCCTGCCCAAGGTCATGGGGATGCTATAATCAGAGCCACTGTTAGACTCCTGGACTCCTGGGGCCCATTGTTCTCATTACCCTCGCCCAAAGCCCTGGTAGGCTGTTAAATTCCTCAGCAGCCTGGAACCGGCTTCCCGTGTGACAGCATGCTCTGCCTCAAAGCCCTCAGTAAGGTGCACACAAAGTCTGGCTCTACCCCAGCCCCTCTTCTCAGCCCCTTTCATTCACCCTCTCTCTCAGCTTCCTCTACTGTCCTGTCCAGCCTTCACCTGTCACTTGCACATTTCATTCATGGCTCTTTCACGGCTGTGCCGGGCCTCCCACCACAGGAAGCGGTACCAAGTGCGTGGTCTCTGCCCTCCAGAAATCCCAGTGAAGTGAATGAGCACCCAGTCTTCCAGCCCGAGCCTGCTCTTTCAGTCCTGAAAGCCCGCTTCCTCCAGGAAACCCTCCCAGACTGATGCACGGATGGAAGTGTGCATCCTTAGTTATTCAGTCCTGTCTGACTCTTTTTGACCCCATGAACTATGGCCCACCAGGCTCTTCTGTCCATGGAGATTCTCTAGGCAAGAATACTGGAGTGGGTTGCCATTTCCTTCTCCAGGAGATCTTCCCAACTCAGGGATCGAATCCACATCTCCTGCATTGGCAGGTGGATTCTTTATCACTGTGCCACCTAGGAAGCCTGCTTCCCAAATCCTTCCAAATGGTGCTATTTCTCTCTAGAAATTCTATATGTTGATGTTGCTTTGGAAATCAGTCCTGAATATTCATTAGAAGGACTGATGCTCTAGCTGAAACTCCAATACTTTGGCCACTTGATGCAAAGAACTGACTCCTTGGAAAAGACCCTGATGCTGGGAAAGATTGAAGGCAGGAGGAGAAGGGGATGACAGAGGATGAGATAGTTTGATGGCATCACAGACTCAATGGACATGAGTTTGAGCAAGCTCTTGGAGTTGGTGATGGACAATGCCTAACGTGCTGCAGTCCATGGGGTCGCAAAGAGTCAGACATGACTGAGTGACTGAACTGACTGAGGCTATTTTCATTTCCTTTTTAAAAATTGAACTTCCTTGTTGATGTGGTTCACATTTTTAAAGCAATTATTTTTAAAACAAATACTGTCTTTTCTAGGCTTTCTGAATATAGGAGTCTGCATGCATTTTAAGCACTGAGGCAGACCTCAGTTTGCTGTGATTTGAGGGGAATGAAGGCCCAGAAGGCTACTGGCAGGTAGGGGCAGCCAGGCCTGCCTTGGAAAGGTGGGGAAAGGCACCCACAGGGCCAGCTCCAGAATCTCGCTGATGCCTCAGAGGGGGGAGAAGGAAAAGACCATTTCTGGAATATTACTTAGCCATAAAAAAGGATGAAATAATTAGAGATACCAAAGGAACATTTCATGCAAAGATGGGCTTAATAAAGGACAGAAATGGTAGCAACCTAATAGAAGCAGAAAATATTAAGAAGAGGTGGCAAGAATAAACAGAAGAACTGTACAAAAAATATCTTCATGACCCAGATAATCACTATGGTGTGATCACTCACCTAGAGCCAGACATCCTGGAATGTGAAGTCAAGTGGGCCTTAAGAAGCATCACTATGAACAAAGCTAGTGGAGGTGATGGCATTCCAGTTGAGCTATTTCAAATCCTGAAAGATGATGCTGTGAAAGTGCTGCACTCAATATGCCACCAAATTTGGAAAACTCAGCAGTGGCCACAGGACTGGAAAAGGTCAGTTTTCATTCCAATCCCAAAGAAAGGCAATGCCAAAGAATGGTCAAACTATCGCACAATTGCACTCATCTCACACGCTAGTAAAGTAATGCTCAAAATTCTCCAAGCCAGGCTTCAGCAATACATGAACTGTGAACTTCCAGATGTT
This sequence comes from Bos mutus, assembly GCF_027580195.1. Lineage (NCBI taxonomy): Eukaryota > Metazoa > Chordata > Mammalia > Artiodactyla > Bovidae > Bos > Bos mutus. The sequence goes on from NC_091627.1 coordinate 59,707,990, forward strand.
CAAGCTGGTTTTACAAAAGGCCGAGGAACCAGAGATCAAATTCCCAACATCTGCTGGATCATGGAAAAAGCAAGAGAGTTCCAGAAAAACACCTATTTCTGCTTTATTGACTATGCCAAAGCATTGACTGTGTGGATCACAATAAACTGTGGAAAATTCTGAAAGAGATGGAAATACCAGACCACTTGACCTGCCTCTTGAGAAATCTGTATGCAGGTCAGGAAGCAACAATTAGAACTGGACATGGAAAAACAGACTGGTTCCAAATAGGTAAAGGAGTATGTCAAGGCTGTATATTGTCACCCTGCTTATTTAACTTATATGCAGAGTACATCATGAGAAACGCTGGGCTGGAAGAAGCACAAGCTGGAATCAAGATTTCTGGGGGAAATCTCAATAACCTCAGATATGCAGGTGACACCACCCTTATGGCAGAAAGTGAAGAAGAACTAAAGGGCCTCTTGATGAAAGTGAAAGAGGAGAGTGAAAAAGTTGGCTTAAAGCTCAACATTCAGAAAACGAAGATCATGGCATCTGGTCCCATCACTCCATGGCAAATAGATGGGGAAACAGTGGAAACAGTGGCTAACTTTATTTTTCTGGACTCCAAAATCACTGCAGATGGTGATTGCAACCATGAAATTAAAAGACGCTTACTCCTTGGAAGGAAAGTTATGACCAACCTAGACAGCATATTCAAAAGCAGAGACATCAGTTTGTCAATAAAGGTCCATCAGTCAAGGCTATGGTTTTTCCAGTGGTCATGTATGGATGTGAGAGTTGGACTATAAAGAAAGCTGAGCGCAGAAGAATTGATGCTTTTGAACTGTGGTGTTGGAGAAGACTCTTGAGAGTCCCTTGGACTGCAAGGAGATCCAACCAGTCCATCCTAAAGGAGATCAGTCCTGGGTGTTCATTGGAAGGACTGATGTTGAAGCTGAAACTCCAATACTTTGGCCACCTGATGCAAAAAGCTGACTCATTTGAAAAGACCCTGATACTGGGAAAGATTGAGGGCAGGAGGAGAATGGGGAGACAGAGGATGAGATGGTTGGATGGCATCAGCAACTCAATGGACATGGGTTTGGGTGGACTCCGGGAGTTGGTGATGGACAGGGAGGCCTGGCATGCTGCAGTTCATGGGGTCACAAAGAGTTGGACATGACTGAGCGACTGAACTGAACTGAACTGAATGCCATTTGCAGCAATGTGGATGGACCTAGAGATTCCCATACTAAATGAAGTAAATCGAAGACAAATATTGCATCATGTTGCGTGTATGTAAAATCTTAAAGATTTAAATGAACTTATTTACAAAATAGAAACAGACTCACAGACATAGAAAACAAACTTATGGTTACCAGAAGGAAAATGGGGTTGGGAGGGATAAATTAGGAGTTTGGGATTAGCAGACACACACTACTATATACAAACTAAACAGCAAGGTCCTACAGGATAGCACAGGGAACTATATTCAGTATCTGGTAATAATCCTTAATGGAAAAAATCTGAAAAAGAATATGTATATATAAGGATTATACATATGTATATATAAAAGAATTATACATATATATATATACACACACACATATGTATACATATACGTATATAACTGCATCAGCGTCTTTTCCAATGAGTTGGCTCTCCACATCATATGGTCAAAGTATTGGAGCTTCAGCTTCAACATCTGTCCTTTCAGTGAATTGAAGGCAGGAGGAGAAGGGGGCAGCAGAGGATGAGATGATTGGATGGCATCACCAACTCAATGGACATGAATTTGAGCAAACTCCAGGAGATAGTAGAGGACAGGGAAACCTGGCATGCTGCAGTCCATGGGATTGCATAGAGTCGGACACGACTTAGCAACTGAACAATAATATATAACTGAATTCCTTTACTGTGCCCCAGAAGCTAACACAACATTATAAATCAACTCTACTTCAACTATTTTAAAAAGGCCTTTTCCAGATGCAGAGAAGCCAGGGAGAAGCCACCTTTGATTCTGCTCAGCTTCAACGCGCCTGTCCTTGGAGAGGCGGCTAAATGCCACAACCTGCCGGATAGATGCTCAGACCTCCATTTGCATTAGAGGAGGAAACACCATACTATGGGGAAACACCCTACTCTGTGTATACCTTCCAGGGATACTTTGTGGATTCTGTGAAGGCATTTTGCACACTTACATCCATGCACAGCTTTGCTTTCTCTCTGCAGTTCAGTTCTACAAATTCTTCCCAAAGAGAGACCAGAATCTATTAACTTTCATATCCTCTTCCTCCACAACATCCCCCCAGATAACACCTCATACTTAGTAGGTGCTCAGTGAATGTGTTAAAGGGAAGAAATGGAAAGGAAAAGAAAGAAAGAAAGAAGAGAGAAGGGAGAGAGGGGAGGAGAGAAGGAGGAAGAAAGAAGGAAGGAGGTTTCAGACAAGCTTTCAGGTGGAAACAAGAATCTATCAACAAAGTCAGGCAGCTCTCTGCACCTCTCCTCTCTCTCCCAAGGGTTGACAAGAAGACCCAGGAAGCAGATTGAATTTTCTATTGTCATCCTGGGGGTAGATGCTTGTCTCGCCAGCACACTGTGGAACCCAACACTTTATGGATAGTGCTGAAGATGTGTTTCTGATGAGAAATAACAGCTGCAAACTCATCTGGATGATTAAAGAGTCTCAGATCGACAACCTTGAGCAGGATCCAGCAAGATAGAAGAAATCCATCAGCATCTCGACTCCCTTTGGAAATGGGAGGTTGCTGAGCAGAGGGGGAGTACCAGGGTTCTCCAGCCAAGAGGTTGGTGAGGCTTCCAGGTAAGGACAGAGCCAGGGGATGGCTGGAAGTTGGGGGCTCTGAGCCTGGAACCGGAGGTATTTAGGATGCAGTTGGCTGAAATGCAGTTTAATGGAAATGTACTCCCGTGTTTCTTTTTTTGTTTCTGAGAACTGGGGGACCTCAGATTCCCATGGTCATTTTTCCCTAGCAGAGGAGGAATTGCCACAGAGGTGAGCGGAGCCCAGGAAGGAACAGCAGACTTTACCAGAGTCTGCAAAAGATTCTAGTAGATGCTAAGAGCTGGCAGCATGACCTTGGAGCATTCAGTTAGCCAACCCTGTCCTCATCTGTAAAACCTGCTTTCCCACTCAAGGTGGTCCCGTGTCCCATCTTCAGTCTTTACAGACTCTTTGTGAACCAAGAAGCTTCAATGGGATTTGGAAATAATTCTTTCTTTTCTTAGGGTTTCCCTGATGGCTCAGCAATAAAGAATCTGCCTGCAACGCAGGAGACGCAGTTTCAATCCCTGGATCAGGAAGATCCCCTGGAGAAGGAAATGGCAACACACTCCAGTATTCTTACCTGGAGAATCCCATGGACAGAAGAGCCTCATGGGCTACAGCCCATGGGGCCACAATGAGTTGGACATGACTGAGTGACTAAACACACAAAAGATTCTGGTGTCAGAGATGCTAAGAGCGGGCACCATGGCCTTCAAACGCTTAGTTAGCCAACCTTGTCCTCATCTGGAAAACCTGTTTTCCTACTCAAGGTGGTTCCATGTTCCATCTTCAGTCTTTACAACATCCAGTTCCAGAGGTTTTACTAGTTTAAACATAAAACATCACTTTAGTAATTTAAAAGTGAAGATTAAAAAAAAACAACTTTAAATTGAAACTAACTTCCACAGGAAACTATTGATATATTCAATATATTGTATATACTATACAGTCCATTGATATCTCCAGGCCAGAATACTGGAGTGGGTAGCCATTCCCTTCTCCAGGGGATTTTCCCAACCCAGGGATTGAACGTAGGTCTCCTGCATTGCAGGCGGATTCTTAACCAGCTGAGTCACCAGGGAAGCCCTCAATACATTGTAATAAATGATAATAGAAAAAGCTGAAAAAAAGAATATATATACCTATATGCCTATATATTTATGGGCATCCCAGGTGGCTTAATTGTAAAGAATCTGCCTGCCAAGCAGGAGACATGGGTTCAGTCCCTTGGTTGGGAAGAGCCCTTGGAGAAGGAAATGGCAGCCACTCCAGTATTCTTGCCTGAGAAATCCCACGAACGGAGGAGGCTGGTGGGCTACAGTCCATGGGGTCGCAAAAGAGTCTGACATGGCTTAGTGACTAAACAGCAGCAGCAGCATGTAATATATGTGTAACCAAATCACTCTGCTCTACATCTGAAACTAACGCAGCACTCTAAACCAACTACACTTCAATTTTTAAAAAAGCAACAACCAAAAAATAATAATAAAATAAAATACTCAGTTCCTCAAAGTATCAGCCTTACAATCACAGCATCATCTTTGCATTGGAAAGGCCTAAGTTCTGTGATTATAAGAAAGAGATCAGAGACTCTTTATCAAACCATGTAAGATAAAAGCCTGCCCTTCCTGCTGCTTCCATGACTCTCTATCCAGCTGGCCTTTTAAATCCAGGATTTAACCCCTCCAGACCTCAGTTCTTTCCCCTGCTAAATGAGAGGGCTGGACTACATGACTTCTGAGACCCTTCCACCTCTAACATTTTACGATCTCTGTTTAAGACTGAGATGACTTTGTTCAGCCTGCTGTCCAGAGGGTAACCTGCCAACTTTCATAAAAACAATCATCATTAACCTATGTTAATTGGTCAATAAAACCATCACAGTTTTATAGCCTGAAACTTGGGACCCGCTGAAGCCAATGCTACCAAGGAGTCAAGTGGAAGTTCAGCCTTAGAATCAAAAAGAGCTAATGAGTAACTGCCATTTTAGTCAAAGTGACATAGACTCAAACTTATTAAGATTGAAGTGAGAACAACTGAGTGACACATGAAACCATCTCAGGGTTGGAAGAACTTGGGCCAGTCAGATGGTGGAGGAAGCTTTCTGGGGTAGAACTGGTGCCCAAAGAGGAATCCAGAGGGCTTTCTGCCCCCACCTCCAACACAACACAGAAGTCACACCTTCATCATGAGCCCAATGGAAACTCCATCGCAAACCTCTGTATTCAAAAACAATTAGGGTTTCCTTTTCTCCACATCCTCTCCAGCATTTATTGTTTGTGGATTTTTTTATGACAATGGCACTCCACTCCAGTGTTCTTGCCTGGAGAATCCCAGGGACGGGGGAGCCTAGTGGGCTGCCATCTATGGGGTCGCACAGAGTCGGACACGACTGAAGCGACTTAGCAGCAGCAGCAGTAGCAGCGGGATGGGGTGGGAGGTGGGAGGAAGGTTCAAGTAGTAGGGTACATATGTATACCTATGGCTGATTCATGTTGATGTATGACAGAAATCAACACAATATTGCAAAGTAATTATCCTTCAATTAAAAATAAGTTAATTTAGAAAACAAGAATCATTAAAGGGTTTTGTTGTTTTGTTTTTTAATGTAATCCCTGCCCTCAACACTGCTGGGGTAGCTTTTTAAATGGGCAGTGATTTTCGTTTGTCCTAGAACTTGCTGCCCTGCCTGCCAGAGAAGAGATATAGCAGGTGAATTAAATCACAGAAGTGTGTTCCAATCTGACTACCCCAGGGTCCCTAAAAGACCACCACAGTCACCCTTGGGGCCAGGATGTCTGTGGTCAGTGAATAAAGCCTGCAGTCTCCCTTCCAGCCTCATCTGACAACTGCTTCCCACCCTTCCTCAGGCTGCTTAATTTTTTTTTATTTTTATTTTTTGACCACACTGTGCAACATGGGGGATCTTAGTTCCCTAACCAAGGATTGCAGGGGAAGTGCCAGGTCTTAACCACTGGACTGCTAGGAAAGTCCCCTCAAATGGCTCAATCTGCTCAGTATCTGCCCCACTTAGATTTGAGGACCATCTCTCAGCCCTGACTCTTCATTTGTCCTTTGGCCTTGACAGAATTCTGCAGAACTCGAGCTTACCCTCAAAATCAAAATTGTCCTATTGTGCGCCACTCTATTCTTAATAAAATGAGTTATCAGGTGTTACCATCTATCATGGATTTGCATACTGTATCTTGCTAAATCCTGACAACATCCTTGTGAGATCAGAATTGTCTTCACCATTTTTATAGCTAAGGAACTGAGGCTCAGGGAGTTGAAATGTTGATAAATTTCCAAGGTCATATACAGGTAATTAGTGGAACCAAACTTCACACCCACGTGATCTGGCTTCCAAAGCGATTTCTCCATCATCTCTACCCCTACTCCATTCACACCCCGGCCCTCCATCAAGGAGACATGAGACAAGGTAGATCCATTTTAACTTATCAATCATGTCACCTTGCCCAGGACTTCCCAGGTGGCTCAGTGGTAAAGAATCTTCCTGCCAATGCAGGAGACTCTGGTTTGACCCTTGGGTCAGGAAGATCCCCTGGAGGAGGGCATGGCAACCCACTCCAGTATTCTTGCCTGGAGAATCCCATGGATAGAGGAGCCTGGCAGGCTACAGTCTTTGTGGTTACGAAGAGTTGGACACAACTTAGCAACTAAACAAGAACAATTCACCTTGTCCACTGGGACAGGTGAAAAGTGGAGGTTGGTTGCTGTGAAAGACTGGCCCATGGTCACCCAAAGGGCCCAGAAAAACCCACAAGGTAATAGCCATGGGTTTGGAGGTCACGGAGGTAAGGAGCCGAGCTGTGAAGATGAAAGTAGGCAGCTCAGAAACCAATGCAAGACTTTGGAGGCTGTGGTGAGAGGTGGCTTTTAGGACAAGGCACATCCTGCCAGGGGGAAGGCAGTTCGTTACAGATGCTGCGTGTGGCTGGACAGAAGGAGACATTGAAGGTCAGCCACCTAACTTCTATCATCCTGTGTTAGCTCTGCCAAGAAGCCTTCCAACCTAGTACAGAAAGACAAAGTCACTCCATTCATATAGATCATTATATAGAGACTCTATATGGTAACTTGTTTAGTCACTCAATTGTGTCTGACTCTTTGCGACCCCATGGACTGTAGCCCACCAGACTCCTCTGTTCATGGGATTTCCCATGCTTGAATAGTGGAGTGAATAGCCATTCCCTTCTCCAGGGGATCTTCCCGACCCAGGGATCAAACTCAAGTCTTCTGCATTGGCAGGCAGATTCTTTATCACTGAGTCCAGCAAGCCCTGATATACTCTTACCAAGTAATAAAAGGAAAATATATACCCATAGAGAGAAGAGGGGGACGGGTAATTATAGGTGGAGGAGGGGAAGTACAAACTATTGGGTGCAAAATAGGCTACAAGGATGTGTGTATAACATGGAGAAAAGAGCCAATATTGTGTAATAACTGTAATCAGAGTGTAGCCTTTAAAAATTGTATAAAAATTTTTAATAAAAACAAAAAATTAAAAAGGAACATATATAATATAGACCTGCAATCTATATACCTACCGTCTTACATAAAGACAGAAATAGTCTATATAATGTTCAGCAGTCAGCCCTGGAATATTCCAGGTAGGTCCTGCTTTAAGAAAATTTGTCACACAAATGTGTAAATGCATTAAACCTGATTCTGGAAGAAGGGATTCTTTCTTCAAGTTACCTACAGGTTTTGAGTTGCCCAAGTTCAGCTTAGAGACACGTTTTCTAGAACATGTCTACTGTGTAGAATGAAGATGTCTGCAAATGGATCAATACAGTCCTACAAAACATGGCTGGCAGTGGCTGCAATCACGTGCACATGTCCCTGGAGATGTGCTTTTCGATTTAACAGAGCCAAGCTTATTTTTCTGTTGTGGTATAACTAACCAGAAAAGCTCCAGATGCGTATGTTTGAAAGTTCAGGAGGGATGTGACTGGTTATATGTACTGTGTAATCAATGCTCATGTTGCTATAAGACATTATAACACGGTGTTACACATGGGTTCTAGATGCTTGATTAGCAATACATAATATTGTTAGTGTTTTAATGAAGGATAATAAGGTGGCCTTCCCCAAGTACTCAATTGAACAAAGTACCTAAATGTGAAAAAACATTCACCAGGGAGCACTGACTTTCCAAGCCATAAGGATGGAATCCCAGGTCTGCTTTTTCTGTGTTGTGATATTGTTCAAACCACTCACCCTTTCTGAGCCTCAGTTTCCCTCTGTAGCTCCTTTTTAGGGCTGCCTCCTAAGCCCCATCCTCCCCACACTTTCTTCTGTCCCACCCCAGCAGGGCTGACCCTCCCGCCACATGGCTGCTATGCCTGCTGCTCACTGTGCCCGCTTGCTTTTTCTCAGTTTTCAGCCCACTTGGCATCCGTCGTCCTTCAAATCTCAGTTCAAGCATCATTTCCTTAGGGAAGTCTCGTTGCAGGCACAGCGGGGTCCGATGCTTCCTTTAAAGACCACACTGCATGCATTTATCACTCATGCAGATGTATATGCATCTGGGTGATGATTTCATTCATGTTTATCTCCTCCAGTGGACTGTCAGCTCCTGAGAAGACAGGCCGTCTGTTTGTACTCATCACTGAACCCCAAGAAGTTGAACATTGTGGAGGCTCGATTAGTGTGTATTGGGTGAAGGAATAAAATCAATCAATCAATGGATATAAAATGGGATGACATCTACCAAGTGATAATAATAATAATAGAACAGTGTACTTTCATCACCATACACCCATCCCCAGCATATAACCCTTAATTTCAGGTACATATAGTCTCGAATTATAAATATCTGACCTTACAAATATTTCATTCCTTCTGCCAACTGCCCACAGCCCACCACTGATCTAGCCAACCAGTGTGAACATAATCTTTAATGTAAGGCAGGAAAATTGTCCATCTCCTGCTGTTTCTCCACTGCTTCTTTTCTCTTCCTGAACAAGTTGCTTTCTCTCTCTCTTTGCCTCTCTCCTTCAGGAGCAAAGTGAAGAAGACCCTAAACTATATTGCTTATTGAATCAATGATGGTTCAACATCTTTAAAGAAATCTGTATTTTTCCCTTTTTCCCTGTTCTGTTTGCCTTTCCTCCTCCTCATACCTCCTTTTCTTATACCCTTATTTCTCCAGTCATTCTATTTGTGAGCCAAAAAACTGACCTTAATCATGACTGATAAATGCAAGAACAGCGCCCAAGTGATTCGTCTGAATCAATGAGGAGAGTGAAATTAGATGTCATAAAGAAACCAACCTCAGAAGTCCTTGAACATTCCCACATCCTTCCCCAGAGTCCCCACAAAAGTTTGCTCCTTCTGCTTCCCCCCCGGCAATTCTATTCCTTCCAGGATTCAGGGCAAATTCAGACACAGGATATTCAACTTTCAGACTCATTGTTTAATTACTAAAACGGCAATAAGATGATGTCTCCTTTCCTTGTAGACATGCAGAATCTCAGCTACCCTGTGATTGACTGGTTCGGGAATCTTAAGCAAGATTCAGAATATTGTTCTTACATACAAGGCTCGGATTCCTCAACTCCTTCACAACTTTCATCCTCCCTTATAAGAAGTTGGAAGCAAACTGGTGGATCATTAGAAAGATCTGTTGGAGGTAAGACCATCCAAATTTTAAAAAGAATGGTGATGGGGACTTCCTTGGTGGTCCAGTGGTTACCATCTACCTTGCAGTGCAAGGGAAGTGGGTTCAATCCTTGGTTGGGGAACTAAGATCCCACATGTCACAGGGCAACTAAGCCTGTGCACCACGACTACTGAGTCCAGACACTGGAAGATTCTGCATGCCGCAACTAAGACTCAACACAGCCAAATAAAAAAAAAAATATATATATATATATATATATATATAATATATATAAATATATATATAAAAGAGTGCTCACAGTGCCAAATCTTTGGCCTGGGATCTGCATAGAGCTCCTAGCATCTCAGGATCCAAGGTCCACGACAAATGAGGTTCATGTGAAGCTCCAACAGCAGCAGCACTGATAATTCCAGAAATCCTGTCTCTACCCCCTTGAGTGTATTCCTGTGCCTTGGCCTTCCTGGGTCTACCTGTCTGTCTGGTAGAGCAGGCTTCGCCTCTCTCACCACGTCGCCTTACCATCTAGCCCTCAAGGGAGTGTGTGGTCACAGTTTAATAGAAATCACAGTGCAAATACAGCAGTGCCAGCCATCTTTCATGAAACATGTCCCAAGTCTGTGCCATATCCTTTGCAAACACTGCCAACAGCAATCCATGAGGAAGAATGACTGTCCCCACTTTGCAAATGATGGGACTCGAGTTACATGACAAAGGCTGGGTGTGGGAGCTGAGGTTCCAATGTCTCCATCAGTCCTCTTCTGTCTACAACCGCACAAGCTCCTGTCTATCCCATCCCAGTCCTGGGGTCTGACATGCACATTTCTAGATTTCTTTTCCAAGGGGGTACTTTGCACAGAGTCCAGAGGAGACAAAGCCCAAATGGTGAGCGTGGCATGCATACAAAAGGGAAGCCAAGGTGAGCCTGAGAGAAACACCATCAGGGTTCCAGCCAGAGGGATGACCACCTATAACCTGAGTGCCAGCGAACAGCTGGAGCCAGAAGCCAGAAAGAGGTGAGAAGTAAAGAACAGCCATCTCCAGGTACAAGAATCTGGATGGAGCTAAGAAGTTTGGAGCTCTAGCAGCACACACTTACTCGGCCATGTCACAAATTTCAGGTCAGCTGGGACCTAAGGAGGCACAGCTCATGGCCCCTCTCAGGAAGAAGAAGCCACTTTCTGAGCATGGAGGTGCACACACCTTTATACGGCACTCTGAGATATTATATCAATGACGTAAGTCCACTTGTAAATGCACAGGGGAGATTCACTCATAAAAGGCCCATGAGAGGAATCAAGGAATTTAAGATGACTAAATAACCAGGCACTCCCAGCCATCCTGGACTACAAGTTTTTGTTCTGGAAAAGCAGATTTTCTGGAAGTGGGACACCTAGGCTGACCTTGGTCGATATTTTAGCAGCCCACCCTGGTTTCTGATGAGCAGCGAACCACTGATTATCGCCACTGATGGCTGCTATGGCCTATTTGTTATGGTCTCTGAGGAGGAAGAGCCACAGTCCTTTTTTACCAGTTTTTTTCAGCTCCTAAACTTTTTTCCTCTGCCCCCAATCTCACACTCCCACTTCAGGAGGGGGTGACCCTTCCCAAGAGTCTCTTTGTGGGCTGACAAAACATTTTAACTTTTCACATTCCTGTTTTTCCACTGAATGCCCAGATGCATTTTATTTTCCCCCAATATAGGGAACCCCTGGCTAAAGAGGTTGGAATGCAGCGATGGTCCGAGACAGATTGTTAGATGCAAGGTCTCACCTCTGCCACTTGTTCTGAGCCAGCTTGGTCTTGTGTGCTCTGAGCCATGGTTCATGATCTGCATAAAGTAGAAAGGAATAGCACCTACTAGGCAGGGTGATTTTTCTCAGGATTGAGAAAAATCAAGTACATCGTACCTGAGAAGGTAATTGTGACCATCATTGCCTCAACCTCAGTCCCCCTCCACCGACTATAATAACATCTACCGTGTGGCTTGCACTTCACAACTGTCCAGGGACTTTCATGGGGACTCCATTCAGCCCCCCAGTTTGCATGATGCTTACATATGTGTAGCCGAGTTGAGGTCTTGTAATACCTGTGTGTTTGGTTGCTGTAGTCCTCAGTCATGCCCTACCCTTTGCCACCTCATGAACTGTAGCCTGCCAGGTTTGTCTGTCTATGGAATTCTCCAGACAAGGTCATTTGCTAGTTACAGGATTAACTGTCTACCAGAGATGGTCAAAGGTTCATTGAATGTAGCAACTGTGTGGACTGGGGTCACATGTTAAGACATATTCTGAGGCCAGTGCTTTGGGAAAGAGTGCTTTGGGATCTGAGAGGGAAAGAGACAGGTGTTTGGTATCCTGGCTTTTCCGTCTTGAAGGCTGCATTGCAGCATCCTTCAGGTCCGCTGATCAGAAGGATTCTTCAGCTGTTCATTGTCTCCTAAGAACACATTCATGCTGAGGTTCAGGCACTTTTTTCAGCGGTGAAGACCTGAGGTGGAGAGAGGAATGTGTGATCTGAGCAAAGTGCTGGCACCCAGACTGTCTGCCACGTCCTTCCCTGGGCAATGGAGCCAGAAAAGGGAGCAAGTTCTACTCTCTCAGCAGAGAGCAAGGATTTCAGGCGCAGTGTGGGATGGACAAGCCCTCTGGAGCCATTCCCCTGGGACTTGAAATGTCTGCTCCCCAAATGTGGCCGGGAGCTGATTGCAGAAGTTGCAACTCCTTGTGAGTTGCTCCAAAGACAGCTGCGCTCCTCACCTCCTGTCCACGTAATTAACCAGCAGTTGTTGCTGCTTTGTGGAACACGGGCTAGTCCACCCCCGCAGTATCCTGTGGGGATGTTCCAAGTCTGCAGCAGACAATTGACAGGCAGGAGAAGTTTCTGCAATGCTTGGCTGAAGGGACTGAGGGCAATCTAGTTTTTTCTTTCCCATCTCGCATCATCCTAATTGTCCTCTCCTCTCTCCCTCCAGACACTCCCAGAGTACCCATGGCCAGCACACCTGGACACAGACCCCACCACTGTCCTAAGGTGATCCAGCTCAGCCCCAATTTTCACCTCTGCATGGGAGTTTGGATTGAATCCCTAAAACCACTGAATTCTAGTGTGTCTAAGCTAGAAGAAACCTTAAATATCTTGAGGTCAATCTTGCAGAAGAGGAAATTTACGCTTGGTATAACCAAGGACACACAGCTGGCCGGAGTAAGGCTGTGGTGACTCCCAGGGCTGGTCATGGCCACATTCCACTCTCATTTGATCCTCCCCAAACCCTACAAAACACTCAATCCACAGCAATCTGGACCCTCATGATCTTCCTAGACAAGCTGTGCTGCTCTCTTAACTCTCATTTCCATATCTTTAGCACCAACCGCTTTTTTAAAATTGAAGCATGGTTGATTTGCAGTATTGTGTTATTTCAGGTATACAGCAAAGTGATTCCATTTCATTATATATATATTCTTTTTTGTTATAGATTATTGCAAGTTATTGAATATAGTTCCCAGTGCTACACAATAAATCTTTGTTGTTTATTTTACATACAGTAGTGTGTATCTATTAATTCCATACTTCTGATTTATCCCCTCACCTTTGGTAACCATATACTTAATTTCTATGAGTCAGTTTCTGTTTTGTAAATAAGTTCATTTGTATTATTTTTTAGATTACACATATAAGTGTTATCATATAATACTTGTCTTTCTCTACCTGACTTACTTCACTTAGTATGATAATCTCTAGGTCTGTCTATGTTGTGGCAAATGGCATTATTTCACTCTTTTTTATGGATAGTCCATCTTCTTTATCCATTCATTTGGTGATGGACGCTTAGGTTGCTTCCAGTTTTTGGCTATTGTAAATAGCGCTACTATGTACACTGAGGGGTGGGATGTATGTATCTTTTTGAATTAGTGGTCATCTTTTCTGAATATGGGCTCAGGAGTAGGATTCCTGCCTGCAGCCATTAATTCTGTGTGTGGATCTATTCTGGGAGAAAATGGATGCCTGCTCCTCTGCTCTCAGCCAGGTAGCCACAGGGGAATTGCTGTGCCGGCTGCACCTCAGCCATGAAGATAGACACAGGCCACCAAGATGACTGACATCCCCTGGTGGATGCTCGGGGAGTAGGCAAAGAACCTTAGATGTCTGACAGCTGTCCAGATTCAGGAACTGAAAATCCCTTTCACCCCAGGTGATTCTGTCTGGGGAGGGGTGTTAGAACCTAGTTGTGCCTAAAGGCAAAGTGAAACACACCTCTCTCCAAAGTCCACAGTACTAATTAACTCTATGTGATAGCCTTGCTAATGTTTAAACATAACCCTAGATACCCCTGGCACTTCCCAGGTGGCACAGTGGTAAAAGAATTTGCCTGCCAATGCAGGAGGTTCAAGAGATGCGGGTTCAATCCCTGGGTCGGGAAGATCCCCTGGAGGAGGAAATGGCAACCCACTCCAGTATTCTTGCCTGGAAAGTTCCATGGATAGAGGAGCCTGGCGGGCTACAGTCCATTGGGTCACAAAGAGTCAGACAGGACTGAGCACACACAGCACAGCACAAGTGCCCCCAGACCAAGCATTTCCTCTCCTCTTGTCCCAGCATCTCCAGGGACCTCATCCCCAGGCCACCCAGGCACACACTCTGGTTGTGCTCCCAGAAGGACAGTGCTCAAAAGGGGAGAACCTATTCATAGTATCCTCTCTCACGTCCCAGCAGGGATGACCTCCTGACAGCCTGACGGTCATGTCCGTCGTCTGGGCAGCCAAGTGTGGAGGACCTCTTCCCAGTTTTCTGAGAAAATGAGGCTCAGTCTCCATCAGCAGTGTCTCCTTCCTGCTCTCAGCCAGGACACACTCCCACCTCCTCGTCTTCTCACAGCCTCTCCTATACTTTTTTCAAGTGAAAGTCAAAGTTGCTCAGTCATGTCCGACTCTTTGTGACCGCATGGACTATACAGTCCGTGGAATTCTCCAGGCCAGAATACTGGAGTGGGTAGTTGTTCCCTTCTCCAGGGGATATTCCCAATCCAGGGAAGGAATCCAGGTCGCCCTCATTGCAGGCAGATTCTTTACCAGCTGAGCCACTAGGGAAGCCCAAGAATACTGGAGTGGGTAGCCCATCCCTTCTCCAGGGGATCTTCCCGATTCAAGAATTGAACCAGGATCTCCTGCATTGAAGGCAGATTCTTTAGTCCTCCTCAAACCCCTCCTCTTCTGTGAGGTCTACTCTATATACTCCTCGCTGGGATTAGGAGTGGATGGCTTCACCTAAATGCTTTTTGTAAAATAAGGGGATCAAGCCGAGGGACCACTCAGGTCTCTCCCAGCCCATCTATAGTGTTAATCAATTTCCTTCTGGGTTAACTGAACCACAGGTTCTGGCTGATCTTCATCCTCAAAGGTGTGATCAAGCCTGGCCAGTGCACTTGCTCATTAAGCTGAATTAATACATATTGAGTGAGGGAATGGAATGGGGAAGGTAGGTGTTGATAGACAGTGAACCAATCAATCATCCAGAAAGAGACAGAAAAAGGAAGTCTTTTCCCAGGGAAGTGATTCATGGGGGTCCAGGGCCGGTGGGGGTGGGCTGAAAGGGGTGACAACACTCAAAGTGAAAGAGAAGACAACTGTTATCATGGCTGTGCCTCTTGTTTGGTATTTGGGGTTCAGGTAGAGATAAAAAGAGAGAGAGAGATTGGAAGATGAAGGGCATGACTGTCATTAGGCCAGGAACTTGGAAACCAAGGTTTTTAAGGCACCTATATCCATGCTCAGAGCTTCATCTGTGACATGAGAGACCTGGAATCAGAGTCTCAAAGTGTGGGCTGAACTAGTTAGAAATGCAGAGTCCCATGCTCACCTGGGACCAAATCAGCCCTCAACCAGATCCCTAGGTGATGCTGTGTGTGCTGAAACATGAGAACTGCTGTCCTGGTCAACCTCTCTGTGACTGCAAAGCAGAAACCATTGGGACATGAGCATTGGAGCCCCAACAGTGCTCAAATGTTGATGTACCCCCAAAATCATCTGGGAAGCTTTTAAAATCTCATGTCCACAAGGGCCCTTTCTGGGAATACAGCTTATTTTGTATCTTGATTGGGACAGTGGTTCTACATGTGTACATATATGTCCAAACTGTACTACATTTCATTATATTCAAATTATACCTCAATAAAGTTGACTTCAAAAGAAAACTGTCCCTAAACCTAAATCTTTTACTAACAGTAAAGCTGTAAGGAAGAACACTGTGTTCAAAGATATAAAGAATGTCTCAGAGGGCTTCCCTGGAGGTGCAGTGGTTAAGACTCTGTGCTGTCAACATAGCGGGTCATGGGTTCCATCCCTGGTCTGGGAACTAGATCCCACCAGCCATGTGGTGTGCCCAAAGTTTAAAAAAAAGAAGAAAAATATCTCAGGACATTGTCCACTCTTTCCCCTAGAGAAGGGCTAACATGCTCAAGCATGAAAGTGAGCTGGTATGTTTTCCAAGGAGACAAATCTGGTTTTTTTAACCAGTTTTTTAAAATATTCTTACATGTCACATGAATCACATACATACAACACACAGTCCCAATGCCTAGCTCATACCAAGTAGGTCAAAATCCCTGTATATTTTTTAAACCTCTCCAGGTCATTCTAGTGTACAGCAGGGCTAAGAATTACTCTAGAGCTTCTTGTAAGTTTCAGCCATCAGTCCTCGGGGCTTCGCTGGGATTCCCCCACCCTGAGTGCCCAGCACTGTGCGGATGGCAGAATTGGGAGAGATGGGGGAACAGCGTGTGACACATCATGGCCCTGAGTAATTTACAGTCTGGTTTGGAATGCAAGACAGGGGTCCGCATAAAAAGGAAGTCAAATTATAACTGAGGGGCAGCCACTCGCACAACTGGAGAAGTTCATGTCCCCATGCAAGGGTGACAAGGGCAGGATAGACCCTGGATGTGGCAGGTACTTACCTGTAGGGTAACTTTTGAGAGCCCTCCCCTTGGTTCCTATCCCACTTCTGCTAGTAGAAATGAAGGGGTAAAAGTGGAAGCAGCAACAGATTTTATTTTCTTGGGCTCCAAAATCACTGTGGACTGCAGCCATGAAATTAAAATATGCTTGCTCCTTGGAAGAAAAGCTATTACAAACCTATATAGCATATTCAAAAGAAGAGCTATCACTTGGCCAACAAAGCTCTGTATAGTCAAAGCTATGGTTTTCCAGTAGTCATGTATGGATGTGAGAGTTGGTCCATAAAGAAGGCTGAGTGCCAGAGAATTGATGCTTTCTTTTGGTGCTGGAGAAGACTCTTGAGAGTCCCTTGGACTGGAAGGAGATCCAACCGGTCAATCCTAAAGGAAATCAACCCTGAATATTTACTGGAAGGACTGATGTTGAAACTGAAGCTCCATTTCTTTGGCCATCCGATGCCAAGAACCGACTCATTGGAAAGGAGCCTGATGCTGGGAAAGATTGAAGGCAAAAGGAGAAAGGGACGGCAGAGGATGAGATAGATAGCATCACCGACTCAATGGACATGCGTTTGAGCAAACTCTGGGAGATAGTGGAGAACAGAGGAGCCTGGTGTTCAGTCCATGGGGTCGCAAAGAGTCAGACTCAGGGACTGAACACCAGTAACAGAGAAGTTAAGCAGCTTCCTCAAAGTCACACAGCTAGGAACGGAGGAGGGAAGCCTTGAACCCAGACGACATGGCATGCTTCCCATCAGGAACAGGTTGAGATCTCACCAACCTTGTCGATTTGCCAGAACCAATCTATTGTTAAACTCTATGGTGCCCCGACTCAGGACACGAGAACAAAAAAATAAGCCAGAGCCACGGTGATGTATGTTGGAATGTCACTGGAGACATCTACCCAGTTTGCAATCGCAAAGACACGTGGTTGATTGCAGCGTACAGGTGTCTGGTGCCTCCTGGGGAAGAGGAACCGCCATGTGTGCGGAGGAATAATTCAGCTCCAGGAGGTGGGGGCACGGCGCGCCCCACCGCCCCTCCCCCTTTGCCAGGGCAACGTAGGGCGTCAGACAACACTGCGGCCGCCTCATTATTGGGCGGCTCGGCCATTGTCCCCAGGACAATGGTTTCCGGCCCCTGCTTTGTGTGGGGCTGCCAGCCGAAGTTATTAACCACAGGAGCTGCCTTTGAGGGACATCCAAGGAAGGGGTGAAAGGTCACCGGGAGCAGCGAGGGGAGCGGAAGTGGGAGGGAGAGGCAGCACAAAAGAGAGGGATGAGCCCCTGTCCCCTCCCTCTCCTCCTGAAGGAGCCCCAAACAGAACTGGGCTCAGAGGGAGGCCTGGCGGAGTGCGGATGGGGGTAGGGGGAGTCATCAAGAGGAAGTTCCTGCTGCAGAGCAGAGAGGAGCCTGGGATGGCTGGCCATCCTGAGGGATCTCCGATGTGGAAGCACCGAAGGGACACAGGCTACATGGGGAGAGGTCAGAACCTGGGTGATTGGAAACAGAAGGTGACAGAGGCTGGGTCTGGGGCTTCCCCACTCTCCCCTAAAACAGGTGCTCAATACCCAGGACCTCTGATGTCCATGCTACCTGCCTGACCTGCTCTGGGCGGGCAGGGGCGAGGACAGCATGCTTTAGACTGCCTGGCAGGTGGCTGTGAAAATTAAGCCATAGATAGACCTGATGACCACCTGCCCTTAACTGGACAGAAAACTGGCACCCGGACAGGAAGAGGGCCATGTAAGGCACAAACCCAGTGATAGGCACTACTGGAATTCCCTCCCCTGGGAGAAGGCCTAGGGATCTTTTACATTCACCTGGAGCCTCCATCCTCACCATAGAAGTTCCAGTTTCTTGGGTTCCCATGGCAACCCCAACTTCCTGGATAATGTCAAGAGGCCTGAACCCCCTCCCCGCCAAGATGCCAAGCAGAGGGAAGACAGCCTCATTCTGCCTCTCAAAGAAAAGAAAGGCTGAGGGGGCTGCTCCCATCGTGGCTACCATCCATGCCAGGCCTGCGTCCTGCTCTGCCAGCCCAGAGGAAGATGCACAGACCAGAGTTTGCCACCCAGGGTAGGACCAGAGCTTCAGGTTATGAGGCCACAAGAGGCCTGTGTCTCGTCCAAGGTCAGAAGGGTCAGGAATGTGGGGAGGGGCAATCCACTGAATTATAAGAGAAGCATTTACAGCTCTCTACAAGTTTAGATGGGGCTTCCCAAGTGGCTTGGGTTGGGAAGATCCGCTGGAGAAGGGATAGGCTACCCACTCCAGTATTCTTGGGCTTCCCTTGTGGCTCAGCTGGTAAAAAATCCTCCTGCAATTCAGGAAACCTGGGATCTATCCTGGGTTGGGAAGATCCCCTGGAGAAGGGAAAGGCTAAACACTCCAGTATTCTGGCCTGGAGGATTCCACGGACTGTACAATCCTTGGGGTCACAAAGAGTCGGACACAACTGAGCGACTTTCACTCTCACTTTTGCCAGGTGGCTCAGTGGTAAAGAGTCCACCTGCCAGTGCAAGAGTTACAGGAGACTTGGGTTCGATCCCTGGATGGGGAAGATCCCCTGGAAGAGGAAATGGCAACCCACTCAGTATTCTTGCCTGAAAAATCCCATGGACAGAGGAGCCTGGCGGGCTACAGGGCATGGGATCCCAGAGTCAGACACAACTGAGCACACACACACAGACACACATAAGTTTGGATATGTAGAGGTTACAACTGGAAAGTATAAATTATTCCACTCAACTTTTATACTTAAGGTTCAGTTCAGTTCAGTTTCTCAGTCGTGTCCGACTCTCTGAGACTCCACGGACTGCTGCATGCCAGGCTTCCCTGTCCGTCACCAACTCCCGGAGCCTACTCAAACTCATGTCCATTGTGTCGGTGATGCCATCCAACCATTTCATCCTCTGTCGTCCCCTTCTCCTCCTGCCCTCAATCTTTCCCAGCATCAGGGTCTTTTCCAATGAGTCGGTTCTTTGCATCAGATGGTCAAAGTATTGGAGTTTTAGCTTCACCCTGAGTCCTTCCAATGAATATTCAGGACTGATTTCCTTTAGGACAGACTGGTTAGACCTCCTTGCAGTCCAGGGGACTCTCAAGAGTCTTCTCCAACAGTACATTTCAAAAGCATCAATTCTTCAGCGCTCAGCTTTCTTTATAGTCCAACTCTCACATCCATACATGACTACTGGAAAAACCATAGCCTTGACTAGACAGACCTTTCTTGGCAAAGTAATGTCTCTGCTTTTTAATATTTAAAGGTTACTATTGAAGGTTACTCAGTTTTTTAAACTAAAAAGAAAGTTTCAGTTACATGATATGGTTGCTTGGAAGAGAGAAAAAAAGAAACACCTGAGAGGTGAGGATTGCAGGTGGAATTGGGAGGGACCACAGACCAGCCAGTTTGGAGAGCTTGCAGGAAAGGCCCCTGGAAGGCCAGCATCCCATCTCCTCTCCAATTTCTCATCCCAAATCCTGTTTCCAGTCTCCTGAATCAGTCATCTCCCTGCCGTGTCCCCGTCATGGTGGGAATGCCCACTTCATGGCCCCCTCCACCCCATCACCCATCAGCATCTCTCCCAGGCTTCCTCCTCCACAACTCCAGCTCTCCTCACACCCCACCCTGGTTCCAGACATCTCTTTATTACCATCACCCCCCCTTCAGGCCATGAAACCTGGCAGCTCATTCCTCCATCCCCTCTCTTGCCCACTCAGCATATCTCAAGGAAGCCCAGAAGAGACCAGTCAGCTTCCTCCACCCTCACCCTATTTCCAGTGCTCTCCTGAGCTTTGCTAATCTCTGACCATCTCTCCCTGCCTCACTCTTGGGTGAAGACTGCCTGGTATATCCATAACTGCCCTTTCAGAAGCCAGACAGTTGCATGCTAAGTTGCTTCAGTTGTGTCCAACTCTTTGCGACCTCATGGACTATAGCCCACCAGTCTCCTCTGTCCGTGGGATTCTCTAGGCAAGAATACTGGAATGGATTGCTATGCCCTCCTCCAGGGGATCTTCCAACCCAGGGATCAAACCCACATCTCTTATGTCTCCTGCTTTGGCGGGTGAGTTCTTTACCACTAGAGCCATCTGGGAAGTAAAACAGTTGACCTTAGTGCAATAAGCAGCTAGGGGTAACTTCATTTTAACAAACTCATAATGGGAGATCAAACTAAGGTAAAAGTGAGGTCTCTCTCTTTCTCTTTCTCTCTCTCTCACACACACACAAAGACTCATACATACATGCTTCCTTGTGGCTCAGCTGGTAAAGAATCCGCCTGCAATGTGGGAGACCTGGGTTCGATCCCTGGGTTGGGAAGATCCCCTGGAGAAGAGAAAGGCTACCCATTCCAGTATTCTGGCCTATAGTCCATGGGGTCACAAAGAGTCAGACACGACTGAGAAACTTTCACTCACATACATACATGCACACATTCACACACACACACACACACACACACACACAGCCACAGCACAACCCTTCAAACATTGCCTATATTCCCATGGCCATTCTGACCACCCTCCATGTCTCTCCAGAGCCAAGGACACTATGCCTCTCTCCTCTGTTCTAAATCCTCTGTCCTGAAGCCCTCAATACTGCAACCCTGACCCAAAGCCTGCAGCTACTGCAAACTGCACAGAAAATACAAAAAGCTTTCATTTCCCCTTCAGCACGCTCCATCCTTCTAGCAGCCGGATACCACAAGCACCAATGTCATGGGATAAACTTGCACGTGGTAACAGGGCTCCATCCAACTACTGCCCCAGGTCCACTTTGACCCTCTCCTCACCAGCACCCCAGAAGCCAAAGCCTTCCAGAATTGGCAACAGAGGAAAACTGAGCCAACAGCTAGAGGAGGAAGTGGGGGAGGTGGAAAGCAAATGAAATGTTAAGAAAAAATTAAGCAATACTTGCATTCTCATTAGGAGGAGCATGTGAGATGAAGCACGTTATGTTATTAGGCATTCTCTCGATTCAGTAAACACAAGCTGAATAAATTTATAAATATCAGCATTAAGTGTGGTTTAACGGAGGGCTGTTTATCTTCTGCCTGTCAGGAGGCAACGCTGTCCATGTATCACTCTCAGGCCAGGCCATCTCCAATTGCCTGTCCCGGGCGTCTGGGGGCCCCTCCCAGCCCCACCAGTGGCGCTGCAAGTGTCTGGGTGATTTGAGGACACACTGGACACCCCTCTGAGTTCAAGGGCCTTAATTGCAGCCTTAAGAAACCTGGGGAGCCTCATCAGGCTGTTGGAGAGTCAAATAAGGTACTGTTTAGATCGTGCCTGGTGTAGAGAAGGTTCACAACCAGACAGCACCCCTGCTTACTTATCCCCAGCACAGAGTTGGAGGAAATGTCCCTACAGCCATGGGCACTGCCAACCTTGATGGGAAGGAAGCAGGTGGCAGGTGCAGGGGATGGCAGCCTGGGGTTGGGGTGGGGGGTCATGCACACAGAGACCCCGGATTTGTATTATCCTGGCTCTGCTGTGGACACCAGTGGGATTTTGTGTGGGTAAGTCACCTGGTTAGCTCCTCATTTTCAAAAGATTGAAGACAGAAGGAGAAGAAGGCAACAGAGTATGAGATGGTTGGAGGGCATCACCAATTCAATGCACACAAACTTGGGCAAACTTCGGGAGATAATGAGGGACAGGGAAGCCTGGCATGCTTCAGTCCCTGGGATCACAAACAGTTGGACACGATTTGATGACTGAACAACAACAAAAAGTCTTGAAGTCCCTCTGACACCCCAGCCTAGGTGACAGCGGCCCACTGAGGCCACAGGCAATAAGTACTGAGTGTCAGAGAACAAGGTCACTGAGACCGAGAAGACTTCATGTAACAGTGTGATCTGAATGTTGGGGAGATGCCGCTCCTCTGAGATGCCTGTAGCCTGTGTCCTCCTTGCCTGGACTCCACCTGAAGCCCAGGCCTGTTCACCAGCTCTGGGAATGAGCAGCCGTGATTCTGAAGGCCTTCCCAGACCACACAGCATCTCCTGGATCTGTTGGCTTTCAGTGTAGAGCCTGGACCTCAGGTCACATCTAGGCACCCATCTCATTCTCTCTCTCTCACTCTCATAAAACAAATTATCTTACATCAAACGAAACAAAACCTGTACTCCTGGTCCATCTCACTATGTATGAACTGCTATATCATGACAAAGCCCCCAACAACAATAAGTCCTCAACAAAGAAGTATTGAGTATGTGACTGACCAAATTTCCAACTATCCGATGAGGCTTCTTTTATTTTATTTTTGAATTTTTTGGCCATATCACTTGGTGTGTGGGATCCTAGTTCCCTGATCAGGGATGGAACCCATGATCCCTGCATTGGAAGCAAGGAGTCTTAACTACTGAACCACCAGGGAAGTCCATCAAGGTTTCCTTTATTGAAAGAAGTCATAAGGTCCCAGCAGAGTCCTTGAAAACAGAACATATACTTGGGCTCCACATGAACCAGACGTAGCCCAAGGTTTATATTTCCCGAAACGTGACAACACAGAAATACTCCTTCTCTTCCTTCTTCCCTCTCCTGAGCCTTCCAGATTCCAAGGATTCACCCCAGGACAGACTCCCTAAAGTTTTCCTGAGGTGCTTGGCTGCCAGGCAATATTTCCGTGATGCAGTGGGTGGATGTCACAGGATAAAACTGTGCAATGGGGTGGCGCCTCCCCCACCAACACACTGCAGGCAAGTGAGCTCGTAGAAGGGCCCCCTCTGCCTGCTCCAGCAATGGTCATCAGAGCCCAGTGCTATCCTTTCTAAAGGGAGAGTAAATAAAGGCAGGTAGCATGAAAGGGAGAGTAGGTCCCAGGCGAGTCCCTGACTGTCTCCAAATGTCTGCCTCCTTATCGATGGAGTTAGAGTTAGGGTCAGCTTTCCAGTCCCCTCCAGCCTGAATCTTGTTCAGTTGCTCAGTTGTGTCTGTCTCTTTGTGACCCCATGGAGTGCAGCACACCAGGCTTCCCTGTCTTTCACCATCTCCCAGAGTTTGCTCAAACTTGTCTCCATTGAAATGGAGATGCCATCCAACCAACTCATCTTCTGTCACCCCGTTTTCCTCATGCCCCCAGTCTTTCCCAGCATCAGAGTCTTTTCCAATGAATCAGCTCTTTCGCATCAGGTAGCTAAAGTACTGGAGCTTCAGCTTCAGCATCAGTCCTTCCAATGAATATTCAGCCAGAATCTTAATCATCACTGTTACTATGTTCTCTGGCTATGCCTGGAATGAAGATTCTGGGGAGCTGAGTTGCAATGAAACAGCATTAACTGCTTATTTACAGACCCTTGAGTGCAAGTGTATTGGGTTTTATGGCTGAGATAAGCACTCAGGCAAATTCTATCATTCAACATTTATAGGAAGCTGGCTGTGTGTGAGGTTCTCTACCAGATACTCTGAAAAAATTGCAGAATTAGTGCAAAAATCATAAATCCCCAAACAAGCAGCATTTGAAAGAGAGGGTGCCCTCAGGCTTCCTTGCATCTGAAACCAGGCCTAGAGTCATCCATATGCTTAAGCGGTCTGCTACACATGCTCTTGCTGTTGTGGCTATTAGAGTATCAGCCACAGAATCAAGCATAGACCAGACTTTCCCTGGCCTTTTGACTCCCTGAGTCTAAAGCTGGGGTCACAATAACAGCAATAAGGCACATCCCACTGGTTGGGTCCCACTCCCTCTGGTGGAGCCTGTCCAAGATCAAAGTGCCACAGTATTTCTGGAAACCTCAGAACAATTTCACAGAGACTGATGTGAATGCATGGAAAATAAGGATCAGGAGGGTGGTGGTGTTAATACCAGCAATAGGGAGGGCAAGAAGAGAAATAATTGTTTCTTTGATCAGGGGAATATGTGTGTGTGTGTAAAGAGAATGTGTTGTTTTTGGGATATATCACCTTGGAGGCTCTTCAGTGATTTCCAAGAGGCAATGCTTTCCCTGAGCTTGGGAGACAGTCGGACCAGAGAGATATATTTGTTATCTATTCAATACTTTGAAGAGAGTACTGAAGCATGAAGGTTGGGTAAAGGCCAGAGGAGAGAGTGAGTTAAGAGAATATGACCAAGGCCCCAGCATTAAAATGCACCTTGAAGCAGAGATGGGGAGAGAAGGAAAAGACATAGAAGAAGATATATGCACAACACTATGGAAGATGGAAGGAGCCACCAGTGTGCACAGTACCTGGACATCAGCTCAGCAGAGGGATTCAGGAAGGAGAGAAAAGGTAACCATGACAGATACTGCAGGGCGGTCACAAAGCTAGGGCCTGAGAAGAGCCATTGAATTTGACACTGATGACCTTCAGGGGAGCCATGTGAATAACAAGGCATGGAAAGAAACCCATCCACAGGAAGGGAGAACATTTGTGTACCCCAGAACGATATGGTGAAGTCTTCATCCCTGGTTCCTGGGAGTGTGTCCTTATTTGGAAGTGGGATTTCAGCAGATGTAATCAAGTACAGATGAGGTTGTTAAGATGAGCCTTTGAGAGGCACAGATGTAAAGAGCAGACTTCTGGACTCAGTGGGAGAAGAGGGTGGGATGATTTGAGAGACTAGCATTGAAACATATACCATATGTAAAATAGATAACCAGTGGGAGTTTAATGCATGATGCAAGGCACCCAAAGCCAGTGCTCTGCGACAACCTGGAGGGATGGGTGGGGAGAGAGGTGGGAGGGAGGGTTCAGGATGGAGGGGACAAATTTATGCCTATGGCTGATTCATGTTGATGTATGGCAAAAAACCAGCACAATAGTGTAAAATAACCATTCTCCAATTAAAATAAACAAAATTTAAAAAAAGATGAGCCTTTGATGGTCTTATCTGCAAAGCAGAAATAGAGACACAAATGTAGAGAACAAACATGAATGCTAAAGGAGGAAGGGGGCATGGAATGAATTGGGAGGTTGGGACTGACATATACACACTACTATGTATAAAAGAGATAACCATGAGAACCTACTGTATAGCTCAGGGAACTCTGCTCAGTGCTCTGTGGTGACCTAAATAGGAGGGAAATCAAAAACAGAGGGGATATATGTATGTGTGTGTGTGTGTATATATATATATATATAGTTGATCACTTGGATGTACAGTAGAAACTAACACAGTAGTGTAAAGCAACTATACTCCAATAAAAACTAATTTTAAAAAAAGGCAGGGCCTTTAATCCAATATGACTGGTGTTCTTATGAGACGCAGGAGACTATGAAGACATAGACACACAGAGGGCAGGCAGCCACATGAATAAAGGCGGAGACCAGAGTTACGTGGCCATAACCCAAGGATTGCTCAAGTGACCTGAAGCTGAAACAGCTGGAGAAGGATCCTCCCCTAGAATTTTCAGAGGAGGCGTGAAGCTGCCAACACGTTGACTTCAGAATCCTGGCCTCCAGAACCATAAGAAAGTAGATGTCTGTTGCCTTAAACCAGCCAAATTATGGTACTTTGTGATTGTGGCCCTAGCAGACTCTTACAGGCAGGGAATATAATAAGAATTTGTTCATGAAGAGATAGAATCAAACACTTTTAGGAAAAGAAATGCTTATTTTTTAATGGACATCCTTGAGTATGCTCACAGAGCGAGAGAAAGGAATCCAGAGAGAGAGAGAAGTTAGAAACTCAAAACAACAGAAGAATTTCTATGCCTGTGTGCATTCTAAGTCACTTCAGTCATGTCTGACTCTCTGCGACCCCATGGACTGTAGCCCGTCAGGCTCCTCTGTACATGGGATTTCCCAGGCAAGAATACTGGAGTTGGTTGCCATGCCCTCCTCTGGGGGATCTTCCTAACTGAGGGATCAAACCCAAGTCTCTCATGTCTCCTGCCTTAGCAGGTGAGTTCTTTACCACTAGTGCCACCTGGGAAGCTCCTTATATGCCTATTATACCTCAAATTAAAAAAAAAAAAAGGAAGAATGGTTACTTAATGAAGCATGGAGGAGGCAGAAAGAGATTGAATCAAGAACCCAAGTGACAGAAGTGGTCTCACCAAGGAGGTGGAGGGGGACACTTTGTCCTCTGATGCCAACAATCTTAGCGTCAATTTTATAGAAAGCAGAGCCTGAGGCAAGGATTGAAGAGCTGACACTTTAGATGGGAGAAAGATATAAGCCCAGGACAGTGAGGGATAGGAAAAAATTGAAGGAGGGCAAGGGAAAATGTGAAGCACTTGATGAAATGCAATACTGTGCTAGAGGCAACCTCACAGCAGACTAAGAAGACACACAGCTGAGTTTCTCTGTAAGAGACATAAAGAGAAATCAAAACTTGAAGTTCACACTGAAAGGAGGACTGCTCCCCTCCAGTATCTCATTTCCCACCAATCAAGATTTATCCGACAGTGAGTAAATGCCCCTGAATTGCCTCATTCAGTCTGTATTCGCCAAAATGTCAAATCTCAAAACTCATGGTGTCATCAAGTCTGTAAATGGAGGGATGACTCAATGGAATGGGCACCAAACAAGAGAGATAAAGGAGAAACCCAAGAAAGCACTCAAGATTTGTGGCTTATACAGGCATACAGTATTGCATTTCACAAACAATGCATTTTTTGCCAATTATTGTGGCAACTCTGCATCAAGCAAGTGTATCAGTGCCATTTTTCCAATGGTATTTGCTCATTTCATGTCTCCATGTCACATTTCGGTAATTCCCACAGTATTTCAAACTGTTTCATCATTATTATATTTGTGACAGTGGCCTGTGATCAGTGATCTTTGATGTGACTATTTTAAAATGACACACTAGATAATGGCTAGCAATGAGGTATTTTCAAACTGTGTACATTTTTAAGACAATACTGTTGTACACTTAACTACAGTAGAGTGTCAGCATAAGCTTTTACATGCACTGGGAAACCAGAACATTTGTACAACTC
Source organism: Bos mutus (assembly GCF_027580195.1). Taxonomy (NCBI): domain Eukaryota; kingdom Metazoa; phylum Chordata; class Mammalia; order Artiodactyla; family Bovidae; genus Bos; species Bos mutus. The sequence continues at coordinate 59,735,250 of NC_091627.1, forward strand.
TTTTTTTGTGGTATTCGAGTTGTGTTGGAACTGAACCTGCAGTATCTTCAAGGTCGGCCTGTAAAACAAAGAAAGGAGAATGGATGAGCGGAAATATAGAGACTTCTTATTGAGAGAAGTAGAAGAAACTGACATCAAATGGTTATTGATGAGACATAACACAAGTAAACTGTGGGAAAGGAAGGGGTGGGGAATATAGTTAGACGCCCCCAGATTTAAAGAGGTAGAAGAAATAAAAGATAACTAAGATAAATCTTATCACAAATGTTATATTATGGAATCCTAGAATTGGACATTAGAAATCACTTTGCTTACCTTTTACACTTTAAAGGTGGGGTCTGGAGAGAATAAGTGATAAGTAAATGCATTTACAATACCTGTTAACGGAGGAGTTCTTCTCTTGTAATGAGCACTTTGTGATTTTTTGTGGACAATTTTGAGCGTGATTTTGCATCTATCTTCTCAATTACACATGCCCATGAGAAACCATGCAAGGCAAACATTGTAATCCAGGCACTTCTCCACCTAGCGGCACCTGCCTGAATTACAGGCAGAGTCTGGCCAATGGGAAGAGCCCGCAGAGGACAGTCCCGGGATCCCAGAAGGACACTCACGACCCCTTCACAGACCCAGACCAGCTTCTCCTGGACTTGTTTCTTCCTTTGCCTTAGTTCTCAGGGACTCAGTGTGTTTGTTGCCCCCTTCCTTTCCTCAATCCACACTGTGTTCCCTGCCCTTTCCAGTAAAAGGAAATCAGAACTAGGGGGGAAAAACCAACAAACCTTGTGACGTTCTGCCAGTGGTGGTCCTGGCCTCTTAATTCTTTGAAAGATGGTGGATGGAATGAACAGCTGCACACATGCGCACACAGGTGAGGTGCAGGACTGAGACTCTATACCTGATGGACCTCCTCTCTTCTTTGACTCTGAGAGATGAGCCTCATCGACCTCAACCACTGCCCTCCAGCCCCGCAGCTCTCATTTATTCCAACTTCTCTCTCGGAAAGGACGTGCTATTTCTCCCCCCAGGACAATTCCTTGACTCACCCAGAGATCCAGCCAACACAGAATAAAGCAACTGTTGGACTCAGAGGAACATCCCTGATGTTTCCAGGACAGACTCTGGGAGAACTCCCTTAGGAAATTGGATCACAATTACATTTAAAATGCCCAGAAAGAATTGATGTGTTAATTCACCAAATCTCCACATTAGAGCTAGAGGCAGGTTTAAAACTCACAGAAGTCAACTGAGAATTTTTTTTTAAAGGAAGAATAAAAAAATTCTATTTTTGTTCTAGCAATGACGATATCCTCTGAGCTGCCTGATGATGAAACACTCTTGGGGCCAAGCGTAGATTCTCAGAGCAGGTAGAAGAGTAAAGTCTTAGTTATCCAGAGCTGTGTAACAAATTATCATGAACTTAACAACTTAGAGCAACAAACCTTTATTATCTCACACAGCTACTGAGGGTCAGGAATCCAGGAGCTCCATAGCTGAGTAGTTCAGGTTCTGGGTTTCTTAGAGGTTATGGTCAAGCTGTCAAGCAAACCTGTGGTCATCTGAAGACTGGACTTGGGCTGAAGACTGACATCCAAGATTTCTCCCTTATATCCTTGGTGGGGCTGTAGGGGGCGATGAGGGGAGCCGGGATGTCGGGGGGAGGGGGTAGAATCAGTCCTTGCCACAGCTTCCATTTCATCCGTGGCCTTCTCTTCTTGGGTAAAATATCCCCTACTTTTCATTCATCCTCAGTGGGAATGGTTTAGAGTCTCTTTATGTTCTTCTGATCCCCTGTGTTTCTGTTTCTCACCTTCTTCCTTTGTGTTTAGAACTGAACCCAGGGACTTTCCTGGTGGTCCAGTGGTTAAGAATCTGCCTTGCAATGCAGGGGACATGGGTTCCCTGGTCAGGGAACTAAGACTCCACTTGCCGAAGAGCAACTAAGCCCAGGAGCTGGAACTACTGAGCCCAAGCAGCACAACTAGAGAGTCTGTGCACCCCAATGAAAGATCCTGTGTGATGCAACTAAGAGCCAAATGAATTAAAATAAATAAGTAAATATTGTTTAAAAAGAGAACCGAACCCATAACCCAGGGGCAATGTGACTCACAAGGAATGCGGAGGGAATATCAACACTTGCACCTTGGATGCCCTGTTACCACGAATGCCACCTAAGACTATAATCTTTCTGTCAGCCATGCACCTCCTGCAAGTTGTACCTAAACATCTGCCCTTTGAGGATCATTCTTTTGCTTTGGGGTGACAGTGAGCTAATCGAATGGCCCAGTGTTTGATCATAAGTCTGATGGATCTTTGGATTGATATTGTCACATTCTTTTCAAGACAAACACGTGTTTTAATACATCTCTGGAGTCATTGTGCCTTAATAGAGAAGAACCCATTTAGGGTCATTTTAAGCAAGCTGTTCAAGTGTTCTTCGTCCTGGAAGCCAAAGCCTGGAGATACAAGGGTCTTGCCAAGGCTCCATTTGCCTTCCAGACGGTCTTCCACACTGACACCCAAACCAGTTTCAGGAATTAGAAGGTCTGGGGCCACGCCCTGGCTCCAACACTCATAGTTAGGGGCCCTTGGGTATGTTAGCCCATAAGTGCCTCACTTTGTTTATCTGTGAAACAGATCAGTACTCACTGCAGCAATTGTTTACCAGAGTGGTATGAGAAAGTGCCCTGTGGGTGACAGTCATTGTCATCATTCGTAGGAGCCTGCCCACCTCCCCTGATTCAGCAGGACACACAGGGCAAGGGAGAAAAGGGGGTGGCTCACTGCACTCTGGGGTGCATGGCTGGGAAAATGCTAATGAAAGACTTTTATCTTCCATGTGCTTCACCATCTGGTAGGGAGGAGGAATGAGGCACTAAAATTTTGCACAGAAAACACACCTCTAAAGGAAATCCTGAGCTTACCCTGCCCTCTCCTGGGCCTGGAATGGTGTTGACTGACTGGGTGATTCCAGAAGGCAAAGCCACCCCTCGGCCTCCCACTTCCAGAAGCTTAATAGGATAAAGTGAGTGGGAATATTGACTGACTTCCTCTGGAGCACTGCAGGAGGAGCTGATGTCATAACAGCCCCCAGAGGATCCCAGAAATATGACAGGTTTATTGGGACATGAATCAGTGAATAGGGGGTTCTGAACATTTCTGCATTCTGGTGCATGCCTCCTTCCTCCTCTAACGTGGAAGTGTGAGTCTAATTCTAAGCTCATTCATTATTTAAGAGTGGGTATGTGCTCACTCGTGTCTGATTCTTTGCAAACCCATAGACTGTAGCCCACAGGGCTCCTCTGCCTATGGGATTCTCCAAGCAAAATTATTGGAGTGGGTTGCTATTTCCTATTTCAGGGGAATCTTCGCAACCCAGGGATGGAATCCACATCTCTTGAGTCTCCTGTACTGGGAGGCAGATTCTTTACCACTAGCGCCACCTGGGAAGCCCCATTCATTCATTCATCATTTGTTGTCTATTCTGTATCAGACACTGCATGGAAGAAATCAGAGCAGCCCCCAGTACCCCTTGCTATGTTCCCATCTCCTAGTTTAAGGAAATGAAAAGGGATTTGTAGAAAAGGAAGAGCTAGTTCACAGAAGTCAGAAGGTGAATCTTCAGAATCAATCTGGGAAATGGGGTAACAACTATTCTTTAAATACAGGGGCTGCTACACAGAAGAAGGTCGACCCTATTCTTGTCTCCCTGGCCTTGAAATCCTTAGGGCATCAAGAGAGGAAAGCTGGGTACAGGCCTGGTGATGGAGGAGACTCAGGTGAGCAGGGTGCTGAGAAGGCTGGTGGGAGATTATGAAGAAAACTCAGGTCTTGAGGAAGCCAGAGCCGTGAGGCAGAGGGAAGTGTGGGGTCAGAAGCAAAGACCTCAAGCTAGAGTCTCCCTTGTCTTCGTCTTATCTTCTCACTAGAGCCGGAGCACCTGGAAGGAAGGGGTCTCCTCTACCCAAGGTGGAGCCTGCTCTCCTCTTGAGTGAGAAATGATGGGCCTGGGCTTAAGCCATCTACGTGACCTTGGTTAATTTGCCTGCTGGGTCTAAGCATCAGAATCATCTTCTTAATACTAATCAGTAAGTGTCTGGAATTGACTAGCAGCTCAAGTCCTGTTTTTCTCTGAACTCCAGTGCCCTTCAGGTGGAGACCTCCTGTGGCTTTGGTAATCTCCAATACAGTTCAGATCAGTGATCAGTTTCTTCCAGATAGGAGCTATGTGCCTGTGCCTGCATACCAAGTCTCACTCTTTGTCTCACTCTTTGGAGGAGGGCATGGCACCCCACTCCAGTATTCTTGCCTGGGGAATTCCTATGGACAGGGGAGCCTGGTGGGCTACCATGGAGTCCATGGGGTCTCAAGGATAGGAGCTGTGACCACAGGAACTCAGTCCAGGATCCAGCAAACACCTGCCTTCCTTGTGGATTCAATACATCGAGGATCAGGCCCAAGACTGCAGAAGTGCAGAGGACCACGCCCCCTGGCTTCAGGGACTGAGGTGGACTGGGGCCACGCCAGCGGGGGCTTGGGAAGTTGAAGCCTCTGCTTCTGCTGGCCCGGGTCCGAGTCAGGCGGGGCAGCCAAGGGGCTAGAAAGCTGGCAGCTCCCCGCCCCCAACCCTTCCACCCTCTGTCTTGCCCAGAGGAGCACGCAACAAATGGGGGCGGGGGCGGGGGTGGGGAGTTGGCTCTGCCTCACCTTCCAGGTCTCAGCTCAAGGATGCTCGGTGAAGCTCCTGGCTCCTTATGATACTGAAACTGCAAAAGGGTAGGATCCCATGCAAATGAAGGCCAGTGTAGGGGAAGGCTGCTGCTGCTAAATCGCTTCAGTCGCGTCAGACTCTGTGCAACCCCATAGACGGCAGCCCATCAGGCTCCCCCATCCCTGGGATTCTCCAGGCAAGAACACTGGAGTGGGTTGCCATTTCCTTCTCCAATGCATAAAAGTGAAAGGTGAAGGTGAAGTCGTTCAGTCGTGTCCAACTCTTAGCGACCCCATGGACCGCAGTCCAGCAGGCTCCTCCCTCCATGGGATTTTCCAGGCAGGAGTACTGGAGTGGGGTGCCACTGCCCTCTCTGAGCGAAAGGCTCAGATCAGATCAGATCAGATCAGTCACTCAGTCGTGTCCGACTCTGTGCGACCCCGTGAATCACAGCACGCCAGGCCTCCCTGTCCATCACCAACTCCCGGAGTTCACTCAGACTCACGTCCATCGAGTCAGTGATGCCATCCAGCCATCTCATCCTCTGTTGTCCCCTTCTCCTCTTGCCCCCAATCCCTCCCAGCATCAGAGTTTTTCCAATGAGTCAACTCTTCACATGAGGTGGCCAAAGTACTGGAGTTTCAGCTTTAGCATCATTCCTTCCAAAGAAATCTCAGGGCTGATCTCCTTTAGAATGGACTAGTTGGATCTCCTTGCAGTCCAAGGGACTCTCAAGAGTCTTCTCCAGCACCACAGTTCAAAAGCATCAGTTCTTCGGCGCTCAGCCTTCTTCATAGTCCAACTCTCACATCCATACATGACCACAGGAAAAACCATAGCCTTGACTAGATGAACCTTTGTTGGCAAAGTAATGTCTCTGCTTTTGAATATGCTATCTAGGTTGGTCATAACTTTCCTTCCAAGGAGTAAGCATCTTTTAATTTCATGGCTGCAGTCACCATCTGCAGTGATTTTGGAGCCCAGAAAAATAAAGTCTGACACTGTTTCCACTGTTTCCCCATCTAGTTGCCATGAAGTGATGGGACCAGATGCCATGATCTTAGTTTTCTGAATGTTGAGCTTTAAGCCAACTTTTTCACTCTCCACTTTCACTTTCATCAAGAGGCTTTTGAGTTCCTCTTCACTTTCTGCCATAAGGGTGGTGTCATCTGCATATCTGAGGTTATTGATATTTCTCCCGGCAATCTTGATGCCAGCTTGTGTTTCTTCCAGTCCAGCGTTTCTCATGATGTACTCTGCATATAAGTTAAATAAACAGGGTGAGAGTGGAAGGCTAGGTACCTTTAATTAAAAGGAAGGCACCTGGAGCCCCAGCCAGTGGGAGGAACAGGGATCTAAAGCAAGTCTGCCATGCTGCTGGTGTGGTGGGGTTGGGGGATTGGGAGAGGTGGAGCTGAGCCTATCGGGCCTCACCCTTTGCTCAGGCCCCTCTTTTCATATCCCCACCCTTCTCCCCAAGCAAAGGAGGGGCATCCTCACCTGGCCTCTGCTAGGGCAAGGCACCAGGAACCTGGAGAAGGAGAGGGGCTTTCTGTTCTTTGGAATAGTTCTGACTTTGTGCTCCTGGCCCAACACCCTGGACCCAGCTCTCAAACCCCAGAGTCAAAATTGTCTAGAGGAAATCATTGACCCCAAGTGACCAGGCAAGTGAGAAATAGAGTCAGGCCCTCAGGACTGCCAGCATCAGGGCCCTTCTGCTACTAGCTGGAAATTCCAAATAGCCATTAGGCCAGGAGTAGCATGGCACCCCACTCCAGTACTCTTGCCTGGAAAATCCCATGGAGGGAGGACCCTGGTGGGCTGCGGTCCATGGGGTCACTAAGAGTTGGACACGACTGAGCGACTTCACTTTCACTTTTCACTTTCATGCATTGGAGAAGGAAATGGCAACCCACTCCAGTGTTCTTGCCTGGAGAATCCCAGGGACGGGGGAGCCTGGTGGGCTGCCGTCTATGGGGTCACACAGAGTCGGACACAACTGAAGCGACTTAGCAGCAGCAGCAGCAGCAGCATCTACAGGCTTCCCTGGTGGCTCAGTGATAAAGAATCTGCCTGCAATGCAAGAGACTTGGGATCGATCCCTGGGTCAGGAAGATGCCCTGGGGAAGGAAATGCCAACCCAGTCCAGTATTCTTGCCTGGAGAATCTCATGGACAGAAGAGCCTGGCAGGTTACAGTCCATGGGGTTGCAAGAGTCAGACATGATTTAGCAACTGCTGCTGCTAAGTCACTTCAGTCGTGTCCGACTCTGTGCGACCCCATAGACAGCAGCCCACCAGGCTCCCTGGTCCCTGGGATTCTCCAGGCAAGAACACTGGAGTGGGTTGCCATTTCCTTCTCCAATGCATGAAAGTGAAAAGTGAAAGTGGAGTCGCTCAGTCGTGTCCGACTCCTAGCGACCCCATGGACTGCAGCCTACCAGGCTCCTCCATCCATGGGATTTTTCAGGCAAGAGTACTGGAGTGGGGTGCCATTGCCTTCTCTAGATTTAGCAACTAAACAACAACAAATAGCAATATATATTGTATCATATATAGTATACTTAGCATTATGTGTTGTTGTGTCGTAGATACACATAACAATACTAATAATACAGGTAATACTGATGAATATATTCAATGAAATAAATGGATAAGGTAGCCTTTATTTACTGTAAAGTTTGTATCAGTCTACAGTATTACTATGACTTCTAGGGTTTCAAAGTACTTCCACACACACCAGTTCATAAGAGCCAACCCAGTGAGATTAGTGAGGAAGATATCCTGAAGAACTTTCTACTGAAAATGAAAAACTATGGCATAGAGATATTGAGTGTTTTTTGCTCAGGACACATTTCTAGGAAATATTCCTTTTCATTGGGACTTGAAAGCCAGTACACTTTCCACCTCCCACTTCAATCAGTTCAGTTCAGTTGCTCAGTCGTGTCCGACTCTTTGCGACCCCATGAATCGCCCCACGCCAGGCCTCCCTCTCCATCACCAACTCCCAGAGTTCACTCAGACTCATGTCCACCAAGTCGGTGATGCCATCCAGCCATCCCATCCTCTGTCGTCCCCTTCTCCTCCTGCCCCCAATCCCTCCCAGCATCAGAGTCTTTTCCAATGAGTCAACTCTTCACATGAGGTGGCCAAAGTACTGGAGTTTCAGCTTTTAGCATCATTCCTTCCAAAGAAATCTCAGGACTGATCTCTTTCAGAATGGACTGGTTGGATCTCCTTGCAGTCCAAGGGACTCTCAAGAGTCTTCTCCAACACCACAGTTCAAAAGCATCAATTCTTCGGCACTCAGCCTTCTTCACAGTCCAACTCTCACATCCATACATGACTACTGGAAAAACCATAGCCTTGACTAGATGGACCTTTGTTGGCAAAATAATGTCTCTGCTTTTGAATATGCTATCTAGGTTGGTCATAACTTTCCTTCCAAGGAGTAAGCGTCTTTTAATTTCATGGCTGCAGTCACCATCTGCAGTGATTTTGGAGCCCCCAAAAATAAAGTCTACCACTATTTCCACTGTTTCCCCATCTAGTTGCCATGAAGTGATGGGACCAGATGCCATGATCTTAGTTTTCTGAATGTTGAGCTTTAAGTCAACTTTTTCACTCTCCACTTTCACTTTCATCAGGAGGCTTTTGAGTTCCTCTTCACTTTCTGCCATAAGGGTGGTGTCATCTGCATATCTGAGGTTATTGATATTTCTCCCGGCAATCTTGATGCCAGCTTGTGCTTCTTCCAGCCCAGCATTTCTCAATATGTACTCTGCATAGAAGTTATAAAGTTGGGGACACCAAGGCCCAGATAAAGCCAGTGGCCTCCCCAACATCCCATAGCCTCAGTCTCAAGTCTAAGACCCTGTGTGTGTTAGTTGCTCAGTTGTGTTGATTCTTTGCCACCTCATGGGCTATAGCCCTCCAGGCTCCAGGCTGTGCATGGAGCCTGGCAGGAATTGTGCAGGCAAGAATACTGAAGTGGGTAGCCATTCCCTTCTCCATGGGATCTTTCCAACCCAGGGATCAGACTTGGGTCTCCTGTATTGTAGGCAGACTCTTTACCATCTAAGCCACCAGGGAAGCCCAGCCTCCTGACTCTCAACCAATTCTCTCTCTCTCTTTTCCTATCCTACATAGAGGCAGATATTCTTTATATAACTTTCCAACCACCCTCCCCCCTCCACTCTCTCCTGGTCATTGTTTCTCTGTTACTCAGTCACAAGGGTACTATCTGTGTCCAGATCAGAGCGGGATTTGAAATCCAAACTCCTCAGCAACTTTGAGTGCATGCTTCCTCTCCCTCCCATCAGCCCATCAATCACAGTCTGGGTCCTGGACCAACATCTCCATTCTCTCTTGTCTGATCTGTCACCAGACAAACTTCTCCTGGGCCATTGGGAAGTTTTGAGAAGAGCCAAATATGTCTTCCCTTTTGGGGGGAACCTAGGTCTGAGTCCTCCAGAAAACATAGGAAGATAAGAGGGCTAGCACTTACATTCAACCTGGTTTTCATAGGACTGCAACCTATCACCACCAGACCCAGGGTGAAACTGAGAGTCAACAGGTGACCATGACAATGTTTCCACCACCCCATCCCCATCATGCCTTCTCTCCTCCACCTCTGACGCTCCCATCAGCCTGAAGGGAATTATGGTACCGGAGCCTCTCCCCACCTGCAACCTGGACTCCTCCAAGTCTTTCTCACACTGCACCAGGAAGAACTTTCTAAAACAGGAGTCTGGCCACTCTTTCCCCACCTCCCCCACTAGAATCTACTTAGAGATGTCCCTTGGCTTCCCTGGTGGCTCAGAGGTTAAAGCGTCTGCCTGGAATGTGGGAGACCAGGGTTCGATCCCTGGGTCAGGAAGATCCCCTAGAGAAGGAAATGGCAACCCACTCTACTACTCTTGCCTGGAGAATCCCATGGAGGGAGGAGCCTGGTAGGCTACAGTCCATGGGATCCTAAAGAGTTGGATAGGATTGAGCGACTTCACTTTCACTTTCACTTTGCTTTTTGGGACACAGTCCAAATTCCTTTTGGACTCCTCTGATCCAACCCTGCACACTTTCCCAGTCCTATCCCTCAGCCCTCACCATACCTGTGCACAATCATGTGCGCACACAAATTCTATAATCACACTTTATTTTCCACTGCAGGCTTCCCAGGTGGCACAGTGGTAAAGAATCCACCTACCAATGTAGGAGACACAGGTTTCATCCCTGGGTAGGGAAGATCCCCTGGAGAAGAAAATGGAAACCCACTCCAGTATTTTTGCCTGGAGAATTCCATGGACAGAGGAGTCTGGTGGGCTATGGTCCATGGCATTGCAAAAGATGTGAACACAATTGAGCAGCTGAGCATGCACGCTTTCTTGCTATAGTGAATTAAGAGCGCCTGCCAAACCCCCTCCCCCTGCCCCCAGTCTCTGGATCTTCACATGCATTATTTTTTTCTCCTTATGTCAGATTATTCTACTTTCTCCCTTTTCTCTGTTTGATTGGTTCTACCTTTTCCTTCGGGTCTCTGCTTACAGGTCCTTTTTGAACAACTAAGATTTTGTGAGGTGCCCTCCAGATTTTTTTGCTGCTTATAATTCCCACTCTCCTCCCCACCCCATCATAGCAGGCAGCACACCTGCCTTCAGACCTGTCTGTTCATTCCACAGGACATGATTCTTGTTCTGGTCAGCATGGTATTCCCAGGTCTCGGCAGAGTACTCATCACTTAACAGATGCTCAATAAAGATTTGTACAATTAAATACATGGAAAGGAAGCACTGGGGTCACAGGAATAGGGACAGAAAGAAGGAATACGAAGAGGGTTGGAGGGAGGGAAAGAGAAAGGGCTATCTTGGTGAAGTCATCCAGGCATTATATTCAATATCATAACTGCTCCAAATCCATCATTCCTCACATTTCTTAAAAGTTTGCAGTTCACCCCACCCTGCTGATAGGATGTGAATATTATACGCATTTTTTTCTAAGTATGCAGAACCTGAGAATCAGAGTGGGTGAGTGACTTTCCCAACTTCACACAGCTCAGAGCAAGACTGTATCATAAACTCAGGTCTCTCCCAACTCCTCAGGCTCCAGAATAGAGAGACTGAGTTCCAAGCATGGGAGTCCAGCTCTCTCTTGAATCTTGAAGGAGAGAATGTAACACTGAATTCAGTCACCCAATTTGACCTATGAAGGTGGCTTTGATCCCAGTGAGCAGAAATGCAATTATTCCCTGATTAGATTGGGGCAGTCCAAAATGTGCTTGGGAGGAAGAACATTCCCCAGCAACATCTGTACACCATGGAGGATGCCAATGACCCTGGGTGAGGAAATCTCACAGGTACCTTCTTACTTCACCTGACCTGCTTACCTTCCATCTTGAAAGGGATATTCAAGGGTCATGAAAAGAGAAGCCAGACTAGGCTTGAAGGAAGCCAAGTAGTTCATCCCTATTTTAAAGGTGCCCACCCCACCCTGTGCTCCCATAATCCCACTTGTCAGTTTCAGTTTTTCCAGGAAAATATCCACATACATACACAAAGAGTTCATTGAACAGTTCTGATGAGAACCCAGATGAGTAATAAATATCCATCAAAAGGAGGACAGTTGCTTAGACTCTGTCCCATTCACATTTTGGACCCTGATGGAAAAGTTCAAAAGGACAAGGCAGAGGTGTCAGTCTTGAAATGCAAAGATGTTTCAGATGTTACTAGTGAATAAACACAACCTGCAGAGCAAAACACTTTCCGTATGCTACTAGGCAGAGTGAAACTTACTTCTGGTATGCTACTACACATGCTAAAACATACACTCCAAACAGAGGTCATTATTTCTACAGTTACAGACATTAGGTATGAATAGAAGAACAAATATTGAAAAGATAACAGGGTTACCTCGGGCTAAGGGCTGGAAGAAGGGAGACATTTATCATTTCTGTTTAAATTATTTATGACCTATTATATGTATAAGCTAAAAGTAAGTAAATAAAAACAAAGAAAACTAGAGAAGACACTGGCTTATCAATAAATCTGAAAGTGACAGATCAGATATCTCTGCCAAACTCCCCTCTCCCCACCCCACTCCCCCCCGGCCACCAGGGAAGCTGAGGCCCGTGCCTGCCCCTCCAGGAATGATGTCTTATGTTCTGGAGTCACAGGAACAGAGTCGGGGAGGAGAGTTCTCTGGTTGAAGAATTTGGCAGAGCTGGTCTGGTCTATGAGCGCAGTCTCAGGGAGCCCAGCGTGGGTGCACAGCCCAGATGAGGGGGGAAAGGGACAAAGCAGCTCACATGTACCTGGTGACCTTGTGCTCCGGTTTTCCCAGGAACCTGCAAGTTCAATTCTCCTCCCCAGTGCCATTCCCCCACTGCTCTTAGGAATCTCTCAGTGTCTCCTTGTGTCCTGAGTATGGTGACAGTGACACCACCCCCCGAGGTCCATGAGTAATACTCTCCATCACCTGTGTTGTGACTAGGTTTTTTGCTTTTGTTGAGGCAGGCATACAGAATCTCAGTTCCCTGACCAGGGACTTGGAACACACGCCCCCTGCAGGGAAGGTGCAGAGTCTTAACCACTGGATTGATAGGGACGTGCCTGTGACTAGTTTTGTTTCCATTCTAGTAACCATTTCTGAGCATCCTTTGTGCTCCAAGTGCTCTGTCTGACTTAAGCATCATAACAATATGAGAGAAGTACCCTTATTAGTCTCAATTCTCAGACTTAGAAGCTTCAGCTCAGGGAAGTTGGGTGCCTGGCACAAGATCACGCAACCTGTACAGAGTGGTGCCAGAGCATCACATGTGAGCATCAGATTCCCAGCCTGGAAGAGAATGGTGACTCCTACCCTTTCTCTGTATGATGGAAGGGCAGGTGTCAGGATCTGAGTGGGAAAAGATCCTTCTCTAGGACTATGGGGTCTTTCCCCCAACCCCCCAGAGTGAGCCTGAGAGAAGTGATTCTACTTGGAAAACTAAAGTTTCAGAGTAACAAGATGAAAGTTTGTAAGGAGAGAGGTGATGTGGATGAAGTGAACAGGAATCATCAGGCCCACAACTTCAAAAGAGAGGCATTAAGGATGAAAAAAAGGACATGCTACCTTACATAAAGACCACATGCCTACAAATGGAAAGAACTTTTTAAGAAGTTTCAGAAAAGATACAGATTTTTTTTTTAATTGGAGTATAGTTGGTTTACAATGCTATGTTAGCTTCAGGAGTATAGCAAAGTGAATCATTTCTAGGTTCTTTTCCCATATAGGCTATTACAGATTATTGAGTAGGGTTCCCTGAGCTATACAGTAGGTTCCTATTAGTGATGTATTTTATATACAGTAGTGTGTGTATGTCAATCCTCATCTTCCAATTTATTCCTCCACACCTCTCCCCCAGTAACCATAAATTTATTTTCTACATCTGTAACTCTGTTTCTGTTTTGTAGATACGTTCTTGAGGATCTAATATACAACATGGTGACTAGAGTTGATAACACTGTTTTATATACTGGTGGCACAGGTGGTAAAGAATCCGCCTGCCAATGCAGGAGATGCAAGAAATGTGGGTTTGATCCTTGGGTTGGGAAGATCCCCTGGAGGAGGAAATGGCAACCCACTCCAGTATTCTTGCCTGTAAAATCCCATGGTCAGAGGAGACTGGCAGGCTACAGTCCATAGGGTCACAAAGAGGTGGACACGACTAAGTGACTGAATACACAGACACACACACACACACACATACTACTCGCAAGAGAGTAGAACTTACATATTCTCACCAAAATAAACAGACGAATGAATGAGATGATGGGTGTGTTAATTAACTAGATGGTGGGAATCCTTTCACAGTGTATACATATATCAAATCACTGTGACATACGCCTTAAATATCTTATGATTTTATTTGCCAATTTTATTTGTCAATTATATTTGTCAATTATACCTCAATAAAGCTCAAAACACAGGGGAAATAAAAAGGGAAATCCATAGGTAGATGATTAACTCATTATTGCCACAAATGTGTTCTGTGTCCACACTTTGCTAAGTGCATGAAAACTCAGTTAGGGAGAAAGGTAAGACTCAATATGACTTCCACCTTAATTTTTTTTCATTCTTTCACTTACCTGGCCTGTCTGTAAATCTCGGCAGTGTAAATCTCATTACTAAGGGTCATGCTTTCTCCTATTAAGCCACTGATGGCCCCTGAAACTGACAAACAAAACAGTTTTTCTAGTTTGCTTCTTCCTAGTTTGTTCCGATAGCTTTCTTGGAGCTGTTAAAGCTGTCCTGCCCTGTAAACAGCCTGTGGGAAAGTGGAGGGAAGGCTGTCTCAGGTCAGATGAGCCCAAGTTCCCATCATGGCTCCACTGCCCAGCCATGGGATGATCCAGAGCAGCCACTATGCCCATGTTTCCCCAAAACTCAGTTTCGCTGGCTGTTGTGGAAAATAAATAGGGTTAAATGTAAGGCATTTGAAAGTTTCTGGCATTTAGTAATACTTCGTAAATAATAGTAGATTTAGCCGTTGTTCTTAGAAGGAAATGCATGTTCAGCGTTCCATCAACATAATGGTGTGTCCCCTCCTCCTATGGGGACCAAAGAGGACCACATTGTTGGGACAACTGGAGCCTAAAGACCAAAAACGGAGAGGCCAAAGCTCTGCTCCTCCAAAAGCAGGGGAGTCAAAGGCTGTAGAGTCTGTGGAAGAATGCAAGAGGTCTAAACAGGAAGAGAGTTTTGGGCCTAGCCAAGGCCCAAAGCATGGCAAAGTGCCCAGGGTTACTCAGCTTAGAATGTGGGAAGCCTTCCAGGGGGCAGGCAGTGAAGGCTGGAGGCAAGAGGCAAGTTAAACCTTCCAACTCCTTCTCTACCCCTCAGCTTCTCCCCTCTCCTCCCACCCTATCGCAAGGGTCTCAGATCCTTTCATCAGGGCCCTGGGCACTACCAGGCTCTGTTCTATGGTTTGTGCCAACATCAGACACCTCTGGCCTTCCAAGGCCACAAAGAACAAAACCAACCCTGAATCTGATGAAAAAAGTCTCAGACCTGGTTTTTCCCCTTGGCGCCTCCCCAAGGACAGCTGTCAGGAGGACAGCCCACTTCAGTGCCCTGGCGTCCACCTAAGAGGATTCCTGTGTCCTGACCCCCTCTGCTCTGGGCTGGACTCTGGGGCTGGGCCAAAGGGAGGACATTCCTGCCTGGTGAGCTGCACTTTTCTTCTGTGGCAGGAAAGTTCTCTGGCCCTGGGAGTTTGATCTCACCCTGACCACACCCTGGGATCCAGAACCTTCCTTTCTGATGGGAGGTAGTGTAGGTGCTGGGGAATGAGCGAACTAGGCTGGAGTGAGCAGAATTTCTAACATCTAAGGCCAGACCTGGGTCCCTTGTGTTTATTTGGACATTGAGTCAGCCACCTACCAGCTGGGTAACCTTGGAAATTGTACTTGCTTTTCCTGGGGCTCAGTATTCTCATCTGCAAAACGGGTGGCAAAGAACCTAGGTCATTATTTACAACTTTTTAAAATACTGTTAAAAGCAGGGAAAAAAAAAATCTGACCTCTCTCTGCTTCCCCAAAGGAGATTCTTTCTTATTAAAGCCTGAAAATATCAAGTCTCCCGCTCCTGACCAGCCCAGGTAGCAGCCACCAGGTGCTTTGGGGTAGGCAAAGAGCTCCAGAGACCTGTGCCCAGGACACATCTCCAACCCCCAAAGCAACTGGACAGATGCCAAGGGTGGCTTTTTCCAAACTGCCTTCCACTTTCCTTTCCCCTGCCAGGATCTGTATTTGTATTTCTGGGTTTTGAAAGCCTGGAGGGTGGGGGGAGGAGAGGAGGAGTGCAGGGTAATTAATGATTGAATCTCTGGCACAGCCACCAGGAGGCCTCAGGGCATGCTGTTGGCCACTTCCTGAGGCATGGGGGACAAGGTAAAAATCCCACCTGGCTGTGACACAATTGGACAGGTCTGAGAAGTGAGGAAGCGGGAGACAGTGGTGCCCTGAGCACTTCTCAGGGCATCAAAGCTCTGCCCTGGCGCCGCCCACCCCCCGCCCCCCGCCACACACACACACATGCACTGACTCTGTTGTCCTTTTTCTGGGTCAGAAACTATTCATTGCACCCCTCACAGACACCCCCAGCCCCAGAGCATTCCCTACACCCACCCTGTACCCACAGCATCAGCGCATGCTCACTGGCCCTTTGCTGCCCCACAGCTCACCTGTCCATCACCCAGTGGCTCACATGGCTGTTTGACGAATGCACAGTGCTGCTGGGAAAGGATGAAAGGAACCGACTTGCACAGCAAAATTTTAGAGGAGCTTTAACTCTGCCCTTCTTGGAAGTATTGCCCGCCTTTGTTGTCTAATAATAATTAACTTTTGTACAGAGCTGCAGTTTTCAAAGGCCTCTTACGTTCATAATTCTATTCATCCTCACAGCAAGGCTAAGAGGTGGGTCTCACCCTCCTCACCCCCTCATTCGCATTGCTACCCCCACCCATATGCTACAGAAGAAAGTAAGATTCAGAGAAAAGGAATGGTCCCATTTCACACAGCCAGGGCTGACACGCTAGCCTTCTAACTCAGGGTAGGGAGCTGCTGTTTCTTTCCCAAAGGATGCTCTTTAGTCCTGGGATTGTTTACCATGTAGGGGAAGGTGGCATAGAGGGTAAGCAGGGGGCAAGGATCTCCCCAAAGACTGTTGGGGGCTGGGCTCTCCTCCTCTGGATGGAAGAGGTCTTGGGTCCCCTCACCTAGGATATAGAGAGGTGATAGGGAGAGAAGCCTGTGGACAACTCTGGGGTTCAAGGACCTGAGCCAGCAGGTTGCAGAATTCCATGTGCACCCAACCCAGAGACAGTTTAAACTCTGAGCTTCTTATAAAAGACCCCAGACCACCTTTCTTCCCTACTATTAGCTGACATGACCAACTCATTCTGGTTTCCCCACGACAGTTGGGTGTTTTAGCACCCCAAATCCCACATCTAGGGAATGTCCTTGGTCTCATCCCCAGCTGAGTGGATTTCAGCTGAACTGTGGAAAGACAGACCCCCTTTGGAAGGTTCAGTGGATCAACTTGGAATTTAAAAATCTCAGAAGACTCACGGGGGTTAGGCAGCCACCTGGGATGTATATTAACGTCTTGGAATGTTGAACCACAAGACAATTCATTTCCACAAAGAAACACTCAGATCTGTGGCCACATCTGCCAGATTTTTAAAGGAAACCAAAGTTAACTCTCTCTTCCCTATTGATTTTCATATCGGCAACTAATTACATTTTCTTGGGAAAACACTGTGTTTAAAAAACCATAACTGGGTTTAAACCACAGATTGCCAGATGATAGTCTCAGTGTGAAAGGCTTATGGACATCAAATCTGAGAAGGGCAGGAGAAGGTGTTGGGTTTTGAAACAATGTCCTAAATTTTCCATTGCTCTGAGCATCTTAGTCAGCATGCTAAATTTATTTGGAAATTGTAATTACATCAAAGGAAGGCTTGAGATGTTCATGCTTAGCTAAAAGGATCATGGAATTTTCCTGTTTGAGAAAAAAACTGTGATAAAAGCCATTTAAAAATTATATGTATATAATTATATATATATATATATATATATATATACACACAAACTTTGTAGAGCAAATGGCATGCATGCACCGTTGCATCTGACTCTTTGTGACCATGTGGTTTATAGACCTCTAGGCCCCTCTGTCCATGGAATTTTCCAGGCAAGAATAATGGAGTGGGTTGCCATTTCCTCCTCCAGGGAACTTCCTGACCCAGGATCAAATCCAAGTCTTGCATCTCCTGCATCTTTTGCATTAACAGGTGGATTCTTCACCACTGCACCATCTGGGAAAATTATATATGTATATATATATTTTTTTTTCAGCTTCTTCATTTTGCAAAAAGTCAGGATACTGGTTAATAACCATTTCCTTGGCCTTGGTTGAAAAGAATTAGAAAGTAGCAGGGAACCCAGGCCTTATTTCCCATTGTAATTAGAAAGCAGAACCAGACCCAGAGGCAAAGGAGCTCACTGTGTTCTCACTGCCTGTTGGCTCTTGGCTTTGGAAGAACTCGTCCGTGGTGCCTCCTCCTGGTAACCCACTGTCATCCCAGTCTGAGGGCGGGCTGTTCTCAGGTGTGCAGATGTGCAGATTAAGTTGTCATATTAAAATGAATTTTTTAAAACACGAACTCACAACTGGGACCTGAATGTTTCAATAACTTGCTGTTTTTGTCCTCTGAGAAATTTTTCTAAAAGCAGAGAGGGAGAAGGGGCTTTGTTTTGCTGAACAGGAGGAAAGCATTGGCAAGACTGAATAGGTGCATTTTTAAGGTTATTGGTACCTGTCAGCCCCTCGGCCTGGACAGATCTTCTGAGGTTTGCAGAACTGTTTGGGTGAGGGCTTGTCAGGCTCACCCTGGATGGAGCACCACCCTCCCCCAACCCCAGGCAGGAGGGGAGCTTGGGCGGACAGTCTCTGAGAGGCCTCCACACTCCACAGCTCCCCTACAGACAACAGGGCAGGCACCAGAGCAGCAAACTGGCCGAGGCAAGGCAGAGGGGTCTGTGGGACCTATACCCAGGTCCACTTTCATCCCGACACCCTTCTTTTCTCTCTCTCTCTAGGGTGAGAGTGGATTTAGGGGGAGGTCTGACTACAGAAGCAGAATATCTGAACATTGTGAAACCACAGAGCAATCTTAAGTAACAATTTTCGAGAAGCACTTAAAACAATAAAGCACCAATTGTTTTTTGTTTCAAGTCACATGTAGGGGTGGAGGATCCATTTCAGGACATACATACTCTTTTTCTATTCATAGAATGATTCATTTCTGCTAAATCCAGAAAAAGCAAGGCTGGGCAGGAGGAGGAAATGGATTAACCTGAAAGCTTTTGTGGGGTGTGTGTGTGTGTGTGTGTGTGTGTGCGCGCGCGTGTGTGTGCTATTCAAACACGTGCACACACACTCCTGCATTACCCCTGTTTTCTCTGCCTCATCCCTTCCCTCTCACCCCAGTGGCTCTGGTCTCTGCATCCCAGAGCAGCCCTTCCCAGTTACAAGCATCACTCTCCCCGCAGCTGTAACCCTGAGTCCAGAGCAGGCCTGAGTGTGGGAGCACCCTGCTGGCGCTGTAGGACATTGGTTCACCCACACAGCCATCCCTGTATCTGCTTCCTCAACAGAAGAGGAGAGCAATGAAGGGGAGGAAGTTTTCGCCCCCACCAAGGGCTTCTCATTTCCACCCAGAGAGCCCTTCTTATCCAACCCTTCTTACCCCTGCTCCCCTGAGGCTGCTGATTCCTGCAGACAAGTCAAAGGTCAGCTCACCCTGTCCCTTTCTAACATACTTCCAGGTTGAGTTGTAATCTAGGCAATCTAGGCCCTCAACTAGGCCTGTCCTCTGAACTCTTCCCCCAAGTTCAAATTCCTCAGGGAGCAAGAAAGGTGGCGGGCTTCACTGGCCCCAGAGGTTCCCAGAGACCCCTGTCCTCAAGCTCTAAAGCCTCCATCGCACACTCCTCAGATCTTTCCAGGCCTGCTGAGTTAGGGCTCAGCTGCTTCTCTCTCCTCTCTCCACTGGAAACAGAAGCTCCAGCGAATGTTTCTAACTCCTGAGTCCACTCAGCCATGTCCCCCTTGCAAAATCCTCCCCTTCCCGCACCCAGCCAGCCAATCGGCGGCCTGCGAGCCTCTCCAGACCCATCTCTCCGGGCCCTGGCGGGATAAAACCGGTCGGCGATGCCGGGTGGATGGGAACAAACTTCGGAAGGAGGAGAGACACGGGGTCCAGGGCACCCTCGAGGGCGGACCCGGGCAGTGAGGGCCTGTGGCCGGCCGGCCAGGTATGCCGCCCAGGGGTTGGCTGAAAGCTGAGTGGGAGACAGGGGTGATTCGAGAAGGGAAAGGGTCCCAGGAAGCCCAGCAGCCTTTTCTCTCTCAAGTTAAACTGGATGAGGCTGGGGCAGCCGAGAGGAGGGCAGCGGGTTAGAGTTTGGCGCTGCCCAGCGGACCCCAACGCCGGCGCTTCAGGACGGGCGCATGGGTTAGGCCGGCCTGAGGTTGGCCACTCTTCGCCTGAAAATCCTGCGACCCCTGCCTGGCGATGAAAGCCTTGGGGTAAGGCCTGGGGAGGAGGTCTAAGGCGGAGGGCCGGAGTCTCATACCCGTGCCCCGGGTCTGTGCAGGGCAGCGGCGTGGCGGCAGGCGCGGCGCGGACCTGCGTGAGGAAGCCCTGAGCCCTCGGCGGGCTGCGAGCGACTCTCCGGGATGCCTCACAACTCCATTAGATCCGGTAAGAACGCGGCGTGGCCGGGGACCCCCGGAGCCCCCGCGTCGCTGTGCGTCCGTGCGTGCGCTCGGGTCGGTGGGGCTCGCGGCTCACTGGACCCCTTGCGTGGGGGCGCAGCTGGGAACGCCTCGGGCCTGGCTCTCCGCAGCGGCCGCCTCGCCACTCTCTTGGGCCCTGAGGTCCCCCCTCGGCCCGGCGGAACCGACCTCCCCAGGCCTGGGTTTCTGCGGACCACCGTGAGGGGCGAGGAGCTCTCCGTGGGGTCAGAGGAGTGTCCTTCGTGTCCCATCCGCCTTTCGCCTGGCCCGTCAGAGTGGCCATCCTGCGCGCTCTCAGGCCCTACGCCGCGCCCCTGCTGGACTTGCAGCTCCCCTGCTCCCGACCTCTAAGCCCTCGTCCCCGGGTGCGCGCAGCTGTCTCCTGAGGCTCCCCGGGCGGGACCCTGAGCCCCGCGCACCTCTCCAGCCCACACGAGAGGAGCCCGCGGTCCGGGGCCCGGGAGCCGTGAGCGCACTGGAGGGCTATCGGACTCCTTGCTCAACACCGGTCAGAAGGGGACCCGCGTGCGGGGCATCCGGCCGGGCGAGGACTGAGCCCTCCGCGGGCCGAATCCCGCTCCCCACCGGCATCCGGGTCCACGGCCTTCAAAAGCGCTCGGGGTCCATAGCCGCGGCGCCGACTCTCCGCGACCTCCGGGCTAAGGTCGGGGTGGTCTGTGCCAGGAAGGAGCCGCAGGGCTGGGGCTGGTCGGCACAGTGGGCATGGCCCCGGGCGCTCAGCAAGTGTGGACAGCGAGCCGGAGTCACGGCCCGGCCCGCGGTGATGGATGGAGCCGGGCCAGCCGCGGGGAAGGCGATTTATGGGGCCAGGGCGCAACGCTATCGATTTGGGCCGGTGGAGTGAAAGGAAATCAATATTTCAGATGAATTCTCGGCGAATATGAAGTCCCGCTCGGCAAGCGGGACATTTGTTATAATAAGGAGGGTCGCATCGGGCGCTGCGCGCGGCTGAGATCTCAATTTAACCCAGAGCGCCGCGCTGCTCCGGGACTGGAGGCGGAGGATCCACCCGCACAGGCGCGGGGACCCCGGTGAACGCCCGAAGGTTTCTCTTTCGGGTTCGCTCCACCACCGGAGACTGAGTCAGCAGCACGCTCCCTCCCAATCCCGGTGCCCGGAGGTGAGCGAGGCCACCGCGGTCCTGGCCCCGCTCTGCGGGCGCCCGGCCTTCGGGGGAGCGGAGTGGAAATCTCACCAATGCTCCCGGGAGCGGCGGGGTCGGCGAGCCAGGAGACCCAGCGGAGCGCCTGGCTCTCCTTACTCAGCGCCCAGGCGTCACAAAAGCTCCTTGACCACTTTCTGGGACCAGGACCAGGTTTTGGTCTGTTAGTCTTTAGCCTAATGCGGGTATAACGACACACGTCACCCTCGCCTCGGAATCAGGACTGGTCTCCCAAGCCGAGCGCGCGGCGCGGCGTCAGGTGCCGGATCCCACGCCAGGCTGGTTCCGCAGCTTCTGCTCCGCTCCGGGTTTCTTTCTACCCAACCCTTAAGCCACCGCCGACCTTCCCCTGACCGCTCTGGCGATGATAAGAGTGGGTGCTCTCTCTCGGTCCTCGAATTTACAGTCCTGGACCAGACCTTTTCCTCTCTGTCACTGCGTGAGAAATGACGATATCGCGGTCCCTCGGGTTGGCTGGATTTTGTTTTCACTACTGATTGTCATTACGGAAACGCTCGTTAGAATACATGGAAATCAAGAGGGAAAGAAGAAAGGGCACAATTTATTTTTACTTTATTTTTAATCAGCCCCAAACCCAGATGAGGAGACCCTGCTTTTCCATTAGCTCGGAAGCAATCGCCCTTGCGTTTGGGGAGGGAGCGGTTTCGCCCCTATCGCAGGCGGGGCCTGGGACGGAAGTATATTCTCTGTTTAGAGGGGACTTCTTCAATCCTCTCCCCAAAACGAATAAAAAAAAAAAATCTGAGAGAGGGAGAAAGGCTTTCTCCTATAGTTTAATTTAATGCTAGTGAAACAGAAGAAAATTGTTTAAAGCATAGCTCAAAAGATTCAAGGCTGTCCCCTGTTTCTTTTCCAAATCCTCTCTAGGTAAATTTGAGTGAGAGACCCTCCGTCTTTCTAATCACTTGACACCATTGTCTGTATTTAGAGCTAAATTCACAAGCTGAGCCCTCCAGTTTTTTTATAAGCCCATTTCCCTCATTGGTCTTAGAGATTTCCTTCTTTCTCCCTTTCTGAGTTCATGGCTCTGCCTGGACTTTGCCTGGAGAAGCCTTCTTGAAGCTTTTCCCTGGAGCAAAATGGGGCGAAGGCGGCCGGCGGGACGTTTTCGCGGGAGCGAGGCCCAGCGCACAGTTTCAGATAAAACGAAACGCGCTGAGAAAAGTTTTGCGCGGCCTCTGCCGCCCCCGCCACTGCGGCTCACCCACGGCTGATCTTGCTTCGCAGAGGGATCTTTAAAATTTCCTTTTTCCTCCCTACTGTTTTATTCTGAAGGGATGTGGAGAGCGAAGAGTGAATGAGTCTGATTTGCCGATGGTCAGCGATGGGATGAACGGTCCGTAAAATCCACCGGGAGTTTTGTAGCATCAAGGAACAGAGATCCTGAGCAAGAACTTTTCTTTAAAGAGTAAAAGATGCCACATAAGTATTAGAATGTAAACAGTACTACATGCGTGAGGAAGAGGGCTCAGTAAAAAAAAAAGCAAGCAGGTTGTTATTAAAAGTTATGCACAGTAGCTTTTCAGAAATCCTCTTCCCCCAACTCCTGAAAATATATTATTCAAGAAGATGCGACTTTCCATTAAGGAAAGAGCGTTTCTCTAATTTCCTTAGATCACAGATGGAAAGCCCCCCATACCCTCCTCTCGGTTTTAAAAAGGAGCAAAGGAAGCCAAGAAACTGTTTTCTTCCCAGGTTTCTTGCCTGGGTTGAAAATAAGGTCTAGGGATGAGAAAAGGTCTTGAGGAACATAAAGAGGTATTGGGGTTCCTCAATTCATCTTTGTTTGGAGATGGTCCATCCTCCAACCCTCCTCCATGCAAGTTAATTAGGAGATAATTTAGCTACCTTGTGAATTAGTTTTAAGATAAGTATCTTTTCAAGCTTTGTCACTTTAATTGTCCCACTGATTGATAAGAAGTAATTATTTCTAATTGACACTTTTTTGATGTCTATTGGAAGCATTTATTTGGGACATTTTCGGGGTGGAAGGAAAGTTAATTAATTTTATCAGTCTATACCCAAAAGGACTGTACCTAATTTTACTGAAGAGCACAAAGGAAGTGGAGGGAAAAAAAAATCAATCTCAGAAATTTAATTATTAAGAGATATTTTGGTTCAGAGGAGAGCACCTACCATTATAACTACATGTCAAAACTTTCTATTTACGGCCTCGAATCTTGAATTTTAATATGGCATGTGTTTTATGTGTATGCCTTTTCCCAGGAATATACATCCCTTTATATACTGACTTCATTTTGGAGGTTACTCAGCTTTGTAATTAATTTTTGTGAAAAGTAAGATCAAGGGAGTTCAGTACACTCAGAATAAATGGTATCATTTTTGTAAGAGCAAATTGTAAGAAAGATTTACTAACCGTCATCCTTGCTCTGTAATTATTGATAGAGTTGGGTATAAAGGTGAAACTTTACTTACGGTGACATGACTTTTCATACCTAAACCTCAAACCTTGGAGTAAACAGTTTAATCATTCACATCCCCTAGAATGTGTTCGTGTGAAAGAAAAAGAAGGGAGAGACTAAAGAGAAAAAGACACTGAAAGGAGACAATGAGGGAGGGGAGCCTAGAAGGGAAGAAGGTGATTGGAGAGGAAAAAGAAAGAACTCATTTCAGAAATGAAGGTGGCCAGGTACTTGGAAACTTTGCCATTCAGTATAAGGAAATCAAAATTCTACTTTAAAACACGTCCTTTTGAATATGATCTCAACCACAGTCCCTAACCCCTCACCATCACCAGAACCCCCACTTTTTCATGCATAAAAAGGCAGGATCTTTGGGGAGTGGCTGGTCTGAATTTGGGGTGTCTAGATACCAAAGTTTGGATTTGGTGCCCACGAAAAGGAAGCAAGAAAAGAGACATTGTGCTCTGGTGGCTTATAAAAAGATTTAAGTGTTGTTTATTTTTATTATTAAAGCTCCTGAGATCGTTCCTAGTTCTGAACCCACAATCTTTTCCGTGGATTGACTTGTGACTCACTGACATAGGAAAACATTTCCACATTAATCCAAAGTGGAGACACACGCTCCTGGACACCCACGCGTGCCTGAAATCAGAGCAGTTTCATCAGACAAGATACTGTCCTGTCAGGTTCTGTTCAGCCAGTGCCTATTTCCATCATTTATGTTTAAAATCTTGTCTGCTTTTAATGATGTTTCTCCCAGATTACGTGGAGCGACAAGAATGAGGAAACATGTTAAATGAAAAGAAATTTAAAACTTACAAACAGCAGATAATATCGCATACCAACCTCACTATTAGTGAAACTGAAATAATGTATAAATAATGCAAAAAAAAATCAGCAAGGGAGAGTTTAGTAATGGAAAATTCCCCTGCAATTAAATGAAAGAGTAATTTAGTGGAGATATGCCTGGATGAATTAGCATTTATTAATTGGTTCTCATAAAAACAATTTGTGTGTGTATGTTTGGGGGGAGAGTGTTTAAAGTATGGATTTTTCATGGGAAAAGTTCCTCAAATATTCATATCATATTATGTAGCAATCACAGTCTATTTTGTGAAAAATTCCAGTTCTCTCACTGGCGAATTTCACCTGCACACAGAGAGAGTAGGGGTAAGGAAGAGAAACTCCTTGAGATCAAAAGAAGGAAGCGGGGTTCCTTTTTCTCTTGGGACATTTTCCGGCATGAAACCAGCTGGCAGAGCCGGCTCTGCTTGGGAACATCCAAACCGGGTCCTGAGAGGACTCCCAGGTGACCCATCTCCTTTGGGACATGACTAAGAAGCAGAGGAGGCTGCTCTGTGGCTCTGCCCACCGCAACCCCACCCCAGTCTGCTCCAGCATCCTCACCAGCTCAGGCAGGAACTGCAGTTTGTAATCTCAGCGAGGAGCTTGCTAGGGTTGACTGATGCGGGGATGTGTTTACTTTCTCTCGCCACAGTTGGTCTGTCTTCAGTTCTAAGCATTTTAAAGCTGCTCTATTTATCAATCCAAGAGGTACTGACTTCTCAGTTGCGCTGAGAAAGCTTTGAGCTCCGAGGTTCTGAGTACACAAAGAGATAAAAGACACAATTTCATTTAAGGGGGGGGGATGATTTTAAAAGGAGGCGGGAGGGGAACGTGCCCCTCCCATTCCAGGCTACCTTTGCTTTTGTTTTAGTTGAGATTGGGCGAAAGACTGTGTCTCAGCCCCCAGGAGCCTTCACTCCCTTCAGAGATACAATTTGGGGGTGTAAAGCTCCGTCAAAATAGAGGAGGATGCAGCCTCCCACTCAGAGCTCTTTGGTGGGGAGGATTCTTTCTAGAACACCTTGGCTCAGGTTCTTTTGGAGACGGAGTTAAAAAGACATTCTGCCTAGGAAGTAGGTTCAATGCCTGCTTCCAACAGAGGTGCTAGGTGTTTCTTTTTTGGAAGAAAGAGTACAGAAAGCACAGTCCAAAGGTCTCCTGGTTCCTGAAAACTTCACCCTCCCAAGGGAATCTCGGTTCCTCCAGTCCATGGTGAGTGACCCTAGGATAGAATTTCTGGATCACGGTGGAGTGGGCAGGAGCATCCACAATTCCTTATTTATCTGTGGTCTTAATTATATCCTGGGTTGTCCCTGGTGGCTCAGTGGTAAAGAACCCACCTGTCAATGCAGGAAATCCAGCTTCGATTCCTGGGTCGGGAAGATCCCCTGGAGAGGGAAATGGCAACCCACTCCAGTATTCCTGCCTGGAGAATCCCACGGACAGAGGAGCCTGGTGGGCTACAGTCCTTGGGATCGCAGAGTCGGACACGACTGAGCGACTAAACATGTTGTGTTATGTTTAGTCACTGAGGTCCAGAGTCAGGGCTGACAAGTCTTTGGGGGTTTCTTAAAACCCCTCCAGACCCCTCCCTTGGTCAGGTGGGCCACATGAGCAAATGTCTCTTACCGGCACTATGGATCAGAAAAATCGTGGTAGAAAGGTTTCTGTTTTAAACCACCGTTGGTCACTGAGTATGGGCTTTACTTTGACTGGGGCTTCTTCCCCACGAAGGACAAAGGGCCTGGGTACACACCAGTGTCTCCTTGCCGTGGCGTGTCTCAGATCAAAGGGAGGAAAATTCAGGGATCCTCCAGTGACACGTGGGTCTTGTTTCTGTGTTAATGCTGGAGGATCCTCCTGAGGTCCTGAATCCCATGGAAAATGCCAAGGATCATCAAGGCTCCGCACAGCCTGCCCACAGCCGCGACAGCTCTGCCCATGCCTCATTCATATCCAAAGAAAGAGATGCACCACACAGTGCTGAGCACGTCGTGGCACTTAGTGAGCCCTTGGTAAATGCAAGTTCTGATTATTTTATCTCTGAGGGCTATTACAGGTGTGGAATTCTGCTGGGAGAGAGCATATCCATCATCTTGTTTAATTCTCAGGAGCCACCAGGCAGGTGTGTTACGGACATTTTTACAGAAGAGAGGAGCACTCGTGCTCAGTGAGGCTGATGTGTCTGCAACTCCCTTTCCACTGCCTTCTTTCTCGAAGTCCAGCTCATCAAAACTCCCCGCATCACTAGATGGCTTCACGCCTGCAACTCTATTGGGAACTTAGGCCAGCATCTTGGGTCAGGAGGCTCAAGGATTCTTACCAATAGAGACAGATAGAACCATCAGTCTGTTGGCTTGGTTTCCTTATCTCTGTCCCTAAAGCTCCAACTCAGTTAAAACAGACTATTCTCAGTCTTCCCATCTGCAAAATGGGGGCGGTGGTCCCTATCTGGATGTCCCTCCTGGAGGTCCTGTGAGGAGGAAGAAGATGGTCAGCCACTCAGGAAAAGCAGAGAGAGGGAGCTTTCTTTTAACACATCCCCTCCAGTGCTGCCATGTTTCCACCTCAAAAAAAAAAAAAAAAAAAAAGCTACCCACGAGAACCTCAGAGCTCCAGTGGTGCAATCTGTTAACGCACGGTACTTATACAGCAGTACATGCAGAGCAATGCCAAGGTTGTGAATTGAAGTCTCACCTAGAGCATGACCCTTTGGGCTTCCCAGGTGGCACTAGTGGTAAAGAATCTGCCTGCAATGCAGGAGACCCGGGTTTGATCCCTGAGTCAGGAAGATACCCTGGAGAAGGGAATGAGAACCCACTCCAGTATTCTTGCCTGGAGAATTCCAGGGACAGAGGAGCTTAGCGGGCTGCAGTCCATGGACTTGCAAAGAGTCAGACACGACTGAATGACTAACACTCACACAAGTACCTCCATAAATTGTAGACCATCAAGGAACTTGCTCCCTTGGCATCTCCAAACCCCACTGGGCCTGCCTGCTTGGCTACATTTCAGAGACTAATAGATTAGTGGAAATGATGGACACAGGTTCAGAATTACTGGGAAGACCAAACCACAAAGTCAGGGATGGTTGCTCGGTACCCTCTCCACGGGCAGCAAGTGGGGAGCCCCTAAGATACCAGATCTTATTTCCCTAAGTTTAGGTTCATTCCCTCTTCTGCTTCCTGAGGGTTCCTCTCACTCAAGAGTTCAAAATTAAGTCATCTGCTCCTTTGGAGCTTCAGCCAAGGTTCCACTTGTACCAGGAGCTGGAAAGGGAGTTGTTTTGTCCCTTTTTGCTGTGGAATGCAACTGCCCAGCTCCTGGCTGATTGCATTTCTCAGAAGCAGACCCATCTTTGATTTAAGCAGAGAAAGACATGGAGAGAGAAAACTACTTCTTCCCTCTCTTCCTTTTTTAAATTTTTATTGGAGTATAGTTGCTTGACAATGTTGTGTTCATTTCGGCTATACAGTAAGGTGAATCAGCCATACCTATCCATATATCCCCTCTTTTTTGGATTTCCTTCACATTCAGGTCACCACAGAGCATTGAGTAGGGTTCCCTGTGCTATACAGTGAGTACTCATTAGTTATCTGTTTTATACATGGCAGTGTATATATGTCAATCGCAGATCTCCCAACTCATCCCACCCAGCCCTTTCCCCCTTGGTTTCCATACGCTTGTTCTCTATGTCTGTGTCTCTATTTCTGCTTTGCAAATAAGATCATCTCTACCATTTTTCTAGATTCCACATGTGTGTGTTAATGTACAATATTTGTTTTTCTCTTTCTGACTTACTTTACTCTGTGTGACAGTCTTCTACGAATTGTGCCTTTTGCAGAGACATGGATGGACCCCCCCTTTCCTTTCTAACTCTGTTCCTTTTTTCTCCTGTTCTCAGCTCCAGCACTCCTCCGTGTTCTCTTCTGCACTTGTTTCCCTAAGTGGCCTTGGAGTGACCTGAGTCGTTAGTGCTAATTAGTCCACTGGGATGTATTGTACTGTCAGGCCCACATAGCAGAGTGGTCGGGAGCTGGTTGGGTGACGCATTTGAGGGACAAACAGCTTAATCTGCTGTCATCGTATGAACTGCATGTTTGCCCACACCCAGGGCCCACTGTGTGTGTTGCATTTTGATTCCTTAGCTTCTCTGAGAGAACTATTATTCCTCAGATCAATTCAGGGGCAGCTGTGAGGTGTCAAGAGGGCGAAGGACTTTTGAAGTCACAGTGAAGCCAGGTCCTGTGAATGAACGCCTCTCCATCTCTGTAGGCGGTTGGGGGTGCCTCCTCAGAGGCTTTGCCCGTGAGCCTGACCCTGCTGCTTTCTTGCTGTGTGATTTTAGGCAAGTCAGTTGTCTCCCTGGGGAAGAGTTTCCTCTGTATAAAAGACGGGCATACTGCAGGATTTCTAGGAAACACTGAAAGTGAAACCAGTTTCCTCACCTGGCACATAGCAACTACTCAAGAATTTTCCCATTCCAATACATGGGTACCCGGGGAGAAGAGTCCCCCCAAATTCTCCGGGACAGATGCTCAAATATGACACTGTTTTAGCATTTCCTGTGAAACTCTCCGTGTGTAACTCGAAACCCTGTGTCAAAATTTTGCTCCAGTTAAGATTTAGGACAGGGCTTCCCTGGTGGCTCAGTGGTAAAGAGTCACCTTCTAGTGCGGGAGACACAGGTTCGATCCCTAGTCCAGGAAGATCCCACATTCCACAGAGCAACTAAGCCTGTGTGCCTTAACTATTGAGCCTGCCTTGTAGAACCTGGGAGCTGAAACTACTGAGCCCACGTACCCGAGAGCCTGTGCTCTGCAACAGGAGAAGCCCCAGCACCGCAACTGAAGAGTAGCTCCTGCTTGTCACAACTAGAGAAAAACCGGCGCAGCAATGAAGAGCCAGCACAGCCAGAAATAATAAAAATAAATTAAGGGGAAAAAAAAGATTTAGGACAGACATGTTAATATTCTACTTGGACAAAATCATAGACCTTCAGTCTAGGGGTGTTGGATGAAATGAAAGGATTCATGAAAAATGCTGACTCAGAGGCCTGTGGCTATGATCAGCTGCTACCCCAATCCACTCTGAAAAAGAAGTCCTTGTTTCCTTTTACCAGAAAACCCAATCATCGGGGAAGCAGCAGGTTCACGATAGAATGGGCTGTCTGTGGACTTTATATTGGCATCCAGAACATTCTAGGGTTTTGGTAGAATTGGCCTTAGAAAAAGGATGAACTAGAGTGAGCGTGCATCTGTGATGTGTGTGTAGCTGAGATAGGACCAAAGGGAGATGTGCTTTGAGTGCGTGTGTGCACGCTGAGTTGCTTCAGTTCTGTCCAACTCTGCAAATCCGTGAACTGTAGCCCGCCAGGCTCCTCTGTCCATGGGATTCTCCAGGCAAGAATAGTGAAGTGGGTTGCCATGCCCTCCTCAGGGGGATTTTCCTGACCCAGATAGAACCCACATCTCCTGCATACCTTGAGTCCTGATTCCTAATTGATCCAGAACCATATGTTAAAAAAAAAAAAAAAGAATCCATGAATCTTCTGTTTTCTTTCTCCTTGTCTCCAGCCCCACCCCTACCTTCTGTCTGATATTTTCCTACTTTGTGTAA
Organism: Bos mutus; assembly: GCF_027580195.1. Taxonomy (NCBI): domain Eukaryota; kingdom Metazoa; phylum Chordata; class Mammalia; order Artiodactyla; family Bovidae; genus Bos; species Bos mutus. The sequence continues at coordinate 59,765,388 of NC_091627.1, forward strand.
TAGTAATCCAGCTTTGGCACCATAGCAAACCCTGGTTGACATTTAAAAGTCTGGAATTAGCTAAGCAAGATATTTCTGACTCCAGCTCTGTTGTGCTGTTTCCCTTGAACCTGAGATTGTTCTTGATGACTGTCAAAGTGGAGATGGCAGGAATGGGGTGATTTCCTGACAAGTCCTTGGGGCAGCTGGCTGTGACTTCCAATTGGAGGAAGAGGCTGGGGGAGGGAGGATGTTGGGGCAAGAGAGGCACTGAGGTCAAGCTGGAATCTGAAGGTCAGAACTTTCATCCAATTTCACAAGCCCTTGTGGATGCTACCTGCCACATGCAAAGCATCATGCCGTTGCTGGTGGCACCCAGTGCCAGGGTAGTCCAGGCAAATGACAGGGGTGAGAGGCACCATCTCGGGGCAGGGAGCTAAAGTCTTGTGATTCCCTGTCAAAGGGGTCAAACACACAGTACCAGGGCTGAAAATAATCAGACAAAACAATTCAGTGTCTGGACGAGAATTGCAAACTAAGAACCCAAGCAGTGGGAGCACCAAAGGTCATTTATCGCCAATAGCCACCCCAGCACAATCATGTGGTTGCTGATAACAGATAAACCTCATCTGGCCTTCTGGAGTCTGATTGATCTCTGGAGAAGTCACTGTTCAAGAAAGGCAGCATGTGAGGCTGTGTTGCATCAGTCAACTCCATGACGGTCTACACTGGGGCTCCGTGTGCCTGGCCAGCTTGTAGCAAAATGTTGCAGAATTGTAGGTGCAAACAGCGTGGACCAGATCAGAACTTTGCTGGACACATCTAATGCTTAACCCCCGTGTGTTCAGAGATTTGCAGATTTTATGAGACATCTCCCTTTGGGCAGAGTGACAAGACCTGGGTCCTTCCAGTCCCTGTGTTCTCTGGTGATATGAAAGTGAAAGTGTCAGTCGCTCAGTTGTGTCCGACTCTTTGCAACCCCATGGACTGTAGCCCACCAGGCTCCTCTGACCATGAAATTTTCCAGGTAAGAATACTGGAGTGGGTAAGCCATTCCTTTCTCCAGAGAATCTTCCCAACCCAGAGATGGAACCGGGGTCTCCTGCATCACCAGATATGATAACACCCCAGAGATCCCACAAGCCACTCATCTCCTGCTGGCCTCAGAGTTGTCTGGACGGTGCCCCCAACTGGAACAGACATGCTCTGGGTCTTGGGGTTCACCCTCTTGTTGAGTGTCACCCTCTCTAGAGTCTTCCTGGAGCCACACAGTTGCCACCGATTGCTTCATCACAGATGCTTTCCTCGGAGTCTGACTGTCGGCTTGGCTGGAAGGTGTCCATCTCCCCAGGAGAGCTTAGGCAGGAGCGTGGTGAGCCCCTGCCTACGCTGCTCTCTGTCCCCACCTCCCGGGAAGTCACTCACTGTCCTACCGTGTACACACGATTGCACACAGCCGTCTATTGTTTACAGACTGTTTTCTGTGTGTTCATCAGTCTGCCCTGCATAGAGGCCTGGGAACCACTTTACCCTGGATGTTTTGTGTGTGTGTGTTAGTCACTCAGTTGTGTCTAACTCTTTGTGACTCCATGGACTGTAGTCTGCCAGATCCTCTGTCCATGGGATTCTCTAGGCAAGAATACTGGAATGGATTGTCATTCCCTTCTCCAGAGAATCTTCCCAACCCAGAGATCGAACCCAGGTCTCCTGTAATGCAGGCAGATTCTTTACTGTCTGAGCCACCAGGGAAGCCCCTTCCCCCTGGATGGAGGTGGCCAAAGATACGGGTCCTTGGAGGCTCAGCACATGTGGTCTGAATCCCCTTTCAGACCGTGGGCACCTGTGTGACCTCAGGAGCCCCTCACCAGTGAAGCAGACCCATGATTCCTGCCTCAGTGGGCAGCTGGGGGGCCTGCTGGACCTCACATCCATGATACATACATCTCAGCCATCCTCAACCCATGCTGCTCAAATGTCACCTCCCCCTAGAGCCTTCCACGGTTCCTCTCCTTCTCCCCAACATCTTTAGTACCTTATTTTTATGGCAGGTTTCGCAGCCTACTTTGTATAAGAATGTCTGTTTCTATACCTCTCTCCTTCTAGACTTGAGGATGGCATGTCACAGAAGCCTTGTAGGTTCTGTTCCATCAAACTGGCTACCTAGACCCAGAGTTGTTCAAGGCCAGGAGGGTGAGGCCCTGTTGCCCCATTTTACCGACAAGGAAACTGAGGTCAGACAACTATGCCATGTCCCAGATGGCATAGGTTAGTGGCAGAGGAATGGCTCCATGTCTATAACTGGGACTCTCGTGATATGGTGCTCCCTTTTGAAGGGTGGCATGGGGTAGAGTGAAGGCTGACCCAGGGGAATGAGAAGAAGGGGCCCCCTAGTTTCTGACTGGATGGGCAAAGCCCAGTGACAGCTGCCAAGACAGACACAAGTGCACACATATACACTCATACTCACACCCACATGTATGCACACGCATACACATGTTCCCATACACACCAATGTACAGAGACTCACACATACAGACACATCACACAACCAAGGCTGAGACTAGAGTGAGTCACCAAAGCATGCAAAGTGCAAAATTTAAGGAGGCCCCACTCTTGCGCTCGTTAAAGGACAGAATCAGCCCTGAGAGCAAGTGCCTTCTTAAATTCTGTACCCTGGATTCCTGGCTGTCATCACCCTGGTCCACAGTCTATGATACACACACCTACCCAGTTATACCTACACTCTTACACACGTGGGTGACAAGTACTCTCACATTCATGCATGCATACAAGACTCACCCTTTCATACACATAAACACATGTGTGTGCACAGAACACTTTCCTTGGTTTGGGAGTGATAAAAATGACGGCCAAAGAAATCTCTGCTGTCAGAGACCCCAAGAGACGTGGTTGTGAAATTACGGGAGCAATTGATGAGAGCTGACTGAGTGCATGATTCTAGACACAGTGAAGAAAGTGAGGTTCCAAGAGGTCCAGGGAGCCTGCAGTATGTTGAGCATCAATTCTGGTCAGTCTAGCCTGCAGTTACTGACTTGTAAACTCCATGTTCTTGAAATCTGTGGTTTGAAGTCTGAGCAGAGAAACTCTACTGTCCAGTCATGACCTCTGCCAGCCCCCCCAACACAACTTAGATTATGGGACATCTGTGGCTGTGGAGCCCTGCAGAGACCTTGTTTTCAAATAAGACCCAAGGGCAGTCAGTCATTGGCACAGGTTGATTGTCTGGCCAGCGTCAGAGCTGCTGGAAATACTCAGGCTCTGGGGTTCATGGTGACTCTGCCCAAGTGGGGAAAGGGTTACCAAGAATGTGAGCAACAGCAGCAGGACTTGGACTTGCCTGTTCAAGAATCTGACCTCTTGCTTCCCCAAGGATGACAACATGGAAGACAGCTGGCGGAAGACTGTCCCTGGTGGGCTCCTCGGCTCAGACAGCGAGAATGTCCTTGCTCAGAATCCCTGGGAGCCCCGCCCTGGAACCTTAGGAACACACATGCCCTGTGCACTAAACTAGCAGGTGCAACGTGAGCGGGAACCACAGTCTCGTGGACGCACAGCACCACACCATGCTTGTTGCAGCACCACAGGAACCCGTCATTACAAACAATGTGGTACATTGGAAATATTTCATGCATTTGATCAACAAACATTTGTATAACTTCCATAAATCAGTGATTCTCAAACAATGTTTCCCTGTGGAGTGGACAGAGGTACCCACTTGTGGATATGATGAGTAATGAGTAATGGTGGCAGGAAAAAAACTACAATTATGGATAAAATACCTTTGAGTTAAAGGAGTATTTTTTTTCCTCTCTAGTGGCCACTGTTCATGGAAGGAAAGTTATGACCAACCCAGATAGCATATTCAAAAGCAGAGACATTACTTTGCCAACAAAGGTTGGTCTAGTCAAGGCTATGGTTTTTCTTGTGGTCATGTTTGGATGTGAGAGTTGGACTGTGAAGAAGGCTGAGCACTGAAGAATTGATTCTTTTGAACTGTGGTGTTGGAGAAGACTCTTGAGAGTCCCTTGGACTGCAAGGAGATCCAACCAGTCCATTCTGAAGGAGATCAGCCCTGGGATTTCTTTGGAAGGAATGATGCTAAAGCTGAAACTCCAGTACTTTGGCCACCTCATGTGAAGAGTTGACTCATTGGAAAAGACTCTGATGCTGGGAGGGATTGGGGCAGGAGGAGAAGGGGACGACAGAGGATGAGATGGTTAGATGGCATCACTGACTCAATGGACGTGAGTCTGAGTGAACTCCGGGAGTTGGTGATGGACAGGGAGGCCTGGCGTGCTGCGATTCATGGGGTCGCAAAGAGTCGGACAGGACTGAGCGACTGATCTGATCTGATCTGAGTGGCCACTACCTCACACTTTTCTTAAGTCCTAGGAGTTGATTTAGCATGTATGTGTACTTAGTCACTCAAGTCTTGTCTGACTCTGCGACCTCATGGACTTAGCCTGCCAGGCTCCTCTGTCCATAGGATTTCCCAGGCAAGAGTACTGGAGTGGGTTGCTATTTACTTCTCTAGGGGATCTTCCTGACACAGGGATTGAGCCCATGTCTCCTGCATTGGCAGGCAGGTTCTCTACTACCTGGGAAGCCAGGAGTTGATTTAGCAGCATGTTCTAATTTCGCTAGGTTGAGTTAGCTGTGGTGTTCCTGGGAGAACACTGTGTGGGACCCTCCAGATGCCCCATCCCTCGGGAACAGCTGAGGTCAATATGAGACTGGTGTTGTCTAACATCCACATAGTGACCCCAATTCTGTGAAATGATGAGGTCCCCATGCCTGTGTCAGAAAGCATCCTGAGCACATCAATGGGGAATTTACATTGCCACCATCTAAAGAAAAGATGTGCCCCTTCCTCTCATCTTTACTTTCCCTTAGAAACCCCTTCTTTCCAGGTACTTGGTATAATATAGCACGTATGTATCAGTCATTTAAGGAACCCAGTCACTCTGTGGACCATAAGGACATACACAGAAAAGGCAGGCTACTGGATTGGGGTCTCCTGGCACTCAACTGCCTGCGTCTGTTCGCCCATCACACCTTGAGCAGTTGCTCCTTTGTCTCATTCTCAGCTTCCCTTGCATACACCTAGAGCCGTGTCACCTTCGCTCAAGATTTTCTCTGAAGATCCTGTCACCTCTGACCTTTCCATCCCAGTCACCTGTCTTAGTCAGCCTGGGCTTTGATGTCAAAATGCCACAGACTATGTGGCTTAAACAACAGACATCTATTTCTCAAGCTCTAGAGGCTGGAAGTCTA